>NC_138828.1:2400000-3610549 GCF_965183815.1 Platalea leucorodia | reverse complement strand
ACAACGGAGACGTGAGCCCTATGGTTTACCTCCATCGCAGGAAGGAAGGTGGGAAAAAGCAGCGAAGAGCTATATACACATATTTGTATCGCTCCGTCTTGCCATGGTTAGATGAGAACTGTAGCCCCAACTACCAGCAAGGAGTAGCGCACAAGCCGCCAACCAAGCAGCAGCTCTGAACGTCCCGGTAAGTCAGATGTCCTCCACCCAAGTATTTCTCCTGCCCCATCTTCTTGTGAGGGAAATAACAGGAAAACTCTTACAACCTTTGTGAAAGGACTATAGTTAATTAATTAATATTATATATATTAAAGGAACATCGCTCCATTTCCCTCATTCAGCCCACGCCTCCCTGCACAGCCAGCAGGGTGTGAGAGAGGACCTAAGACTCGGACCGCTCCTGTGCCCGTCATGCCGATCAGCCAGAGGGGACAAGAACCAGGGGGTGCACCGTGTGTGCCGTACGAGCCCCGGACCCGAGCCCAAGCACGCTTCTCTTCACTAAATGCGCAAGAAGCAATTACCACTACTATCTTTATTTCATTATACCCATCTACTAACCTACCCCGCAATCCCAGCTATTAAGACAATATTTTCTCCAGTATTCCAGGTATGGATTAATTAAATTTAAAGCCGTGAAGAGCATATTTACCCAAGATACCAAAAACACACTCAGGTAAATGATCTGTGTTTTGAAATGCTGTCTAGATATGATTTATTAAGACCAAATAAATCTTGTCTTTCAAAAATTATTAAGGAAATTAAATTTAAAAACCTCATATAAATCATGGTATGGTGAGACAACAATATAAAGGGGAGCAAATTTAAACTTGAAGTGGAGATTGCTCCTTTCCTACCACCAGTAAGGAATTGCAGATCATCAGTCTTTACTACAACCCCTGGCTTGCTTTATTTCAGAATATTGTGCATTTGTTCCCAGTTTAATTATGGCAAGCAGTGCAAAAGTCTCAAAGAAGAGCAGGAAATAATGACACTTGGCACTACGGTAATATTCTGTACCTGCAGAAAGGTGAACCGAGCTTAGTCAGCCATCATTTTAGAGCCCCACTTGGTTTTCCTCATCTAGGTTAAACCCACAGTGAATTTAGTAGCTAACTCGCCTGAGAAAGACGGACCGAACAGATCATGCATATGAAACACTGTGAGAGTGCCTGTATTTGCAGGCTCCAGCAGCGTTGCCGTCACACGCCTGTCCCCGCTCAGACAGGACACCGAGAAACTGAAGCAGCAAACACCAATCCATTAGGAAATGCCGTGTCATCAAAAGCAGCTCCATTTTACAAGGGAGCAAACGGCGGGGTATTATTTTTGTGCCAAGCAATACCTACATCATGAAAACAGAAGTTTGAGACAGAGAAGGTAAACGCTCAAAGGGCATCAGGACTAGGCACCACCTACGCAAACACTCAGTTACAAAACACCAAAAGGATTCTTTTTTTCATGGCTGAAGAGGCATTTGAAACATCTAGAAATTCTAGTGAATCACAGAGGTGTTTGCCAAGGCAACGAACAGAACGCTGAACAGATAAGACACATTCAGTGCTAAAGAAAAAACAGTAAGTTAAAGCTGCAATAAACCTTGAAAGCTTTACGTATACAGAGGTTAAACAGTGACAGACTCTTTCTTTCTCTTCCTTAGCCCAACACAAGCTCTGTGCTGATCCTGCGGCACGTTCCCACCAAGGAAGATACTGCTTGGCATCCAGGAACTAAGGCAGGAGCGACCAAGAGCGAAGAACTATACCTCCACCCGACTGCCTCCTCGGATACCTTTTTCTAGCACACCCAAGCACTCATTAGCTCCTCCACGTCCTCCCTTCCTCACTGAGGCTTTGGCCCTTTCCAAAGAGATGAACTTCGTGGCTACCAGCCCCAGCGCAGAGCCCACGTACCAGATGACAAACACCCACTTCCCCTGCCGAAGGCAGGCTTGAATTTCAAGTGGGCTTTTCCAGCCGGTTCCGAGACAAACGTGACGTCATTTTCTACGTGAATTTTGTAACATGAGATTTCTTTCTGATATTCCGTTTGTGAAAAAGGAGACAGTAATGTGAAAAAAGGTCTGCTGTTGAAGGAAAGCAAAGCAAGCTGTCTTCTGCAGCTACGCGATGGAAGCCATTTACCGAACGTTGACTCTTCCCCATGCACACCTGAATTCTGCTGACAGCAGCAGCTCTTTATTTCTCCCTCCACCCTTGCCTTTCTGCAGATATTGCCTAGCAGCAGCAGCTCGGCGTGAGCTTTGACAGCGCTTAGGGCGTCAAGTGAAGGTCAAAATTCAGAGATGCAATTGTTTCCCAATCTCTTTTGGTGAGCAACAGCGAATATTCCAGATACTGCGGGACATTTTACGCTAAAGGATGCCGAAGGATGCTCAACTCATGAGGCTGGCCTTTAAAAAACAGTACAAAAGTTTAAAAAACTTTTAAAAACTGTGTACTTAAATACTAAATAAATACCCACTTACTGCTAGTAGAGCCCAGAGGTCAAACTCTGTCCTCATCACTGATGGTAAAAGGGTAACGGGCATCAGCTTACCATATTTGTACATTGAAAAATCAGTTTTATTTGGCAGCAAAATCCATTTTTGATAATGACTTTTTTAGTTTGGGGTTTTATTTTTTTTGTGGGTTTTCTAAAATCCTTTAAAAACTTCTCACGTGCAAAGGCAGGAAGCCCTGTCTGCTTCGAAAAGTATCGTAGACAGGGAAAAGCAAGCGTGTGTTACGTACTGCCAGGGGCTGGGAAGCTGGATTCCAGGGCTGTAATTTTAGCTTTGCTGCTGACTCAGTGAGGGGCCATCGCGCAATCACGCCGCTTCCCTTTCCTCTGCAAAGGCTGAGCCGTGTTCAGCTATCTCAAAAGAGACGGAGAGGCAAGCGGAGCTGGGCCTTACATATCCTGAATTTAGGTATAATGGAATTAGTCACGCCTCAATTTCTACAAAATCTACGTATTTCAAGCTGCTCACCTCCTCTGTTAGTACCCGGCTTTTAATGCTCTTGATACATTCGGGTATCCATGCAACTATTCAGACCGTTGGGGTTTTTTTGTCTACGTACATGTATTTGCATCAGTATGTGTTTTTCAACATCGCAAGAAAAGATTGCATGCATGAAAGTGAAAATTTCCCATCTGAATGCCAGATGAGCAGAACTGACTCTTGTCAACTGGTTTAAAAAAAAAATCAATCAAGTCAGTCTCAGAAAGAATGCAAGAGCGGGTCTTGAAATTTGTCTTCAGTCTGCAAACACCTTTTTCCAGTTTCTGGGTGTGGAATAATTCTGTTAACCTTTAAAGAACTACAAATGTCTAAGGACTGCAAAGCCATCATCTGAGCAAGAACGCTGCCGATGCTGGCCCTTTTCCCAGCTCTGCTGATGGCCAGGGAGTTGTTATTGTCCAGAGCTATGTCAAGCAGCAGACAGGATGACATCTGAGAAGATTCTGGTCCTACCCGAGACGCACAGAAGCTACAGCCACGGTTTGCAATGCTGCTACCAAGACAGACGATGATCGCGCTGCCAAACATCACTAAGCAAATTACTCAAGAGAAGAGGCAAAGCCACAAAGATCCCACACCCTGCAGCATCCCTAGAAGCGAGGAGAAGCACGGGAGGGCGCTAATAGATGCCCAACATGCTGGAAGAGTTAAAGTCATGGCCCTTCATTATCCTCTTTTGCATAATCAGGATGTTCCAGGGTCAGCAAAAAAGTTTCCAGCCCAAGGCCAAACCAGCACTTCATGCACACAGCACGGATCGGTATATGGCACATATCCAACCGAGGGTTTGAAACGATAGCTCCCAATACCTTACGTTAGGTACAGTCCCCCTCTCGCTGTCCTTCCTAGAAACAAAATGGATCTCCGTCGTACTGCAAATCCCATCACTGCAATGCAATAGCTTTTAAATAAATCACAAAGCTGGGACCATATTCCCCGCATGTAGAAAGAGTTTAAGCGCCGAGAGCCATCAAACACTATTCATTTACATTTTGTCTCTCGTGGGCCTGCACATACAATTTGCTCACAGCCTCCATTTTCCAAGGAATTCAACAGAAACTGAGAGGGCTCTGCGCCTACTAGGAGACAGTCACATTTTGCGGTAGAACAATTTATTTTTCTTCAGCAATTAAGGTGACACATATATATATATATATAAATACATGTATCTCACATACATATATCTCACTTAAATTGATGAATAACTACAAATATTATAATGTATATGTTTTGTGTACATTGTGTATATGAGTGTGTGTGTATACGGATTCATATATCGAATCTGCTCTGCACTATGCATTCTGCACAGCACGAGCACGCATACACCCAAACACAAACACACTCATACTTGTGCTGCTGTGTGTCTCGGGCAGAAGGAGCGAGAGGGAAGACGCCCAGCCTAACCCACAGCCGTACCATCCGAAGGCAAGTTCAGGGTGCAGCCAAGCGCTTGTTTACGTAACGGCAAGGTACAGCCGCAGTAAAAGGGAGACAGGAGCGAGGGCCATCGCCGAATATTAAAAAGGAAGAAAAGCAAACGACGTTAAGGTATTCTCTGTCTTTTCTAAGCAAAGACTGCTGGTGTTTCCTAGATCTGAAAATCTGGTTAGCAGCCTGCATCATCACACATTATTGCTAACGGGAATGCGGCCTGAGCCTGTCTACTTGCAGTCAGGGATAGGCAGCACTCTGGGAAAGAGAGAGCAGAAGGGGCAGAATTAATTCTATTCAGCTTTAATTAAAGCAGTACAATACACATTGGAATCAAACACTTTGATGAAATAGGATATGTGAAAATCGGGAAAAACAACACACGCTGTGATGAAGGAACTGGGATGGGTGCTGGGCAAACATGAAAAAAGACCCTCCAGCAAGGAAATCCACATATTAAATAAATTTTTTAAAAGGCTATTTTGCAGAGAATTCCACAATCAAAAATGTAATCACAAAAACTACCTTATGCTGCAGTGTCCCATTTAGGGGATTAGGTTAGTAACCACAATCTGCCCCAAGCAGCTCTGCCCCAGCACCCGAGCGCCGCGCACGTTGGCAATGACATTCGTGTTGTGATCGAGCGCAATCGAATGCAACTTAATGAACTCCGCAAAGCAAGCCTTTTAAAAGCCAGGCCCATCACATCCAGAGGTCCCAAAGGTATCCAACAGCCTCGGTAATTTTAAGTCATGCCGTTCAGAATATGAAAATCACTAAGATTGAATGTAAAATGAATTCAAAATTTCTCAGGTGTGCCAAGGGAGCAGATGGCCTCTGAATCCTAGGGATTTGCCAAAAGGATCTGTAAATTCAAACGTTACATTGCTGGATTCTGCTTTTTCTTGTTACAGAGATCTGTGTTTACATGCAATGTAGCAGAAAAGAAAAAAAGAAGGACAGATTATGTCTCTTGATATTATCTCCTCCAGAAGAAATTTATAAGGAATGGATCAAAACACGGTGTCAGGGAATGAGTTAATGCATACCACAATCTAGAGATTCCTGAGCTGGGAGAAAAGAAACGGCAATGAGGAGGCATTAACACAGGCACTCCCAATGTAATACAGTCCTAAAGCTAACCTCAACAGAAGCTTCAGGTTTTTTAATGTTTTCTTCACTATTGTATATTATTTGTGTCCTTGGAAACTACAGAGTGATCTGGCAAATAAATCATCTCTATTGATCTCTTTCTTTTTTTTTCTTTTTCCCCAAGGCAATCGGAGATGTCAGTCCCCATTTCTAACACACAAGGAAAACAATAGTTAATGAAAAATTAGGAGAAACCTCCCCAAAACCTGAAACATCTAAATAGATATGCCTTCAGAGAATCAAAGATTGCCACCAGCAGCAGCCGCAAAACCCCCAACAGATTGCAGACTGGTGTTTCAGGCCCTAGCTAGAAAAATCCACCTGCAGTGTGCCGTGTAAATACCCTGAATCACGGCTGCTAGCCCTGGCTCAGCTACCGGTCCCCAGCCGCCTAACGACTCGGCTGCTGCGCCTGGCACCACAAGACGGGTCTCACATGCAGCACTTAGCATTGCTGAGGATGTGGGAACTGTAATTAAAATGGGGAACGGGGGGGGGGGGGGGGGGAACGCTGGCCTGGAGTACAGAAACGCACCTTCACGCTGCAAAGCGCAAACACGGCCACCTCCCTCCCCGCCAACTTCTGCGGATCAGCTGGAGGCTCGAAGCACCTGGCTCCCGAGCCACGACAGGCACCTCTAGGCCTTTTGGGGGTGAAGGGAAGGCGGCAATACCGGTGTGCCAATGGCCTCCGTTATTTGCACGTAGCTGCGGACTGCCATGACTGGTAGCACTTTAGTCTCGCTGCAGCTGGGCGAAGTCCACAGCGGGGCTCAGGGAGGATGGGAAGGGATGCAAATGGGAAATGTGATAGGAAAGGTTAGGAAAATGAAGGGGGGAGCATTACACCTGCAAGTGCTGCACAGAGAGAGGACGGGTGGGGGGGGAAAGGGAGAAGGGGGCTGGTTTTCCCCTCATACCTTGCGTTTCCGATCTGCCCTAGAGATTTTCCGCTGCCTTTTCCTTTCCTTCTCAAGATTTCTCTCCCTCTCTTCGAGTTCAGACTCTCGAACTTTTTTAATGGAAGCGGCTGCATGAGCCATTTTGGAGAGGAAAACACCAGCTCCGAGGAAGCCGTTTCCACCACACGCAGCTCTCCAGGTGATTTATTTTCTCCGCAAGGGCACTGGCTGCAAGCCAGAACTTCACGGTGTAATCCACTCTTCCTCCTCCGGCACCCCAGAAAAGGTCACAGCTCTGCTCCAGCCTCTGCAGCACCCATAGCTCAGAAGCACGAGAGCCACGTCCACGCGCACGCAGTGGGCGAAAGTGCTCGCAGCCGCGCTCACGCAAGCAGAGAGCAGCCGGCAAATATCTGCTAGCAGGCTGAAACCGCCTCAGCTTGGCTGCGACTGCAAGTGAAGGCAAGCTTCAGACTTAGCCGGGGAGTAAAAAAAAAAAAAAAAAAAAAAAGAAAAATCAGCCTTTAAACACACATCACCAAATGGGAAAGGTCTTTTGGGATTCCTCCAGATAGGCTGCGTCTTCTGCCTGGGAGGAAGGCTCCACTTCAGCATCACCACCAGGCGGGGGAGGGGGCAGCTCCCTTCAGCTCCTCACATCGCCTTTATGCAGGGTGAGAAGAAAATGGTGCAGTCTGACTTACTGACTTGCTGCTGCTGCGACCGTCTGTGCTGGAGCCCAGCATACGCCTTCCTGCTCTTCTCCTCCTCCTCGCGATCTTCCCCTGCTGCTGAGTCGGTCGATAAGAAAGCAGGAGCAAAAGCTGCCGGGCTTAGAGGGACCAGCCCCAGCCTGCTCACCTGCAGGCAGCACGGAGAGCCGCCTGGAAACGGCTGGCAATGTTCAAGTCCTCATTGTGCCGTTATGCAGCCACGTGAGGCTGCATCAGGAGAGCTGCATTAAGCAGCGAACCAAACGCAGCGAGGAGGGGGACGCTGCTCGGGGAAGCACGCAGCATAATCCGGGCTCAGCCTGCCCCGCTCAGCTCAACTCCACAGAGGTAAAAATAATAGCACCGAGTCTGCTGCTCATTATTATTCAACGTCAAAAGCTGCTTTCAGACGTTTCCTAAGACAACTTAGAAAGCCTTGTGTTGAAGATGGAGAATGATTATAGCTGTAGACCAACAGAGACCAAAAGAGACAGGGACAACATGTTGTTAATTAGTCTCCCCCTTCTCCCCCCCCCTTCTGAATATCGTTTGGGTTTGGACATTAATTTATAGCATTAACATCAGAGACAGATGGGTCTGTCATTCCCTCATTGCTTATCCCCCTGCTAAAACCAGCATATCAAAGCTCTTCTCCCGCCTCCCTGGGTAACCGTTATCACTATTAGCGTCAAGCATTTATTCATCAAAATAGGACACGCGTAGATAAAAAGAGCCTTTGCATTAGTCCCTGGCAGACAGCTGATCGCCTTTCAACTCCCTCCAACACCACCGATGCGGCCTCTTGCAGGCAGGTCCTGAGGGAGAGGAGGACTGCGACGCTCCGACGCAGCAGAGATGCCTGCATCCCCGGCTCAGCCACCCCAGAGAAGCGAGGGATAGGGGAGCTCACTGATGGCAGCGCTGAAAATCACCAAATCAAAGAAACGATTCCCTTCGCCAGGTTTCCCTCTGCGATATACTCCTTGCCTTCAGGCTCAATTTGCCCGAACGGCCACTAAACCTGAGCACCACGAACTTCGCTATAACCCAGCGCCACCAAACCAGTACCAGATGTCCTGTGAGCTCTTCATGTGACAACAGCTCATAGACCAGGCCTAATCCTGACCTCACGTTACGTTTGTACCCACAGAACTCGGTTGTTTTCAGTTCACATAGGCCAAGACTGTTTATCATTACCATGGAACTAATCGTCACTGATGGCTTGTTTTTTTACCACAAGGTTTCACTTTGAGAAGACCAGATTTTCACCAAGTACTTGTATATGGAAACTACGAAGCACTATAAAGGCATCTTTACAACAGGCATCTATTTTGTGTTCGAGCCAGCGATCTGTGCGTTCAATTAAAAGTTCAATTAAAAATGCATTTCTCTAGTGGAAGAAGGCATCCGAAGGAGCAGGGTACAGAGTGCCAGCCAACCTTTTTTCCGGCTCCTCTGTACCTACAGGCTGATTTTCTCACAGTTGTTCCCATTTGGGAGAAACTAGGCTACACAAAACTCATGGCTAAAACACAAGCAGTAGCTGCAGGAACAGCCACCAGCAAAGTGAGACAGGTGGAGGCAGCCAAAGGGATAAAATAAAGGAGAAAATTGGATTTTTTTAATAGGACCGTAACTTGCCTTGCCTTCTTAACATTATATAAACCCCACAGGTAGCATCGCTTGCAAACCAGAAATGAACAGCTGGTAATCTAGCTGGTAATCCTTCCTGATATGGTAGGAAAGCACTCGTCTTCCCAACCTTTTCGTGGGGTCTTAAGCAGGAAATTTGAAAATAAGACCAAATCGCAGGCCACCACGCTTAAAAATCCTGGTCTTACGATTTCCCTAAATCACGGTTCAAGGTTTCCTTAAGCCACTAAATGCTTAAATCCTGATATGTAGCGCACACAATAGGGTTTGATACACAGGAGGGTTTATAGGAGTCGTGATTATTAAACCATTTGTCATCTTTTGATGATTGATATGTGCAGGCTCATCAGCTCAGTCTCAAATAATTATTCTTTCAGAAAACTCACTTGAAAGTTAATAAAGGACTTGATATACTTTGTAACCAATGCTACACAAGAGAAAAAAAATCAGACGCTTGAACTGAACAACTGCTGCCAAGTGAGGCAAAATGAAATAGCAAATATTCTTCACAAGATCACCGGCAAAGAACAACTTCAGTTCTATGAGTTCACCATTATGTGCCATAAACACTTTCCCCCTAACCTCAAAGAGACATAAAAATATTTCATCATCATGTGGCCAAAAAAAAAAAAGTAACTTTCAATAGATTATTTTGGAAATAACATATCCAGTCTGGGGAGAAGAACATAAAGTATTTATCACTTAATACTTGACACAGCTAATGTCCCTGCAGGAAAGAAGCGTTCTGTTTTAAGATAGAAAGATTTTCCTACCAAAAGTAGAAAATGGCTAGTCATTGCACTGCGTATCCAGATCTTAAAAAGAAATCCTTCTGCAGACATCAGTCTGAAGAGTAAATTTTCAAGATCTGTTCAGTAAAAATGGAGACTGAGCAATTTCCCCCTAAACACAGAAAACGTATTGTGAAGCTGCTACATAAGAAAAACAGAATATACAGCGACGCTGCCACAAGCGGTATGTAGGAGGGGAGTGGGAGAGTGGGCAGATGCACAATAACATAAAAAGAACACAGCACCAGAAAAAGGGTGGGTTTTCTCAGAAAAGCATTTGTCATCGTTACCTCTGAATGTAGAAATACAGAGATTCAACAAATTCCCATTTGGGATAATAAAGCTTATAAGACTTCAACCTGTACAGTGTCCTGCCCGATTTGTGAAGAGGCTCCGAGCACCTAACCTCACCAGGAGGTCCGCAGATGTGGGGGTGCCCAATTAGCGTTACAGCCCCTACCTGCCCAGTTTACAAATCACCAAAGGTCATTAACTTCCCGACCTGATCTCCTAATTTCACAGTCTCCAGGTTTTGTTGTTTTAACCTGCCCCAGCAGCTGAGACAATAAGCTTCTGTGCTGCAGTGCTTCGTTAGCCACAGCCATGATCAGCACTTGGGTTGAACTGCCAGCTTTCAGGTAGAGAGACATGATTTGCTGAGCAAATCAGCATTTTCTGTCTATAGAAGCCTTCTGTCTATAGAAGCCTTCTGTCTATAGAAGCCTTCTGTCTATAGAAGCCTACTAGCACATTCGGGAAACAGGCAGGAAACCAAAATTGGTTTCAAACAGCTAAAAATGGGAAAGGGCTGTCCCAGGCAACAGTTTGGTAGGGATGAAAGCTGGGCAATTCAACTACTTGTCTAGTGTTGTGGAAGACCATTCTGGACAAGGCAGACTACAATTCTGTAGGGGAATTCGGTGATGCGCTGCTTAACTCGTACGTAGTACCTAACAAGTACACCGACGTGTTATTTTGCAGCCACGCAACAACCACCACCTCTGTCCTTACAAGTTGTGCAGTGCCTTGAACTTCTCCTCCTTGCTGAAAGGCAGGACGCGTCAGACCAGGCTTGGAGGTGTGCACGCACGGCCGTTAGTGGCCTAGAAACCAGAGAGCACGGACTTGCAGAACCTCGGCCCGCAAGCACGGATGTCCACCTACCCTCTCTGCTGCTGTTCTAGCCAGGTTAGATGTCAGGGGGAGGCATCCCTGTCCCTCCCGTCAGGAAACTCTTCCCTGAACGCTTCCTCTTGAGGGATGAGGATGGAGATGAGGGAATGTTTTTGACAGGGACAAAAATATTCGGAGTGCAGAGCAGCGTAACAACGTACTTAATTCAACTACTTGAAATTGTTCGGATGGGTTGTGCGTATTAGCATATTCAGCCATTTCAATATCCACAGAATTACATATTCCTAGGAAAAAAGGCAAAATAATTCTTGTGGAAAGTAAAAGCGCAAAGCTAACTATGGACATATAGGCTGCATTTATAAACTGCCTCCTGTCTCACTCACTGTTTAATTCACACTCTTACTTATTATTCATACACAGTAGCAATTGTCCTAATTCTAAAGGTACAATAACCCTGGAAGTGAGTTAGCAATCGCATATCCATGCTGTATAGGTTTCATTTTATGTTTTCCTGAAAGAAAAAATATTAAGGTTAAAAAAAGTCTCTACACGCTCTCATTCTCATGTTACTGAACATGTGAAGACAACGTGCTCCAGAAAGCTCTAGGCTGGCAATTAGTGTCACTGACCTGGTACTGAAAAGATTATATATAAACCTATGTTCTGGCTTTTCTCTGTACCGTGATTACATCTATTTTATTAATTGAAAAGAGGCAATACAGAACAAGAAATGAAAAAGGGCAAGTTACAGCACATATGTTAACAGACATACATCAGACCAGTCTTAATGTCTTTCCCTTCTTTTCTGTTACGCCAGCTGGGTACCATTCACAGCACTGACACGTTTAGTGGCCACTACTAAAAACGTATTCCAGATACCACAGGAATATTTGCAATACCATACCCTCCCTTGCACAGCAGGCTTCTGCCTTGAAGATGTTCAGTTCAACATTGACAAACTTTAAACGTAATTAATAATTACACCAGAAAAAAAGATACTGCTTAGCTACCTTCCTCTTGCAAGAGTTACTGAAAGTATGCATCTACCCTTATAAAATTAACTTGTCATGTATTACAGATGAAGAAATTGAGATAGTACGGTTACGTTTGCTCCTAAGCACATGAGAGCAATCACTGTGGGATGAGACCAAAGTCTTCTGTCTCCAACAGCGGCCAAAAATCGGATACCTAGCAAAGGGTAGCAGAGGGCAAACATATATGATATTTTCAAGTATTCCGCCAGCTTCTGGTCATTTCAGACTGATGGACGTCTGTGCTAGGCACTTCAATTTGCGTAGTCATCCTCACAAGCTGTTTGCCATGAACTTGCTCAGCCTCTCTCTGAACCTTTCTGAATTTCCAGCCCCCACGACATATTACGGCAGAGTTCTGCAGCTTAACTACAAATTCAAAGTACCATTGTCACAGGCAAGCGCTTACAGACCAGCAAAGGCGGCAAGATAAAATAATTGCCGCTCTCAAATCATAAAAGTCCTTGCAGTCACCCTTTAACGCTGTCCAAGCTGTGCCATGACAAAGCAGCGCTTTGCACACACCGCCAGCTTCCTGAACACCGAGAACACAATTTAGACCCTTCCGAGACCGGTGCCTCCGGTTTAAATAAATATCCCAAATATGAGGTGAAGACATTCCAGCTGTGCCAAAGTTGGCAATTCAAGAAGCATATTTTTTTAAGAAGAATCCTAAATAAACTAGAGATAGACATTTCTGGCAAGAGTGCTCATTTTCTAGTTTTCTGATGACAGCTAAGTTGCATTAATTCTAAATATCGCTCCACTTAGTTTTCATATTGATTGAAAATATTGACGTCACATTCTATTTTAACTAAGTCAAACAGGGCCTCACCCAAGAGCTCACTAAGGGCAACAGCAGACATTTTATTGATTTAAACGGAGTTTGAATCGGGACCACAATCACAATCATTCAACGCTGCAACGTGCCCTCTCATCTTCCTTCCTGTCCTGGCCATCCTGGCCTGTCCTGGCCGTTCTTTCGTCTTTGATTATTGTGGTCGGTTTTCATCTTGTGGGGGCAGAAGCTGCTAGCAACGCAAAGAAGGAGCTGAGGGATCATCCTGAAGGTGCTGCAGATCTGCTATGTCTGATTGCCCAAACTCGCAGTGAGTTCCTCAGGCTCCCTCCGCGTGCTCCCTAGCCACCGCACTTCCATCTCCTGGATCTGCTGCAAAGGGGCTCAGCCGCTCGCCCACGCGGGGCCCCATCTTTTGTGGGGGCAGCTCGCCAATCTGGTCTCCGCTCTGCTGACAACACAAGAGCACCACAGCCAAGAGCAGGGCAGCGTGCTGAGGTGGGCGTTCATCCTGCCTGCTCCCCAGCCACCCCCCAGTGCCACGGACAAGTGGGCCGATGCTCTGAGGGAACGCTCCTTCCCTAACCCTGGGCGGCGGATACCTGCCTCCTCTGTGTGACCAGATGTAGTCTCTCTAGCTGGAACACCAGAAAGCTGAAGGGAGTGCCCAAGACTTCAGAGCTTTTGATTTTTATGATAAAAAAAGTGTTTTAATTTTTTTTTTTGCTTGAATGCCAACCCATATAATGATCTGGCCTGTTCTCAGAAGGCTTTTTTCCACCTTTTTTCTGAGCATTTGCATTATAGCCAGATACTGCTGAATTACATTAGCTCTGAGAGACAAAGCATATTTCAAGCTCAAGAGTAATTATCTGAGGAAAAAGTCACAGAAAGCAAGTTACATGCTGGAAGGTACTTGCATATATTTCAGTTGTGTCCCTGACGGATCAATTCTACCACTTGCGATTAAAAAGTCCTGTTACTTGTTTTCCCAGAAACCAGGGGAGTCTGTCCATTGAGCTGTCTGAAGAGTCAAAAGGAAGGCTCGCTATTCTAACCCTACCGACTCATCTGATGTAATAGTTCATTACGTTCAGAAATTATCCTGTTACAATACTGTGGCTGGACTACAGTGTTGTATGGAGTATAACCACTTTAACAGGAACATTTGTTGATCTGGAAACAGAATTCTGTTATCTCAAGGCTAAGTACTTCAGGGTGACGTAAATAAAAATAACTTTACAAATGATAATGATAAAAAGAAAATAGTTATGCCTGGGCAGCAAGCGCATATAACAGGAAAACCGACTGGGTTGCCACTGCATCGGAAGCCTGTAAACCAATGTGACCCAGATCTCATGCGCTTTAAATCCTTTCAGTTGCAACCCAGATGCTGCACGTAATCAGCTCTGCTTAAGCATCCTTGCTGTTACATGTAAAATGTGCCTGTGCTTTAGTGTTGGACCCGGTCGCATGGATTCGCATTTGAACGGGCCCTATCTACCTTGAATCCTTGTTCATAGCTATCAAAACAAAGGCTTGAGTGATCGCTACTTATACAAATAGTACTGTGTGCGTGTATATATATATATATATATATATATATATGTATTTGTATACGCAGCAGTCTGACACAAAAAGTGAGCCTTCCAAAACTAAAGATAACCCACAAAATAAACAAGTGTCTTTCACAGTGTGTTTCAGTTTGCAAAGTATGGAAGAACAAGAGTATGACCAAGTGATGCATCTTTATCTTTCTGTCTGCTACATGTATGCTATCTAAAACGGCATTTCTGTCACCGACATACCATCAAGACTAATGATATGGTTAGGTTTCACCTACCCACCTGTAATCAGGCTTGGAGCCTGAATGTTTAGGCCACAATAGTGGATGTCAAAAATAAAGTGACTGCACATAACCAATCAGAAGAAAGATTCTGAATACACAATTTCTAAAATACACCAGCAATAACGTGCCTTAAGTAACAGTCTACAGGAGTCTAGTATACCTGCTCTAAAGCCAGTAATGCTATTTCCTTTCTCTTTTGCTTGTTTGATGTAATAAAAACGTAAAGGAAAGTTAGATAATGCATTGCTTCACCAAATACTTATAGTAAGGAGGTGTATAATTTACGATGTCTTTCAAGCACATTTTCCCACTGCTTATAACAAGAACAGATCTACATCGTACTTGTTTATAAAAACACAGGATAAAGTTTTGTACTAAGGATTCTCAAAGAGCTCTCAAAGACTATTTTTAGATACTCCCCAAATTAATAACCATATTGAACACATTAACATATTAAACCCTTCTTCTAAGTTAGATGTTTTTCCACCTTGCCCTCACCAAAGAACGAAGGTGGAGATTCCTTTACTTTTGGAGTCTCTCCCCCCAACCCAAATAGCTTCAGAGGTCCCAACATCTGACCAAACCAATATATAGAATAACGTTATTACCTATGGTGTGCTGTAGGCCAGAGGAATTCAGCCAAACTGTGCCCTTAGCACAGGTTTATTTGGCAAGGATTAAGGAAACGATGGGGGGGATTTCCTACAGAGCAAATCCCAAGGATGAGAGCGTTGTGTTCCTTCCCCGGCACCTCCGGCAGCGCTCGGACAGGGCAGAGGGCGCACCGGGGCGGAGAGCGGCCGGTCAGCCCCGGGGCAGAGAGCGGCCAGTCAGCCCCGGGGGCGGAGAGCGGCCGGTCAGCCCCGGGGGCGGAGAGCGGCCGGTCAGCCCCGGGGGCGGAGAGCGGCCGGTCAGCCCCGGGGGCGGAGAGCGGCCGGTCAGCACCACGGAGAGCGGCCGGTCAGCACCACGGAGAGCGGCCGGTCAGCACCACGGAGAGCGGCCGGTCAGCACCACGGAGAGCGGCCGGCCGCCGCCATCCCAGCCCGCCCCCCGCCACCCCAGGGCGGGAGAAGCAACGAGGAGTGGAGAAAAGCATCAGGACTGCAAAAATAAAGAGTCGGGAACCGCTGGGGACTCGGTCTGGTCCCGCTCGCACACGCGTATTTGTGGGCGTTCGGATCTGCGCAGCTGTACCATTGCAGATCCGGCCCAGGCACCAGTCAACGGCACACGGCACTGCCCGAGCTAACGACCCCCAGCTTCTGCTCACCCTGTGAAATCCTCTGCTTGGACGCTGCAAGGGCAGCAAGGACCAAAGAGACCACGAGGAATCTTCACATTTCTAATGATATATTTTGATCAGTGGTGAATGCTAGATCTTGAAAACTAATAACAAATTGGGACCAAAATTCTAGGTCTAGAACACCTGAAAAGTCAAGTTTCAAAATTCAAGAAAGCCAGATCTGATTACTGTGGCATACACTTATTTCTGTTGAAAACATGGAGTCAAGATAAGTGCAAAACCTTCCGCATTGTATTTCCCACCATGAGCGCCTGGAGAAATGAATAGCAGATGATCCCCCTCTCCTGGTCAAGTAACGCTAAGGCAGCGATAGATCCACATTTCAAGGCAGCTATTTCAGCACCACAGCAGCCCAAGCACAAAGCTTTGGGATGGCTAAAATACACCATTGTTCTAGCTGCAAATGCTGCGGTAAGCGTCTGGATTTGTGAAGGTATTTAGTCTATTCAGGACATCAACAGTAATCTTTATCCATAGTTATATTTACCCATGTAACTTTCTGAACAGCTCTGAAACAGTTTGCCAAGGATGGCTGGATAGGGTTTAATTAATGACTTGTAAATTCCCCTGAGGTAACATCCTGCTGAAAACAAGATTAAATGCGCCAGGGGCGGTTTAGGGTGGATGTTAGGAAAAATTTCTTCACCCAAAGGGCTGTCAGGCCCTGGCCCAGGCTGCCCAGGGCAGGGGCTGAGTCCCCATCCCTGAAGATATTTAAAAGCTGGGTAGACGTGGTGCTTAGGGACATGGTTTAGTGGTGGGCTTGGCAGTGCTGGGTTAATGGTTGGACTTGAGGGTCTTAAAGGTCTTTTCCAACCTAAACAAAACAAAACAAAAAAAAAAAAAAAGAAAGAAAAAGAAAAGAAAAAAAGACACTGATCACGAAGAGGAGGCGGTAAAGGACTAACTCCATGAGAGAAAGGCCCTACGGTACACATTCTGGCTCCGTTCCACTGTCCTATTGCCAGTTAGGACAGAGTAGACCAGGATAAGACAGAATAGGATACTCTCTGTATCACATACTCTTTGGTGGCCCAAAGATACAGGCTACCAGGGAACCGCTACAGAAAGCGCCTGAGAGGATCCAAACGCCCCTGAGGTAGCAGAAATGAAGAAACATTGTCCCTGCGTGATAGGTGAAAGCCAGAAAACAAGGTCTAAGACCAAAGCTAGTGACCGGCCTCTGGGCAGGGTACAACCCGCTGCTGAAGGGCCCTGCCTCATGAGCTTCTGCTGGTCTTGGATTAATAGTCTACATTCTTCAGTAAGCACCTGCCAGGTGACCTTTTAAAAGCATTTCATAAGCTATTACAGATATCTTTTCTAAATAATATCAATTTAAAAACAGTCCTTTTTTAGTCAGCTGCAGACATAAATTCCTCAGAAATCAGAGGGGATGGAGCTTATCATCCTTCTATGACTTAAAAACATAATGTAGATCTCACTTTCAAAACACCAGCCTTTTTCCTTGTCCTTCCTAAAAGCAACACTGTAGTATAATTTTTATTTTTTTACCTTCCAGGCCCCTCTTTATGGAACCATACAATGAAAACCTCCTCATAGACACAACAAGCACAGGAGACCACTGCTATCATACCTACTTCCAGTATCTACAGATATTTCAAGGACTATGGAACGTAGTTTTCACTTTTACATTCACTTTACATTTTTATATTAAGAATCCTACTTATCTTTAATGGCTAGTGTTTCCGCAGCATTCAGACATTTAAGAGACCAAACCCAGCTGTAGGAAGTTCACTGGAACCAGTCTGAATGGTCTGTCGAGAAGCAGCTTGGTTTCCTGTCAAAAGGACCTCCAGATCACCTCCACCACGCTGCACTTGAAAAGCACAAACGTGGCCCCCAGTAAATTATTTTCTTGTAATTTTATCACGGACCTGCGTAAGCGTGCTAGGCCAGAACTGTGTTCACACTGAACTGAAGTGGCTGGTCTGATTCATTTGTACTGAAGACAAAACCATGCTAGATCTGAAGCTAATTCGCAGAGGCAACCACATGTCTCAAGCTAAATACAGGAAGGTATATTTGATGCACAGCTTTTTCTTTTACTGTGGAATCTGTCCCACCAGGTAAAAGAGCTTGTCCCTAACAGCACACCTTCAATTATGTGAAACAAAGCATTCCCCAGAATCAAGAGACGTGTCTGACACGCAGAAAGGCACACATTACCATGAATTTGTTCCTGAAATGCCTTCAATTTCCATCAATTCCTGTAGAAGATGAAGAGCTTGTCTTCTCAAACAACTAACAAGAACGGGTCCCAATTCATAGCTAGAATAAAGCAGCACTCTGCCTACATTAATCATCCTCCTCACTTTAAAAGCAGGGTCTTTCTAAAAGGAATAATTTCTGAAAAATACTTTGTGACTTCTTGGGAGCCTTGGGAATAGAGACCTTGCAGAAAGGGAGCTGTCTGAACCACTTTCCCAAACAACCTCTTGCTATTATGGAGATTTGAAAAAGCATCGCAGAGATCATTACCAAAAAATGTATCCTTGCAAAAGCACCCTGTAATTTGACATGCCTGATGTAATCGGAAGCCTTGCGGTAACTCAGCTGAGTTCATCAAATGATCCCCCTTGACTATCACTATATACTTAGCGATTTTACATTTTACTAAGAAAGTAGCATTAAAAACGATGAATAAAGAGTATGGCAATTTATCCACTTCCTCGACCTTACTCGGCAAGTCAAAACCAGGAAACTCTTGCTTGGAGCCCTGGAAGTTTGCAATGTGTAGAATGAGATGCTCCCCAGAGCCCACACAGAATCTTCTTTGAAAATCAGACATCTGTCTGATCGTAGGTAAGTTGACAGTGAACTGTGGTTGGAATGGACTAGAAACATTCCTGCAAAAATCTAAGCAAAACTGACCCTCAGCTGCCAGACCGGTTCAACTGGAGCTGGCCATACCAGTTTGTATATAAGCGGCAAAAGGGCAGACGATTTATTCATGTGGGTTAAAGCTGTGCTCTACGTTGGAAAGAGAAAAAGGCAGCAAATAGAGACTCCACATTAAAAAGGAGGACAAAAAGAACCGCGGGGGTCTCGGTCTAGACCAACTACATACTTCATCCCAGGCTTTCCCTCACAGCTCAATTTGTCATCCTTAAGCTCTGGCAAAGAGCAAAACAAGCTCATATCTCCACACCATACAGCACGGGATTACAGGCAGCATTTTCATTCCTCTCTGGCACGTTAGCGCTCCCAGAGCCGCTGTGAGGAGAGCGCCGAACAGAGGCAACCCTCCTTCCCGTTCACAGAGCCGCCGGACCGAGAACACCTTTCAAGACAGGCAGGTTCTTCCGATGACACTAACAATTACAGAAGATGAGTTTCAAAGCAGGAGTTAACTGGCTTGTATGGAAAAGACAGAAGCTGGACTTCCCAGGGAGAGATAACGAAGACAAACACTAGCTAACATTTAGCGCACCCCTGGGGATGTGAGAAACCTAGATTCAAAATCCCAGGTGTCCTATCACCTCAACGAACGAATGGCCCAATTAAAACACTATTATTTACGTAAAGTAGAACAGCTTCAAAAAAGGAGGAACAGACTAGTCAGGCACTAATATATTCCTTTGGGACTTCAGAAACCTCTCCGAATCAAAAATTTCCAAGTAAAGCCTTAACCATCAGACTTTCAACGGGCACTCGACGCCGTGCAAGGGAGCGCGCTGTCGAAGTACTGAGTCAGCCAACATATCTGCACGGCAGAGCACGCTGGTCAGGCGTAAAAGCAGGAAAGGCACATCAGCACGTTGTGCCCCCTCTTTTAGCTGGGTTCAGTTGTAGCCGTGTGCTGACGCGCTTATCTTGTCTCTGTTGGTGCTGGCGTGAAGATCACTGCCTTGTCCACCGTTGCGCAATGCAGAGATAGCCTGAGACGTCATCTTTTCCGTACTGCAGGAAATACTTACAAACTTTTCAAAAATCCTAAATAGAACAATAAAATCTCTAGGATTCACCTCTCCATAACTGCAACCAGCCAGCACAGAGGATTTACCAGTCCCTTCCACTCCTTTGGTTGTCATCTCTGTTCTTTGAGAATACAAAGGTGCATAGCAAAGGGTTTCTTAATAAAAATCAGTCTTTAATTCATCAGCTGAGACTGAGATTTGTGTTTGGCTAATAGTGAATGACATTCAAAACAACAATAAAGCCTGTACTGTAGTACCATGTTATGTTCCTCTAATACTAGTAGGTTCAGATCCTACAAGATCTGAAGATTCTAGATACTTCTTAGTTCAGGGAGGTTAAAAAAGTCTGGGTTCAGAGAAAAGCACTTCTGTGAACTTCAACAAGGGCAATTCTGTTCTCAGGCGCTTCAGAAGCATTGCGTGTGCTGCTGCCTAGCTCACAATATTCAAGTCCCCCTTCAATGCACTGCGTTCACATCAAGACAAAAGGACCCCCCAGGCGGAAGAAAGCTTCTCAATTTCAAGCAGGTACAAGGCGCGTACGAACTTCACTAGCTAAGCAAAATTCGAGTCTCAGATCCACGCTTGTCTCTACTGAGCTAAACGATAGCTTCCAAGGGGTCTTGGGTCCTGGATCCTAGAAAAGCAAGCTTCACCTCTGTCTTTCCGCAGCTAAAACAGAATTTGCACACCCTCAAGAGGTGAGGTTTGTGAGGAGGAACGGTTTACCTGCGTATACAGAGTTTTTACGATCACTAGAACTGCAGAAGCATATCCTGGGTGTCCCCTGTTCCTCCTCCTAGAAGTTTACACCCCAAGCTGGGTTTAAAAAACGGAAAGATTTATCATTCGCACGATCCCTACATGTACATCATTTTGCAGAATTACTACTGAAACGGAAAAAGAGGTGCAAGAGGGGTGTTGCAACCCAGCAGCGAGCAGCATTACATACAGCAATGCCGTACTAACTGTTGCATTTTACATATGAATGCTAGCTCCGTGCCTGAGTTGAGATTTTGAAATGGTCTTAGAGCCTTACCAGATATAGCAGTGTGTTATGTGTATTTTTAACTAAGAGAGGGAAGGAGCGGCAGAGAGGAACCGCTCCGCGCTGACTGTAACGGGAGGGCAGAGGAGCCAGGAGTGAAGTCGAGCCTGGGAAAGGGGAACAAAGGTTTGCTTTAGTGCTTGTCTTTTTGTTTCCCCACACCCCCAATCTATTTTAATTGGCAATAAATCACCTTATTCTCCCCCAAGTAGAGTCTGTTGCCGGTGACGGTACCCGGCGCGGCCAGCTCCGGCGGAGCACCACCGGGTGGCACTCGGGGCCCGGCTGTCCCCAGCAGCCCCACCGCGCCGGCCGGGGATGCTCCAAGGAGCAGCAGGCGGATTGCCTCGTCTCCCGCTGCCAGCCTTTCACTCTGGCTTCAACTGTATCAACACGCTTCGGCACCGTTACTCCACTTTAGTACCTTAATACAGTTATAGAAGAACAAAAAGCTGTCAGCTTTTTTTACAACTGGTTTTTACTGCTTGAAATAAAGAGTGAACTACTTTTTCACTGATTTTAAACTTCTCTTGGGGAAGGTCTCCTCCAGATTGCCTGCTCCAGGGCAGTGAAAGGGCAATTCTGCTTGCCTGCAGCAATGGCTACAACTGCTGGGACCCTGCCGCTCTCCAGCCATAGCCCTGGCAGATGGGTGCTCCCAGCAAAGGCTCCCCGCTCTCCTTCTCCCACCTGGAAGTGAGCAGGAAAACGAAACAGCAAGCCTTTCTGAGCTCCTGCTGGCAGAAAGCTTGCCATAAAACTAAGCAGAGGACTTGACGATGACACCCCAAGGTATTTTAAACGCGCAGATCTAAGGAGATCCCGTGGGCGATGCCCCGACCTGCTGGCAGCGGGATGGTGCTGCTCTCACCACCTGGAGCTCTGCCCGGCAGCGGCCGCCCAGGGCTCCCCCGATCCTTTTCCTTTCTAAACATTTGACACTGCAACAAGCACAAATAGTGGCACACAACTCAGCACGCTGCTCGTCACAGCCATCCCCTAAATTAGCCTAGTGTTAATTTTAGTGTAACAGATGCTCACAAAGACGAATAGGCCATATGACCTTGACACATATGATTTTACACCGCATTTAAGATGAACCGCTCTGCTTTCACTGCCCTCCGTACCACCCAGGAAAGAGCAAGGGCCTCCTGCTTTTTTGCACCACGGTCCCTTTCTCATTTCTCCAAATTTGCTACTGTGTCGTGGTTTAATATCGGCGCATGAAGGAGGTTCCATCATACCATCTACGGTGCAACTCTGCGCAGAATATTTAGATGAGCATTTCCACATGAGAGGGAACAGCACGGGGTTTCTTGCCTACCATCAGCAGAAACGCGTTTGGGATTTAATGCTGCCTTTTAACGCACAGGAAGGGCAAAACTCCCACTTTCAAATGCAAAATACACTCTTTTTTAGCCATCAACACAGGTGCCTCCGAGGATGGTGGTTTCCACAACCTAATCATCTCCCAGAGTCAGAGAGAAAACAGTGCCCGGTGAGGATCGAGAAGAGACTGCGATAACTTTTGAGAAGACCCCTGCTGTCTTTTGCTTTGTGTGATCCGAGATTAGCTGCTGTGTAGTCATGTGTAAGGGGACTATTTCTGAGTTAATCACGCATCAAACGGCACATGTGTGCAGGAATAGTCACTTCAGCTGCCATTTTGTATACGAGAGTACAAGAAATCTGATTATTGGGTTTCGCCCTTTAGTTTCTTTTCCCCAATTCATTTATTGTTGCTGTTTTAACCTGTTCCTATGCTGGGAAAAGCAGGAACTCCTGCAACAGAAACAAAAATATGTTTGGCGGTATTCTACGTACGGTCTCACCTCCTACAACATCTTAAACTGCATAATATCTACTTAACCTAGCACCACAATAGAAATGCAACAAAGGTGAGACGTGCGGGGGAAGATGCAGATGGTAGCCTAGGAGAAGAGCGAGGGGGCTGTGAAAGAAAATGGGATCGGATAGGAAACGATGCAAAATCCTGTTAATTGTAAGGAGCATAACGAGGCACGCCTACAGCCGTTTTTCTTGTGTGATCTCTGCATCGTTACGGGCTCAAATGGGAAAACAACCTCAGAGCTCTGGGAGCTGAACACTGGGTGTTCACCGTGAAAAATGAGAGCGATGCGGCTCCTTGACGAGACTCCTCGAGTTGCTCTTTGCTGTTCTTCCTTGGGAGCCTTGCAGTGAGTGCGGAGAATCAACTGCACGACAAAAATCCTGATGAACGGCACGTCCAAATTCCACGTGCGCCTTTTTTAGGGTGAAGGGCATTACTAGAAGAGCTTGCCGTTAATAGCCATTTCTTCAGCTGTGTATTCCGCCTATCTGGACTATAATTCAGGCACTAACAGAACAGGAACTCTGCAAGCCAAATTTTGTAGACAATGTGGTACAATGTTCAAACTGACACTTTTACCATCTGTCCTCTAGCCCACGTGCACGAAAGAGTGTGTAGTTTAAGATAATTTAGGTTGCAAAGACAAGCACTTAAAACCTAAAAAATTCCTAATTACGACCATGATCTTTATTCAACTCCATTATGCGCGTGCACTGTGAGAGAAGTCTGTAATTAAGGATCGCATACTATATATTCTTGAGACCTCTGCCTCCTTCCGTGAGTAGGCCAGGCAGCACACGCTTAAGAAACAGAGCTTTGAGCACTTATTTTCTCCTTGATGCTCAATGGGTGGCAAAAGGACTTTTATTCTACATGATAAACCTGATTTCTGAAGACGAATTATTCATTTCCTCATAGGCCTTTCTGTAGTTCTCTGTTATATTTATATCTGTCATAAGTACTAATGCATTTATTTTCAGCAACAGCTTTGTGAAATGAAAGGCACTTAATCTTCAATTTACGAGACCATATGTTATCCTCTAATTTTGGCTGCACCAACCAGAAATGCTTTGGATCTTGTTCTTCAGGACATATACGTTACACGTAGCATTTGTAATTCAACAGTGGCATTTCTATTGGCTTCATTTGCTATAATGGCTGCTCAGTATTTCTACAGGTAGACCGTGAATCACAACTCAAGCTGTCAAATAAAAGGAGGGAACGCCTAACTACTGGCAGTCCTTGAAAAGCCAGATTTTCTCACGCGAGCAGCACCACACAGGACCTCCGAGAAGAAGAAAGTCGGAACCCACAACTCCAGGGCAGCGCTCAGTTTCCTAAATGGCCAGCTCTCCTCTCGTCCCCGTGACCCCACGTCTTAGCACAAACACCCCATTTCTAACACAGCCCAAGCAAGGATGCTGCCCTCCCCTGATTATTAAACTCCGATTCACGTGTAACTCAGGTCTAGCCTGCGCCCTGAATAAATCGAAGATATTGTGGAAAAACAGCTCGCAACTCCACCACCAGAAATCTGCATTTGAGAACGCAAACACACCCCCCTTATTTCTGGCACTTCTTAATCTTTATGCATAATTGCCCTCAGTCGTGCTCTTGGGCACGTCTGAACGCTTAGTAACACTATCACACCTGAAACACGACGTGTCAGGCTACCGTAGCGCTCGCCAGCATCCGCGGTGTTCCCGTTTGTGCGTGCACACAGACAGACCAGCACTGTTGAAATACAGAATACGCCTTTGATGAGACAGTTAAAACAAAAAGTCTTGCAGAAAGGGGATCACAAACGTGTATGGCAAGGGCTTCTGTTTTTTCAAGAATTGCACAGGGCTTTAACCTTGCTTATTCAGATAGTGGGGTCCAATTACAGAGGTGAAAAAGTTTTTGATTCCTCTGATAATCCATTACTCATTGCGATATAGGCACAGAGTACATACATTGATGAAGACAACGTCCCCTAATTAACAGTTACTTATCTCCATAGGAAGGGATCTTCTTGATCCAAATGGAGGGAAAATTTAACATTCCCATCATTAGATATGGGACATACATCCTATGCAAGTCTCCCTAGTTTAGGCCTGTCCTTATTCATGTTTACCAGCAAGCAAATCTCTCGAAGCGCCTCTGTGCCTCTCGGTGTTTCTGAACTCACAAGCAAAAATCACCCGTCAGTAAGCACTGTCCACAACGCCCGTTTGTTGTCTACCTTCCAAACAAGCTCCTGGACTAAAGGGTCATCTACTGACATCTCCTTATGCCTTTTGGCAGCCAGTCTCGTCTTACCTCTTCTTCAGTGCCTGCTAAGGCACAGCAATATTGGCCACATATATGCCTTCTTCTAGCTCGATTCCTCCCAGAGCGTCCCTGTCATCCCCCCCTCACTGGGCCTTTGACGGATCCACCTCCCAGCAGCACTTGGTATTTTGCAGAAAACCAGAGGGCTAAGCAGCAAGCCTGCTCAGGCTCACCCTTCCTGAACCCCAACGCCTTCCCCCTGCCCGGCAGCAGCACACCACGGCGCGCCGCGTAGCACAACATATGCGCGATTTCCAGTGAGGGCACCTGGGGACCCGCAGAGCGGCTGCCACGGCCGCTGCAGCGTGCAAACGCGCGGACAGCAGGCGGGAGCACGCGAGCCGAGGCCACGCTTCGCTTGCTGCGGTCGATACCAGCAGATGGGTTCAGCAGAGATCAGTGACGGGCCTCGGTTCCGGCTGCCGTGGCCCCTTCCCTGCCCCTGCTTACACGGCACCGTTAATGCTGGTTAGCGGGGATCATTATAGCAGCGAGCCCCGGTCTCCACAGCAACAGAGCCTGTCATTCTGCGCGCGGAAACCCAGGAGTTGGGCAAAACGCATCCCTGCGCACGCTGCTGGACTGACGCCGGACGAGCTGCGCGAGGTATGCAGGATTTCCAAACCGAATTTCTGAAGGGACCTGCATAACAAATGCTGGGCTAAATCCATCCGCGGCACTCCCACAAATATTGCAAATCTGCCTCTCGCGGCAAACGCTGGCATAGTACGAAGCATAAACACAGTGCGGAGGGAGTGTGGTCCAGAAGCTGGAGCGGGAACAGACACTTGCAGGGTATTTCTGGCTCCTCTGCTAATTTTCTATTTTTCTTCAGGCAAAACATATTGAAATTCTGTAAAAATGCGCAGAATGATAAATTCCTCTGTGGCTTTGCCAAGCACTCTGATACCTTTAGCAGATTAACATGTCCACAAAAGTAAGAAACGGTTATCTGACAGCAGGTGTGTTATTATATTCACGCACACAGATAAAAATGGAAACTCAAGTTCCGTGCCCCTACCGCCATGCAGATCAATTTTTTTTAGCACAAACCTCCACTTCCCACCACCCTCTTTTTTACCCCTACTCTCCAACAAGTAGGGGGAAGAAAGTGGCTTTTCCCCTCCATCCAACGCCACCCAGAACATGACAGTACTCACTGTAACATCTATACAGTAAACTGTCTACATTTCTTCTCTCCCTTTGCTTTCCTACTTTCTCACAAATACTCTGAGCTTCCATGTAACTGCATTATGTGTAATATCATAAAATAAATCGTTTCATTGATACTGAATAACAACACAGAACTTTTTTCCTGACAGAAGCCGTGCAAGTCCTGCTAAGCTTCCTGTATAATATATATTGATTTTAAATGTACTTGCAGTCTGGATTCTCTTGCCTTAAATATTATGTAAATGATTTTGTTTCTTTACCCGTAGAAGCCTGTTTCTGTCTCTCCGTTCTCTCTGTACACACGCATAGACATATGTATATATATGAAGAAAAAAAAAAGTGTGTATACATATATATACATGAAAAAACTTGGATAAAATTCAGCATTCAAGGAACAACAGTACTGCAACACTGTGAACAGGCCACACTGCATCAAGAGAACTCTGTGGGAATCCAGAATAAGAAGCAGAGGATCCTGATCAACCAACACGTTCGTGTTATAATTTGATATGATATCATACGGCTCGCTGATCGGCAGATGAAGAAAACAAAAACAGCTGGCAGAAAATAAAGAATACAAATATGCCCCTCGTCCAGCAGGGCACATGGGCAAATACTTCACCTTAAGAGTCTTGGCAGTCTTAATGATTTTCTGAAATAGCCTAACTAAATAACTGCTTAATCACGCGCCATATAAAACCCTATGAACTCAGTGAAATAAAACAAATAATCGTTTATAGGTATGACAGTCTCTAGAGTCATGGCACTTTTTACAAGCGCTCTGTTCCACTTCACTTGGGCATGTGGGGGATAGCGAAGCATTTCCTACACAGGAACTGAATATAAAACTGCTTAGGAATAAGCTCCATCAAGCAAGGTCGGTCTACGAGGAATTGTTAAAAAAAAAATATTCATTATTTATTGTGGATTGGCAGTTTGTTAGCCACTACTCAAAATGCAAATGTTGTCGCTACTGTCCCAAAACCATGATGGCCTACATTCAAGTCCTGAATTAAGATCGTACTTTCTCATAAACGACAAGGATAATACAAGACTGATGGCAGATGACAAAGCCACAAGAATGGATACAACTCAATCACAATAACTTCTCAGTAAAGTCTTGCTAGAAAAAAGACAGAAAAAAAGACCAAAACTGAGATGTAAAGCAGCTTGAGAAGAGTGGGATATATACCCAGAATAAAGAAAAAAAAAAATAGTCTGGTTATCTGGAAGATGCCTCTCATAATTGGCGCTCTGTGTGTCCTGTGGCCAGAGGATTTGTTGTGAAATTCATCTTTTGTTGAAACAACCAAGGCTTTCAAGTCATTTTTAACTCTCCGGGCTGAAAAAATAACCTTGTAGGTATGAAACCAGAGTAAACAACACAGCAGCGCAACTCCGAGTCAACAGATCACCCGACACATTATTAGAGAGGTTTAGTTCCCTATTTGCCAATAACTTGTTAAGCTTCGAAAGGTAAAGCATGTTACTTGATAAAATTTAAAAGTATAAATACTTTGCTGCCGTGATTTTCATACGAGCGTCCCAAATCCTGACCATTTCCCATGTAATCCTCAGGTTCATTCTAACATGCTCCGCACAAAACTGCTTGATCAAGAACACAACCATTTCTACGTTAAGAAGATACTTTTGGATGTGGAATGAGTGACGTAGTAAGTTATCTATATTTAAAATATTAAGCTTTCTTTGGCATTGTTTTCCAGAATACATTTTCATCTTTTATAAACACAGAAACTTACTGCTTTTAATCAGCAGGCGGATAGCATTATCTTAGAATGACAACTTTCTACTCTTTTCCCCACATTTTAGGAATGTTTTGGCAAACTTCTTCACTCGTTACTCAGACCACAAATGAGATGAAAATGTGTTAGTTGGGGCCCCAGCTTTCCCTGCGGTATGAGTTAATTCAAATGACAGTACCTTCCTAAGGTATCCTCCTCGAATTTGATGTTCAAAGAGGGAATAACCGCAATGCTTTTTGCCTTCCTGTCCTCTTCAGAGCTGTGACGCAATGAGTGTCCTGCGTGGCCAACGGGGCTAGTAAGAGCCTCACCGTGGCAGCTCTCGTGATGCAGACCGTTTCACTGGCAAAATCTTGGCTTCATTTGCTCTTTGCCAGCTTTCTTAACAGGACTTGCATTGATTGACGCTGACAGTGTGTCCTGGGACTCCGTGATCTCTTCTTGCTTCTACTGAAGTAGTATTTCTGCAGAGTGTAAAAGCCGTAGGTACCAGCCATCTGGTCTATATAATATCTGATTACGTGTTTTCCTAGACATGTCATCTCTGTAATAGGTGATGTGGGAGATGGTGTCGTCAAGCGATGCACTACATGTCATAGAAAAGCTCAATCCAAGGATTGCCTTCTGAATATGTAAGCAAAGTTGAGTCTAGGGACAGGAATTAGCGTTCATGGGATAGCAGTAGGCATGCCAGAAACATAAAAGCACAGTAGTGCTATAAATATAAACAACAATAATGGACAAGAATTTGGGAAGGAACTGTTGCAAGAGCATCAATTATCCATTTATACGAAATAAGCTGCGTAGTTCGCCAGACACCTACGTGCGCTTAGAAAGAGACTCCAGGGTGAAAGAAAAGGGTAAGATGATTCCTTAGGCGGGTGAGATCTGGTGAGCGGTCCCCGGAACAGCAGGCCGTTAAGGAGGCACTGCGCCACCTCCGCAGAGTTGCTCTGGCAGCTTTGCTCCCTTTGGTGCCTTTCGAGCCGAAGGGTATAGCCGCTCAGATTTCACGCAGAGGTTACTGAAGGCACTGGTGGTGACGGTCTGTTGGAGAGGTAAGTAAATAGCCTCCGTGTCCTCATACCAACATAACGCACACAGATTATATTAAGTCAAAAGTTAACGCTTTCTTTAAACCATGCTCTGCTTTGAGCAGGGAGTCAACCAGATGATCTCCAGAGGTCCCTTTCAACCTCGATTTTCTGTGATTCCGTGAAAATAAATCCAATTAACATATTATGCTGCAGAATATTAATGAGGACTATTCTATGTGTAATTAACAATTAAATGTATGCTGGCAGCCTGCTAAATGAACCCCTCCCATTTTACACGAAAGAGTAGCTATCATCTATCACCGGTACTTTCCTAGCTGTTACATAAAAGATTATGAGAGCATAGCAACGTCCTCATGTCTTTCACAATGATACCCTTCTTCTTACAAGTCTCGGCTAAATAATCACCGACCAGAATAAAAAAAGCAGTGGAGCAATGCAGAAACCTCTGAAGGATGTGCTATCGGGCTTAAGCCATTCCATCCCGTGTAGACAGCAGGGAGCTCGCTACCCTTGTGTCACGGACCCAACGGAAGACTGAAATACCCAGTTCTGCAAAAGCTCTGATGGATGAAGATCCATCAAAGAGTGCCAGCTTGAAAGAGTCTCAGGAACAAGCCAGTTGGGGTACAGAGCTGTTATAAAGCACAACAACAGATAAGTCAGCTTACTTCTAATTGACCCAGCACTCAATTGAGAAGAAAATGAGTTCTTGCAGCTTTACCAGCTCTATTAAACTATATTTCTACAGAAGCCTGCTGTAACAAGATTCTTAAAACGCATTAGTAAATGATAATTAGGGATTTCTTATCCCTTTTACGTGCTTATGAATTAAAATCCGACTAAGTCAAAGAAAGGCTTCCATTGACTTGGAAGGCTTTGGAGAATCTCCCTGTCACTTTTACTGATGCTAACAGGAATTGTGTTTGTAAAAGAAAAAAGAGAAGCTGGTGTTTTACCAAGGGAAAACTTCCTGAGTTTTCCTTTAGAAGGGCTTTCACAGGGCCAAGTGTGAGCAAAAAAATTCACAACAATGCAAACTTACTGCTGCAGATGGGTTTATACTGAACTATTATTTCTACCAAGGAACTTCTCTGAAGAATTCTTCTGAGCCATCACAGATGAAGGGAAGAACAGCAGAACAAAATGTTTCTGCTGAAGCAAAGGCATTGCGTGAATCCACACAGGAACACAAACAACGTGTGTGGGAAAGTCTCGGTGACCATCGTTCTGTATACCAGGAGAGCTTGTAGAAGAACGACAGCTCAGTCTAAGCAGCAGAAAGTGAGAAGATAGCTTTATTTCACAGTCATTAATGACACAGGAGCTCATACAGAAGAACTAAAGCCAAGCCGAAAGCAGCTGGGTCAAGTACTGACAGTGCGTAACCATATCACCCACCTGGCATAAAGAATCTGCCCAAAATAGTTGGCTTATGGTAAACGTTTCTTAACACACATACACATTACTTAAGCCTATTTACCTGAAACATAAATGCAAGCACACCTACATGCACTTCGGTGACCTCAGCGTTAGTGTCTCATGGCTTAATTCTTCAGTACAGAAAGAGCAAGACCTAAAATAGTTTCGTAAATTAAATTAAGTTAATCATATTTACCATGATAGTTTTTCTTAACTGCAGTAGACTACATGGTCCAGCATAGCGACAGCTCATTAGGCTCTAGCAACAGCGTCAATGCTCTGTTTCTCCAGGATTTCCATGCATTTTTGTGTTCTGACTGTATGCAAGTCATTATAGTTTTGTCTTTAAGTCAATAATAAAATATATTAAAAAAACCATCTCAGACACACACATACAATTTTGAGAACAGTAAATAGAATTAAATATTAAATGCATGCATCTTCCAGCTACATGCATTCTTCTTACCTTATGCTTTTTGAAAGAACCACCCAGAGCCTTAAAACACTTGAAAAAAAATAATCCTTCTAGACATCTCTTATACTCTCCGTAAGTACAAACATGGTCTACATGAATTTTGTATTGTATCTATAACAAGGGGTGTGATAGCACGTTGGTTAATTCATAAAAAAACCCTAATTTACAGGAATATTTTGTAGCAGGCAGCATCAGGATACTGAGCTGTCAGTCACAGGGAGGTGGAGAAGAGACTGTGGGATGCTCAAAATTAATTTCCATATCTGGAGACAAAATCCACTACTGGGTTTGGGGCTCTTCCCTCAGTAGTCAACACCTCTAGGAACTCCGACACAAACAACTTACTCTGGTGGAAAGGCAAAGCCCTTGCAGTCAGATACCTTTAGCCTTTGCCCAGACTCTGACTCTGAATTGCGCTCCAATCATTTATTACATTAAGCAAAAATTAACCGTACTATTTCCCCAATAACGAGGGTGGCTAATAATTCTTTGCAGTAAGCCATCTATTGTTTTGTTTTGCTTTTTTTTTTAATGGAGGTTTTCTTCAGTTTATCCCTGCTGCAAGGGTAAATATACTCTGAAAGCTGGCAGTGGAAACTAGATGGGAGCTGGGACAGAGCTGGTGCAGAAAAGCTGCTGTGCAAGGTGGAGTAACTCTAGGGCTACTACTGTTCTCAATACTACCAAAGCGCTTCTTCGGTGTTAAAACAAAGGGTTTCCTTCCAGTAATCTTTACTGTTATCATATGTCAGCAAGGTATTCATGGTCTCTTAGCAAATCCGTATTTTGCGAGTACATAAATCAGCAGACTGACAGCTCATCTGTACCGGTACACCTCCTCACTGGAACTTCAGCCAAAGCCTCAGCTCTGCAGCGCAGGGTCTCCGCGCTTCTCAGAAACCGACCCAGAACGCGGCACCGGCCGCGAGCCGCCACGGACCCGGCTGAAGGGGGGCTGTGTGCTGGGGAGGTCTCTCGGACTGCAACGGGACGGGCCGAAAACAAAAGGAGTTTTCAGCAGGGATGAAATAACCGCGACACTACAAGTGCTCGATTTACACTCGGCTACGATCCGTTTTACTGGGGTCACGTCCCTTAACGCAATAGTCACAGCTTTCCCAGCACCGAGGCTTTATGAAAGGCAGGTTATAGCAAATTGATATCTTTAATCTGAGAGTTTTTGCTGCGTGTTAAAGGCACCAGCAGCCCTACAAACTGACAACTCTAGATCCAAAACGCAGATAGAAATAAGCGCTTTGCAGAACTGAACCTGAAATATTTGGCTTCCTACCCTCCTCTGCGAGCCTGTCTCAAGTCTGACATTTCCAAGCAAGCCAGAAAGGCGATGCCAGCTACGAGGCTTTCCGTGCCCGGGGAGAGGTGAAGCGTTACTGCTCGGGATGGGTATTTGCACGCTGTGCGGAATCAGATCACAAAATCACTTCACATAGAAACGCAGGAGGTTTTTTAGATAACTTTCAGCGTCTCCATATCTCAAACATCTCCCCGTGGTTATAAAAAATTCCTACTGGAACTTTTTCAGGTGGAAAAATGGCTTGTCAATACACCGCTCTTAATGAGGCATCTTGGCATTGATCACAAGCATATTTATTTTCCACTGAAAAAGCTGGCCTTTCTTATAGATGGGGAGAAAAAAACAAAAGAAGGAAAAAAAAAGGATGGGGAGAACAGCACAAAAAATATCTTCCACCCTGCTGAAACATTTCTGCAGGGGAAACTATCACTTTCAACAACAGCAATCATTGCCAGTCAGGACTCAAAATTAATAAGGAACCTAGGGATGGGGGGGGGTGGGAAATCTCCAAGCAAAAACTACATTTGGATACTAATCTCCAGAACTATCCAGCGCTCCTCAGAGCAGTCTTCACCGGGGCACAAACAGCCACACAATCTGTGAGCATGTTTATCTGCAGGTTGCTTAACATGCTCTAAGTTATCGGGTTTGGGATCATTTGTTTTGTTTTTTACCTTGCTTTGCCTCAGGATATCTCTATAAATAAGCCTAAATACTGTTCCCACACTTTTCCACAGAATTACCAAGCAAGAAGCATGCATTGTGGACAATGACGCGTTGGGTCCAATAACTCTGAAAAATAATTCAAAACGCATGTGTCATAATAACATTTTTTTTTCCCCCAATGTTTACCAGAAGCCAACGATGGTATACATTCTATTAAAAAATAAACCTTGAGCTCCGCTGGTCTGTCTGGATGTATTTTAGCAACTCAGGCAGGGCACCGGTAACACAGCACATTCGCCTTCTGCAAACGCCGCTGTCTGAAAGCGGCCCTCAGCGCTGCCTTATTCCCCATCACAGCGCCCTCCAGTTCGTGACAAGTGTCAAGCCGAGAAACCTCTCGACAGCGTAAGCTATGAAACAGCGGAGTGAGGAACCAAACTACCTGCCACCATGATACAGCTGTTTCTGGGGTGGAGCGGAGGGTCCTTTTCGGGGAGGTAACGCAGATGGGGCAAAGCAATTGCAGGTTTGTTTGCATACTGCGGTGCAAACAAAAGATTGCTTGGTAGGAACAGATTCCCTGTTCATTTTAACGAAGCTGAGAATGCAGGAGTTTGGCCAAATTACGTTCACGGAGAACAACTTACGGAGTCAGTGTTACATTACTGATTGCCAAGATATTTAAGATATCAAGCACAACAAAAGAGTCAGTTGCTCAGTGCCGCACTGCTGGCATCTCCATCTGCAAAGGATAAATGAAAATCTGTCTGTTTTCTATCCATGCGGCCAACCAAGCACAAGAGAAACCAATAAACATGCCAAGATATCCTGAGTAGCACAATATAGCTATTTTTTTGCATTTATCACACAATTAAGATCTTTCCATACACAAAACATTCCAAATACTTGACTATCATTATTAATGTGGATCTCTATCTATTTTAGCACCATTTTAAAAGGAAACTTTTTTGCGTTTGGCCCCCAGTCTCTATTTCTGCAGGTTCATGTGTTGACAGCTGCCTACAAAGGCATCCCCTCCCTTCTCTGCCAACTCCAGGTGTTTCCCTGCCGCACGTGCCCCCAGGTACGCTCCACGCTTCGGTTTTGAGTAGCTCAAGCAAGAACACAGAAAGAGGCGGCAGTGCAGAGCAGCAGAAAGTAAAAGCAGCTCAAAGTACCGCGCTGGGGGGGATGTCAGATGAACAGAGGGCGATCAACTGCTTGGCCCCCAGCCAGCCCCCTCCTGCTCTCGCAAAAGAGCCATAAAACTCGGGATTACAACAAGCGGCCGGAGTTGTTTTGTTCATCCCCTCACCGCTCCTACGACCGATGTCCTGGAGCAGCACGCGTTACCAAGGGGGAAAGTGTCACCTACTGCCAGACAGCTTCCTGAAGCCCTTCCCTTTTCATCCATAGTCTGCCCCTCAGGCGCTCGTCTGAAAAATCCCAACGACATCGTGAGCCTGGACTAGATCGCATCTCAAAACGGCAGAAATGCAGACCACCGCTGTGCTCTTTGTAAACCTCTAACGAACTACGCTTTGCTGTGCCAGGTTTCAGGTGAAGGCTAAATGTACATTAAAGGATTTAATTCTCTTCCGGAAACAAGGAGCTTTAAACTACAATGTAAACCACAAGATACGACAACAGACCTCACTTTGGTACCACTCCTCTAGGAAGGATGCACATCGGAGATGAAATAGCAACGGTGAGTGGATAACCCGCCATACTTTTATATCCAGGTTCAATTTCTTACATCAGACACAAAATAAAAACCCACGCCCCGTGCTGCACGGGCACTGACTGTGATACACCCGGGGAGCCTATGCTGAGGGGTGAGCCCACTGTAGGATCAAAGTTATGACTACTAAACTGTTTTCCCTTCTTTCTTTTTCCCCACTAAAAACACATTAAGTAAGAATTAAGTTTGCAGCTTTTTTAAAATTAGCAGGTGAACTATTCAAAGGTGAAGATGCATCTTCGGGTGGCTACGAAGTAGGAATACCTTTTTAAACATTACAGTCTGAACTACTGTAAGTGTATTTTTGTTTTATTTTAAAATTGCACTGCACCAGGCGTTCACAGAAGGCCAGCCCTCCGTGATCACCCGATGGGGATCTGTTGGGGAAGCCAAAGGAACCGTGCTGACTAGAGCTTGATGAGGACCTGTCCTTTGAAGTGGTCCTAAGGTAGAAGGAATGTAGTAATTAGGACCGTTTCTTTCTATACGATTTCATTCCTCTGTCAAACACATTTGGTCATTTATGAAACAAACGGCGATGGGATATACCACCTTCCTAATTTTCTTCCATCCAGGGGCAGCAACATCACTGATCCAAAATTTGTTCAAGCTGTTCTAGGAGGCTGAATAGTTTTCTTTGAACGATGGGGCTAATTACTATAATCCCCTGCAGTGTTACTGTCGTGGCAAAATCTCAAGAGCCTGGAACTGGTGACGGAGTGACAATAGGCTTAGGGACAAAGTCTCTTTATATTGATAAACTGGGTGCGCTCAGTACCAGCAGCTGTAACGAATGTTTCATTCCTTTGTCTCCATTTTTCTTATATTCAGATAGCATAAATACCAGTAGCAGTCAGAGATTGTTAACCAAGCTGTGGAAAACATAGTTATGATTCAAAAGACCCAAAATATAGCAAAGGTTGAGTTTTGCTTTAACAAAACTTGAAAACTGGCAATCTGGTCATCTGACCTATATGCATCAGTGATTTGTACCGAAGTCCTAGAACTAAGAAAAAAACTCCCAAAACCAGCAGTGTGCCTGAATTCAGAAGTTATCTGCGTCACATCTCGGTTTCCTCCGTACGATGCCTTCCTATGATATTCGGGTGCCTACGTACCTGTACCTAGCCCCGGGGAAAGGTGACCCACGGAACTAGACAGGAGCAGTCGAAGCTGTTGGCGGCAGGCTGCAATCCGCTCCTCAGCAAAATGCTGTAGAGGGACCTCCTCCAGGCAAGAGAGGAGAGTTGATTAACTGCAACCACCGCTATCTCAATTTTTAAGAATAGACTTGCACACCAAGTTCAGATAAGAGCAGAGAAGGAAGAGTTCCTGACCAGTCAGCCAACATTTTGGTACACAGAAAACTACTAAAAAAAAAAAAAAAAAAAAACACAAAACATATTAAACAGTCAAATTGTAAGGATTTTGAGCAAGGCTCTGTTGACCTACCCATGAGGCATTTTTGCCCTCTGAGATTTCAAATGCATGGTGACTGTCACACTTCTGCAAGCCCTGCTCTACCCTGCCCTCCACTTGGCCTCCCAGGCAGCTGTAGAGTTGGCTTAATGGCACCTGCGTGGCTCAGCAAACTGGAACTGGCAAACGGCTCCCTGCTGACTGGCTCGCAGGAAAAATTGGATAACCTTCACAAAATGACCCAGAGGACTTCAATAACAACGAAGTAGCCCTGACATAAAGGGAATAATGATCGCAGGGAGCAGCCAACATGAATTTGTTAAGAACTAATCATGTCAAATAAATTACAATTTTGGGGTGTTTTTATTTTAATAAGGCCTTTCAAATGGACCTTCATAAGCAAACCGTTATGGAACAGACAGAGATAAAATTACAAAAATAAAGCTGGTTCTTAGTAGAATAGAGACAACCGTTCTTTGCTATGCATCTCTGACCCATGAATGCTGAAGACGAGATACTGGATTGAAAAAAAAAAACTTTCATCAGCCGTGTAGACACGGCTCTTACGTACAGAAATTCTGAACCTCCAGAGAGTAAGTAGAAGCTTTTTTTGGCATGTGAAAATTACAGGGCTATACCATTCCTCCAAATAATCTGAAAGGTAATAACCCTGTATTAGCTACAGAAACTCCTGTTTACCCAGTAACACCAAAGTCCAAAATACCAGTTAAATACAGAACAGGAAAAATAAACGTGCTTCTTGCGCGGATTGACCCGCTCAGGAAAACTACGCAATCTAGAACAAACCTGCCAGCTTAAGAATATTTCAAAAGGAAAGTTGTGCAAAAACTAGTTCTTGTTCGCAGGAACTACTGCCCAGCCCTCAGTTCAGAACAGAGTAAACAAAACGAAAGGGATAAGATTAATAAATCTGCCAGAGATGCGACCGTTGCACACCTTGAGGATTTCCTAACGAACATGAAGACCTACAACAGAGGATTTTTCTGGGGAAAAACAACAGCCCTCAAATTGTGCCACTGGTGAAGGAAGGTATTTCAAAGCAGCTGGAATTACTCAGCAGCAGCAATGGAAGATAACACTCTGAAAGCATATTGTACCCTACGCTTACATGGAATAGGATTTTGTAATCCTGAACAGGGATTCCCCCCTGTAATTTATGAGCCCAAATTCAAGGGTCGGTGTCAGAAACCACGGGGAAAGCCTTGGTGAAGAGCATGAGTTGGCAGAAATTTCAGCAGCTTGGAAGGTAAAATGTAGGTGGGGAGCTCCATCAGCTAGAAGAGGAGGGGATGGAATCACATTTGCCCTGTTCATCACGCTGCCAAAAACCTGAGTCCATAAGGTGATTTCTCAAGAGCTTCTACGTGTCTGTCTGAGCCACTTCTCCACTGCTGGTTTAAACTTCAAAAATCAGAACTGGGCAAAATTAGTTTCTTCAAAGCGAGCACACATCAATCAATAATTCTACCGATCTAAATGGAGTTTTTCGGGTTTTCTGCCAGTACAGATGATGCAGAAATACGGCTGTATACTGACACTCTTCCCCATAATACAGATTTTATATATTCTTCTCTAATTGGTAGTGTTTATGCAGTCACCTATTAATTTTACGAGTTGGTATTTCCAACACAAATACAGAACGTAAGTATCTTCTTACTCCATTTGTCTCTTCAAAAGCATTGCCTAGTTTTACATAAAAAGCCTTCCTCTGGAAATAATCAGAGGAAAAAATTCTAAGCCTGCTGCAAATATGCTAATTCCAGTGTAAATCTTAGTTAGGAAGATTTGCCTTTGATTTGGACACTTGTTTCGAGAAAATTAACATACAACACGGAAATCGTCATCGATAAGACAAAGTGAAATTAATTTTAACATTTCTGTCTTTCTTTTTTTTTTTCCCTCCTTTGTTTCCAGTCAGAACATTACAAGTTCTGTGTTACACGGATTGCAAAATGGGGGCTGGTATCTATCAGTTTGTGTCAGGTGAATTTTGGTACCATCTAAAGTGGGTTTTGCCCTGCAGCGTGAATATTGACAATCACTTTGTTAACGTGCGCTGGTCCCTTTTCTTGTCGCACAGAGGCCGTAACCAAGTCAGCTGCAGAGGTTCCTCGGTCTGCGAGGCGTTACTGTTTTAAAAAGCCTACCGATACAGCGGTTCTTCCTAGTCCGAAAAATGAGGTTTAAATAATTCTTGAGTCCAGTTACACAAAATTATTTGTTTCTTGCCAACCAAGCACAGAATTCTGATCGTGTTATTAAAATGCCTTGTGATTTATCTCGGTTAGCTGATATTATCAATATTCATGCAAAAGTTGCAGAGGAGAGAGAAATGCTCCTTTGAAAGCTAAAACGCCTCAGGCAGCGGGTAGCAGCCCCCCAGCTCAGCCTCTCCCACGAAGCAGCGCGCAGAGATGCAGGAGAGAAGCAGCTGCGGCAGAATCCATCGCAGAGGGACCGAAAGCCGTGATGGCCCGGTGTGGGCAAGGGCACTGTTTATTTGATGCTTTGCCAGGGTTTGCGGTAAGGAACGCAAACAAACCAACAAAGAAACGAGCCCTCCCCACGCACGCCTCTGCCCCCGCCGCCTTAACTGAAGGTGAGCATCTTCAGCTCCAACCGAGTTCAATAAAATCTGTGCAAACGGTAGTTTGTGGCCAGTAATTAAATTCATTTGCAAGCTAGATTGCCTGCCAGGCTGTAAATTCACAGTAGATTTTGATATGCAACAAAGTTATACACTGCGCATAGCCAGGCATAGGAAAACAGCTGCTTTTAAGGGCTATTTAATTGTAATTTCTAGAACAACAGAAATTATTTTATTTTCCATAAATATTTTGCTAAAATATTTACTGCTCAGAATTGCAAGGTGGTTTGCTTTTAAGAATCACTATCTTCTAGCTCTAATTGGCAGTTTGTGCTGTAACCTACTACCACTATTTTATCCTTCTAAAGATAATATTTGAGAAAATAGAAGCCCATGCTTTCCTAATAACGTGAAGGATGTTTTAAGCATTGCTAAACTGTACAAGAGCACTGAGGCCAGGACTGACATCCAACATCCATAGGACCTAGGGGCAACTGCGCCCCACAGTTGGAGCAGATGGGAGCGTCCCCTCTGGACACCACCGCAGTGAAAGCAAGGCATGGCTTTAAGAACTTACAGATAAGACTGAACGCATACAAAAATCTTCTGCTACGAAGTTATACTTTTAACGTTAACGTTACGATGGTACATTATTAAGGGAGGGAGAAATGGAGACCTAAAGATACAAACCACAACATCCAGATTTATTCTTCAGCCCTATTTTCATCCCGCCCCCAACACGCGGGGGATCTTGGCACATCTCACATGCCGTACGCTGGAGAAAGGCGTCAGACGCAGAATCCAGTAACAAGTAGCTTACACACTCTTATCATCCCCTCTCCACTGCACTTCTTGACACAATTATTTTCCACCCCTTCAAAAATTAGGGCTCCGCAGGCTTCATGTTCAGAGGTGCTGAAGACGACATCGACGGGAATCCACATAAATCTCAAAGAGGCAGAATCATCTCAACGGCCACAGGGGCAGACCTTTATAAAGTTGTATAAGAACGGGATACCCTTCTGCATTGGGCCTAGCCCTTCCGTTTAGGCCACCATAGAAGACTGTTTACCTTTCTTGGTCATAATTATAAATCCTTCATATTCAGGTAGGAATTTTCTATGAGATCACTGCCTTTGAAATCACTGCTCGTCTCAGAAGTGTCTTCCACCTCTCGCTCAAACCAGTTCCCCTTAATGACTGTTCTCTATTCACCTTAACTACCTCTTCGAAAGGCAAGTTAATATTGTTTTCCCTTGGAGTTGCACCTTCTCCTGTGGTGCTTTTCCACGTTGCCAAGAAAGAAGGTTTTGAATGTTAAAGCTCGCCAATGCCCATTCTGACCACAGAGCAGCTCTTTTCTGCTGGTTTTTCCCTTCTACGTTTAATGCTGTTATTTGTCATATGTAGAACGAAGACAATGCCTTGTTCACAGCAATAAATGTTTTATCTACAGCAAGCAATATTCCACCGTATTCACTATGCTCCCAAGTTAAAATTCAAGATAAAACCCACACACGCACATCTGTGAAATGCAGGCACGCAAATGCGCTGAGCCCACGTGGTTGCCGCTCATCCAAACCAGCAAATTTTTATAGAACGCCAGCGATGACAACCACGTGCAACCAGGTACTGGGGAGGCAAAAGAAACCTGCGGTTCACGAAGAGGAGGCTCGACTTTGAGGTATGTTGTTCTGAGCCCTGGTTGTGACAGAACTTGGAAATTTTGCTCTGAATACCTACCTCTGCACAACAACTCTTCTTAGCAGAACTAATTATTTTCTGTTAGTGAATTACTTACTAATTTCTGCAACAGAAATATTTTTAACTGCTCCCTTTTGGATGCTCCATTTGCTCCACTTTCCCTATACTTCTCTAGCTTTTCTAGTTAAGCGCTCCCAAAGTCTGCTAGCAATTCAGGTTTGTGAGGACACCATATTGGAAACTATGTTTGGAGGAGGAAGACAGTTCTGCTGTAGAGCAATGGTCTAAAGTTCACTGAACCTGATCACTTGTTTTACAAAAATGTCTAGACTGAATTTCAAATTTGCATTAATATGCTAATACTTAAATATTTTAGACCTGATCCTTTTATCTTTTTTATTTAGGCAAAATTGTTACTGAGTTCAGTGACAGTCTTTCTTGACAAAGGACAGTCATTCCACGGGCCATATAAATTTTTCATACCTGTCACTGAGATTTATTTACTTAACTGCTCTTCCTAGTAATTAGTAATCATAAAGCCTTACCTTGAATATTTATCACCCTAAACTTTCTTCTTTTTTCACAAGCAATAAAATAAGCATTCAGAGAAAAATACAACAGTTTCTCGGCCACAACAGCCCATGCCTCAGGAGTTGTCACAGGATAGCAAACAAAAACGCGCCTTGCAGCATCCAGGGAATGCAAAATGAGACCGAAAACAACGTTGCCGTATGTCGCCATTCCCACAACAAGTTCTAGCAGTAAATAAGGACCTCGAGGCTTCATCAGAGGGCTGTTGATGGCAGTACCCTTTGACGCTGTGTGGTAGAGGGCTTTTTCGCCCTAAATCCATGAGCTATTCTATGAGGCTGTGAATAGACCTGACCCTGCTCGTCACAGCTACCAAAACCAGACACGAGGCAATGAAATTTCCCGGCCGTCCATTTGAAGCGGGGCTTCCTCTCCGCTTGCCTGTCACGGGGGTTTAGGAAACAGTCATACATGCGGGCAAGATTTTGGCTCTGTGAGACTCCTGGGAACCTCTTCCCCTGTGAAAAGCATACAGTTTTGAAGACGACCAGCCTTGGGGTTAATTCAATGAGGCTGATCGAACCGAGATAGTTTGAATTCTACTTCCAAAGCTGCTACCACTTTCTTGTATGATTCTGGAACTAATTTATAACAAATTCAGCTCAGAGCTGCTCTGACCTACTTCAGCAAAGCATTCAGGTAGGTGCGTACCCCTGATATGTTTTCAAGCTGAGACTAAAACTCAACGTTTTGCTAAGCCATGACCCCAGGCTCTGTCACTGAAATCTTCACCTTGGAAATGAAGACACTGCTTCCTTCTTGACACCCCTGGAAGGCTTGATAGGCGGTTTGGACATCTACGCACAAGTACAGGGCACATATTTTACAACAGTGGTTTTAAATGGCACAAGACCCCAGAGTGAGTTGTAGAAATCTCTTGATCCAAATCACCTACAGGAAAAAACCACACGCACCCCGCTGTCCCCACTAAACACATATTTTAGGAAAGCTGTTAACTATTTCTCAACGTTTCTTGGTCTTCCTCCTTTGTAACTTTCATTACAGCTATCCAAAGTCAATCCCTCCGCTTCTTGTCTGCAAATAACAACCCAAATACCAAACCAAGCCGTTATCAAAGAACAGAGTTTATCTCCGAGATACACTTGAAAAACAGCACTACTCATGCTAAAATAGTATAGCAAAATCACTTAAATATCATTTTGCCAAAAGGAATTAAAAGATTGCAGCCTGGGATTTTAAGAAAAGTCTCAGTGATATAATATCCTGTAAACCTGGTGCAATTAGCAGGTTACCCTTCCTTCATATTCCCAGCACTTTCAGCAACACATTTTTGAGGCGACACACACACATAAATGCATACCGATTGAGCTACCAGGGAATATTTAAATAAATGTAGCTAAACTGATACAAACCTTTCTGAAAACTCTCTTATGGCTTATAAATACAAATTACTTTTTTATTTTTAATGTAAACCATGAGAATTAAATATGTATAGGGTTTCAAATTAATACCCAAATGCAAATACAGAGTAGATGATAAGAAGTTGAAAAGTCATGCCTAAGCTACTCTGGAACGATAGCATCTTGCTAGCTGCAATACAGAAATACGGAAAACTGTTGACCCCGAGAGGAATTAGATACATTTCAAACCGTCTCCTCCTTAAATACCCAAAGAAATAAAATACCATGCTGTTTTATAGCCTTCCTCTTTTTTAAAGCAGCAGTCCAAATTAATTCAAATGCTATTTGCCCTGCTTGGCATATCATCAAATAAAACACCACCTGACTTAATTAAGCACTACTGAAATTATATCGCTCGTTATGGAGGAGCTGAAACTCTACACCTGCCCAGACACAGCCACCTCTTCCCAACAGAAGGAGAAAGGGATTTGGAAAAATAGCAAGCAGTATTATTCCGAATACTGTGAGTCCAAAGAACAACTTGAAATGTGATACCAAATGTAGAAAACCACAAAAAGTTGGATCAATACAGATGATACAATCCCTCTCTCCTGAGGGGATTTTCTGGAGCTGGCCTGGCCTCGGCAGGCACAGAGAACAGAGCAATGGCCGCCAGCATCACAACAGCCACGAACGCCACGCAGCAGGTCCGCGGTTTCAGACTCTACCCAAATGAACCCGGCTTCATTTAATTGTTCTGTTCGCCCCAGTTTTTCCCTTCTGCATATCAAAATCCAAAGTCAAGCACTCAATGGGAAGAGTGAGAGCCCACATCATTTAAAAAAATGTTTAAAAAGACAGACTTCCCACAACTACAGTGACTGGAACTTCACTCTTTAGGCCTGCGAAGACTGGGTTTTGCAAATCTGTGACAGAAATACAAGCACTTTGTTAAAAGTGCCTCTGGACAGGCTTTTTGCAAAGATAAGCACACTAAGTGTTACGGGAAAACGATGGGTGCAATAGGAATGTATTTCAAATGCTACTAGTATATCTCAACAGAAAAAACCCTGGGGGAAAAAGTACAGGCAACTTTGACCCTCAGAGTGTACGTGTGGGTGTGGCGGAGGTGGATCTCTTGCTAAAGGATTTTTGATAGACTGAGGAAAACAGAACAAAACAGACCAGCAAGTATATCCCTATCAAGCGAAAGTATCAGCAATGGTAGGAAAGGAAGATGACCTCAACTGTATTGGGTTATGGCATGGATTAAGGTCTTTATATCAAGTAGCTGACCTATAAAGACATTTCCTTTTGATGCTATCCAGACTCAACAGACATGAATGAATTAGGTCTCCCGATAAACAAAAAATACAAACAAACAAACAAAAGGCACTCTATTGCTTACAATGGTTGCCCATAGCCACAACAAAAAGAACAACAGGTCTTCTAGTCAGGGCGATCTGCTGTAACCTGTCTGTTCCCAAAAGATTCCTGACTCCGCACCCGCAGGGTGGCTGTGGTCCTCAGGTCCAGCCCGCTGATACTGCAACACATCATCCGCTCCTAGCCATACATTTATTTAACCCCATGCTAAAATGGAGAACTTATTTGCCCCTGCTCTCTTAGCAGAGAGTTCCTCCAAAAGCTCATTAATCAAATGGTGACGGACCAGCGTAACTTCAGGCCTAAATTTAATCACAGAAAATTTACATCCATTTACTGTCTCTGCCAACATTTTCATCTCTTACAAAACCGGCTCCTTTTCCCAAGCCTCCTCAATGGCCTTTTCTGCCCTGTTCCAATTTGAGAGCACCTTTGTAAAGTCTGGGTTATCAAATTTTACATATTGTTACGGATCAAATGTCAGTAGTGGTTTTTACACCACCACTGACATTCACCATCTCTACTGAAAAGACTATATTTGATATTATCGTAGAATTGCCTTTTATGGCTACACCAAATTTGTAGCTCATCTTTGTCCTGCAATCAACTATTACATTAAGGTCCTTCTCGCCTTTAACTTCCAAAACATCAAGATCCAAGACTGTAGCAGACAATTTTATTAGGCCACAATTGCATGATTTGATATTTTGTACTAGTACCTTTCATCCCTTTTCTGTAACACCTCTTGAGCACTTTTCATTCTTCCCGTGCTCCACCCTTCACAGCCCTGCAGATTTCACCAGCAAGTTCCCATTTCTAGTGTCGAAATGAAATTATTTCCAACAACCAAATGCTGAGGAAGTCTGATCAGTCTTCTGATTCAGCCTTATCTGTCAGATCCCTTCACATGCAACTCACTAGCATCTCAGCTTCGGCCAAGTCCTTATTGCCAAGATGGCAAGTGAGTTCTACCCGGACTCGGCAAAAATGTTAAGACTGAACATGAAAGCACAGTGCTTTACCTGTGTATGTAGTCAGAGGGGTTATAGACAGAGCTGGCTAGGAACTTCCCCATCAACGAAGTCCCATTTATATTAATTTCTACTCAAACAATGGCACATCTTGCTCGTTTCCATCCTGTCTCCTATGGTTGTTGTTCAGCCCAGACGCCTACGGCTCCTGCCTTGAGGCTACTCTCTTTTGGCTGTCTGGAGTCCTGGGAATTTTCATTTCCAAACCCAGAGGTCAACTCCGACATGGCTCCTGCTCCCTCTCAGTCACTAACTGCCAGAAGGAAAAAAGAGCTTCGAGTTCCCACATCTAAAGTCTTCTGAAAATTTACTACACAAAACATTGTTTTTTAATTTTTTCTTTATATTCTAAACCAAAATGAGATTTTTTTAAAATATATAATCACAACAGAACATGAATTCTGGTAATTAGCCAGAATGTTACAGATGCATACTTACTCATAGGCTATCCCAGTGACAGCACAGCACTCGATGAGAGCTGGTCTCATCTGTGACAATCTGCAACTTTTATCTGTCCCTTCTGCACTAACTGTTTGGGATAATAAAAGATACTTCTTCAGAATATTTGTAGCTGGAGGCGCTGCCCTAGCAGCTGTGAGAGGTCTGCAATTTGTCCTGTTAACTCTGAAGCCTTGAAAAGGTGAGGGAAACCGCACACACATTTTTAATATCTCATTTGCTCATGTCCCCGAAACCCAAGAACTCTTTCACTCCCTGCTGCAAGCTCGTTGCTTTCTACGAACAGTTGATATACACGCCAAGAGGGACACGGGCAATTAAGCCCTTATCCCAAAATATGTTTGAAAACCAACCTGCAACTTAGCGGGAAAGCAAGTGCTCAGCATCCCATTAGATCAATCCCTGATTTTAGAGGCCAAGTGAAACTTTAAATAACAAAAGCCATCGTGCTGGTCTGTCTCCTTGGCACTTCCCCCTTGTTAATAGAGCTATTGCAAAATGGAAAGCGCCTACATCTTGTTTTAGGAGGAAATTTTTAGCGGTACAGTGTTGCCAGAGACACATCCATTATACAAACCGAATGACTTGACACTGCTAATAGTTCTACTGTTGTTTCTGTACACATCAAGACCACTAAAGAACAATCAAGCATAGCGTCTAAACGTTACGTCTGTGTTTCTTGTACTCAGAATTAATGCTGAACTCCGCACAACTGGCGTGCTTTATATGAATGACCCAGAATTTCATGATCTGTATAAAAACGCATACATCAACGCACGGCATCAAATATGCAGAAATTAGCAGAGGTCTTGCATTTATAAAGGTCGTCTTACAAAAGACGGGGGGAGAGGTGGAAGAAGGGAACCTCTGCTACTAGAGGCTGAAAAGGCGAGCGGGGAGGCTGCTGCTGGGTGGTGGAGCCGCTGCTCATTAATTCTGGCAGCGCGGCTGCCGATGCCCAGACCGCTACCGCCTGCCGTTACGCCTGCTCTCGGGAAGCCCGGCACCCGCCCAGGGGTAACGATGCGACTGGCACAAGGACAAAAGCTTGAATAAATTCTGAACTAAATACTTAGCTAGCAGCCGAGTCAAGCGACACAGGGATTTTGGGCCTATTCTTTAAAAATATCAAGAGAAGGGACAAAGGAAAGGGGGCAATAAATCTTATTTTCAAAATGACATGTAAAGAACAGAGAGTTGCTGACAAAAAACCCACATTTTTTAGAAACAAAATGCAATTCCTTTCCAAGAGTTATTCCTTTTCGGATTTCAAGTTATTTTCCTAAAAACCTTTCCATAATTTTTTCTTCTGTGGGTCTCCATTTTATTTCACTGAAATTAGATGAAGTGCCAGCGATCCAATTGTGAAACCTCTGCAGTTAGTAAATTCCCAGAGGCTACAGAAACATTTCTTCATTTGAAACAGCTGAAGAAATATTTCTTTATTCGAGCAGACAGATACACTGAAGGCATTTAACAACCTAAGAAAAAAATTCACCGAGCACTACAAGGAGTGACACGTCACGTGGCTGGAGTGGACAAAGGTCTTCAGCAATCATTTGAACCTAGTTTGCGGCCAAGCCTGAAGATTTAGGTCAGCTTTAACAGATGCTGAATGTAAAGAAATGTAAAGAAAGTATGTTTCTTTCACCTCTGTTCTGCAACGTTTTGTAAGACAAAACGGAATTAAAATGGAACTTTACAACTTTGTTCAGCAATACCTACGAGTAACAGAACAAATATTTATATTTATAGTTGTATTTATGAGACCAAAAATGACACAATACTTTTAAGAACATATTTGAAAGAAGGAAGGGATCATACTTTGACGTTTCCTGCTAAGGTCTTAAGAGGTTTTTTTGAAACACACCGAAACGTATACTCTCGCTGCTGCTCTGAAAACAAAGACTGCAGAGAGTTTTGGCATAGAAGCAAAATTTGTAAATGGCAGCATCCTCTCCAGAATGAGAATTTACTCATTTATAAGTAAAGTTACTGGTAGATTAATTCATTTGCCTAGGAGAGTTTTTCATTCTTTACAATAACACTGGGTGCCCCCGAATAATCCTTGCCATTATTTGTAAAGGTTTTCCACACCCGGAATTTCCTCTGTAGTCGTTCTGCATCAGAACCTCACTCCGCAAAAGCAGCCCCTGGGGCAGCTCTAGAGCTCGCCCCCTCCGCACCTACCTGATGCTCACCACTGCCTTCACGCAGCATCGCCCTTCCCACTTCTCTCAACCGCAGCCAACGTGAGATCGAAATTCTGGACACCGATCACAGGAAAACACGTCAGAGCTACAAAAAACCCCAAGTCCTATTTCTCTGTTAGCACAAGCATCCAGTAACATCATCCATGTCCCCTGACACGACTCCTGCAATGAGAGCAGCTCACTGTCTTTCTTAAAATGAAATCTCTGTCGTAAGTGAAGCTGTTGCAAAAGACGCTCACAATTAGCGTGCCCTTTCTGCTGTCCTCAGAGCACTACCTTTACGTACCACATTTTAGATCATCCCTAAGACTGCAATATCCGTACACCAAAAACTCTGATGAAGTCTTTCAACAATGCAGAACAGCATAACAATTTTGCTGAAGTCACCTTCTGACCGCGTGAAACAAACGCCTCAAACCAGTCACACCCAACCTTCCACAGGTCGGGGGCTTTGTCTGGCCTAACAGGGCAGCATCAGAATTTTCACATTCAGGCACAATAAACAGGCCCCTCAGATTGTGTTTTGGTAACAACGACGGAGCCTGATTTTCCAAAAACTCATCCGCATTTCCAGCAACGCTGGGAGGCTGGTAGGAAACACTGAAACAGAACTCTGCGGGTTACAAAGCGGGGACCTGGTATTTATCTTGAAGACCTTTAAGTAAGTTGATTTTACCACTCATTCTCCTACAAATTTCATTCACTTGCAGTCTTACGCTCGCATCTTCGCAAGCACCGAGGTGGCTGTGCAGAGCAGCCCGGAGAGCATCACCTGCAACACAGAGGGAGGGCAGCCACTGAGTCCTCACCACCTCTGGAGTTCTTCCTTATCAGCGACAGTGAACGAGCTTTGGAGAGATCTTTTATACTCATAAATGTCAAACAGCTGTCACAGGGCGGTAAGAATCTTGCTTACTTTAGCTTCTGTAAATCTCAGTCAAAGCACTGCTGCTTGTTGTCTACTTTTCCTTTTTTTTTTCTAAAACGTAGGTCTGTTTTCCTGGTGGGCTAACAGGAAAAGGAACAGCAGATACGATTTGCAGCAACTCCTCTGCTATCCTCCGGTCGATGGATGCGGGCTCTTCTGGGGCCAAGTCATCTTTGCAGTGGGCTTCTCATAGCACCGTCCTTCTCGCCTGGACTCATAAATTTACAACACGTTTTTTCCATTTTGCTGCATTCCCAATAAAGGCTAGACTTTGAACCCTTATTTTCTTGTCCCAATTGTTTCTGGTGTTTACCACTACATCCCTATACATTTCCATTCATATTTCATTCATGCTAATCTTAAAGTTATCATGTCATGCTAATCTTAACGTTTGTTACCAATTTATACAGACTTCCCTTACCGCTGCAAAAACTAATTGTTCGCATATTGATCTCAGTGCCAATAATTCAGGCATACTATACCAGGCAACAAAAAAACCTGAATTTCCAGCAAAATAATGGCTCGTCTAATCAACGTGCTTGCCTGTGTCTAATTCCAGCTTTCTTCTTACTGATCATCTTACTGATCATTAAGCAGAGCTCCGGCAACCTTCAGTAAAATTCTGCTGCTGCCACATCTTGCAAGTTTAATGATGTCTTCAAAAAGGAGCAAGATGCTTCAGGGCCATGTGTGCTAGAACACCGAGGTGTGCTTCACTGTGGGCTAAAGTAGAGGAAATATACCCCTGGGTCTTGGCAAGGGCAGAAAGCGAAATACAAACCAATTGACGATAGGCAGTCAGAAGTGAGAGTTGCTGTTTGATGTCTTGTTCTTAAAAAGATCAGTGAAAATAATCAACTCTCCCCAGAACAAATTGTTTTAATGCCATCCGGAATAAATAATCTACCCGTACATTTCACCACCTCAAGGCGATACGTGATGCACTTACTCAAGCCTTACTGCTGAGATACAGGTAGCTCATAGCTGAGCACTGCTTTGCTACTGTAAAGGTGAACTGACATGCTTCAGTAAGACAAGCATCTCTATGTTTCTACAGGTATCTGCTTGCTGAATTTTATGGCACCAGCTGGGAAATGGACTGATGGTATGATACGTTTTCCACAAACAACAATATATACTAATGGTCGTCATCACTATTGCAATAAAACCATCCAGATAATTTTACTAAGTAACAAGGAAAAATCTTCCAGAGAAGGATTAAAGACTTGGCCCCAGAATTTACCAATCCAAGCTCTAAGTATATTGAAAATTAGCCCTAATTCAGCTATTAATGTAGCTACATGCCATAAACATCAAGGGTAAGCAAGGAAATATTCAGCTCGTTCCTGATGGGCTGAATCTCAAAGCCATTAAAAGCCAGTCAAAATTAGTGAAGGCAGTAAAATTACTGAAGTCAATGGAAATCTTTCCATTAATTTCAGTAAGCTTTGACTCGGGCTCTCAAAATGAGTTGTGCGTTTTGTCTGAATGCAGCTAAGATGAAGGTCTGCTTTCCAAGGCACATCTCAAGATATTAATGTTAAAATCAACCCGAATGAGTCCCTGAATACTTTATGTAACCTCTGAGAAAAGACTTTGGGCTCAGAAAGTCTTCAGGTGAAAAGCAGAGGGCACGGAGAGCAAAGAGAAGAGGCGGGGTTTTAAAAAGGGGGGGTATAGGGAATGAAGGCCCTTAAAGCTGGTCCGTAGCAGCGCAAGAGAGGCAGGAGAACCGAAGGTCACTGGGTCCCCAGCCTTGCTCGCCTCTGAGCAAACCACTGCAGAGCACCTGACTGCAGCACGAGGCGGTAGTACCACCTTCATTCTATAAAGCACATTAGCTGCAATGATGAAAAATGCTATTTGAGAAAATACCTGTATATTAATATCACCGTTATTAGAACGGCAGCCCAATCTCAGTTGGTTGAACCATGCATTACAGGAATGTAAATCCCACTCTCATTTCATTTATATTCCTACAAATCACATTTTAGACAGAAAAAAGCACCAAATAATTATGTGCTTTTCACACTGTTCCAATAAAGGTTTTTTCATAAGTACATAATAGTGAAAAGGATCCCGACTTTCCTCTCTGATGATCTAGTCAAGCACTGAAACTCTCACACAAGAGACAGCTCCACCTTCCCTCCCCTCCCAGTTGCTCGTTTCCATCCCTTCCCATCCCGTCTCCTCTACAGAAAGGGAGGAGGGAGCTCAAACCCAGCTCAGTTTCTTACTCTGGTTCCTGGGAAGGACAAGCCATGCCCCACTCAACTGGTGGCAGCGCCGTTTCCACCCCTTGTCCAACTGTGGCCCCAGTCTTGGAACAGAGAAACACAAACCCGTAACCCCATCCGTTCCAGGACTTATTTCTAAACAAGATTACAAATGCCACAGCTGCGTTACAGGCTTTGGAGACTGGAAACTACCCCAATCTGAAGCGTTCGGTTTCCCCCTGTATTTCCTAGGGCTTCTCTTTTGGGAAGATCAACTACATCTATTTTCTCAGAAAGTTTCAGCAAAAGGTTACCCATTTGTTCCCTCCTTCGGGGGAAAAAAAAAAAAAGAAATATTTGTCGTCACCTTAATCCTCCCAAGAGGACGGATGGAAGAAAATAAACAAAGGTCCCAGGCCAAACGCCACGTACCCACGTGAATGAGCCGTTCGCTCTGGTCTCCAGCATCAACACCCAACGCATGAAAGCTTCGCTGACTCTAACTCGCACTCGACTGGTTTGTAACCGTATCTTTGTTATTTCAATCACATCAATTAAAAAAGGTAACTTTCATTAATTCTATTTACCACTTTCATTTAGCAATTAGTTTTTTAATTAAATGTGTCTGGTTTCCATTTGGATGAAGTTAAATTGTGCAGAAGAGATTTCCAGCAGGATTTTTTTTTTTGTTCATTCACTAAAAAAATGGGGATATCAGTCGTGTAACTGCTGTATAAATATGAGCCAGACTGTATTATTTCTGTTCAGAGGTAGCAAGTGGTTTATAACAATGAGTTCTAGGAAAGGCATGTTGTACATCACCATCCTAATTGCTGTCAACTGTATTTCAAATGGGCCACACGCCTAAGCTTACGCTGCAAAGGAGCAATCTTGCATCTCGAAGTATACATTAGTGCATAATGAGTTCACGGCAGCTGTTTTACAACTGAAAGCCATCGCCTGCTGCTTCTGTTGGTGATGTTGCTGTGAAAAAAGCAGCGATGCTGACGACCAGGGGGGAGAGAGGCGTGTAGAAATACGCGGCATCAAATACAATTAAGCGTAAGCCCTCACACGCTTATACCTCCAAACACAATCACAGTGATTGCAAGCTCTGCAAGTGCCTGGGCTTCCTTGGAAAACACCTTCTGCACCCTTAGAAGCGGTTAATCAAAAATAAATGCAACAACAAAAGCTGTGCTTGTCTTCCAGGCGGGGAGCCCAAGGTACAGGGGGAGGATATTTATTTACCCCTTTCCTCCCCGACTCCGAAGCGCACCGAAGGAAACGTGTAACTCAACTCTACGCTCAATCCATTTAACTTGCATTTCACACAAAATAACACGGTATCGGTAGCTCCAACGGCCGGGCGGGAGGCCGTGATCTCTAACCGGAGCAGTAAGTCGCTGGCAGGGCAGTGACCTTTAGACAAGGCACAGAACGCCTTTCCCATCTTTCTCTTTCACTTGTTTTTGCGAATGCTGTAGTCATCACTCTGTCTTCGGCGTGAGTAAAGCGGTTAAAGCGCAAATGGAAATGCCAGCTCATAAAGCCTCTTTCTTCAGCGTTTCAAAGCTAATGAGCATGAATCATCGACGGATTGGAAAATCTGTGCCCGTTCCAGCGCTTCTGTTTTCTGATATTCACCACGCTCTGCTCCGTCGCGTAGGTACCCAGCAACAAGAGACCAGATCCCCGGCTGATGAAAGCTGGCAGAGCCCCCGCTGGCTCTAACAAACCTACGCTGACATCCAGCGGAGACCGCGGCCCCGCTGGGTTCAGTTGCCACGCACCGGGAAAAAACAGGCACAAACAGGCCGAGGTACGGCATAACACCACAGACACAGACGCGTACAGACGCAACCCGCGGCCCGCTTCTCCTGATCTTTACGCCTATTCGTTCATTTTTTTTTCATTGGATCATAGCAATGTATCTACCAGGACGGTCAGATTAGGTTTGTAATGGTTCGCATGATGAATAACTGCCACTGTTTCTTGACATTTCTACATCGACATCTGCTCTCCGATAGGGAAAGCTGCCAGATGTACGAGATATTTAAAATGTTAAAAAAAGAGGGACTAGCAGAGTCTTTTGGTCACAGGAAAGCGGCACAATTTTTAATACAGTAAGGGACAAACAAGGATCAGAATCCTGTCGTCTATTGAAGGGTAGAAATTGTTTATAAACTTCATCAGTTCACACTTTCATTTCTGTATTTCAAAACTGTCACCAATGTTCTTCGCCGCCTCAACTATGTCAACACATACTGCAAACACTGCGTGATAAAGCCTAGTAGTGGAACAATTAGCAGATTTAATTGATCATAAAGCTAAATTGTTGCAGGAATCTCTGCATTCCTGGTGCCAATTTAAATCCATACACTCTCTTTGCTCAGATCCAGTACTATAGCGCAACATAAACACGTGCCACCCAAGACTAGACGAAACAAATGAAAGCAACCAATCACTTCTGAAATACTTAGCCTGTGGCAGAAACATAGGTGCTCTTTAACCTAGAAAATCGTTTCAAACTGCAATTACTGCCATTTACTCTATCATCTCCTTAGGAGCTGATCCTGTTCTCCAGAGGGCGCTTCATTCACGGGCTAAATTTTTGTGTTTGTGAGCTAAACTGAGAGAAAATACAAGCAGGTTACAAACTGTTACCTGCACGTGAGCCAACTGCAGGCTAGCTGGAAGCAGCCACAGAAGAGGAGAGATAATATGGGTAGGCATCTACCTTTAATCCCTAAATTGGTGTGTGCTGCAGGAGCATTTTTATTTCAAGAAGGTTTGAGAAGGACTAATCAATGCCCGCACGTTTGACTTGCAATGCCTGTAAGGATACACTGCCTGTAAGGATACACTGCCTTTTAGTTTAAAAGGCAAAGATGTAATACGACATTTCCACCTTTCAAAATCCCACTTACAAGAGAGAAAGATTAATTGGAAAATTAATTACATGTATTTTCAACTATGAATTGTTTACGGAAAAGTGACCTGAAGCAATTCACTGCCTCTCTCATGCAATTTTAGAAACTACTCCGAGGGAGCCTTAAACACTGGCCCATCTCCATCTACTTTTTAAAAATTTTTTCCCCTCCCATATTCGGTGCCAGTACACAATGAAATCAAGTGGAAATAAATGAGAAAATGCAAAATGAGTAGGATCACACTGAACGAATAACAGCACAGCAAATTTCTACTGAAAACAAAGTACGGAAATACTGAATCATTCCTATACAGTGTAGGAATAATAACAGTACGTTCAAACTTTCAGCTCAGCAGTTTCTGTCACCAAGAAAAAAACAACCCACTTAATCAGCTAGGAAAGATTTTGAAATAATTAATTCCTGCAAATAAATGAGGACGTAAGAGCCCCTAGCCATCTTATTATTTTCTTGGCCTCCCTCTGTTTCTTGCATTTCAGAGCTCCAGGGTTCCCAGTGTCTAGCCTAAATATCTACGTGCTGCACATGTCAGTCTCATTTTGTAGAGTGGAAAACCTTCCCTAGCCAGAAATGCCATCTAAAGCATCAAGGCAGCAGGAGGACAGAGCTGCCCAAAACACGGTATCTCCAATCAGGACAGGCAGGTAAGAGAGGCAGAGGACATGAGAGGCTGCCCACACACCCCCAGACCGCTGCTTGAGTCAGCTCGATAGCCAGGCCTTGCATACGCACCTTGCCGAACGGAGACCGCCTGAAGAGAGAAACGGTCCAGCGTTGGCTCAGTAGGGAAGATTTTAAAAAAGCAACACAAACAAAACAAAAAACCTGCAGAAGACCAAACAGAACGCTCGCTATGGATATATTTATAAGTATCAGACCTTCTCACAGGCTTATCTTATTGCTAAAAGCCTTCTCCCAGATGCTCTTCCATTATGCGCACGCTGCAGCATAGCCAGCAGGAGGGGAGGCAGAGAGAGAGCACGGGGCTGCCTCCAGCACGGAGCCCAACGTCCCCGGAGAGCCGGGACAGGCAGCTTTCAGCTGCCGCCTGAAAGCCCGGCTCAGCCTGCGGCCCTGCCGGCCTGCAGGAACGCGCGACAAGGCTGCGAGATGTGCGAACGCGATACAATATGTGCGATACTTGACAGCCCCAGGCATCCTGCCGGGAGAAAGGGAAGCTGGCTGGGGAAAAAGGGACTCGCTTCTCTGACTCAATTGATGTTTGCCAAACATTGGCGAAAATGAGCAAGAACTGCAAACGATAAATCGGGAGCCCGGAACGCGTGGCAGGCGGATGCAGGCTCAACACGTCACGCGGTTTTGTATAAAATTCACCACTCTTATCCAGATGATTTCCTCCTTGTTGTCTTCACAGTATTTAATCTGTGAAATGTAGCACTTGCACAAATCAGCTAATACACTAAAATACTCCATCCCTTTGTCAATTCCTATTACTCTATTTAAAAAAAAAAAAAAACACCGCCACATTTTTAAAAGCTATATATATATATTAACTTTAAAGCCCGCAATGAATAAACGTAACCTGATAAGCTGTTGTGTCAATGCTAAGACTTGTTCATTACTTATTCCATCAATGCAACGGAGCACAACGATGCTTGAAGTGATCCTGTTATACCAGAACACAAAGACCTAGAAAAGCCAGGCTCAGGTGCGTGGCAGGTGCCCTCTCGCTCCTACACACTTTACGATGCTAGAAAAACCACCACAAGGCCAACACAGAATGCTGCAGTCCCTGTTCAGCTATATTGCCCGTCATGATTTTCCCTGTCTCGTTGCTGTAAGTGGAAGTTATTTCTCCAGAGAGCCAACCACCACCGGGCTGCCGCGAGAGAAGCCCAGGGCGTTGTGCTGACGCAATCATCAAAAGCGATGGTTGCTCTGTGGCAGCTGGTGACACAGAGATAAGTTGCTTTATCGCATAGCGGGATAAATACACGTAATTTTGGTTTTGTTACCATTACACATAGCAACTAGGGATAGGCAAGGAAGGAGAGAAGAAAAAAATACATCGAAGCATTTGTAGCTATGATGTTTGTTTCGTACCTGGCACAAAACGTACTGGAAGCCTTGCGATAGGCAGAAAAGGCAAAGGGACCAAGCAAAACCTGATCTCAATAACGCAAGAACATCAGTGGGGTTGCATCAGATTTGCAATAGTGCCAACCACGTTGAAACGTAGTGTAGACATTTAGGAGTACCTCTGGTTTGATTCTTAACGGTCTCTTTACGAACCTGTCTCTTACCTCCGCGACCTAAAAATAAGTTTGCCTTTTTCTCCATCTATTCTTTTCTTTCCAGATCAAATTCTAGCACCATTTCTCTGCTTGTTTCCTTTCATGTAAATTGGATTAACTCAGCTAAAAGCAGGGCAGTTCCAGTTCTCCAAACCTGGTTCAGCTGAACAAAGAATAAAACCTTCCAGAGTTAGAGAAGCTACGTTACTAGTAACATTAACAATACTGAACACCAATAAGCTGGGTTAACTTATAACGACCACTTTGGCTTTGTGATAAAGCCTTTTAGATATCCTAGTCCTGAATGAAAGAAAAGACTGTGGTTTTCCTCATTAGCTCTTTCTGCCTGTTCAGCTCGCTGCGTATCATCTGACGGAAAACTTTCTTTTAAAACCAGAAGACGTGACCTCTCTTCAAAGGGGGAGCGTACCGTACTCTGGTTTCATCTCGGTTGGATCACCAAGCAGTACAGCTATTTGGCTGTCACCAGTAATAATGGTTAAGGCTAAGTGGGTCTTCGCAAGTGCGAAATGAAGGCAAGTTAGAGGAAACGCCGCCCAGCAGGTTGGAACTGCTGTCACACGAGGCCCCATACCGATTTTAGGGAGAGATGGACACTGGTTCAAGTTTTTCTTCCGGTGGCATGCAATTTCCCACTAAATTTGGTCACTGGAAGAGTGAAATAACCAGGTAAACAAACATTTTAAAAAGATTTAAATAGCCACACTTACCATCCATTAAACTGTTGTGTAATATTATTACGGCACCATAAATGACACCGGTGAAAACACAGGAAGGCGGGAGTGAGAGGGACCTCCTTCAGTGGAATCCAGTCCAGTGATACGTTAGAGAAATCACATCTCATCCATAATTAATCAAGTTTCTCTTGGTTCTTTACCTGATTAAACCTATTAGAAGGCTGCTGAGGAGCCTCGTTTCCTTTGCCCCTCCGATAGCCTTTTGCTTTAGCACACTACAGCTAAACTCTTCTAGTTTTTGCTTCAGACAGGCTCTCTCTTCTAGCAAACCCCCTCTGCATGTTTTGTGCACGTTTGGGTTCTTGTTCTTGAACGTAGCTGACCAAAATTGTGCTTGTATTCCAAAACGGGTCTCAATTACCTTATGCATGGAATGAATTGTCTTAAATAATCAAAATTAATTAAAAGCATTAGCTTGCACACTATAATGATTCCATTAGCGAGTATACAACTTCCACTGGAAGTACCTCACCTAATAGATCCAATTTAATTTTTTCCATAGCCACATTTAAAATAAGAGATAATGCTTAGGTTAGGAAAAGAAGTCTCATTTATCTTCCTTTAAATCAGCATTACAACCTCCTGCAAGTCTTTTATAGTATGAGCCTGACTCCAAGGTTTTAATTTCTCTTAAAGAATGAGCAACACAAGGGGCAAGATTGGAATTCTGTAATAAGCTAAGATGGATTATTTTTGCATCGATCCATCAACGGTGCGTGCTTTGTGATCACTGGAGTGAGAACCTGTGGTTTCTGGACACCCTTTTGCTATCAGTGCTTTTAGTACTAGATATAGGAACAGGCTTCATTTTCTACGTGATGGCCAACAGTACTTGTTTTTTATCTGAAACACTCTATAATGAAAAAACCACCCTCGAGAGGAACTTTAGGGATTTGGTACTTGGACACTTCACAATACAGTTGGCAAAATACAGAAGGAGGCCTCAAAAAAACGAATGTAATATAAATTCATATTTGCTTGCTGTGCTACTCCTTCAACACAAACGGTACCTCGGCTACCAAGACGAGAGGACCAGCGCACACCAAAGCGCTGCTCTTCCCCGGGTTTTCATGCAGTTACACCAGCAACAAACCGAGGCCATTCTGCTCACTTCTGCCTCCAGGAGAACACATCCTCTGCTCTCTGACGCTAGAACTGTATGAACACAGAAATTTAGCGTGATTTTTTCCCCGGGAACACAAATTTCACCGTATCCCAGTTATCGTGTGCAGGCGAAGCACCACAGGACGACCGGACGCAACCTCACCGTCAGATTCACAAACCGATTAAGGCAACCCACTGACTCAACCGAACGCGCAAAGCCACAAACATAACCACGAGGATTAAATTTGGTTTGGGGTGGGTCATTTGCTCCACTTTACGAAATTTCAGTTTTTCCCATCCCGTATTGGGATGAAACTGAAGCCTTTTCATGTTAAAGTATGCGTGCATAAAAAAAACCCTGGGGTACTGCCGAAAATTAGAGAAAACCCTACATCGCTTCCTAGCTAGGACACCCTCTTGGAATATAGAAGATCCAGCTGAATGCTGTGTCCAAGATGCGCTTCTCTGTCTCTCCCAATACATAGATCAAACTCGTCTGGCTCAATTAATATTTAATTATCCACACAAAAGGGATCAACTTCCACAGAACAGATAGAGGGCACGTTGAATGGCGCAATGCAGCTTCGTTCAGCAAAAGTAGTTCAGGACCTGAAAACAGGGTACAGCGCTTCTGATTTTGGAGCTCTTGCACATGGCACTTTCATCGCTGATCCCGAAAGAAATTGTGCCTACCTGGTCAAAATTCAATCTGGAATTCTTGTACTCCTGGCTATTCCAGGGTGTCTCTTTCTCATAAAAAAAAATATCTAGTTTTAGGTTTTAAGAAAATTATTTTCTTAGAATTTAGAAAGAAATATTAAAGCCTGGAGCTGTATTTCTTCATGAAGTCGCTAAGGGTAAGGCTTCATGAGAGCTAATCCAATACCAGACCTGAGGCACCAACACCTACTGCATCCAAACCGAGCGATTAAGAATTTTTTGGTTTACATTTCTCAATTGAAAATGCCCGATTAATGTTTCCTAGTTGTAAAAGATACCTTTAAAAAGATACGCAAATGTTTATTACCTTCTTGAAAAACGAAGATGCATCAGCTGTTGGACGACCAAATGTGGAGATTCAATAAAAGAGATGCTTTCTAAGCATTCGCTTGGCAGCAGTAGCATATCCTTGTGTTTCAACCTTGAAAGGCTCTGGACCACTTTACTTAGAAAACAATGGCAAAACAAGAAACCACGTATACGCAGATAAAAAAAGAAGAGATGGAAACACCCGCTTCGATGCCTTAGATCTTCAAAACCTCTCCCCTAGTACGATAGTCTTCCCAGGTTATTTAACAGTCAAGTGAAAACACCGGGTACACACTCGATGGTTTGATTTTTGCTTCCTCTTATGGATTTACATACCCACACAAACAAACCTTTCAAATTCAGAGGTAAGATGAAACAGATATTCCCTCTGCTGCTCGGTTGTGCTTAAATATAAGGCCAACGTGCTATATAAAATCCCCCACTGTGTGGAGATCCAGGCAACATTCCAAGCACAACGGGGTGGGGTGAGGATGTTTTTGTTCCATTTCTTGCTTAGGCTGGCTTATCTCATGCCCTTATGGTTATACGTGCAGAATCTTCCCTCTGTGGTAAAATGGGGCCTAACAGTGTCACCTATTGCAAAAACAGCTTTTCTACACCAGGTCAAAACCCTTGCAAAAGTCCCCGAATAAGTGCCTGTTTGCAGCTCTACGTATTATTTCCATTTGTAGCAATTGGTCTTGCTCATATGCAACGTTGGTTAAAATGCAAATTCTATGCAAAATGAGGGACTGAAGAATTCAGCAGTAAATATACTTTGTATGGATTAAATTCTTCCTCATATTGGAGTAATTCCTCACCCTGCAAGCAGTCCCACACATTTCGGTGGGGTAACTCATGTTAAACCCATTAAGATTAAAGAAGCAAGGAGGGAACAACTATAAACCATTTTATGTCATAATTACCCAGAACCACAGACATCTTTCCTCTTAGAGAGAAAACCCAAACAGAAATAAATAGTTGCTTACAATTAAAGCCATTAAAACGAAATTACCTCAAGCAGGGGGTTGAAGCAGCGGGCACACTATACCTTGTAAATCAACCGTTTATGAAAAAGAGATTGGATACACAGAGAAAGTGCCCTGGAAACTGGGTGTGGCTGGACAATTCACATTTTTACCCAATTATTTTTCATTAGCATCGCTGAATTCGCAGAGCTGGTACAAAAACCGGCAACGTATCTCTCTCTGTTTATAACCCAATCTGAGAAACATCTCTGGAAAAGTAAACTAAAGGTTTATAGACCTGCATTCGTATCGCTCGAAGAAAAAGAGACAGAAGCACGCAAGTCGATACCATCATGAGCAGGTTTTATATTTTTTCTGCCAAAACAAACTGCTCTCTTTTTTAAGGGGGGGCACCGGGAGCCCCATGCCGAGAGGCATCCGCTGCCTAACGAGGCCAACTTCAACTGAACGGAACAGACAGCTGTTTGCTAAAAAATAGTAATAAAAAAAACGACGGACGCGACCCTCTGCTTAACCACCCAGCTCAGTTATCACAACATCATCAATCCCCACGTCGAGACAGGGAGAAGCCCCTCGCCCGGGGAGTACCAGCGGGCTGGCGCCCGAGCATCACCGGCAACAGACCCCTTCTCCGGCTTCGCACCCCAGACCTCGGCTTCCTCCGAGCCGCCGCCATCGCCCACCGCCCCCTCGCCCCCTTCCCGCCCGAGGAGCGGGAGGCGCCCCCCGACCCCACCTTCTTGGGTCTTTTCCTCCGCTGATTGCCGCCGTTGCACTTCTCCCCGCCGTCGCTCTTCTGGGCTGCCTCCTCGTTCATCCTAACGAGCGGGGCTGCCGGCTCCCAGCCCTGCCATGAAAGCCCCTCCGGCCGCCCAGCCCCTGCCGAGGGTGGGAGCCGGGCCGGGCCGGGGGCGGGCGCAGCGGCGTTGCCGTGGCAGCGGCGGGGCGGGGACGGGCGGAGCCGCGGGGAGGCGGCGGAGCGGAGCCTCCCGGGGCGCGGCGGGGGCGGCCCGGACCCCCCGGGGCAACACCCGGCTGCCGGGGGGCTGCTCCGGAGGGGGAGACCCTGTCGGAGTCATCGGCCGGGCCGGGCCGGGCCGGGGGAGGCCTTGGAGAGGACCCAGCCCAACCGGTACCGCGGCACTGCCCCGCCCCGCAGCACCCCAGCGCCCGGCCTGGGAACACGGCCGCGGCCCCGGGCAGCCCGGGCCAGCGCCGGCGGCCCCGGCCGGGACGGAATTCTTCCCGAGAGCCGACCTAAACCTGCCCTGGCGAGGAGGGCTCCCCTCAGCCTCCCCTGCTCCAGGCTGAGCCCCCCCAGCTCCCCCAGCCTTGTGCTCCAGCCCCTGCCCCAGCCTCGCTGCCCGGCTCTGGCCACGCTCCAGCCCCTCCATGGCCGCCTTGGGGCGAGGGGCCCAGCGCTGAGCACGGGATCCGAGGGGCGGCCTCACCGGTGCCCAGCGCAGGGGACGCTCCCTGCCCCGGCCCTGCTGGCCACGCTGTTCCTGAGCCAAGCCCGGGTGCCGCTGGCCTTCTACAACTCGATCAGGTTGCTCAGAGCCCCGTCCAACCGGACCCTGAATGGTTCCAGAGATGGGGCAGCTACCACGTCTCTGGGCAACCTGGGCCCGCGTCTCACCAGTCATCCTCTCCCCACTGAAAACGAGCTCTCAAAGGCGAAAGCCTTGTTGAAAAATGCACGCTATGCACTTCTATTTCATCTGCCAGAAAGAACGAGTATGTTAGACTTTCCCTGGCCCTGTAGACTTGTTAAATAGAGGTTTGTTATTTGCTTTATTTTAACAGAGGAAATAGAGGAACCAAGAAAGAAAGATTTGGGGAGGAAAGAGGCTCAGAACAGAAAGTATCTCCATCAAGAAAGGGTTGCATCCTCCTTCCTCCGCAATAACAGAACAGCCCCTGAGGAGTCACCAGTGCTTCTCCCTGCCTGGCTGCGGTCAGGGAAGGGCCCGGCGCTTCCCGGGCGTCCCCCATCCCTGCGGCCCCGGGTGCTGCTCGCGCACACGCACACCCTCCTCCTCCCGAAACACACGCGCGTGAGCGCGGTAGCATCCGAGAGATGATTCACTGTCGGTATTAAAACAGACAATGGCAGCGTGATTGGCACGGCGCGAGGCGATAGTTTGTATTACTCAACTAAATCACCTCCTCCTTGTTTGGAAAGCATAACACGGCGACATTCACATGGAAATGCATGTGAGGTTGCCAACACACTCTCCTATTTCTTCTGGTGAATATGTTAAAATGAAAAAAAAATACTGTTCCACTTACAACTGAACAAAACAGCCAAGTAACTTGCCTTTCTTCTCAAACAGTAGCAAAGGCTGGGGAACAAAAGGAAAAAGTCACTTTAACTGCTTACTCAGCAGCGGAGAGGTTGGGGAAAGTGGAAAGGACCCAAGGAGGCATGAATACGCTATCCCAGTCGCGCTGGCTGCTAACACAACAAACATCTGCAGCACAAAAACAATGCGAGCAGTGTCACAATCTGAAAATCCCTTTTTTTTTTTTTTTTTACTTTAAGAGTGACTTCTTTGTTACTGTTAGCAATAGTAAATTCTACACTAAAAAGAGAAATAACTCATGTAAAAGTAAAGGGAGCTACAAATCTTGAAGAAGGCGGGTGCTATACAACACTGCATCTGTTGTGCCATAATTAGAGCTGCAATCACAGTCCCAGCGAGTATTTTGGGAAAGACATACAACAGTCATTTGTTATCAGCGTCAGACATTCATGGAAATCATTTGTGAAACCTGTGAAGACGGGGCTATTCATTTACAAACAAGCCTACTCTGCACACAAACGCTGTTTTTAAAGAAAGAGGTCATCTCCCCTTTCACGTTTTAGTCACATTTTGCACAAATTCATCCCCCTCCCCAGCCCTTTTTTCATGCCAAGCTAAGCCTTTTACACTGATACTTGTTTAGTCCCACTAAGAAGCAATCCTTGGGTTAAGGCAGGCTGTTGAAGCACGTGGCGATGATGCATCGTGTGCGTTTCTTTCTTACAATAATGTTTCTAGGAAAATTAAAAAAAAAAAAAAATCACTGATATTTCTGAATGTAAATACGAAGAAAACTGAAATCACACATGACTGTTCTGAAAACTCAGAGGTGATGGTGCAGTGATGTAAATGGGATGAAGAACAGAGTCTCTCGCTCTCAGCCAAATCCATCGCTTGTCCCTCTGTCCCTAGGAAAGATGGGACTTGCTACTACATCTTTAATTCTGTATTTATTTTGGTCTTCAAGCTGGACAAGAATAAGCGAACAGGATTGCAGGAGAATTCCATGACAGCCAGGAAAAGGAGCAGATTTTCCTGGGAGACTTTTAGGATTGAAGGCTTGATGCCTTGTGAAAGGAAGAAGTCGCCGGGAGTCACCAGGAGTAGCAAAAGGCCAGCACCCCTGGGAGGCAGCCGCTGCTAAGTGCAGGCTGTGAGGTGTGAGGAAGAAGCGAGAGAGAAAGACGCAGTTGGAGGATTTTCTGTTTCGTTATCTAAGTTTTCTAGTTCTTCGTACTCCATCCTCACCTAAGTCGACGCCAGGGTAAAAATATAGAAGGAATTAAGCAGTGGTTAGCTAAAAAGCTAGGCTGCAAACAGAGCAGGGGCCCTCAGGGTAAGAAACCAGCCTGTGATTGTCCATCTTTGTGAAGCTGCACATTTCCACCTGATCGTTTCCTTTTTTCTATCAGTACACGAGAGTTGCGCTGCCGCACCGCTCGCTGTGAAACCAAGCGTACGGTGCGACAGCGCCCACACACAAAATACTGCAAAAGCCTATTGCGACACGTATCTCACATACTTATTGATGAGAGCTACAAAACTAGCGCAAACTCACACGTACAAATTTACTGAAGGACGAGAACCTCATTAACTGCTCTTAGCTCATGTCCCCAGATCCTGGGCATTCACCTTTGGCAACACAGTTTTAGGCGTAGTCAAAGAAAACAAATGCTCTGGCTCAGTAAAAACACATCAGTATCCTTCATTTCCCACAATCCCAGTAATCCAGCACGAAACCTAAGCGAACGAACCTAACCAACCAGGGAACCGTGCCTGGTGTGGACTGACAGCAAGCCTAATACCTGCACAAGCTCAGGGCTCGTAACCACACCAGCTGTCTCAAAGAAATGACCAAACATCCCAGTAAATCCTAAATATTCCAGACTACTGAAGGCATTCCTCCTCATTGAAAGCGGTTAGAAAAAAATATTATAGCATGTGGATTGCATTTCCTTCACAAAGCAAAATTTATTAGTTGAAAAAATACGTAGATGTAATCAACTTCTAACATGGGGAATTGCACAGGAAGGCATTTTTAACTCACTTGAAACAGAGGGCTGCAGTCACGTACACGATCGCCCCTCAGCAGCTTAGAGGAGGGATATCGTATCTCCAACCCATACTTATCAACCCACAGAACCTAGCGCAGGATCAGTGGCTAGTAATTTGTGATCAGGCAGTTCCCATGAATGAGAGTTCAGATGACCAGGTAGATTAGCGTGTAGAGACTTCCCACGGATACAGCCTGTCAGTCATGTTGTTTCGAGACCTGTATTCATTACACCTAAGTCCAGGTGCTTAGCCAAAGTGCCTTAATCCACCCAACCTTTCAGGTTAACAACATACAATTACCTCCCTTCATACAGCTTTAAAGAAGGGGATTCCACCCCGGCTTCAATTTACTTTATGGAGCTGAAAAGAAATTACGCGCCAGAAGTGCGAAGTAACTCCCTGCAAGCTCTTCACCGAAGGGCTGGCCAGCCTCTCCGCACGCGTTGCCAGAAGCTTCTTCATAGTACGTTAGCAGTAACGGCAGCGGTATTAAATGAATCCCTTTAATCTGAGAAGTGCAGCCAGTTGGAAGGGCTTCCTTACTGAGTTTTGCTTGGGTGTTTTCCAGACCCAGGACCCTCACTCCCAAATGCACTCACGCAGGCGTGCAAACCAAAGCCCAAGAACGTCCTGTTGACAACTGTTGGCAGATGACGCCAGCCGGCGCTGAGCTCTGCGATGCTGCGGTTGGATGACTGCTGCTGTGTAAGCTATCGGGCTTATAGCTCGCTCAGGCATGTCTACGCTGTCAGGCGGTCACTAGCTTCCCCTTTTCTATCACAGAAGTCATGCTTTCCTAGTAGAAAATCATCTTTTTCTGGAGTCATTCCTTACAATATCATTCCTGGTTACTTCCACAATTAAAAAATTTAATCCTACAAGGCCAGCTCTATTCCCACTGAATTCAACAGCAGCAGATCTACTACATTTGTCTAAAAGCTCACCATTACAACTAACAACAAAAATTAGAAACTTATAGTTAAACTAGGACTTCTTTCTACACCTTGACCTTACTTCATATTCTGCACCTGTGCTATCTATACTTAAAAAAAAAAAAAATAAAAAAATCATTGTCACTAAGTCAGAACACTTCCACATTCCACATTTTGGGAACTGAAGGCTCAGGGGGATCTTATCAATGCGTAAAAATACCTGGTGGGAGAGAGAAAAGATGACTGAGACAGGCTCTTAGTGGTGCCCAGTGACAAGACAAGAGACAATGGGCCCAAACCAAAATACAAGAAATTCCATTTAAACGTAAGAAAAAAACCTTTTTAAATGTAAAGGAACACATCACCTAGATAGACTATGAATTCTCAATCCTTAGAAATACTCTCAAGTTGACCGGACACAGCCCTGAGCAACCTGCCCTAGCTGACCCTGATCTGAGGCAGGGATCGGACTAGACGATCTCCAGAGACCCCTCCCCGCCTCGACTGTTCTGGGATGCTCCAAATACAGAGCCTCGATTCTGCAGCTGTTTCAAGAGTGCATCGCTTGTAGTAGTTTTTAAAAGCATTACAATACTCAGGTGTTCCAGCTGAGTAATTGCAAATATTGTCATTCTTAAAACAGCGACACCTATATTTTGTCAGTTGTTTCTATGTTTAACATTACATAAAAAAAAAATACCTCTAAATAGCGCGTGCAGTAAGTGCTCTGTATCTATTGAGCAGCATGCCACAGATGATCATCTGGGATTTTATCGACTCGCCACTACAGGAGTTTCTGCTGGTTACCTTGCGCTGAACCCTCAGCCTCCATCTGTCCCACCCTGATAAGGGAAGAACAGTAGAGTGAAGCAGAGCTGGGTGAAAAAGCCATCTACGGTTTGCCCCTGAAATCATTAAACCAAACTGTAACAGGAAAGAGTTAAACTATGCATTTATTTAATTATACGAAAAAGTCTGAACAAATTATTTTTATGATGATGAAATGAAGTTAACCCATATCACAGAAATAAGCACTTTTACACGCTATTGTAGAACTGCTCCCTATTTGTTCCCCCCTCAATGAATACAGCACAAACAGAATCAGTAGCAGAGAGACAAAGGTGCAGGTAAGAAAAAACCCCAAAAGACCAAGGAAAATATTTTTGCCCTGCTCAACAGATAATCAAATTATCCCTTTTTAACTTGGCAGGCACTTCCCCCCCCCCCCCCAGTCTGCTCTGTGTAAAAATTATGAGTGAAATTCCAGCTCTGATAAAGACATGGGGAGTTTCCTTGTTGCCTTCATCCAGGCTAGCCAACCATTACCATTTAAACACAAAAATATCCCCCACTAATACAATGATCATCCTTACGCAAGGAGCACGCAGGGCTTTTAATACACAAAACCTGACTCAGAGACCAGAGAAAACGTTTATTATTTTGTTTAATGCAAAGTGGATACAACCTAATTTCTTCACTCAATTCTGTATGCTCCTTGGTACGAAAGAATTCATTTCTTGACAGAGACAGAGGGGGTGAAACAGTTAAAAGATCTAACTGCTCAATTCATATAAATTCAATATCATTTTTCCCAGCATATCTTCCAATTGGCAGCACGGAAAAAGAAGTACAATAGAAGACCAAGGGTTGAACCACTTGTCAATGACCACTGCTGACAGATACTGAGCAAATTAACCACGTGGCCCCAAAGCCTTGGCTACCTCTGTCTGACTAAGGGCACACAGCAAGAGTCAGCTCACGCAGCACTTGAAACAGAGGCCTGCGGTGCGGTACGGGCGGGTGCCTGACCTGCTCAGAATCCAGACAGCTCCACTAAGGGACCTCAGCAGGACCTCGCATTCCAGACATTTGCTACCTCAAGCAAAATGCTCAATACGGACTTACTTTTTTTCTTATACCTAGTTGAGGATGGGACCAGGGAAGAGGAAGAGATGAACAATCTTTACAACAAGAAAAGTCGAGGTTCTAGCCCAAATTGTAACTCACAAAAATACCTCAAGTTTAAAAAAAAAAAAGCACAGTGACCGAAGAAGTAGGTCAGTGTTTGTTTCTACTAATTCTGACTGTATCTCCTAATAAACATTCCTCCAACCGTGTGTCATGGTTTCCCATTAAAAATAACCTCTTATGTTGTGTTTAAGAAACAGTTTGCATCTAAAACGTGCGACAAAGCGATCTTCCTTTAATCCGGATTTGCGTTACATGGATATGATTGACCTGGGAATGAACCTTCTCAGGATAGTAAGATAGCCAAGAAATCCAAAGCCGTCTTCCAAGAAATACATCCGATGTGTACTTCCCTTCTTTTCCTAAATCATGTTTGAAAAGGAAAAAACAATAAAAATCCCAGCAATAAAAATTCCCGACTCCATTTTCCTCCTGGTTTCCCACTTCAGCACCCGGGCCGCGGACAGCAGCACCACCCAAGCCCCTTCCCCGCGCCGCGCTGGAGCCGGGTGCCCGACGTTGGAGCCGGGTGCCCGTCCCTCCCTTGGTTTTCTTGAGCCTCCTAACGCCAGCACAGCACAAACGCCTCTCGTTGCTGCTTTCCACACAGCAGAAAGCCAGCAAATATTTCTGTGGCAAATACACTTGGGTGACTCGTCTCCCCAGATGAGTATCTCTTGTTGGTAGCAATCTCAAAACGCAGACGATGCCTATCTGCGTGTTCTTGGTGTAAAGCAACAACGCGTAGTACCCTCTTGCCATCAGTCAAATACACCATGCTGATGATGCACAGTAATACTGAAAATGCATATTACAGAAAAGGTTCTTCTTTCAAAGGTAAATATTTCCAAATTGTGAAAATTTCACATCTGAGTTTGATACTGTCAACAACTTGTATATGTGTTTTATATATACATGTGTATATATATATTTATCTATTTAAACACTTGGCTCTGTTCCTTGTTGCTTCTATCCTCTAAAAAAGTGTCATTCCGTGGAAGTGGCAAGGAACTATCAATATTTAAGATTTTTTTAAATGGGATTCTCAACAGCCTTTAAACACTGATGAAAGTCAAATCAGCAGTGCTATATGCTGGAATAAATCTGAGACTACCTATTCAAGTACCCATTAAAAAGTAATGCAGCATACAAATTTGACACCTTTTTTTTTGCTAGAAAGAGGGCATTATTAATGTCAAGCCACCAAACTCACTAGACAAATAAAGTAATTGTCTAAAGAAAGAATTAACTTGGAAACAATTGGTTATTTTAACGAAACACTAAGTTACTCTGTCTTTCAGCATTCACACCTCCTATTTGCTGGGATTTATGATATTGCTAGCATTATCTGCATTGCAATTGTCAGCCGAGCTCTGCAGAAGTATGACTGTCTGCACAGTTTGAAGTGCTCCACAAAACACGTACACAGCAAAGACTGACAAACAAACTGATAGGCAGAATGCAGATTTAAAATATGTTAGACCGGGGAGAAGAAATTCCTCTCCGCACTTGTACTGTGCTGTAGATCAAACAAATTAAAATCTATGAACTGAACGCAGCATTTTCTGCCCGGTGGGAGCTGCAAATTGATCGTTTGCATTATCCATCCATCTGGTAGTTACAACTGAGTGTATGTGACCTCACGTAACACCTCTGTTCAGAAGACGTCAAACTTAGGCAAGAGAAAAGGCTCTTAAGTGCCTTGCAATTATCATGCGGGTCACATGCTCCATGGCGATTGCTATAGTAACCAGACACTTGCCACGGCCACTTTCTAGCTAGAAGCATTCTTCTCTTACGCCTTGAATTTTTATTCTTCGGGTAATGGTTAATTTATGTTTTATTTTGGTGTAAAGGAGGGGAGTTTTTGTGTTCATCTGGGAAAGCAAAGATTACCAGAAATAAAATCTGAAATCAGTTATAATATAAAGGAAAATCAGAATAAATGTTTACGTCATGGCTGCTATAAAATACAGTACCTTGTATCATTTAACATGCACAAACTGCAAGAGAAACCTGTCATATTTTCAGCAGAATGGAACAAATTAAAGAACAATGTTTTTTTCTTTCCAGGTACTCAAATGAGCCTCTGAGGTTGAAATTATTATAGGTGTAGCTGGTAGTTACGATCTATGTTATATACAATGTTCTCTTGCTAGGTACTCTTTTCATTTTCTTGTAAAATATTCCGATCAAAACTCTACCTCTTGGATTTAAGGTTTGGGTTTTTTTTTTTTAATACTGACTGTCTCGAGATGAACTTGAAATGTTCATCTGAAAGAGTTCAGCTAGTAAAGATGTCACATCCACGTGCTTTGGATCAAAAAAGCACAAAAAGGGTAACAGGATTGCCAACAGCGGGGGAGCGGAACCAGGGCTCAATCTGGGAATGGCACCAGAGGCACAGGAGGAGCGGAGAAATTACACTGTGAGGTTGAAAAAGGGGAAATGGACGGAAGAGACAGTGCTTCCAAAAGCCTAGTGTCCTCCAAAACTGGGGGGGAAAGAGTCAAGACCTACAATCAGCAAAGGATTTGAAACGCTTTAGACAAATTGTGGAGCGGCTCACATACAGAGCATGAAGCTACTGCCATCATTACCAGGAAGGAGCAGATGGTTGTCTACCGTTCCAGAAGTAAGGAAAAGTAAATAGCAACGGTACTCATGTAACCTTAATTCTACCTGTATTAATGCATTACATAGTCTAATCACATCGTTGCATATCTGTTATTTCACTGGAACCGGCTGGCTCAGTCTGGGCTTAGATGGCTGCACCAAGGGATCTACAAGAGATACAGAGCGAGGGCATCTGTTACCCGATTTGCAGATGTTTTTAGAGAAATTGGGAGACATGGCCTAGGGCACTGTAGGACTAGGAGGAGGACGGTGGCTTCACAGCTGGGGTAACTGAACTTCCCAGCAGGTAACAGGATTCATGCTGCCACATCTGTGGCCAACATCATACTTCATGCAAGACAGGTGCTTAAAACCAAGCTGTTCACAGAAAAGCCTCCCATTTTCTGGATGCTTATCAGAGATCTTGTGATCTTCCCTTCAAAGGGTTAAAAACTCTCAGGCATAATCAAAGTCAAGAGGACGGCTTGTAACTGGGGTCAGTGAGATGGAATACACTTACTCTGAACACCAAAAGTCCCCGCTTTCCTGAACTAAGGGTCCAAACACAGCCAGAAGTTTTGAACATAATTTCTCTCTCGCTTTCGGCATCCCATCTATCGAGTAGGAATAATTGTGTCTCTTCACTTAACAGAAATGTAATGGAAATTAATTAATTCTTTTTCAGCACTCAGGATATTAATTTGATGAGCACCACAGATGAGCCCCCAAGGGAACACTAATTCTCTCTTCAAAGCGGGGTTTGAACAACATGTTGTAAATAAGGCCTAGGGCCACAAATCGAACAGCGAGAAGGAAACAAGCTATTGAATAGCTGTTCATTAAACGTGTATCATCTATTTTGTGCACCGAATACAGCAGGAGCTGGTGGAAAAAGTTTTACGGGCATGTGTAATTGAAGACTGTATCACAATGTATACATGACTGAGCCAAACAAAGCTGGCAAAAGCGTCTTCTAACTTTGCGCTCTCAGTGAACTCCTTTCAGTGTAGTTTTTAAGTGTGTGTGTATATATATAAAAAAAATGAGTAGACTCAAATGTAATAGAGGATCAGAGAGTAAGACTTTCTGATTTGACAGTCACTGCCATTTTCAGTCATCTCGTCTCTTAGGTACACAGCTTTTACTTGATGATATCAAAGCCATCGTTAGAAAGTTGTTCAAAACAGGAAAGGGCCAGCAAGAATTATTTCAGAAGGAAAAGAAAAGGTTAATTAACTGAAAAATATGTATTCCACAGGCACGATGAGGAACCGCGAGCACTTCTGACTTAATCCCAACACTGACACCAGCTCCTTCGGCTTTTATTAATCATTACTAGAGCAAATCCCTGACGCCCCAGGAGCTTACCAACTGGATGCAGTAGCTTCGGAGCCAATTGCTCAACTCCATACACCGACCCCATGAAACACCACGCTGTCACAGGGACATAACGAAACGCATCCTCTTATAAACTGATTTTGTGAACTCCAGAGAGAATTATTAGCACAGGACACAACAGCAGCTGGAGTCCACCCACGAGCAAAGGAAATGATTCAGACGCACAAGGCAGCCACTTGCAGTACTGAGCTCTGCACAGCAGCGGAGACGTTCTGCTAAGTCAGTCTATCTTTTATAAGATTGTACCGCTCTTCATGAGGTTTTAGTTCCGGCGATTATTACTACCATTACATGATAGATTCCTTCAAGCTATTCCGCAGTCCTGTTTCCCCGGGCCCAAGAGCGAGGAGGTAATACTGCCTAAGCCTCTGTGGTAAATGGGACTGAAGCATCTGAGCACTCATCGCATGAGCCCCCCTCCGAAGCACAATTCCCAAGGCTAACAGCTGCAGGAGTAAATCCTGATGCTTTCTTAACCAATTAAATCGCTGTATCGCAAACTACCCAGACCTTGAATGATGGCTTTCCCCTAAAGAGCTTCCCATTCTATGCCTGGCTCTACTGGCATCTTCCCACACCCCATTTTTTTCCTGCCACAATGTTCCATTTTCAAGTGCTTTAGTCAAATATCTGGGACAGTTTCTTGCCTTGAGTGAAAAAACACTTCCTCCAACTTTCAGAGACAAATTGCATGTCTATATATTTAGCAACAAAAACTGGAGTAACATTTAACAAAGAATTTATTCTTCCCTTAGAGTAAAAGAACACTTCAGCACATCAATCTGACTTTCTTCTACTGAAAAATCCATCTTGTTAAAAAATATTCTCTTTGCAACTGTACCAATATGTACTCAATGAAACACACACTTAAGAAATCAGAAGTAGTTCCTTTTCTCACCCACAGGTATTGTACTTTGTAAAAAAAAAAACTATTTTAGAAATTACCACTTTCACAATATTAGAAAAAAAATAGGACTCGCAAGGTGCTCTCTTCGTGTTCAGCTAAGACATTTGGTGCACAGAGATGAGTAGGTCCTCAGGTTTGCTCTGAAATGCTAACCCAACGACAAACTCGGGCCCAGGCTGCGGTGGGATGTTCTGCTGTCGTAGCAAACGGATGCAGGCAGCGCGCTCTGGGCCTCCGGCATCTACGGCCAACAAAAAAAGCCCCCGCAGGCCCCAGAGGCTGCTCCGAGCTATGCTGGCAAATTGCACGGAAGAAATTGAGGTTCAGACGGCCCAAGTGCAACGCTTAGTGAAGTCTCAATTCAGTGAAGCATTTAATCATCTTTAAGTGCTTGTCCGTACTGTGACGGTCTTAAAACGCACACCGGAGTGGTGTAATTATAAAATAACCTTACGCAACAGCCTGTAAGCTTACCTATCCTGCAAATTAAAGTGTAAAACAGTGAAAAATCAGATGGGCGTAGTTTTTTACCTCATTTAATCATCCTTAAACAATAAATCTTTTAGGCCAAAATTCTCAAATATGCAAGCAACAAATGCTGTTCATTCCTAGAGGCGATGGACACTTATTCAAGTGATTTTTTTCTTATTTTATAATCTTGCCATTTCTGTCAAAAAATGTAGTCATAGGCTTTCTAAGTTGCATTAGATAGGCAGGACTTGCTCACAATACGTAACAACTTGCACGTAAATAATATTTACTAATCGAAGCACTGATGAGTCTCAAGTATAAACATCAGTTTTAACACCAGAACGCACTTCCCAATGCAGAGCTCAAGTTTTGAAACACGCTGGAAGAGACCATCTCTTAGAGCTGACACCTCCTCTAAAGAAATTGCTAGTACCCTGCACGCAGCAGCCCTGCTCCCTTGGCTTCACCTTAAGGAGATGGCACTTCTCTTACAAGGTGGCAATTAACACTCCCACAGTGATTAACAGGATGAATCATTCTAGCAACAGCAAAAAACCAAAAATATTGAAGGAAAATGGCTACACCGTATGTTCTTCTGCCTTAAAAAAAGGTCTTCCCTTCACATGCTGTACTGTGAACGGCCCAAATACATTTGATCTTAGAATAATTTTTTTGTTTATAGTATCTTAAGCCAAAGCATATAAAGAAATGAATGCATTTATTTGTAACTCCCTGTCTCAATCAGGAAACTCTGGCAGCGAAGAGCAAGGACAGTCTCCGGCACGCCGTTTACTCCGGAGCCAAGCCTGCGGGATGGCGTGGGGCCCCGACAGCCTTTTGGGGAGGCGCGGTGTCCGGAGCGGCCACTCACAGCGACTGGAGAGGATTTTCACATCGTCTTCCTCAATAAAGGCTCTCCCCAAAAGCTGCGTTGGCATGAGAACAAGTCTTATGAGGAGCAGCTGCGGGAGCTGGGGGTGTTTAGTCTGGAGAAGAGGAGGCTGAGGGGAGACCTTATCGCTCTCTACAACTGCCTGAAAGGAGGTTGTAGCCAGGTGGGGGTCGGTCTCTTCTCCCCAGTAACAAGCAATAGCACAAGAGGAAACAGCCTCAAGCTGCGCCGGGGGAAGTTTAGGTTGGACATTAGGAAAAACTTCTTCCCCGAAAGGGCTGTCAGGCATTGGGACAGGCTGCCCAGGGAAGTGGTTGAGTCCCCATCCCTGGAGGTATTTCAAAGACGGGTAGACCTGGTGCTTGAGGACATGTTTTAGTGGTGGACTTGGCAGTGCTGGGTTAACGGTTGGACTCGATCTTAAGGGTCTTTTCTAACCTTAACGATTCTATGATTGCTGCGCACACAGATACTCAAGACAGCTGTATTGTGGCAAACCTAACTCACCTATCTGATCATTTTGGCAATAGGAGGAAATTTTGTCCTTGTGTAAAATAGGCACGGGGCCCCAAGGGAGGTTACACTCCTCTGCTGCGCACCAGGAGCTCGGTTTAAAAAAATAAAACAAATACAGTGCTGGAGAAATGATAATCTGACAAAGCTCTGGAAGACAAAGGCCATCTTGCAGATGTGAAATTTGCCCATAAGGGAAGTCCAAAATCTTCATGGTCTGAGACACCTGCTGTGGGAAATGGAGGAGGAGAGCACAAAACCCGAGCTGATTCTCAGACGGTAGGCTTGAAAAGCTTTTCAGAAATTACCGGTTGTGCAATAGAAACCCTTTCGCTCCACAGCGGCGGCAATAAAACAGACTCGGCAACAAAAAAAATGCTGTCAGAGTATTCTTCCAAACAAAACTTTGGTTTGCTGTCTAAATCCATGCTTGAACCCACCCTTGATCCAAAAAGAGTACGTTTCCCCATAGAAGCAAGAGCTAAATTTCTGCTGAAATGTACATTAGTTCAGGAGCAGGGAAGGTGACCTCCTTCCCCTATTTTTGGGCATCATATTCCAACTTTTTTCTCCCTCTCCAAAACTATTTGCTAAACTCCACACTTTCATGAATAGCTTTCAGATTAAAAAAAATCCACAACATTTTGGGTAATATACGCTATTCACCAAAAGCATTTTGGTAAACAGTCCGTATGTTGGCCAATTAAAAAAACCCTAATCAGCTGCATCTTGTGAAGTACTAGCTACTTTTCTTTAAACATGCCTTTGGGATAGAAACTATTTTGCTGCAATTCTGGTGGTATTTGACAGTGGAGTTACAACAGAGTAAAAAGTCCAACCTGGCAAGTCACTAAAAGCGGAGCCGGGGAGGGAAGGCGGCCACCTGAAGCGCCTTGCGGCACAGGGCCAGCTCTGCCGCAGCCACGAGAACCTCTGATATGCTTGACCTTGAGAGAAGAGTGGGGAAGATACCGGTGTCAGTCCAAGCACAAGAAATCTTCTACTGGTGCAAAGAAAACTGATTAAACAGAGAGGGGGGAAAAAAAAAAAAAAGAAAGCAACTAAAACCAAAGATAGTTCTACCCTCGTACATCATTGATAAAACACAGTGAAGTTAATGAAATAAAGGAGTTGAACTGAATCTTCGACTGAATCTAGGAGATGCTGAAGAAAGACATTTTGTCTATAAACTGTGGGTTATAAATCTGACGCTTGCTTGCAGATCAGCAACGAACACGTGCATTAGGCGAGAAAAAGCCTGAAATATTTGAACTCAACTGAAGGAGGGCACAATGGGTAGCAAATAAATTTGGATTACAATATTGAAGAGTAACTTCCACTGAAATAAGCAGTATACATTTAGTATACGTTTTGTTGCATTTTTATGACAGCGACTTATTAATAAAGGGCTTCTTTTCCTTCTGCAGTAGAGCCAGGATTCTTAATGAGAACAGAAGGAATATAAAATGTCTTTAGCATTTCTTTCCTGGAAAACCAGCTCCCATAGCAAAGACAATTTTGAAACCCAATCCGATTTAAACATCAGAGGTAATATAACATTTAGGTAAATGGTTATTTTTAACTTTCTCTAACTGTAATTGCAAATTTTCATTTTGGAAACATAAGCAAAATTTCCACATGCGGACTAATCAGAAAAGATAAACAAAACATTTTATGTAAAATAAATAGATGGATGCCTTATCCTGCAAAGACTTAAAAATATTTCCTGTTGCCAGTAAAAATACTCATAAAATTTGGAATGTGAAACAACAGCTGGGAACAGTTAGCTACAGGAGCAGCAGTCTGGTTTGTAGTTATTTTGCAAATCAATGCACATAGTGGCAACCATAAGTTCTCATTTCCCTTGCGATAAGCCTTTCACAGAAAGAAAACTCAGCAGTATTTCTTTTTCCCATACTTTGGAACCTATTACGAAATCACAAATTCATATTTGAAGGGTCTAAAACACACTTTAAAGCACGATAGTCAACGCAATGTGGAAACCACCACACAACGGATGAAAAGGATCCTTCATCAAGCTGTAGCGTAAAAAAAAAGCGTCCCGGTAGCACCAGTCTTGTCCAACAGTTGCAACGCTGACTCCAGACCCCTTTTTACCCACTGGGTGATTCAGGTTTCTTGGTTCTGTTTCTAGCAGTAAGTCAGAACCAATTTCTCTGCAGGATGAATTTCTTACTGTAGCAGATGTGAAGCTTATCTTACACTGGTTTTTCACTCTTGGTTTCAATAAACACCTATTTTTGCTTTTTACTACATGGGATGAGAATCAAAATCAGGTACAAGAAAATGACCTCCAATTCCACGCAAGCACTTACGCAGATAACAAGCCTCAGCAGTTGTCAAATGAGGTATTCGCTTCCGAAGAAACGTATTGAGATGCCAATACCAGCAACTGTTTTCAGATTCTAAATACAGAGGTAGAGAATTTTATCCAAAACACGAAAAAGAGAAATTAAAAAGGTTAACGTCAAACACACAGATTTGGTTTCAGCAGAAAAGCTTTCATTAATTTTTCACTTGGTAATGCGGTTTTTATTCCTTCCCTGCAGTATTTGTAATCTTAGAAAAACACTCAGTGTTTTGCTAACATTTGAGACATGCAGAAAGTAAATTTTTTAACTCTTCATTTCCCAGTTTCATTCAAATGTTTGCACTGCTGTCATTGGCATGAAAACTAGATAGCCTTTATTTCATTCAGATATGTTATGGTGGAAAATGGTAAAAAGCAAATGGTAAGCACGATTTCTCAATATAGAATTCGACCTATTTCATTTTTAAAACACAAAATATAAAACCAGCTTGGGTTTTAACCCGTACTGCTGCATTACTCCAGTGGTACGTTAACATCAACAGCAAAACCCAATAATCTCCCATATGGCTTATAATATAGGAGCAGAAGTGCTCATTTTAGAAAGTGTATATTTAAATACAAAGTTCATTTCAGGGCATAACGACACTAAATATTGCCGTGGTGAAGGCTTTTATTTACTTTTTTTTTTTAAGCTATTCCTGTGGTTGAGTGTTGTCTGTTGAATGCATCACAGATGAAGGTGGCCTCTGCATTTTTCATACCCTTGTCTACGATTTGGTAAGTTGTATGATCTCAGCAAAGTCAAGGACTAGTGTTCAATACAAGAGGAAAATTAAGCTTCGAGTCCTTTCCTTAAGAACACCTTAAGGAGAAGGATTCTTAAATACAGATAAAAATATTACCATTATATATTTCTGTCTCATCTTAATACACAGTCATTTAACCACATCAAAGACCAAGATATTACTGATATTATTAGAGGCCTGGAACGAATTCACCCAGAAAACCCTGACGAGTCGGTTCTCCCACATCCAGCTCGATATTAAAACAGGACTTCTTCCCTCGAGAGATGCTTTTTGGTGGCGGTGGTCTCTCCAATCAATAGTGTGCTTCAGATTATAAACCAGATATGTCTCCCTGCCCACAGCTGCAAAGGTCAGGCCGATCAGAAGACAAGTGTTTTAGGAAGAATGGATCCAGGGATTTAGAAATTCAGCAGATGTAAGAACTCCTGAAAGAAAGCGCACTTTCAGCAGGCGTTGCTCTACCGAAGGCAGAGGGGAAAACCTGAGGTCTGCTGAGGCTAGGTGTGCCTACGGGTCACGCTAACATGCAGAGACTTAGAAGGGCAAACCTAGCACCTGTGTTGTTCCCCCACCACGTTTTCGTGATCCCCATGAGTTTTGAAAACACGGACTCCAGAAAAGAGTGGGCAGCTGAAGCCAAACAAATTCGATCAGCAGAAGGGGCCGCAGAGGCAGCTCTAGGGGCTTCCACGGGGATACAGGAGCCAGCACAATCCTCTCTCAAGAAGATGGAAAACTGGTTTGATATTTCTTTCCCAAAATATAGTACCCTGCTGGTTGCTGCAATTCATCCCTAGGTCTGTCATTTAAAGTGTTTAGACTTTTGTCTAACTCCTCCCATCCCATGTATAATTTTTTTCTGTCCTATTTTCCCCCCTATAAACTCTTCCCTTCTTCCCCTCATTCCACCTTCTTGTGTTTCCCCTTAGCAACTTCCCTTTTAGCTAAATGGAACCCAAACATATATATACGTTTAATAATAACACGCTGTGACTGTTTACCAACCCTCCTGCAGCTTGTTTGCTCTAGGCCTTCTGTTGCCCTGTGTGTGAATCACCCATTTAGGCAGCAAACTCTTCAGGAGAAGGATTGCCTGTTGTTCTAAATCCGTACAGTGCCTAGCACATAGAGCCCCATTCTTAATTATTAGAATAACTTCATTAATGCTTTAGGTTTTCTTACTGCTGGATTGTTGGATGCTTGCTTTGTATGCCTTGACTTCTCTAATACATCCTTAAGATAAAAATTACGGCCACCTTTGAATATCCATTGAACAGCACGCGTGATGAAGCGGAGCTTTGTGTTTGACATAGAAGCTCTGCAGAAAATCTTTGCTGTAGATCAGCTACTACCAAACGTTACCCTGCGACTTCTGGCAGTTGAGAACACACCCACTGGGAATGATACCCGTCACCCTAGAAAAACTTCCCATGTTTTTGTGGGTTTTTTTCGTTGTTTTTTTTGTTTGGTTGGTTGGTTGGTTGGGGTTTTTTTAAATTAAAAGAGATACTGTTCGCACAACTTGAATTGCAACCAATCGCGATGGCAGGGCAAGGCAGGCTCTCGGAGCACGGCAGCGACCAAAACAGGTCCTGCACGCTCTCCCCGCACAGAGCATCATCTACAACCCCGGCACACACGCTCCCATCAGGGCCCTCGACGTACCCTCTTTTCGGCCATGATATGCGCAATTCCAGTTAACGTCCACAGCAATTTCACATGCAGTTTTGTGAGGAAAATCGAGCCCTTGCTGCACAGCAAGAACTGCTGAAACCCAAACCCTGGCGGAGGGGCGGCGGCGAGAGGAAAGAATGGCATGTTCCCGCTCCCGGACGCTGTAGGACACTCCGAACTCTGCCTTCGCTAACAAAAGCTTCTTTTCATTAAAGGGTGGAAAAAAAATCCCCTTTTATTCTCTAGCCCTTGAAGGGCTTACATCATTGCTTCTTCAATTTCAGGATTTTAGTGAAAACAAGCTTTCTACTGGGCTGGTCAAATGACTGTAAACTAAGAATTCCTGGGAGTGTTTAATCTACACTCTTTATTAATTGCTGGCTAGGGTACCTTCTAATAATGACTCATCTAATGAGGAAACAAAAACACAGCAGAAACCCTCCCTGCTCCTACAGTATTAATGTTACAATGAACCTGGGCATCTCTCCACCAAACAAGTCACCATACCTTGTTTTTTCACCCCCTAATTAGTCCCAAGGCTTCCAAGGGAAAACCATGATGAGCTTTATATATTGCAAAGAAGATATGTTAACACTACCATTTCATTGTGTACATAAAAATACAATTTCATCATCAAGTTTGTGTCCAACAGGTGCCTCGAACGTGAAGACAGGAAGAATTTGTGAGTGGGAACTGAGGTACGTTGGCAGAATTACTAAAGGAAAATAGATAGTAGCACCAGCTCTGTCTTTTTTTCCCCCGCGATTAAATAATATAAATACTTTTTCCAAAGATATCTCCATACATAGCCCTGTGATTTTTTTTCTTTTACTTCACATGCATGCACATCAGCTTTGAGAAACCCACGTAACCCAACAGCAATAAAGTCTTAAGAATGCGAGCACACAGTTAACCTTAGGCAGGGAAATCCTACGTTGCAGACTTTGAGGAAAGCTCCAAATTCTTATTATTAGGAAAACATTATTATTAGGAAAATATTTTTATTTTGTTACAAACAAGTGAGCTGTGCTAGTGATTTTTCAGCTGAAGGCTCTAAATGTGATTCTTCCCGCGAGCCCTTCCACCTTTGTTTTACGATTTCTACAGCCAGCCCTACTAAGCTAGGGACGCCCGGAGCAGCCTTCTTCTCTCCTGTTCTGCCAAGGCGCAAGGATTTGGGCGATCTCCTTCTGGGGGTTCAATTCACCTTCCTGTTTAACTAATGGACCGGGGCACGTAACAGAAAAACCAAGGACAGGAATTCAGCAGGCTGTGGATAAGTGTAAAGGATTGCTCCAAATGGTAGAAGCTGGCAGTGACTTCTGAAAAATTACAAGCCAGCCAAATGTGTTTCGGACAGTTGTGGGAAGCGCCTGAGCGCAGCAGATGCTGCGATGGAAGAGAACGATGGAAAAGAACAGAAATTTTTGCATTTCTCTTTGTTGGTCTTTTCTGATATTATACTTACTTCTCTCCCTGGTCACGGAACACGGCTAAAGCAATTCTTTCGAACCAGTTTTTGTAAATTGTTATAGGTATAAAGTAAACAGTTGGATCTGTCTATATAAGAAAAATACCCAAGGACAGAAATAGAAGAGAAGACTAAAGACACATGAAATCTCGTTACAACTAATGCACTGCTGTCTTTCAGACAAGATGTTTTATTATAATACCTCCTATGTCATTTCTGTCTTTAATTCCTAGAGTGATAACTATACACGTCAATCAAAAAAATACCACCTCAGCAAAAGGACGCTGCTCTTTTTCCTGAAACACAGGATGCTTGAAACAAGCTAAACGTACGCAACAGAAGTACGTCAAGGCAAAGTCATTACTTCACCTACTTTTCCTGACAACAGGCTAAGAAAATCCCCTTATGCTAAAAGCTATTTTTTATACCTCAGACAACACAGAGCCTTTGTGGGTTCTCTAAACCCACAAAAAGAGCTTTAAATTTCAGGCTATATGCTGTGCTTTTAGTTATGGTTTGAGGTACTAAAACCTGATAGGGAATTATGGCACTCTCTCATCAACCCTGGACAACAGTTTTCATCTGTCACCTGTAAATAAGCTCATGTCATGAAAGGCTTTGCTACAGCGAGCAGTCAGCCTACAGTTCATCTTTGTCTTGACCTGTACATTCATCGAAACTGCCTGCAAGCAATTCCTTACCAAAGGCTGCAACGTACTGGACTGTAATTTGCTATCGAGCTTTCAATATTACCCGCCGTAAATCCTGAGCCGCTTCTTTAGCCTAAACGAGCGTCAGTTCTTCGTGGTTGACACAAGACGACAGACTGACTCGCAGCAAAAATAGAGAGCTGGCACAGAAAGGTATCACCACCACGTTAGGTGCAAGTCATTGCTTTATTCACACTTTGCTGCTGTTGAGGACAGAACACGGGCAACGTACCGACTTGACTGACCACATCTTGACAGATCAGGCCGAGCCGTCTTTGTTGGAAGGTGGGTACCCACCCCCCGTGGGTAAAGACAGTACCACAGTAAAAATTGGTGTTCAAAACCAACAAATCAGAGATGTATCTGCATCCTCTGTTTTGAGAGCACGCACCAGTAAATGATACGAGAAACTGGAGGAGTTAGAGACTAGACTTGCACACAAGATTTCCATCAACCCATTCCTAATCTGCAATTTGAAAAGGATATTTCCAGAAAAGAAATTACTTGGAAAATGAAAATTTCTACTTTGTGTGAGGCAGAAATAGAGATGCCATTATACACGTTATATGTAGGTGGTCATTACTTTGAGGTTTTCTGACTAAAAGGTGTTTTGTTTTGTGGGGTGGTTTGGGGTGTTTTTATTTTTTTTTTTAAATCCTGATCTGTTGAAACAGAAAGTTTGTTTGGGAATTGCTGGCGATGGAATTTAAACATTAACAGTATTCAGAGAGCATGCTATCAGCAAAGAACATGCTAAATTTTAACAGCTTTAGAATTTATATTGTTTATATATATATAACATTATATATAACATATATATACTTATACATATAACATCTACGTTAAGTTTATATTAAGAATTCAAATCAGAATCAAGCTAGCATTTTTTCCTGAAAATAGAACAGGTCTGTTATCTTGCTTACTTTGTTTTGTTAAATTTTTAAAGCAATTTTTTGCCAATTCATCATAACAACAAATGATACTATGTTCGAATCTCCCAGGTAATGCAAATTTTAAGTCTTAACCCAGCTGAGAGCCTTTTTTCAAAGCAATAATGGTCTTCAACGCTGATCAGATCAGAGCTGCTGCTGGAAGCTAGGAACAGGCTTTGGTCTACGCATGGGTAGGTGAATACTAAAGCTCCATGCAAAGGAATGTGTTTATTTTAAAGTAAGATCTCCTATTATCCGCGTGATGTATATCACAAGCCGAGTCAACCTTCTGCGGATGGACCTGACCTGAAACAACCTTTTCAATTTGTGCATATCCACGCATCCCCAGAACTAAAGATACCTGAGGATGACTTTAATGCCAACGTGTTTATGAGAGCTCCAGAAGTGCCACTAAGATTGTGGTCACTGGCATAAAATAGAAGAGGGCTTTGATTGGAAAAATGTGAAATGCTTCACCAGTTATGTAATTGTTTAATCTGAAGGACACTCGCTAATAAATATCAGCTACGACTAACTTTAGCCTAGAAAGTAGAACATCAGATCCCAAAAAAGCAAGCCAACCCTTGGCAGACACAGCATTAGGCATTCTTAAATGTATTTCGTCTGTGAAATTAAATTGCATTAAAAACAGTTAACAGAGGCGAGCAGTAAAATTCAAGTAGAAATAACAGGACTTCTTATAGTTTGTGTGCTTATTTTCATTAAATAATCCCCACCAGTGATCACAACCCAAATCTCTCAATGTTATACTAATAAAGGAGACGGAAGAGAAAATGGACCTGAAGGAATTTGCAGCTAGAAACAAGCTTTGGTCCAAACCCAAGAGCCTTACCTCCGTCTCATCACCTAGAATGAAAAATGTAAATATCAAACCAGAGAACAGCACAGATGCAATCTGATTATTCATATGGTTGTCTCTGCAAATGTCCTTCCCTGACCTGGCCCCGTCAGCTCTCTCTGACTTGGCACAGCTGCTTGCTTTCCCCTCTGTACCAGACTATTTAGCAAATAGAGAATATGGATCCTTAAGGATTTCATAACAGATCGGCTTTGGATCTGAAAATTCAGATTCACTTTCTGATGCGACATAGGTAGGCAACAGCACCTACGAAATCTGACTGAGTGCAGTGAAAGTTTCTCATCCTGGCAACACCGTTGCCATAGCGATCCCGGCTGATCGGATATTCTTAGCAACCGCTCATAACTCGCCATCCCCAGCGCTCCCTGGGTTCCTCCAAAGCTAAGCTGCATAACCTCATTTCCCAAACCCCAGCCATCACCAGAAGAACGATTAGAATAGCACGAGCTCATCAACCCAAGTGCCTTCTCTGCAGATACCACACACGCCATCTGATACGCTAGTACAAAGTGCGTTTTGCAAATGGGAGGACACGGAAAGAAGGCTTGGCTTCTGGGTACCGCGCAGGAAAAGATAAGTTTGCATTTAGCTTCTCCAGAAATACCTGGGTGACCTGGGATCCTAAATCTCATTGCATCTTCAGAGAGGTGTCAGTTATGTGAAACTCAAATTTTTACATGGATTCTGTGAACTACGCTGTCTATTAACCTCACATGAAATTGCAGACTGAATTTATTACCAATTAAGCACATTGGTTCATTGTGGGAGGGGGGGTGGACGGACACAACACATTTGTTCATTTTTAGTAAGGTCAGTCATTACTACTATCCTGAAATTCATTTCCAGCTTTATATATTTATATATATATATATTTATATTTATATATATATTTTCCAGCATAACAAGAATTTTTCTTCACTTTCTCCTTGATTGTATCTCTCCTACAGTTCTGCAATATCTTGTAAAGGACCGGAGAAACTCTTCCAGCGTTTACTGTTCATTCTCTGAATCGCACTACTTTGGTGAGCGATGGGATGCTCCTTAGACTGGGCCTGCTAGCCCCCACAGCACTCGCCGGAAAGCGCTGCCCAGGACAGCCAGACCCCCAGAGGCAGCACGGCGTTGCCCTTTTCAATAAGCTCTACGCTGGGCACGCTGAGCAATTAACTACTGAAGGTGAACGAGCGGGACCTTTGCGGCCAGGACTTCCCCGGCCCTGGCTGATGGCCTCAGAGAAAGAAAAGCCATGCTGGGCCTATTCAGCTCATGTTTTCAACTCCTCAGGACCCAAACAGGAGAGCAGCGAGGGTCTGTGAGGTTCCAAGACCGTATTATTTTTACACACATACCTAGTTCACTGCCGTCCTCCTGCGCTAACGTAGCATGAGATAAAGTCAATCTAAAGTCGCATCACTGAAATCACACGAAGACGCACGCAAGACATCACCTCGGGTTTTATACCACGCGGCGATGAAGCAGTGAACTATTAACGCTATTAACAATTGGTAATTCCCGCACAGAACTATGCAAACTGCATTAACGAGCATGCTTCTAAGCCAGCTGAAGATAAATCAGCAACTGGCAAACCACAACACCTGTGTCACTCCAACTACACACACCGTGTTTGGCAACCGCCTTCAATCCCTGTCGGAGGCTGCGTGCTGCCACTGCTACTTACGGCTGGGCTTCCCTCCGCCAGTCACTCGGTGCAACAGTGACAAAAAATAGGAGTACTCAGACCCAAAATAAAATCTGAGTTTTTGTGCTGCTTCAATTTAGGACCGAGTGATTCACATCTCTTCACTCAGGTGATGCTCTACTGACTTCATCCGGGAAGGAAAATGGGAATAGTAGAGAATAGTACTCGTAGGAGAGGTGGAGGGGGAAGTGAAATGGATAGAGTAACTACTACTTAAAACCAGATATGGACCTGCTACCCACTACGAAACCTGGATGTGCTACCACTAGAAATACCAGATAGAGCCAAGAGCAGCGGATTTGACGTGACTGCCAGATAGCTGCACCACAAAGCCTGGTGGACCAGCTGCTCTGTCCTGGATAGGTACTCACTAAATATATCCTATAAAAGACCTGTAAAGAAAAAAACCTGCATCTGCTCAAAACAAATAATATATTACTAAGCATAAACCACACGAAAGCAGACCTCCAAAGAGGTGTCTTCAAAAGTAGATATAAAGTTTGCAAGATGCAAGCAAACAAACAGAAAATACTACCTAACGGCACATTCTGAAATAAAAGACCCAAACTACAAAAAAAATATAATTTAGAAGGCCGCCTTCGCTTTATTTCTAAAAGCCAAAGAACAGCATTTTTCAACAAAGTATGTTCTCAGTGTCGTGTGAACATTTTTTTTAATTGCTACAGCAATTGCAAGCTTCAACTAAGATCAGGTCCAGTGCATCCACACTACGAATGTGGAATAAAAGACTAAAACGAAGGACTTCAGTGTTTCTAGACAAGAAAGCTCCTGATAAATTTCTGGCTCCCTTCCTAAGCAGAAACCTCCGAACGTTCCCTGTTGTAATAATAAGCACCCCTAGTTTGACACCGTGACATTTGCAGTTTGCAGGAAATAGCAGAACAACAACAGCTTGGCGAAGAGCCTGATCTTGACCCTGCACCAACATGTACCAAAGGAAACTTTCATCGGCTTTTCAGAATCACACTAGCTTGACCTCCATAGACATAAATAAAATAGAGATTAGGCCTGACATTTCAGCTTTGCTACTTTTTATCAAGTGGAAATTAAGCAGAATTCTGCCAAACGCTTAGCCAACACGCAGACGATTTGATAAATATCAGCTAGTGCTTTACTTTTTCATTTTCTGCGTATTTCTATTCAGAGGGATCTTGGGAAGATGCAAGACATGGTGCTGCAAAGCACCCAACTATATTGTATTTACTTGGACAGATTTTGTGGTTTCTTTCATGTGCGCTAAATATAGCTGATTATTTTTCTTTCTAGCCTAGAAAAGGAAAATCACAGCTGCCACAGATTTCTTCTCAGCAGTTGCCTGCAAGCCCTGGTTGCAGATCTCCTCCCCCAGGGAAGAACGAGCAGCATGATCCTGGGGTTGCAGGTGCTCTGACCATACACTGGACTACTACCAGGCGTTGTTTTCTCTTCCAAAATTAAGTACAGATAACACGAGGGAAATCCTAGAAATGTCAGTGCTTCACGTCCGTTACCAATTTGTTGTATTTGCAATTTAAACCAGAAATAAAAAAGATTCCACATAGCATATCATATTAACCATTGGGCTTAATATATTCTCAGTCTAGAGTCAAAGCCAAGTCTGCATATATTGCAGCATCCAATTTACACACACAAAGCCTTTTTTTTATTTTTATAAGACCAAAGAAATGCCAATTGACAACCTTTCACAGTTACGTCGCTTTGATGGTGCTGAGCCAGAACCCTCATGTTAGGAGCCCTTACATAATATATTCAGGTCATTTTCATTCTGAATGGGTGAAAAGAAACATTTTAAAGAGTCCATATTAAACACGGCAAATTTTCCTTTTTTAACCTTTTTAAAGTGTTTTTAATAAAAAAAAAAAAACTGAAGACACCATCATCTACCCAATACAATTTATCCTCCTCACTTTCAATAATCTCCTTATAAACCTCTATTTTTCAAGGTGAGAAAACGTTAAAAGCTCTCCATTAGCAGCGTATGGTGCATTAAACAAACTTATTTATGCCACACCGAAAGAAACAGTGCTAAAAGCACATCATGCTTGCAAATCTATAAGCTCAAACAGTAGGAAAGCTAGAATTACACGGCTTAAATTTGCTCTTTTGTGTACATCAATATTGTGTATCACAATACCATAGAGTATTTTTTCAGTAAGATCCTATAGTAATTAGGGGATGCCTCATCCAATCGCTATTTCTGCGCTGCATTTTTGGCCCTATTCTTCCCTTTTATCTGACTTTTAGCACAGTGTTTTCGTCCAGCATCAGAGCCGTAATCCCTCCTCGCCCGGTCCGCGCGTGCCCGCCTCCTTGCTGCGCCCGCTCTCTGCCCTGACCCGCGGCCGGCCCCGCGCGCCCGCGCAACCCTCCATCTCCCGGTTCCCCGCTCCATCCCACCGCAGAGGGTTAGCGAGGTTACCCACAGCCTCCCCGACTGGCCTGCCTCAGCAGTCAGCAGAGAAGGCTGCTCCACAGGGGAGCAGAAGGCAGCCCCTCGCTCCTGACAGTATTTGCATATAAGGTATGAAAGCTTATTTTCAATAGAAACTCTCACAGAGAAATCATGCACGAGGCTCCTAAGGATGTCCTCAAGCAAATTTGGAGCTCATTAGCATGACTTCTAGGGTTATTTGCACACTGCAGCTCTAAAGCAATCCTTCCAGTACGAACCGTGATGGATTCCACAAATCATTAGCACCACAGTGGGAAATTTATCTCTCTTTTTATCCATCACAACCGATATGCAGCTTGTGTACAGCGACTTCAAAACATCTGCAAATATCTGAATTGCCAGAGATCAGCAGAAACAAACTGTGTTGAAAATAAAGTTGTTAGTGATGCAAATTGTACACAGCGTCAAACATAAGTGAACCATGGCAACTGTTTCAGAGGCAGAAACTCCAGCCTCGTTTCATTGGTATAAATCTGACGTAACTGAATCTCCAGCCAGATTCTAGATTCATTAAAACTAATTATTCCAGCAGTTCAAGTAAAGGAAAATGAAACCTCTGACCTAAGAAAAAGCAAAGGGAATTCAGTCCCGAGTCAAAGGAACAACAGAGTGGTAGAATAAGTCGGGTCGGAAGGGGCTCGTGGAGCTCATCTCACCGCCACTCGGAACAGGTCCAGTTTGACCAGGCTGTTCAGGACAGCATCCAGCCAAATCCTGAACACCTCCAAGGACGGAGATGCCACAGCCTCCCTGAGCAGACTTTTCCAATGCTTGACCACTCTCACGGTGAAAAATTTTCTCCCTATATGTAACCAGGATTTGTGTGTCGCAACTCGTGCCTGATGCCGCTTGGCCCAGTCTTAGCACTTTGCGCCTTTGAAGAGCGTCTGGCTCTGGCTCTTTCCTATTAAGTAGCTGAAGGCAGTAATACAATCTCCCCTTCGCCTTATGTTCTTAAGGTCGAATTACAAAACAAATCAAAGCAAAACACTTAGAAAGCAAAAAAAAAAATCCTCTCGGAAAGTTCTAAGGAGACATGCAAATGCGTGCTAACCAAAAACATTTATACTCTTGCTTGAAGATTCTCCATAGAAAAATAAAGAGCAACACTTATTACTGTTTATTTTTCCTAAAACTAAGACGTTGGTAAATTTTTCCTACACAAATAGCAGAGGTGGATTTCAAGAAACAAATGGCAAAACACCAGAAATAAAGAATAATCGGCATACATGGTACGCTGCTAGGAAAGGGGCAAAGGAGCAATACCTGGAAACTACGCTAGTCCTATCTGGCTTGCTCGAGAGGACACAGTAGAAACATCTTCTGGTTTGGGGTTGTTTTGGTTTGTTGTTGGGGTTTTTGGGGTTGATTTTTTTCTTCTTGTTTAGGGGGGTGGTTGGATTTGTTTGTTTGTTTGTTCTTAAAATCACAGCTTACTTGCCAGCAGGCAGCCAAATCATTTCAGATTCTTTTTAATTGGATTTTTTTTTTACCGATTTGAATGGAGGGCTACGTTAAAAATAACAAATAAATCTATGGCACAAGCTACTTGGCTGTGAAAAGCTTGCATCAACTCTAGAATGGTTATTTCGACATACATTCTCTCTCAAAGAAAAAAGTTAATTCTTCTAACCTATAATATTTGGTGTTGTTTACAGATAAAAGGCAAAGATTTTGCAATGGTTAAGTCACTGTAACTGAAAGGTTCGCAGATTTAAAAAAACAGAGTACATGCACTACCTGTCACACGATCAAAATGGTAAACTTGGTTTCTGGAACGCCCCGACCGAGCAAACGAAGCTTACACAGTCAGGTTGCCTCAAGCTTCGTTGCCACCGATGAGCGGGCACTCCTTTCAAAATCAGGCGTGCCACTGAAGGCTTTTTAAAGCGCATTTTATTCATGGAAAAAGAGAAAAACTTCGATAAATTAGCGAGGGAAGATTCTCAAACCTTCAGCAATTCATGTGTAATACAGTGAGGCATATTGTTCCTATTAAAGGTTATGTGGCAATTTTGGGAATAGGAATCCAGCAAACCCAGCTCCTTATGCAATTTAACGTTGAATATGCGCACAGCGTACATAAACACTGCTGGAAAAAATTCAGGCTGGAAATATGTTCATAGCAAAGGTCACTAGCAGTTCAAACGATATTGCAAGAGAGACAGCCATTTATTGCATGCGTCTTTCCGCCGTGATGAGAAGGTGATGTAAAGGGACGCGTACCGGCTCAGTGACAAATCACCGGCCTCACGGTCAGCATTGCGCAACCGCGCTCCGTGGCCTGCGTTACATACTAGGTCAGATTGCAGCTCCACGGTGCTTTCTTGTAGTCTCAAATCCTACGAGTTGCGTTGATGTTAAAAAATACAGACAATTAAGATGTGCTCACTAAGTGAAATTTCCCCCCAAAATCACGCAGATTCCTCGATGTACTGAATTACTGGAAATCAGAGGCAAATCCCCTTTCTCCGCTGGCAGAGCGCACGTGCCATGACACCTGCATCTCTCTGAAGCCAACAGCCGCAAGGGTCTTTGACCCTTGCATGAAGAAATACGTCTCATTCTTGCTTTGAGAATGTACTGTGAACTACGGGCGGATGAAGCGCATCCCTAATTTCACTTCACGCATGAAAATCGCTGCCTAATTCTGGGAGCACGTTTCGAGTGTGATCCTGCAAACCTGCATAGCTTCGTGCTTTTATCTTTGGAGACGCATTGGCAAGTTTAGCTCCATCTGTTATTAGTAAAGAAAGAAACCAATTTAGGTTTTTAAGTCTTATCTGCTACAACCGTAAACCTTCAGCTGTAATAAAATGAAAGCTACAGAGCTCATATGAATTTCTCCATTGACTTATAACTTTGAAAAAATATTTTTAAACTGGACACAAACCTGAGATTTATTTTCTGGAAGTTCTGTGTGTGTAAAAAGACAGTAAATGACCTACTTATTGGATCTTTTGGAGCAAATATGGGATAGTGATGTTAGCCTGGAGTCCTTGAGTTTTAAAAAAAAACAAAACCAAAGCCCTGTCCCGCAGCGCCTGATTAATACTCTATTTTCAGACTATACTTCTCAGAGAACAAAGAACTGAAGGGAAGAGATAGGGGTCTCCCCAGGCTTTTAAATGGTTTTTTCTGCACATTTTAATTTTTCAAGATGTCAGTTTTTCAGTAATTGTTAAGCCTTAAGCTCTAACCCAAAGTAAATAAATACAGAAATATAGAAAGATTATTATAAAAACCCTTTTGGGATATGCCCTATATATCCGAGAGGCCAAGATTTTATACGTATTTAGCTGAGTTATTCTAAAAACTCCTTGATAACAGAGATGTGAGGTAAAATGGATTAAATCGCCAGAACTTCCTAAGAGGTCCTGTACTTTAGCATCTTTCTCGTGACTCTGCCTGCGAGGGGAACCGGGGCTGGAGCCCGTGAAGAGGGAGCCTCGCAGGGAACCACCTCCACCCAAACGGCAGCGAGTCAGGGCAACAGTCCCCGAGAGCGGGCTGGTACCCAGGACTCACCAAAGCAGCAAGTGCCATGGCAGCAGCAGGGGTGAAGCAAAGAGTTAAGAATGGGAAGATTTGTTGGAAGAACAAAGAAAATCAGCCCATAAAAATATCGGGGTGGAGTAGCGAGATGTCTACAAAGCAAAAAAGAAGTTTAAAGACTAATCCTGAAGAGAGCAGTTACAAAATGACAATGTAGACAGTATTCTCAGGATACCAGCACACTCTTATTAAACTGTAACTATATATAAAACATTCAAACAACAACTCAGCACTTCAGCCATCTTTTTAAACCTTCCAACTATTAAGAAAATGCATTAAAGGGAACAAAAGTGGATTGCCTTTTCTTTATACAAAAAAATCCCACCAGGCAAGCCAAAGCCACATAAATGCTATGCTAAATAAAATATAAATAAAATATTTTGTAACGGGGATATTCAATGGTAGTGCTATTAATGTCAGCATGCTATAACTCAGATGACCTAAAAACCAAATGGCAACTAAAACCTCATGAAGGATTTGTTGTTTCTTCATACTGGACTGCTGTTTCTGATTATTTTAGTTGGTAACTATTTGCAGTATCATATTTTGGGAAATTAGACAATAAATTATGAAGCTAATCATGTGGTCACATGAATCATGTAAACATCATGTTACTGTGTCTAGGAAACTGCCTGCTGTTCCACTTGGAACTTAAGCAGAAAAAGAATAAAATCTGTCAGAAAGCCAGCGAATCTTGGTGTTATTTTAACATCGGTGCTTCGTTTAGCTCGATGCCCCGCAGGCACACCCTGCTGAGACGCCGGCGTGTTGCGGGGTTATTTCAGAGGCAGAGAGGAGCAGAACCGAGGCGGCAATAGGGGTCAAGGCAAGGCCCGACTGCTGCATCCCCGGGGCAGCGGGGAAGGAGGGAGGATCTGGGACCTCCTGTCCCAGCACTTCAAACCCCTCACCCCTGGACCCATACGAAACCGTCCGGCCAGAGGCTCTACCAAAGCTCCACGAGTTTAAACCAGTTGACTTTCTGGGGCCGGTTCACTCTAATTACTCAATGCAGTAAGTCAATAAAGGTAAAAATAGTTTACTTGTAGGTATTAATTGTGGTTAAGGGTATCGTAGTTCTGCCACAGGGGAAGAAACAGTATCTTCTCCCCACCCTGCCCTAAGACCAGGGCTCTTTTAAGGAACCGTGCAGAAAACATGGAATTCAGGAAGCGCGTAGGACCCTGTTTTCCCTGCCCCCAGTTTCCTCTTCCCACGCTAACGTCTCTCAAGACACTGAAAAGGCTTGTTGAAAATCCAGGTGAGTGGGTGATATGGGATATTCAGTTTTGGTTCACATGAGATTTGACTCTGGGTCAAAAGATTTCTTCAGTAAACGTCCGTTTCCCTTGGAGTGACATCTACATACTAACGGGGAACTCCTGGTGTTTTTTTACGATGACAGAGATGCACATTACTGTTATTCCTTTCATTTTTTATGTATTCTTACCACTGAGCTGCTGCAGGGAATGCAGGGAAGAAAATGCTGTTAAAAACCAGGGCCAAACTTGGGTATCACAGAAACAGAGTAACTCCCGAGAAGGAAGCAGGAATTCTCCGGCACACGCTCCCCTCGTTTCAAACTGAACGGAACCTTAGCGACGGCAGTTGTCAGAAGATGGCTTCTTTTGTTACATGTAAATAACCTGAAAACTGATCTAGCTGTACTTTGCCTAACAATTTTCAGCTAAAAATTTGACACAAAGTTTGCCAGCATGTTATGCACTGCGTAGCTGAAATTGGCATCGCTCCACAGAAGTAGGTCAAGGGTATAATTTACCCATGTATAATTACTCTACTAAAGTGGTAAACAATCTTCATGCAAAACTTTTTACTTGAAATGTTAATATCTAGAAGAGTAACATTGTTTCAGCCGGTCTAGTCGCATATGAGCTCAAGTTAACTGAACTCTGAAATTTCCTTCAAAGTCCAAAGCCAAGATGCTCACAAAGCAGAAGCAAACAGCTGAGGTCATCGGATCAACTATGTGCCAGAAAGATCCCTTCTGTAAACAGGGAGCATCTTTCACGTTCTCTGTTTTGTTATCCACCGATGGCCTCACGGCTCTACACCATAATCAATAGCTACTGATTTACCTTTAGATTATGATAGCTGATAAGAAAGATTCTGTAACTCAGTTGAGCGGCACCTTCCAACTCAAGTAGCCTCATTAAAATCAAATAACAGAGTTTAGGTTCTAGTCGGTAAATGACGTGGTAAAACCTACATAAGCCCAATTCAATTCCAGGAAATACTTAGTTGACATTGAAAAGACTCATTAATTTTGGCAAAATGAGTAACTAGTCAAAATTAATTCCTTATTCCAACGTCTAAATATTAAAGTATTGTCCAAACTGGCTACATTGCAGAATGCTACAAGCTTTGTCATGGCTCTCTCCTCCCTAAGACAACAGCTGAGTGCAAGCTGCTGATAATTTTTATGCACACTAAACCCAGACATTAAGATGTGGAGTAAATAACACGCAAATTCCAACTGCTTATTCCTCAGTTTCAGTAAACCTCATTCTGCTTCTCTGGCCGCTGACATGAGGGTGACTCAGTCAATGAGACTGACAGGCTTTCTACTAACGCCTCCAGTAGCACGCACTCGTCATGGCTAATGCGATAAAACGGTACTTGAAAAACATTTACATCGGAAAGCTGAATTCTCTCACCACACGCATGATGTGGACCCGTACAAAAGACAGACCGCTACCAAAGCGACAGCAGTGCTTTGCTGGTGACCTGCTCACGCAGAGCTGTTTGGAGCCAAACCTGCTCTTTCCAGGTTATACTTGGCGGCTGCAGCAGTTCATCAGAGCTTTCTGGTGACCGAGGGAAGCGTTCGGGGCACTACGCAATGGAAAACAAAACCCGGTAAGGCAGAGAGGAAGTAAATCACAACAACACTACTATGAAAAAGGTATATGCTATGAAAAGGTATACGTGCATAGGAAACCCCCTACTCCAGAGTACATATAAACATCAAGAGTTTATATCAATATCAACATCAAGAGTTTATATCAATATACCAAATATGAAGAGTCCCCATGTGTTTCCACATCAACCTGATGCACAGTAAAAAGAATGGACATAAACAGACTTCTTTACCCAGAGAATTATACAAACTAAGAGTAGTTATGACTTCAGTTTGCTCAGGCTTCCCAGAAATGAGTATTTGTTTTGGAATGATATATTAACTATATCTATATGAAAATAATAATAAACTATTAAGCAAGTATGAAGAGACACCTTTCTCTTCCTCAATCTTTAGTTCAAGAGGTTCACAACCCTAAGAACTCTCAGAGGGGTGGGGGGGTGGGAGGGGTGGCGGGGGAAATGAAGTGATGAACGTCACTGTAAAGTGAGTAAGGTAATGTTAAAAAAAATCCAGAACAACAAAAGCCTTGGGAATATTAATAATGCATAGTTAATACCAAAATTCAAAGGCTTGTCAGAAACCATGCAAGTCCAAGTTAATTTTGCCGAGATGTTATTGCAGAGATAATAAAATGAGAACAACGGCAGGCTTGTTTGTAGTGACAATAAACCCAGAAAATAGCAACACACAAAATAAAAAAGGTACAGCATAGAAAAAAAAAAAAAGTATGTAGATTGACAATATTTCAAATTGCAAAAACCAAGACCAACTAGTACAAAAAAAAGAAGTTTTTATGCAATGCCACAACATATTATCTAATACTGCTTATAATTGTCGTTCATCCTGGTCCCTCTCTGAAATGGTTTACTTTTCTTCCAAGCCAGCTATGTCCAGTAACTCACACCACCAGTTCTTTGAGGTTGGAAGCGGGGGGCTTTTCCGTACAGAAAGCATGGAGAAGCTCACGTTATTCACTTATACCCATTTTGTTTGCTTTGTGCTTTTTATCCACATGTCTGTGCTCTCTGGATGTTCAGTTAGATTCCTGCTCAAGAGACAAATCCTGGTACTTCGTTTTGGTATGTACGGTCAGAAAGATACACACCTTTAAAGGGCACGCGTGAGTGGTCTTTTTGCTATCTTCTCCTTGAAGACCAAGGTAGCTGTTGGCACCGACAGTCCCTGGCAACTCCCTCCTCCTTTTCGCAGACAGAATCAACGGCACCTAACGTCCTAGAAAAAGCACGGTAAGACGCAAGCCCAGAAGCGGGACAACGTAACTGGCAGGAGGAGCAAGCCTCGCCTCTTGCTCCCCCCAAGCAGTGCTTTGCTTTTCCTGCAAGCCAGCAGGAAAGCAACTTTTCCCCCCAGCTTTCATCCAGTCCACTTTGGGCAATTCAGCTTTTCCAAGCACGCATCATGCTCGCGTAGGGCCAAGGAGAGAAACACGAGGTGCTTCGAAACAGAAGCCGGTCTGGTGCAGGCCGCCGGTAACAGAGACGAGCTATACGCCACAGCTTTAAGGTAAAAGAAATTCTAGAAGCCTCTCAGAAAATGCCTGCCTTCCTCTTGGGTGAGAAAACTGGTATGTTGTAGCCTTGCGCAGAGCTTGGAAGACACTCTTGTTCATTACTCTGAAACCAAGAAAATAGTAGGAGCTAACCTCCTGAAAGCCTGGAGAACCATCTATTCGTTAGCATACCGTCATTTGTGCTTCTAATTGTAATTAAGAACACTTAAACCCAACTTTCTGTTACTATAAACACTTGTTTTGGATTATTTCTTCAGCTGTGGCTATGTGAAATCAAATCTTGCGATTTATCTGACACACTACTCATCTTGTTTCAAAGTCTGTTATATAGCCTCCTAGAGAAACTGGTACTGTCCTTTGAACGTCGTCTTAGAATTATAGGGAGATTCTTAATACTACACAATATCCACTCGTTAAAACTGCTGACACTGCAAGTTCTGACACAGACATTCCTTTCAAACAACCACGGCCTAGCTGTTACAACAGCAGTAATTAAATCACTTAACTTTCAAATTCTGAGAGTCCTCTTATCTGTATTTTTACAGAGGATTCGGGAGATTGAGATGGCAGCAGAAGGATGATTGGTTTTGGAAAATGGTATGACTCTCTCCAAAACGGACCTCAAGGAAGAGCCAGTAGTATGGCAAGTTCATCTTAAAGCAGACATTATCTAGTATCTGTTGTGAGAAAGGCAAGTTTAATGCCATCTTCAGGAACAGTTACATACGTACACGGAGAAAAAAGAATTATGTTATTAGGCTCTCCTACCACTCTATAAGTAGCAGTAAGTGTATCTGAAGGAATATGAGAAAGGCAAGAAAGCTAGAAGCTTTCAGGTTTTTCAAAGCACTAAGTTGTTCTGCTAGGCATTTTTTTTAAAACCAGATAACTGATAAAGGCAGATGATAGCAAATAAAAAAATCCCCACTGATCAGCCTAAATATCCATTATCTAGTTTATATTTTCAGTAAGCCTTCCTAACCTAGATTCACTTTATGCCAGTACAACTGTGTATTTTTTAGTAAAGCTTATGCCAGCTCCATCAAAATACAAGCTATGCTATCGAGCCTTTTGTCATAGTGACTACATCTGTACGAGAACTATTATCTGTAGCGAAATGCCTTTACAAATAAACGCCATTCCCCCCCCACCGTTACTGTGGGGTACGTACCAGTGCCGGCCCACGGTGGGGGCCAGCTCCCACGAAGAGTCACGACTCCTGAGCCCGGCTGAGCCCCGAGCCTGCGTTCAACGCCACAGCAGCCAGCACGTAGTCGTGTCGCATCCGGAGATATCAGAAAGGCAACCCAAAAAGCACGTGCAAAGGGTGAGTCACTTGGTGCCAAGGAGGGGGAAGTACCACAGAGTATTTGAAACCTTCCCATAGGGTACCCCGAGTCCCCTATGGTCCTGTTTGGGGCGCCTGCGTGCTCCTGTAGAGCTGGCCCTAAAGCGCGTGTTCTCCCTCCGTCACTCCCCGTCCCTCTCACACACAATTTTCTTCTTCTGCAAGGAACCAGCTGAAGGGTGACACGGATGCCGACCTGCTACCTGCTCAGAGAGGAGAGCAGGAGATGTTCGCAGTCAGCAGAGGAAACTCTACTCAAGAGCAGGGCTTTTGAGACACACAACAACGCTGCTGTCCGCCCATTTCCAGGTACCACATGAGTGGTGCCACCAACAACGCAGAAGAAAAGGAGAGAGGCTACTGTGGGGGCTAAATCATCCAAGTCCTCCTGGCACCTGCGCCACCACGCTCTACGCGGGCTAAATGTGTTAGAGCGAACTGGAGAGATGAACTCTACCACCTTCTAGCCAGCTCTAGTAAGATCTGAGGAGCAAAACTTACAAAGCAGCTGTTCTTCCATCCAGGAACAAGCTGTACTATGTCGAAGAAGATAGTTATTCAACAAGGTTAAAGCTAGAAGCCTGGACTCAAATCTCTCATACCTATGTCAAAAAATTAGCAGGTTAAACCATCTGAAGTCCCACTGGAATGACGTCTATACCGACCTTGCACTGTATTATCTTTTTCTTGGCTTTTGTAGGGTTTTTAAAATGTTTTTCATTGGTGGGTTGAGGCAATCAGTACGCAAAGCTTTGCATAATTAATGGACACAGATATCTGTCCTCAGTGATGTTTTGGGAGTCTTTTGCAGAAATCCAAAAATGTTCCTGAAAAATCTATTAAAAAATAATGCTAATGGATGCAAGACTGCTAATGAACGAGACCATGATTCTTTTTCACCTTCCATTGTACAGTGACTGACCCGAACTGGTTTGGCGAGATGACAGAATGTAGCAGAGGGCTCCTTCGGCTTCACGTCGATTTTCTGAATAAACAGGAAAAAATTATTTCCTGTAAAAAGACTCCTGACAAATGGATTTTCTGCGAGTAGAAAGACGGCCTTGCAAAACCAAAACCGAGGAGATGAGATGTGACAGAATACGCTTTTTCTGTCATTTTAATTAATACTAACAATATTGAACCATGTTAATCAAACAATATGCCACAGTTTGAATTCAAAGATATCTGTATTATTCATTGGCAATCTTAATATTCAGTCTACTCTGCATGTCAGACCTAATGTTTAAGGTGATGCATTGTTATAAATCACTCAGAGTAGATGCAGTCAGCTACAAAATCATTAGAAACTACTGGGTTGTAATTCACTGCCTTGTCTTCCTACTTATTGGATATGTGCCAGCGCACGTATTGTATTGACGGTTGAAATGAATGGCAGTTCGAAGCTTAAATAACTTCAAAAACCTGACTCAAGTGCCGCAGCGAGATGCTTTATGATACACTGAGATTGAGAAGTCTAATAGAAAGGCACATTTACTAAATTTTCTTCTCAAATTCTTCATTTATCTAACGAAAGCGTAAAGACAGAACACCAAAAAGCAGTTTCATGTCTGCCTTATATGTTAGTATCGGAGCATGCGCTAAAACTTTACGTTGCATATTAATTCAAAAAATGTTCAACGTAAAGCACCAGCATGCTGTGGAGTAGTCAGAGTTGACATACTTCAATCCAGCTATTCCCATGTTGCTTTTAACACATCTTTTTCTCTTGGCTGTCAAACTTGGGCTCAATGTTCACATACTAGACTGTGCTACTGTTCCAAATTAAAAAACAAATAGAGCGCTCCCTGACCTCGTTTTTGCTTTCTTTTAGTCACCTCATGGCGCAGCCAAGTGTACAGTGGAAAGAAGCATCTCATTAAAATCCAGCTAAACTGAGCAAAGCTAAGCACTTTCCACTGATTGAATTTTTCCCAGGGCTGACAGAGACTGCTTAACAGAGCTGCATTTTTTCTACTGACACTCGGCATTTACAAGTATCATGCCATTTTGTTCTTTAAGCAGCTGAAAAGCTCAAGAGGTGGGCTTTTATGGCAGGAAGGGTAAGTCGTAACGTTATAAGTAGATTCTCCCGTATGTACAATTGTTTGTTCTGTATTTCCATTTCAATACATAGTTACTTATTGTGTACACCAATTAAAAAAACCCCACAACTCTGCTCAAGTGCTAGAACAGGGAATTCAACCCAACGCCATCTGCACTGTAACTCGTACTTCAGGCCACTCTTTGACAACTCAGAGTCACAAACCGCTAGGATTCGTTTTCCTCAGAATTAGATTTACCAGGGGGGCTGAGTGAGGTTCTTGGTTTGCTTTACACAATTGATGCATCTGGCCTCCTGTACTGGTTATGGAAAAAGCCAAATTCCTTCAGAGATTCCCAGTCCTTTAAGATAACAAAAAAATTAAGACTATGTTCATTTTACAGACTGAGCTGAGAAGTTGGTTGACAAAGGCTCTCTCTCATGAGCGACGGACTTGTACAATCAAATCCCCCTCATCTTCCTCCCATCCACAAACTGAACTTGGCAAACCACAAAATTAATCTAACCCATGGTCGCAGGCTCTTCCCTTTGTGATTATGGACTGGAACAATCAGCTGTCAACTTGACTATTTATAACGCAAGACAGAATCTCATTAAACTGTAACATCACCATATTTTTTTTCCTTAAACACATTAGTCTATGAACATTGACAGTTTGACATCTCACGGATCATCGGTTCAATTGCAAAATAAAGAGGCATTATTCAACCTTTAAAAAATCTATTGTAAGCAACTTGCAAGATTGACTTTTAATAAATCTTCGAATAATTTTTATAAAGTCTCTTTAAGGTGACATGAGTTTCCTACTAAGAAGCACCTGACCTATTAAAACATATGCAATTTTTATTTCTTCTACCTTACCCTGTTTTCAGCAGATATCTAAACTAAGGCCAAATAACACAAGAAAGGCTTCCAACAAGGTCTCTAGATAGGTTTGCAGTAACACAGAGTTTACAAGAAAAGGGGCTTATTTCATTCCAGGACAAGTCTCCTCTTACTGCAACAGCAGCACGAAACTACGGCAGGCCTCTTGGAAGAGGCCAGCGACAAAAATTCTAAGAAATAGATATAAAAACTAGTAAGAACAAGAGTTACGAGGAGCAGAGAGGTGTGCTCTTGTGGGCATTTCAAAAAGTAGGACAGCAGCGCAGAACTGCTCATTTCTATCGATGGAAGCATCCTTCAGTCAGTCATCGGGACGTGGTCCAGAATCACGTAAACCCCCGGGTCCCTGCGGTACAAGAGGGACGTCTACAACCCCTACAGTAATACCCAAAGGAACGTGCTGCTGCACAACAGCGCCGCTAACAACTTGCTTGTCCACTGGTACGACTACGAACACCCAAACAGCCCGTTAACTGCAGAGCAGTATTTTGGCATTCCAGCTACAGTAAACAGGCATCCTAGACACAGGGACACAAACTGACCCAGCTCGTTATGGCCATTACCGGGCAGAGCTGCTACGCTTTAGACGGTTCCCTGTGAAACAAGAGCAAGGCTGATGCAGTGGTTGCCACGCCGCGCGCTCAGAAATATTTCTGCTCCGGCGGCAGAGCTCCGAGAGCAAGTGCTCGGCCGCCTGCCAGGCCAGATGTCTTCCTCCCTGTCAACAACCCATGAGAACAGAGTCGATGCTGGACAGGCATTGCTGCCTCTCCACACCAAACCCTCTTCAAAAACCTTCACAGACACAGGTTGTTTGGTGGTGGTTTGGTTGTTGGTTTTTCTTTTTTTTTTTTTTTTTTTTTTTTTAAGGGGGCAGGGGGGAGATGGAAGGAAAAAAAAAAAGGAGCTGACCGCTCTTGAAGAATGAGAACAAGTCTACGCCGCATATAAAGGTTGCTTAAGCTCTGCTCACCACAGCTGTTGGAAAATGACAATACGTAATGAATTAGTCACCCGAAGTTGTCATTTCTACTAATTTGTCTTCTATACAAATAGAAGTGCCCCGAAAGGTCTTTTAACTGCTCCCCCCAGCCCCTTACAACAGCCCTGAGAGCAGGCTGCTAGCTATAGGCTGAACAGAAAGATGCGCTGCCTGCCCCAAAGGGTTCACTACTTCTTTCAGTGGTGAAAATTGAAGAGATCTGGAAAACATTTTTGCAATTAGGATGGCAAAGGAAGCAAGCAGCACAAAACTCACAATAGTAATAATTTTCTTAATTTTCTTTATAAACAATGAACAGTTGTAGTTTCTGTAACGTGAAGAGTCTGGTGCTGCGCATCTTATTAACACCGACTGCTGTTTGTAAAAAAAAAAAAAGCTTCAATAGAATTACTTACTTGAGTAAAGGCTATTGAATATGACCGGCTGAAAAACCCTTATCTTCTAGGGCCGCTGCCTTCACGCAGATGAATCCTTCTGCTACTTATATTATATTACCCCATACAGTTATTTGATTTATGCATCTTACCACCATTCATCACCTACATGTATCTTAAAAAACACCTTTAATTGTTTCTGCAAATGGAAACATGTAACTGCATATAATATAGTTTTTGAGTCAACTATAAAGTTTGAAATAAATGCTACTTCCTCAATATACAAAAGAGCTAAAATAGTTTAGAAGCGCTCCTATTGAACATCTCCTCTTCTCTACAATAATTATCTCCTCTTCTCTACAATAATTTGCAACGTGGTCACGAAGTGAGACAAAAATATAAGAGAATAGAAAATGCAGTATTGGTATTATTGGTATTATAAAATACCAAAGCAAACATGAGTTAAAAGAAGATAGTGTCAGCATTATATCACACAGAAGAACAAAGATGAAAATAAAATCCTACAATTAGGAGTTGAAATGGAAAATCTTTCAGTTCTTCTATCAAACATTAAAGTGATAAAAAGCTCAGGGTAGATTTCCGAAATGTGGTTTTAATCACTTTCTTATTTTATTCATACTCTAATGGTATAATTGTTCTCCCCATGAAGAGTGAAAAAGCAGAAACCGGTCAAAACGCTTTTCATAAGTAATCTTGCAGGACCAGATACGAACATAAGAGTCACGAAACACACCCAGTGTCAAGAGGACACAAGCTGCAAGGGCAGATTAGCTATTTTGATTCTATATCTAGAGATCTGATCCATTAGCACATGAAGATTAGAAATTGCTTTGCTACAGCTGTGGCTCTATCCCCCCCCTTTTTTTTTTATAATTATTATTTTTAAACTTCGGCTTGACTTCTAACTGATCCCTAAGTGATCAGCTGCAAGTGAAAATGCAAAATAGTAAAAAGAGAACTGCTGCTACTAACACAGGAATACATGGAGGAACCATTGTAGTTAACCGCCCCATTACTCCTGTTACAAAGTAAGGAAACCAACAAAGCCAATCAAAACACCAATGCTTCAGAGTTATTGCACTTAGTTTTTATCATCAGGAGGAAGATCATTTATGCAAAATTAATAAGAGACTTGGTCTTTATGTGAAATGCTACAAGGGAATTTCTTTTGTGCCACTGATGTAGTAGAATATTTATGAGCCTTGGGAATCAGGGCAGTCAGAATTACGAAAATCAGAGGTCACAGAGGGTAGGATTGCAAGGTTACTTTGGTTGGTTGGGTTTTTTATTGAATGCGTGCAACCACGCATCTTGAACAGATACCTTTATTGTCCTGAACAAAAAAAAAAAAAAAAAAAAAAACACCACCAAAAAAAAAACCCACCAAACAAACAACAAACCTGTTGTGAATTTGTTTGGAGGTGACCTGGATATCTGCACTGCAATACCCATTTTTATTTATTTTTTTTAATAAAAATCTCCATTTGGCCTAGTTTTCCAACATGCAGGAAGACTCCACTGCTCCAGTGCATGTCTTTTTTAACCATGAAACTGCTTGAAGCTAAAAAAATCAAAACTAAAATATGACAAAGAGATCATACTGAGCTGGATGCATTAGAAACGTATAAACAGGTAGATGAACACAACAGTAGTCACTCCAGGAAGAATGCTTTAATATGTTTTAATATACTTTTTGATTCTGTATAGTTACTGAAAACTTTGAAACAGCAACCAAGAGCAAGGAACTTCCCTTCTCAGACCCAATTTGCAGAGCATTAAAATACATACCTGCATAGAACCTTCAGCAACTGTTTTGCCCATAAATTGGAACAGAATCCTTTGACTACTTAATTGGTGAGAAGACAGAGAATTTGATGGTAATACTGGAACAGACACCCATCTTTTGTCCTTTTCTTTTGTATACACACAAATGACCCAATTTAAGCATAGCACTGAGGGAATCTCCTGAGACAGGCAAAGTTCATGAAAATATTCATAGGAGAAAAGGTATGTCACTATCCCCAGGCTCTGCCTACTCGACTGTAATTAGAAAGCTCTCTCTTTTTTAGCAGATGGGTCTCCTGGCCTCTTTCCAGTCTGCATTTCGTGTTGTCTATTATGGCAACCCAAACTGTGAATGAAGGAACAAGTAAAATAAAATTTTTACCCAAAGGTACACTAGGAGACAGATCCAACTCTCCTACATATCCTACGTGAATCCAGGGGCGTTTATTATTTTTTAAGAGGCGGCACAATAGCTCAATAGATTGGTAACTGGCCATAGGATCACCCACACCAGGGCAGCTGGAGCAAAGCTCCTTCAGCAATCCAGAGACAGGGTCGTTATTCTGTGACAAGCTGGCGATCTCTTTCTAATTACGCCAAGACGAGTAACTGTCCTAAGAAACACAACTACAAACAGAGTCTTTGTCGGCAACCTCAGCAGGACGATCAGACAAGAACTGAATGGCCTGTTCACTTCTAATAGCTTTGCCAAGCCAAAGCTAGCTAGGGAGTTGGTACCAGTGCTGCCTGCTGTCCTAGTGGATAGAAAAAACACCTTCATGGCTGTTCGATTTACCCTAATCACAGGTATTTCCTCCCCAAGCCCAGCCAAACCAACCCAAGAAAAAAGACAGTGATTTTGTTCTGGCTAGAAAATAGCTAGGTAGCAAAATAAAATTACAGTGCGTGTGGAGGAATGGCTAAGAATAAAAGATATCATACCAATATTTGTGAAGACCAGAACATTTTTAGGAACAGAATAGCAGGCGCAGTAGGAAAAGTGGTATCATAAACCTTTCTGCGCTGTTTCTGCAGCATTTCCCCAGGGAGATCTGAGGAGAACTGAATCCTGCACGAAAACACCGTTCAGCCTCCGAGCCGCGCGCTGCTTGCTCTCTCTGCAGCTCGCAGCAATGAGGCTGTCAATTAACATGAACTGTGGAGGTGATCCAAGAGATGGGGAGACGTCTGCCGGGAACTCCCCGGAGCCCATCAGACTCATTTTACACAGACTACTGAATAGTTATCAGATGGTGTCAGTTTTCACTCACTGTTACAGCTGAACAAATAATGAGAAAAATGATACGCAAACATCCCGATGACTTCTGTATGATTTTGCTCCAACTGTGTTCCCACATTTTCTATTTGATTATCACGGACGCTTTATGGGAAGAGCATTCTCCTAGGACAACAAAGTAAATCTTACTACCAACAGCAATTTTCAGGAAAAAAATTATTATGCACAAAATTATTATAAATAGCAAACAAGTTTGTTAAAATTGCAATCTGTTTGCAGACAATGTGCAATCAAGAAAGGTGGCTAATTCATCAAGCAAACTGTTACTGAAAATTGTCTTCCTCAGCTATCATCACTCATATAAGCACGGCACCTGGAAACCAGCGTAAGAGACTTCAGTGAGTCCTAGCACCAATTCCCTGTTTTATCCACCTGTTCCAAAACGTAAATTTAATATCACAACTTCGTGGAACGAGTACCAAAAAGCATGGAATCTCTCATAATAAAGAGCTTGGGCTTCCCCTAAGACGACGTGTTCAGAGCGGCTTTGGCACTAACACAGCATACACCCGCTAAAGGCTCAGGCCTGTCGTATTTATTTGGATTCAGTCACAGCTTACATGAACAGAGCTACTACCTACCAGACTCCTGCTTCCATTTTGGAAGCTGAAAAAAACTTCTGGAATGGTTTTTGAAAGAAGATCAGTCATTTTGGCAGAAATCGTTTCTGTCTGGCATGTAATTAGTTTACTTGGGGAAAATTATTTGCTCCTATTCACCTACAAGCTTTTCTGTCCGCACAGTGCATCCTGAGAGAAAACATAGCTAGAGGTTAAAACTAGCAGCTAACGCAGACGCCATTGTCTCTTCCCATTACCTCCTCCCACAGCAGGTGTCTTGCATTCAAACTGAGGGGGACTGAAAAACACAAATCTAAAGCTCATTTAAAAAAAAAAAAAAAAAAAAGGCAAAAATAACCCTCTTTAAAACGAGTGGTACATTAGACTTCTCTGGTCAGTGACTACATATAATTTTCTAACCAGTAATTACAGTATGTGACTTCATTAGCATCTTAGGGTCATACTGCCCAACACCCAATGGCAGTATTAAATTTCATTATCTCAAGACTAGAAAAATCAGAAGAATATAACAATTAAGACTTCAAATATTAGACTTTGAAGAAAACAAGACATCTTTTCTGAACAGTCTGTTTCTAGGATGACATGCTGTAAACAAGAACGTCAGCACTGACTTCAGCTCAGCTGCCGCAGAAAAAAAAAAGCATCTATTTTTCTTCCTGGCACATACTGAACACAACTGAAACATTCTCATATATTTGAGATATACTTACACATTTCAAAAATATAATTTAAGGGGAAAAAAAATCATTCCTATGGTCACATCTTCAAGTAATTATCAGAGATCTGTGTACAGCCTGACAAAGCCGTGAGTGGGACCAATGCATTCCAGCACCTCGAAAAAAAAAATTTCTCTTCAGAGGGTCTCCTATGTGCTTCCAGAGAGAAAATAATATCTGGATTTAGGATATCCCTCTTTGTTCCTTTTTGTTGTGTGTAGATCTTAGCCATCAAAAACTTGATCAGGCGAACACTTCTGAATGCAAACAAGACGATGCGCTGATCCGTAATTTGCAGCTTAGTCTTACTCACGTGATGCCATGCATTACTCGACAAACAGGGGAAAAAAACACATACTTAAATTTTATATTTGTGTGTGTGGAGAGAGAGAAAGAGACTGGCGTTACTGTTGTGATGAAACCAGTTCTACATCATAAAGCTCTTGTATTTTTGCCCGATATCCTCATTCTATACAGACACATCTCCTCATCCTTCTTTTCTCACCTGCTAACTGGAGACACCAGCTGGCAGGCAGCACAGAACAAACCCAAGATAACGTTTGTGAAATGCGTCAGGATCCTTAATAGCGCAAAACATTATGAGTAAATTAATCCCTCTATCAAATGGCTGACAGTGTCATAAAGGGTCAGGGTTTCTACAGACATAGGGCTCCTCTTGAAAAATTACTAAGCCGTCTCCTGCTCCTAACCAGAAACCAAGAAAAATTAAGTCTATGTTGCCCTTGAATAACCCTAATAAACAGATCTTTCCTTGAAGGACTTGAGACATGACCGGGAGGGAGGGGAAAGAGAAAAAAATCTTTATTAGAGGAAATTTACTTTAATAAAGATAACAGAGCAAGCACGAGCTCCTGATCACAAGGTTGACTCAGAAATTCATAAAAGTCTAATAGCATAATCTCTAAAAAAAAATAATAAAAGATGTGGTTTGTTAATATAAGTATTTCATTAATAATGAATTTTAATTACAAACTAACATATATAGAATGTTCTGTATTTCTGTAAGCCTCCGGTATCTTCAGTTAAATATATTCATAAAGGTTTCTGCTCAAATCTAACCATACTACCTATTCATAATTAAAAAAGCAAGTCCAATCCAACGGCCACAGCATCAAGCTGGCTGGGAGAACCCTGCCCTCTCCTAGTCCACTCTTCAGCCACGTAGACTGTGAGAAGGTAGGTTGACTGCAACTAAACATTCCCTCTAAGTACAGCTACCAACAAGTTAACCTCACTAGGATGGCGTTGTACTCCAACACAGCAATTGCATGGCAGTAAGAACAGCAGAGTACAACGATGTCACATTTACCGTCCACCACGGTAAGAAATGAAATGTAAAGTGTTTGAAATACATATCTGGAGATCTTAGCGCAGATGTTGTATTGACACTTGTAGAATTGGCTAAATTACATGAAAAGCTGTGGAAAAAAAAGCTTAAAAAAAAAACCCCAAGACACAAAAAGACAAAAAACTAACACCCCACAACCCACACAAAACAAACCCCCAATGATCCTGTTGAAGTTCATAGGGATTTTACTGCTAACCTCAATGAAGCGGGACCAGACTCCATATTGTTTGCAGAAATGGCTCCATAGGACACTGGAAGCCACCATCTCACCAGATTCCTTGTGATCATCTGAGCTATGTTGCAGCCAGTTACCCAACGACTTCCCAGAAAGCGGTGTTCTTGGCTTACACAACAGAAGTTATACTGTAAGGAACAGCTCCAAAATCATTCAAAATGAAGTTTCTGGAATGAAAAGTCAAGCATTTTTTAATTGAAAAAGCTGAGGTTGCTAAGAAAGAACTGTGTTTGGTTTGGACAGGATAGAAATAGCATCAATCATACAATTAGGGATAAAATGTTTCCTTTTCAATTAAGGACTAGAGCTGAACGGAAATTGAAAAGCAGAGATATGTTGGGATTATGACCCCTGAAATTATGTATAGCTCTATGCCAGGCTCAGATTTGAGCTACTAGAGCCTCAAAGGGTTATCCTCGACTGGCTGAGGTTTAATATAACAAAGGGATTCCGGAGGCATTAGTATCAATGAAGAGAGGAGGTTATAAAGCATTTGCTCTCTACGAGAAAAAAGGATAATGAAATTATGCAGCTCCCTTCTTCCCCTGCTGTCGGCAGAGCCTCAGTGAGCTGCAGGCTCATTACCGTCGCCTTTGACAGCTGCAGTACAACATGGGAAACCATCTAGGGCTCAAAACGCTGTACTAAAAAATCTCACCCGTGTGGCTGAAGAGACACTAGATCTGTGCAAAAGCAAACGCTGACTTATTTCACACAGATGCTAAGGCTTGCCATGAAGTGCAGTATCTGGATCTCTGGCAAATATACCGAGTTCACAGGTATAGATGTGGAATGACCATTGGGACACCATAAAAGACAAGAGCACTCATACGCAGCACCATTACAGGCAGGGCCTCCTAATGGATGTCTGCAGCTGCCCAGAAGAGCATACGGCATGGTTTTCAAGGCTGCCAGTCGATCCAGGAGTCACATCTGTGAAAACAGGGAGCCACTTTCTTGACCTTCCCTCACGCAGAAGGAAGAGTGCTTGTTCTAAAACATAAGGGAATAGGTTTGCACTCTAACAGCTGATGGCAGCTGTCTTTGCTGTGGTCACTTCCCCGTTGACGTTCTTTCACTTATTATCCATAGTGCACATTTCTCAAAGACACATATTAGACTGGAAGTTGACTATTTATTACTGCAATGAAGACACCGGCTTAACCGGAATGCAATGACCCGCACTCAAGGAAACATTACAGCGATAAAGCTTCGAAACAGATTCTAACGAATGCAGACCTAGACACCACAGCAAACCTTCAATCATTCCAGAGTATAAATTAGACTCTTTCATTTAAGGGTAAGGTATAGAGTCAGCCCAGGGATCCATGCCCTCTTCCTCTGCAACTCCCCTCGTGTAATGCATTGGTCAGCAGGACAAGCCGTGGTCAATCTTTCACTACGTTTCAGATGGAAAGCCCTACACTGACATTTTTCTTTTCCCAACTCTTTTTTCCTTTCTTCCTTTTTCTCCTACCTTGTCCTCACTCTTCCCCACCCCACTCCCATCCTTTTTCCCTCCTCCGTTTCTGGCGTCTTTCCCTTGACTGGTTCCTTTCCTAGTTCGATGCTCGTAAGTCACACACAGCCCTAATGTAGCTATCCGCTTGTCGCAGCTTGCTTTGCCGAAAGACAACAAGGCCGTACTGAAGCAAGCCCATTCCTTCACGCGCCCACAAACAGCTCCGTAAGAGGTAGCCACAGAGGGAGGTTCAAGGATGCAGCCTGAGCTTTCATGGCCATTTGCCTTCCGGCCCAGCAACGACTCGGTGAGCCACCCAGTACACAGCTGAGAAAAAAGGAGCAGCAGTTCAAACCCGTCCATTGGCAGAGCTTCCTACATCAGACACAAGCAGTCCTTTAAAGATTTCTTGCATCGTTTCTTATCGGCAGCAAGAACATACTCCACAATTTCCACTGAAGGAAAACATTACCTCAATCCTCACTACATTAAAACCTGAGCAAATGGTGAAAGCTTGCTCTATTTTAGTACCGGCTTATCCGAAAACTCCAAGCAAACGTTTCATTCTGCAACTGAGGCAAAGCGTTGCTACCATGAGAGCTCTGTTCCTCGCTTCAGCAGGGCCTCGATTCAACCCAAGTGTTCCACGCAATAGGATGCTAGCCCTGACCAGACCTGGGGGCATTTTCTTTCCTGTTCAACAGACTGAAAGCTAACATTACCAGCCAAAGGTGAAAAAAAATTTTCTTCAACGCGCATGTGAGAAGCTGCAGCGGAGGAGCATCGCCCAGCGTAAATCAGCGCACAGCAACACGCGTGACCGTGGCTGCCTGCCGGGGCAGAGGGTGCCCAGAAGGGAACCAGGGGGAAGACAGAGCCACACACAGGGCACAACGCAGACTTTCCATGCAGAATAAAGATATTTCAACATCAACACTGATTCATTTAATCTTAGCAGGCAGTTTGACTTCTTACTTCCATTTTATCACAAGGAATTTGAGAAACAAATGGATTAAGACACTCGATCTAGAGCTCCAGGAAAGTTCAGCCCCTGAACAGGCCAAATCCTCTGCTTGTCTGCCTTTTGCTGTGTTGGCTTCGCAAAGAGCCTCAGCAAGTGTCACCCAACAACACGCCTCTTTCTTCTTTTAGATCCCGGCTCCTCAGGGTTAAACACCAGGACATTAAACAGCCGTCTTTCTTAACAGCACAACTTCTTACTTCAGTTCACGCTAAAAGCAGACAACCATCTTGTTTTGCAGATCACAGGCACTTCTTTGCCAAAAACAGACTGTGTCCTCCTCCGACCTTTTGATTTTCTAAGCACAAAAATGCATCTGTGATCCAGCCTCTCTGTGATAAAGAGGGAATGAAAACCCCCTCGTCGGATGCATTTAACTCCTTCTGTTCCTTAGGGGAGCGAGACAGCAGAAACCAATTATGCTTACCTGGACAGCAAATATACTACAAAACAATGTCCTACACATTGAGACAGAAAAGTTAAATACAAGTTTTCTATAAATCAGCTTGCACTCAGGTTTCCGGAGACAGAACATCGAAAGCTCAATGCTTCTTTTACCTCCTCTGCTTTCTAAACAAAAGCTTAATCCAGAAACTGTTTCTGGAATTTCATTTTAATGTAGTTTTGGGTTTGGGTTTTTTTTTTTTTTTTTTTTCCTATGGTGCAAAAAGATTCTGTACCTCAAAATCCCCGTTTGTTCTGCCTAGGTGATCATAAGATAGTTTTCCAGAATCACTCAGAAATGACCTACGGAAAGGCCCAAGCAGACAATCCAAGAGAGGAGGCCTCATCTGGTTTTCTGACAACTTTGATGAAAAAATTTGACGTGAACACTGCACTTGCAGGAGCACAACAGAGGACAACATGCCCACAGAAATCACCACCACGCATCAAGCAGATCACGATGAGGAAAACTCTTCTTTTCGACGCACTGAAGGGAGGCAGACATTGGTCTGATGTTTCTTATGTTTTATGAGTTAAAATACTCACGTTTTTTCAAACTCAGAAGCTGACTACATGCAAGAAGATAAAGCAAATCCAGGAAACTATACATACAAAGTATGCTGTTGTGTTTAAAGTTGTATTAATATGCTACCTCTGTGCACACAATAAAGGCTGAGGTAACCTGGTCAAAACCAGAGATTGTTTCAATGGAGGCCAAGAAACAATCACCGGTCACGCACAGAAATCATGTGCTAGACACTACCTTTCAGATCCTTGTGGAGTTTTTTTTAAGCGGGTCGTCCACTTGCAACAGCAGCAGCAGACATCTTCTAACGTACAGCCTTTAAAAAAAACAGAATAACGCAGAGGCCTCCTAATGCGAACCTTTCTCCTAATCTTAGCATAAAAAGCGTGGAGCCTGGGAAGGAAATTATTAGCCATTGTGTACATATGCAGGATACAAGAATGGAAGGGCGTGCAACCCCAAGAGCTGTCAGTCCAAGATTTGGGTTATCATAGTTTTAGTTTTGCCCAGAGCCAGTCCCCAGCTACCTGCCAAGCAGCCGGTATTTTCTAACAGTACAGACCTTCTTTCTTGAGTTAATACAATTACACAAATAAAATCAAACATGATCTACATTGAAGAACTCTCTCCATAGCTTTGACAGGAACATTAGGTACACACAACAATCAAATTACTGTTTCGATTTAATTGCAGGAACTCAGTTAGAACAGTTTTACAAAAAGTGTAAAACCAAAAAATAAAAAGGCGTTTTGGAGTTTCAGTCCGTGAAAGCATTTGACACCTCCTGCAGCTCCAGAGAGAGACCAAGTTCAATCCTGATGTTACTTTGCTGCCTAAAAGGCAGACATTACATCAGAAGTAACGGTGACCCTCTGACTGCCATTTTCTGGCCTATTGAAATGCACCTTCACGAAGGAAGGTTTAATCTGGTCTAGCAGAAAATGTCAAAGCTTGACTAAATGTCAAGATTTCATTACACTCTGAAACAGTCTCCCGAAAAATACCTGCAAGGTGAGAGCCAATTTTTAAATATATTTATTGATACTACACTAAAACCCAACAAAAATAGTGAAAAAACCAAACACACGCACACACACAATGTGTCTAAAATCCAGATTCTGACAGAAACTGAAATGACCCTTTGTGATTCCCTAGTTATTTTACATTTTGTGACAACCCCAATCTTATTTGCAATTCGTAAGTGTTAAGAACAGCATTTCAAAATAAAATTTACCAGAAAAGACCAGATAACTTATGAGGTTGTTGTCTAATGAACTATAAATGAAAATAAAGCAAAAGTTGAAACCCAAGAAACACCAAACTTAAGTTTCCCAAGCAGGAAAGCAATGAAAGCAGAAATAAGAACCCCTGAAAAAACTGTCACTGTCATATTTTGACAACTAATATATAAACCCGAATAATTCCTAATAATAAACAAGCTGAAGAACAATTCTCAACAATCAGATGTGTGATCATCTAACTTTTGCAAAACAAAGATGATTGGTTTCTATTACTGCAATTATTATTGATATGATATTACTTATTGATGCTCTCCTCAGCAAATCATCTTTTCCTTAAATGAAAATAGACAGGGGGGGGGAAAAAAAAAAAAGAGAGGGGAAAAATCCACAGAAATGGAGGAAAAAAAAAAAAATACACGTACCATGTAGCCAGGATGCTCGTATTCCATTGCTGAGATGCTCAGCAGCCTAAGCACCACCTTCATCCTGTCAGCTCAGCTCCTGCAGAACTGATGCCAAACCAAAGCAAACTGTACCAAGCACCATCAGCTGCCGTCTCCGAGGCACTGAAACCCAGCTGCCCTTTTCCTCTGTGAGATGGCACCCTTTCAGTAAGGGCGGCTGGACACCAGTGGGGCTGAACTGGCTTGAACCGTGGCCAGTCAAGAGGTCAGATTATTAATAACTGCACCTATGGTCGTACACACTCTCTATTTAACCACACAGCCGGTGTGTCCGTCTCGAGACGGATACTATAGCATCTTTTGTTCTTCAACTAGTTCTTAAACCTCAAAATCCCATCTACACTGCAAAACTAGGTACATGTTCCTCATTTTTAGATACAACATGATATTACTTATGGACATTCACCTTCAGGGAAATAAATATTTTAATAATGGACATTCACCTTCAGGGAAATAAATATTTTGTGGCTTTATCTGAATTTTGAAGAGATTTGCTTTTTAAACTAAAAGTGACACATACCCAGCAAGCCCCACCTATCAAAGGATCCTTTGACGAGCAAAGCTTCAGCGAACTGTATGCAGCATGGCTTTAAACCGTGCCTCAGTGCATCTGCTGAAAAATTGATTTCAGAGGGAAAAAAAAACCAAAACAAAGAAAACAAACAAGTGTTGTGAAGCTGTGCAAAAGCAACCCACCTGTGGGAAATAACTCTAGCGAGAACCACACGTCCAGGAGAGTTCATTCCAGTTCCAGTGGGACTGGAGTCCACTCTTCACTGGAGGAAAGCAGAAGCCAGGACCATGTGTACGGGCACTTTTATAGACAATTTTTAAACAGGTTAAGTTTACTTAAATTAGTAAAATAAACTGATACCACACAGATTTAAAACTGCTTTGCATCAGTTGTATAGCAGAGGAATAAGTTACCATGAAATAACAAGTTCTAATCTATATTAGACCAGTAACGATGCCCTTCGCAAAGCCTGTGGTAAGCAAATTAAAACAACTAAATACCTCCCGGTGCAGGCCCGGGGCAGGTACCGCACATCAGTAACTGCCATTGCTCACATCACGGCTCTTCCAGCACATGGGCCACAAGACTGTAGGTCCAGGCAAAAGCTAGAGTGGTCCTGAGCGGGCAAAGAACTCGCACCGTAAGCGCGTTCAAAATCTCGCCTACTCCATGTAAAAAGCCAGGGCAAGCGAGATGCGATGCTTCGCCCAGTTCCTGCTCTGCACGGGAGCTTTCATGCTTAGGGACTCATTTAGGTAAAATAACATCAAGGCAGATGCAGAGAGACTTTTTTGAAGGATGAAGGCAAGCGGAATAAAAAGTTGTCAGGAAACGGTGAATGACCACTTGCACGTTTCTCACACCGTGGTCCGAGTTACTGTAGGTATTGTGTATCCGAGCTCGGCAGCCAGCTGGCTTCGGCCGCCACAGCGATTTTTACCACAGTGTACCAGAAGCAGCGAAGCTCTTGCCTAGCCTTTCACATCGAGGCCGTTAAGCTATATCAAGATGCATCCCATTTGCCTCCCTAAGTCTGAAGGAACTATTTTGCACTGTGTATAAATAGGGGTAAAATATGATGCCGTTGAGGACCCGCTATCCTCCACAGTACGCTTACTGTTAGCTAGCCAGATTTATTTCTCCTACAGCTCCGCCTTCACATTCTTTATCCTCACAAACTGCAGGTGTTGAGCAGGTTCAGACAAAAAGAATTTGCTGCCAGTGTAGCTTCCGAGGGCGCCATGCCAAAAGAGGGGAAGAAGAAACTACTATATAATGATACACCTGCTGCCTCCTATGGATCTGGGAATCCGTGAAGCTTCAAGGCTGCTTCTCGTGCTATCTAATTCTCCCAGCTAAAAATACCTGGTAGGAACACCAGCAGGTTTCCTCTCTTCCCTCTCTATCATGAATTTTACTAGAAGATTAATATGCCTTTCAGCTATAATTTAAATTGCACATTATTTCCAGCATTTTACAAAGGACAAATTTTTACTAGTAGTATCCCAACGTAGCTGGTGCTCCCGCTGCCTGAGGAGAGTCCCTAATGGAGCAGAAGGAGCTGAAGTCAGCGTTTGGGCCATACAGTAAGTCAGAAATGCTGACAGGACAAACATTCAGGGGCATGCTTTCCAGACCACCAAGTAGAACTCTTCGGAACAAATCAATACACTTTAAGTAGTCAATACAACTTATACAATTGCTTCTATTCCCTATTAAAGCGTTCCAAGGTTTAAAATTAGTCTCAAATTCTGTGATTCACAACGCGACACGCAGATACTGCCTGCTTCAGTTTGTGATTCGTGAGCCTCTAAGCTAATCGAAGTCAGACTGAGTTACTCTGTCAGAGAAATGGCTTACGTCTTAGTTTTCAAAATGACCTAAACTATGGTTCATTTTCCTACGGAAGACATTTTCCTTGTGTTATTAAAACAGGGCTTTGCATTCAGGAATTCAGGAGAGGAACCAACATTTCCTTTTGGCGCTGCTTCCTTAAAACACTGTATCGTCAAATGTCATCCCTAGTGCAAGTTCCCTAGTGCAACACATTACTGCATCGCAAGCGTGTGGTGGAAAGACGTATGAGCAGAAGGTGGCAATAGAGCATCAAATCAAAATCTGTATCCGTTTGATTCATCGTTAGATACTTGCTGTCACTGCAAAACACACACATAGGCAGGGGTCATACATCTCCACTGAAAACACAACGTGATTTAGGCATGGTTTCTTATGGCTGTATGACTCTTGGGTAAAAGTATATGTAAGAAGAGTACCTTTCTCCTTGGGTAGCTGATGTAGCTGCATGACTTTCCTAACCACTTCAGTATGCTGCCTGCATGGATCCCTACATCGATTCGAAAAATACTGAAAACGGGGGTTTTGTGCAGTTTGTCACCAGAAAAATAAGCCTACGTACCTCCAGCTGAAAAGCCAAATTTTAAGCAGCTGTGTGCTGAAAGTTGAAAAGCATTATTACATTTTATACAACAACATCCCCATTTGTTTCTAAAAAGTCATCTTGAGCACTGCTGGAAAGCAGACAGAAAACTTCATTTTATTTTAAAAATGTTTTGGTTTAACACTTAACTGTTAACCAGGTAACAAGACAGAAATTAAGCTCATCTGAAGTTTGTAGTTAAGCTTGTAACCATCAGCCTGTCGGTACCCAAACCTGTCATTTCTTACTGCTTCGCAGAGAGTCTTCTCAAATATGTAAGGATTAGCTTAAATTCCCTTTTTCAGTAGAAACGTGTCCTGATTTACAGTCTTTAACCAAAGGCAGAAAACAACAACTATTATTATTATTAATTTAACATTATTATTATGGTTTGGAAAGGAGGAAGGGCATCGCCTCTGCAATCCAGCCGGCTGAGAGCCGGGGTGGGCGAAGGTGCTGGAGGCGGGAGGCAGGCAGGCAAGGCCTCCCTCTTTCGGCCAAGGGGACACGGAGCAAGCGGAGCCGCCGCACGCTGCCTGAAAAGAGATGATGATTTGAAGGCAACGAGGATTATCCCCCCCCCCCCCCCCGGTTCTGATGTAGACAAATACAACAGGATAAAACAACCGAGGGGGAAAGAAAAAAATTATTTTTACCGGTATCTCACGTGCAGCATCTCAAAGACGTCAAATGTTACACTGCAAGCCAAGATAAGCCTTTTTTAAACACTGATCTTCGTGCGTTGTAGAAAACGGTTTTTCTAAAGTTTCAAAACATTTGATGTTATTATTTTAAAGCGCCGCATAGGTTTTCCTGTTTCAAACCTCTTGAAATAACGATTCTTCTTAACATAAACATGGCAATTAAACAGAAATCTTTCTAGTGCAGCCCCGGGCGGTACCTGCCCAACATGCTGCTCTCCAGGATTTTAAGTGACTCAAGTTTTCCCTGATAAACCACACAAAATGAAACCCCACGGAACCATGCCTACTAGCAATTATTGAGGTTTAAGCGCTAGTGTCGCGGGCACTGGGAGCTGAAACCCAAGCAGCGTATCTTAGTTACACGCGCTTATTCCCCACCTGAGGCTGGAAAGTGATACGCAGCAACAGTGTCTTCCTTCACGTCTGTACGGCGATTATAACGTGCCAAGTAAATGTTTCTGGCAACAACCCTAACGGCCTGCGAGTATATCAGCACCCCAGCAGTGCCCAGCGGAGATCTGCGTGAGCACCAAACTATAAATACACTCGCAGTCTTTGGTCGCTGCTCATCCACCACAAAAAGGACCCCAGGAGCGTATCCATTGCCAGAGACATCATTTTCTCTATGTCACTGTACAAGATGAGATTTAAGAAAACAACAAAAGGCAGCAAATGGAAATAGTGAAAACATTTAACATCCTAAAAAGCCTACCAGACTTAAATACAATGTCAGAAAAAGTTACTGAAGTGGCAAAGAGAACAAGATCCTGAATTAAGATTTCAAACGAATAAATATCTAAGCGCATTGGCATCTAGCTGCCTAGTGTACCTGAAAGCAATCTTTAAAACCGTGTTTTAATATTGGTGCAGAGTTTGTAAACTGACCATCTAAATACCACGATAAGCCATGCAGAACGAGCATCGGAAGGAAAATGAACGTATGGAAAAGCCGTAGTTAGGTATTCACATGTGCGCCTGTTCTGATAAAAATATTAAAGAAATATCTCTTAGCGGCTATAATTTCAGCTTGCTCTAACACTAAGCCAAGGACACACATCCATATGTCTGTCCGGGGGGCAGCCTGAGGACGGCGGGCACGCCACCCCTGCTGACGCCCCAGCACCCCGGCAGCAGACAGACCGCACGCTCGTCTCCCGCGCAATTTCAGGCTGAGCTGTTACTGCTGAGCACTCAAATACGCAAAAGCACATTTTTCAGGCATCCTCAGAGACTGTTTTTCAACAGCAATATCCTCGGCACTTAAGTCACCGTTACCCCACTGTAGTCTTCTGACTGATTATACTTACTTTATTAGCACACCCATTTTCTGATGAAGAGGGGGGAGGTTGGAGGCAGCTGCTATAAATGAATATAGCTCCATGAATTTGGTCCAAAGCACACATATCCAGCTTTTTAATCTTAGAATCGTAGCTTTCCAATTTTGCAATCAACCAATAACATACCCTAGTCTCTTCCTTTTTTTTTCTCTCCTCATGAAATAAAGAACTAAAATCCCCATTAAAAAAAAAAAATCAAACCAATATACATCAGAAAGTTATGATAACTTATTCACATGATATTATTCGTATCAATAGATGGGCAATTTCAAGACCATGTTCTCATTACACAGCTGAAAAACTCTTCCAGACAGCACACGCTACTTCCATTGAGATTAAGGAGTTAAACAAAAAAAAAAAAAAACCCAAACCAAACCAAACCCACAAAAAAACCCACACAAAACCCCTAGGACGACAATCCCCTCACCAGCAAATAATACAGTTGTTAGTAGACACTTTCTGAACAAAGCAGTCTGATTCACTTACATATTAGTAACTACTTATTATTGAGCAAAATGAAGCAACTAAAAGGTAAAGCAGGAAACGAACTATTAACTAAGTGTTGAATATTCTTTAAAAAAATAGTGAAAGGGTAAGATACGTAGCATAGCAACCAACACTTACTAATCTCTTAATTATCAGTGTTTTTAAATAACTTCGCTTCCCTACTATCCCAGCTACAGCTTCCTGACTGGTTAACAGATAAAGAAAATTATTCAGAAGCTATTTCTTGCCCCGGCTTAGTGACAACGTTTCGGGAGCCCAGCTCTCCGACAGGCTGGCAGGGGACCATCGTTCCCATTTAACCTTCATTCCAGAACACTGGCCTTTATCAGAGAAACGTTGCACTTCAGTCTTCCCCTTGAAACATGGGCTTGGTCGCAGCTTGGGCATTAACTGCATTTGTTACGTGCTGTGATTACCTTATGTGTGAGTCCCGTTTGAGGGAAATGATGAGTAAGATACGTTTTGTTCTTTGGTGGTTGGTAACTATAATGTAGATTAAACAGCACAAACTAATTAAAACAAAATGAAAAAGAGTAAAAGGTATGAAAGACATTTCCTTTAAAAAAGAATGAATAACTCCTAAATATTATTTTTTCTCAATTCTCTGTGTCTGTATCTCTTTAGTAAGCTAAAATTGACTTACATGCTGTGAAAAGACTGTCACACACTCAAAAATAAACTTACTAATCATCAACCACCACCCCCCAAACCTTGGAAAAGCATCATTTTCAAGCTGGTTTTATACATGACATAACAAAACAAAACAAAACAAAACCTGTGGTGTATGGTTGCAGAGAGCAGATCCCAAAGACCGATAGCATGAGTTTTAAAGGGACAGTACTGAGAGAACTGTCAAAACATTTATACTCAATACATGTGTGAAAGTAAATGAAACATCATTTTAGCCGAGTGTGTACTTGCACATCAACATGGTACTTATATAAATATATGGACTTGTGTTTTGCTGTATCGACAGCCCTTGAAAGTTACCGTCATGTATGACTCAAATTCAATTCCCGTTTTACAGGTGCCTTTTGGCAATATTTATTTTAATGGTGATAATTTATTGGTAACGCTTTGATGTGCCAAACTATTTAAATAAGACTCTTTTCTCCTACTAACACTAGCATCCAGTTGTTTCGCCGGATGAGATTTTGACGCCGCAGGGTGCATGAACAGCGGCATTGGAGCCACTCCTAGTGCTGCTGTAGCGCTACCAAGGAGATCTAGAAAATATCCCATGTCGTACCCAGCTACAAGCTGCGTTACTGCACTTGCGCTCTTACTGTTGAGGACGTGCTGCGGCCCAGGCAGCCAGATGTAGGCTTAAGGGACCGTGCTTTGCTTCTTTCTAAAGTCACCATGATGTGAGCGCGTCCATTCAGCTCTAGGCATTTTTGTAATTTCTCCCACTTGCAATTAAAGCAGAAATTGTTTAAAGAAGGGCACATCATCATCTTAAAAGTTCCTGACGAGGAACTAGACAAACTAAATTCTTACCCTGACAGATGTTACTGCTGTGGTACAGAGCACGATGTTTGCAGATTACTTAACAATTTACAGTATAAAGGCAAGTTGCTTGTTATTATACCAAACTTAAAACACCTTCAGTGCTTGGAGTTTATCTCAGGCTGACAGTCTAGCCACATGAAAAGAAAAAGTGTGTGCAGAACAGCTTATTCTAAGAAAATTCTTACCACCATTTTGCTGAAAGCCTCTAGAATATTCACGCTTTGGAGCACAGGCTTAAAAATCTGGCTGCCATGTCAGGGACAAGTTTTCTGGCATCCCCATGAAAATTCATCCAAAACCGAGCAAGTCACAAGCCTCCCAAAACGCAGCTTACGCTTAACGTTACAGTGCCTTTCCTGCGTATGGTGCTTTTCATCGCTAGCTCTTGATGCGCTTTGCTACCATTTTGCCACTTCTTTAAACAGAATTTTAAAGGTGAATAATAATTTTCTGTAAGATTTGGTTTGCATCTGGCATCATCTGCCCCCCTCCATCCCTGCCGAGCCGTGCTCGTGCCATCGCTCCGTGCCACCCCTTGCAAGCCGGGCACACAGCTGGCAAGCGCTTCTCGCGCCCCCGGGCGCCGGTGGAGGAGAGCAGAAGGAAGACGGTCTCTCTCAGCACTCCTGCCATGTGCTACACATCAAGGGAAAGGGCAGAGCACCCTGCACGAGAAGGAGCGAAGAGGAAGAGGAGGAAAGGAAGAACACACAGGGAGAGCATAAGGACCAGGACAGGGCAGAAAGCAAGAAGAATAGGTTATATACGCTTATCGACGCCAGCAAACGTTCCCCTACAACCCAAACTGGCGTACGGTTCCTGCCTTATACCCCCGGTGCCACAGGCTCACGGACTGGGTGGAAGCGTCCCGGCGCTCCCAGGTGCGCTGCTAGCGCAGATGGAAGAAAGCTGTGCTATACTGCTGAGGAGTCCTACCTTGCCAGGGTAGGAACTGGTTTGGCTCCATGGGAGGAGGCTTTGTCTCCCTTTTTTGATGCGTTTTCTAAGTTTCTACACTTTAACAAAGTTATTTTAAAATCAGGAAGCTACCAAAAAAAAAAAAAAATCATTTTCAATGTTTGAAATGAAAGACAGAACAACACGTAATGCCAAAAATAAGAAAATAGAGTGTATTAGTTTCTTGTGCTACAGAATCAATAAATGCTTTTTCACAAAACTCCTGCACTCAAAATGGATGGAGCTCCTCGGTAAGAGCTTGCTATTTAATCTTCACTTTTTAAGCCCAGCTGTGACTACAAAGTTTTTCATTGCCTGATTGCTTCCTTCCGAAAGCTAGTATTTTATAAATAAAGCCACGCTTATGAGAGCAAGACAACCGACAAGACAAACAGGCAGCTACTGCAAAGACTCAAATGCCTTGTCATTTGAATACGGATTTCTGTCTTTGGTACGCCGTATTCTTTTTTTAGTGTTTTGGTTTTGTTCTTGATCATATGCCCATATTCAGCACAACACTTCAACTGTAGCAATACCTATCAACATCACTATTTTCCCTTGTAACCCTCGTACTTCCCCTCCCTGAATTTAAGAACACATCCCCTATTCTAGGAGCGCAGGCTTCAGATTTCCCACCCCAGCAACTGGAACGGAGGTGGAGGCAGGAATTCCCCTTCATTTAGCAAGATGGAAGGGGTTTACCTCAGCCCAGGGAGGGACAAGTTTGTGAGAGAGAAAACTACGGAGGGTTATTAAACACAGAGACAATATCCAGCTCAGGAAATCCCCGGAGCTGAAAACAGCTGGAGGCTGGGAAATGATTCAGGGGAAGTATCAGCTATGTTTGCCCTGTTCTTACTCTTCCCCAAGCACCAGGCTGTGGCTGTTTCTGAGGAGAAAACAGAGAAACACAGACCCTCAGGTCTGATCTTGAAACGCAGCTTTTATGGATGACAAACACGGTTAGGATCTGACTGCCCAGACAGTTTGTTTCATTGCATGCTTTCAGACTGCCTGAAGAACAACGCAAGCAACAGGTCATCAATTAACAGTGTATTTACAGTTTGAAGACTATCACTAAAGTGATGTTTAAAACATCAGTTAACAAAACAGAAAAAGTAGATTGCTTTGTCAGTTTTTGGCCGCATCAGAGGTTGTCATCTCCAGACAGACAAACTCCTGTTGTGGAGTTATGAGAAGATGCGGAGCAACCGGCAGCTCCCAGCTAACCCTCCTAACGGGGAGCTGTAGCTCACTCTGCCGCATGCTCCATGGTCACCTTTTCCTAAACGGGAGGATCATTTCTTCCTCCCCCTCCGCGAACACCATCTGTGCTCTCCGGGATGGTGCTGGCCTTCCCTGGATGGTTTCTGTTATTCTGTTTCCGATACGTTTTAGGACAGGTGTCCAAAGTTGAATGTTATTGATACAGGATCCTACATCAGACTTTTGTTTTGGTATTTTTCCAATTCTTAACACAAGGCAAAACGCAGGTTTTCCAGCTGCTACTCCATTTTCAATCTCTGGAAGACTAGTGGCCCAGTCCAAAAATCATTAGCTGCTTTCCTTGACTAGTTACTAAACGTGGACCCCAGCAACTTCTCCCGCTGCATGCTACCTCGCATTCACCCGCAAGCCATTTCTCCCGTCCGAAGGCACAGCTGTAGCTTCTCAGCAACTCCATAGCCACCGACCCGAGTTTTGCATCACTCCCAAAAGGCACTGCTCAGTTTCTTTTTTAATTCCACTATTTGCATTCACTTAAAAACCTCTTCTATGACGAACTGTAAACAGACTCCCTAGAAAGTACCCGGTTTCCATATAAAAAATGGCTGTTTGTGTCTAAGTGCTAAAGAAAAGAGCTAAAATGTAGCAGGAAGCACCTATTACCTATGGCTGTACGGGATTTTACCCAAGTGCTTTGAGTTTTTAACTCAACGACATCAGCTGACTCCCCTCTGAGAATTTATAGAGATTCATTAACATTTGCTCATTTCAAACCATGAATATGGTCTTTGTTTTATTTAACATACACTTACACACTCTATACCCACTAACATACGCATATATACATACATATAGATGTATAAACGCACACACTTCCTTTTTTTTTTTTTTAAATTAAGAAAGTTTGGGAAAAATACTAATTGCACAGCTTTGATATTCAGAATACACCACTTCCTCCCTATCATTTTTATGACCTTTTTACTTAATACAATTACCGTTACAGCAGATCATAATTTGTTCTCATGGCTACAAATTAATGAGACAAATTGCTGTGACATTACAGTCTGAGCAAAACAGGAGCAGACAATGAGGCAGCCCAGCTCTCACCAGCTTCTTCAGCTAAAAGGCTCTGAGCACACAAAAGAAATATAAATTACTTCTTCCACCTTTACCTGCCCACCTCTGCAGCGACGCAGGCCTCTGAACCGCAGATGTTACAGCCACAGCTGGTTATAACAACTACAGAGCAGGTTTGCCATCACTTTTAAATATACGCGATACACGCCAGCCCTTTCCCTCCTTCCCCCTGCCCAAGGAAATCTGGAGAATGGATTTTGTGAGGGAGTAAACAACTTGCTTCTCTAACAGTTCATTAAAAGCTTCGCGTTCCTAACCCAAGGTATATGCTGGGGGCAATATTTTGTTACCTCAGTTTGCTCCCTTTCAATAGATTAACAGTTTGGGGGTATTATAATTTTTTTAATTATTATTTCATGCCATTCTAAAGTAGTCGAGGGATTTATAAAAGTGGAGATAGTAACTACATGCAACTGATTCGTTGTGAAGGAAAAAAACCTGCCTCATCCATTACAGCAAAAAGAGTGACGAGACTGACCCAGTTCACCCCCAAATGTGTCAATGGAAACCTTTCAACCATTAACACTTATATCCAACACAAACCTGACTTCCAATTGATTTTGCATTGACTCTTGAAATACAGCCAATGGAACAATCTTCATAGAGAAGACGCACGAAGCACTCCGCCTGACAGATCAGGTGCGCGTTTTTAAGTGGCACTTAACGACTGAAATTTCTGCAGTAAACAAATACGCTTGAAGGTAGGCACAAGCTTAAAAGGATGACTTTCAGCGCCCCCAAATCTTTGGTGCTGTTTGAAACCCTGACAAAGTTTTATACCTTGGCCCCATCTTCAACCTCTACCTGTGCCAGAAATAGCACTGGAACACGGATGGAGAAAAGCAGAGGCAACCATATTCTGCATTTACCTTTCATCTAAGATTGTTACTACCTACGCTCCAGCTTTTACTCCCAGCCACCAGTTAATATACCGGGCAGAAGATGTAGCATTGCCTCCTAGAAGGTTTTGTCTAGCTGGAAAGGAGACCCATTGGAGAAAAGAACAGCATAAAATACTTGAATTGCTACTTCCAAAAAACACCAGGGATTATCCTTGCTTGATTTACCAAGCTTATCTGTTTAGTGCTACGGGTATATAAAAATTTGTAATGCCGCTGGATACGACTGCAGCACTGGTTCTCAAAAAAAAAGGCAACCAATAATTATCTGAAACATTAAAACAAGGAGACTATCTTTAGAAGTAGCTCTGAGAAGCGGCCAGACCGATGTTTTCATCTCTTCTGGCACAATAAGGAAACTGCAAAAACTGCATGAGAACAAAGTGTTTTCTCAACATATGTTTATAAACAGAACGTAAGAAATTGATCTGGCTGATAAGAACTACCCATTCTCTCACTGGGAAAACATGATGCCCTTTTGACTGCCATGCTTGTAGTCTAAGAAAATAAAGAAGATTGTGGCAGAAAGGCTAAGGCAGATTAAAAAAAAAAATGGCAGCCAACCTGTTGCTCTTTGCAGTCAATGCTTCCCATGTCCAGTTTTACTTTATGTCTTGAAAATGAGCCATGGAAAGGCTGAGGGTCCTCGGGATTTATACTTTGGGCCTTTTTTTAAAATAAAGTGAAGTCACTTTATGAGATCTTAGCCTATCTGACATGGCTTCTTCCTTCTATTTTATGCCCAGGTGAAAAAATAAAACAAACAAACAAACCAGACGAGAACAAGCCACAAAAGGGCCATATACAATCTGCTGCTTAAACACTGCCCGCCTCAAGCAAGAGATGCTTTCTGCACCCATTTTCTTCCCAGCTACTAAACTGAAAGCTATTTTCGAGCGCGGCTACGCAACATCTTAAAACAGCTAACACTCATTCGCAGGGCATCGTTCAGCCCTTGGCCAATGTGTCCAGCTTCCCACTCCGTCTGGGGGCAGGCTGGGTTCAAGCCTAGTGCTGGACACGAACTATTCTGTGTGCCTCAGGGCCCATTAGCTTCAGTTTCTGATGGAGCAGTCTCTCTCCGGTTGTATTTGGCTTCGCTGCTAATTGCCCCAGCATCTGAAAGCATTCCACGTAAACATCAATAGCAGGAGTGAAATACTTTTAAGTCTTCATAGAGACTCTGGAATTTCTCCCATTTTGTAGTCACACAGCCCAAGAAAATCAAAAGAAACTAACCGTGACTTCTTTACGCTCATTTTGGTTACAAGAAGAAAATACTTTTCCTTGCATGTTTTAAGATAGGCCAGATCATGATGGATTAAATTAATCATGAAGAAAGCGAGCCTCTTGCATACATACAAAGAAATACAAGAAGGTAAAAAGTAGCGCAAACTCACCATACACCATTTCATTCTTGTTTTGAAGGAACAGTCTACAGTCAAAGGGCAATTTATTCCTTCTGCCCATTCAAACTTGCACCTGCCCTGAAGCTGCCAACAAAAGTACCATTTAACGTGAAATGCTATGCTGGTTTTGTCAGGTGTAGATATCCGTTTCTTAGAAAATTCAAACAGGCCAATAATAGTCACAACTTAAAATCACTCTATGTCTAGACAGAATTTAAAGATACGCATTTTGTACCTTTTTTTAAACACAGTGCAAAAATAAATATTAAGCTACAGCAGTGCAGCTGGAAGGAAAGGAGGAGTACAGCTAGGACTTTCCACAGAATCACAGAATGGTTCGGGTTGGAAGGGACTTTTCAAAGATCATCTAGTCCAACCCTCCTGCCGTGAGCAGAGACAGCACGTTCTGTGTTTGCACATGCGAGCATTTCAGACACAGACCTCAGGAGATGCAATTTAACTTCTCACGTACACCAACAAACAAAGAAAAAATCCTGAAGTGCTGCATCCACTCTTTGAGGAGGAAAAATTATAAAATAAAGGTAAGGTGCAGATATATCCTTCTATCAGGTCTAAAACTTCGTTGTTCACTGCAAAAACGTTAATACAAGCATACTTGTCCTCCGCTTACAGCCTTTGTCACTAATATGACAATGGAGTTATCTAAAGGAAAATACCACCACCAGAGCGTGCGACACGATCAAATAGCTAAGTACTCAGAATCAGCTTGGATTACAGGTCATCTCAGGCTCAAAAATATTTGGTAAGAAGATCGGTTGTTCGCACTGTGGAAAAACCAGTTTCCTTTCCTCAGACAACTTCTTGACCTGCATATGACCATTACTTGGTAGAATACCAGGCCTGGTAAGCAACCGAGTGGTGTAGAACAAAGATCTTCCCTATTTGTTGAAGTAAAGAGGAAAAGCAGCATTGCATTTGTTATTGAGTGCTTATGAATCAAACCTTCCAACGTATACAAATAAAAAAACGGCAGCGTCCCATTATAGATTAATCAACACAACTCTCCAGGTAAAACCAGGCTGTAGAGCATGGCTGATTCTCAGCTTTTTAAAACAAAGTGCAGGACCCAGTTCGGTATTCATTTCAGTAAACCAGATCTTTCCCAATGCTTTAAGTCTAGTTAGCAGGAGTAACCTATGAGTCAGTTTTGAGCTAGGCGTTGTGCAGCTCCTTCCCAACTCTTCTAAGTCAAGCAGACGTATATCAGAAAACAAAATTCCATCCTTCCTTTGCTCCAGTTCCAAAACTTGCCTCCTCTTCCTTTGACTTTAATTGAATTTAGCACACAGAATTACCCTCTTAATTCCACAGAAACTGAATCTAACGAGCATGGTTTTTCCCCCAAAAATGATATTATGTTGCTCACAGTTATCAATCCTGACTCGCTGTATTAACCTAATATTCTTTAGTATTCTTTGTATTTAACCAAAAAGTAAATTGCCAAACGTCTCAATATTTCAGTGATTCTTACAAGCACCAAATCATTCTTTAGAAGTTCACAGGCATAAATATGAACAGGATACTGTCAAGCCACGGAATGTGCCAGCTGTTTCAAAAAACAAAAAGCCACAGCAAAACCAGCGGTGACTTGCGTCTGCAGGAATCCAGGACAGATCCTTCAGCAGATCAATTCCACGGACAGGAACTTTGCACTGCTGCTGACCCATCAAATCTCCATCCAGATATTGCAGCAAACTGCATGGAGGGTTTTCCTTCCCTGCTAGGTCTGTCCTGCTCAGATTTTAATACCATATTTTCCAGTGGATGAAGAGGTTATAATATTTGTGGGAACAGAAATCGTAGTGACTGAATAAGCTTAGCATGTAGAAATTGCATGCTATCACGTATGGTGCATTAGTTCATAAGGGAATACATACGTTCACAAAAGAAGCCTAACAAGGAAAAGAAATAGGGCAGGGAGAAGAGATAGAGTTTTAATGGAAAGATAGTAAATAATGTCTTTTATATTTACCTTGTAAGTCAGCAGGGAAGCTCCTACTGCCTAGCTGTGGATCTGGAAAAAGTTAAAACCAATAAAGGTAAATCCTATTCAGTAATTCACTTGCTCTCCAGTGTCACTGCTTTGCTCGATGAACAGTATTTGCAAATGCAAACAATTATAGTGCAGCACTCTTCAACAGATTTGCATATTTAAAAAAAAAAAAAAAAAAAAGACAAACCAGTGGGGAAAAAGACACCGCTTTTTTTCAATCTTATTTTTCCTGCTCACCAGAACAAACGCTCTGCCCCAACTAAAATCCAATTTTCAAAACAGTACATTGCCTCTGCTTCACTTCGAAGCCAGACAGTGGACACTACCGGTTCTCCCTGGCATCCCGAGCTCTGTATGTGCCTGCAGCGTAGACAGAAAGCCACTCCAGTGAGATCTGCTGTCCTGTTGACTACTTTTACAGTTGTATATTTTTTTTATGGTCTCATAGCAGCCCCTTGGCATTCCAATGCACCTGTGTAAGCTTACCAACAAGGAAGCAGAGATCTATCAATCCCTGCTTTTTCCAAAAATATGGTACTAGAAATAACATGTATTATACTCGGGGAGGTCCAAAAAAATAGCTTCTTATACCCCTGAATAATAGAAATCCAGTGTACCTCTGTTCTTTGTTCAGACATATATCAGATACGAAACTGCGCTACTTGGAAAGGATAACTATTTTGAGTTGACTGCAAAAAGATGCTTTTATCATATCTAAATCATAAGACACAATAGAAGCCTCCCAGTCAGGAGATCTGGCAGATTTTGCCATTCAGCTACTATTCACAAAGTTTTTTCGTTCTCTAATGTTGAAGAGCCACCAGGATGATCACTATGAAATTCCAGGCAGATTCTCTTGTAAAATTGGATGTCGAACACTCTACCAGTTGACCCAGTTTAAAAAAAAAAAAAAAATTACAGCATCTCTCAGCATTTTATCAGGTGCTGTAGCAATTGCCTCGGTCCAGGATCACCCATGAGAAAAAAAGACGGCTGTTAACAGCAGAGACAAAAAAAAGGAAAGAAAAGGTGACACCCGTTGTGCTGCCTGGCTCCGTGGAAAGCTGGGGATAGCATGTGCCATAAACCCTGTGTCTTATCAAAAGCTTGAAGAGTGAAAGACAAGGCAGCATTTCCCTGCTGCACAGCACCACGCTGGCCACCTTGTTACCTGCCAACAGCAAATAAACACATTTTGTTCTGTGATATTATACATATATATACACACGCACACACAGAGGCCTGATTGGCGAGTCCTTAGCATCTTCAAAAAGACGACGAGAACACCTACCTCTCATTTCAGGCAGTACAAAGGCTCAGTTGAGCACTGGCAAAATCAGTGTGAACACAGTTCATCTTTCCACTGGTAGCTCTACAATCATACAGGCTAGAAACTTGTGTTTTTAAAAGCCAGGGCAAAATTATCAGAGCACAGTGACACTCAGGATTTTTACCTACTTTGGAGAATCCCTGCCCTTAGCACGTTTTTTGGCACTTACCTAAATGACCTGTACAATCTCAGTACAATGTTTGAAGTCCTTTATTGAGAGCTCAAACTTGTGCATATGGCTCAACAGACAAAAATATAACGTAACAGACAAAAAGGGCAGGGGGAGGGAGAAAAAAAGTGCATCTCTACTTGAGGAAGCAATATGGCAGGTTGCTCGAGAGGGTGATGATGCAGCTCCTAGAGCAATGCCTGGTTTACCGAGATGACCTGTGAAAACTTTCAAAGGCATAATAATAAAATTGGATTATTATTATTCCCATAAATATTAAAGGAATTTTTTATTCCTCAGCAGCAGAGCCTCTGCTGGCTTCCGATGGAAAGCGCATAGTTACAACGAAGGAATAATAATGCACTGCAGACGATCATTAAGACAGACAGGACACGACACGTTTCCAAGAGGAAGCTTCCAGTTATTTTTCAGAGACCTGATAACATGTCAAAAGTAATAAACTAAATTGCCTGAAACAAATCACTCCTAATTTCATCTTTTTATATCATTACATCTGTTTCCCCACAATGTATCCTAATGTAGCCCATGAGACATAAATCTATACGGGCCAAACTTGTATTAATTTTACACTTAGCAAATATATGAGGTATTCTGCAGGCTTTGCATCAGATCTAATATTTTTGCTTGGTATATAAAACTAGTGCACGAGTCATGAATGCTGATTTTTATATACATTTTATCAGTTCCAAATAGCTGCTTAAGAAAAATCCCAGTAATGCAAAACTTGTACTCTACCGTATCTTCCATGCAGTTGTCTCTCTGCTATACTATGAATCCTCAGCTCATATCATGGACCAAAGGGGAACCACTCCCCTAAGTAGGATGCATTTCAGCCTACTGAAAGGATCAACTTGGAAGGGGGAACCCTAGCTCTTGCAAAGCCTGAAACCAGTTTTAAGCAACGGGGTTTATCATGCATGCACTCAGGCCCCCACATCAGCATCCATACGCTGGGGAAAGTAAATGTCAAGAATAGGCGAACGATCTGGGGTGCTCAGAACCCCACTTTCAGATAGCAACCACTATACTGCACTGCAGGCTCCACCCATCGGTCCCAAGTTGCTGAAAATTTAGCCTCTGATGCATAACTAGAGGTTTTCTTACTGTTTAGCTGCTCAAATTGGAGAAAAAAAAAAAAAAATCTAAAGTACCCACAATTAGCAGCATTTTGTTTTCATGATAGCCAAATGATTTCTTGTTTAAAAGGCTAAAACGATGCTGTGGGATTCTCTGGGGACTTCAGGGACCTTTTAGTTCCCACAAAGGCGTTTATTTAATGATAACAAGCAGAACTCTGCCATCACTACCTTCTACATGTTGATAGGCCTGTGCTTCTGTTCAGAAGGACCTCTGAGCTCGTAAAACTACCGCAAGCTTCAGGAGAGAGAAAAGTTGATTTGTTTTCTTGCTTAGCCACAACACATTTATACCCCATCTTTCAAAATACTTCTTGCTTGAAATGCAGATCAGAATAATCAAGTGCAATCGAAGTTTTAGTTGGACAGACTTTTTTTAGGTTGAAATACTCCCAAACTCCAGTTCACTAAATCAGCTTCAGGTGAGGCTTTGTTTCTCCATGACATTTCCATGTCAGTAAAATCCCAGGGAGAGAAAAGAAAAATCAGGAAGAACAGCAGAAAAAGATGACAAAGTAGTTACACACAGCCAATAGTGGAAAGTCTACAAAAGGCAAAACCAGTCAGAATTTTTCAGCTGAAAATCTTGTCAGAGAATACTTAATTTTTGCATCCAATATAGTTTTGGCTTTTTAACTCAAAATCCAGGGAAGGAGAACAAGCAAAAACCCAGTTGTCTCCACAAGCTTTTCAGAAGAAATTCAGAGTTAAACCTCAATTCTGCCTTCCCGAGATCAGAAATTGAGTCTATTTTCCGTATCCCAGACACACTCCCCAATCAAACGGTCTAGCTTTCTCTTTCCACTCTTCTGTCAAAAATATTAAGTAGTATAAATTTCATTCTAATGGAAATAATTAGGAAACACTGACATTTTTATAAGACAGAATTCTTTTTCTTTAACCAGCCTTTCTGAAGATTCTTCCCAATACCTTCGTGTTACCGTCCCTAACAGGTATTAGCTGGAATTACTCTATGTAACCATTGCTCTCCCATCAACCTACACTCCTGATGGATTTCAGAGACTACCGCGTTTGACAACAAACATTCTACAAAATTATTATTGATTATCAGTGATTTAAAAAATAATCAGTCGGACAACTATTGCAAACAAAATATAGCAGGGTGTGCTTTGAAGCTTAGGTGTGGGTGCCATCAGCAGAAGCTCAAGAATTTTGTCAGCAGCATGTTTGCAGACGCCTCCCAATGCAGAGTAAGCCCTTGCATGCCTCTGTAACCATCCGGCTGGCAAGGAAGCGGCTGTTTAGAGATCAGATACCCGTTTAGCTTACTCAAAGTTACTTCGTGATATCATCTCTTGGAAATCGGACGCGACACATCTATCAATTTCATGATCAGCGTCTAAAACAGACTTTCCAGTGACCGACAGCAAAATTAGCAATACCTCATCTGACCTCAGACAAAGTCTCTGGGGCAGAAAAAGATTTCGAGCATGATACTTACACATGTCATTCATCGTATTATTATTCCTAGTACATTTTTAGCATATAGTCAATAAAATAATTTTAGCCCACTTGCTATAAACAGGTTCTTTTGCCTTCTCTGCAATGACAAAACGAGGACCACCTGCCAGTGTAGATGTCATTTGATAGCAAAGAAGGATTAAACCCCCATACAGAGACAGCAAGCAGAGTTCAAGAAAACTCCCTGCCCGCAGCTACTTCCCACTACTGAACGGTGCAGCGTGCGTTACTTTGAAGCAACCTGCGACCTGCTAGTGAAGCACCACGAACGCTTCACCTGCGCGCTCAGGAGCGTCACTGCAAACCGGAGAGGCAGAAGGACTGACGCAGGTTGGCATTTGGTCAGTTGGCACAGGTAACAAGTTAAGAGAATAGTACCCAGTTTCCCATTAGATGCTGATGTCACTTAAGGATAGCATGAACACCAAACACGAGCTTGCTGATTTTTGCTTCTTTCAATCATTCAGTGAACAAAAGAAGGTTTAATCAATTATTTTTTTTTCCCCTCTAAAAAGAGCCAAACCTTCATTAAATATGTACTCAAATGAATTATTCGTGCATTCCTCTTCAATCTAAAGTGAAATACCTTTTGCAACATGCTGGCCATTTAAATGTCAATTCTTCATGTCCCCTTCAGTTACTTACCTAAAAAAAAAAAAAAAAAAAGAAAGATACATTAATTTTCCACGTTCTCAAATCTATCATGAATACATACCTTGCTCTCTACTGCTGCCCTGTAAGTTTTCAGTAGTTATAAATTAGGTAAGACTATTAGGGTAATGTGTTTTGGTTATTTTATTACTTTAGATGACATGTTTCCACTTCTGATTCAGCTAAGCATTCAGTAATTGAATTTAAGATTTATTTTTTCTTATTATTGCGTTTTTCCTCCCCAGTAAATGATTTCTAAATAAAAGCTACTCAATGCCCTCAATAAATTGATTTCCACATTCCGTGTATTTACTCTGGGAAAAAAAGTCATAATTGCAGTCACAGTAATGGAAATATAGAACATTCAGCAAAAGCACCCCAACGTGGTCTTCAGTACAGAAATTTGTGCAGGTATTTGTGCAACTTCTTAACAGCTACTGGCAAAAAAAAAAATTAAAAACAAAACAAAACAAAACAAAACACAAAAAACAACACATTTTGAGCAGCCAGGGCACAGGACAGCAAACCACGAGACTCTAGCTGACAGACTAGTTCTATGAACTCAGGTACAGCTTTCCCAGCAGTCTCCATAGGATCCATACTTTAATCATTGAGTTTCTTCTCAGTTCTGTCATTAGTCTCTCACAGCTCTGGACATTAAGCAACGGTGTATATAAGAGTAGGTACCACTGCCTGTCTGAGGAACTCGTTACTAGTTACTAATGAGAAAGCAGAAAAAAGCTTGCTGTCAACAATGCTTGCCTCTTCCCTCATCCACCACTCAATAATTTGATCCTCCTTACTTACCCCCGTTTTCCTCCAAGCCATCAAAACCATTTCAGCAGTCAGTGCTCTTTTCTTGCTTTTACTACGCTTCATTTTAGAAAGGAATGGTTGTAGTCAAGGCTTTTCCCTTCCGAACTTCAAACTCTTAACAATAACGGTGTCGACATCCACAATCAGCCAAAATTTGGAATTCTTAAGTGATTAAGTTGAGGCTATCACAAGGGATTGGAATTGTACTTCATGTTTGTCCAAATGATAAAATAAATAAATAAATCCATTCTGCAGTCCCGTCATTCTCTACACTGTATAGAAACGGTTTTGGTTACTTACAACTTTAACTACTGTCCTAAAGCGCTTTTAGAAGTGACCCCAAATTAAAGCACAGCTTCTGTGACAGAATAGACAGCTTTCAAAAAGCACTTGGCAACCCTAGCAAGCAATATATAACAACGACGACAAAAATAGACTGACCAGCACACATTATTTACCAAGCAGGGGTCCCACTAGGCCCCTGCCTCCAACGAGTCAAAACCGTGAGTTGGTTTGCAAACTCGTAAACCTGGGTTTGGTATGAGGGGGCTTGAATGTCTTCGTTTTAGGTTTTGGTTTGCTTCCTTGCTTTATGAGGATCACGTCTTTCAGGCTTTTCGCTTAAGGGAAAAGGACTAAAAAGGTATCTGAAAACCAAAACCTGAAACAGTCATGTAAGCACGTATTTCTGGGCGGAAGAGCTGTAATGGTTTTTGTTAGGTGAAATCCCAGCAAAGCAAAGACTATTTGAACTACTAAATTCAAGTTCCATCTGGAAGACACTGGAGCGACAGTACATATAAGCCCCCAAAACCATAAACAGAACTACACCCTCCAGTCAGGAGCAGCGAGAGCAGCATATGCACAAGCTCACAGCTCTCTTCCACAGAAATACAGTTTTCTATGTCATTATACGTTATATACACTTGTTTTCAACAAAACCTTTCCAAACCAGCCCTGAAAAAACAGGCAGGCACGAGTTCAGAACCTCCTAGAGGTCCCGTCCTCCCCTTCTCACCCGGGAGCGCTTGCCCAGAGGCCGAGCGCCTGGATGGGCAAGGCCTCCGGCACAGCCTGGAACCGGCCCGCGGGTACCCAGCACGACGACGCAGGCAGAAGCATCTTGGCTCAAATCCGGGTGACGGCACCCGTTCTGCTCCATAACCCATCCAAGGAGACCGGGCAACAACCACAGGTGGCAACATCTGCACATCTCAAATGAATCGCAATGCCTATTTCTCCCATCCACACATCACCCGTCCCTCTTCTATGATTGAATTGCACTTACTATTACTTCTTTTCCATACTCAAACTGAAAATAATTTTGAAAGTTTACAATACATCCTATAAGAGGTATGATTGTCTTAGATGATCCTTAAGCTACCCAAAATATGTCCTTACAAGCACTGACTCTGAAAAGAGAACTATTTCATATTGCATCCATACCACCACTTCTGACATACGCTGGCTTTTCAGATGTTTTCTTAACCAATACCACAAGTTGAAAATGATAAAAAATGTAGGTGAAACCCAGAACCACTAAATAGCTTTCATATTCAATCAAAACCTCATCTGAATTTCTTTAAATCATAACCCCATACTTTGCAGCATTATGCTTGCCCAAGCTTTCCGAAAAATCTCAGATGGAAATTTCACTTTTTCACATAATGCGCTCACACTGAACAGCGTGTACAGGCTCAACATTAATTCTGCCTGTACTCAACTAACTTTATTTTAGACTGCATTTTAAATTACTGCCAAATTCAGACATCTACCACACAAGTTGTGCTGCTTCCACCTCCTGTCAGCCTGCTCTGTGATGCCTCTGAATAAACGCTTTTTTTTTTTTTCCTGGCAGAACTCATTATCGTCCTCTTTCAAAGCAGAAAATTTTGATCCTCTAGTCCATATGCATGCATACATTTAGTCTTTTTCAAGAGAAATGTAACTGCCAGCTACAGTTCATACTTCTGCAGGGTATAAGCCCATCTCAGAATTTATAACACTATTGTGCTTAACTATAAGATGTACTTAGTGGGATTTAAAATGTACTACCATATACTTTTGTCCTTAAAAATGACAGCTCACTGTGTTATTGCCATCTGACTAGAACTATCTGATGTCTTTCCCCCCCCTTTCCCCTTTAAGAGGAAGCAGAGGTCTCAAGGTTAGCAAGAAAACCAACTCACCCTGTTTAGCACAGGCGCTCCCACCGCTGGTTTTCCAGCGGTTGTTTGCAATGATCACCCACATACCCATTCCGCAGCTAACGCTGAGCGATAACCAAAACTCGAGTGACTTCTTTGCACTCTACCTTTGCAGTTTAAAAAGAGGGAGAGCCGTACAAAAAGTACACGTTTAAACTTCAAGTACTACGGCTAAAGCCTATTTATGCGGAAAAAGATCTTTGTCCTTTGCCATTTGGCAAGTGTTACACTGATGCAAGTGCCTGGGGCTTATACCAGAAGAGCTGAAATCAAGACAAGCACCCCTTGTTGTGCATTAAGAGTAATCATCAAGAGCGCACATACTTGGGCTGTGCTTTGCCCATTCTAGCCGCAGATCGCAGGCATTCCACTCAAATGAGGTGTACATTTCTCTTTTATCAGTGAAAAAGAGTTACGTGGGAAACAATGATCGGGCAGACCCCAAATGAGGTGAGTCATACGCAGATAATGAATCCCATACCATTTCTTTCATGTAACATCCTTCATTTCCTTCGGCTGGGGCTGCACGGCTAGAAGGCGCGTCCCCTGGGTGGTGGATCGGGGATCCCTCTCTGGAGGGTGCACCGGATAAAACTGAAGAAGGTGCCGTGAACCAACGCAGCCTAAGGGAAGGCTACCCTGACAGAAAAACCACTGGCCCTCCAAGTCACAGGGGTTGGGCAGGAGGCCAGCTACCTCCTCCTGGAAAAAAAATAAAAAGTTGCAGAAACGATGAGCATCAACTTTCAAAACAAAAAAACAGGGTGAAGCGGGGATCGCCAGTAATGGCAACATGACGACGATGGGTCAAAGCCTTCGGGAAGCTCAGCGTCCGATAAGATCCCTTGTGACACCCAAACAAACCTTGACCATCGGACACTGGAATGTGAGATCGACGTATAGAGAAGGAGCAACAGCGCAGATAGCCAGAGAGATGGAGGCATATCAGCTAGACATTTTAGGCATTAGCGAGTGCAGGTGGACGGGCGCAGGTAGAACGAGGCTAGTCTCAGGCCAGGTGGTTATCTACAGTGGAGATGATAAATCTTCGCCGCAGATCGATCCAAGTGGAAGAACGATGTTCGCGCCTTGTGTGCCTCCTGGCACTGAGAGAATTCAGATCAGATCAGAACATCCTTCATTTTGCACCTTCGCAACCCAAGACCTCTCGGACTGGACTGATTCAGGAACTGTTCGGCACCGATACAGGCCATAAGCTGTTCGGCTTCAGTTGGCATCTCGACCGCGTCCTTCAGGGAACACCAAGCCATGGCCAAGCTGAAGGCACGCTGGCTTGAGGGCAGGCGTTGCTCGCTGCTCCTAGATTCTTCTGTCTCAGTTATTACCAGGCTTTGCAACTGTCACTACTTCTAGCTGACAGCAATAGCTAAAGAGCTTGACTCGTCACAGTAACCCAATTCTGCGCACTTAAGCACATGATTAAATAGGATATAGACATGGTTTGAACCTCTACTTGTTCAAGAACGCAGTTAAGCACATGCTTGACCAACAAAGTTGTGAAAACCTGTGGTGTGCATTACCCCCCAGAAGAACTGCCTCTCAGGAACTCAGCCCATGCCAAAGCCTGCAGTAGATCTCCACAGATCTGTTCCAAGAACACTTAAAAAGTCTTGAAGGGTACCTTCCTTTCCACCACTCCCTCCCCCCCAGAAAAAATAAAAAAAAAAAAAAATTTTTTCTTTGGTCCTGGGTAGCATTCTGCATCTAAACCAGCCAAATATAGATTTCATACTTAAATCAGGCTGTAGGCTCAAGGTTGGGGAGATTATGTTGAAGATTCTGCTCTGAATCAGGTAAAACAAGCATTTGAGCTTTACGATGCCAGCACACCATGCAAGAGTCCTTCCTGATCACTGAGCTCTGAGTTATTCCGGACAGGCATCTCAGTTTCTTCTGTGGAGCGGCTCCACTTTGTATAGTTAAATATTTATTGGGTTGGGGAAAGAGGATGCATCATATGTGTCATAAAGCAGTGGAGAAATCAGAGTAATTGACGAGCCATTAAAAACTACATTACTGTTTCCTTAGACATTTGAAGTGAATCTAGCAGCGCTGGCAAAAGATGTCAAAATGACTAATCCGCAAGGCAGGCTCCAGCGTTTGTGCGAAGAGCCGAGTGTGTCTCTTCATACTCCCTCCTCCCCCTTTCTCCATAGCATACCAGCTATTACAAACAACAGGACTGTCAGAAATGCTACCGTACACAATAAGCACGGCTTTCTCCTTCTCCAATATTAATTTTTAAGAGAAATATGATATCCACGGTAGAGAAAGAAATAACGACTGCATTAGGAGAAGGTATCATAATATTGCCTTTATCCAGGACACTCTAAGCCACACCTTCCTCCAATTTTAGAGGAGGATAAAGATGCAATAGTTATTATGAATCAGGGAGGAAATCAGTATAACAGCTTAAACACTGAGCTTCTTGTGAAATAGGATTAGTGCTAATGGATGAAGCTGTCTCTTGTCTGTCTAACAATTAGAAGTGATCCTCCAAAAACTCCGACCGGAATTGTATTAACTAGCAATTACAGACAAAAATAGCTATGAGACTGAAATCATATTTTTCCTACTACTGCAGAGGACTTGAAACGACAATAGTTTAGTCCAAATCTGTCTACTGCCATCTGCTCTGTGAAACACTGACAAATCTCCTTCCTTCAGGATCCGTGTGCACCAAATGAGATTAATAAGAAGCTGCCTTACCTTCGAAGCACTCATTCCGAGAGTCAGCAGTGGCTGGGGAAGGACGACTGCCGCACCGCGATCCCCCTGTTAACTGCTCTGGCTCACCCCGTGTCCACCAAACAACTCTGTTCTCTGGTTTCCGTGCCCATTCTCGTTAAGCCAGGGTCTCGCACCTGCTTAGAGCGCCTTACGCAAGAAGCGAACGCTATGGTTCGTTCTGGTTTTTAAATTAGAATGGGATTAAGAAACACATTCTTCCAACCTAGTAACTTTTATCCTTCACTGTAACATATCTTGTGTTTACAAATCCTATTTTGAACTAATATTTTAAGTAATTCGGTGTTAGTTTTTGCTCCCTCTCTTCTGCAAGGATTTATCCGTCTTCCCTTACGTTTGTTCCTTGATACCTTTACTTGTTTACGCTGATACCCGCAACTCGCTGAGGAAGTAGCCTGAGAAAAACTATATTAAATCAGATTTCACATTCCTCCGGTACTAAACGTACCACACTTAGCACAGCCGTAATGCTCACCTCAGCATTCCTATGCGCAAAGAGAGTAAGTGGAAGAAGATACCACTATTACCTGTCTGAATGATTTTGTTTCTCCTATATAAAGGAGATAAAAATTGTTTTACCTTGGAAAGCAAAGCTCTATAGCTCTGTCTGGGAGTTTGAAAGAGGGAAAGAAACAGAACTGTTCTCCACAGGGTTGGGGTTTTTCCCAGATTCACAGGACATTTTCTGTGTAGAAAACATATCTGTGTGAAGGCTCCTAAATCATTTTGGAAATAGTCTGTGGCTACTGGATATCACCTGGAGTAGCTGCATCTCTCTAGGTACGTTTTTATAAGCAGGATCTCTGCTTCAAACCCTAACTTTCTACATAGGGCCACTGGGACAGAGAGAGGGCGGATGACAGGGAGAAGCAGGCAATCAGCTAGCAGCATTTTCCTGCTTTTGGAGACATGGCTATCACAATCTAGGCAAGAAGAAAGACCAGAAAAGGAAACTTAGGATGGAGGTATCCAGGCAAGAGAGTGAAGATGGCACAGAAGGAACTTTATGGGGATGGGAGGCATAAGGAAAGAGGTCAAGAAAACCCAAGAACGAAGTGTTACGGGGAATAGAAGTTCAGGACGCGCAAGCAATCACTACGTGAGATAACATACTTATTAGCACACTAATAGGTGGAATTCCTTTACACGTATTTCTCTCCAAAGCTGCATGGACAACTACGCATCAGCAGGGGCTTCCTGAGAAGAGAAAGCAGGTGCCGGGGAGAGAGAAAGCCAGCAGGCACGAGCAAGATGGGCAGGGTGCGGGAGAGGCCACGGAGGACGTCGCAGAGGGCCCAGGGGTCAGCACGTCGCACGCCTTCCCTGCACTCGGATGTCACTGCCCTGTCCCCTCCAGCTTGGTCGGTCTCACTCTTGCCCCTTCCACGCAGGAAAGGCACAAAAAAGTGCACATCAAACTAGAAATTGAAGCCTCAAATCTTCTGGTCTTTCTTTGGAGTTTTCAGCTTTTGAGACAGGATAAAACGCAAGCTTTGGGAGAAAATGAAATTAAAAGAAAAATATTTATTCTGTGGAGAAAGGTTTTCCACCACCACCACCAAAAGGAGCAATTCTGATATACTGAATTCTGAAAGATGGTGCAGCCTCATATGAACTCAAGTTTGTGAAGGCGATATGGTTTTAACACCTTTAGACCGAGTTCCATCACAGCACTCTTAGTTTATAGAGTCAAAATCCGTACCACTCCTTTAACCTTAGATTTTTAGATAGCTGCACAGGTTGACTGGAAAGGCAAGAAGCAAGAAAGAAACTGCAGGCCCATACTCGCGACAGTAACGCCAACAATCACGCATCAGGAAGTTGCACAAACCCTGTCAAATCACTGAGACCACATCAAGCAAAAAACTTGGAGCAACTACGGGAATAAAGAACTCGCTCAGTTCTTCATACTTTTCACTCCAGCGAGGCACATTTGACTCGCTCCCAAGAGCCATTACACAGAGCAAGCTGCCAGCGAAAATGACAGATTAATCTTAATTTATATACAGCATTCTGATACTGAATGGATGGTCCTTGGTGGACTTCTTGTCCGGGGGGGGGGGGCTTTTCTTATAGCTATAAGATGCGTAGGAGCAGGGGTACATCAGCTGTCAGTACCTTTGCTTTGTATTTTCCAAACAAAAACATAGCCAGTGAGAGATTTAACTTAGCGTTGCTCAGTTCTTCCCCCACTCCGAGTGGTTCAAATCCACACCTAGTTACCATTTCTAACATGCAAAGTTCAATATTAAATGCTACAGCGTAGTAAACATTGAATACAAGCCTTAATTTGTATCCTTGAGATCATTATGCACTGCCTAAAATTTTAGAAGCCATGCGTTAAAAGAAATTTCCCTGTTGTTTGTGCTTAAGCACTTTCAAACCTCTGCATCCTCCTCTTCAGGAGCTGTACAGCCAGCTTCTTTTTTTCCCCTATAGCAAACAGCTTCAGCACCCTGGCAGGGCACCGAGGAGGCGAACAAACGCTGCCTTTGTGCGGGTGCCTTGGAAGGCAGCGAGAGCTCAGCTCACGGATACAGCGCTGTCCGGGGCAGCCTCAACGGCACAATATGCCCGGTAGTCAAAGCACCGCTATCACCAACTCCTTCACTTTGACACAGGCCTTCCAAGTCCAAAGCTCTTCTCAATATTTTCAGTTTTTAAAAAAAAAAAAAAAATAAAAAAAATAAAAATCCTCAGAAAAAAATGCTCATGTCTAATTCTGAATTAACAATTTTTACAAACTCTTTGAAGCCATCGGTACTATTTATATGAGTAGCAACCGCATCAAAGTAGTAATTTACTCTCTTCTTCCTAACCCCAAGCATCATCAAAGATATTTTAGTAAGTTTTGAATAGTATAAATCCACCGTGTACTTATAGCTATCTACCTTGGTTTTGTATTAACAGCAAATTAATGGTCTTGCACATTCCAGTTAAACCTTGAGGGTGGGGTGGCAACCCAATATACTTTTTTATATATATATATATATATACACACACACACTATATATATATATAAAGCTATAACACAGTATTTGGTATTTGGTTTCATTTACTGTGATTACATCAATCTTCTTAGAAGCACTAAAGTGCAAGAGTCTAATATCTGGATCCAAAATACCTACTGAAATAAATCTAGGCATTAGTAGAAAAGTAATCCATTTAATCCTTTAGGGAAAGGGAGATAGAATATTTCTGCTCCTCCAACATAAAAAAAAAGAAGCAAGAGAGAAAGGCTCGTGACATCTTTCTTTCCAAAGCAACTCTTGCATTCTCCTTCCACATCATCTTTTTGCAACTGATATATGAAAACCCATGTGAAATTTCTGCCTCTCGCCTAGAACAGTAATTAATTAATTAATTCCAATTTTGTTTATTGAAATCTATACATCGAGCAAAAGAGATTTCACGGGAAAACCTAGAAACCAGTTACTAAGTGCTACCCTGATGTCAACCATTACGAAATGTCCGTTTTAACGCTACTTTTCTTTTGATGCGGGTAGATGTAGTGTAACAGCAGTACAGTTGCACCACGCTGTTCCACCTCAGCTTAACCTTTCACTAGTGAAGGGACAGCACGCATTGGCTTTGTCCAAGCTGACAGCCATATGCTTGCTACCCGGCACTTCTGGAACAGCTCACCTCCAGCGTTCTCTTTTGGAAGTGGGCAACACATTCTGAAGCACTGCTTTATTTTTTTCCTGCCCCGGAGCAAATTATTTCACAGGTCTCAAGGAGAAGATCCTTGGGCAAGATATCCTCATGTCACCCCTACCGTCATCATCTTTCAGGGTTTTGTTTGGGGTTTTGTCTAATGCAATGGACAAGACTTGCTATAGTTGAGCCTATTTCTACAAGCATTGCGCCAGAAGCTTTACTTAAGGACCAACACATCATCGTGCCCAACACAGACACAGCAGAAGACCATCTGTACTCCAAAAGATCAGGGCTGAACACACAATATCATAAGACATGCTCACTGAGAAGCGTGCTCTATAGAAACCATGGTGAAACACCATCAGAAGAATGCTGGCCAAAAAAGAAATAGCTTTGCACATATCTGCATACCAGGAAAGCAGAAGGCCAACACTTGAAAGCTTTGGTTTGAAGGGCAATGAATATTTTAAGTTCAAATCATGATCTGATTAGAGAAAGAGGTCAACAGTTTGCTAGTAAACAAAGGGTGTTGTTTTGAAGTGGGGAGGGAAGAAGCTCTGGAGAACTCCAAAAGTGATACCAGTTATAATTCCATGGTAGAGGAAGAAACGGAGCCAGTAGACGTTAAAACAAAAGAGTCAAGTTAGTCTCATGTTAACACTTTACTTTCATACTACACCGAAAGACTAATTTTGGCAGAGACAACCATTGCATTCATCGCCATGACAGAAACAAACAAGAGCTGTGAGGATGATCAAGAAAGGCACGCAGCAAAAATACCCTGCAAGAAAAATGCAGAAGATTTCGGTTCTACTCACGCAGCTGGGTTTAAACCCATCTAAGCCCAGACTGACACTGAAAGAGACATACCTACAGGACACACGCCCACCCCCAATGCAAGATGTGCTTAAGTTACAGGCGTAAGTCACAGGCACAACCGAGTTATTCCAAAAAATAAAAATAAAAAAGCCACGCAAAATGAAGAGTGGAGGCATTAAAGAGGAAAGAAAGAAGCTGTGAAAGCTCTGCTGTAGTCATGTCAATATGAAAATCCAAGCGTAGACAAGGTTAAGAAGTGGCTAGGATATATTCCAGTTTGGACTAGAGACTCAACGTTGTAAATACCAAAATGTCTTCTATACCTTTTGGGTCTCCACATTACACAATAATCAGTTCTGAAAGCTAACTACACAAAACTGGCGGGTATTCCTCAAACCATTAGATCTTTTTTCTTTGAAATATTTGAACCCCAAACCTGCCATTTTTTCTCCAACAATGACGTTCCAGAGAGAGCCCTCTCATTTATCACCGCATCAAAGCTAAAAGCTATCGGAACACCAAGCCAAACAAGGATCTCCGCAAAGCTACCCACTCACGGAAGACGGGGCAGTACCGATGCGCAGTAGCGAGAAACCGCATCGGCCTTCCTCTCCTGCTTAAGTCCTGCTCCGACACGCTGACTTTCATCCCTGACAGCGAAGCAGCAGCTGGCGCAAGGCCAGCTTCAGCACCTGAGCGGTCGCGTCGGGAAGTAAATCCCACGCAGAGAGAGGTCTCTCAAAGTCATTCTTTATCTTCAGCAACAGCCATTTTCCCTGGCCTATAATACATAGTGCAGAATTTGGCCTCTAATATTGAGCAAGAGAGAAAGGAGAAATAAAGAACAGAGGGAACAATCAATCCATCTGACATGCCTCACGTCTCTGAGCAGGGTCAGAGATTACAGATACTCATTAATGGCCAGTAATTAGATAATTGCCCACCATAAATATACACCATTGCTTCCACTGAGAGCACAGAGAGAGTAATGCTGAGAACATTTGAAAAAACTCTTAGCAGGAATGACTGCTAACTGCCTTCCAAATTATTGATCAACTAGTTGAGAGCATTAACATATTTTGACACATTTTCTGGGACCCCTCACTAGCGTTCTTGCTATGTGACCCAAGAAGATTTTCCTCCTGGCTCTCTCAGGACAGGTGTCCTCCAATGACCGTGCTGACGGTATCGCAGGGGACTCCTGGGCCCCAGGGTGACAGCGCGGCTTACTGTGACATTCACTGGGTGCCAGGCAGCTTCAGACTTCGATATATGGTTTGGGAAACCAAGCTGAAGGACGCGCAGTCGGGGCCCCTACTTGCGAGATTAAATTATCTCAGCGGTTATTTCTGTTTGGCTTCCTTCTTATTTTTTATGCTACATGCTCAAGAGGCTTTAGCTAGCAGTCTTTTATTTAATTAAAATTAAGATGCTGATCTAATTTTTTAAAAAGGAAGCAGAATATAAATGTAACTTGGGAAAAAGAAAAATAATCTTCCTTACTGAGTCTGGCTAGACTTGCAAGTTACTGCCTGCTCTGTGATGAGAGATTATGGGGGAGCAGGGAAGGATGACACCTCATGAAGCAAAGGGGCAATGGCAGAAATTACTATTTTATTTCAGTTATACGATTCCCCCAAAGCTGGCAGCTCCAGCCATTCCTGAACAACTGGAATCTCAAGCAAGCTGAATGGAAGGTCACGCAGCTCTCCAGCCGAGGAGGAAGGCATGCCAGTCATTAAGATGTGTCCTTACTCTATTAAGGACCAAACAGGACTTTTAGTGCTCTTTAGCTAACAGGCACAGGTATTTCACTCCTCTCGCTAGTTACTAAGCCATTAGCCCATCATAAAAACATAGCGATGAGGATGGCTCCACACACATGGTTTGAGGATTAAGCCGCTTATGACCTTCAGGTCAGCATTTCCTTCTTCAGGTCGAAAAGCCTACTGAAAGAAAGTTTCCGTACAGTCTGGGGAGGTGTAAAGGGCGAGTCCCATGGGGCAGAAACAGAGATTACAATTATTATTGTTCTTTTTAATCATCACCATCCCAGTCATTTTTCTTTCAATATCTTTTAATTCATTATTTTTATTACATACGTTAGAAAAATCAAGGGGTCCCCAAAGGACACTAATAACTTATTTCCTTCAGTAATGAGAAGAAGAAAGAAACACAACAGGGGTAAGAAATTCAGATTAAAGCTTGCAGCACCTCTTTCATTTTGTACTCCTCCTGGAGCATAAAAAGGAGGAAATCTTTTCCTAAGACCGAGGTGAGGAGGAAGAACGAGGGCAAAAGGGAAGGAATGAGTGAGCAGCAGCAACACACCTCCTTCGTTTTCCCCCAAAAAAGTTTCAGAAAAACCTCAAAACCATCCCTTAGAACAAAAGCGGAACAATCCGCTTGAGCAAAGGCCATGTTTTCCTCGTAGATTTGGCCTTTTAGCAAAGGGCGCTATCGTTCACCATTAGACAGCCTGCCTATCGGCTGTCCTATTTAAAGGCGTAGCGCATCTGCCGCACGCCGCCTGCCTCCCCTGGCTTTGACGCATCTGCGGTGGGAACAAGCTCCGCTCCGAAAGCCCTGCCAGCTTCATTAGGTTACCCCATGCTCTCAGCAACGCGTATTATATTAGCTTGCCCATTATGCCTGCGGGTCAGAACTGGCTGGTGTCCAGCCAGCTTACAAAATGGAGCGAGCGGGCAGGCCTGCCTGTAAATGGCAAGGCTGTACAACCAGACCCTGGGCACGGCTAAGTGGTTAGCACAGCAATTTACACAGATAATTCCTGGGCCTATATTTGGAAGGGCAAATTCGGAGCGATGGCCATAAATCAAGGATGGTGCTGCTCCCCCCCGCCACCTTCCAGATATTAAAGCTCTGAATCTGGAATCTGGTGGAAAACATAGCCGGGGAAGTAGTTTCTGTTCGACTTGGTTTTAAAACAGAAACTTCTATTGGAAGTTGATCTATTTGGACTTTGCTTGTATTTCATTAAAAAAATGACTGAATGAATAACCTCTGAGAAGACCAGCCGCAAAAGCAAACGTCAGCATGCAGCGTACCACGCCTGGGACTTCCTGCGTGAAGGAGCGACCCCCAACTGCATCTCATCCGGCTTGGGATTAAGGATAAATTTGGCATAGCATTGAGGCTCACCTAGAATATTCCAGACTAAAGAAATCAAATCAAGCTCTAATTCAAAAGCTACCAATTCTTATGCAAGTCATTCAAGAAAAGCAGAAAGCTAGTATTTGCTCCTTTTTTTAATCTATTCAAAGAAAACAAGAGAGAGAGTGGAGAACACACACACACAGAACCGTAACTCAGAAATATCCCAGTTTTTTCCACGTCCTGTAATAAACAAACTTTCTCTACTTCTTTCTTAAGCTGGGGGTGGAGGGGAATAAGAACTCGGAGAACCAGGAAAGATTTGGTCTAGAGTTTGGGAACAATACGAAATATTCCCAGAGATCTTCGATACGACAATGGTAGCGCTAACTAGGGCAGCAGAACCTCACACGTGCGTGATAATGTGTGACTGAGCACTCGTTACGCCGGAGAAATCAATACTTTGCATTAGCCAGAACAATATAGCCCCTTAGATAAGTCTTATCTTAAAAACATGTGTGCGCATTGGCACATGAAACTCAATAACCAGGGTCACGCCAAACACCCAAGTATCACTTTCAACCCCATTTCACTCCCATATCTTCATTTCTGAAGCAGAGCCACCACGCTGCAGCCAAATAGCTTTCTCCAGAGCTCCTCGACCCAGCTTTTTTTCTTTTAAACTTCCTTTTTTGCAAAAAGTTATGTCAAAAGCTATATTTGTAAGCAACACAAATTAAGATTTCAAAACCGCCTATCTTGAAAATGACACAGTATCATGTAATTTTGCAATTTCTAGGCTTTCTTGAGAGCAAAGACAGTATTTTTCCACATTAAGAATTGCCGACAGATGTTCTCCCCTCTGTTGTTAAACAAGTCTTGATAAAAATACACTCAAGTCTTCATAGAACTGGATGTACCCTAAGGAGGCTTTCCATTTGATCTGCTGTACACCTCATTGGCTTTTCTACTTGCTTGTTCTAGCACAATGCACGTTTGGTACAGTGACAGCTGACAACTGTTTTTCCTGTTTGCAAAAGCTTTGCCATTCAACTTGAACCAAAAGCATTTGTCATGTTGCATGGCAGCGAAGTAGATTTAATCAGATGAGGCCACTAGCGTTGTCAGTGCCAGGCTGAAAGAATTTGGTAGAACAAAAGCTGGATTTATCTCTCTGGGAGTCTGGGCAGGGAGCAGCAGTGTATCTTTGTAAATGCACAAGGGGGAATTTCAAGAGGAGAAGAAAATGAGGGCAAAAGAATATTTTCGTTACAGTTAAGACAGAAAATAACTGTTCTTAAGTGACCAGCAGGATGCTCCTGCCAGCTGGCAGCACCACTGTCGGAACTTTGACTGCTTAAAGTGAACCTCCATGTCCCTCTTTCAAACGTTCCTAAGATGGAGAAGGATACCTTCTGTGCTCTACTGCTACATATTTATATCACCAGAATAATAAGCACCACCTGATAAGCATCTGGGCACATTCAGCAATAAAGCTGCAAAAAATTAATCAGGATAGATGGCAGTCTCCAAACTGCAGAGACGATCCTGCAAAATATTCTATTAGGACTCCAAGTTCCTTAGAGGTCATAACAAAACACATTGTACCTCTTCTAGCCAAAATGTCAGAGACCACATAAAACACACCACTAAAAGAAAGGATGTCTCTATCATTTCTCATAGCCACCAAGATAATATTTCTTCGGCTTTGTATTCTTTTGGATGACAGAGTCATTCCAGAAGATTTACACGGGTAACTTAAGTTCAGAAGAGAAATAATAAACCCATGTACACAAAAATCAAGTTGGAGGGTCACAGCATTTCAAACCCCCAATAGGGGGTGAAAAAACCCCCACAGCTCCAACTTCGGAGCTTTGCTGATTTACATCAGCCTAATACGGTCTCATCCCGAAATCCTACCTTGTTAAGAGGATGCTGGTGCGAGAGGAAGGAGCCCCGCAACTAAGATGATTTAGAAAGTCAAATTGTGGTTCTGACCTGCTACAAACTGGGATGGGGGAAGGACTAGGAACACAACTTGTCTTAAAACGCGACCGTGAGACACAACCTGAAAAACAAGGCACCCAAATTAGAGAATATTCTATGTGAAGGTTATCTAATCTTCTCCTGTGAAGAGTCAGAGTTTTACATCCGCATCAGAGAGAGAACAGGAAACCAAGCGTTTTTAGTTAGCAAGAGAGCAGACACCGACAGCGTTGCCTTGATGCACCGATACTCTCTCACATCATTTTAAAGTGACACTTTAAATCCCCCCGAGGCTTAATTAGCTGGCTGGCAAAGGTCAGCGAAAGTGGCGCCTGGATTTTGTTTAGAGCGCGCTGGTATAGCTGGTTCTTTGGCACAACGCAGCCCAGTTTTTGGCATTACTGTATTGAAAGCTGCCTACAGTACATGAACGAATTGGAGTTCAGCCCTGCATGAAGTGTTTCAACATTCACTCCAACTGTGCTAAAGGAATTTCCCATTTGCTTTTTTCCACTAATTAGAGAGCCACTGGAACAAAGCACGGCCTTTTAAAAGGTGCAGCGCGTCCTCAAGTTCTGCTAAGTCCGGGAGAGGTACGGGATATTTTGATCTGCTCAGAAGATAATTCTTACCTCCAAGAATCAGGTTGTAAGCAGGATGGTATTTATTTAATAATAATAACCTTTTTCTAACTTGACAACCTACAGGCATCAATATCCATCTAGACTTAATCTAGGAGATAAAACAGTTACAGGAGCTGATGAATGTGCAGTTTGTTAGAGGCTTGACTCCCTTTTGTAGATACCTGCCTTGACTAGCATACATTTCACGTGGACACATCTTCAAGTACGCTGAGGCCGAACACCATACCCAAAGCAACCCCTCCAAAGTGACTTGCAGAAAGCGTGCATTTAAAAATCTGTTATAAAGCCTCGAGATACAGCATTTAAGAGTCTGGAACCTGGCTGCACCTCTGGACCGTTCAGCTTCTGAACCCAGGCCCACCAAAACGGTGCTCACATTGGTAGTGCATCAGGCTCAGCAGTTTTTATAGGTTTACTCTTGATTTCAAACTGGAAAAATTGAGTTTTAGAAGAAATGTCAGAACCACTTCAGAAATGCCTTGCCATTTAATTTATCCTGATCAGCCAGAAAGCCACCTGAAATCTGCTATTTTTTTAAGTTCACTTAGAAAATGTGGAAATCAGATGTCTGCATGCTTGCGTGATGCCATAACCGTGGTATGCTTTATCTGCATCCAAGGCAAACACTGGCTGTGCTCCTGGTTGCACGGTGCCACACGGCGCTCTGATTTCAGCTGCGCAGCGGTGAGTCAGAAGATCGGTAGCGCGGGCCCGAGGGGCTGATCCTCTCCCCACCAGCGTTCCCAGCGGAATATTTCCTGCCGTCTTTCACTGCGGGTGACGCCTTTCACCGCTGTTCTGCAAGCATCCTCTTGTCAGAGGCATCCCCTCCCGCACCACTGTTTTGGGGTGTACTGGTTTAATTAAGCAGCGCTCTACAATAATTAGCACAGCGCACAAACCGCTACATTTCTGTAGTATACTCATAATACAATTATGATAGTCAAAATACAATTTATTTCAAGGTCTTCCGATAGAAAAACAATCTGATTTCCCATTTAACTGATTTTTACACTTGCAGTAACTTTATGCTCAAAAATTGCATGTTATAAGAAAGACTTAGAATATAACTCCTTTCTTGTTTTGCACTGATGTTCTATAACTAAGTTAAAATGTTATGCTCTATTTGAATATTAAGAGAATTTATTAAATCTGCATTTTTAAGTGCAGAAAGTTAATAACCAGTCCATAAAATTAATGCGGTCAATGTTTACATAACATTTACAGAATATTAAAGCACACCATTTTAACTGATATTAGTTTTCATGGCTTGGTTTGCTGAACTGGTATTTGAACAGTAGACTTCGCTTCTGCTGCAGTATAAACCAATACTCCTTTGTAAGCCTCTTTCTTCTTCAACTTGATAAAAATTTATAAAGTTCTTACATTATTAATGAACTTTTATGCTTCTGAAAGTGAGCTTTCTTCTAGCAGACAGTAGCAGCCAACCTAGCGGGGAGAAAACCTAAAGCTGAAAGCTGAATTTCTTCCAAATGCTTTGTATCACCAGTAAATTGGCATCAATACTAAAAAAAATGCAGTAGGCTCACCTCTGAACACCTTAGAGGCCAACACATGAATTGAGACATGGGATGGGAGAAGCAATGAGGGCAGGAATAATATCAGTAAGGTAATAACTACCACAACCACATCTCTTCTTAGGACACAAGATGCATTTTATTTTCCTTCTGTCAGTGATTTAAATATTTGCAAGCAGGTCAGGTTGACACCAGAATTTCAGAAGCCTCTTCAGAAGGGCAGCCAAAAATCCTGGGGCCATGCCCTGGGGAATCTCAGAGGAAAGCGATGTGAAGGGAGACTGCAAGCAAAGGCAGCCAGGTAGGAAGAAGAGTACGGGGCAAAAAAAGCTGAGAATGGATAAAGCTGGCAATGTTTTACTTCCCCTCGAGAAATGAAACCAGGAGCGATTCCGCCTAAGCGACCAGCTGCACCGAACTGCAATGACAAGAGAACCGCGTGCTCTCCTTGCGAGCCAGCCATGCGCACCCCCAAACTCACTTGTGTCACGAGTTTTGTTTTCCATTCCCCGCCACCCAAAACCGCACCATTTACTTCACACTTCAAAAAAGTCTTTCAAGTACCCACACAGAATAAATCTTAATCAATCTCCTCTTAAGCTAACATTAACACTGCAGACAAAAACAGAACTGACAACACCATTTCAGAATAGTTTTGTAAAAAATGGTACGGGAGAATATTCCTCTAAAGCTCATTCCCCATTTCCCCAACATTTATTTTTCAGTTCCCTTTATATATTTTTTCAGCACTGTGAAAAAAGACTGGGACTCTAGAGTACAACTGCTTTCCTTAATGTTTCAGAAATTAAACTTCTGTATCGGCACAGATATCTGCCCAAACAGTCAAATCTCATCTTTATCCAGTTGGAAGAAACAAAGAATGACTGTTCGTCTGTCTTCTCAGACACATCTCTTTCTTTACATTCCTTAATTATTTTCCTAATCACAATACTAAATCCCATTTAAAGAAACTTAATTTCTCCTTGCTTAGTAATTCCTCGTACCTAGGAAGGAAACAACAGCTTACAGGAGGTTTGTTCAGAAGTCCTGAGCGCTGCCCTCATTCTGATCCCCCCAAAACTGTGGCAGTAAAAGCAGCACTGCCTACTTACGAAAATATCTTACGGAACGCATGGAAAGACCACCTATATTTGAACGTCCTTCTCAGGGACACAAGCCACCAAGATACGAGAACTTCACTTCTGAAAGGCTACAGGAGTCTATCAGGTGGCACTGGACATACACTATTGTCAAAATCAGGCCAAATTCCTTTTCCAGTATGTAGGGGGTTGGCACCTTCTGCAGGCTTCTCTGCATATGTATTCACGTATCTCAGCTTGCCATGCAAATCTATCATGTAAAAAGATTATCTTTTCCCATTTGAAGTGACCGTTATTTCTTATAGCAAGTAGAAGGGAATAGCAGGCTATCACAAAGAAGGATTTGCAGGCAACTTTTGAAAGGGTGCCTGTAGCTATTCAGAAAGAATAAACCCACCGACATCTCAACCTCTCTTTTAGACAACCTCCTCACGATCAATAAAGGAAAACCTTTATCTCACACATCGGCCAACGGCTTTACTTTTAGATTTAAAGTAAATATCTTAATGTTCTGTGTTCATTGAGGAGAAGCTTCCATTAGAATTGGTCAGGAATTGTCCCACAAAATAGTTGGAAAATTCAGATTGGTTAAAACTAGCAGAACTTTGTCTCATTCTTCAGTTTTGACAAACTATATATTCCTTCCTGACTGACTTGGGAATGGTTGCATGCATTCAAGACAGCTACAAATACAGAGGCAACTTGGTAAACAGTTACTTAATGGCTAGTGCGGAAGATGAACTTTTACCTTGGTTTTGCTACTCTGCAATGTCTCCAGGGTCTCTTCCTAATGGCTCTTCAACATTTTGCTGACCACCGCATGGTTGATAGATCACCAAAAATCATTCCTTATCCAGATCTATCCCTCATAATCTTACCCATCAACCCTTAGCAGATACAGATAGCCATTTCTCCCTCTTTCTCTTCCACTATTGTTTGGGCTTCTTTAACCCCTTTTATTTCATCGGTGTAAAAGAGTAAACAGAGTTTGAAATTTGTCAGGCACGTGGTCCTTAACGGTTTGGTTTTAATACTGGAAGTCTGAAACTGAACTCAAAATGCTGCAAAAATAAATTTGAAGTTCAGAAGAGTTTTGTCCTGCAGTAACATTGTAGTACACAAGTTTGTCGTAGCAGCATCCAGGATGGGAGCTGTCTCTTTCTACATCAGTATTAGTGTCCTAATCCCAGGTTACAGAAATTGAGGGGTTCATGTGAAGTCATCGTGGTTTTCTGCATATTTCACCAAATTAAACCAAAAATCTGACCCAAATTTCACACGTTAGTACAACTCTTCTATTAACTATAATAGTTTAGTCCTTACAGCCTTTTAATTATTTTTTACTCTTTAAAATGCAGGAAAACTTCACATCACCTTTAAATATTTATTGACATTTTTAGATTAGTATTTCATGCCGATTTTAAAGAAAACGGTACTTTTTCATAACACTTCTGTTGTTAAGTTCAAAATGGCAGTTCTGCACTCCCAGGTATGCTCTTGGTACAATGAAAAGGAATTTTTCGTCTTGTACAAAGCAGACGATAAACATCGACTACTGCAGAGAAATACTACATTAAAGATGAGATTTTTCAAAGCTAAAGTGATTATGGAGCCCACGCAGCTCCCATTTAAATTAATAGAAATCACATGTCAGCATCTCTTCAGCAATTTTGAATACTTAATTATTCTAGGAAAGATTTTTCCCCATTTAAGAATAATAAGTTGAAAGTAATAAATTGATAGCACATTATCTCTGATGTACAATAGAAAGACTTCTCAAAGCAGAAGTGAGAATTTAACATGCAACAGTTGTCCTTTGTTTTCTACCCACAGAAGAAGCAAACCTCCCATATGGTATGCTTACTTGTGCAACAAAGCTCTACAAACCTATGAGCACAATAACATTTAAAACCAACCGTCTCATTTCTGCCTAAGCTGTAACACTTAACTACTTGCTTTCCCTTTCTACTTACCATCCTTCATCTGCAAAAGAGAAGATGGCCAACCTAGATAAAGCAAATGAAAGGCAAATTTCTAATTTGGTGTCACCAGTTCAGGTAGGAAGATCTTTTTCAGCCCTCTCCCCCCGCCTTTTTTTTTGTTTTTAAAGGTCTTTTAAAGCTGCTGGAGGTGCAGCAGAGTAATAGCAGTGCTGTCAGTCACCCTGATTTGAGGAAGCTGGGCCCATAAACAGCTGAGACCATAAGGCAGGGCAGGTGAAAGTTCCTTCCATGATGTTAGCACAATTGGTGCAGCCAGTGCTGTTTATTTACATACAAACAGCCCTCTATCTTGAAAAAATCCACCTGTTCAAATATTTAATTTAAAACAACCTTTCATATTGCCACAGATGGTTTTAAATATTTGTATTTTTCAGCAGACAAGTATACAGAGAGCCAGAGAACAAACTTAAAAAAAAGTTAAAAAAAATTTAAAAGTCCAACACATTTTTAGTTAAAAAAAAAAAAAAAAAATTCTTTGGTCTACATTTCTGAAACATCAAGGTTATCATTTAACCAGTGGTTAATTTCCCATGGAAAGAACTAAAGTTATTTTATTTCCCAAGGCCTAAATATAGGACATGTTAATATAATTGCCACTGCACAGTACTTAAAGCCACATTTGAAGACTTCACATCACATACATCCTAACAGTTAACCAGAAGGCCTAAAACAGCCTGAAAAAAAGCCAGTTAAAGTTGTAATAGCAGCTTAGCATATTTACAAACTAAACTACTAATGTTCAAAACGTCTTGCAAATATTGCTCCTTCCCACAAAACCTTGTCAGTCAGGGTACTAACGTTATCAGTCTTTTACAAACACGACGGGCTCAGTAGGATTTCTTCCTTTTATTCAATTTAAGTTCCATTCCTGGTGTTTCAGCTGTCTGTGGGTCATCGTTTAAAGGAGAACGCGTCTACCTAGCTTAAAGTCAGTAAATGGCAACGGAGACCGTAGAATTGGGGAGTTTGATGAAGTAAGCACGACCGTCTTAACTGGCTTGGAAACTGTAACATCAATCCATCTCCACCTCATTCAGGGCTTTCTGCGGGAGCACTTGGTTCATCAGTGGCAAAAGGTTTGCATCACCTTTTAGAGCTTCCAAACGTCAGTGGTTCCTATGCTAATTCTCACTGAAGCAAGGAATTACATAAACAGGAGCTAAAATACTTTAACTAATGCAGAAAACAGATGGCTTGCATTTTCTTAGCTCTCAAGAAAGGCTAAAGATTCCCTTGTATTTAAGGATATTCTCATATTTTGTAGTCATAAAATGGTTCAAAAAGCAAATAACAAGCACCCAAGTACGGGGGCGGGGGGCGGATAAGCATAGAAAACAATTTTTCAGAAGATTAAAGAGAGGGAGAGAGCTTGAATATCCTGTGCTACAGCGGTCATTACCAACATGCCCCTTAGAATTAAATTAACATGGACATGAAATACCAAGATATAGATAAACAATAGACTATGCTGTGAAATCTTAAGAAATTACTGTTATTTGCCAGTAATTCAATTGGCAAAAGCAAATTCTGTTTATCACACGTGATGTCCAACACTGTGTTGCAGTGTTTTGCTTTTTGGTTTTTTAACTAATATCAACTACAGTAAAAGAAAACAAAAAACCTTCTACAATTTCACACTCGCCTTCTACTTGGTACTGCTAACATTAGACATTAATTACACGGTATGATCAAATACATATAGCAAATAATCCGAATATTAAATTCAGTTTTTATTGAAGTAATTTTAATTTTCAGCAGAAACATTTTTAGATCGTTTTTGAATAGGTCTTTGCTCTTTTCCCCAAAGACCTGAATTGTAATATTTTCCAAGTTCTTTAAGGTTTCATTTTAGTATTCTCTGCCAAAGTGACCACAATCTTATGATGGAAAAAACATTTTGAATAGTTATGCCCCACATAGCTTGCAGCATATCTATATATTAACTTACACGGCAGAGGTCAGATATTTCTCAATACCTTCAAATTTTGCGTATCGTTCGCATACATCGAAGAGTATTTCATGAAGGAAAGACCTGCATACATTTAAACATACAGTCCCTTCCAGCCATAAACCAGCCGAGATGAGCTTCACTTCCCCGCCTTTAGAAGCCATCCTAACATCCACAGCAAACGCTCACTCAGAGCAGGCAGGCGGCAAGAACAAGAATGAAGATAAGCTGGGGTGACAACGGAAGGACAGTGCACCAATTCATGCGTATCACCCGGACCATAAGGGGATCTCGGAAGATGGACTGATACCATTATATCATTCCGTATTATATTCATCTTTTCTCTCCTTCATTTCCTCAAAATGGGAAGTTACCACAACAGTGTTATTTTTTAATACAAGTGAATTTTTGATAAATATTCAGTAACTTTGTGCACAATACAGATTAATATTTGGATACATCTCACAGATTGCACACTGCACATGTAATACTGCAGCGATTTCCAAAAAGTAGGTCATATGAGAGCAGACGACATGAACATTTCTGCTTGCATATGAGAAAGGCGGTTCCAGATCCATTTGATAAGATTCCCTTTACGGCAACAAAAAGCATGAACTATGTACATAAAGTCTGTTAGCAGATTTGACAAACAGGAGATAAGGAAAAAAGGGCAAGAAGAGAATAAAGCACTGGCTTCGCATCTTGCAGCTTCATATATATACACACACACAAAATATTTTTATATATAAATATGTGTGTGTATACACGCATATATAAATATACTTCTCCCTCTTAAGAAATAAGTGGAGACAGTGTGGTTTAACTCCTTAAGGGGTAAGAGCAAACATGGTCCCAAGCACTTGCCTTTGCCATCAAGCTTAGGTTAGTGCTGAGTTATCAGCAAGAAGTAAAAACACAATAAAATAGACCCAAGTTTTGAAACCTTGAAAGTTATCACAGAACAGGTTTGTCATCCATTCGCTTACTCTGCTTACCATCCTATAGTGAAAGAATGCAAGTCACTCATTATCTGGGCAGTCTACAAGTATGTAGTTCTTGACGTTAGTTTTAACATGGTTTTATGTCATTTTTTTCCATAGGATTTTATAATCAAATTGTCCAAGAGTATTTTTTCCCCTCACTCCTGCTGTGAAATAGCCCTTTAAAGACAAAACGAAACCCCAGCTTTAGCCAACCGGGAAAAGAGTGAAACTACCTATATGCTGCCAGAGACTATTAACTACACGATTTAAAAGAAAAACACTTCTTTGATGGATACATGTCATGTAGCCTGTAAAACTTGCAGCCTTTCTTCCTTTTGCTTTGGCTGCAGCAATTAAGGCTCAGGGCACAGGACACGGAGACGAGATGTTCTCAGCCATAGGACAAGCGTGACAAGCAGAGGACTGAGCAGACACTAAAACCCTTTAGACAGCAACTACGCACAGACATAATCACATTTTGCTTCCATAAAGTAAAGAGAGGTCAAGAGAATCATGGCTGAGAGGCTTGCCCTGCCCTTCATCAAGATCAGAGCACCCCGAACTTCAAGAACTTCCTTTTGACTCCAGACAGCTAGTGAAAACGGTAGGTTTTCAAGAAAATGCATTTAGTCTACAACGTTCTGACCACCGTCAGAGCAGGTGGTCGCTGCAGCCACTAAACCCATGCACTGGAAGCGTCGGTGCCCCTTTCACACTTCTTCCTCTTCCTTGAGATGCAAAAGCCTCAAGCGTCCATCATCTCTTCACTGGTTTATTCTCTTTTTTGTAGCCGATATAATAGCTTATGTTAATTGGCAACGCAACACAATTTACTCAAGATTGTTGAGAAGTGGTTTCAGTAACATGACTGCAGTCATTTAATCTGCAGTCATTCAGTCGCCACTCAGATACAGGTTCAAAATTTGTAGAAATTAAGCAAGTATAAGATGCACCTATCACTCTAAATTCATAGAGATGAAGTGGGGAAAAGACTCAACATATCAAGTGTTTCGATAGGGTTTTTTCCCCCCTTTAATTAAATCCTAAGATAAAACCCTTGGACAATGCTAAGGTCTTTTCAGAGAACCACCACCCAAGATTATACACAGCTCTTAGAAACTGTCAGTTAACAATACTGCATAACAGAAAGATTGTCTAAAAACCAGCAAAACTAGCCAGAGGTGATGAAGTCAGACATGGAAATTGTTAAGAATCAGATCCTTAAAAGCTAAAATGCAGCTCAAATCAGTGAGCCTGTGTCTATGCTGCACTTTAAGCGTATGCTTCCCTGCACCAGGTCTAAGCGAGTCTAGCACTTTAGTCGGGCCCCAGTGAAGGCCACACGCTTCAGGCACTAAAAACCAAACAAAAAGGAAAAAGAAACACCCCATAAACAGTAGATTAAAGTTTGTGAAACTAAACATATTAAAAAACTTTTTTGTTTGCTACTCAGTGACCATTCTCTTGGTCAAAAAAAGGCAAGGGCTAGGAGGAAGATCTTGAAAGTCATCTCTGCATGGCACATGCCCCCGCTGGACACCCCCCAGCCCCTGGTATCCAAAATATATTTAGTGCCTTGTGCTGGACCGCGAGCCGGGAGGCTTGGGGGTAATTTCAGAGGGGCTCACTCATTATACTCCCTCAAGGTACAGAGCTGTATCGAAAGCACAGTAGAAAAGACAGGATATTTTCGCATCCCTTGGGACAAACGGAGACGTCTCCTGCAGTGGCATATGCTATGCCATAGGAATTCCTGTAGCTGCAGCTCTACGTTATTAGTGAGTCATTCCAAAGACTAGAAATAGAAATCTTTTAAGTGCTTGTACACCATTACCCGATGTTATTATGGAACACTAACAGCTGAACACTGCTCACCTCCCAGGAAAAGAACACTCTTTTTCAAAATTAAACCAATAATTTGTTCCATAGTACACGACAATTTTGTTTCATCAGTGTACGTGCTCCATCTATTGCCTTTCTATCAATCGTTCAAAATCCATTTTACAGAAGGAAAAAAGGTCAGAGCTGAAACGCTTTATCTTCCTAACCAACGTAGAGCAAATACCCTAACGTGTCAACTGTAGGAAGCCAACAAGCACGCGAACGCCTGGGAAGCGGCGAGCACTCGGGGCAACGCAAGAGCAAAGGAGGGAGCCAGTGAAGATGACTTACTGAAACAAGCCTCGCCAATGCAAGAAGCACTTTGATTAATGGGTGCAATTCCGTTCGTAAAGATTTCTGCTGTCTCTCTGAATCAAAACAGCATGTCTATAAAAGCTGAGCAGCATCCTGGAAGGCATCCTAACCGACATCTTCCTTTCCAGGCGTGCAGCCGACAGCGGTCCCTGCAGCAGGGCCTGCAGCGGTGCCATTCACCACGCTTCACTCCCACGGGTGACAGCGAGGAAGCACGCGCGATGTCCAGCGGCGGCTGTGCTTCACGCGGCACGGAGAATTTCAACAGAGATAGACAAGAGGCAGCAGCTGGCTGCGGAGCACCGAGCTCCCTACCGTAGGACCGGTTGTACCTTTTTGTCTTTATGATCAGCGGACCAGAAGCACGGAGCAAACCGTGGTACGAAATCAGCCCAGCTGCTCTGCAGGTCAGAGCACAGATGTATAAATAAGAGCCCTCTCTAACTACAGGCAATTAAGATTTTTAAGTCGCTGTCACTATTTAAAAAGACAGAGAAATGAAAAGAGCCCATAATGCCATGTTTACTTCAGCTCAAGTCATAACATTGGTTTCTCTTGCTTACAAACCAACTCTTGAATCAATTCGTCTTTTTAAAAATTGATAAATACTTATTGCTAGGAGTCATCAACTTTCTGTTGAAGAAATAAATAGAAATAGGAGCTCTTATAAATAGGTGCTTCCTCTTTAATATCAAAACCATCCTGAAAACTACATTTTCTGTATAAGGCACAAAATGCAAAATTCCTTTGCAGCTAATTTTGTGGTTTCCCTCTAGGTACGTTATAATTGTAAGCCATAAGTGATTTATTTTAAGTAATCTGCATGTGTTAAAATCTCACCACTGCCCTACGCCTTTTCCCAGAAAAGAACAAGAAACAGCATTAGGTTCTCTCTCCAGGGCTTCCAATAGCAGATGGGAAGATCTCTAGTGATGTTCCTTATGCAAGTAAAAAAATATACTGCCGTCAATGAAGCTCAAGAACTTGAATAGGACTACTACAGACTCAAACCTGTCCTGAACCACAAAATAAAAAGCACAATAGAGCTCAACTATTTTTAACAGTGTCTGTTGAATCAGTGTACTGTAGGTCAAAATAAACCTACGGGACCACCACCTTATGCTTTTCTTACCACATGAAAAATGGCTTTAGATTCGAAATAGCCATCTTGATAACCAAGCTCTTCAAGACTTCTGAATTTTGTTGAAAATGTTCAAAATTAAGTGCCTTATTTTTGAGAGAGAAAGAGAGATACATTGCTTGTTTTAAAAAGTTCTCTCCGTTACTTTACAAAATGAATTTTCAGAGTGAGCTAAGAGATGGTAAGTCAAGTTTTCTATCTTACATATATATGTACATGTGCACATATATATTTTTTTTAAATATAAATACGCATTTTTAAAACTTACTTGCTTCTTTCCAAACCACATTGCAAAGTTGGGAAAAAGTGTAAAGTGAAAGCTTTTGTCAGGAAAAAAAAGATTAAGACATTTCAAAATAAGTTGAAACGAAGTTTCTAAAACAACACGAAAAACATTTTCAAGCCACTGGTTTAATAAGGAAAGCCTTCTGCGACCTAAACCAAAACAAATGATATAAACGTCTCTGAAACGTAACCGATGGGCCGAGATGAAGGGCAACGAAATAGCGCAGGAAGGCAGCCCAGTGACAAGTCTCAGCTTCTAGTTCCACTGCAAAGGGTGAAGATGGGATGGAGAAGAGATGTTGGGGGGTGGGAAGGCAAAAAGTTGTCTCTGGAAGTGGAACCGGTGTGCTGCTGAAAAGCTAAAATGGCATAGCTAGCCAAGTAAACACTGAGCTCCAATTATCTTACAAAAATTACTGACGTTCTTTCGAATAGAAGCAGTCAAAAAATAAGTTCATTCCAGATGATGATGATGATAGCAGAGTGGGCTGCGATAGCCACACAGCCAACATTGCTGAGCTTTGTGGAAAAAAGTGGGAATACGTGCTAAAAAGCAACGGATAAAAAAAAGGCAACAGAACCATATTTGCATGACTGGTGTGTATTTTGTATGATCATAACACTAACACCATTTATAATAAGAAGTTAGATATAAGATAATAACAAAAATATCTTAAACTGTCTCTGACTAATTGCTGTGCATCATGACCCATTTAGGAGGCCTAACTTATAATTAGAGCTGCTGCACAGAGTTTAAGAACTTTCTGTTCTGCGTAATTAACCAGCCTTAATAAAGTTGTTCCATGGAAACACAAGCATTTTGCTTCCGAGCAGACAGATGTTCCACAGATCTACACGACCACGTCAGTTTACTCTCCTACGGAAGGGCTGCGGGTATGAAGCTTAAAATTGAACTTTGTATCTATGTAATAATTTGAATATCAGAGTTTATATTGTTCAAGATAACCAAACTCTTTCCACTTGATCAAGCACTCCCAACGAACAGGACTGAGCTACGTTCAGGAGTAAAACCTTCCAAAACTTAAATGCCTAAGTAATTTTAGATTACAATAGCAGCAGGGACAGGAGGAGTTTGCATGCCATTATCCCCCATGCATAGGAATTACATATTTAAGTCCCTGTCAGAGTCTGCATTACCTTGTCATTGTTAAGACACAACAAAATTCAGTGTCACATTTAGCTACTGGAATGGTCTCTGAATGCTAGTTTCTAACTGACTATGAACAAAGCCTCTGCTCATAGTTGCCCCAAATCAATACTCAGGATTCGTTGCCAAAATGAACACTTAGCCCCTTTAGCCCTGAGTGCTTACATGCAAGTATATTATAGTACGAAGCACGTTTGTAGGATAGGTTTACAAAGCACGTAGTATCTAGTTATGTATGGGGCACACACCCTTCAAATGCTTTGCTTGATATTGTATTTATGCGGTCCCCTCATAAATGGTTCTAACACATTAATCTTCACAGCACCCTGTGAAGGCGGCAGTTATCAGCAACCCTACGTTACCGAAACATTTAATGACTTGCCCCGGGTCACACAGGACATCTGCAGCGATGCAGGGAACGGCTCCTGGGATCTCGGAAATCCCATCTCAATATTCCGGCCACACTGCCATCCGTCCTCAGCCGTACTTAATACAACTAAATTACCGATGGCAACAAACAGCAGAATCTGACTTTCAGATGAGCTGATTTGTACAATGAGTCAATCCATAACTTTTGTCTCCTTCAGACACTTAGATAGATGGGCTGTACGCCCAGCATGTTATAATAACCCTGAAAAGCTTTTGGCTCGGACTGCAAGCACATTAGCATTAACTTAAATCTGCTGCTTTGTTTACTATATGAGATATCTGCTTCTGCTCCATGCCTAAGTGATACCAATTAAAGAGACCCAAATACAGAGCCTACTGAACAGTTTACAGCATGAGACTAAAGCTACCCACTAATACAAAATTTAGTAAACTGTAGCTGGTATTTATTCCTCCAAAGCATTAGGTCTGACAGTCACCTTTTTCTTTTCTAGCCAAGGGCTTATCATGATTTACATTCAAAACCTTCACGAAAAAAAATTATTCAGAAAACGTTAGAAACGGGGTCCACTCCTGCTGCTTCTGAAATGGATTAACATGACTCCAGTCTTGCATCCACACGACTACAGATGACAGCGAAGCCACCCTTGATTTAAGCTGCTGGAGAGCAAGACAGGAAAAGCATGGAAAACTCTGCTTTTTCGGCTGTTTAAACCCATTATGGAGTCCACACAGCCACACAGGTACTAGAGTAAATCACTCAGTGGGAGAGGACGCCATTCAGCAACAAGAGGCGTTTCTTCTTTCTTTAGAGTTACAAATGTAGCAGGCCTAGGAGGGGTCTAATTACGCTCAGAACACCCAAGCAGCATTAGCAGTGGTAATTTATTGACCAGATCAGCGTAGCTTAATGCGCAGACCGAAAAGACAAGTCAAGGATTGTATCTGGACCGCTGAATTACCCACAGCTTGCTAGGGTGAGCAGATTGCTGCAAGCCAATGAAGCCATCCGACAAAACCATAGGAAAGATTTATAACGCCACCATACTTGGCTTTTCCTGGTTTTTAGTGAAATAAGAGAAAGGTAAGATATGATTTTTATTTTGTTTATTTTTAAATGCTTAGAAACAAGTTCAGGAATCATTACCAAGACACCCTGCTGGAACCCAGAGTCACTAATTACCCAGATGGGCAGCTAGGGATCCAATCCAACACAACCTATCCAGGTCAACGGAGTGCTTTTTAATCCATCCTTGCAGCCTTCAGATCAAGCCCTAGAAGGCCAGTACTGACCTGGCTAGTACTGGCTTATCCTTTAAACTCAAGTGCTAATTACCATCAGGTGCCAACCCTTGCATGGCTCTGCCTCTTTGAAAGCACAAAAACATGGAAATAAGAATGATATACAAAGCTAAAACAAAGCAGCATTGAACACAGAATGGCAAAAGAGCTTGTTAAAGTGTGTTTTCCTGCTTCTCTATACTAACTTTTCCGCCTTGTGCTACCAAAAACAGTGAATGTTACTGAGCAAAAAGTGCTATTAGACTCACGAATGCATTTTCCAGCAGCTACTACGTGCTACTGTGCTTCCAGTAACACCTCCACAAAGATCAAGCCTGTTTTGCAGAAAAATGAAAGGAGCAAATGGCCACGGGAGTATTTCACAGACACGACCCCATATAAAGTCACTCGGAGTAGTTTAAGTGTGTTCTTAGAATAGGTCCTCCCTCTTCTCTACCACGAAGTAACATGTATCAGCTGGCTAGTTAGGCATAACTGAGGCTAAATTAGGAAAGATGAATTTACATCACTGGTAATTCCTTTTTTCTCCCTCTGTATGACAAGATAGGAAACTGGAAGCAAAAGGGAAGGTTAAAGCAATCTGTATTTCCAACAGCTGACACGCCCAAGGGCCTTACTCAGTGCTCCGTCCTCGGCTTCTGCACAGTCAGAACCTGCACTCTCCTGCCAACCAAGCCCTAAGCCCGCGAGTTGTTTGGTGAAGCACCTCACGCCAACAGCCTCTAAATTCAGCCGGTTACTGTCACAAACGCTATCTAGTGCTGCTTCATCATATTATGAGGGAAATTAAATAGGAAGCAAAGGACTTAACACGCTTCTCTACTATTCAGGCTCCTCAAGGGGAAAAAGAAAAGGAAGAAAACCTCAGGAACTGAGGACTTTTTGCTTCCTTCGAGCCCTCGTTCATTTAAACAGAAGAATCAGAAACCCTGACAATCTCCTCTAGCAACCCCCTCCCATCACACCGAGTGGAAAAATCTTGCGGACGGCTCTTCACAGAGGATACAGGAATTATTGACAGATCTGACTCTGCATCTTCCCGATCCTCACAACGATCCTTCTCACCCAAGGACTGCAGACACGCAGACTTTGACACAGCCGAGGCAAGCCCCCTTCCACACGGTTCTCCCAAAGATGCAGCAAGAGCACCTGCATCTACCATGCCTAGGCTGCTCCGGGACGTCGCAGAAAAATCTCCCCGCACCTAGCGATTCAAATGGGGGCTTACTATGCGATGCCCCCGTCTGCCTGACGTATTACTTGGCCAGAAGGCAGACTTGCTCTTTCTACTGGGGAAAAAAACTTCCGATTATCCCTCCCCGCTATTTATTTTAATCCTTTCATACACAGTGCAAGTTCTGGGGTTGCCAGCGACAAATACCAATAAAAAAGCCCACCACCCAAGCCACAGCCCACAACCAGAACACCCTTACAAGTGCTCTAGACGGAAAGGGACCCCGGATAACTTACGCGCGGGTGTATCTCCTTTCTCAGCGCCGCATTTAGAAAGCCTCCCTTCATAAAACGGATGAAGCCGGGCTGCCGCAGCCAGCCTGCCTCCCGCTGCTCCTTGCGAGCGACAGTGCCGAGCAGGGAAGCCCTCCCTCCTCCCCGCCCTCCCTCTCCCGGGATGTCAAAGCCACCAAATCCAAAACATAAGCACGGAGGACGGCACCGAGCCACTCGCTCTCAGGGTGCTAGCTCCTACAGGGGGGAGGAGAGAGAGGAACCACGCAGATGCGGATAAAACAGCATGCAGCAACAACATGGACACACAGAGATGCTTTTTATTCCCCCACTCCCCTCTTCCCCCCATCAGCTGGGAAGGGGGTACGACCTTGACTTCAGAAAAGGTCATTTGAGACAGGGGCTGGCAAGTTACAGCAATGCTAGCACCAGGAGCAGTGCCAGAGCTGAGGCGGGGGAGAAGAGGGAAACCAAGAAAAGCAGCTGCTTCGAAACAGTTTTGCTGGGCCGGCTAGGAGGCCAGCTGACAAACGATGCTAGTTTTGCTTAAAAAGGTATCTAAGTCTGCTTCACTGCTGCTTTATAATACACTTCTGTGACTACAGCTCTGCTAGAGGTGCAAAGCTAGAGTAAGACAGTAAGTCTAAGCCAGTACCTCAAGTAGCATCCAAAAGGAAAACCCTGGGAAAAGAAGGGCTGGAAGAACCAGGGACAGAAGGAAAGGCACGTCATGGGATGGGGCTGGCAGAAAGCAAACGGCACGTCACCCCCGCCGCCCGCCCTGAAACACAGCACCGGGACCCCTGCTTCAACAGCTCCACGTCGTATTTCTCCACATGATAATTCAAATGGTCTGAGGAGAAGTCTTCAGCTGCACGGACTGTGAAAAGCGCACAACACAGTGGTACTCAAGTAAGAATATATGGGGGGCTTGTTTGGTCTCTGTAAAGGTAACTATCACAAGATTAAAAGGGAGCTTAAGCTTATAAAGCATCAAAAAGGTCACTTGACATAAATATCCCATTAAAGTTGCTTTCTATTTTTTCCCCTCCATGCCTTGCTACCTATTACTTTGGTTTTTCCCCCAATGAACCTCTAGGAACAAGCTTAATACAGGAAAGCAGAAGCTAATTTCATCACAAGGATTTAGGTCAACTTCAGTTCAAGACCTAACCAGGTCTCACTAAGTAAATGGTTGGATTTCCTACCAGTTTAATGGAGGGCCATGTTCTCATAACCACATATACAGCAATCAAATGGATTTTTCAAATAAATTTGCTACTCTATCCGACCCTTCATATTACAAGCAGAGATGCACGTCTCCCTTTTGAGGGCAGAAGAAATGGGCAGAGCATTGCTGCAGCGGAGACCAGAGCAGGCCGGTGAGGTAATGGTCGCTGCGGAACAGAAGGAAATATTCTGGGTCAGCAACACCGGGATTTATTTTCTAAAGGGGTTTCGGAAAATACCATCATTTACGATGTGGTTCAAAGATGACAAGTAACACCTCTCATTCTTCTAATATATCATCACTTCAGCATAGAATGGACACAGTTTAGTGCTCTTACAATTTTAGGGCTTCCTCAGTGCAAGAATAAGATCTAACAGTGAAGGCTACCGGGTATTTTCCCTAGCTGTGCAGTCTTCTAACTAAAAAAAAAAAACAGCTCTATATTAAGCATACAAAATCTTGTAGCGCAAGCACATGCATCTTGAAGCCTGAATTGTTTCAGCCACATAAGGTTTCATAATTTTAGTAAGAAAATATTAACCCACACATCAAGAAGTAACAGAAGACAGGCTTTGATGTGCTATTAAAATCAGAAGATTGGAGCGAGGGTTAAAGAGAACAGCAAGCCGGAAGAAATGCAAAACCAGAAACAAACTATTCTGTGATGCTGTATGCATTAGCTCTGGTCAGTGCTATCTGGAACTGATTCTGAGAAAGCTTTAACACTTCTCAATACTCCTCCCATTAAAACTGGGAAAGAAGTTATGATAGTTACGTTGGAACCTTTTTTTTTTTTTTAGAGAGATCTCTCTGTACTTCCCCCCCCCCCCCCCCTAAATTTATTGTTTTATGCTTCTACACCACCGACATAAAACGACTGAAGCAACCTACAACTTCATTCTGAGACCAAAGCAAGCGGCAGCGTTCTTTGTGCAGCCTGATGAGGCGGGGTACTTTGAATCCTGCAGCACAAAAACATGCCCCAAGTAGAACACGAAGGAAGCCAGGAATAAAGCAAGCTAGGAAATTGCTGCATTGAAATATGTGGCATGAAACATTCATTTGTTTTTCCCCCTATTCCTCCTTCTCTTATTTTCCAGATACATCTAAGTTGTTTCATTCATAGCAAATGAAATCGATAATGCTTTTAGCTCAGTACCTAGAGACTTCAGCATAATGCTGCACCCCTTTCAAACCTAACCCCTTCCGGAATTGAAGAGGAGCAAATCCCAAGCATAAAAGAAATGCTGGAGCAGGCCCAGGGTTTTTTTTATAAGTAAATACATATACATACACACACATTGGGGCTCTGAAAAGGATGGGGAAAGCAACGTTAACGCTTCTTAGTAGACTGCACCGGGTGTCAAAGCAGCTTGAGCAGGAGACTCCTCTCTTGGGGGAGAGCAAGCCATTTCACTAATTAAAGCTGTTCTTCCACGCTTCATTTCCTGACATTTGAGCAGTCCAGTCTCCCTCAGTCGCAGTCGCCTTGCCATGGGCAGAACAGCACATGCCATGGAGCTCAAGCCAGAGGCTGTGCTTCTGAGGCTGATAATTTGTGACTCAGCTCCTTAACAAATTAAAAAAAAACAAACAAAGGAAAAAACCAAACCAACAGGTCACTACCCAAAGATGCATTTCAAGGAGGACGCTCAAATCCACTGAACTTGAAAATGTCTTTTCCATCATGGAGTTAAAGTCTTTCTTGCATTACAACATAACTAACAAGAAGTGGCCAAAACAACCTGTCACCAACCAGCAGCACAGGAGCAGTTTTCTCCTGCTAGGGAATGCTTCGAGGGTTTCACCACAAAATCAAGAGTTTTCTTCTGCACAGTAACAGACTGCTAAAGCAAAGCAAAATATTTCTCTCCAGCACTAAATCCTTCAGAAATAAGCTAACAAAGGCCAACTCGGAAGAGCCCTTCAGGTGCTATCTCCTAAACCACTGAACGAGGGACAATTTTCACCTTCCTGGCAGAGCCAGCCACAGACAGCGAGAAGCGCTTGCCAAATGCGCATTAGCCCATGTCTACATAACAGCTTTGAACTACTGTAGTTCAGTATTGGGTATTTCCAAGGTGAGTTTGTTGGTTTGGGTTTATTTTGGGTTTTTTTTTTTTTTAAGTTCCATTCTTCATGACAGTTGCTTCATGAAGATAATGGCAACAGCAAGCCCGGAGATCCCTCTCAAGAGAGACTCCTGCTAAAGGGATCAATCAGAAGTTTTACATGACAAGCAGATCCATATTCTGCCCAGGGGAGTCCCCACCTGTAGTAAGATCAAGATGGCATCTACCCACCCATTTGGGTCTTGGCCCCTCAAAAAAAAAAAAAAAAAAAAAATTATTGTTTCCTGGTGCCAATTCTGTCCCTACCTTACCCATCCCTCACTAACCCCAAACCAAATCCCACAGTCACTGTCATCAGGGAATAGGAAAAGCAAAGAAAAAGCACAGCACTTCGTCCTTGACCTCCTCTTCCAAAACCTGGTGGGTGTGAAGGGAGGAGAGTCAGGAGCCATAATATGGCCAAACTAACAAGTGACGGATGCTAGATACGCACTTTTTGGTTGAAAGGGTAACTTGAAAGAGTTGTTCTATACTCTCTCCATTTTTCTTCAGTGTTCTTTGCCTTCTCTTTCCTCCTGCTCAAAGCCTTACTGGTAAGGGAATCTAACTTCATTTACAGTGTAGGCAAAAGGAAGTTCTCTGGTATTTATTAATTTCCAGCATTATGTCTTTCTAATTGAATTTCTATGCATCTCTGCTTAGTGTTCGGGACATAATTGAAGGAGGTGGTTCCTACAGTTCAGCCTGCATGAGCCAACCTAAAGGTTTTCCAAAGCTCACGACAGGAACGAGCAGCTTTCAAACCAACCTCACAATTCCCAGGGGAACCGGCACCACAGCAGGTAGCTTCCATCGACACGCCCAGAGGTGAAAACATTGTAATCCTTACAAACGCACAGATCCACACGGACTGGATTTACTCTATGGTACCCAGCAAAACTTAGATTCTGATTTTTTTTTTCCCAAGAAAAGCTATAGTCTGTTATCACACCAATTCATCCTACAGACTGGGGAAATCGGAGCTTCAGTGCTCTGCCTCCGAGATAACAGAATTTGCTACAAAGCACACAGTTGGGGCGGGGGGGGAATCACATTTCTGCTAATGGAGTACAAATTCTCCTCAGGCTTTCGCCTACCCCAAGGGCTGCTTATTATTTTGGGGGATTAAACTCACTGCAGAAGCCTTTGGAGCGTGCCAAGTGCTACCTGCCCTTGCAGATCGACCTCAGCAAAACCAAATGGCAGGATTTATTGAGAATACTTTTTCCACTGCACCTAAGGGATGGTTGGGAGAAAGTGTTTTGAGGAAAACGAGCAGATCCTGAAGCCAAAGATTAAGATGCTGGCAGGAGGAGGGGGGATTTTATAGTGTCTTCCATTTCCATTTGAAAAAGAGCTCTGGGTATTGAGTAACACCCCCTCAGCCTACAGAGTAATCTGTCCTTTTAAACACAAGCTTCTTGTTAAACAACAACAATTAAAAAAAAAAACTCAGCACATTATATATTTTAATGGAACTGTCCTTGACGTGTGATATGAAGGCAAATTCGCTTCCTGTCAGCCTGACTCAGTCTAATGGACTTTCAAGCTGCAGTTTTTCCACTCCTCTTAATGACTTGTTGCAATGGAGATGAGGGCTCTGCGTACAGCAATGCCATCTTCTGGCACAGTTCCTGTGAGAAAGGGAACTCGCTGAATACCACTAAAAGAAAGCTCCTGTTTTGGGAAAACAGACACTCAGGCTCCACAATAAATCTCGTATTTTCCCCTCTCCCTTGCACGTACTGTTGGGCTCCAATTGTTCAAGGGACTGAAACGAAGCGGTGAGAAGGCACACAGCGCACTGCAGGAGCGAACTCGCTCAAGCGTCTCTTAAAGGCGCACCAAGTACACCACCACGAGCGAGGATTTGCACGAACTTGAAGGTAAAGCACTGTGGCTGAAGACATGGGTGTGTTCAAAGCTCAGCAATGCAGGAACCTGGCAGAAGCAGGCAGACAGAGCCAACTTTGCACGTCCCTGGGAAAACGCTTTCTGTATCAGCAAACATTTCACACATCTGATTTATTTTACTTTTGTATTCCCAGCCAGAAAAATCTATATTAAGCAACAGCAAAGATGGAAAACACATGCTATTTACATTAAGGAAACAAACAAGGGCTAGCAATTCATAACTTCCTCACAATTCTGACTTTCTCCTGAACCATCTCTATTTGTCATTTGGAGATATAGTAGGACAGGCTTAAGATAAAGATTTCCCACTAAATCTAATACTTATACTTTTTTCCTCAAAATTTGCAAGGTTCATGCTATAGTATGTATTGAGAGTACAGATTTCAAAGACTGAATGAGAAAGTCAGATCTTAAGTAGATCTTCTCTGAAATAACCCTCGAGAAGAAACAACATCGTGGAGTTCTTATTTACCGTGTCATTTGCTACCAAAAGACCACCCTGGGAACCAGAGGCGCTGCAGAGATGCTAACCTGGCCATCTCAGCCAGAACGGCCCATGCCCTGCTGCTTCTCGGATACCACTACCACCGGTAAGACAACCACTGGCAGGCAAATGACAGTTGATTCCTTTCTCTCCCTCTCTGACATTTTCATCCTGCGACTCATCCAGAGATCTCAAAAAAATACTTTGCAACATGCATAAAAAACACAATTTCATTTGCTCTCCACCAATGAAACATAATTTGAGGAAATCTTTTTGTGAATGAAACCAGCCCCTCTGATTCCCATATATTTGTTCATTAGCAAAGTATCACCTCCACATAGTTATTTTACAAAAGAACAGCATATTTTAAACATCTGAGCTTTCACATATAAGAAAGGTATTTTGGGCTGTAATTTGTAAAACTGTTGGACAAAGCTGAAAGAGTTCTGCTTTCATTTCCAGTTCCTTTGATGTCTTCCATTGTCTTGCCTCTACTTCTTTCCCACTATCAGTTTTCTTTTCTTCGTCTCTCTCTCTCCCCTTTTCTTTCGATTCCCATAAAAAAGGGCCTTTCCCAACTTCCCTGTACAAAAGCTATCATCTTCTCTTGCTTTTCCTACTGCTCCAAGTTAAATGCAGTTTTTACAGATGGCTCCCTCTGTAAACAGTACAGCCTTCATCAGTGCTTATAAATAACCTCTTAACACACACGGCTGTGCAAAAAGAAGCCAGAAAACATTTCTTTCAGAAAAAAAGAGTTTGCCAGTTACTTTTTGTTTTGAAGAAGAATTTCATAGGTTTTGGACTCGTATCAGATGCGTGACAAATACCACCAAAACTGTTCACAAAGCACTTCAAGTCCGAGATTTCTATCTTACATTGGTGAACAAATTAAGAGGCTGTCCCATCAGAAGTCTCACTTCGGAGGTCAATGATAATCAGATGCTTTCTACATGGCAAAGTCCCCGTCCTCCTTATGGCAGTGCCAGAAAGATGGAAGACAGCGGAAGAGTTTGGATGCTTTTACAGGCACAGCAAAATAATCACCTGCCCGACCACGATACCAGCATGGCAAAAGATGCTACTTTCCAAATAGGAGTAGATTCTTTTGGCAAAACGTAAGCACACCGACATCTTCTAAATCTTTCAGTTTGGGCTTCCTATGCTGACGCTCACAAAATCCAAGTTTGTTTTACTATCAGTTGGAAAGAACAGCCATTTTGACAAACCAGGCGGCCTGAACGCATCAGCGCCTTGGCCTGGCACGACTCCTAAGGCTGCGCCCCAGCAGAAAGCACCTCGCAATCTACGCTGCCGAAGCATTAAAAGGAAATGAGAGGAAGAAATACAGAGCTTTGCAGCCACCAGAATTGCTCTAGGAGCTGCCTCAATTATTTGAATTACATTCAGATTGCAACATGACTTCATCTCTCAAGTCTTAAAAGAATCCGTACAGGAAAAACACTGTCTGAAATGAATTTTTAGGCATCTAATAAAGAGAAAACTCCAAGTAAACCGTTTCCCACAGTAAATGTGTCTAGACACTCTTCTTCCCATAGATTCCCATTAGACTAAGGTCAAGAGTTACAGATATCCTCCATTCTCTCAGCAGTTCTTACTAGTTGATAATAATTCCCTTTCAGAAATGTTGTATTTGATCTTTCACAAAATCAAACATTTCAAGACGAATGTGCTTTGATCAGATTCTCTGCTCATGTTCTGACTGCAAGAGGGGAAGCACGTATGGAGGCACGGCCCACACTTCAAGTGCATTTTTCAAAAATTGTTTTGATTTCTCTGATAAGCCATTTAAGAGCCAGCCTATAAAAACCAGCCAGACAGGCACTTCCAAGAAAACAACATTATTACTGGAAGTATCTTCAGTTAAATAAAGTTTATCCTCTGGACACGCTAACACTGTCCTGACATATGTGGTAAATAGAGAATATAGACAACCACCGTCACTCCAAACATGAAGCTGAAGAGCTGACACAATCAGGTTTGCTTTTAAGGCCCATTCAGCCAAGCGTTTTGTTTGTTTCTTGCTCTGTGGGGGGAGAGCAGTCATTTAAAATGACATTGCTTGAGACTTACCACCCAAATTCTCAATCACTGTCTATTTTTTTTTTTCCCCCCAGAGTACTGGAATGTTCTATTTTAGTAATCATCAAGCAATATAGCAAATAGCACAGTTACGTCTCGCCAATACACAAAAGCTGTAGAACAAGCAATGCTCCAACAGGGCGTCTGGTATAAAAATGGTGCTACTGACTTTGGAAGCTGCATATTTAGTTTTATTATAAAACTGTAAATTACTAGTTTAAAACTACTCCTGTATCTCAGTTATTTAGGCATTAATGCATACGATACCAGGATAAAGCGCTCAATTGTTTTAATCTCACACTTCCATCTCACAAGCGGCACGGGAAAGTTAACCACGCTTCCAATACAACTGTGCCTGCAAACGGTTGATAACACACCAGGGCAACTTCCAGAGGCGAGAAGGATACAAACCGGCACGCTCGGGAAACAGCGCAGCCAAGACGCAGATGTTTGAAAGCAAAAGCTTTTATATTCTTACCTCAGCTACAGCAATTTTTCTCAGTATGGGAAACTACCTGACAAGTTTTTGCAGAGAGATGCGAAATCAACATCTGGTTTCCAATAGCTGTAAATTCAACCTCTCATAAGATGAAAAAAGAAACAACAATGAAGAACAGGCCACTAATTTCAAGATCTCATTATCTGAACGGTCTTCTCATACAGGTTTAATAGGTTCAACCTTTGCTGGCTCTGGCAAAGCTACAGTAAATGAAGACTTCTGTTCCCATAGGGATACCCAATATATGAAAAAGCTTAGGAAATACAAAACATATCAAATTAAAAAGCACTTGGGGCCAAATGCAATAATTCTGCAGATCAGTAGCTGAACACGGTGGGGTCTTTTTTCCTATTGAGTTATCTCTTCGGAGACTACCCAACTACGTGAACAAGGTAATCCTACACAAGCGCCCAGAGGGTTCTTCATGCAACAGAGCTGTTTAACTATAGTCCTTCTTTTGCCAGGGCAGTTAAAAAACCCGAGGAAAGCACAGAAGGCAGTCTATGATCCACAAACACATTTGGACACAGGACATCTGAAATGTGTACTTTGTTCAAATAGTTGCCTAGTTGAGTTACACGACTTTTCTTCTAAAGTTCATGCATCTGGGTAAACACAAGCATTTCCCATGTCTACTGGGGTCCAAATTCCTCATGAGTAATCCCAATAACGTAAAGCTGGAATCAGAAGTGAAGTATTTGTCTTGTCAAATCACATACACCAATAACCAGCTTTCAATAGTATTTTTGTCTGGCAACACAGTCAAATATCAGGTTCTGGTAGCAATACCAAGCGTTGGGTTTTTTGGTTTTAAATAGCTTATTTCCTGTACTCAGTAACACTACTTGGTTTTTCATTGCTGCAGTTTTTAAAATGAAGTGAACCAAACCAACACAAGTCTGTGGAGCTTGCATTTGGGGTAGCAGATGATGCACCCGCTTCTCTCCACCACGTTACAGAGCTGGTTTTGACAGCTCGCTCACTGTTCTCTTTGGAGCCGCAGCTCGGTGCCAGCTGAGCAGATCAGTTGTCAGGTAACACAGGATTACTGAATGTTCCTTCTTCAAGGAGGCGAGACATGAGTTTTTATCAGGCAGGGAATCATGATTGATGACACCTCATCTCAAAAAATCGAAACAGACCTCTTAAAATACTTTTTTTTTTTTTTTTCCCAATTGACATAGATGCTGATCTGCCCTTTAAAAAGTTACATTTGTTGTATCCTCTGTTGTGGGTGATACAGACAAATAAAAAGCTCAACACATTCAACCTGCCTAAACCAAGACAAAAGTTAACCTCACCTGCTAGCTGCAATATTTCATTTAGGCTTAGAAAAGAGGAGAGAAGAGAAGATTCCCACCTTTCCCAATTCCTTCTTTCCAACTGTTCTGGTCACCAGTGTAACATTTTCACATCAGCTTTACAGCCTCACAATGGAGGGAAAAGAAGCGTTCAGTCTAATGACTGGTTTAATACAAGGAATATACATCTAGACGCAAGACCGCTTTCACTTTTGGCAGAATATATCCTCAACAGAGACATTTAATTACAATCAAGGGCTACACAGTATCCCCAGTTAGGTTCGTACAGGTTTTCCATCTACAGGAGGTGTATGGAACCAACACAAAACACCCTGTACAAACCATTATTCAGTACTTGCATGTTAGAAGAGAAGGATTTCTCCAAAAGCACACTGATTTCTATAAGCATATTTATGTTCTTCTCAATTTGATAGTTAAATTGCATGAAAATTATTATTTTAATTATACATTAAGCGGGCTTTGAGTGAAATATATAGTCATTAACATCATCAAAAATGCAGAAGAAACATCACATTTTCAGTTATTCCATGGCTTCCACTGGATCTTAAGTATAAAAAAAGTCAATGGCTCAGCTATCATAATCTATGTTACCATGGTAAGCGTTCTGCCGTACACCATTCCATCTTCCTACAAACAGGGACCAAAAAAAACATATTTGTCATCTCTAAATGAGAAGATTTAATTTTTCATTCCTGTATCAAAGTGCGCTTCTCAACACACACCTATCTTTTTAATTGCATTTAGGTCAGAATTATTTTATGACAACTACAGTCATTACGACAACTACAGATATTAAGAGTTAAAACAAAGATTCAAGAAAAGGCCCAATTACAATAAGAAATGTTTATTGGTTTTGATTTCACAATACATGAATACTTTACTTTTCCTGCTCTAATCCTTTCAACTTCCTACAATATGAAAAAAGTTTCTTTAGTATGTACCTTAAGCCAGTATTTTCCAATTTTTTTCTTCCATATAAGTGCATCATCGTGTGCTACTCTAGCCACTTCACTAGAAAAGCAAGTCTAGAGGGTTCATCACAATTTCTTCATTAAGTATAAATTCTTTAGTATATACGTGTCCTATTAGATCTTTAAAAATATATATTACCAAAGCAAAAGAATAGACATCAAGTAAACCTTCATTTATCTTTCAACAAAAAGCATTACATTCTTTTGAGTAAGACTTGATATAGCCTCTTTCACAACAGTGTATATTCTACAGCTGAGCTATTGTTTTAAGTAGCCCGCTTCAGAACATTTATTATTACGAAATAATTTCTCTTGGGAATTGCTTAACAAAGACACTACGTATTCCGCAACGAGCCACTCCATGCACTTACAAATTAATTCTTCAGGTTGTATGTGCGAGCCTTAGCAATTCCATTTGAAATGCAGCTGAATTAAAATCCAAGACAAAATGAGTACTGATATACTATTATTTCTCCAGCTTCTTACACGGATTCAGTTTACATCACGATGTGTTTTGCAACATAAGCTTACACCGCTTATTCTAAATAATCATTGGCAGTGTATTACACAAGTAGAACTTAACTAAAAAGGATTAATAACGCGTTCTTTATGCAGCCCTGAAATCTGCCGCCCTTAAGCAAATGCTGATTTTGTGACTTTTGCAGAAGCAATACAGGCTAATAAGGGATTTTAAGCTGTAGCTGAAACTGAAGTGACCAACTTCCTCGATTCCTTGTTAAACAGCAGCAGGACTGAATAGATAATTGCTTTATGTTCTGGGGTTTGTCACAGCAACAGTATTGTAGGAACCTGGAGAGCTGACTTGCAGCTTGTTTTTACCGTGCATGGCATTTCTAGTATTTCAAATGGATAGATCATTACTGTCAGAGTCATCAGGACATTCTATTATTAATCTTAAAAAACCCCCATGATGCTGTTGCTCAGCAACTTTCTATGACTGAAATGAATCTCTAGACTACCTCTACAAAACCTTGATGAAAAGAAAAAAAAAAAAAATCAGAGATACAATACACCCATACTTTCAGGCAAAACTGTTACGGGGAAGAGATGTGTATGCTGTATTGTTACTGCGTGCTGGTGCTGCACCAGTAAAGCTCAAAGTCAAAAGCTCCCGCAGGCACCAGTCAAACTAATGCTCAATGGGACAACAGACGGCGTAGAGGTTGGCCGTCTCCTCAACCTCCAAATGCCTCAGAGGACAGATCCTCCGAGAGGTTTAAATAATTTGACATTAGCAAAACTTAAAAGGCAAGCCAACCCCCTTTCACATCTGCAGAAACTAACTCCAGGTAAAGGCCTAGGTTTAGATGCACCCCTCCGAAACGGGCACAGTTACAAGCGGGCTAACAGGTGCAGAGAATACCTAACTATGTTTAGTTGCAGCGAAGGCTGCGTCAGGTCACATTACATAGGACCAGAGCTTTCTACCACCCCACCAACACACTTGCAGATGCAAAGGTTTGCACCTCACCTCCATACCGTATTACAAGCAACCTTTCAGGAAATCTGATATTTCTTAGAATATCATTACAGACAAAGGAGACCCCAGTTTCATCAAGTGCAGCCAATAACGTAAACCCTTGACAGGGACTTTCGTATCCATCGGTACATCTGGCTGCCACCTGAACAGTAGGCTAGAAAGCTGCCGAGCCAAGCCCAGCCAGCGAGGGGCCCTTAGGCAAATAAATCACCTGCCAGTAGCAGTATTAGTCTGGGTGAGAAGAGGTTATCACTCATTAGCCCATGCTGAGTAAGCAATTTCTTATTATAAAAATAGAGTATCGATCGAGTTCCTACGGTGCCTGTCCATTGACTTACCAAATCTTAAGAACACATCCAAAACATGTCAGACAAAATGCTTTTACATAGATTTCATACACATTTGCTTTACTAAATATAGATTCTCTTCTTCGAGCTGAACAAACTGAAGGGGAACTGGCGGCCACTGGAGCCAACATGAGTTTTGCAGAGGTACTTTTACTTCTAAATACTTATACCCAACTCTTCTTGCTTGTTACTTGCTCTGACTTACCCAATCACCATTATGAGAACCATAGGGCTTCCTCCTTTTGCATTTCAGTGCCACAGGAGCTTAAAATCCTCTGTTGTTCTTGCCCCTTTTTGCATGAATAAGTAGTTTTCTCCAATTGCATCCTTAGAACCTCATAATTACCATAAAAGAATTAATGAAAATTAAGTTTGTTGGTTTGGTTTCTTGCTTGTTTCAGCAAGTGATACATTGTGATGATTAATATAAAGCAAACGTTTGCTGAACATAAATTTTCCTCTTTAATGGCGAGTTGACACCCATAACAGCTCAGTATTCCCGTAATGCAAATGAGACGAGGAGTGCTCAAATAGCAGGAATGTGGGCTCTTGCTCTCAAGACCTTCCTAAGATCATACAGCCGTTGGCCAACAGATACACAAGAAAATTTCATCTGGCAACTCAAATGGGCTATTCTGAAACTTTCAGCCCTGGAATCGCACTTTGCTCATGCAACGTTTTGACCCAGCAGGAGCAGAGTCTATCACCCATTTCTCCCAGCATATCACGGTCCTCAGGAAGAGCCCGTTCTTGCTCTCGGTAAAGTCTGAAGAAGGTTGTGCCGACACATACTCGCTTGGGGGGGGGGGGCTAAAAATAAAGACTACAATGGCATCTTTTCAGCAAGTACTGTCACCTGGAAAATCATGTGTGCTCCTGGTCCCTGGTAAGGGAAGAAAAATTCAGACCGGGAGGAGGGGTATCAGCCCTATTTTCTGGTTTCCAGGTATACTCCAATGTTGCCCACATTAGAGAGTCCTAAAATTGCTTGGAACATCCACCTTGTCAAATACCAGCCAGCCAGGAGACAGCAGAGAATGCACACCAAGACAACAGTGAACCCAGCAATGATTCGAGGTAGAGCATTTCCAGTACAGATCTCCAACTGCTACAGAAACAATTCTCAGAAATGGTCTCATTAAAGGGCAGGTTTCAGATACAAGAAGCTATTTGTAGGAAATCTAAGGCTAAATTATGAGTGACGTGATCTGGACCTAAAAACTCTCAAAGTTTACAGCATTCCGGGAGATGTAGATGCAGCATGTGACGCTCCCGTCCGCTGTCCCGGGCGAACCAACAGGCTTTGGCTTCTGTGCACTGACCAGCTGCTGCTCTCGGCAAGAGCTAAAATATCCTCTTGAATCGAGGCCAGGATATTAGCATCCAGCCTGAGCAAGTTCAAGTTCCCAGAAAGCTCTTGCGCGGTCACGAGAGAGTTCTACTCATGACAAAGTCCTGCCCCTTTCCCTGCCGGCTCCTGCACCACCCACACGTACATGCACAGTTACACATCAGAGGGAACCGCGGCCTCAGTCATCCACCGCCGCTGGAACGAAACGCGCATTCCTGGGAGCAGCAGCAGCTGAGGGTCACAGATGACCAAGTATTGGCAGTCATTCCACGCCAGCGGGAGGGGGGAGAGCTAGATTTTAGAAAGATAAAATAATAAACAAAAAAGTCTCGGAGGATTCACGTAGCTGTAAGCACACTAAAACAGCGTACAAAGGATACTTCAGAAGAATCACGTGCTCTAACAGCCAGTTACTAGATTAGATCACATACACAACACCCTCGTTCAGAATTAATTGCAAAATTTATTTTCTTCTCCTGGAGTTGCCTATGTGGGGCGGGAATCTTTGTGTCAGTTTGTTTTAAACCAAAGATTTTGGGTGCATTCTGTTTCTAATGGTGCATAGGAGTTGTAAAATGGAAATTGCCCTCAGTTTGATATCTTCTGAATATACGCACATAGGTAGGCAAGTAATCTAGGGTTACATTTACTTTTCTTAAAGAAAAAGAACCGCGACATTTAGAAAGATTGCAGAAGATGAATTAAATCTGGACACCCTCAATCTCTTCAGAGGCAAGCTCATAAAACAGTGCGTCACCATTAGACCTAACATAAACGATAAGGGTATTTACCACTCCGTTTCACCAGCTTGAATCCAGCCAGTTCGAATGCTTGAAACTCATTCCCATCCTTCGGATGTTTGGAAGCGTCCCGTGAGATAAAAGTCCTCTAACAGGACATACAACTTTTTGCAAGACTGCCAGGACTTCAGGTCACACGCCATTTCTTCACGTCAATCTGTGCCTCACATGCACACCCCACGTGAAGTCATGCCACTCACGGCAGTTGCATGAATACATTCATGCGTACGTTCTACTCGCCTTGCAAAGAGCAACGCCAGAGGAATCAAATGCTTCTCCAGTTTAGCCTGCTGTGAAATACATCCACCATTTTTATTTAATTCATAACCATTAACACATTTAGAATAAGCAATAATGGATATAATACCCAGTGCAAGGGTTTCAGCAGAAGTAACTGGATGCCTAAAGAAGTACAAATACTAAAAGCACTGAGGAACAGGATGACAGCGAGGCCATTCCCAGCCTGGACCTTCGCACTAGCAGCTCAGCATACAGGGACCAGTCACTTCCATGGAAGGAGATGCGCAAGCTCCACAAAAGGACAGTAGCCCCTTGGCCAGACTCTTCTTCCTACCCCAGATACATCATCTTAAAACATCCAGATTATTTTAATAAAGAAAGCAACTTATAAGTAAAGCTCAAATTAAGAAAGGGATACATTGCATAAAGTTTCTTACGACTTTTCAGCAAGTACAATTTTAACACCAAAGACGGCGCGTAATTTGTGGAAACTCACCTTGGTTATCAATGGTCAAAACACCATTGAAAGAGAACCCCTGAAAGGGACAGGTCAGCAACTTCATCCCCTGTAGCTGCCATTTTATTTACACCAGTGGAACTGAACACAAGGAGTTAACAAGGCAAACACTTTTCCAAAATGTTGGGGGGGGGGCTGATGAATGAATCCTTGTTGCATAAACAAAGATTCCTTTAATATAGGAAGTCCCGAGTAGCTGCCCAGTTACATACTGTACTCTTAATACTCTATAGGAGCAATCAAGTTCTGCAGATAAACCAAAACACTTCAAGACTAGACAGCCAAAACAAAAACCAACCCAAACTGCACAAGCAGAGACAACAAATAATTGTGCTGTAACTACTGCGCAATCCCACAGCTCAACGCTGCCCATTTTTCTTCACCTTGGGAATCTCAGGTGTGACGTACAACTTGACCAGAGCTTTAACTTGATTAAAGCTAAAAAACGCAGAGCAGTTGCACGTAATTGATACCAGCAGTTATGGCACAGAACGAGAGAAAACAGATACAAATATTATTCTAGGATATTATTAGACAACTTACAGAAAGCACATATTTAAACAGTATTCCCCGCAGTGACTTTCGCAAACACTTCAGCTCTCAGGGCTGTAATTTTGTGTTCTGAGGCAGGGGAGAGCGAAGCACGACTCTGACGTTACTGCCATAATCTCATTAGCAAAGCTGCAATGCTGCTGCTGCTGTCTGTCCGTCAAGGGTTTAGCAACCACTAGCCTAGTTTGCATGGTCAGCCAATTACCAGAGGCGCATCAGGACATCGGGCACTCCGCATTGCTTCATCATAATGCATTAAAATCATGATCAGAAAAGAAATAATTTTTGCTAAATTGAACGAAAATTTTCACCTCAATGCATTCTCAGTTCTGAAAATCTGCAGCACTGCACCGGTAAGCCATTTTCTGTACAGTATTACTCCTGGCACTTTTAGTGAGCGAGGCCCAGCTTTCAGCTCTACGGCTTTCTGACGGAAATTTTACCAGGTTTTTTCAGCCAGCCTCCTGCTTGCCTTGCTCTAAAAATCTCTGTGCATCAACAACCCATTCTGAACACAGCCCGTTTTCCCCACATAACCTCCACAGCGTAAGGCACAGCAATTTCTAGCTCATACACCCCCTTTACTGAAATACTTATATTTTTCGAAGAATGTAAACACAGAGCACAGAACACAGTAACATCTTGAAGCCTGCATCCTGCTAGATACCACAGTTGTTTCTAAGTTCCCAGCTTACCATCCCAGTAAGGACAATCAGGCCCTTAGGAAAGAAGGATGAAAGAGAAAGAAAGAACAGCCATCAGAACAGAACATATTGTGTTTAGTCAAGTGTTTTCCCCACTCCATTAGTCAGTTCTTTATTGACAGTTAACTAGGAGACTTCTCAAACCCATTTACCAGTTACTGTTGATAAACATAGCAGAGATTTCTCTCAACACAAACAGGCACCAGCAGTTCTCTGATCACCAGCAGAGCCTATTTACCACTCAAGGGGCACATACTCAGTGACTGTAGCTCACAACCGACGCCTGAGGGTAAGCGCAGATGCCAAAATTGCTTCTCTGTTGCTATGACGTCAGCCTTTTCACTTATGGCACCACGTGGCGACATCACACGCAGCGACAGATTACAGCGTAGTGTGATAACGACACGGGACAGCGACCCATTCGGGGGGGCTGTTTTGGTTCCTCAGGGGAAGATGATGGCCCAAAGCGGCTCACGGAGCCCAGCCGTGACCAGCGAGGGAGGCGCGAACGCAGAGGCAGAGACGCCTTCATCGGGGTTCCCGAGGCAAACCACACAGCAAGTCACCTTCGTTTAAAGCCTACGGTCCCGTACAAAGAAAACCTCACAATAAATACTTGATAATAAAACTTAAATACAAACACAGCACACGCACCGTGACCCTTGTGGTGTTCCACAGCAAACGTTACTATTACTTTACAAAGATCTAACCTCGGGAGACAACAAAGCTACCGATATTAAGAGCAACAAGTTGTGTTTCCACAACACATACGCAGCAATCAGATGACTGAAAGGCTCATAAAGTTTGTATTGAGGGTTTTTAGGGGTTTTTTGTTTATTTTCAGTTTTTTTACTTACTGACTGATAAGAACATTTAACATCCACCTTAAGAAGCAAATCCTCTTGGACACGAGGCATGCAGTAGCTGCTTCTTCCAGAGCAAACTGTAATATTTATTCGCACTCCCATCCCAGTACGCCCCGACCAGAGAAAGCGGCCACAGCCTCACCACAAAATGGCGGGCAGCCCCACAAAATGGCGGGCAGCCCCACAAAATGGCGGGCAGCCCCACAAAATGGCGGGCAGCCCCACAGCCCAGCAGCTTCCTTCGCCCCCAGCCCCTGAAGCGAGGGGCACCTCCGACACCTCCCTGAACAAAAACTTTACACCAACAGCCAAAAGTCAGTCTTCGGTAACACTAGCACGTACAAATAAACAAAACAAAACAAAAAAAACCACTCAAAAAAGCCTCTTCCAAACACTCTTTTCACAGGATACATACATATAAGTTTGGAAGCATGCAAAGAAACTTCATAACAACCACAAAGCATCAGAAAAAGAAATAAAATAGATCCAACACTGACACAAAAATCAACATCAAATTACAATCCCGAGTTCAACCCCTGCTTCTTAAACACTTATTAAAAATAAAATAAACCACTACCTCTGCGATCCCCCGGGAGCAGCCTCTCCCCTGCAGCCCGGGAGGCAGCAGCCTCGCTAAAGCAAGGCTTTCGGCTGCTTCTAGCACCTTCTGCCCGCTTGCTGGGGAGGTGGGCAGGTGGGGTACAGGACCCTTCCCTGCTGGACCCGCTCTGCAATTAGCACCAGCTGGGGGTAATTAGCACGGCTGCCGGGCGGGAGGAGGCTGTCCCCCAGCAGCTGGGGGGGGTGCAGCGTCGGGCCAGGCCAACTGGAAGGTAATAAAAGCCTGAGGAGATGAAGGAAATCTTTTCCCTGGGACTTTAGGAGGGATGATGCCCCTCGCAGTCCGTTATCCTCCTGCGTGGTCACTAGCTAATCTCCCTCCACATCCCTAAAGACCCGAGCTAACCGTAAACACATACCTGCCTGCGAGAGAGAATAATCTTTATTTGCACTAGATTGACTTTTGGTGGAGGAGAGCGAGGCCCAGCGGTGCCCCAGGGCTGCCTGCCCACAGCCGGGCCTCCCTCAGCCCACCCGCCTTCCCCCCAAAAACCCTCTCCATTCCAGCAGCAGCTGGGTTGCCATGGGTTTGCTTTCCAGCCTAAAGCCCAGCTCTCCTGCTGGGTTTATTTTCGAGGGTGTCCCAGCCCGGGGCAGGCCAGGAAGCGCTGTCCCTTTGATACATACAAACTCATCAACTTCTGTTTTTATACATTCAGGGAGTAAGTCAAAATATTTGAACACACCTTGTCTATTTTCCTTTCCACCTGGTTTAGATACCCCAATGTTACGCACACCTCAGGGCACCTGGCAGTGTTTACTAAATTAACTTAATCTGGGAACAGGTTTAATGCCCACTGACAGGCAATGCTCTGCGACTCGCTTTACTTTTTCCTTTTCTTTTTGGACTTTTCCACGCTCTTTTCTACAAACTAAGGAAAGACCCGAATGGAACACGAATGGAATTAAAAACTTTAATTCTTCCCCTCCCCAGCAGGCTAAAAACCCGAACTAAAGCGCTTTTCACGGCAGCGGTAAATCTTCGCAGACGTTTTCTGCGTAAATCGGGACAATTCACCGTAGTTCCCTCATTTTCGAATCTCACGTGTGATGAAAGGATCCGCTAATGCCCAGGATTTCAGAGCACTCCTTTGGCTGACCACAACCAACCCACGGTCACGCGCTCTCGCAGGCTCTACGTTTCCGCTACCGGATGTCACGGGAACCGGACCGAATACCAAAGATTGGCTCTAATTTTGCACATACCAGATCTTTATTATGGAGAATTTTTGCTACTTCTTAAAAAAGCCCCAGTACCTCTATTGCGTTTAGAGTATTCAACTGACTGAAACACAAATACTGAGCTGAACTGTTAAGCAGCGGACTAACCTTCCAGCTGAGGTGGCATTTGCTTTCAGAAAGCATCCCTCTTAGGCTTTCTCTACACCAAACGTCGGCTTTACCAGCAATTAGCTTGGTCGTTCTTCCCATCCAGCCTCCCTGCTATGTGCTTCGCACGATCCGTTGCAACACACCTCTTCCTACCGTAACCGTTCGGGATCCCCTCGCTGAGTGCTACAGAAAGCAAGCATTGTAAAAGATTTCGCCTCCCTTATATATACGCTCTTGTCCTCCGGGGATTAGATAGTCTTCATGCAGCCCAGCCCTGTGCCAAGGCCCAGCCTCCAGCTGACAGGAGAACTTTGCCGGGGTAAAGACCTGGAGCCGGAGCTGTACCTTTAATCTCTGCTTGCAAATTCCCTTCACGTTTGGCTGGGAAGCAAGCTTTCCAAAATTACCATTTCCCTTTTCTTGATTGTGGGCCTAAAAAAACCTGGCAGTGTGGCAGAAGTATGTTTGTTATCCTACGGTGTGTTATCATACATCGTGATTCAGTTGCTAATTATATGCCTTTTTTTCCAGAGCCCAATTCAGTGCAAAGGACAGACACAGAAGGGGACAGAATTAAGATAGCACAGTCCTTAATTCTATTAGCTTCTAAGTACTAAGTGCTTGATTTTGCAAACTAAATAACACTGTGGTGTAGTAATTTTTGTATGTAATCTAGATACATGTAGTCATTTACGCGCTAGCTGTAATTACTTTTTCGTACATTAGCCTACATCTATTATGCAACAGGTTCATTACGCGTTATGTTTCATCATTGCAAATCAGTGAGAAGATATTTTCTAGCACCCTTTTCCCTTTGATAAGGCATACATGGTTCACTGAAACAGAAATGTTCATTTTGATAGATGGTCTCTTTACTCAGCGCTGTGACGCCTAAGCGATTACTTCACTACGCCGATTTTCAAGTCATTCTAGTTCTGAACAAATGACTTCTAATCCTTCATAGTAGCAGAAGGTGAAATTAAAAATGAGCTTGAATCAAATTGAAGTTCAAAGAAACCTTGAAAATGGGGAATTCAAACCAATCCAATTTTTGAATCCACGCCAGCAAAGAGGTGATGGCAAACAACATACTGTCCAAAGCTAAGCTACTCCAAGGGTGGGCTGCGAGGGGCATCGGTCTAAACCACCCATGGAAGAGAAGCTTCAAATAGCCTCAAATCCCATCAGCTGTTACTAGGGGACAAGCCTGGGGAGTGGGATAAAGAGCCGTGGGCTAGAAAAGGCAGCGCCAAAGCCGGCCAGTGGCATACGAATAGTCAGCAGTATGAGTGGTCCAGAAGACAACCTCTAACACTGCAGTGGCATACAAGTTTTTAGGAGGGTTTGTTTTCTCCTCCTTTACAGGAGAAAAATGGTAAGAGACAAAATCCAGCAGAGTTACAGAGGGAAACTTCTTGAGAAAAGAAAATAAAAAGAAGAAAACGAGTTCCTGCAGTCCCAGACACCAATGGAAGCGTTCCCTGTAACAGATTTTTGTCAAGCCCTAGGTGGAGACCTCATACCGAGTCGATCACATCTGTTAAGAGTTTATGTAATCTGACAGGCTGAAAAACTGTATAATTTGAGCACGGAGATGAACTGCTGTTGCATCCAAGAGTCACGTTTGGCACAGCACACGAGGCCAGACGTAGTTCTTATTTCCAGCGATCTCAACCACTTGTGGTGACTTTGGCTCTCCTAGTAACGAGGTATCGGGTAAAATCCGAAGGTCTCGCATTCCACTCTCAGGCGAATGTCTTGCTCTCGTGGATTTGCAATACAGCACAATTTTGCCACAGAAACATCCCCAGAGAAACAGGAGCTCTGTTCTGCATCTTCCCACGTGCACATCAGCACTCTTCTTCTGAACACCATGGTGGGTCCTCTCTCTCTGGTCTTGGTTCTCCCTCCAAGCCGTGAGTTCGGCACCCCAGAGCCCTTTATGTCCTTTTGGACATATTTAGATTTCCAAATACATCCAACCATATTAAAAAAAAAAAAAAAAAAGAGCTTGAATAGGAAAAGGAGGACTTCCAGTTCCAGGTATCATTTTATAGACAGGTCTTTTACCAAAAGAGAATTATATGGAATAAAGGGATTTCAGGGGGATCAATAATGGCATGACACCAGTAAAATTACCGTGTGACTGCTGCACATCGCTCGACGATAAGCAACTTTGACTGAGATCAGTTAAATCAGAGAGAAGGACACTCCTGCACACTTTCCTTTCATATCAGGTAATGGATTAAGATCACCGATCTATTCACGCATGCTCAGCGGCGCAGCACGACACCAGTAGTTAAGCGCCATGGCGGGTAAGATGGAGCGGGACACTTACAGCAGGAGAACTGGTTCTCCAACAAGGCCCCCAGACCAGTCTGAGGGTTAGCGATGTGGGAATCCCCGTCTCAGTCTCTTGCTCCAAACGAGGCAGAAAGAGTGGTTACGGCCGCACGTCTCTCAGCCCGGGAAAGGCGGGCAACGCCTGCTGACGCATCTTTCTCTTTACTTCGTGAAAAATGCTGAAAGGTTTGTCCTACCGTAACGCAGCGAAACGCTGGAGCACCCAATACCTCCCCAAAACTGAAAAACTATTTCTCGCCTAGCTCCACCGTTGACTTTATTTCTATGGCTGGCATTGTCATGTCTAAGCTATCTATACGCTGAGCTGCTTGCACAGTATCATATATTCAGATACCCGTACCTCAGTTTGACTTCCACTTTTCCCTTTAGAGAGCAGCAAAGTCACAAGATATAATTCAGCCCTTCAAAGCATCTACAACATGAGCGAGAGGCTACTCCGTCTCTTCTAGTAAAGGTGTTCTTTAGATTCTTCACTAAATCATAAAGCTAGTATTGTCTAATACAATGTTCACAAGTTTTAGTATTGCTGGCCTGTTTCTGTTTAACCAGACATATACTCAGCTCAAGTCCAAAGCACTGAACTACCTGAATTTTATGTTGCCCCATAAACAGTACAATTATTATTGTACGTTTTTCCCGCTAATGAATAGGCAGCTTGCAATTTCAATGGTTTAAAAATGTTTCCTAGGGAACAGTTAGTAAGAGGGGGGTGTATCCCCCTTTCCTATTTTACTCCCAGAGACACACTCGCATCAAGTCACAACGCCAACTTAAACAGGATTCCTCACCGAAATCTTTCGGTTGTTCAAAGGACCAGAACTGAACCTAGTGCGATCTCTGTCCTTTTGCACCTTCAGTCCTTTCTTTCTTACTCTGAACAACTTTTACTGCATCCGTCAGGTCCTAATACAGTAGCCTGAGTCTGTTCCTTTGAAGCCAACTCTATTTTACGGCGTGGAGGGTCATCAGAAATGGGAACGCGCCTTGCCGATACGCGTGTGGTGGCCGAGGAGGGCAGGCCGGTGCAGCAGACCCTGCTGCACATGTGGAGTTCAAACATCGGAATAGCTTCCACAGAGGCTGGAAGAAGGGATCTGCCTGCCAAACGGGCAATGGGAGATCCGTAAAAGGGTTCAGTTGATCACGGAGCCGTGTCACGACATCAACCCAACACCCCGGTCCTTCCCTTCGATACTATTTTGGTGCTTTGTTTCTTCTACAGATCAAGCGTTCTGACGCAAGACACGTCGTATTTGGTTTGCAAATGTTATTAATACATTTTTTAACGTGAGGATAAGTGTTTAAATTTTCTTTCGACAGAAGAAGCACAGCCTTGACAACCAGAAGGACAAAAAGTGGAGATAACTCATGTGACTAACGAGAGAAACATCCATCCTATTCCAACAATGGTGCGATTTACAACAGCTTGGCTTTTTGTTGGGTACGTTCTTAAGCTTTACAAATGTCACTGGTATCTGACTGCAGCACTTGACTCGGCAAGGTGTACTCGAGCACAACTTAAACGGCACAACTCGGGTGTTTAAGGGGAAATACAGTTCCTCCTAAGCACGTTCACAGCTCACCGATGCAAAAAATGGCCTCAGTTCGGAAAAGGCCCGCAAATAGGTATTGAACATAAAGGACAGATTCACAGATCTCTTAAATTAACTGAAAGACCAGCTTCTTCAGTGATTTTCACTACCAAGCTGCAAGAGGGCACTAGCCTCAAGGACCTCTGAGAGGCCCCAGCGTAGTGGGAATTCAGCACGTTGCTGATTTCAGTTTTCATTAAGGGTTACGGTGATAAACGCGTTGGTTGCGATACCGAAACACAGTCAGTACAGTGGTTTCACGCAGATGTGTTCACCTCCCTTTTGTTTTGCGCTCTCCCAAATCTACTCTCCTTCCCTCCTAAGGATGCAAGAGATGCTCGGTAAAGTGGGAGGCTGGTAGTGATTTATAGAAAAATTGATTGGCTTCAGCCATTGCGTTCTTTACCTTGGTCTTGAGTGGCTTTGCGCATTTATTCACGGACTTTGAAATTCCGGTGAAGGTCACCCAATGAGCTGTATGTATGCTATCTTATTGAAGGGCAGCAAAAATACACATAAATACTAGACTCTACCACAGCCATCGTTCAGAAGCACACCTGGCGAGTGATCTTCTAAACGCCATTAAAAATAATTCTAAAGATAGTGGACAAAATGCATAGGAAAGCAGTAAAACAACTGGAGTAGCCAATTTTTTTCACGAGCCATTTCCGCATACTGATTCAGGATATTACATTGTCATTTCATTCTCATATAAAATTAATCACCCCGTGAGAAGTCAATTCAGAACGCTCCGCAGAACGCAGCGGGCTGGGTTTGCTGGATCCTTCCTCGGCGCTGTGCTCCAGTACGGGCCAGGGGCTGCTCTGCTTTGCAATAAAGCAAACTGTCCCCGCGTTTGAAACTGCAGCGTCTTGGTCTAGCAGGGCCCCCCCGTCGTGGCTAGTGGCAACTGCTTGTTATTAAGCGCTATTAACGGCGACAGCCGCTTGCTATTCAAAATAACCGGCAACCTCGTGTTTCCCGTGCTGCCGCGGAGCGAACCGCAGATTTGAAAGCTGTCGCTGAGGGTCTCGGTCGCTGCTCGGAAGGATACCGCCTACCTGGCTCCAGGAAGCACGCGGAACAAGTTCTGTGCAAAGAGAAGCCAGGTTTCGGGAGGATCCCCCGTGCCCGGGGTCTTCGTCGCCAGGCCTTTCCTTTACAACCTGGAATTTCTCTCCCCCCGCCGACGCTCTTCCGTCTGTCCTGCTGGTACTGCCAACTGCACCCAGTACGGAGAGCTGACAAACTGGAGAGGTCCCTGCTCATTTTTCTCCCTCCTAAAACCAAACGTAGCTACTAAAATCAGACACTTTTTCTCCTTCCAGTTTCTAGCGGGGAAGGGAACGGGAAATGCCAAAATACGTGGGGGTGAGGAGGGCAGCTGTTCTTGTGGCATTTCCAGCCGGGGTCAGAGGCAAACCCACACAAAGGCCTTTTTGCTGAAGCTACCCAGCCCAAACTTCCAGCGTGGAAGGGGGCTGACAAGTTTAGATACTCCTCCAAACTTTCAGATGCCCGTCCCAACCGCAGACCCCCAAGATTTCCTCGTCAAGGGCAGCACCGGCCTCTCAGTAAAAATGGGAGGGGAAAAAAAAAAAAAAAGGAGCAGGATGGGATTTATATTTGGATTTATGTTTAAGTACATACATACTATGCTAATCTGATTGCTCACCGGGAATCCTCCTTTGCAACAGCTTGTTATTTATTAACCTTACCACAGTAACATCACAGCCTTAGCAGGGAAGAGCAAATCGAGCACCCCAGCCCGGCGTCCCTCCTTTTCTGCCTCTCCCGTTTTCCGGAGACGCGAAGCGCTGATGGCACGAACCCCCCCGGGGGGACCCCCAGCTCCTCGGCCGGGCAGAGAACGGCAAACAACTCCAACTTCACCGTTCCAAATGGAAATTAATGCAGCAGCCGCTGCGCACCAGGGCTCTCTCCTTGCAAGGGGATGGAGGCGAGCGGAAAAAGCCTTGCGCGCGGCGAGAGCGGGAGCAGCCGCGTGAAACCTGCTGCGTGACGTTCGTTAAGATTTTATTCGTGCCCATCGAGCCGCCCCGCTCCCGCAGGAACGCGCCGCGGGGACGCGTCGCGCCGCGGCTCGCCACCGCGTCAAGTCGCGCACGTGCGGGCGAGCGCAGGGGCACACCTGCGCAGGTGCGCGGCCCGAAATGGTTCTGGGGTGGGGATGGGGGGGGGTTGGTATTTTATGGTTTTGGGGTTTTTTTACTTGAACGGTGAGCGGTGCACAGAAAAGCACCCACCCGCCCACCCCGCCGGTGTGCTTTCGGGCCGCTCGCCTCCCAGTATCCCCCCCCGCGTCCCACGGGCGGGCGTGGGAGCCTCCCGGCGGGGTGTCCCCCCCCCCCCGCTGCCTCCCGGCCCCCGAGCCCCGCCCGGCCGCGGGGGGCCGGGGACACGCGTGGGCGCGCACCCACCTGGCGAAGGCGCGGGGGGCCGGCGGGGGGCGAGCTCCCGCCTGCCGCTGCGGGGGAAGCCATCTTCTCGCCCCGCCGTTCCTTCCCGCCGCCGCCGCCCGCCTCTCCTCAGCCCCGCGGCCGGCGGCGGCCACCCGCGGCCGCCACCATGCCGGGGCCCCGCGGCCCGCTGCCGGCCCCGCCGGAGGAGGAGGAGGAGGAGGAGGAGGAGGAGGAGGAGGGGGGGGGGGGGGGTGACCTTCCCCGGGAGGGCTCCGCTGCGGCGCGGCCGCGGGTGGGGGCGAGGCGGAGGCCGGGCTGCCGATGAGCTCACGGACAGCTCCGCGGCGGGGCCGCGGGAGGAGGACCCGCCTCGCCCTTCCCCACGCACACACCCCCGCACACACCCCCCTGCCCACCCACCCGCAACCCCCGCGCCCTGAGCCCCCCGCCACTCCCTCCCCAACCACCCCCTCGCCTTACCCCGTCCCCCGCCACCTCTTAACTTTCAAAAGACAAGAATAAAACTCTGCCTTACGGTTTTAGAAAAATGCGGGTGTTCTCGGGCGCGATTATCGTCGTCCTCCGCCGTCGGGTTGCGCAGAAACGCACGCAGGGCTTCAAACTGCTGTCGATGCCTTTTGGTCTTTATCTGGGTGGAAAATGAAGGGGGAAGAACCGTTCCTCGCTGCCTACGTTCAGATATTTTAAGGCCACGAGGGACCCTATAATCAGAGAGTCTGATCTCCCGCATAAGACAGGAATTTCTGGGAATACAATTTCCCTCGGTGGCTCCTATAGCAAACCCCAAACAGCTGGTGGAGCTACAATATACATATCAGAAAGACGATTTCAAATCGTCGAGGTAAAATGAATCCATTATATCCCCAGGCAAGTGGTTCTGAAGGTTAATTATACCCACTTATCTCCGGATTTTAGCCACGGGAGCTTGCTACACCCCTGCCTGCCCAACCTCCGCTCGCTTGCATTCAAGCGTGGCACCATATCAGAAATCCTCAGCGAAATACCTGTCTAGTCATATAGCCGTCTGCCCGCTAGCGTAGTAAAAAAAGCGATCCCCTTATTCAGCAGAGAAGAGATTCACTGCTTCGCTCACGCTTCTGTCCAAAAATGGTTTTGTTCTTTAATACAAGGTGTAGGAAAACCGCTCATCAAAAGCAATCCTCTACAGAACGCGAGAGCCTGCTCCAAGTTTGTGCAATCTTCTCGGCCCTCCCGCTTTCTAGTGCTGTCAGCTAACATCCGTCTCCGGAAGCGCAGACCCAAAAATCGCCATCATTTTTATTGCATTAGGGAGATGCTAAATGGACTCCTACAGCTAATTCATCTGAAAACTACTCGGTTTTGTTCGCGCCGGGATTTAGCCACTACCTTCACCCCCCCTCCACCTCGATACCCCTGCATCCTCTCCTTGCTGACACTTGGGCAGCCGGGCCGGCAGCCGGATCCAGCTGCAGGCTGATGTTTTCGGAGGGCCGTTTGCCAGCTGGCCCGAGGGCCCTCCCGGCCCCGCTGCGGGAACGCGCGCCGGTGCCAGCCCGGGGCGAGCGGTGGGAGCCTGGGACGGAGGGAGAATAAAACCTCCCTGTGAACGGACACTTGGTTCAGGTTATCGTCACATCTCGTTAGGTGTGAAGGCGCCGCGCGCACGCCGCCGCGGAACACGGCCCCTTCGTGTCAGAACCACAAATAAATTAATTTACATCTTCCAGCCAGCTGGGAGAGCTGGCACTCGCTCCATCTCTATTGCTCCCATAATCAGCATATGTATTACATTTATTTCACGCATTCTTAATTTTTACCGAGCTCCTAGGCTGTGCCTCTGCGCTGTAATTTTCACTTAAGCACTACCTAGCACCTAACAAAGGCTGGAGGAGTCTTTGTGTTTCAGAGCAGACTGGAAAGGAGGACCGCAGCTTTTTATAAAACGTGCCGCGTCTTTTACCGAACACGAGACGCCGGCTGTCGGGTGGGGAAAGCTGTTATTTCTCATTTGTGGAACGTTGCAGGTGCATGTGACGTTTTTACAAACCTGTACAAAAGTTTAGTCTTAGAGGAACGTAAAACTCAAGCCAAGCACAACCGCAAGATACGCCTTTCTGTTCGCTACAAGAGCTTTCACCCTGCTTACCTGTATTTTTTCCATCACCACTCTCCCTAGTATTTCCAGAAGCAACACCTGCCCGTATCGCCTCCTTGGATCCCGCGGTGTGACTAAGTTTCAGTTTGAAGTCCGCGGTATTTCCAGGTGCTGTTGGTGGACGGCTCCAAGGGCAGCTTGCGACGCTGTTCCTGTCTTAAATGGCACCAGTGACCCTGCTCACGTTCAGGGCTGGTTTTCCCTCCTGTTTTCTTGCAAGTCTTACCACTTACCTCCAAAATAACGAGGCTTTTTTTCCTCTTTTCCTATCTCCCAGGCCTTTGCCGGGTGGAGGACTTCCCTCACCTCTGCGCTCGGGTACAGCCATTGCCGATGTGGAGTTGCTGGGGGCGGGTGGGGAGAATCAAGGACGTCGTAAAATTCCCAGGGGACCCTAGGAAGTTCATCTAGTGCAGAGAAGCTCCCTATGGTCTTTTACTGGTATGGCCCATAGCGCTGACTGATTGTGGAAAAAAATCTCTCTCCTGACCCCAAATAATCCAGAGGGGCTCAACCTTGGGCCTGGGGACAGCCCAGAAGAGCCCCAAGGCACCCTGTCCCAATTCTGTGTCTGCGGTCGCGACAAATTTCTCAGAGGCAAAAAAGAGCAAGCTCTGGTAGCCATTGAGTGCCTCCCGGCAGCAAGGAGGGGAGGGAGAAGCCAGCCTGCGTCCTGCCGGCGACCAGCGCAAGGCCCCAGTGTACAGGGTGAAACCATACAGATATATAAGGAATGAGCCAATTTTCTCAATTCCTCTGTTGTCTTTCTTACAACGACAGCGCTTTGGGGATGGTTTCCCAGCCGGCCTGCGCCCTGCCTGAAGAGGAGGGCTGATACTGATGCAGACAGTGATTCAGCTTGGAATAATTGAGGAGAGCAGGGAAGGACGACATTCATCTACGTCAATTAAAGCTCTTTGGGGACCTGGCTTCAGCAGAGGATCACGTGTGCTGGGGACTTGCATCTCCACGGTCCCACCTTCTGTGCCACGCGCCCGGCTCCGCAGGGCGTGCTCAGCGCCCGCCGTCCTTCGCCCAACGCTCCTTTGCAAAGCGTCCTCCGGCTTGAAGGACATCAACCCCCTGTCATCTCCGCCAGACCCGACACGTAGCCCAGAAGCTGTAGCCCCAACAGCTCAGGTGCACGGTACGTGCATGTGAGATGCCAACATCAGCCAAGGAAAAAAAACCCATTGAAGCTGTATCTCGCACTGCTTCACTTCACTGGAGCGCAGCCCGCTTTTTTGCTGCTGATCCGGCTTCACATTTCCACGTCAGAAATGGGCCAAAAGCGCGAGGGAGGTGTCTGGGGGGAAACGGCGGTCGCCTGGTGTGTACGGGCTGCCACAGACTCAGCTCTGAACGGCCTCAGCAGGGACGGACGATCCTCGCTCCTCTCCCCGCCGAGGCTGCTGAAATGCCGTGTTTCAAAGCCCTGCTCCTTGGCTTCGGCTGCAGCCGGTCGTCTGTGCCAGCGGGAGCTTGGGGTGGTGCTGGAAGAGGAGTGCAAAGAGAAGCAGAGGGGAAAAATCTGACCGAAAATTAGATGCAGCGCAGAGTGGTTGTGATTTTCAGGACCGCCTAAGGAACTTGGATGACCGATTCCTATTTAATTGGGCGTTATCATTTTCTAGGCATCTTTGAAAACCTCTGCCAAGACTTACAAACCATTAATTTTCATGTCCGGCTTTGGGGAGCAGGCTGTTCCACCCCAACACACAGTATAAGCTTCACCTTAACGGAGAAAACCTCTTTTCTGCCCAAAGTATTGAGTGTTTGTGACTAGGACATCTCTATTTCTAAGCTGCCCTTGTGTCCTCGGCTATATTCTCTCTGTACTTTGATACTAGCTCTAATATTGTTCCATTTCTTTTTGATATCTGCAGGTCCTGGATTAAATCGCATTCCTGTACACAGCCTGCTAACAGACCTCCAGCCTTATTTCCACCATTTATTGTACCCTCTGCTGTGCCTGGGAGTTAAAATTCCCTGTTAGCGCAGCTTTGCCATTTTGCCTGCTTTTTCACTCGGGCAGTGATTTTACACTCCAGTTCTTTTTGGATGAACAGCCTGTAAGATCCATATAACCAGTTTTCCTGCTGCAATATTTCTAGTATTGGGCCATAAGGACGCTACCGTTGAGCCTTTACCCCTCAAAGCTGAGGGTTTCTCGAGGGATATTCTTCCTGGGTATAAAAAACAGGAGCCAGGTTACCCAGCCCTTCTGCCTTTGTACCTGGCGGGAGAACGCCGAGGTCCTGCCGAAGCAGTGCAGGGGGGCAGCGCTCCGGGATCAGCACGGTTAGCCGAGAATTAACAGCTGGGGAACGGCTAAACGAGCTTGACCTCATCCTTGCCAGTCTCTACGCGAGGGGAGCGATGCTGTCTTACACATACAGATCATCTACTTTCACACCCGCGTCAGATGAAGGTAAAATTTGCAGAGTGCTGCAGCAAGCAGCATGGCTGCTCGTTCTTGTTATGCCTTCTATTGCCTTTTTTTTTTTTACAGCAACGCGACATTGCCAGTAACAATCCCCTTGGACAAGAGCCCTGCTCTTGTTATTTTAATTTGCCAAACGTGACTGGCGAACGGCTGAGCTGCATTCTCGGGTAACATCATCTATATCACTCCCATCAGTTAAAAAAACATCAATCCCTGCTTTCTGAAGATGAGGCCGTGAGACAGCCTGCAAGATACTTGCGGCGGCGGATGCCTAGCAGGCTGCGCTCCAGCTTTGCGGCGCAGCCACGCAGCGCGAGGCACCGCCTCATAACATCATCTTGCGCGGCATGTTCGAGAAGAGTGCTGCCCGCAGACAGGTCTGCAGACAAAGCAGGGGCACCATGGAAACTGGTCGAGAACAAAGGCGCCGTGGAAAGGCTGGAAACGGCGAGCGGGGACCTGCGAGAAATGCCCAAACTACTTCTCTTCGCCTCGCCTTCACCTCCCCAAGCCGCAGCCCCCGCCGCGCCAAACCCAGCCGCGACCTGCCCAGGGATTTCAGCGGGGTCGGGGGTTCGCTTCCTCGCCTCCGATAAAGAAAACGAATCGGGAACCGGGACAAGCAGATCCTGGTTTTGCACAGAATTGTGTTTTCTCTCTCCAAGGTGATGATGTAAAGTAGGGCAGCCCGCGGGAAATACAGAGAAAGAGCATTTACTCTTCAGTAGGCGTCACCGAGGACTGCAAAAGAGCCTACTAAGAAGGGATAATAAAGTAGGAGTTCAAAGAAGTACTTTGCACCCTAGAGGCTCGGGGGCTGTTTCAGGGACAGTTCGGTGTCTGTTTAGCCATTTTTTTTCCCTCTCCCCCGGGTACCAACGGCCGGTGCTGCTGGAGACGGGGTGCCGAGCTAAAGGAAACCTCAGTCCCACTGGGATACGGCTGCTCTTAACTTGTTCTTCCTTTTAACACCCGCTGTTAGCCAAATCGCGATCGAATTTGTTCTAAGACAATCGTACGGAGCGATACCAGCTCATTGCAGCTAACGGAGTCCATCCGGTACCTTTTTCGTCTCGTGGTCGTAGCGGAGCCTACAGGAGGATTCAGACTGCGCTGGCGGGAAGCTGACATGCGGAGTCCGACGCGCGTTGTCTCCTTTTGTTAGGGAACAGCTGAAACGCGCTCTAACTGTAGCTTTCGGTCTAGAAATTTTGAAGAATGACAGTTGCATTTACTCCTAAGTGGGAGATGATGTGGTATTTATAGAACTCGTGGGTTTTCCCCCACATTACATTTTGATGGCTGTGATAGAAGTACCAGGAAACAACCCCTAGCAATTCCCACACTGCTTGTTTTGATGTCAAAAAGCCACCGCGTGACATCGCCAGTTCTTTTTCCTCTCCGGTGGCTCTGAGTCTCGGTGACAGCTGAATACAAACCAGATGGGATGGTGGCAGAACCTCATCAGCTGGACCCGATGGGCCTCAAGCTGCCCGTGGTATCGCATAGATTAGCGTCACGTTATGCTGGGCTTTGTATTTTGATATCGAAAGACACGCAGCTTCGGTCTTTCGTCTTGTCCTGTCCTAACGTCAGGATCCTTGTTTTGATTCTGGTATTACGCGGAAGATATATTTAAGAAGCTGCACCTTCTGTGTCTCTATCAGGTTTCTGTGGTAGGCTTCAAAACAGCAAGAGAGACCTCTCTGCTGCATGAAAAGGCTTTTTGAATCTCTGCATTTAAAATCAGAGCAAAACACTCAAATTTTGACCGAAACGAGTATTTGGTCTCGCTAGATTTTTGTCACTTGCGCTTCTTAGATTGCTATTATCTCACATATCGTTATTTAACAGCCATATTACTTTGGAAATATCTGTTTGTATTTGGCCATAGCAATGCATTTGACAATTCACTTCTAACTCCCATCATGGCTAAAACCAGACAGTGCTGAGACATAAGGGGGGGGGGGGGGGGAAGTTTTTAAAATTAACTCTTCCAACCTGGCTTGGGACCTCCTGGTGGTGTCCCCGGACCTGCTTCCAGCCTTCCGTCCGCAGCCAGCTCCGATCCCCTCGTCCTGCTCCTGCCACTGCCAGCTTCAACCCGCGTATGCTACTCCACCTGCACGCAAGAGAAGCGCCAGCGTTTGCTTTCCTACCTCTTGCACTGAGACAGCAAAAGCCACTACATTTAGAAAATGTTTCGAGCCAGGTACTCAGACTTTTCACTGTAAACTCCGGTCCTCAGTTGAATTTTTGACACGGCTTCTTTGACTCCGACTCCGTTCGGCCACAGGCAGCGTGACAGCAGCGCGCCTCTTTCCAAGCCCGTTTCATGCCTTTCTCCAAAGCGGCAAAGCAGCGGATGAGACAGCCATCGCGATTTGGAAAGGTCGCGATTGCCGACAGCAGAACAACCGGCGCGAGACGGTTTGGTTAACGTCTGCCCACACAGCAGGACGCATCGCCTGCCATCCAGCAGCCTTCACATCGGGCTAGTGGAGAGAAATAGCATTTTCCCGGGTGGGTAAGCTGTCTTTTTCCAGCGTGGGATGCCAGTCTAACACTGTAGAAAACACTACCCTTCTCTCAGCCTCGCCTACCACCAGTTTGCAAACAGGAATACCTCCCTTTCCCCACAAAAGCTGCCCCCTCGCACCCAAAAGCCAAGTTATCGCCTCCCCATAGGGGGTGACCGCGCTCAGCGTTAGCCCACGCAGCCGTACCTCCCCGCTGGGAAAGCTCCAGCCGTTCCTTCCCGATACGAACTCCTCAGGAAGCTCCCTAAGGAAGGACTCGCTCTTCTGCGCGCACCGCTCAATGCCTGCCAGCTACCAGTTGCTTTAACGTATTTGAACGTTCCTTAAAATGGTTGCTTTCGGACATCGAAGAGGCGAGTATACACAATTTAGGACAATATAAACGTGGAGTACCTGACCAACAAAGGCAAAAAGTACGACTTAAAAAGAGCGGGCCACGCTGTCAGGTTTCCCTAAAGGAAAGAGTCCAACCCAGCCGCAAGCGACGTGTCCCCAGCCGTGGTAAAATGCTTTGACAACAAACGGGATATAAAATACAGCACAGGAGTCGTAATCAGGGCATCTGAAACAGGGGATGGTGCCAAACTCGGGCTTAAAAGCTGCAAAACGACTCTGTGTTCCTCTCCCTGCTGGAAGCCGCGCGTGACCCATTCTGCTGCTGCAGCTGTATCTATATATAGCTGCCCAGAGAGAGATATATATGGCTATAAAATTATATATAGAGATATAGTCTAAACCCAATTAGGCTGCACAGCTGCATGTTTCGACACCCAAATAACTTTAAATATTTTGCCCCCGATTCAAATTGTATTATTCTGGTTTTTTCCATCAGCGTAAGAGCGTGGCAATGGACCTGGCAGAGAGCAGTAGGGTTTCAGACACGCCTGTGGTAAGGAGGCGCTGAGAGCGTCAGAGGGAAAGGGGTTCACCTTTAGTCCTGGCATCCAGGAAACCAGTGACAAAGAGAAGGAACAGGCATAAAAAGTACAGGAAAGGGAAAAAAAAAAGATTATGTGAATCCATAGGAAAAGGGAAATTATTTCCCTCTTGCTTAAAGTTTTCAAGAGAGTCTCAACCACCTGGCTCTTCTAGGAGCAAAATAAACCGCCGTCAAGTGGAAAATCCAGGAGATGCGGTGGTTTGATACTCTCTCCGTCGCTCTAGGCTCAGAGTTTAATCTACCTTTTCACATCTGACACGCGAGGTGAATCCAACACAGACCAGAAAACACCTCAGAGGGAAATTATTTGAGGATGAATTGTGGTGGCATAAATAATCAGCTTTACAGTGGATGTTTCAGTGCAAGTCGAGGAATTTCAGTGGTTTCAAAATTCAGCTTTCAGTTGCGAGAGTGTGAAATGTCAGAGTAAAAAGAGAAAAAGTGATTTATGATATCAAAGCAGCATTGTATGAAAGAGATTAATCCTGCCTGAAACTTCAGCCAAATTAATGGATGGATGTTTCTGTGTCTGCCATAGCGTAAGACACTAGAGGCAAGAAAGTCTACAGCTACAACATGGGGAATAACAAAGAAAAACGTAACACGAAAGAAGGCAGACGGAACCGGCTTCTGCCTTTTCATTAACAGGGACCTAACTTTGCTTTCGGAGCTGTACTCCAACCCGGGCTCCCGCTAACACTCGGCACCGACAGGGAGAAGAGGCGAAAGGACAGGCCCGCGGGTCGTGCTGATTGAATCACGTCGGTTTTCAGCGCAGAACTTGTCTGCGCTGAAAAAAATGCCACATTTTCTTGAGGCTACGCCAGGTAAAACCCACTGTGAAGAGAGACTTGAGCTTATAATCGGTGAGAGAAAATTCCCACCTTGTAAGTTATCTTGCAATAAAATTGAATTTATTTTTATACAAGAATAACTGGTATATATTACTTGCCATAACGGAGGAAATTCAGGGCTTTTGGTTTTAGAATAAGGCTCTTTTTGGCAAGTGTGACGTTCAGACTAGACCGCGCAGGCCCTTTCTGAACCGAGGTTTTATTAGTCTGACTACACTTTGCATTTGTGCACGTGGAAGAGGTCTTCTAGGCTAAACCTTGCCACAAGTTCCCTACGGAGGCACCAGATATGATGGGCAAGATTGGAGGGAGGGACCGTATTCCCAAAATACTCACCAAATACTACACAAAACAAAACGCTAGGTAACCAAAACCCGCTTTTCATAACAAAACCACATTTCAGTGTGTAGCAGGTAAGGGAAAGGAAAGCAAACAGAAATACCAGCCACGGCGGGGGGAAAAAACAACCAAACCAAAGGAGAAAATTGCATAAAGCACGAAAGCAAAAAGGTATTCAACCACGTCCGCTCCATACAATATTCAGAGAGTGGGAGAACCGGCACACGCTCCCTCCACAGAGACGAGGAGTCGGGGAGCTTCCTACTTTTATATTAATTATGCTCTTTCGCTTTTGGCGACAAGGACGAACGCCTGTAACCTGCATCCCACATAGCACGATGCGTGCTCCCACCAGCAGCTAGCCGAGATCTCTGTGCTGATGAAACTGCTGCATTTATCTGCTCTGTTAGTGACTGTGAAGGGTAATTCAGTGCCAAACTACCCAAATTTCTCCGTGGATAGCTCTGCTATCTGAGGCAGGGTGGGTATTCAACCCAGATGCAAGTAGTTTTAGCTACCCTCAGAGAAGTATCTTGATGAAAAACTCTCCTGAATGTACTAGAAAAGCATCTTTCTGCTCCATCAGAGGCAGCAGATGAGAGCCAGGGTTCGTGGCTGGTGCCCGGGCACCCTGCGCCCCAGCACCTGGCCACCTCGCAGGGTACCTCCGTACACAGAGGACTTTTTCTCCCCCAAAAATCACGTATACGGCTTCCTCTATGTGATCAGCCGTTGTGTAAATAGCAAAACACAGGGGATGCAAAGCTGCCCTAAGCCTTGCGTGGTGCCCGCAGCGCAGGACAGCGTGCGGCGGCTTTGCCCTCTGCTGGCCAGAGCCTCCGTGGGGTCCCCGGGCGGGCAGGAGCCCCCCAGCCCCACGGCCACCCCCCGGGGCTGCCACCCCTGCCCACGGCCTTCCCCAGGCCAGCGAACAGCAAGAGGCTCGGCGAGACATCCGCTAGTGGGTAGCGGCCCCTCACTGGGAGCGGCCGTACCTAAAAGTCTAGAAAAAGAGTAGAATAAAAACCACTAAATTTGATGGAGCTGCAGCCCCTGCCTCAGCCCTGGCAAAGGTGGGAGAGAAATGGGGTAGGTGAAATGACCTTAAGTAAAAGCACACCACGCTGGGGAGGCTTTTCCCGTCAGACTCATCACGCTCCTCGCTTTATTCCAGGTCCTCTCTTTTGCACAAATCGTTAGGATTGACCGCTGTAATTAGAGATTTGCAGACGGCGTTACCGCCGAGGGGTGCGCACAGGTTGGGAACAGAAACCCCGCTGCCGAAACGCAGGCAGCCCTCCTGCCCACGCGGCCGCCGTCTGCTTTCAAGTGCCAGGGCTGGTTTGTCCCTTCCCTTTTACCTTTCTCCCACTTCTTTTCACCCTTGGCTGTTTGTTTGGTTCCACACAAAATGCCGTCAGGCAATAAAACCTCAGCGGTGATGAGCGAGGGTTTATCCAGCCCCAAACGAGTCACCTTGGCAACGGCAAGCAAAGCTCTCCCATATTCTCCCGCCGTCGTCTTCTCCTGGTTGTGCAGCGATTTGGCGCGACTCGGGTAACAGCTACGCATGCTAAGCATGCCGTCAGCACCGGTGCCAGCAAACGGAGGCGTGAATAGGAGAGCTGGCCCGGCTCCGCTTGTAAACTCACAACAAGCTGTGGGTTGCCATGCTCCCCGGAGAATCGCCTGGCCTCCCGGCGCTGGCAGGTTTAAAGGGTTCGCCTACCGCTCCAACAGCGACCGCTCGCTTTGATGGCAAGTCCAAGAGTTCTCCGACACTTCTAGCTCCATGACCCTTTGAAGACGAAGACGCAATGAGAAGATCTGTATGCTTGGTTTAATTATGTGTTCAACCAGTACCTGACCATCCATTTCAGACACGGTGACTTTCTGCAAAGCCCAAGTCCTGCGCTACGCAGCGAGTGCTCGTTTGCAGCACTTCTGGTTAATGCCTGACAACGTACGCCCAGCGTGGGTGCTTCGGCCGCGCACTTTGGGTGGTCTTACACATCACGTCTTCCTCAGCAATGAAGTCAGCTTAAAATTTCCCACCGTTATTTGTCCAGATCCTTGGAATCGTGGACTTTACAGCAGGCTCCCAGGGACTGCGGGACAGCAGGGGCAGGCACGAGCGGCCCCCGGTGAGAGACCCGACAAACCCTCGGCCAGTGTTGCCGCCCAAGACAGGCTGATAATCCCATCTTCACAACACAACGAGAAGCAGCTAGAATTGGTTTTTTTTTTTCCTTTGTAAAATTAATCAAGTATGTTCTCCCAGCCATTTCTCTAACACACTGACAAAACACCTACCGGCCTATTTAAAAAGTAAAGGTAAAAAACCCAAACATGACAGCTGTGCGCTTGCATTTCAAATAAATGCTCTTCAATACTTGCAGGACCAAACTCCCAACCTGCTGCAAGAGAAGGAAACGCAGTCGGAATGTAATGCCTTAATACCACCGGTACGAATCTAACTAGCCGACGCCCCCGACGTCCCGGGTAAGCAAGCCACAGTCCTCCGTTACAGAGCCACAGCTGACATGAAGAAAGCGCATTTAATGCTAGGAGGAACGTTTTACTTTTGGTCGAGAGCAACTTCCTTAACACCATCCGCAGACACTTAATCACTGCTAGGTAAGATAACCATATTACTTCCCCACTCAGGCACATTTCAAAGTCACCCAAGCATACCTTATCTAATTATTTTTTACAGCATTACGCAGCATTATTCCCATGATTTAATCCCGTCTGAGATCATTAGACACTATGGTACCGTAAGCAAGCAATTACGACACTGACCTGTGTTCTAGGGGACCAGGCAAGTGCCTTTGTCATCTATCAGAGGGTAATTTTCTAATTTGATTTAGAGCCTCTCTAGAAAAAAAGATAATTTCCTTACCTGCTAGCTTTCAAGGACTGCTTTAAAGTCTGATTTAAACTAGGATACACGGTACCTCTTTGGAGAGAAAAAAACCAAAACCCAAACCAAAGAAACCCATACAGAACACCAGCACCAGCTGTGTAAGATAAACCAGGTAGAACAGGCAATGTTAAATCAGACTGGGTCAGATAGATAGTAAAAAAGCGAAAGAATTAAGAGTTCACGAAGAGAAGGACGTAGTCTTTGGGAATATGGCATGTCAACAGAGCAGGCAGATAAAGGTTTGGGAAGTTTTTTTTCCCCCCTGACTTTTTGCTTGCTCCAGGTGACAGTAAGATTGAGGACAGTCGAACAGGAGACTTACAAATCAACGCAAGGTGCAAAACCAAAGGCAGGGGAGCTTTTCTTCGCCGGAGGGGCAGGTAGGAAGGGCAACAGGGTACAAGCATCAGGCCGTGAGCGGGGTACTGCACTGGCTGCGGCCCGCCGGCTACCGAGAACCCGCAGGCCCAGTCATCGCGGAGCGTCAGGCTGCTGCTTCTGAGCACGGGTGTTTTACGAAAACCACGTCCTCCCTTCCAGCATTTTTACTGCACAAACGCGGCGGGTGGGAGGCAGTCACACAATGGGAGGCACCTATCTGAAGGTGCGGGTGGCGCGAGTGTCCCTGCGAGATGTGCAGCAGCTCTGCGGCTGAGAGCGAGGAGGCCCTGCTGCTCTCTTTCGGCAGCGTTCAGGTCCTCCACTTGCTCATTAAAAATGACTCTTCGTTGCCATCACACCAACCACTGCACACCTCCATTCCCATCCTCCTCCTCCTCGCTTCGGAGCTCTTCGTCTGTACAAAGGCCAACGCAACGGAGCCCAGGTCCCCGGCAGCAAGTCGGCACCACTAACGTAACCGCAACAGCCCTCGCTAAAAGGCAACGGTACTCACGAGGCCAATCTCTAAACTTGGAAATGCCGCATCAGAGGAGAAATCGAAGAGGCCTTCGGGAGGACGAGATCACAGACGACAAGATCTACAATCATCAAACGTTACTCTTATTTTTTTTAAAAACACAGAGCGCTCTTTTTAATCGAAGACCCAAATGACAAACATTCTGCTGGCACCAAAGGCCTCGCGTAGGTCGGAGTTACAGTCCTGCTGCTGCCATGCAGAGCTTGCAACTAGTGGGAGAGAAGTAAAAATAAGAGCGCTAAAAATAATTTCAGATTCGGCCCTCTGCTGGGTGATGAAGAGCAGAATCAATGCTGTTTTTGGCTCCAGGCAGATTTATGTGTAATGATGTTCTTTCAAAACACTCAACAGTCAAGGGAGACAGAAAAATCAGCAAAAACAAATCAGCAGTCCAGGGTTATGAATTCCTATAATTTTACACTATCCTGAATTTTTAAATAAAATGCGGAATTTCTTTTGGGGGGAAAAAAAAAAATAAAAAAAGGGAAAAAGGTCACTGTTGGAAGATCCTAGGAGTGGATGAACCTAGTGAAAAACCAGAGACGAGAAAATTTAATTGTAAGCAACAACCCAAACCACTGGAGGTAAATGTGCCAAACTCCGCTACAGGTCAAACGTGAAGTACCTTTAGGGATGCGACTCTTGGGATGGTAAAACTCAACAGACGGACTCGTCCTCTTAGCATATGTCGATGGGGAGGGAGAACAGCAGCAGATATTAACTGTCATGTGTGCTTAAAGGCAAAAAAACCATAAACCATTCTGGCATACTTAAGAATCCAAATGGCTTTTGTGAAAGCACACAGACCATACTCTCCGTACGTGACTTCTGAAGTAAGTGGCAAAAATTCTATTACCTGCTTCTTTAGAAAGAGCTAAAGAGCACCCTCCCCTGCTGAAGCAGATTTCCGCACTAGTTTGAAAAAGGAGAAAAAGAAAACTGATGTTTAATTGTAAATACCTAACCTACATAAATATGGGAAGGAACAGAAGGGTGACTTCTCTTGCTATGTGTTCAAGTCAGGAGTTATTAATAAAAGAGCAAGACTCCAAAACTTATGCTTTTGCAATTCTGCTGCATCTCCACAAAACATAAAAAGTCTGAATCATTTACGATCTGAATTATTATTAACATGGTTTTATTTTTGACTTAAATGAATTTTGGCAGAAAAATCCAAAACATTTTACCTCGAGTCGGCTGTTGGGTTTTTTCCCCTTCACATCACAGAAATGGGTAAAAAAAAAAATCCTGTCTGTCAGGTAGGATGCCTCCAAGACATTCAGTGATCAATTCTTTTCATAGCTCGGTATCTCAGTCCTCTCTACTGCATCATCAAAAATCTTACCCACCTAGTATAACAGAGGAGTGGAACGTTAAATAACAATTAAAAAAAAAAAATCCTCCAACTGCACTAAACGTCTGAATGCTGCTGAAGTCCACACACAGCGCCTGGCGTACAGGTTAGTTCCGAGCCTTCCCCCCCAGTCCCCTGGGAGGAATTGTCCTTACGCCATTTCCAAGAACCATTAGCAAGCTCTTCCCCTCCACCCCCAAAAGTTTGTCTCTTATCTTGCGCTCTTCCCCCCTCTGTACTTCTGCGATCTTTAGTTTGATCACCGCTGTACCCTCTCCGCTGAGCTGGGGCAATCCTCTCCAATCGCCGGCTCCCGCCCGAGGAGCGGGATGCCGTCCGCTGGTGGCATCCGATTGATGAGCATCGATCCCACTCTTGGGGGAGCGAAGGACGGACGCTCGTGGTACCTGAGCCTAGGGACCGTACAAATAAACAGTTCCCACTGCTGCGACTTTAGGCTGCGTCGTAAGTAGCAGCACATAAATGGTGCTCCGTAACCATTCCTCTGCTCTTACTGTGCTGCTTCTCTACTTTACTCGTATCTTGGATAGTTTGACTACAGTTAATACGCTTTGGTATAATCTCTTGAAAAGCATTTTTTCCTATTTTTTTTTCCCTCCTTTGCCTCCTGTTCTCGCTGGCTCCAAAGCCACCGTGGGTATTACACCCACACCACCTCCAAGCTTTCAGCGGAAATAATGCAGATTCTTTTCTCAGATAGCAAAAATACAGCAGTGTCACCAAACTTTATTATAATACGTATCATTAAAATACCTAGACTGCTCCAGTAATTTGATAGCATAGGATTTAAAACAGTTAACCTATCTTACCAGCAAAATCTATAGCTGCAAAAACACCTAGAGTGTCATTGACACAGTTTCCTTCCAGAGGCTCTGATGGTATTTTAGGTATGTACTTCCAGCTTCAAAATAACTTGTTCATCCTTCTATTTATAAGGAGGTTTCACATTTTATAAACCAATGTGTTAGCGTCTTATTTGCCCTGCAATAAAATTCACTGAAACCATCTCACAAATAAAGCTGTGAATTTATCTTCACATTAACGGGGAGAGCCTTAAAAGTAGACTTAGTCATACAGAAGTTCAACCTTTTATATCATTCCAATTTTATGTTTAGGTTTTTGGGGTTTTTTTGTAATATTGCCAGCCTATAATGAACTACTTCAAAGCGCATTAAGATCACCATCTGAACTTGTCAACTACACAACTGTAACACTTATCTGTAAGTGAGAATTAATTCTGCAGCTAGAGTTACCAGATGTAACAAACAAAGGTTTTCTTATTTCTTCCCCCGAAGATTCTTCTAAAAAAAAAAAAAAAAAAAAAGTCTGAATTCAGTTTAGTGTGCACTTCATGCGAGCAAATTTTCTTCCAGAGTTCTCAACGACAGCTTTTCTAACAGTCCTAGCCACTTTAGAACACACGGAAGATGATACAGTCATTCCACTGTATTTTTGAGCAGTCTGATGGACTAAACACAGGCCTAGAGGGGTTTATTCAGCGTGAACCAGTTTTATTTTTTATAGTGTCATAACGCAGACTGAAGAATTAGAGATGCACAACTGAAAATTTCTCAAGCATTTTATTTCATAACCTAGTGTATAAAACTTCAACATACAAAAAAAAACCACCAAACAAAACCCGAAGTGAACTAAAGCAAGACCTCTTAATACATTTTTTTCCAGAAAGCTTTACCTAAAGGCTCAGAAGCAGTAAACATTCAGCCTATTTAAAAATGGGATTCAGAACAATCTTCACACTTGCAGTCTGCAGAATTATGACTCAAACGGACCAGGTTTTGATGCCTTCTTAAAAACGGTTTAGTTGCCGTAAGCAGTGGCGTTTGTGGGGTTTGTTTTCGATGGTTATTTTTTTAAATACCTAGTTCACTTTCAAGATCACAGTCAGTCTTGGTTAGTTATCTTCAGTGAAGCGAATATGTTTACTTGTTTGTTGAGTCTTTTCAAGTCTCATTCTTTCAGCTTTAGCAATCAACTGCAAACAGGAAAAATATTGCAGAAAAGATTAGAGGAAAACGATAGCGTTATGATTTTATCTCACAGTCATCAATGTACTGTTCACTGATTTTCCCAACTTTGTAAGAAAAAGCTAAACTTGGAGCAGCTGAGCTAACCTGTACATCAGACCAAAAAGCAGTTAAAGCAGCCCTGATATAATTTATTTCAGTATTGCCTCACAACCATCAAAAGTAGTAAGGCATCTTTTCAATCTCTGGACAGTGCAGCATCTTTCATTCCATCCCTTCTTCCTCCTAACATGGTTGAAGAGAACAAAATTACAACTTCAAAAGTCCCAAAACACAGTCTCATACAGGAAGTTAAAAAAACCCTACCCTTTTATTGGATTCATGCTGTTAACTGATGTAAGAAAAACAAGGTCAGACCACAAAAAATGCCTTAGGAACACTGTGTCATTTTGTACACTCAGTAGCAGGGAAACCAAGCCGCTGAAATCCAGATGGGGACCATCCTTCAGGCTGGGAAAACGGCGCAATACATGTCACAACCCTGCTGAGAATTGATCTCGAGAAATAACGGTGCGGTCTGGAGGAACACTGATGCTAGGAATCCCGAACTCAAACCCTGCCTGACCAGGGATTTGTTTCTTTTCAGTTGCATCTTAGGGAGATTGCCTGAATTCCCAGGGTACCTGGCTAGCTGCTCCCAGTACGGAGGTATGAGAAATGCTCCTGTGGAACATCACTACCCTGCTAATTTTCAGCCTCTGTGTACTGTGTCTTCAGGCAGAAAACAAAACACTGAGAACAACGCTAAAAGCACACTTGTTTTTAAAGCATCCATACTAGAACATTTGCAGAGATTTAGCCACAGTTCCGCAACAAAGTCATACCAATACCCAACGCAAAGGTACGAGCTTTGATACTGTGATGCCCCACCAAGATTCCTTAACTGTAAGCAAGAGCTCAGGAGATAATTGTTACATGAATAAGATAAAATAAAAAACCAAAATCAAAATGCAAGGCACAAGACAGGCTGCCTAAACTGACTAAAAAGCGAGATAGCAGGAAACTCTTGTGAATCTAGGCACAATGCACCAGCATAAATCCACATTAACTTATCTGATGGAGACTCCTAAAACACATTAGCTGGTGCTGAGGTAAAGGGGCACTTGCTCACCAGGCAGCCCAGTGAAGAGCCCGCTAGATTAGAGAAGTTTCACACAGAAATCTAATTATTTACTATTTATCCACATGACTCTGGTCACAGCTATGTCCTGCAGGCATTGCGTCTTGCAGACAGCATGGGAGTGCAAGGTACGCTGCCACACTGATTCTGGCAGCCAGGAATTACGCCCTGCACTGATGCTGCGCGGATGGATTGTTCGCTGTGCTGCAGTGCAATTACACTACCACAGTTTTACTGGTCCTCCCGCGCCTCCCAGTATTTAACTTGCTTGCAATCCTTAACATGTTCTCAACAGCACCAGACCGTAAGTTCTGGCAGATGACTTTCTCAACTGTTCTCCAGAAATAAAATTGGTCTAAAGTTGTAAGGAAGAGTTACTTTTCCTCTCTGGTATCTGAAAAATGGATTAGAAGAGTTAAGCTCTAAGAAGAAGTGAGGAGTGCAGTGGCTCATTCATTCAACATGTGGGATGGAGAATTACAAACACTGGAAGGGAAGCTTTAAGATGTGAACTGCCCAGTTCATATTGGTGAGTGCTTCTATACCAGCACCTCAGAGCTGGAGAGTTTGCACGAGGCCTCAAGGATTCCCATTTTCAGCTAATCAATCCAGCATCAGCACCACTATTCCTGTCTCCAAAGAGGCACCCAGCCCTTCCACAGTTACCAGCTTCAGAGAACCAGGGAAAGGGGCTTATTATTGCGGGGAGTGGGACCCGCACAGACAGGGAACTGGTCAGTCTGGCAAGGACACAGCCCCCGAGCCCCAGGCACAATCAGAAGAAAATAGGGTGGGCTGTGCCCAGGCATTCCCACTATCCTCCTTTCCCATATATTCTGCAAATTATTCCGCCCTTCGCAAATACCCCATTCTCACTTCCTCCCCAAAGGCCTTTCACTTCTACCACCACTCCCACCCTCTTAAACTCCCCCCTTTCCTTCTATGCAAGCGGGTGTGGAAGGTGCAAGCGAGGTTCAGCAGCACCTCCTCCCAGGAGGCAAGCACCCAAGGGGAAGGCTTGCAGGCACTCACGCCTTTGTGACCAGAAGACTTCCATCAGTCGAGTTTACGGCCACAGACTGATTAATTGCTTTAGGTCTGCATAAGCTGGCACGGCCCTAAAGAAACAGTTCTGGCAAGGAGGTTTTTAATCTGTATCGCTAAATCACTACGGTTGTTTTAGCATGCAGTTGAACGACGGGCTAAAAAGAACGTGGATTTGGAAGGGGCAGCGGAGGGAAGCACAGAGGTGCCAATGACTGACCAGCCCTGGGGGAAAAGCCTGACACCGCACACCTTTTGAACTCCCAAGGATGGCTGGGCATCAGTCACAAGCTCGGGGGAACCTTGGGATACCCAGCCTTTTTTGGACAGTCAGTTTATTTTAAGAACTATGCCAGAGAAAGTAAAATCTCTACCGCTTTTTATTCTGGGGGGGAGGCATTACCCCAAAAAGCCTCTGCTGAAGGGGTCATTAACCCTTACCCTGGCGTGCCACAGGACCCACTGCAGGAACGCCAACTGAGCCTATACTTTTTAAAACACACGGAAAAGAGGAATCTCAACCTGCCTAAAGTTACGCTCAAAAGCATCTCTGTGCTCTGTTCTGTGCACTGCTGTAATGGGATGCAGTCCATGCAACAATACGGATGTTCGTTATTACTATAAATACTCATATTGACATCACTGCAGCTAGGTAGCTTATATGAATTTAACTTTTAAGCCTACATTTAAACACTAACTGAAGGAAAGTATAAGATGCTGTCTTTCTTGTAAGTATAAAACAGCTAATAGGCAAATGCTCATCTTCAAAGGGAGATCTTCTAAGGGACTTTGAAACCTTGAGCAGAATAGATGTTCACAAGAAAGATACAGCAATGGCATATCCAGCTGCACGTGTTTAATCATGAATCATTCTATTACTTTTTTTCCTTCCTTTTACTGTGACCTTCAAAAGAAGTCAACTTGTGAGCAGTTTGGTAGAATTTTCAAATTAAAGCTTGAAATTAATATCGATGACCAGACACAGAAACACTGTTTTTCTTATTATCGGTCTGTAATCCTGGAATTCAGACTGTCAAAAACTAAGGAAAGGGTTAAGAGTTATTGACTACAGCCAGGCATTCTTTTCTTGATGTTTTGCTTAACAGTGTTAGCATTTAAATAGCATTCACTAAGCTTTGAAGTTAACACCTCCCAGTGTTGCAAGGTGATGGGTAAGGGGGAGGAGCAGGAGTTTGCACCCTTGCGGCTGCTATTGTTAGGCAGAACCGAGACAGTTTATATTTGCAAGCCTGGATGAGGTACATTACTGGCCAATTTACACCAGTTTGGTCAACAAATACCAATCTTCAAAAGACGGAGAACTGAAACTGGAGAGCAGGGCACCTACAGTCCAAATTAAAGGCAAAGGTGGCACCTTTTGTTTAAAAAAGTAAAAATACATTTTAAAAAAATTAGAAAAAACTGGCAGCACTCACTTATAACTCAGGCTCTAAAGCTGTACAACTTTCACATTCCCTTGCTGCTTATATTAAAGAATGGCTAGAGCCAATGCCATTTTTATGCTTTTAAGAAAATTAAAGCAGTCATTTTGGGAAATTCTTTAGTCACACCTTTGTTTAGAAAAACTAGATTCATTTGTCTACGGGACCTCTGAAAGAACATTTAGACAAACAAGATAATACATGCAGAATACGCTTTGTACAAGACACTCTTTTGACCTGTACAATTGCTGTTCCTTTAGGTCAATGTAATATTTCTTTTCAGTTATATACGGAACAACGAGGAAATTTTTGATAGTGTGTGCATCACTGGAGCATCTAGGAAACAGGAAGTCTCCAAAGTCACCAGAAAATAATTAAGGTCAGATGATTTTGAGGTTTTGCAAGGGACAGCGTAAAGATTCAGGTTAACGTCAACTCAGAAGCCTTATCTGCAATGTGTGTGAAGTAAACCTAGCAATAAAATGTCTGTGAAATACTCTTCGGCTCCCCTCTTGTCAGGTGAAGGATCTGACTGGCTTAATCAAGAACCCTTCATGCCTGGAAGGATCTTCTGAGGCAGAAGTGGGGACTGCAGCCTGCAAGTTCATTGCACCACTCCCTCAACACCGTGGCCTGCCAGGCACACCAAGGTCAAGGCTGGAAGGAAACGGGACTAGATGTGGGGCAGTTTTGGTCTGGGAGCTGCTCAGCTATGGATGCTCGCAGCGGTACTTGGATTTGTCTGGATCAGAACGCAGACACGTTGGTACATAGACTCTTGACAACACTAGGAACACACCAGCGCTCACCATAGCACAGCACTGTACACTAAAAAAACTGTGTAAATTTTGAGGAAAAAAAAAAAAGAGATAAATTCCAAAGAAAACCATTTTCTTGATCAAACTTGAGAATTAAGACTAAAGCACTAGACTTCATCACACTAGAGCAAATCAAGATGACTTAACTTTTTAATGAGCTCATCCAGACAGGGTTTTAAAGGAAAACCAGCTTATAAATTGACTTCGTGCCTTTACTCATGGACTTAACTTTCCCCAATTGACTCCATAAAGACAAACCTTGCATTTGGCAACAGGACCGGGACAGCCACACATTCTCTATGTTGTGGCTGTAAAACCCTGCTGCGAAGTCAGCAGAAAGTGATTTAACTGGATTAATTACAGAGCCAAACGTTAAAGTATCAAAAAACATAGACCCACGCAGAAACAGAGTCATATTTTCAACTATGGCTGTACAGGAAAAAAATTTACTTGCAAATTACCTTCTCAGTACCCCGCTTCTTTTCTCGAGGCTGGTTAAGTTTAGCTTGTCTGTCCACTAAAATCTTCTGCCAGTAACGTTGTTCATGATCACCTTGAAAAACAAATTAACATTACAGTGCATGAACAAAAGTATTCAATACAAATGGATGCCGTGTTTTCAGCTGTGATGAGAAAGTCTATTTTCTAACTAAGGTAAACACATGTAAAAATACCTGTTAGGAAAACCTAACAACTATTTCCCCATCAGTCTTCAATGTCATAGTCAGAGAAGTCATACGGTATTGCAACACCTGGCCAACACACACCACACACCGAGGTGAACAAAGAAAAGAAAAAACTCTGTCCAAAGCAGCTTAAAGCTGACACCGAGGTCTCTGCTCTGTAGGAGCTGGACAGAACCTGAATCAGGGTCCTACGCGTTTTATTAACTTTAGGACTGGATTCCCAAGATATCTCACTAGGTTTTCCTGAGCAAGGAGTTTTACCAACTTAACAAGAACTGAGGAAATATGCAAACACCACTCTCTACATGTACTTAGCAGAAGGAGCTCAGTTTTAGCTCAAGTTCCACCATAGCGCTCGGAAGCTCTTTGATTTACTGACGTACTCAACCTCTGACCGACTCTAAACAACTATCAAACGGGGGGGGGGAAATTAATGTAAGAATGACCGAGATAATTTTGTTTCATCAAAACCACTGTTAGAAGCAAACTCCGGGGACTTCACAGGCAGTTAGGAATATTTGAGCGTGGGGGGCGATATGAGAGGAAATAATTTGCAGCTTTTTCGCAGCTGTTTTGCGGTAAGAAGCAGCCTGCCACTGTTTGCTCTGGTTTGTGCTGTGGCTGTCACGATGGGAATTTTGTGATATAATGCTGTACCGTCTCATGGGAAATCTTCGGTTACAGGGAAGTTTCCAAGTGATCTTGGAAAAGATTTCCGCAAAAGTTATGGAATTAATAATTATGAGAAGCAATTTGGCATACATTTTAACAGTATTATTTATACATTCAATCACAATAACACCTAAACATTACCATAGACGTTTGCTATTTTGTTAGATGAAAAGCTGAAGACATTTACTCAAAGTCAAGTCCTAAAAAGTAAAATATTCCTGGGAAAGCTTTAGTCCCTGCAGTAGGGAGCATTAAAGATTCTTTCTTTATTCTTATTCTCTCTCACCTTATGCCACCAAGAAAATCTGATATCCTTACTGTGAGTCACTTGTGCATTCTTCAGAAGCCTTTCCATTCTCATTTCAATGAACCAGTTTAAAAAAAAAAAAAAATCTTAAGACTGTGAATGGAACGCTCCTTCAATGCAGTACTTACTCCTAATCTACTGCTACACTCTTTTATATCAGGATGCAAAACCAGAGACAAATACGCACAGAGCACACAGCTGTAAAAAGCCGCATTTCAAGTTGTTTCTGGATCTCTGGAACATAGAACGCTCCGGAGACAAATCTATCTCCAAATGACATTAGCAGCATCCAGTGAGCCTCAAACTTTAATTAACTTTAATCAGGAAGGTTAATGCTTCCATTATAGCTCTTCCTTCTGCAATCCTTAATTGACATTTATGGGGGTTTACATCCCAGCATGCGTGGAACTGGACCCTACGTGAGGATCTGTGCAGGAGTGTGGTAAAATATTTAAACACACAAACGAGAGAATCTCATCTGGATTGTTTTACCTGTTTTTTTTGCGCATTTAGGATTTTTAGTACATGGCTAGAATTTAAAAGCTTTACGAATACAGTAGCAAAGTTTGACAGACTTCCCTCCTCCCCACTTCTACCCCTCGCTTCCATAAAGAGGCTCCTCTACACTTGGAAGACTGGTCCAATCTAATACAAGATATGAATTTAGAACAGCAGAGTATGTTCCAAAAAAACCAACACACATTAGGATGAAGTCCCAAAGTAAGCCAGTAAAAATTATAGTGTAAATACAATTAAAAAAAGACATTACTCTGGCATAAGTTATTCAACTTCCTGAAAAAAGAAAGATTAATTAGAAGGCAAGTGCTAAAACCACTGGAAGCTTATCCATGCTGTTATTTCACACCTAAGTTCAGTATTTTCAAGAAAATCTTCATTTAAAATTCTTTTGCATCATCAGAATGTTATATCCACAAAGCTGAAATGTGAATTAAGTTCTGTAGTCCATTGCCAGTAAAAGTGACGTAAATCAATCTCAAAAGAAGAGAATTAAGTTGATAAAGGCAAGCAAAACTGTTATTGTGCTCTGAACGGTGGCATAAAAACCCTTACTGTCTTACCAATTTCCCTGTGATAGCAAAATGAGAAGACTCACAGGAAAAAAAAAAAATGCAGTCTTTTCCCTAACCAAGATATCTGAAGATATCCATAAAGCTACCTTGCGATTCAATCCTTTTCACAGTACTCAAGTCTTCTCCTGTACTACCATTAAAAAAAGTAGTCTTACCAGTGAGAACTTCGAATTTCCAGTTGTTTTTGATCTGTATCTCTTTGTATGATTTCATGACAATCTGCGCATCCTCAGGAGTTTTAAAACGGACATGACATTCTGTGTCTCCCTCCAGCATGTCAACGTAAGCAACGTCAGCCAGCACTGCCAAGGCATCCTATCAAAGCATGTGAGAGAACACAAACCAGGCTTTAAAAAAAAAGAATATAAAGAGTGACTTTTTGACTATTCAATTTGTAGGTCATTGACATTTTCAAAAAGGTCATGGAGTAGAAGGCAATAACGGAACTTTTTTATTTGATCAATGAATCTCTTGTCAAATAGTTTTGAATTAATATATTTTCCTAAGACGGTTATAACTGAATTCTGATTTATGAGCCTACAACATCTATTTTATCTCCCATCCTGCCCTCCAAGAACAATTCAAGGAGTAATTCCTGAAGATGCTATTTTTCTGCATAAGTGTAATTTTACTAACGGAGCACCAGTAATTATCCATTCATTTCAATACTGTATCTGCATGGACTTTTTTAAAAAAGAAAAATTATACATCACTGTTAGAATACACAATGTCGGCCCAACAGAAAAATATCTAACTTCACTCTATGCATGAAATATATAAAAGCAAGCTCATTCACAGCAGATTATTTGAGAAATGAGTAGTAGCAAACCAACCCTTCCTATCTTTACGAAGTGACCTCTGTCTGAAAATTTTCACTAACAGCTGAAGGAAGAAGAGTCACACATGCTCTTTCAGATGAAGTACTTCACTCGTAATACCTGCTGTTAGGGAAATGAACTACCACCACACATTCCTAGTCAATTTTGTTCACAGCAGGCAGCTCCAGTAAGATGCTTCTATTCAAGAATTACACACTGCTTTTAACCCTCCACTACCAAGGACAGCCTGAAACCAAAACTTAAGTGCCAATACCGTGGAGATCGTTTGACAGCCAACCCAAGCTACTTTCTCTGGTATCCCCAAGTCATGCTTACATGGAAAACTACACTGACCCAAACAGTTTACTGGAGTTGGCGTTTGCCAGCTATGTTATGATCAGTTATGATCTCCGAGAAGCACCTTTATAGAAAAATCTGGAAGTAGTGAAGTAAAAAATTAAAACATCAAAATAATATCAAAACTACTCCGCAAAGACCTTTCCAGCATGTGGAAGTAGTTAAGCCTGCCACACAACCAGAAGTACAGATCGACTCTGGAAGCTGATGAAGGAAAAAGCCCCTAGGTGCACTGCTTTGTGGCGCTGTCTGCTGTAGCTGTGACAGTCCAGGAACGCAGGCAAAGCGAGGTTTTGTCAGAGAGTTACACCTTCCATAAAAGCACCTAGTAAGGCCAGAAAAATCCAGTAAGTGTCAAGTACACTTGGCAGCTTCTACTGCTGACCCCCAAAAGAGCTGGTACACCCTAAGGATGATTGCTCCTTCCAACTACTGCTATATTCTGCATGTGTCTCTCTAAAACCCTTGCCTTATTTGTTTCTAACATTTTGTGAAATATTTTGCCTGTCTACTTATTATGGGAACCAAAGACATGCTTGATAATGGCAAAGGCCACCCCAATCTTGTTTTGTCCCCCTTTACTTTCATAAAGCATTAGTTTTCCCTGAAACGCTTCCGTAAAACTAAACCAAAAGAATAACGGTGAATACCTGGAAATACCAAACCAAGTTTGTTTTCAGCTACAGCAGGGACAGTAAGCTTCCCTCCCGACCACAAGATGTTAAGCTGTGGCACACACCTAACACAGTAAGGTGCATGCTGCAGTCAAAGGGGCCCTCAGAGCTTACACTGACAACTACTGCATTCTCTCGGTGGCTCCAGCGCTCAGACAACTGCCTACAAATACACCTAGGCAGATAAGAATGATTAAGCTGAAACCCTATCCTCAGTTTGTTTTCAGCGAGAGAGACGTCTCTCGTCTCCCTTAGATTTATGCACACGCTAAACTTCACGCTTGCAAGCAGCCAGTGAGTTCAAATGGAGTAGTCGGGTATAAAACCGGGTGGTTTGATAAGTCACCTCACAACTCGCATTTTGAACCATTGCCCTAAGTGGTCTGAATGTTTATTCCAACCTGAATTCAAGTTGTCCAAATTCTTTCCAGTTGTTATTCATCCAAAAGTGCAATTTGTGAAAGAACATGTCCTGTGTCACATTCATGGAAAATTCAGTACCTGGAAAAAGCCTGTTATTTCCTTTGGAAAACCTAATATTTCCATTTCAAAAGGATGCAGCTTAAAACTGCCATTTTCCTTAAGCAGACTAGTTCCTTTTAACATGCGTAACTTTCATATCATGACGTGAAATAAAATTTAAGTTATTCTAAACACTTTTTTAAAATTGAGAAAAAAGAGCACTTGCCATAGGAAAAAAAAAAAAAAAAAAAAAGACAGAAATGGGTGAACAAATTCCTGGAGAAGTTCTACTGCTGTCACTCCCGCTGAACTGGAGTTTTTGTAATTGTGAATTTCTTACTGCAAAAAAGAGAATGGTTTTCTCATGCAGAGAGCATTTTCTTGCCCGCAAATTCCTGTTAATGGTAAAACCCCTAATACACTACTACAGATTTCTTGATCTGAATTGTGCCAGAATGACCGGCACAATGACAAACACACCGCGAACACTGCACCCGCTTTGCCTTCAACTTCTCTTTTTAAACTGGAAAGAACTACGCATCCTCTAGAGCATTATTTATTTTTGTCATTCTTTTCACTATAAACTTGACACGGCTTGAAGCACTCTAAAGGCTAATTTTTGCTTCAAAACATCCTCTTGAGGCTACTTTGCCGTTGTAAAGTCCGCCATTCACAGGCACCAGAGAAGAATCTGTACACAGGACTGGCCAAACAAATAAATAAAGAAAAAATCAGTAAGACTCGTTTAAATGGTATTCCATATTCAAACATTTGGGGGGCTCTGGAAGAGGAAAGGCTAACAGCTACCCTGAGGTTACAAAGGCATTACCTTGATCTGCTTCCTGCCCGGCAGGGGCTCCGTGCTAATGATCTTCACAATTACTCCACTCACGAACTGGGGCCCCATTGTGTTGGCCTTGGCAGGAGGGGCGGAATCTTCACTGGTGGCTACTCAATTTGAAAAGGGGGGGGGGGGGGGGAGAAGAAGTTTTACATTTATTAGTTTGACCAACTAAAGATGCTATGAAAGCACATAAGCGACGCGATGGACACAAGAAATGAAACTACGGGCATCAAATACTGCTACTGCAGATTCAGTCTTCTTTTTTTAATCTAGGATGAAGACTGTTCACAAAGTAAAGTCAATGTGAGTTAAAAAAAAAAAAAAAAAGGAAAAAGAAAACAGCTCCAAGAACAGAACCTTACAAAAGTTTTTACAGCCTACAGAGTCTCCTTATAAGAATCATTTGTATTCTCTTGATTACAGTTAAGAGTTGAACCCTCCGTTCTAGAGTGGTTAAAAATAAGCAGGCAGGCACTGAAATGTCAGTATTGAAGTTAGCGAAGTACAGAGGAACCAGAGCAAAAAAGAGCAATTCTATCTATGAAAACTGTAGAAATTTAACTAAGAGGGCATAATTACAAAGCTGCTTTTAACCATAAAGCTGATAAAAGCCAACTGCCAGCCATTTTTTGAATGCCTTGCTTAGAGAAATTGTTTTGTAAGTCGCTGCAGTTAGAGTTAAGCCTAAGTATATCAGGCCCAAGTTACATCACCAAAAAAGCTGATTCTTGATTTACCTCTCTGAGGCTTTCATAATTACAATTACCTAAAATATCCTTAAGCATAAGAAGTGCTACTGGAATATGCTGAAATTACTTGTTTAGTCTGTACTTATAAAATTCCTTAGTCCAAAATCTATCTACATGAGGGAGGTTTGCTTTTAATAATATTTGGCATTCAAAGAAAGCACCAGCATTATCGAAAACAAAACCATTTTGCAGTGTTTCTGGAGGACCAGTGTCTTAAATCGCTTATGCTTGCGCACTAGAATCATGAAGAAAATAACACAAAGAACACGGCAAACAGGTTTACGTTTGTCATTTTCAGGTTGAGGCTTTTTCTGTGCACAAGATTCCGTTTCCATCTCTCCCACAGGCTCAGGTTTGATTTGAGACATGGTTTTCTTTAAGGAGGCCATACTGGCTTTCTGAAGGGCCAAATATTCTTGCTTCAAATCCATCCATTCGGTCCTAGAAGCGGCAACACAGCAATAGGATGTCAGTTGTAGACAAGAAAATAATGTTTAGAAACTCGATGGTAACTTAAGACAAAACAGTTTACAAATAGCTTAAGCTGACCTCAGTAAGCACGGCAGACCCTTACCATTATAGATCTCCCTGCACTTAGGTTAAACTAAGCCTTGTCAAGATCTGCATTTTTATGATTTTGCTTTAGCTTTTAATATTCCGGGCAAGTTCTAACAAGATCAACCTACCATTTCAATAGAGTGACTCCCAAATTTGTTTTACAGGTTCAGAAAACATATAGAACAGCTTGGTAAAATCTTTTCTACTGGACCTAGACAGAGCACAGGCACCAAATTCAGAGTTAATGCAGAGACAGTGAACTCTGAATTCAGTGAATTAGTTCAGTGAACCCGCTCCTGTGTTACTATATTAAGACTCTGTCGTTTATTTTCTAGAAAAATCATTGATGGAAAATCAACAACTGGTTAAACTCACCAAAAACCTACTGAGATAAGAACATTCCTTACTATTCAAATGCATTTTGGTTAAAAAATACCACCACATGGAAGCAATTTATATATTTACATACATTTAACATGGAGATGTTTCTGCAAACAGCTAGAGCTTTGCTCCACAGCAACACAATGCCTATAGTGCCACTGTGAGAACGACTCATTGTTACCCTAATCTGTGCTATCAAACAAGCTGATAGAGGATTTTTAAAGAGGAGGATATCTTGTGGTAATGGTTTTAGCTGTTAACATTGACAACTGTATACTTCAAAAAAGCATCCAGACTCACCCAGGATCATACATTCTCAACAGAGCAAAGACATTAAAATAACAAAAGACCCACGTAATGATTCTTTGAGATAAAAAGGCAACACCATTCCATAGCAAGGTATGGTATAAATACAAGCTCAAGGAGGTGCTTGTTAACTTGACTGGAAGGAAGAGAAGACCATGGGGAATGAGTCAGGCAAGTATTTGCAAGGCTTATGCTCTTTTAAAACTTGTTTTTTACCTCCTTTGCTACAGTTACCGAAATTTATAACTCTTTCTCTGTATTTACTGCAGTAGTCTCAGAATCTCAGTGGAAGAGGACAAGCGTCGTTTAACTACCGTTTTTTGTGGACCCCTTTTACTTTAACATGGAGGTGCTTTCTGTAATTTAAAAAAAGTAAGTGCTTCCATGTTTTAGTAGAGGTGAATCCTGATCGCAATACTGAAATACCATCCAGGATTTTTCTTTTGTCTACACTTCAGTCGTAAGGTTTTTTCCGGGGAAAGAAAAATGAAGAATTTTGGCTGTAAGCAGATGAAGGCATCCTTCTCCAACAAGCACTGAAAGCATAAGTGTTGCCGAACAAGACAAATTTTTCAGTGGCCTGTATATTCAAAAAACTTGAAGCAATTTTTGAATTTTAAAGGACTCCCTTCGCTTTAACATGGAGGTACCTGCTGCCTAAAAAAGTAAGTGCTTCCATGTTTCAGTGGCGGTGGATCCTAATGTTCTTGAGGAGTGCAATTTCTAGAAATTGGCTATAGCTCAAAGCAGCCTACTTACAGCAATATATGTGTATGGTTTTTATTATTGCATTATCAGAACTCTGTATACACCGTGCCTTTTGTTTGGTTTTTGTTTTGGTTTTTATGTGTTTTTTTTTAGTTAGGATTTAGTCTCTCCACTTAAGGAACCCCACAACTTAAATGTGGATGTGCTTGCTTTGTCCCTAAATAGTAAGTGCTTCCATGTTTTAGTGATGGTGAATCCTTTTTTCTCACCAGAAAACACTTCCTTCTTCCTAGAAAATATCGAAACAGATACCGAAACAAAAGATGTATCTGCATTGCACATGCGGCCTCTGTGTTAAGCATATAAACATAAAAGCACAGTTTTGCATCACGGTATAGCACAAGATGGCAAGGACCCCCTCTACTTTAACATGGAGGTACTTGCTGGATGCCTAAAAAGTAAGTGCTTCCATGTTTTAGTTGTGGTGACTCCTAGAGCCCAACAGTTAAAGGCATGAATACTTTTGTGAAACTTCTGGAATGGTAACTACCGAGGAACCCGGTGTAAATCGGTGATTTGCAGTTACTCTTACAGGCAGAACTTTCCTAGGCAGATTAAGTCAGACTTAAACTCTGGTATTTGAACCTTTTCAGCTACAGGCTAATACTGTTGCTAATATGCAACTCTGTTGTATAAAAATTGGAATTGCACTTTAGCAATGGTGATGGACTGTCAGACATACGAAGATTTAAATAGTCTGAATTAATGTTTCCAACCTTTGGAATATTTTGTGAAATCACTGTATATGAGCCTGTTTACAATAAAAATTCAATAAAGCATGCATAACTTGTGACTTCGAAAAAAAGTTTCCAGAAAAACTGCGTACTCCAGGAAAATACTTAAAACACTTAAAAAAATTTAAAAACACGGTACCACACAAGACTAACAATGCCTGAGGTTTGGAGAGAAGCAAAAAGTTGGCTAGCTGAAAAAAAATAGCCACCATTAGGCCCAAAGGCCATCACTACTGCCTTTTGTAGTTAAAAGAAACTAAATGCAAACTTGTACTGCCAAAGAGACCCCCGTGCAGACTGCGATTAAAAGCAAAAGTGTATGTAAAATTTTTGTATTTTATTGCATAATTTGAACAAACAAGGCAGCTGAGCCCACCCAGTCTGTGCCTTATCCTGGACTGGAGGCGGTGTATAAAATGGAACAAGCTGGGATTGTTCAGGAGCAGTAGATCAGCTTTCCTTATTTTTGGGGTGTTCAAATTATGAGAGTAAGTTTAAGGCAGTGCCAGCCCACCACTACACAGGCAAAGGAATTGCTCCGCATCAGTACCCAGTATTGCTGAGGAAAAGATTCAAATTAGCTCAGTGAAACCATGGAAAACAGAACGCTCTCATGCTACAAAAAGGCGACGAAGCAACTAAACAATAAATACCTCCCCATCCACCAGGTACCGTAAGCTAGTCGCATAGATTAGTTCCATAACCTACTTGGAGAGTACTCTGAGTGGAATGACTTCTTCACCCATTTTGTGCCTTTCTTTGTGTTTTTTCTTATGTTTCCTTTTAGATTTTGAAAGGGATGTGTCTTTTTTGTCTTTGTCATCTTCTACAGAAATGTCTACATTGAAAAAGTCCAAAAGAAAAATGTTTAGTTCTAACATTGACAGATATTTAAAGATATAGCATTATACAATAGTATAATATTTATTTGTTACCAAGAATAGTTTAATGAACAGTGGGTCTTTGATCGAAATCTGAACAAAAACCCCCTCACAAAAATCAGAGCCTACTACCTATTTCTAGTCCACTTTCTCAATTCCCTGAGTTTAGACTCTCATCGTGGATTTTTGTCAACCCAAATGTGATTTCAATGCAGCTTTTAATCCCATCTATTGCCTTTTTTTTTTTCCTTATCTCATGTAAGAAACTGCAATCATCAGCTTTTTCTTTTGTATTTTAACCTTGCTTATCTAGATTCTTATACTGTCACCATTTGCCTAGGCTGACTGTTTAATCCATACTTTACTGCAGTGAAGTTCTATAGATATTAACTTCTTTGTGACCTATTTTTACTTCTGATGAGATTTACCTGCTTCAGTGTTGAAAGTTCTTTCCTAGTCTCCATGCAGCTTATCTCCTTGCAATGACTCATTACCAGGTTTAAATTTAACTGCAGGGAACACCACATATTCCTAAACTGACCTTGTTATGCCTCCACCATGTCAACTGTTTTTCACCTACTGACCCAAGCAGAAAAACCTTTTACCAGCTAAGTTTTCGGTCTTTCAAAGACAGAAATACAGTGTCTCAATCTTTCACCAGCACTTGAAAGTTTTACACTATAAATAATCTTTAATCCACCTAATAAATCTATGAGCCGCCAAAAGTCAGTTCACTAACGTGTTCGTATTACACAGATGATTCCAGCCATGTTCTTTGCAACCCCCTTTCCTCACTTGTTACCCTCTAGCATATCAAGATTCCTATTTACGTAACTTAGGCCACTACAAATACGATTTCAATTGCAAAGAACGCGGTTGCTTTAACTCAAGCTTTTCTCCTTATCTAGGCTTGTCCCTCATCGCTAAGCCTCCCATTTGTGAGCTCTAAGAGCTACATCTGCCATTCGATTTCATTCATGCATAGAAATCATGAAAGTGGTAAAAAGAGATGCACCAAACTTTACCATTGGAATCTTTCGGAGCTTCTGTTGGTTCTTCCTTTACAGGATGAACTTCGTCCTTTTGAGCAGTTTTCTTGACTTTTGGAGTTGATGTCTCACCATCTCCAGAGCTGGTTCTTTTTCTCTTCCCCGGCCTGCTTTCCCAAGGTACCTCTGAGCTTTCCGTTCTGTCCCATTTCCTCTTCTCTCTCTTTGAGGGCGGCCTGTGAGTCTCAGTTCCCTCCATTTCCGAACACTCCGATGAGGTCCTATGTCTTTTTGACTTGGGTACTTGCTCTGTTGTAGCGTTCGTGTTGGCTTCCTTTGTCTCTACAGCTGCCTGTACATTGCTCTCTTTCTTGATTTTGGATTTCTTTTTTTTCTTCTTTTTCTTCTCTTCTGCATTAAAAACACAATATTTAAAACTGCCAATGATTACAAACTAGATCAGGTTAACTGACCTAAGTAAACAATCACGATGCCGCATGTCATGATAATCTGGGATGTTAAATGACAGGCCTGTCTCTGCCATCTCTAACTACAGGAGAGACGCAATACATTCTCCCAAATTTCTTCCTAGGCATTTTAAGCAGAAAAGAAAAAAAACCCACACAGATAAGACTCTCAGTCTCACGAAGTGCGAAAGACCTCTGGGTCACAAGGGCAGCCTGATTACAGAATTCCTGAAGTACTTTCAAATTAAGAAGAAAGGAGCTAGACTTCTCTGCTTCTCCTTAACACATGCACGTTTTGCTATGTCACCCCTTACTTGCCTTTGAGAAGAGATACCTTTTTCCTTCCAGGCCAAACAACAAAGACAAGAAACTAAAAAAAAGACTGCTGATTCATATTCTTAGAATAAAAGGAGATACTCAGCCCCCCCCGAATATATCACACTATTTATGTAATGAACAACTATTTGCCTACCAAATTAAAGAATGTTAACCAATCTGAAAAAAAAAGGTATCATTTTATTTTCAATACTGTCTACTTGCTTCAAAGTTAAAATCGGCAGGATGCAGCATGAAGCAGTAGAGAGTATCTTAAGTGAGTTTAAAGCATGGTTTAAAAAGCATGGGTTTTATTTGATTTTATTTTTTTTGTCCTAATAGTTACCAGTGTAACAAAGAATTAGTGATAACAGTGAGGAATGTAAGATATGATTCATCATCATGAAAAAGATGAAAAAGATGGGAAGATGTCTGAAGTCCGGGAAATTGTATTACATCACCAGAAACAAGGAAAAATGTTTCAGTGATCCAAGTTGCAACATAATCCTGGGATGCTGATTTGTAAGTTATAGTAGATTATGTATTTATTGGAAACATGCTCAACTGTGAATTCAGGATTCTTTTCTCAGCAATATCCTCCAGGTTTTTACGAGTAATTATGAATCATGTGAAGTGGAATTGTAAATATGCTCTAAAAAGTTCATTCTGCTATACAGTGCTCTGTTCAAATAGCAAGAGTTCCAAAGAGGAAAAAAGGCACAAATCCACTGTTTTCATAGTTCTCCCACAGGAAGTTTCAGCAGAGAGAAGAATACCACAAGGTTTGCTCTGAAATATGTCAGATGATCACAAACTCATCTGAACAGCACTAACGTTTAAGTACAATTTTGCTCTTATGCCTGTATCTTTCCTTTCAATACTAAAATTTTTTAAAACAATCCACGTCAAATTTGTCTTTTGCTAATGCTAAATGCTTAGATAACGATTTATTCTACGGTCTGAAAGCTGCTCTGCCAGCCTAACAATGACTAATGGTGGTAGCTGGCAACGGAGGAAAAAAGAAATGAAGTTCTTTATCAAGCAGGAAAACAAAAAGGCAGAAATTAACTATATTTTAGTTTCACACTTTCATTCTTAAGCTTACATTGGCCAACCAACAAACAGCAACATGCAAGTTTTTAAGAAACATGACATCAGACTGCAGTAACACAGAAGTTCAAAACTTTCTCTTCAGAAGCTGAGGCATGAAACAGTTTGCTTCTTGATCCCACTACCTTAATAACACTTACCTACTACACTGCTGTTACTTGTATTCAGCGCAGGAACAGGCTTATTCTTTACTGTTTTGGGGAAAATCCCAGGTTTCCGTGGCGCTTCTTCTGGTGGATTATTCAAAAACTAAAAACAAAATTTAAAATCCACAAACCATTACTAAAAATTACTTTTACATTCTATTTTAAAATTTCAAATCACATTTAAATACAGCAAATTAGGTATGACCATGCTCGTCTGATGCAATTTAATAGCCATCATACTGTTGCACAGAGATTTCTATTTCTGTAAAAGATGCCAAGAGCGACTAAGCAAATTATTCCAAAAAATACCCACTATGCTTCTACTAAGTCTCCAAGTTATTAACAGAATTACACTTTCATTAACAGAATTACACTTTCAAAGAATTGTGGAATCGATTGGAGGTCTGGGGTAGGAGACAGGAACATAACTCCTGCTAAGTTAAGTTTCTGAATTATGGTATTTTAGGAATTTCTCTAAGATGCAGTAGGTGAACTAGTAAAGACTACACCATCCATATCACAAAGTGCCAATCAGGAAGAATGTTAACAGACCAGAGGCACCACCACTCACCTCAATAGCTTTCTCTGCTTGCTCTTTAGTTTCAAATTCAACAAAAGCAAATCCCTTCGGATCGCCACTAGTTCTATACCGGGGTATACTGACATAAACTACATTACCACACTTCCCAAACACCCGCTCAATCCAACTGTGATTGACATTTTTGGGTAGCAGCTCCTAAAAAAAAAAAAGAAAGAAAGAAAGGTCATTTTCTCATTACTGTATTACCATTGTATCAGATGGTTTACTACATCTGCTAATTAAAAAGTTGTCACAACAAAATATATTTAAGTTTGATGTGACAACGTTGAGAAACTTGTTTTATTTCGGTGAGTATTCTTGTTGAGAGGTCACAGTATCCAATTAATAAAACCAGTGATCTGAAAATGGATCTCTAATCATTCATATACCTATAACAAATACATTATACATTTAGGTTAGATGTTTATCTCCTTCCTGAGACAGATACCAAGACCTCACCTGCAGCTGCATCTTTGCAACATGAAATACCTTTGTAAATTTGAGACCTCTGAGCAAACGTAATTCTGCATTGTCTCAACCCATCCACTGCAAAGCACAAGCATTTTTTTTTTATTGTTGCTAATCCAGGTATCATAGAAAGAATTCTTGTAGGTCAGTGAAGAGTCACTGCTCAAACGGATAAATTCCTGATGGCAGCTAACATTTTAAAGCTTGGTGGTTAGCACTTACGGCCTACTTGATCAGAACTTTTAGCCAGCTTCTCGGATGACAAAACTGTCTGACTTTTATTTCTATAAACTCCTTAATATAGAAACACGTTTTAGCAGCTTGCAGACATCGCGTCTCAGTTCCTAAACATTTCCCTTCACCAATCGAAGAGAAATCCTGTCATATCGATTTCTAAATAGACTCCACAGAACACTTCAAAATCCTACTCTCAAATTCATGCCTGAACAACAATGGAGAGTCAGCAATACTTCATTTTTTTCATGGCAAGTTACTGCACTAAAAGGTTTTCCTTGTAGGAAAACATTATTTATCACATTCAGGTAGAAAACTATTTTTGCATTAACTTTGCCTGCCTGAGAAAAACATTTCATTATGGCTTAGTATAAAGTTGAAAAGCCAGTATACTTGAAGCTTCAAAAATATTATGAGATGAGTACAAAATAACAGTGTATGTCAAAGTGTAGTTTATGTTAAAGCATATAAAAAAGTCACTAACCGTAAGATTATTTCAGAGGAATTTAATGAACACTTCCCCTACATTAAATAAGATTGTAAAAGATATGAGGTAATGAAGCTACTATTCCTTAAAGAAACACACCTTTAAGTCTCAATTCTTAGTTCAGAAACAAAGCTTTGACTTCTCGCACAAATTCAGCAAACATACTGCTGCTGGAGACGACGCTTCAAAGCGGAGCCTTTAACTGTAACCCTTGTATTAATCCGACAGAAATCTTTCTCTCACCTACTCCAGAATCAAACACAACTCACCAACACTTGGACGACTTCTGCTCCCCCCCATTGCTACATACCAGTCACTTAACGTGGCTTAACTTTTCTGTAATTGCGGTATGAAGAGCGGATACCTCATACGCTAGTCTTTCAAAAGGAAAACACCCCACCCTTTTTGATAGCAATACCAGAAGATAACAGGTTGCTACATATTCTCTAAAAAAGATCTCTACAAATTCAGTAACTTACAAAACACGTCAGTTATCTATTTTGGTCTCTCAGGAAAGCTTCAAATTAAAAACCATTTAGCTACGTATTTATGCTATGCATAGACTATGTAGCTCAACAAATTTGGAATATTTTCCAAAAATGATATAGACAAAGTATTTGAGAAGTTCTAAGCAGTCCCTGTAATCGTGTTAAGGAAATACCACGACTGGCACATTGTACTTAAAAAACTAAGAACCTTTTCTGGGCTTTTGTTAAAGAACGTAATCATCAGAGGAATCCAGCTTCTCTTTATCTGGATGGGCCGGCATTTTGGGCATGATTATTATGTGTCTGCATCACAGAAAGCTTGGTGCCTGCTTGAAATTACTACTTCAGCTGCTAACAGCTACAGGTATATACCTAATTGACAGTAGCCATGAAAAGCTTTCTTTAGAGACAAAGGGAATTGCACACTGGCCTCAATTCTACTTTAAAAATTGCACAGGATTTTAAATAAGTGACAGTTCAACCATCAGATCTCTTGCCATGCTGCCACCTAAGTGGATAAACAATATCCACTGTTCCACTCTGACAGATCTGAAATATCGTATTGAGATGTGGAGTTTTTCTAGCAGCACAAGCTATTTTCATTTAAATTAAGGAATCATTTCAGTATCAAGGTAGCTACAGGATAGTGTGCTATTAGGAGGAATTTTTTGGTGTTGGTTTGTTTGTTTGTTTGTTTGTTTTAAAAGACCCCCTAAACACAAGACTAGCTCATTTAGGGACATTCCGCCCTTAAAAGAACGATGTTTGTGTCACGGCACTTGCCTCTGATTTTGTAAACAGATTGTACTTTATAAAGTACCCCTGATTATCTTGCAAACTCAGCCAGTTCCTGTTTGATAAAACTAATGAAGTTATTATTATAAAGCTTTGACTATATTAATGTAATTGGTAAATATTTCCTGGTACCAGCCATGCTCCTCTAATGACATTAACTAGAAAAGCCCAGTGAAAGCGGTAATAGCTCAATGAAAGTGCACCTTTTCTTACTAGCAGGTGAAGCAGCTCTTTGCTCAGCATTTAAAATGGTTTAAGCTGGTACAAGAAATCAGCTTACCAAACGAATCCCTTTCTTGCCACAGTCACTGCCAGCGCTCACCTGCCTTTGCTGAATTTATTTCCCTTACGTACACGGCAGAAGCAACAGTAACCAGCCACCTGCCCAGTCCCTCCCTGTATTACCAAGAATGTTGATGCACACATACGTTTCTGATACAGAAGATATTTACTGCATTAAAGTTGTACATTAACCCCACTCTATGGGCCTTAGCATTACCGGGTCAGTACATCTATAACGCGTTTCCCTCCCTCACAATGTCCTTTTCTTTTGGGGGGGGCGGGAAAAAGGGCAATCAAATTCTATTAGCTTTTATACTTTATGTAAATATTTCTTGTACTAAAAATCCATGATGTTCTCAAAGAACATCTACCTTCTAATGCTGGTAAAACTATCTGGCTGCTTTATGTTGCTTTTGTTGCTCTTAATGCAGTAAACAATACTATGCAACGAGATTGTCATAGACAACGCACAGTGGGTTTTGCACTTTTAAAGAATTAACAGCAGGAAAGTTTAAAAGAGTTTCCGTAGTCAGAAATAAAGCCCTCTGTCAGACACGAGGCAAATACAACAAGTACAACCTTACCACATAGACTGTGCGACTATCCACATCCTTCGGTTGCTCACCCAGCGGCTGGCGTCTTCTGATTCTAGTTCCTTCTAAATCCAACTAAAAGTAACAAGAAACGAAAAAACGTTTTCCCTAAGATTATTGCCTACTACAGTACCACTATCGTTATTACTCCAGCGTGAACAAACACGAGAGAGTGAAATATTAAATACCTCTACAACAGATGAACTTTTAACTGCTCGAGCTATCAATTTTCCATCAGTAGTCAACTTTTTCATTTTGTTGAAAGAAACAAGAAGCGATATGTCAACATCTAGGGATAAAAAAGGTGCAAATGGTGAAATCAGGGTCCTTTAGAAAGCATTAGTTATGTGTTCTAACCTGACATTAAGACTCTGCTAGTATTTTTGTAAAATAATCTGCAAGTCATAAGTGCAGTATGTAACCACGCTGCCAAGGATTTAGAGAAAATTTTTACCATCACAACTCAAGGTTCAAGTAAACCTATATTTAATTTTCTTTTGTGCTAACCTTTATCAAAGGAATTTTGTTCTTCTACCTCCCCACTGATAACCATTGTCTTTGAAAAGAAAGGACCAAAACCCCCTTTCTGATGTAGTTTTACAATACAAAAACAATTTGCATTGAAAACGTGCCTCTCCTTCAAGTACTCAATTAAGTGTTTAACCCAGTCTTCCCAACACAAAAGAGCCCCTGCTTGCACTTCAGTTGCAATGAGTCATGCTGCTAAAACCTTGACAGAAAATTATGTAGTATAAGTCTTAATAAAAAAGTTAAAGACATTCAAGCTCTAATATCTCTAGAACACTTAGAGGAAATTTTATTCCTCTGAAGGCCCTTTTTTTAAAACTGGCTTCAAGTTCAAGGTAATTGAGGACTATACCAAGCAGTTAGAAGGCTACACTTCTCACACAATGCAACTGGACTAATGATTTACGCTTTAAATACATATGGACTCCTTAAGAAAATAAAAATCAGTAAGCACTTCTGAAAGCTGCCTTTTTTTTGTTGTAATGGAAAACGGCCGCCTCTTTTTACAGACATACCACACTTCTAGTCCAACTTAACTGAACAGTTATAGTGATAGACTGTATTTACCCCACACGTGCTGTTTTTCAAAGCAAAAGCTCACTAGTCACTGCAGCTAATGTGTCAATTCATTTCTTCCGAAACTGACAGTTTCAGAACGAAGCTCAATTTCCTACTCTAAGTCAAATCAACCCTGTCTAAAACTGGCTAAAGGAAAGAGACCCCCAGTAGCCCTACATGCAAATACACAATTTCTCACATATCAAACTTGTGCAGAAAACATGAAAAAAAAAAAAAAAGTATCTCTATCTAACCGCAAATACAAGTGACATTTGAACTTGTGCATATATCTACCCTACAAGTCAAGTACTGTACCTCCTAGGGCAACACAACCCTCGTTTGTTTGCTTATTCTTAAAATTATACAAAGTCAAAAAAAGAAAATCAGGTCTCCCAAACAGTCATTTGTACCCTGACAGACGCCTCTAACTTATGGCTGGTAGTAAAGGACAGGAAAACAGAAACACTAAATACGATTTCTAAAAACTAGTAGCAGGCTCTGCCCCCTGAGCTGCTAATCCCAATGCTGGTTTCCAGCATGAAACTGCTGCCTTCCCCAGGAGCAGACATGCACCTCCAAGTAACCTGTAACTGTCAATACAACCCTCAGCAAGACAGTGAATAAGAAAGTTAAACATATCTGTTTACTGAAATATACTGAATAGAAACTTACACCCGTCTCTGGACTTTTCTATTTGTTCTCGGAGAAATCTATCTTTGTGGAGATTAACGTCACCAAACCAGAAATCCACTTGTTTCGCTATATCTGCCAGCACCTGTTTAACCCTTGACCTCTTCTTCTTCTCTCTCTCCTTTTTCTGTTCAGTATTTTCTTCTTCCATCGCTTTGTCTCTTGCGGTTTCAGTCTCCATTCCTGTCATTCTGTCAGCTGAAAGTTAAATATAACCTTTGAGAAAAACCAAAATACTCGTATTTCAAGGAATAAACATTCTTATTTTACCTTACATTAAAAACTTCACGCATCCCCTGTGAGACTACACGCCATTCATTATTTGTAGCGTAGACAAAACCCAAAGCATAGAGAAGATGAGGAAAATGAGTTCACACAATAACTGTGCGGTGAAGACTAAGCTGGAACTCATGTCTCATGGCACCTCGTATTGCCCTTTAGCCACGGAGATTCACCAGAGGCAAGCGGGTACCAAACTGCAGGCTTTTCATTTAAAATTTTACTGTTGTGTCAATCCAGAATGCCTTGTGAACAGTCTGCCCTCCCCACTAGATTTCTAACAGCAGCTTTTGAATTTCAGCAGCAGTTACGGGATTCACAGTTCCAAGTGCTTGTGCAAGTTATCAGACAAGCAGCACTATTAAAATATGTATATATATATCTAAAAGTGATTTCTTTAAAGCACTTGTGCAGGTGACAGTGTGTTTTAATAATACATAACTTCCCTGGTACCAGAAAAGCAAGCTACTTGCTAAAGAGAGCCTACAAAAACTATATTTGAAAAGCAGAAAATTGCCCTCCCGATAAATACATTTTCCTAGACTTGAAAAAAAGACAGAAGTTATTTGTCCTCCACTCCCCGTATCTCCCAGTTCGAACCATTGTAAGGGACACACAAAACCCCCAGAGCACTATACACTTCAGAAATTACCCTTCTGTGTAGAAGGCAAAGCAAGAAAAAAATAAAAGCTGGATTATATAGAAGACTTCTGAAAAGGCTGGCCAAAGGACCATGCTCAACAGGCGGATATATCGTAAATCCAGTGGCTGCAAACAGGTTACACTGACACACACACCGCAGCTGAAGAGCTCGCTGCAAAAATTTATGGTAGGGCCTCCAAATGAGAAGCATCTATTAATCCTTATCAATAAATACAACGTGAAGATATACTTAAACACCTAGTCGATATTCATGGCAGGTCTGGTAACAGCAAGGTTTGTGTTTAAAAATTGTCTTTCTTATGTCAAAAATGCAAACCACTCCCTCTGTCAACCGCCAAGGCCGTACCAAAGAGCAGTAATTCAAAATCTTCCCATCCCGCCTTTGAATGCGTTCTGACACGTTCTTACTTGCAAGTCCATGCGGCGACCACTGCATGCTACACTTAAACAGACATTTTTCCTTTCTTTGGCTAGGGCTCTTTCATCAGCTGCCACTGATTTTAATGGCAAACCAAGTTCTGTCAGAACCTCAGAATCGGGCCCCTAGAAATTAAGGGCTAATTAGAGGGAAGTGAGTTGAATATACAGATTTACCTTGAAAAATATAAAACCTTTTTAATGAATCAGTTCATCTTTTTTGTTCACATTTCCATTCGCTGTAGCTAGTCAGTCCTCCTTGAAAACTACCAGTCACCACAGTACTGCACGTTACTTGAGTAAAACAAAGAGATACTGCCAAAAGCAGACAGCTTTTTGAAAATGAAATTAACACAAAAATTCAAGTAATTAATGTAGCAATCACCATATGAAAGACTTCTCAGCTCTCTGCCAAGGCATCATAGAAGGAAACGTGAGTACAGTCATCAGAGAGGAAGCCCACCTCTACAACAGGATGACAAAAATGGAAATGGTCTTCAAATTATTGTGCAAATCAGGCTCCCTTAGCCGGATATCAGTTTCTCTCCCTGCTGTGAGCTGACCACTCAAGATAGCGAAAGGTCAGCAATTACCTTGAAAAGATAAGCCAGGTAAAGCTCCCAACCGCAGCAGAAGTTGGAGCTCCATTCAAGCCCTTCAGCAAGATATTTATATTAATAATCAGCAGAACAATACACTAAGCTGAAGGCTATAGTGAGTTGCACCATTAAAGGTAAAGCATCATTATGGGATACTTTTAGTGGCTGAACAGCATTAAATGACCACACTGACATATAATGAACGTGGCTTACGTACAGCAAAGCTTTATTTCAAGAAGCCACCTAAGCGTTGTGTGCATTTTGAGTCACTCAGCCTTGGGACTGCCTTGCCAGGAGAGAGGTTCTCATTCAAGCTTAAAGAAAAACAGCTGCGACCTGTGTTCTGGGCTCCCCCCCCCCCCCCCCTTTGTGCTACTTGCTTTAGAAATGAAGCTTTGAGAAAATGACTTTGGAAAAGCTCAGAAATACAGAGTCAGAGCAAATGTCGGCTATGAATCTGTCATTAGAATCTATACGCAATCTTACATTTAGTAGTGAAATACCCATACCTGAGACAACACTAGATTAAAACTCAGGATTTAAGGAAATACTGTTTATAATTAAGCATGTCAGTAACTCATAGCACTCGCTTTTTGGGTTGGTATTCTCTTCGTTCGCAATTACGCTTGCACACCTCAACTCCTCAGTGAAAGCTGCAACGCCAAGGTAGTTGGTGTTTTAGACTTGTCAACGCTTGCACTGCCACCTGACAGCTGCAAGCACTATTCTGATAAACAACTAAAATCAGAAGAAAGCAAAAGCAGCGTCAAAATTTCACTCTGTTAAAGCAAAACAGCTGCCACCCCTTAGCTTTCCTCAAAGGAAATAAAAGCACAGTGTCTCCATGGGTGAGAGTGAAACCAGGAAAAGGAGGGACAATTAATCAGGGGGAGGGATGTCAGAGAAAGCGAAGATAACGTAAATCAAAATAACACAGGTCCACATAAACGTATAGTAACTTATCTATACACTTTACAAGGCAAACGTTAAACGTGTCGGTGCTAACCCGTATGCAGCCAAGTTCCAAACCCAACTTCTATTATTATAGAGACCTAGGAAAACATACTCAAATTTAATTGTAATCCAGGGTCTGGAAGAAAGAGGGTTCCAGTTATAAAATATTCTTTCTTCTTTTATATTAAGCATTGATGCAAATGCTTGCTTTCGGCACTTTAAATAGCAACATGGGACAGGATGGGGCAGGAAGATCAATCTTTCAAGATACTTCTTATACTATGGAAATGTTTCTATATAGTCAGTAGCAACACTTTCCTCTTCCGGACATTTACACCAAAATAAATGCAAGCATTCAGCAAACCTGAAACTACTTTCAAAGAGGCATTCTGTAATCCACCTTGGGTATTCTTACTCCAATACACACACAGGCAGAGCTGCAGCAGTTTAAGTTCCCATCCTGCCTTGTAACTTCGCTCTACGGAAACCAAGCTAAGAACGGACAGAAGTTATTACATGGGGACCAGCACAATTTTCCTCATAACCTAAAAACCCACGTGCTCACAAACAGAAAAGGCTTTGCTTCCATGTGACAGCGATGTTAAGGCTGGGTGTTAAGGCTGTTTCCAGACATAGGCAGACCCTGCTGGGTCAGTCCTGCCACCGTTACCCTTTCCTTTGTCATCACAAAAGCTGGAAAGTGGGTTTTTAATAACCTGCAGGCCCACAAGACTATGACTAGATGGATTCAGCTGTACGAACCAACAGTTTACTGACACCAAAAGGACAGCCCAGCTCCCTCATCTTACTCGCTATACAGTCCTCCCTCAGGGTATCTCACCCTCTGGGAAGTCAGTTCAACTCTGTGACCTGAGAAACAAGTTGCTATTTTCTGGTCCTTCCCTGCTGGATGAGTGGGTTAAGCCACCTCATTAAGGAGTTGAATAAGCAGCAGAGCTGATGAAGGGAAGCAGCAGGAATAAGTACTTGGGAGCTGGGTAGAGGCGGGTACAAAAGCAAGACATTCTGCTGCCCTGTTAGCAGCTGCAGGCAGACTGGCCCAGAAGCACTGCACCTCGTTTTCTTTACCCTTCAAACAAAGAGGAAACAGACAATGTAAAAGAGACTTAGAGAAAAAGAAAAGATTTTTAGAAAAATAGATTTTTCTAACCCCAACGTAATCTTTACTAGCATAGCAACGGGCTAAATCCCGGTTCCCAAGCAGGCCGGCTGCCATGCATTTGCCAGCTGCACAAGTACTGACCACTGCAGGTTTCAGCGCTGCTGCTGCGATTGCTCGTGGACCTTGTACGCATAAAAAAATAGTAAAGCAAGCCCAAAGTCAGCCACTCCCCACGACCCCCCCCTCAACGTGGGACCCTTTCCTCCAGCTACAGGTGTTCAGGGCTTGACCACCCCAGCCAGCACCGCGACCTGCGCTTCACCTGAGGGCAAAGTCACCAGTCGGGCTCGAAGGGCTGCGGCGGCAGAGGCCCAGGAAGACGCTGAGGAACAGGGGCGGTTAGGAAGCCTCAGGAAAACGCCGCACACGTCGGGAAGGGCAGGACGCCCGGGAACCGGGCAGGGAGGAGGAGGAAGGGAGCAGAGGGCGGCTGGAGGACAAGGTGAAGGGGCAGGAGCGGCCGTCCCCGGGTGCGACACGCAGGGCGCGCCGCTGCCCTGACAAGGGGGCTCCCGCCTGAGGGAACCAACCGCCCGGCGCGCGCGGCCCCCTCAGCCCAACGGCCGCCGCCTCGCCGGCCCGCACGAGGCGCGCACGACGCATGCGCGCGGCGGCGGGGCGGGGGGGCAGCAGCGCCCCCTACCGCCGCCGCCGTGACCGGTTGCTGCTCCCCCGTCGCCGCGGCCGCCGCCGCCGCCAGCCACTGACCTGCCGCCGCGCCCGCGGGGGCTCGCCAGGCGACGTCAAGGCGGGGACACCGGGACGTAACCTCACCGCTGTCGTTGTTGTCGTTGTTGTCGTCGTCAGTCCCGGCGCGACGCGCGACCCCCGCAGGGAGAAAAGCCCCGCGGCGCCTCCCGCGCATGCGCAGCGCAGCGGCGCGCCTGCCTCGGTGCACGTGATTTCCTTCCGGCGTCGGGGCGCGGTGACGTCAGGCGGGCCGCGGCGGGAAGCTTTGAACGGGGGGAAGGAGAGCGGTCGCCATGATCCTGCCTGCCCGGCCGGGACAGGTACCCAGGCTGGGCTCCTCGGGCGGAGCCGCAGCCCGCCCGCGGGTCGGGGGGGGGGCGGGCAACGGCGGCGGGCGGCTCCGAGGGGCGTGCTTCTGCGGCTCAGCTCGGGGAGGCCCCCGGGGAGGCGGCCCTGCATCAAAGGCCGCCGTGGTGAAGGAAATACTTGTGGTTGATGAGGTAAAAAGAGCTCACCGAGTTTGTCTCGGCTGTGTGGAGAAAGGGCGTTTAGCAGGTCTGTGTGGGTGTGTGGTGGCAGCGTCCCTATCCGTCCCTCTTTATCCCTATCCGTCCCTCTTTATCCCTATCCGTCCCTCTTTATCCCTATCCGTCCCTCTTTATCCCTATCCGTCCCTCTTTATCCCTATCCGTCCCTCTTTATCCCTATCCGTCCCTCTTTATCCCTATCCGTCCCTCTTTATCCCTATCCGTCCCTCTTTATCCCTATCCGTCCCTCTTCATCCCTATCCGTCCCTCTTCATCCCTATCCGTCCCTCTTCATCCCTATCCGTCCCTCTTCATCCCTATCCGTCCCTCTTCATCCCTATCCGTCCCTCTTCATCCCTATCCGTCCCTCTTCATCCCTATCCGTCCCTCTTCATCCCTATCCGTCCCTCTTCATCCCTATCCGTCCCTCTTCATCCCTATCCGTCCCTCTTCATCCCTATCCGTCCCTCTTCATCCCTATCCGTCCCTCTTCATCCCTATCCGTCCCTCTTCATCCCTATCCGTCCCTCTTCATCCCTATCCGTCCCTCTTCATCCCTATCCCCATGGCATTCCATATCGATTTGTAGTAAGCGTTTGCGTTCATCCAGCTGCTTTTAATAGCTAAAGGAGTAACTCTGTGTCCTTTCAGAGCGTCCATTTCCAAAGTTTCGCACCTTACTGAACACCCAGGGACTGCCAAGAAGGTGACAGCCATAAGAAACAGCATGAACCTCTCTCCCTTCTCAATATAAACTATTTCTGGCTAATCCACAGCATAAGAGTAGTTGGCAATCTTATCTCGTCTCTTGTTTTCATTGCAGTGCTGTGAACAGGTTGAACTAAGATCGCAAGTGCAGCTCTCCAAACACAGATGCAAATCGCAGTGCTGATCCAATATTATAAGCCAGCACGTACAGCAGTAAGTCACAGCTTCTGCAGCTGAGTTGTTTTTATAACGCTTTGTCCCTGGTTTCATCATCAAAGGCTATTTTAAAAGTTATTGTGATCTAACTTTAAATATGTAACAAGGCTTGACTTCATGCGTAGCTGGTTTTGAGAGTCAGTTATCTTGAACGTTAATTAAGCATGCATGACCAAGTCCAGAGTCAATAAACTTGCAACAAAATTATTCTGTTAATAGCTTCTGTGGTATTTTTTTTGCTGCAAGTAAACGTGTTTAGGATAATTTGTTAATTATGAATATTGGTATGATGACTGGGGTTTCAAGAGTTGCCAGGCATTTGTTTAAATGACTGAATTCCCCTGAAAGTTAGAAAATATGTTGGCATCTATAAAAAAGCCATTTTTTACCAGTAGTTTTTCTGTTAAATTATTTTCAAGGTTTCTCTTTAAAATGCCCACATCAGCTATACCCCGTTGTTTTGATGTTGTCTTGCATGTAGCTCTCTGTTTTTCGGGGGGGGAGGGGGGGAGTGAACTGGCATCTATTTTTTTGTCCATACATTTCCTTCTCGGCTCTGCTGGATTCTGAACGTTTCCCCGTCTCTCAGGCTGTATGAAGATGTGAATATTTGGGAAATAAGCTGTCGGATGACTGTTTTGCCAAAGCAATGGCTTCTCAAGAATTTACTGTAAGTGACTTTTAACACTGTGTACAATTAAGTAGAAATAAATTAAAAGCCGCTGTAGCTGCTTATTATTTAAACATTTTCTTACTTATTATTTTGTCATTTTACACATTTGAAACAGGTATTATACACTCACCAAAAACTGAAAAAATCAAAAACGTGGCAAGATGGAATTCTGAGGATTAGAACTGGCGGAAATAAGGTGAACAACTCAGGTTTAATACTGTTGGATTTAATATCATCTGCTGCTGCTGGACTGTCAGTGGCAATCTAGTTGATCTGTGAAATAAAATTAGCTATTTAACAATTCTATTTTTTCATTGCAGGCTCTCTTGTTTGATGATAAAGGACAATGTTTGGAGAGTATTTTTATAAGATATCAGGTATATTTTGTTTGGAATTTTTTTTTATTTTTATGCTTGATTGGGGTTTGTGTTCTTCGGAAGCGTTTCAAACTCTTGTTTAGTAACTAAGGTAGTGCTTTTTCTTATTGTGGGTATGGAAGTCTGCTGCAATGCAAATAATGGAAAGCAAAACCAGCTTCTATTTATTGATAAGTCTTATTGTTTTTCCAGAACCGGTGTAGAGGTTTTGTGGAATTTTATTCCGTCTGAGTAAAAGCAGTGTATTACAGTGATATTTCAAATAAGCATAGCTTGAAGCTAAGTGCTAATGCTTACTAATATATGTATATTTTAACCTATTTATATGGCAGCTGTGATATACTGGGTGTGAACTTCTGAAATTTTTACATAAGAGTATTGGGAAGACTGTATTTATTTAGAATACTGTGATTGTTTCTTACATGGCGCTATTATGGTACACACTACTGCTTTCTCTTTTCTAGGTGAATGCTGGAGATAATTTAGAAAGTGAACGATATTTGATCACAGTTGAAGCAGTAAAAGTGAATGAGGAATCTTTGGGAGATCAGCCAAGGAAAGCAGAAACTCCAGCAGTGGATAGAAATGGTGTAAAACCCGGTGTTCTGCCTCCAAGACATCTGTCTGTCGGCTTGAAAAGGAAGTTTACAGTACGTCTTTGTTTCAAAAGCTATGTCTGATGTTAACGTGCATGTTAAAACACAAGGGGCACATCTTTTAATGAGTGGTAAATGTATAAATGGTGTCTTCCTGTTTTTTTGGAACTGTAAGCCAGAACGTGTTACCGGTAGCTGTTTTTTGCAGAGTTTCCCAAATCTGTTTGGTGTAGCAGGATTGCTGCTGCTAAGGCTGCAGTGAGAGTCACAAGGGCTTGAGGTTGTTTCTATACACCTGTGGAACAGTCACGTGCTAATTGATGACAATATATTTGACGGAGCGTGCCCTATTTTCAACACTTGATTAGAAAATGTGAAGTTGGTTTCTGAGTAGAATTAATTTACAATTTCTCTCCTAGGGTTTCCAAGGGCCACGCCAAGTTGAAAAGAAAATATCGACAGTGGAAGATGGAGAAAACCCCACAACGTTGCCTTTATCGCAGCAGTGTCGGGATGCTTTCCCATCCAAATTTTATGTTACCTCTCCGTTATTTTCGACGATTTGCAAGAAGGATGCAGAAACAAATCTGTCTGCAGACTTTCACGAAGATGCGCGTACGGATAACGATAGAGGACGCATGTCTCTCTCCTCACAGCTTTCAGCTCCGTTTCTTGACAGATGTGAGGAGACAGAGAAGAAAAACTCCGATCAGTCCATTGTGAAGCCAGAATCTCCTCTAATTACTGGGCACGCCAAATCTAGTAGTCAGACAGCCGCTCAAGGAGCAGCGTCGCACAACATCAGGAGCACAGCACAGATAATAGCGCTTTTGAAGTCTAAACCAGCTCAAGGATGCAGAGAGCAAACATCATCTGAAGTCACAGAGTGTCTTTCTGGGTTTCAGGCATCGGAAAATGCAGATAGTTTATGTTACAAAAAAAGCACAATCCTACCTGCTATTTCAGGCAATCCTGCCAAAAGAGTCATTGAAAATATTCAGCACCTGCCTTTTACGAAGGGAACTGTAAACGATAAAAAGGCATGGAATGCTGAAATGCTTCTGCATTCAGCTGAACAGCCCTGTGGTAAAGAAGTCACAGGACAGAGACATGACAAAAAGGCAAATAATTTAAGTCAAGCTTTACGAGATCCCTGCAATACAAATAGTTGCTTCCTACCCGAATCCGCTGTAAGTAGAATGAGTGACAATCAGTTTGTCCCTTCTTCGGGTGACATTTCGTGTTCAGCAAGCCCGATCACCTTTGAAAAAAGTCTCTCCAGATACAGGGAGCATTCGGTGACTGACGGTCTTAAGGAGAATTTATTTGTGAAGCTGCAAAGTGAGCTTCAGCCAAGACAGCGCTCAGAAAGAGTGCCTGGTGACCTGGAGCGCTCTGTGGGTGTCACACTGCCTGAAATTGGAATCGTAAAGGAGGAATTAAGTACGCGTGGCAAAGACTGTGGTCCAGATGAACGGGTGATGGAGGTTAACTTTAATCTAATGGAGGCTTTTGATTTTAATGACACAGACAATGATGACCTGTGTGAAAGAGATGTGAATAAGCTCACCGAAGGAGACGTGCTTTCACAAAGTCCAGATGGTGTAAAAGGAGAAGATGTAGCACAAAATAGTGCGTTGAGACTTTATTCTTGCTGTGAAGTAGTGACACACAGTAAAAACGAAGAAGCCACATGTTCAACGTTTGTCGGAGAGAATGATGGAAACGGCCGCGCTGAGGGTATGCCATCTCAGCTTTGTGACAACAGTGTCGGAGATGCAGGGAGAACTGCAGAAGACTCTGCAAACCAGAGCAGAATTGAAGTGGGACTTGTGGGCGATGGGCACAACCTAAAAGAGATGAATGAAAGTCAATTAAGTATCGACGCCACAAACCATCAGAAGGATCTTGGCGGCTGTGCAGCGCATACCATTAATGGCATGTCATGGATAAGAAGCAAGCACACTGACCTTCGGCCTGGTGACACAAATGTTAATGAAGGTCACCCTAAAAGCAGCATGTCTGAGAAAACTGAAAGTACTTCATTTATTTCTACCAGCAGAATAATTTCTGCAATGGACAAAAGGACTGAAGACGACGTTATACAGCTTGGAGGCGTGAAATCCCCAGATGTTCATTTGGAACGCTTCGGGGGTACCAAAAGCGATGATGTTAAACCAGGTAGTCCTTTGCTGGCTTTGTCACAAAAACCAGACCCTCGCTATGGCTCATTCCGACGTATTGCAGAAGACCATCAAAAGGTATCTGGCATTTCACATAAGGAAGATAGCCGCATTTCCAGAAGTTCTATCTGTCCGTTAGGAAAAGGCCATTCATCTCCAGAGGAACCAGCAATTGGTGAAACAGAGTTTGAAAAAGTAGAGAGCGTAAATGCCTTTCACGAAGCCTGCAAAAGTGAAAGAATAGGACTGGGTGGCCTGAAATGCACAGCAATGGCTGAAAAAAGTTCATCAGATCTTCTGGATTGGGTAAACAATATCGCTCTTCTAAGAGCTTTGACTCAACATAGCACAGCATTAGAAAGCTTACAAAAGATGGAGGAAAATAATAGCGTATTATGTGAAGCAGAGACTTCTAAAGAGATATTTGAACCCCTTGTGAAAGATGAAGGTTAGGTCAGCTTCTGTTTTAAAGTGAATTCTGTATGACTGTACTTATTTGACTTCTGTACTTTGATCTCTCCTGTTGGACAACTCGTATTCAGAAATCCCACTTTTGGAGTGATGTGTTACGAAGGGTCCCTCAGGCAATTTTTAGTGTTTAAAGCAATAACATGGCCTCCAAGTCTGTGTCTTTGCTTTTGTTCAGTTAAATCCTGGCTGCAATTATATGCGTGGGTAAGGTTTGCAAGCCCAGTAAATATTCAGATGTTTTCATGTAAAAAGAACGCTCTAACTGTAACTTATTATGCTTTTCCATCTCTTGTAGCTATAAAACAGTTGACAGAAATGCCTTTCTCAGAAAGTATACAGGCATCTTCCTGTTCATACTTTGATTCTTCTGGCCTTATGGTAACCAGTTTTTGACTATGTATATCTATCTGTACAAGATAAATTCATTTTCCACCAGGCTTCTTGAATAAAATTATTGCTTTATGAAACTGTAGAGGTGGAGCTAGGAATTGCTTAGAGGCATCAGCTAAGAAGCTGATAGTAAACAGAAGAAGTCCTCTTGGCAGACCCTAACTCCAATAAATGTTCAGGAGGCCTAGTGTATTACAAAAACTTAATGCCAATTGTAATATTTAGTTATGTTTAATACCACATTAGTATGTCTGGTGTAATATTTAGTTATGTTTAATACCACATTAGTATGTCTGGTACTTCCCTACCTCATCTTCTTTTACCATTTATTTTTTCTTTTCTTTCACTATCTTTCTGAATACATGGCTTTCCTAGGAATTTTAGCACTTGGGTTGAAACATCCTGGCAAATCTGTTTGTGCTTGATGCTTCGTATTGATTTTTGTCCAGTGCTATTAATAGGTTTTTTTCTTCCAATCTGTCCAAAGGAAAGAAAGATTTTCAATTAAATTCTTCTCTTTTTCCTGTCCCATTTGAAAAGCAAACGTAGTTTCTGATCCTGGATCAGATCATGGATTGTTCTGGCTTCCAAGTAAAAAGTCTGTAATTGAAAATGCTTTCTCTTGTATAAATAAAAGAGGTTTCTTAGCTTAATTTTTCACTTTAAGTCGTTACTTATTTGTTAGACTAATTAGCTTTTGATACTTTTATACACAGCCCAACCGTGTGGACAATTTATTTCAGAAGAGAGAGGCATGTATTGTACCAGTAGCAGCGGCCCGAAGAGGCGCTAGGACATCTGACTGCCAGCCGAAGGTACAGTTGCTGTGGAACTGAAGTATAACGAATAATGTTCCTTAAATTTCAAGTCGATGGTTTACTATTTGCAGTATATTACAGTAAGTCCTAAGAACTATTTAACCAGTCTCATAACGGGGTTCTCGTCAGTTGTTAGTACGTTGGTCGGGGGGAAGTTTCCCACTGAGAGTTGGAAACTCAGATTTTACAATACAAAAAGAAGACTAAAGATACGACATCGGAATATCAGTTTTCGGTTGACAGAGATTTGTGCAAAAACTATTGCTGCCGAGTTGCAGGGGTGCAAGAGAAAGAAAGAGAAAAGAGCATAGATATTTATTTTCTCTTCTGCAGTTTCCAACAGATTATTTTTGTTGTATATATGAAAAGTATCTGTATTGCCTGTAGATAGCTCCAGAACAGTACTTATGTTCAGTTAATGATAATTCCAATGTATTGCGTAGCCTGTTGCGTTTCAAGGGCACCAAGTAAAGGGATCAGCAGCTAGTGAGATAATGTTGAGAGCTCCCTGCTCACAGCTAGGATGGCAGCAGTACCCAGATCATATGGAGTCTGCAGCTGAGAGATTTTTCTCACCCCTCTTTTCAAGGGATTATGTCCTTTCTGACTTCAGACAGGTAACAATTTTTTTCAAAATTCTTCTTATTAACCTTAGTGCCAGAAAGCATCCTGTAAACGTAGGATAGAAGAGACTTTGTTTTTAGAATATTACAATCACACCGAAACCAGTAAGAACCAAACGTAGTGCTTTGTGGTTAAAATTTGGCAGTTAGACCATTATTTTTACTTACCTTTGTCATAGGAGTATGCATTTGCAAGATGTAACTTGTTTTTTTTTTCCTCTGATCAGTTTTGCTTTGAAAACCGTACATGGTCTTAACGTGTGCTAATAAAGGGAGAGAGATTTCTTCTAGAGAAGAGTGGCAGAGGGCTTGTATAATGATTGTTTCCTGGTGTTAGCGGTATAATATTCACCTCAGTTGGGTTTGAAATTTGGTATATAATTGTTAGAGAGTTCCAAAGCAAGGGTTAAAACTTTTTCTTGAGTTATGAGTTTGTTCCTCCTGGATGCTAAGAAACATGGCATGCAACATTAAATAAAATATTTTTTTCTAATGCGGTATATATTTTAGTATTTACAATAATGGAGGAAAATCGATATTTAATTTTTTACTTCCGGAATGGGCTAGAGATATTGAAGAATTATATCTAGAGAAAAGAATTAGAAATAAGATATTTAGAAATGAGATTCAGACAAAGATAATATTTAAATGGAGGTTTAATTTCTAATAAGTTTTTGCTTAAACTTTTTTGGTAAAGTCTCCAGGTTCAAGAAGTCTTCATGAGGATGATATCAACTTGATCAGAGAAGAGAATTTTCAAAAGAAGTCTGATGTTATGGAGAAGTCAAGAATAGATGAGTCCTGTAAGTGGAAGTAAAAGTAGAATGGCAGCAGTTGGCCTCAGAACGATTGTTCTGCATGACTCCTGTCCTTCGCGTATTTTTCCTAGCATTGGCATTGAAGGCGTATTCTGAAGTTCCACCGTGGACGGTGTCAGGCGCGCCTTCACGTTCGGAGTTGAGGCAAACGCAGCGGACTCCATGGGAACCTGACAAGGTGTGTATTGACTGTCTCTTCTAGAGCTTTTTGGCTTTATTTCCTGTGTGTTCGTGGTAGCCATTTCTTATTTTTGAAACTTTTCTCTCGGCTCTGAGAGACATTTCAGTTGTTTAGAATGATGAGAGAGAGAATAGTGACAGAAGAACTATAATCAAGTTTTTTTTTCCAGTCGTTCATTTGACATGTTAATTCTTCATCTGTAGATGATTTCATCAGTAGAACTGGCTTCCGCACTTGATCCAGACTCTACAAGTTCTCCAGCTTCAGGAAGTGAGGAAACTGTTGGAGACATCCAGGAGCCCCTGATACACAGGATCTTGCCAAGCGAACCGGAACTTCCAGAAATTTTTTTCAGTAAGAAATTATAATTGCACTTTACAATATTTTTGCTAGAAAATGTTTGAGGATTTTTGAAGCAGAGTGAGTTGCGCTATAAAAGTTACCCTGGGTGCTGAAATATGCTGAGATATGCCTGGGTAGCTACAGAGTTTGATTTGTGTTTGTCACACGTTTTTCATAGGAGGGTGTGTTACTTTTTTGAAGCAAGATTTTAAGCAGTGTTTACAAATCAGCTGAATTTGCTTTGAATTCCATGCCCCCCCCCAATTATATTCTCCTGAAAGGGACTTCAAAAGAGTGATTTAATTTTATAAAGAAAAATCAGCTTTTAGTCTGGGGGGGGGCGGGAAAGGCTGTAAGTTAAGCTTCTAATTCCTACTAAAGTTTTCATTTATTTCCCGGCTTTTAGTTTTCTTCCGTATTCAGCTGTCCTCTGACCCACTTCCAGCTGACGCCTATCAATGACTCGTTTGTTATTGATGGTGAATTTAGTCAAAAGGATGCTTGTGGTACTGGAAGCCTGATTATCTACATTGGTTAATATTAATTGACAGAGTTTTATGGGCGATCTTTTTGGAGAAAGGAGCAAATGTTAAGCTGTTGGTTTTCCCATTGGCAGCTGTTAATGACCTACCAAGCATTATCAGATTCATGACCTCCAAAACACAGTAACGTTTAAACAATTTCTACTATACATTTTCTGTTATACAAGTAGAATGCCTACAGAAATGTCTTCTGAATATTGGGATTTAAGTATTAAAAGAATCACAGTCGAAATCACTCGTGTCATGGAAATCTAGTGCGGTACTGCATAGACATGATATAAAGAGCTTGCCAATTAGACAGGATGTAAAAGGAAGAACTTGGAATTCTTTCCTTATCTTAGTTTTTTGTCCACCCGAAGTTAATGTGCCATCCCTAAGTGCTACAAGTTGCTTGTAAGGTCTGTTTGCCCTACAGCACAGGAGAAATCCAGCTCTCCGGAGGAATGCAGCCTCTCAAGATTCGAACCCGCAGTTAAGCCACGAACTCCATTTGTCACTCTTCCTGCCACTGTGAGGATTCCTGACGCAGTTTATCCAACTGACAGCGAGGAGGTCCGGCAATCTTTCGGCTCTTCAGTACTCGATTTATGCAACGAGTCAGCGGAATTTCCTCTTAGTGCTTTTGGCCCCGAGGACAGAAATTATGAAACCTCTGTGTTTGGAGAGTATACGGAAGACGGACAAAGGGAATCTGTGCAACCACTGTTCCCTAATGTGACTTCACAATATAGACAAAGCAAGTGGCTAAAGTATCAAAACAGTGCTCAGAGTGACTTGGTAACTCAAAACAGCGATGATAGCGAAGTGACTGATGACATCTGTGCCGAGAACGTCGTCGGAATGCCGCCGGGCGACATAGGAGAGAGCGGCGCTGTGAATAAAAGTGCTCCCGGCTCTGCGCCTCTCCTGACAGCAAAGAGGGTGCTTGGTAAACGCTGTGCGAATACCAGCAACCCAGATTTGATTTCGGAGAGGAAGTTACTTTCTCTGCACTTAAGTCAGACGCCTTTGGCTGAAGCGACACAAAAGGTGTTAAGTCATCTGAGCTGCCGCACCGTAACAGGAGACGGCCAGGTGCGTAACTGTTCAAGCCAATACAGTTAATAACTGACAGAAACGCATTTTTCTGGACAAAGTAACTGCGTTTATCTGATTTCCTGCAGGATATTATCTGTATGAGTGGATGTAATGTTTCCACATAGGTAGTAACACAAAAGAGTCTCAGCTACAGAACAGCAGCTGTTAATGTATTTTTTTGAAGTGCCGTGACTAATCCTTTGCAAAGGTGTAATTCCTTGGCGCACACGGTGCCAGATTTAGGTTTTTAATCTGAATGTTGATGGCAGGAAGATCAAATAAAAGCTGTTGGGCTGTTTTGTCACCTGTAATTGGTGAGAACGTATTTGCAAGAAGTCTTTTTCTTAATTGTGAAATCAGCATTGTTTTTATGAACACTCCTATCTTGCTTCAAAGCATAGTCTCTGATTTCAAAATATTTTAAATTTCTTCAGTTTTCATTGTGGAAAAGTAAGTTATAGCATTGAATAAGCACCTAAAAAATTAGCACAGCTGTTTGTGACCAGTAGACTGTCTTAAACAAATGGAGTCAACTGGAAGAAAAAAAAACAACCCAAAAAACCACAAACCAACCACAGTCAAATTCTAAAAGTTGTCAAATGGCTGCGCTTGAGAGTTAATGAAAATGTTAGATTTTTTTCCCTTTTTTTTTCAATGCAAACTTAGTATGCTGTGTTTTCTAGTTCTTTAAAACTGTTTGTACCATAAAATATTAATGTGAAATAGAGGTGTGGAAATAACTAGTATATTTCATATACACACTGGTATACACATTGTGTGTGTTTATATATATATATATATAAATTCTAACTTCACGGAGCATCCTAAATGGCAGCCCAAGCTCTATGGTGTAGCTCCAGGTGTACTTAATTTTACTCCTGTGAGCAGTCCTATTGAATACGTGCTTCTGTACTTACAGTAAGAAAGCCCGCAAACATTTTTCGTGAAGGGGATTTGTATTTTGCTTTTAGAAAACTGATTCTTTGTTGACTGTCTTCATGTTGAACCTTCTGGTTGCAGAATGAGGCCCTGAATTTTTTCTCTTTAGTTGTACTTAGTAATGAGAGCACAATATATAAAAGCAAAAAGGAAAAAGAGAAGAAAAACGGATCGGTTTTGGCATATCTGTAACAGTAGCCATTTATCAAAACTTGGCTCAATCAGGGTTTTGCAAGTTTTAATGGCTTATTTTTCTGTTTTTTAGGACACCATGATTTCCGAGTTGTCTTTTCCTAATGTGGATAAAGTAAAATACGCTAACCTTCCTAAAAGACAGATTTCCATACCAACGGTGTTTCAGTCTCATGTTCACTACAAACAGGTTTTTAAAGCTGCGCTGACAGGTAGGTCTAACGCCACGCTCTGTAAAACGCTGTCACTTCTAAACAGTGTATTTCTGAAGCTTCACAAAGCAGAATGAGAGGGAGAGAAAACAGAAACATCATCTATTGCAACAGCTCTGCGCTTTTGATTTTGGATATATATACTGAAATATATTCAGTCTATACCCAAAATTGCAAAGACAAACCAAAAGACCAGTACACTTCTGTTCAACTGTGTAACCTTGTGCCTGTTTACCAGTCTTTAGATTCCTATCTAAGCTTTTTTTTTTTTTACAGTTATTTAGTGTTTGGATCGTTTGGCGTTATACTTCAACGTGATTTGAATGAAAATAAGGCAATTAGAACAAATTAATTGCATGTGCAATAGGTGAATTTTTGCAGGTCATATGGTTTCTTTTAGGACTCATGAAATATTTTGATTTAGGTTTGGGATGGAAAGTTTCAAATGAAAATGTATTTGTTTGAATGTTAGGTACTTGCGTAACCATTTTAAGGCTGTACTAATTATTCTTTCGTTCTCCTTTCTATGTCAAGAGCAATTAAACATAATGCTATTTGAGTTGTCACAAAGATTACACAATGCTCTTTCAAAAGCGGATATATCCTTTTGCACTTCACTGAAAGACGGGCAAAGTGAGAGCAAAGAAAGCTGCGTTCCGCTCTGCAGTCACATGCATCCTGCTAAGCTTGTTATGGTTAAAAAAGAAGGTCAAAACAAGGTGCTGTTTATTCCTTGTTTGTTTACAGTTTGGGGTGTTTCTTTGGCATATAGACTGTATTGTGCGAACAGTTACAGGGCAGCTCTGTAGGATTTACAATTGCAGGTTAAAGTGATGTGTTAGAGAGATGGCTTTTAAGATCAGTTGTGGTATCCACCAATGTCCAGAACTGTTGCTGTAATAGTTTTCTCCATACAGAGACAGCTTTAGATATGCAGGAAGACTTGAATTTATAATTTTCTAGGTTGCAGGGGATTTCTGCAAGGTATGATTACATACACTGGCTTCAGAAGCTGAGAGTTCTGAGAACACACTTGTGTTTTTCAGCCAAAAACTCAGTGAAAACACAGGTGTTGATTTGATTATTTCTGTAGCAGGGAGTACCGGTCCATTGCTTTACATTTTTTTGGTTTGCTTGTTTGTTTTAATGTACTAATGGTCATCTTTGTTTGTTTTTTCCCCCCTCCCTTCCTAGGGTCGTTTGTTCTATACCTGTGATGCCCCAAAAGCTGAGCAGTGTTCGTTTTTCCAGTGGATAGAAGATGCGAACCCCACACAGATAAAATGCAGACCTAGCGTAGTGCTTCGCGATATAAAAAGTATCGGGACGTACCTCAGAAGTCAAAAGATTTCTCTCTATGAGGGATGCCAGCTCTTGGTGAGGTATTCTGAAACGCTGTGCCCTTGTCTCAAGTGTTGTGTGAATTGCAGGATTTATGCATATTCCAGTAGCGCTGGATTGCAGTAGCATTTAACAGATGCTTTCACTAACTATGTTTAAAGAGGCTACAGTTCCCTGTAGAAATGTAAAAGCCAAATTAGCGAAGGAGTATGAATATTACTGTGAATATTACTGTGAATATTATGAATATTACTGTGAATATCAGCAATGGCATTTCAGGTCGGCGCTCTTTTCAGCAAGAATCAAAACTGCTTACCAGCAACTTGATATTCACGACATCCCTTATGACTCTTGCGTTTGAATTACTGTTCATTAAATCTTTCATAAGAGAATTTGATTTATTCTCTTACTGATTCTAATTTCAATGTTAGAAGTTGTACTGAAGGCTATTCTGTGCTGCTTAACTGTAGGGGAAACAATTTAATTATGGCTGAATATAAGAGAAGTATTTTTGCAGTCAAGATAAATGTATTTAAAACTTGGTAATGTAAGACGATGGACCACCACCGAGATCTGCGCTGTATAATTTGGTCCAATCTGTGGAGCTTTCTTATTTTTGGTGGTGAATCCAAAATGTGCCAATTGTTTACATCCTACTTCTTAAAATTACAATTTAACAGGAAAGCCTTTGAAATTCAAACACAGCGGTGTAGTAAGTTCAAGAAATTTATGAATACGCCTGCCAGATTTGATGGTGATTCCAAAAAAAAATTATACCTCAAACTAAGCAGAAAGGAGCATTATTCGCTCTATAGCAAAGGTAAGTAAATCTTAAGCATCAGAAGAATTGTCCGTGTCGTGTTGTGCTTTTTTCAAGTTTTAATTTGTAACCTAAAAACTGGATTCTATTTTTAAACTCCTGGCAACCCTGATAATTCAGTTCTCATTCTAGAAGGGCAACGAAGTATCTCATTAATTCATCTTTTCTTGGAAATGTTCAGCTACCTTAGAAAAATCTAAATTCCACGTCCTTGGGTTCGGAGTGTATTAAATTTGTGAATCGTGACGCTTCAGGAAAGCCCAGTGTTCAAATAGATGATATTTAAGGAAAACTTGATGTAAAAATGGGTGTTTCAGTAGTTGTTGCATGCCTCTTCTAAATTATTGAGATGTCACAGAGTTGAGGACATTCGGTGATTTGATCCAGACAGGCTCAATAGTTCATTTGACTTCAGTAATTTTGGAACTGATACCCATATCTTCCTAGTTTGTTCACTTGGCTCTTGAAAATGATACGAAGGAAATTGGGCAGAAACAACCGTGTTTGTCTGCGCAGACTTTATCTGCAGGCTGAAACGTTCTAACAAATCAGGGGTTTGCCACTTGAAATTCTGAAGCTCTGCATGGGCAAAACTTTCCCTCGTGTATGATAGGTTTCGATAATTTTTGTTAGGGGCAAATATATACGCACCGTTATTGCTCCTAGCTTTGAAATCTCCCTTGCTGCGCTCTGCAGTATGTGGAATAGGAGCAGGGTAGTGAGCTTTAGTCTCATCGGCTGTGCCAAATAAAACGGAACATTCGCGGGCGCCGGTATGTGTTGGTTTTGAAAGGGAAGGCAAAATGTCCCTTTATTTCAGCACTTGCTATTCTTTGGCAAAAGCCTGGTTAACCAGATTTGTAGTACGCTTCAGTGATTTGTTCCAAATACTCTCAAAATGGATAATACTTCAGCTCTGTCAGAAGTCCAATGCGGCTAAGCGCACCAGGAGAGAACTTGACAATTACCCCCAATTTCAGCAAGTCAGTACTAGAAGAACTGCCAATTATTCACTGATTCTTTTAGAACTGAACCAACACTTGTTTAGGACTTTCTAATCCTCCCTACTTTCACGTTAGCGGTGGTTTAATTTGCAGCATGGTAAATGCTGAGCTATTTTGTCCAGCTTCATTTTCTTTCAAGACGGCAGTAAAAGCAGCTTATGAGAACTCTGTATTTTTTTTTGACAGATGATATCTGGGTTGTTTCGAAGACTCTGAACTTCGATCCCCTTGATACTTTCATTGCAAGTAGTGCTTTCTTTGGACCATCCTCCAACGACGAAGTAGAATTACTACCACTGAAAGGCTACTGTCCCTCAAACTGGCGATCAAATAGTGAGTTCTACGCCAAAGAAGTCAGAACTGTGGGAAACAACTATTGAGGGAAAAATCTGGCCAGCCATGAAGGATGAGATTAGAATTTCTGAAATCTAATATCTGATTTTATTCACAGTATTTTTTTCCCTTGTGTTTTGGACTATGTCATTTGAATACAGTACCTAATGCAATTAAACCCGCAAAGTAGCGGGTAAGAAAGTCTAAATGGGCGATGAAGAAATGAGGATAATATAAATAAGCTAGTAAATAATGCAAATTGACTGTCAGAGCATAGGTAACAGCAATATGTTGTTACTGTCCTTGGAAAACAAATAAACAGAAACCCCAAACAACTCACTACGGAAAATTTGTATTTCTATAAAAAGCCACGTATTAAGTCTGTGATTTGCCTGTCCTGACGTTCCTTTCTGTGCCTTTGTTGCTACAGTCTAGAATGACAAAAAAAATTGGTGTTTCAAAATTCAGAAGAAACGAATCTGTCTAGTTTTAGTTATTTTCGTCATTGTATTTTAAAAAGAAAATATTACTAAGCCTAGCCCTGATGGTTTTTAATGAACCGCTGACCTTTTTATTCATTAGCAAGCTGTTCCCAACTACGTTGCAGCCATCCTTATTTTTGGTTTTAACATTTTTGTTTGGGGTATTTTTGTAAGATTTTTGTCACCAGTGTTTTGGAAACAGTACGGTTAGCAGGCCTTAAGTGCAGAGAGAGAGAGTGCGGGTCTGCTACAGATGTCACAGAAAAATGACAAATGTGCTGCCAAACATAATGCAAAAGTTTCATTTTTTGCTGTTGAATTGAGCTGAAGTTTTGGGTTTGTTTTGGGTTTTTTGGTAAAAGAGAGAAAGAAGGCTTTATGTAGTCATTCCGGAGCTAGTAATGATATACGTCTGCTTACGTTCTTTTAATGCAATATGAAAATTGTGTGCTTAATCGCAGAAGGCTTTATTCGTAGCACTTAAGCAGGTAAATTGAGTGTTTTAAGTTAACAAATTGGTCTTTTTAGGCTTTCTGTGTAATCATTAGAGAGGGAGTTCTGCAAAGCACAATTCAGTGAGACTACATTAAACTCCTGTTCTGAATTACCTTCAGAAGACTAAAAAATACAGGGGGAAAAAAAAAATACAACGGCACCCAAGTTCTTTGTGGGCGTACGTGCTAGCAAAATCCTGGGCTTCAAATGCAACGGGAGGTTGAGTTTTGTTTGTTCCCCGAGTGTGAATTGCAGGACTGGATCTTTCGAGCAGTCAGGGTCTGGAAGAGTTAATATATAGCTTTTCAGTCTTAATGCTGTCAAATCACGGCATTTTATTTTTTCTTAGGAAATTGTTGGTTCCTAACTTTCCTTGTGATCATAAATACAGATTATGTCGTAATTCTAGAGCCAGTACAAAACTGGACGCCTAAGTTGTAAGAAAATAAAGCTTTAGGTAATGTTTAGTTGTTGGTAGTGATAAAAAACAGCAAAATAGAGGTACGGGGGTTATTGAACATATTAGAAACCTGTTACTTAGGCAGTCCCTGAGCCCCAGAACCTTAGGAGACTGGCAGTGAATTCAGGAAAATATAATTGAATACTTGTTCTGTTCTAATCCTCTCCCCGAACCATCTGCTTCTGTACACCTGGGAAACAGGTTAGATGGAACTTGAGTCTGGCCCACTCGAGGTGTTCCTATGTTCCCGTCTTGTCTTTTTTAAACATCTGCTAAGCTATTGTGATACAGATGGTTTACTTAAAAAAAATCACCTCCTAAATTCCAAAGCCCTCTAAATATCTCGAGTGTTTCTAAAGTGAGTAAGGATTTTTCTCTAAGCTTCCTTCCCAGAAGGTTCCTAATGTTGGGCTCACAAATACTTCGAAATAACGCACCTTGAAAAGAAAGGCTAATAGGTCTCTCCTCATCTATAACATTCAGTCAGAAGTGGTAATCGGGTTAGCTTGCTTTCTGTTATAGGAGGCTAATTACTCTTTTGTTGGCATTTTGTAATTCCTTTATCTAGCTGATTTGAAATTTTGGCTATTTTCATTTTTTCCTAATTGTATTTTTCTGTGGCCTTTTCAGTGTTTGTTCATGCTTTGCTGGTTTGTAATGCTAGTGGTGAGCTTACATCTTTAAGAAATATGGAGGAGCACTTCAATCCATCTACATTACCACTAACACCATATCTACTAAAAATGTAAGTCGCTGTTTCGGTGATACTGTGAGCCTATAATGTGTCAATAGGTACAGGAAAAAAAAACAAGAAACGACAAAAATACCATTGAGTTTGCCTGATTAAAAAGCGGATGAGGAAAAATAAAATCAGAAAAACGGTGCAAGGAATGAACTGTGGACAATGCGATTTTCATTTATATGGAAATGAAAATATATACGTTGCTTACCTCTAAGTCGATCGTAAGGTGTTTTTCTTAAAACTTACCTGCAGCCCACGTTTCACAACCTAGCCATTAATATCGGGCATTATTATGACCGTTAGACTGGTAGCTTCACAGGGGTTCAGCGGAACTGTTTTTCCTTCCCAATTTTTAGAGTCACTTGAGGCACAACCTAAAAATAAAACGTTTTCTTGGAGAATCGGAGCAATATAGGGATATTTCCAAGACTGCTTACGATTCACTGTATAAAACAAGGGATTAAATGAATCCCTGCTACCTCTGACTACGTCCTGCTACCGCCCTTAATTCTGTCAGTCTCGCGGCCTTGGAGGAAGTCAGATTGACAGCGTTAACATACAGCAAGGAGGAGAAAACCCAAAAGCCTGTTTCCTATGATCCAGCTGGCACCCAGGGAAGTAGTAAGGGGCAGGAATATACAGCCCCGGTGTATGGCAGGGGGCAGGGGCAGCAACTTTTAATTATGTCAGCTGTTAATCATAAAGCCTCAGCATTTCAATGTCAGGTGAGTGAGACTATCAGAACCGTGACATACAAATTCTACGTATGCAGTATTACACCGCAACTTTGGACCGTTGTATTTTTCTTAGGAATTTTGATTCTGAAAATGCTGCTAAGAGAGTCAACAAAAGGAAATTTATTCCACCTGCCATCAGCCTGAAACGCACGATGACGTACGGGCCTGTCGGCGCTGAAGTGGCCATGGGACTAGCGACAAAGATGATCCAAACGTTCTCGTTGAACCCAGATCAAGCTACGTCACTGATTCAGATAGCTCAGATGATGACCTCACGTGGAAATATCCAACCAGTGGAAGAACATCAGATCTTCCCTATCACGATCATACGTGGTATATAGCCAATAATTGTGACATTTGCTGCTACTGTATCTTTGCAAAAATGCTAATTAATATGTAATGCCAGTGTTAGTGACACATCCCTAAATTCTCTCAGTGATGAAACAGTAGATTTGTTTCCTTAATCATATATTTACAATTCTAGGCAGACTTAAAGGAAGATTCTTAGGTCTAAGTAAATGTTGACTTATTTTAAACGTAGCGCAAAAGACGAGCTTGAATAAACAGCCTCTGTGTATGGAATATCCTTTTAAACTCTCTCGTAACACTGCTGTCCTCACCTACTTCATGCATTTCCTGAAAATTCATTTCTTGGATGAGGCCCCTCTGCTAATGACCTTGACATTATAACATCCATTCTATCGGCACAGAGCTTTTCATCCTTCAGTTTGCATCCTGCCTTTTGCAGGCTTTTACATAAGTAGGGAGTTCTTTCCCAGCAAGATTTATACACAAAATCAGAGTTATTTGGTGTCTTCTGCTTGTTTCTTTTCATATTAAAACCACTTTTTGTCATGTATCAGCTTTGCTAAATTATCATATAACATTTTTTTCTATGACACACTATTTCTTGCTGGTTTATACTTCCCTCTATCTTTGTTTTAGCCCTTTTCAACATGTACAAAAAGGCTAGTAGTATCTTAGGTCAAAGATATTTTTTTTTTTAAATCGGTATTGAAAAGCAGTTAGCGTAAACGTAAGTTTTGAGATCCTGTCAAAGCAAATACGTTGACAATAATGACACTCTTAGTACAGATACCACTGGACTTAAATTGCCTGAGCTTTTGTTAGGCTGTCAGGCATATTAATCTAGTGAAAATTATTAGTCATTCCAAAATAATCATCACTCAAATTCCTTATTCTGTACCTGAGGACATGGTATGAGGGATGTGCATGCAGATACTTGTGTAATTTAATGTGATGATGAGACTCCTTAGCAAGTAATGCATGTATTCAACCAGAAAATGTAGGAAAAATACCTTAGCTTCTCCTCTTCTGTAGTTTTTTATCAACTTACTGCAGGCAGTAAATGTGAGGCGCAAGGCACCTGGTTCCCCATGGATACTTAGAGCTGCTTGAGCAAGCACATGAAATGTTTTTACAGGGATCGCAGCATAATATTTGATAAGAGAAGTTATAACAATTGATTAAAACTGTACTTTCTAGGAGATTTTCACTTGTAACTTTGGCTTTTTCTTCCAATATACCAGGGGTTTTTGGAGCTGGGAAGAGCTATCTGCTGTCTGTTGTGATCTTGTTCCTAGTGCAGCTCTTTGAAAGCAGCGAAGCTACGGAGGGTCCAAGGCCAGCTCCATGGAAACTTCTGATCGCTTCTTCCACTAACGTTGCTGTTGACAGGATACTGCTGGGGTAGGTTACAGACATTTTTACAGACTATTGTTCCAAAAACAATAACGCACTTCTATGGTAAAGATAACTGCGTCGATGTTTCCAGTATAGCACTTCAAACGGATTGCATTCTTCCCCTAGAAAGCGTCACACGCGGGCTTTAATTTTACCCTTGCTCCTTTGCACAGCACGCATGCGCTAAAAGACTCTAAGCCTAGCTGCGCAGGTTGACATGAGACTATTATTGGGCTCTAGTCTCATCAAATTTACGCTTAAAATCCACCATGACAGAAAGTGGTATTGCTCGGGAATGGTTAGGAAGTAGCAGTAGGGGCAAGGGAAGGAGGGATGGGGAGAGAGAGGGAGAGGCAGAGAGTCAGGCTTGGGAAGCTTCAGCGTGAAGCTAACATGAAATAAAACGCATTGTTTGGAAGGATAAAGGAAGGAAGGGAAAGTACAAATGGAAGACTGCTTATGAGAGGAGAATCAGAAAGGCATTAAGCATCTTTGAGGCAAATCACAATTACTTCGATTTACTGGAATTGTGGCCTGAGTTACTTCATCTGCTTAATCGCAGAAGCTGGTGTTCTGATGTGTCCGTTAGCCTTTTTAGGACCACTTTTAAATTTTTCAAAGTTTCCTTTTACGTGTCTGTAACATGTAGCATCTCTTTTTTCTTTGAAGTCTACTTGATCTTGGATTTGAGGATTTTATCAGAGTGGGAAGTATTAGGAAAATCACCAAAGCAATTCTTCCCCACAGGTAAGAATCCTCATCTTTGAGGGATCTGAGGCGATTCTAAGATTCATGATAGTATGCATGCAGTAAAATTACTATTTTGAAGTAATTCAAAATGTGATTGTAATACGCCTGTCCCAGGCTTTCCTCCTCCCTCTGTACAGTGGAGGAATTTTACTTCGATTTGGGAATGTCACTTGTTGCTGACGAGAGCTAAATGGGAAATAGTAGAAGAGAACAAAATAATGGCAGTTACAGATTTGGGAGTTTACACAAGGAGGAAAAGCAAAACAGCCTGGAAATAGATATGTACTGCTGTAGCGATAAGAACTAGGAGGAAGTAATCATAAATTTGATGTTCAGAGAATTAATGGTAACAGCTCATGAATTCTGTACTACTGACCCAAGTTATCTTTGCTATAGTGCTCTGGGGTTTGCCCTTTAACTACTTAAAAGTAAGCAATCTACGTAGTACTGTAGACGCAATTTGAGAGAACAAAGTAAATTTTGAGGTGAAGAAAGATTCCATTTCCATTCCTTGGTAGTAGTAGGACCCCAAGGGTATAAAATGGTTTAAGAACGAAAAACAACTCCTCGGTTCTGCTCCACTCTGAAATCAGGCTTGTACTTGGAGAAGTCATTTCCTACGTGTGTGGCTCTGATTGGGCTGGTAGGATCCCAGCTGGTGGGATAAAGAGCTGTTTTAAAACAGGTATTAGACTAGTCTCTCTCAGCTGGATTCGGGATAGGTTAGCACGTTGCTGTCAAGTACTCTTACGTGTAAAGTATGATTGTTTTTTTATGTTGGGTGTTCACGCAACACTGAAAGCACCGTTATTTTCAGTCATTGTAATGCATGTTGTAACATCTTTTTCAAGTTTACACGCTGGCTCGGGAAATGAAAACGAGCAGTTAAAAGAGCTGCTTGCTCTCATGAAAGAAGATTTAACTCCGGTTGAAAAAATGTACGTCAGGAAGAGTATTGAGCAACACAAACTGGGGACCAATAAAACTATACTGCAACAGGTACAGTCAAAGTGACGGGATGGGAAAGTGGGGATTCGCTACATCTTACCCACAAGGCCCAGCAAAGGGGAACGGGGAATCCCCTTGCACACCTACCAAGCTCCTAGTTTTGAAAAATAAAATGAACGTTATGACTAGGACAGGCTTGATTCCACAGGTATAGCTTACTGCTTTACCTGCGTAGGACTTCTCCGAGTTGAACTTGCAGTTCCTGTTGAGTGATATGAGACAGAAACCCTTCTTGAACTTTACTGCAATCTGATTTAATATTACCAATCTAGTTTACAAGGTGGGGAGAGAAAAACTTCTGAGCACAGCTAGTCTGCACTGTTGCCTTGAAACAAAGATGTCTGTAGTCATAAAGGTCGAAGATAAGGACTGAGCTAAAGCTCTCCTAGAGTTGAGTATCCACTGCCAAGAAGATTTCCAATATATTTTAAGTAATTTTTCATCAAAGTATTACACTTTAAGATTACTGCTTCCTGTAGAAAAATATTCTCCATTTCTGGTCTTTCCAGTTATTTGCCTTTTCTCCTCAGTCCTAGACTCAAAAAATCCCAGCTTGTTGGAGAGCAATTGTAACAAAGCAGATGGGAGCAATTTGTTTCTTGTGCTTATTCCTAGTGGTCACGGCTGCCGCTTTGGCTGCTGGGGCTCAGAAGGTTTTGGAGGATTGTGTAATCTGAACTTTCTCTGTATCAGACCAGATCTGGTCTTAAAATACATGAATCTGTGAAAGATTCTAATGTATAACCACCATCAGAAATGGTAACCTTGGGTCCATCGCCGTGCATACACAGTGCCTTTTACTGGAAGTTAGAATGTAATTGTTTGAGACCCAGCGAGTACGACGCAGCATGCTGTAGAACTGCTAAAAATGAACGTAGGTGTATTCTCCTTGCTGAAGCTATAGTTATGTACTGCGCAGAGATGAACTATTAAATGATCTTGACTTTTTTATCTACTCGTTTTCCCCTCGCTAACGACACAGGTGAAAGTGGTTGGAGTGACCTGTGCTGCCTGCCCCTTCCCTTGTCTGAACTCTCTCAAGTTCCCCGTAGTGATGCTGGATGAGTGCAGTCAGATGACTGAACCCGCTTCGCTCCTTCCTATCGCAAGGTACGGCCTTCCTTTTGTGTTCCAGCAGAGGCGTGGCTTTTCGTTAGCAGCGACACAAGCGCAAATAATTGCCAAACTTGCCCGTCTTTTTAAGAACGTGAACTCCGAGGTCTCGCCTTAGAAAGCAAGAAGAAGAATTATAAATCGAGGCCTGCTTTTAGGTGTCTTTCTTGAGTTACCGTGCTCTTTTAACTGTGGAAAGAGGCTGATGGAGAAGGGAGCCTGATGGAAAGCAATCTGTGATATATAAACACAGCCCACACTTCTGTTATGAATAGTTTGACATCCTTTTTAGAACCTTTTTTTCTTAGTTTTTAACATTCTCATTTAGGTTTCAGTGCGAAAAGCTAGTCCTCGTCGGAGACCCTAAGCAATTACCACCAACTGTTCAAGGGTCTGAGAGTATTCACGAAAAGGGATTGGAGCAGACGCTCTTTGACCGGCTTTGCTTAATGGTAGGTACTAGTAACCACGGCGTTAGGAAAGATGGAGGGTGAAACTGTAGGTCCGCTGAAGTCACTAAAAGAGTTCTGATTTAGATGGCAGAGGTTCGGTGTTTCGGCCTGTTTTGTAATTAAGCTGATTCCCTTCTAGCACATTTCTCCGTAAATGTTATTTTCACGGTGGGCAGCAATTTGTAAGCGTAACGAATGTAAAACAAGAATGGATTGAAAAACACGGACGGATTCTGCCTGCTGATCTTTTTGTGCCGTTTTCAAGCCAGGTAGAAGCAGCAGGGGCTACAGTATTTGTTGTAATTTCTGTTGAAGTGAAGGTATGAAGGTTAAGCCAGCTTAGTGCGGGAATTGTGTCCACTTCTTTCTTGTTTGACCTAGCTGGCGTTGCAAAATATTTAGTACTTCTTTTTCCTCGTCACCGTAATTCTTTAGGGACATAAACCAATACTTCTTCGGACGCAGTACCGATGTCACCCTGCTATTAGTGCCATAGCCAACGAGCTGTTCTATGAAGGAAATCTGATAGACGGTGTTTCCGCGACCGACAGAAGTCCTCTGTTGGATTGGCTTCCAACACTATGTTTTTATAGTGTTAATGGAGTCGAGCAAGTAAGTTTGTAAACATTTTTAATATGAACAGTCAATATTGTCGTTTTACCTCCATTTCTTTTTGCCTTCTGTTCTTTGTGAGAGCTAAATTGGAAATCTTCTCCCCTATTTCCAGATTGAAAGAGACAACAGCTTTTATAACATGGCAGAAGTTCATTTTACAGTCAAGCTCATCCAGTCTCTGATTGCAAGTGGAATAGAAGGGTCTGCAATTGGTGTGATCACTCTTTATAAATCACAGATGTGTAAGGTTTGTGGAATGTATCATCAATAAAAAACTGGTTTCTAAAATGTATTTGTTTATTCTAAACATGGATTCCATTTCAACCGGGAAGAGTCAAGTAGAAGTGAGAAACAAATGTTGGAAAGGTGAACTAGAGTTTACCATAATTACTCTCTTATTAACAAAAAACCCCCCTGTATTTGTCCTCTAAAATTAGTCAAAATCTTTTAATTCAAACATATGATTAACAAAAAAAAACCCTTTCCATTTGTTTTCCTTCCACACGCACACTCAGAAAATCGGCAAATTAAATAGTACATAAATTTCGTAAACCAGTTAGGGGCTGTTACAAACTGGTGCGTGTGAAACGCGTCACCACCCCTGTTCTTCTGTCCACAGATTCAGAATGTGCTTACTGACGTACGCTCTGAGGCTCTGGAAATTAAAGCCGTCCAGGTGTCCACTGTAGACGCCTTCCAAGGAGCGGAGAAGGAGATCGTTGTTTTGTCGTGTGTCAGAACAAGACAAATTGGGTTCATAGACTCCGAAAAGAGAATGAACGTTGCGCTAACGAGAGCGAGGAGGCACTTGTTGATTGTTGGAAACCTGGCCTGTTTAAGTAGGAGCAGGCTGTGGGGAAGAGTAATTCATCACTGCAAAGGTAATATTTACTTTTCCTGTATTTTTGAAACCAGGCAGCTCATCTTTAATCAAACGACGTATAATACACTTTATATAGTATAGTGTGTATGTATTAGACATACTATATAATATATAAAGTATATAGTATGCTTATGATATAAAACAGTATATTTATTACATATAAAATACAGGATGTTGCAGGAAAATGCAAGTATTTGCAAGCGTGCAAGTTGCATGCTTGCAGTTTCACCTGCAAACTGTTTTTACCCTTGAAGGGTATTTGTTATCCAGTAATGGGACTTGTTTTTTCTTTTTGTGATGCCATCCGATAGCTACACAAAGAGCACGCTGGGAAGGAGAGCTGAAACCCATTCCTGCGTTTCTAGTCCTTTCCCGGTTTGCTTTGACATGGTAGACCCCGGCAGAAACAAATTACACACCAATTCTTCTATACAGCAGTATTTCTGAATAGGTAGTACTTAAATAAGAGGAAGAGAAATGCATAGCATCTTTCGGCAACTAGGGGCTGCTTGCTTTTGGAAGATAAATTTTGAGCTGCTAGAAAAAAAAAACAACACAGTGCTATTGGAAATCAGCTAACTCTGCCGAGTAATTCCTGATCGCTTTTGTTTACACGTCACTGTCTTGTGAATACATGTGTTTGTTTTATTGGAGCACAGAGGGAAATCCAGTTTTTGAAAATCCAGTTTTTGAAAATCCAGTTTTTGAAAATCCAGTTTTTGAAAATCCAGTTTTTGAAAATCCAGTTTTTGAAAATCCAGTTTTTGAAAATCCAGTTTTTGAAAATCCAGTTTTTGAAAATCCAGTTTTTTACAGTTTCCACGTATTTGCTGTGAAGTTTACCGCAGCTGAGTATTTACACATCCAAAAGCTAATCCTGCTTTAAAAAAAAAACAGCCAAAAAACCTTATGGTGCCTGTTTCCACCCCTTGCAGCTTTGCTAGGCGGGGTGTAAAGTGCCCGAACAGCCCCTTAGTTCTGCGTCTCCTCCCTCCCTGCGGTACGCGTACTTTGGAAGGAGAGGTCGTGGTTTCTCCCTTGGTCGGCACTTGAATCAGTCCCCGTTGAAAGGGGAACAGTTCGTATCTCAAAGCATCAGTTATATTTCATCAGAAATCCTTCTGTGGTGATTCCCTTTGAACTAGAGAAGCGAGAGAGGGAATAGCCTCCCCGTCTCTGAAGCACATTCAATAAATTCTGGCTGAATCCGACTGCCCGGTACCCACCGAGGCTCCTCCGTGGCGGGGCGCCTCCCCTTTTGGAGGGGGTAGGGCCTTGCCTTAGCAGACACTACGAAGGGTAGCGCTCAGTCTCTAAAGCAACAGATGACTGCAAGAAGAGGTGCCAAGAGAGTCATTATTTTATCGACCTGCTTGGTTGATATCAAAGGAAGGGTCTCCTTAACGGCTGAGCTCTGAAGAAGGAACAATTTTCCAAGTAGAAATATTATAGCCATGTGATAGGCTTGGGGAAATGGGTGTTGGCATCCCCACCGACTAATGCCGTGGTGGATGCTCTAAAGGGAGAGGTAATTATCCTGTTTATTGCTGCTTTTAGGATGGGAAAATGGATTGCAACACGTAAGCCAGTGTGAGCGGCAGCTAAACGACATTCTTAAGTGTTACTTGGAGAAACGGAAAGAAGAGGAGCAGAATAAGAAAAAGGAAAAATAACACATGTGCCTGTTTTATGAAGAAAATACGACCTGCGTGTCTATAAAAATTATCAGAACGACTGCAAATCTAATATAAATATTTATTGTGGGAAATTGTTGTTTGTATCTCGGTGCACTGATAGTTCTGTTTTGACCCCTTGTTTGTATGACCAAAAATGAATAAAGTGACTTTATCTGCTCGATAACTGAAATCCTTTTCTGCTTACAAAGTACCCAATTGCATTATTAGTGTTTCATTAGTCTTCAGATGAGATATACATGGAGCACCATATTTTAGAACAATTCTGTCATCTTGCGCGTTTACAAATCGCTGACATCTGGGAATTAAATTAACAATTAAAAGGATAGAGTAATTTCTTCAAAGAAATATTACATGTCCTTGGTCTACTAACTCTTTGGATGCCGACAAAATGAAACGAGAACGGATTTTTTACAGGTTTTAGGATAAGATCACTCACCTGTGTCTTGAAAAGGCAAAAAAGCGGAATGATTTTGGGTGTGGAGAGTGCTGTTGTGTCAGAAACTCCAACAAGAAAAACAGTTCTTCATCTTTATCACGGCAAAAGTTTGGCCGTAGGCTGTCCTAAAGGTGCGCAGAGGAGGCACAAACGTACGAACGGTGGGGAGAAGCAGGCTAAGCACGGGCATTGTAAAATTTCGAGGTGTTGCCACGCTGTTAAACTTCTTCCAGAGATTTTGAGGCATTGGGGAGAGCCTGCCGTAGAGCAGGCGTCCCAACAGCCCTGAGGCTACTCAAATGGAGCGGTCAGTGAATCGGACCGGCGGGGAGCAGTCTCGCTGAGGGACGAAATATGTATCCTGTTGCGGAGTTCCTTAATTCTTTCTGTGTTTTGATGGTCCTCGGCTGAGCGAGAGGATACTGGATTGTCGTTAGGTTATGGTTTTGATCCCGGACAGTAGTTGTTTCCTAGGGATTCAGTGGTACCTACCTTGAAAAAAAATGTAGTTTATGCCCGTGATGTGCAAGTGTATTTTTCCAGCCGTGAACCGACACTTTCGTGCCGTTTGCTAGAAAGGCTGCAGTTCTTGCAGAACGTGCCTTCCTCAGCGTGGCATTTACCCTTCGTAACGAGCCGTAACACACCGTTCCTGTCCCTGAGAAGTCGCAGCTCATGCTGGACAGCAAAAAAATCGGGATAAAAATTGCCACCCGCAGGACCAAGAGGACTGCGTGGGTCAGCTTCTCGGCATTAATTTCACACCTACTCTCCGCGACGGCTAACAGATGTGTAAAAACCCTAAGCCACCTCATCGCTGTGTTCGGAAACAGGCAAAACGTGGTGTTTAGTATCCGCCTGAAACCCTGTCTGCGCTCTGAGCTGGCAGTCGGAGACGGCTTTTTCAGGCTGTTGCCCCGGTGCTTTTGCAGAGGCTGCCTTTGGGAAACAGAGCCCGTTGCTTTATGCTCGTATTTTATTAGATAAAAAAAGAAAGCCAACCTTACCCTGGGTCGCATGAAGAGCAGCGTGGCCAGCAGCAGGTCGAGGGAGGCGATTCTGCCCCTCGGGTCAGACCCCCCCCTGGGGCGCTGCGTCCAGCTCTGGGGTCCCCAGCACAGGACAGACGCGGTCCTGCTGACTGTCCTCCGTCTTGCTGTCACCTGGAACAAGCAAAAAGTCTGGGGGAAAAATTCCTACAGCAAATTGGCACTGAATTACAGTTCCCACGGGAGGCTCGCGTTAGTGTGAGATGCCAAAGTGCTCTGCAGTGAGAAAACTTCCTAAACCTTTACCTGCCTGCTCTGTTGACATGCTGTATTCCCAAAGACTATGCCCTTCTCTTCGTTAACTCTAATTCTTCCATTTTTCACCACCTGATTTAACATCTGAGTCTGATTTAACATTGCCTGTTGTACCAAAAACGCTCAGAGAGACGGAACGTGTCTAGGAAGAGGCTGAGAGGTTTGGGGTGGTTCAGCCTGGAGAAGGGAGACCTCATTGCGGCCTCTCGGTACTTATAAGAAAGATGGGGACAGGCTTTTTAGCAGGGCCTGTCGCGATAGGACAGGGGGTAACGGTTTTAAACTCAAAGAGGGCAGATTTGGACTAGATACAAGGACGCAATCGGTTAGGCTGAGGGCGGCGAGGCGCTGGCCCAGGTTGCCCGGCGCGGCGGTCGGCGCCCCATCCCCGCGAACACCCGACGGGGCTCCGAGCACCTCGCTCCAACTTCAAGATATCCCCGCCCCGAGGTAAAAAACACCGGGAATCTTCGCTTTTCGCCTCTCAGCCGCCCCGGGAGCGGGGGTGACCGGTTCCACCCCCGCCGCCGCCGCCAGGTGGCGGCCGCCGCCCGCCCGCCCGGGGCGGCGGAACCGGGAGCGGGGCCGGGGCCGCCCCGGTAACCGGTACCTCGCCCTGGGGAAGCGCTGGGGCGCGGAGAAGCGAAGCGGGGAGGGGGGAGAAAAAGAAGGAGCAGCGGAGGGTTGAATAGCGCCTTTAAATTACTGCTGACACCTCTGTTACAGCTCCCTAAAATCTCAATCAACAACCCATTAGAACGCGACGGGAGTAAAACTAAATCCTCGTTTAAGTGTATTTATCCGCTCTCTTTTCTCTCTTTCAAATGCTAAATCCATTTCAGCATATGCCCCTTCTTTCTCTCGCCTTTCTCTAAAGACTGGCAGCCCGTACTACTCTTGTAAATATGAAAGATGCTAATCATATGACATATCACGTCTCAGTCGGAGCCTGGAATAAAGCCTTGAGATTTGGGATCATTGCCTCCAGACAACAGCTTCATCAGCCGGAAAGTTGGTTTTTTTCTCCTTTCCTTCAACTCTCAATCCCTTCTTTGTCTGGGGGAAAATGCAGCCAACTCGAGCCACCCCGGCCATATGGTTCACTCTGTGTTTTCTTAGTTGAATCCTGAATTGTTTGTGACTTGCGAAAGGGGGTTTTTTGGGGCTGGTGTTTTTTTTTTTTTTTTGGGAAGTGTGTATAAAGACATAGAAGAGGCTGCCCGTACCCGAGCGGCTTTGCAGGGTTCCTACATGTCCTTCACGTGTTCGTTTCACACACGTCCCTCCCGCAGCCACCTCGCCGCTCCCGCTCTGCCGACCGGCCAAAAGAGACAACCCCGGACGCGCTTTTTAACGATAACACAACCGATTCCGGGGATCGTGTTGGTTTTCCCTCCGGTGGATGGAAACGCCTTCTGAAAACACGATTTATGTTGTTCGTACCCGTCCGCAGGCCGGTTTGAATCTGCGGCGTGTGCTTCGAGCAAAACCCTTCGCGAAACGCCGTGGCTAGGAGCAGCCCCCGAGAATTTTGAGTAAGGCAGAGTGGCTTTTAAGACCTGTATAAATTAGGAGCTGAATGAGTTCGGTGCGCTCGAGTTTGGATAGCCCCCTGTTTGATAGCAGCCTGCCAAATTTTCTTTTTCTCTCTTTCCTTACACAAACCCCCAAAAAGGCCCTTTCACCAAATCATTAAATTCTACAGAGGTGGTCAAGCTAGTCCTGCTTTTCAGGCGTTGGAGAAAGAAAAGGGTCCTTGAAGTTTAGAAGATGCCCAAGGAAAACTCATTGAATGACATCAAAAGAATGAGTTTCCATAGCTGTTGAAGCACGAGAGCCGTGTAGCTGCACAAAGGCGGGTTGGGGCAGTGGGACTGTCCCACTGCTCTATCCCAGCACAATTGGGTCACTGAAATAGGGAATTAATTACCATTGGAGAGTGGGCAGCCCATTCACCACTGGCTGAGTTTTATTAAACGCCAATATAAATAACAAAACAACTCTTGTGGCTGCACTATTCCTACACGCCAAAGGAAGGATTATGTTGGGGATTAACATCTTAAAGTCTATGAGACTTTCTGACTCAAGGCTCGGAGCTGGTAATCGTATTTGTCTCCTGGTTCAGCGATTAGTGCTCTCCCTCGCGCACCTTCGCCTGGATGGCCAATGTCCCTTTTTGCAGGCACCGGGTTTTTCACACAATCGGCTGTTCTTTTCCCCACATCTATAGAAAAGAATAAGAAAACTGAAGCGTGTTCACGCGATCCTCAAGCTTCTTCTCTTCTTCATGGGAAAGGAAGGCACCGGCGGCCTTTTTTCACAAGGGAGGGGAGGGAGGCAAACCCTCTTGGGGAGGGGGGGGGGCTCGGGACGGCAAAATCGCTCCGCAGGCCTGCACCTGCCATGCAAATCCGCCAGGAACAATCGGCCCCCGACGAGGGGCTCGTCCGCCCCGGGGGGGGGCCAGGGAAGGCAGCGCTCCGAGGGGGGGCGAGGGGGGCGACCCCTCCTTGCCTCCATCCCAAAACGAACCCCAAACTCGCTAGTGCGGCTCGGGAATCCGGTCCCCGTCCCTCCCTGCAGCGCTTTTCCCTGCCCGGGGGGTGCGGGAAGGAGCTGGCTCGGGGCGAGGGACACGGCAGCAGCCTCCGATTGCCCCCCCTGCACAGAGCACCCCAGGGAACTATTCTGGCCCCCCAGTTTACGAGCAGAACCATCCTGCTGGTGGGGTTTGGGGGTGCTGCCGTAGGGCTGGGCGCCCCAGGATTCGGGGTGCAGGGGGTACCCCAGCCCCCCGAACCCTCAGGAGACGCGGCGGGCGTGAGGGAGCAGAGCCGGGAGGGGTCCTGTCCCCGCGGCTTTGTCCCCCCTTTTCCCCGGGGGCCGTCGCAGCCCCCTTCACCTGGGGCAGGCAAGCCATTAATGCCGGCTCACAACTTGTGAGGTCGACGTGTGGATGGGCTCTATCCAAAGGTCTCTCGGCAACACAGACCCTAAACTTTTAGGGCTATTGGGTCACCTCAGAGTTCAATCTTCTTACAGCAAACAAAGCCTTTCTGAAGGTCTCCCCCTCTCCCGCACACAAGCTCACTGTCCTTTATTTCTGGGCTGTGTGATAAGCTTAAATCATTGTGCTCCCATTTCTTGATCGTCGCCTACTTTGGGCTTTTGTTCCCGTAAAGTAGGATTGAGTCTGGCAAAGGGGCTGAAGTTGAACAGTTTGACCCTTGGAGGACAGTTCAGGCGGTGGGCAGCGGCGGCGGCGTTCCCTCGCCCCCTCTCCCCACCGCTCTCGGCCCCACGGCTCTCGCCGGAGCAGCTCGGCCCTCGCTCGCGGACCACACAAGCGCCTCTTGGACCTGCCGCACCGGGAGGGTTGCGAGGGCTCGGTAGCCGCCTCGTCCTCCGTCACCTTGCGCTCAACCCTGCGGAGAAAACCGCTGCGTCAGGGCAGGGGGCTGGTGGCAGGAGTCGGGCCAAACCCCAAAAAGGCACCCCGATGCCCCCCACCCCCTTCACCGAGATTTCCGTCCTTCCATCCTCGCCGTGACAGTGACGGAGGGGTTAGGCGGAGGCGGTGAAGTGGTGGGGAAGGCAGCTGTGGTGCTAGGGGGGTGGCAGGAGGGCAGGAGCCCAGCCTTTACCAGACCCTTTTCGCTGAGATTTTAACTCTTTTATCTATTTGGGGCTTTTTCCGCAAATAAAATTCTGTTTCAAAACCCGACTCCCCCAAAGCGCCTCGGCGACGGAGTTTCTGCAGGGGGAGGGCGCCGCGCTACGGTTTTCGGTTTGTAGGTCCTGGCCGTCATTCCTTCCCCGTGGGTCTGTCAGGCAGAGCCAGCCTGCTGACCCCGGGGGCATGTCGCCAGGCCCAGCTATTCACTGGGGCTTTCTGCCCCAGAGGGTGGTCTGGAGGAGAAGCAAGGGGGAGGAAGGCTTTCCTGGTGGATTGACAAGTTAGGGGTTTGTTGTTTTTTTTTTAAAGTCTTCTTGAGCCTATGTTTGCATCCAAGTGTTGTATTTGTCAGCGCTGAGCAAGAACGGCAGCCCGTGTGCCGGGACTGCAGCTTTCCTGGCTGCCAAAACAGAGACGTCAGAGGCGCGTGGCTTCTCCCTCCCTGGCCTTGCAAAATTTGCTGAAAATGCAAGGAAAAAGGCAAGGCCAGCACCCACCCTTAGGGATCAGACGCACCCCCGGAGCACGCTGCCTCTGGGGGGTCCGGTATCCCTGCTTGCAGCCCCAAAAAGTAGCTTTTCCCCCCCAAAGCCGTGTATTACCAAAGCCCCCCACTTTCCCATCCCCTCGGGGGTCTCCCTCCAGCACCCACCTCCTCCTTCCCCCCCGCCCCGCGGGGGCTGCAAACCACGGGAGACCAGCTCCCAGCACAACGCCTTATTGCCCTCGATTCCCCCCGCGGGGGGACGTGGGGAGGGCAGCGAAGGGGCTTCCCCCCGAAGGGGGAGGCGAGGGGAGGCCGGGAACGATCGCAACCGCCGCCGCCGCCGCTTCTTCTTCTTCTTAATGAGCGACTGAAAGGGAGCCGGCTCCGGCGCGCGTGGCGCGCGGGGCGCCCTGATTGGCCAGCTGCGCCCCGCCACCCCCCCTCCCCTCCGCCCCTCCCCTCCCCTTACCCCGCCATTCATTAATAAATTAGCGGCACGCTCCAGCCGAGCGCGAGGCACCAATGGCGGCGGCGGCGGCCCCGGGCCCCCCTCAAAGGGGGGGGGGGGGGGGGGAAGCGGGAGGCGGCGGCGGGAGGGGACGGACGGACGGACAGACCCCGGGGGTCGGTTTGATTGTTCCCCGCCGGGTATATAAGGGGTGTTAAGGAGGGTCGTGTGCCAGACACGCAGCCGCCGGGGCCGCGGGCAGCTCCCGCCGCCGTCGCCGCCGCCCCGGGGCGCGTGCCAGCGCCGCGCCCCCCCACCCCCCCGTTCCCCCCACCCCCCCTTTCCCCCGGTACTTTTCCCCCACCCCCCCCCCGCCCCGTCAAACCGGCGAACCGTTAAACCGTCCCGCAGGATGCTGGTGAAGGCGGAGGGGCTGGCGGCGCCGGCCGAGGAGGAGCTGGTGCTGCTGGGCTTGGCCTCGCCCGCCCCCTCGCTGCCGTCCAGCACCGAGGAGGAGGAGGAGGAGGAGGAGGAGGAAGAGGAGCTGCGGGCCGCCTCGCCGGTGCGACCCCCCGAAGCAGCGGGCCCGCGGGGGCTGCGGCGGCTGGAGGGGAAGAGGCGGACGGGCCGGTGCCGCGGGACGCCGCGGCCGGTGCGGACGGCGGAGACGGCGCAGCGCATCAAGCGGAGCCGGCGGCTGAAGGCCAACAACCGGGAGCGCAACCGCATGCACAACCTGAACGCGGCCCTGGACGCCCTCCGCGACGTCCTGCCCACCTTCCCGGAGGACGCCAAGCTCACCAAGATCGAGACCCTCCGTTTCGCCCACAATTACATCTGGGCCCTGACCGAAACCCTGCGGCTGGCCGGGGCGGCGCGGCTCGGCCCCGACGGGGCGGCGGCGGGCACCGGTCCCGCTCCCGGCGAGGGCAGCCCCTCGCCCGGCTCCTCCTGGAGCGGCGGCACCGCCAGCCCCGCTCCCTCCGCCTCCCCGTACGCCTGCACTTTATCCCCCGCCAGCCCCGCCGGTTCCGCCTCGGAGGCCGAGCACTGGCCGCCCCCGCCGCCTCGCTTCCCCCCGCCGCCGCCGCCTCCCCAGCCCCGCCGCTGCCTTTAGCCCGGCCCCGGGGGCAGCGGAGCCCCCGGCCCCGGGGGCAGCGGAGCCCCCAGCCCTCGGGGGTCGCCGAGCCCCCAGCCCCCGGGGGCAGCGGCATCTGCCCGCTTCCCACGGCCGGCGGCGGCAGCGTCACCTGCCCGGCCAAACCGGCCGCTCCGACGTGCACTTTGTCCGGTTTCCCAGCTCGGTCACCGAGGCTTTTGTGTGTCCCCCCCCCCGCCCCCTTCCTCTGCCCGCTCCCCCTTTTGCCATCTGTCCCTTACGATTTACAGCGGGGAGAAAGAAAGAAAGCAAGAAAGCAAGAAAAAATAAATTGTTTTGTTAGAGGCGCAGGTTAGAAGTCATTGTATAATTTGTAGGCTTTGTGAGGGCTGAATGCAAGCGTGGAAATTTAGGCTGAACTCTCTATCAAAAGGGAAAAAAAAAAACCCCATAGAGGGAAGCGAGGGGGGAACGGGGAGGGAGGACCTCCTCATGCATTATTTATTTCGACCTTTAGGGGACGAGGAACTCCCCCCTTCTTTCAGGAGATTAAAAATAAATCAACAGACTGAAAACCTCAACAGACACGGAACATTACAGCGATCAGCCACACACGTGTTCACATTTATTTATTATAAAGAAAGATTTCATGGGAAATATGTATTTTTTTGTATAATTTACAGAGTTTATCTAGTATGTATTTACAGCTGCAGAGCAAAGGGATTGTTCTTGTGATAAAATATAAATAAAAATCTCTAATTTTCGTAACTTGCGGGTTGCTGCTTTTTCGGGTTCGCGTGTCGTCTACCGGGAATCACGGGGCTGGGGGGCCGGCGCCCCTCCTCGCCTCCGGCGAAACCGGGGTCCTTACGGTGACGAACGCTGCCGGCACCGGCTACACGGCCAACAGCCGCTTCTGCAGGCAGAGCCGGTGTCCGAAAACCGCCTCGTGCTTCTTTAAAGAAAACTCCTTTTTTTTCCCTGTGGAATAAGACTGAACTCTTGGGGATGCTCCGGGGCGGGGCTGGGGGGTGAAAAGCTGCTCGGGGGGGAAGCGGGTCCCAGCCACGCAAAACCGCTTTATTTTTCCAGCCAGGTAAAGCCTCGGAGCGGATCTAGAGGCGACAGGCGCCATCAGAAACGCGCGCACGACTCGGCCTCTGCCTCCCTTCACGGCGTTTCGTTTCTGTTCTGGGGTTCCTCGTGTGGCTGATAACGTCGCGAAGGAAAACAGCATTAAGCACAGTATATATATATATATATATATATAAAAGTTTGGTGGAAGTTTACTGATCGTTTGCGTTTCCCTAACGGTACAGAAGATGCCGCACGGCAAACGCGTGACGGAGGGATAATTATCGCGCTTCCTCAGGCTGACGGCTCCTGGATGTCGCAGAGAAGGCCGTAGGAAATAAACGTTACTGAGAAAATAATAAAAAAAAATATGCCTGGGTTTTAAGATGAAGAATTTCCTTTCTCTGTCTCTCTGAGGGACAGGTGAAGCCCAAGTCAGAGGCAAGTGCAGGGGGTGAGGGCCAACGGCTGGGAGCACCCCTCGGCTGTCCCAGGGGACCGTCACAGCGCGGGTACCGACAGCGCACGGCCAGGGATGTCACCGCGGAGGGGGAGATGCCGGAGGCCACCAAGGCCCTTCAATCATCGCCCCCCGTGCGCCTGGGAGCACTTTGTGACTTCTGGGTACAAACACCTGGAAATCATTAAAAACCAGCGGAGGCGCCTGAATGTATTAATTAAATAAAATACGCGGCACATGAATCCCCCTAGCATCCTGGGAGCGTGAAACCCGGCCCTCGGAGCCACGTCCCTGAAAGGGGCGGGGGGGGGGGAGAGAAAAAACCCCAACAAAACGTGTGAAAAGAGAATTAGTGAAATTAGGTTAGGCCAATAAAACGTGCGGGGGTTCGCCCCCCCAGCCCCGCAGCCTCGGGCGAGCAGCGCTATCTAGCCTGATCTATTGTTTCCCCCCCTGGCAGGGGGGTTATTGTGTGATAAATAATTCCTTAAAAAAAAAAAAAAAAAAAAAAAAAAAAAGTGGCCGCATTTGCATAATCACTGCTTTGATGTGGCCAGCAAGATGAAGCTGTGTCCCCCCAAATCTGCCATGGGCCAGGAGGAACAAAACAAGAGGGAGCCTTTCAATCCGCTGGCGGTGTGTGGGGCAGCCCGTCGGGAGCGGGTTTTTTTCACTCTCGCTCTCTTTTAACGACCCCTTTTAATGATTAAACTCCAGGAATGCCAAAAAGAAGGCTAGCGCCTCGCTCGCCCTCTCCGTCTTTTCTGGTCGGGTCTCATTGTCCGTCCCGGTTTCTCTCTGGCTTCTAAGAGGCGCTGGAGTAGGTGCCTTCGGCTCTTCAAATGGCTGGGATGGACGGATGGGATGCGCTTCTGCTCGCTCGATGGCGAGCCGTGCTCCTTCCCGGGATGCTCCCTCCGAGAGTCCTCGGGGAGGGACGCCGCTTCTTGCCGGGTTCGGCATCCCGGAGGTATTTCCTTCCGTCCCAGGTAGAGACCCTGTTAGCAGGAGCATCCCTCGTCCTGCTGGGGCTACGGCAACGGGAACCACCGTGGGACAAGCACACGGAGCTTTGGAGGATGGAGAGGGGGAGGTTTGGGAGAGGTTTTTTTTCTGCGGGGTTTGGGGTGGGAGCCATGCAAGCCAAAGCTTCCCTGGTCCCCGGGCAGGGCTGCCGGCACGGCCGGGCTGGGCTGGAGATGCCCTCGAAAGAGACGGGCCGGAGCTGGGAAGGCGGGGAGGGGGAGGCAGGACAGCGCCGGCAAAGGATGAGCCAGAGAGGCTGGGTTTGTTACCCAACCCATCCGCCCACACCCCCATTTTTCCTTTGAATGCGGCCAAAAGAGTTGATTTCTCTCTTTCTTCCCTCTAAATTTGAAAGAGTTTATTTCCCTCTTTCCTTTTTTCTTTTTCTTTCCCTCTTTTCTCTCAGAAGACCGATTTTTGGAGGTGATGGGATGTCCCAGCGCTGACCTGCGGCTCCCCAGAGCATCACGAAATCAGCCCGCGGCTCCAGAAACAATTAGAGCGACCTGGAAGTGGACCGGGGGCTGCAGGATGGGCAAGCACCTCTTCGGATGAAGTGGAAAACCAGGAGGTGGTTTCCATGGCAGCACCTTCCCATAATAACACGTGTTTATGATCCTTCTGTGTATTGTATTTTGGCATAAAAGCTTCTCCGCGCCGTCAGAGCTGGAGGGGCAGCTCTGTGGCCCCCGAGGGGGTTTACAGCCCTCCTTGGCATAAGAATAGCCACGAGAAGCCAAACTAGTGCCGGTGCGACAGCAGCCGCACCCCAAGGGCTTGCGCTTGCTCGCTTTCATGTCAGACATAAATCTTGCAACGGATCGCCATAAATCTTGCAACGGATCGCCATAATTAAAAAGAGCGTTCCCGACACGGCCCTCATCTGGCTGGCGGGTTTTCGGCGCAGCTTTTCAGGCGAACACCTCCGAGCCAAGGCAGAGAGGCGGCCTTTCGGGCTCGGGCACCTCGCTGCTGAGCCCCTGGGTGCTCAGCGAGATTCAAAATGAAGGTAGAAAAGCCGGGAGGACTGTCACTTCAACTTAGGTAGCTTTCTAGATAAATCTAAAGGCATTTAGGCTCAGCGTGAAGGATCTAGCTAAAAAACCCCAAATTTCCTAAAGCCTTATTCAGGTGCCGCAGGTTGGGGGGTTCAGGGTCCACTGCTCCCCCCAGGTTTTATTAATTAAATGATTTTCTTGTCACAGTGGTACTTGGGTTTCGTGGCGGTGGAAAAGTAATGCCGTGACGCTGGGAAACAACTAGCTGAGGGTTCACCTGCTATGGGGCGTCCTATGGTGCGCTCTAATGGCTTTGTTATTGAAATGTATATGCCATTAAGTAATTAAGCACACACTGGCTGTTTTTTTAACACTGGATACATTAGTTATCCCATAATGTTGTTTTAGTTGAAAGGACCAGTCATCTGGGATGTGAAACAGTTAAATCTTTTCTTATTCCCGTAAGAAAATACGTACGCGACTTGAAGAAATGTAAAGAGAGCCCACCCCAAAATATTTGTAAAACGTATTTTTCTGTATGAAAGGGCGTATGTTTCTCAGAGGATGAAAAGCAAGATCCCACACAACCTTACAGGCGTTGCGCCAACCGTCTCCAGCCCGGCAGTGCTCTGCCTCTGTCCCCTCTCCGTCCCCAACTCCCTCCCAAATCTCTTTCCCATTCCAGAGAAGGCAAGTTTTGCCTTTCCTCAGTTCAGGCTGGACTGGGGGCCGTCCCACCTCCCTGCAGCCTCAGGCTCCGGCTTTCCCCACAGGCTGGGTTGTGTTTTTTTTTTTTGCATTTCACTACTTTCTCCTCGGGGACTCAGCCTTTCACTGGTTTCATTTGCTCGCTTTTTACATAGGGGGGCCAGTCCTTAAATTTCAGGCTCGTACTCCTCAGATTGGCATTTCATAGTCTCTTCTCCCTGAACTGATTTAATACCCTTAAATACACTGAGAGCTTTTAAGCTGATCTCTCTCAAAAAAATTATCTTTTCATTTTATGATATTTAAGAAGTTATTTGAGAGCAGCTGCTGAGGGAAAGTCTGTCACTCACCAGCTCAGTTCCCATCGCTGCCTCCAAGGGTCCTGTTGCCCACACTTGCCCTCTCTGGTTTGTTTTTATCATCTGCAGGTCCCACAGCCGCAGCCACCTCGCAGAGCCTCGACCGCTGCAGGGGGAACAAGGAGGGGAGGGGGTTTTGGTACCCAGCAGGGCTCGGGGAGCTGGCAGCAGGTCTACAAGCCACGAGCAGCAGCTGCTGGCCCAGCCATGGGGCTAGGGGAGGTCCCGGGGGGCCAGAAGCCCCCCGGGGAGTGGGAAATGCTGGCCGGCCTGCCCGGGGGGCTGCAGGTGGCTGGGGGATGGCTGGGTTTGTGCCCAGCTTACTCTCCCTGTGATGCTCTCGTCGGACAGGACACACTGTGTGTCCCTCAGGCACTGGAGGATGTCGGTGGCAGGAGAAGCGATGTGATTTAGGGGGTGGAGGAGAGGGGCACGGTGCTGGTGGGTGTACTGGGGGATCCGGGAAGGGCCCGGGGGGTGGGAGTGAGCCTGGCCTTGCCGAAAGCGCTCTTCCCAGTTTGATTTAGGGAAGGGAACAGAACCATATCCCAGGTCCAAGCCCTCCTAGACAATGGGAGTGCTTGGACCCCCAGCTTTGCAGCCAGGTCCCCGGACCCCCAGCTTTGCAGCCAGGTCCCTGGACCCCCAGTTTTCCAGCAGAAATCGGGGTGTTGCTTTGCCTGGCAGCAGTAAAGCCCTTGCAACTTGCTGCCCCCGCCCCCCAGCTTGTCCCGCAAGCTGCTCTCTGCCCGGGGAGGATATTTTGAGCATTAACCGGGGATGTCAACAGGCCGTCTGGTTCCCTGGGCTGAAGTAATCAGATAAACTCAGCGTGAAGGAATAAAAGTGAGCCAGGAGCAAGGCTAACGGTGACATGAAACTAAGCCGGTGTTTTTCAAGGCGGGCTAGAAAGCTTAGTGGGAGAGCCCGCCTCGGCAGCAAGCAGCTCGGGCAGCTGCGCCCAGCGGCACATCCCGGCTGGTCGGTGGTGGGAAGGGGCTGCTTCGCCTCGGCTTAGCGCACCCGCGGGGAAACCAAGAAGCATGAGCTGCCCGAGCCCGGGGAGCTGCGAGCACAGGGTGTGCTCTTGCAGGCCGGTGTTTGGGCTACGGCACGCGTCCGAGCAAACGTAAAATGGTAATTCATGACCTTGGGAATCCCTGGGTTGCACGTAGGGTAAAGAACCTCCAGAGACTTTGTGGGGCTTTGCAGAGATGTAGGGATGGAGGGGCTCGCAATTTATCCCTTAGGGGGTGAATCGTACACACCAAATCCTGTAAGGGCTCGGACTTTGCAACATTTTGCCTTTATTATGTGTGGATTTGGCCTGTAGAGCCCCAATTCCCCTACCATATGGGCAAAAAAAGTCTCAAGCACCCATCTTTGATATAGTAACCGTAGCGCTGCAGGCCACCTGCACAAACAGAAATCCTGGAGGGATTTTTTTTTTTTTAACTTGGTGTAGGGTGCTGTCTTACTACAGGGCCAAATCTTGCGTCTTAAAGTCTAAGCCTCTTTTGCTCTGACAAGCTAACTTGTACCTTCAACTTAAGAATATATCCTTCCTTCAGCTGGTGATGCTGCAATATCTGTGCCGGTCCAGCAAACTTCTGGCAACCTTCTCATGCTTGTGACTTCTTGTACCAAATTCAGATTTCTGATTAAACGGAGGTAGTGATCTTGCAATGCTAGGATTTAAAAGAAAGCCTTTAAAAATTGATCGGAGAAAAAAAATCTCTTTGGGATGCTGAACGAGAGAGCGTGCCTGTGACGGAGGGTCGCTCGGCGCTTTGCAGCGGCCGGCAGCGTGCAGGGAGGGAATACGGACGGTGCTGGGGCGGCTGCGCCACGCAGCCGTCCCCTTTCCCTTGCTTCCCCTCCCCCTCCTTTTATTAAAAAGAAGAGAGACTGGACCAAAGCTGATGGCATATTTACCTTCATGAGTTTTAAAAAAAGTTAATTACTGCTTGGAGCAAGTTGGTATGGCTGTCCTGAGCTGTCTTTTATTAGTAGTCGCCTTCATTAATTTCCCTCGCTGGATTTGCTGCTAATAGCTGCTTGGTCCTGGGCAGCACAAAGCAGCATCTGTGCCATTGAGCAGAAAAGCGGGAGTCAGGCAAAGGGGGGCTTGGGGAGGGGGACGACGCCGTTTGCAAATCAACCTCTATTAACGTGATGGCCTGCTCGGAGGGGACGGCAGCCCCGGTAGCCAGCACGGCCGTTTGGGCTTCACTTGGCTCTTACCGAGGGAGGAAAGGCACCTGCTGCCAGCCGGGGTTACCCTGCCCTTCGTCGGCTGGGCTGCCCGGGCACCCCTGGGTGCCAGCTGGGAAGTGGGATCCTGGCCCTGTCCCTTCCAGCGGAGGCATTAAGCAGCATCTAGCAATAACCAGATTATTAATAACTTGATATCTTTTCGCGAAAGATACACTTGGTCTTAAAAACAGCTTGACAGAGATGTTTTCTGGTTAAAGAACGGGAGGCAGTTCTATTTGGAGGGTTGGCGTGAGCAGGCTGGGGGGGCCGGAAGAACCACGGGCTCAGGCGAGCCGGGGCAGCGGGCGGCTGCGGAGCCAACAGCCCCATCTGCTCCCGCTCTGCAGAGGGACGTGGGAGATGATTTCATCCAAGTGGGGGAAAAAAAAAAAAAGAGAGGGTGGTGTGTGCCCTTCCCGGGAGAGGGAGGAGAGCAGCAGAGCTGGGGAAGGCACCCGGGTGCCGGTGCAGGGACTTCCCTCCAAGGCAGCAGGTGACAGTGGCAGTTATGAGTTGATACTTAGCTGCAAATATCCCCATTTTGGTTATTTCAAGGGAACAGCGGTTACAACGGTACGTCGCACCACCTGTAAACAGCGTGGTTTTCCCAACACGCATGCAATCCTAAAGATCCAGCTGCTGGGAAAACTCCCACGCTGGGTGCCAGTTCCATGCCTGGAAGAGCAATCCCTGCTCCCAAGCCATCCGGTGGGAAGGAGATTGCCGAGGAGGCTGGTGCCGCTGCGTTCAGCATTAGCGCTGAATTTTGCCAAGCAGAAGAGATTTGGCAGGGCAGGCTGCCTTTCTGAGCTCGCTCACGTGAAGCTTTCCCCTCAGTACCCATGAATAGCTCGTTCTGGTAAAGGACCGATGCCTAAATCCAGCAGCTGGGCTGTCGGGGCAGCTGATGCCGGGTTTACGGCAGCGGGGACGTGCTGCCTCGCGTGCAGGGGCTGCCTCACAGCTGGAGGGGTCAGCCCGCGCCCGCTCTCCGCTGGCCTTAATGGCCCAGGATGCCGCTGAGGCGGAGGGAGAGGGGCGGCAGCAAGCCCGGCTCAGCCTTGTGTTGTCGGAATAACCGAATTCCTTTTTACGTTGCATCTTTTGTAAGAGAAGTTCCCCAAAGTGCTGCGTAGTGATGTTCGGTATTGGCAAAAGAGTGAGAAAATCATTCTGCCTGTGGTTAATAGGCTGTCGTTGCATCAACTTGTTCTCTCTTACTATCAAATGTACTTACTAACGAGTACATGCCACACAGCAAACGAGACCTCTGCCTTTCACCCGGATACCTGCAGAAAGGTAAGCGGGAAAAACCTCTTTAGCCAGATATCTTCCCTGAAGGACAGGAAAAGTGTCATCGCCTTGTCAAGAGCGGGACTTCTTTGTGCCAGACGTACTGCAGCGCTTACGCCAGGTGTAAACTCAAGTCCTTTGGTTGGCTGCTTTAGCCGAGAGGAGGAAATGTTTCTTCAGACTTTATGTCCCTCCAGTTAATGACAATATTTCACTGTGCCAGCACAAACAACACAGTTTCACTCGTTTTGTAGAGACCACAGGGGGACTGGCTCTTAGTAGTCATACTGAGCTCTTACGTTGGACTTTGGAGGGTGTTATAATTAATCAAGCCCAAAAAGCACCCTCGGTAGCAAGTTACTTAATAGAAACCACTGAATTTCTAAGAAAAAAACAAAACCAACCAAATTAACAGAAAAAACTATTCCCTAAGTCTTGCTTGGTTCAAATGACTTCCTTCTGAAACCAGAGGAAATAGCAGAACAGCAATTTTTTCAGTTAGTAGCTCTAAGATGAAACTTCCAGCCAAAATATTAAATGCTCCATCATCAGTCCGAGTCAACTATTTATTTCCCCCAATAATCACCTATTTATACACAAATATGAACCAATAATTTAAGTTCTGTGTGTTTCGGGCCATCTACGTGTCTAAGTTCTTCAGGCGATGAGGTTACAGAGCACATAAATCCAGGATTTCCAGCATCGAAGCCCTGGCTGAAGACAGAGTGCCCGTATTTGTGCAGGACCGATACCCCTGAATTTGTGCCCAAGCCTGTAAAGAGTAAGACCGGCAGCAACTACCGGGTTAAACATGATGATGTCTGTTTTAACAGGGAACTGGACAAGATGATAAACTTGATAGTAAATCTTAACTGTGAGTAGCCCTAACCTCGGCTGAGATGGTAAAACGTATGCTACAACCCAACAAAAGAAATCGGCTGCTAAATGCAAATATTAGGAAGAAATCAAAATATTAAAATTTCCCACAGATCGATTTATTCAGGAGCATATCTAAATACATATTTTTTTCTCTTTCTTCGAACAAGAGGCATAAGCTGGAAAAGGCATTACTTTCCAGGGGTCTCGAAACTGCTATTATAGCAGACATCGCGGGGCCGGCTGTTGGCAGCGTATTAGGACACTTTGTTCTGCAGAGATTGTCCGGGAGGTTTTGTTTTGCTTCTAATTGTCTCTATAGAGAAGGGAAAGCCTCTGCAGCGAGGCTTTAACACAGCATCTCTGCCGCCTATTAATTCCCGAGATCTTGCTAACTAGCTTTGTTTCCTCTTTAGAGCTCGGCGCTCTCTTTTGCCGGAGCACGAAGCTATGTATGCACAGCGTTTGTCACTTGGTTAAAGCCAGCATTTCCCTACTGCTGCAGACAAGGGCGGCCTTTATTGGCTGCAGAACAAGATAACGGACTTAATCTTCCCAGTAACACGTGAGTTTTCATGTATCACTTTAATCTGCGAAACACTGGGGCCGAGTGTACCGTCACATGCCGATTTTACTTTTCTATGAGCGAGTGACTCCCCGGCTCAATGATGGATTGTTTGCTCGCTTTTAACAACAGTCAAGATGGTGAATGCCCCGGGGTGATAGACAGTGTGCAATGGGAACGGCAGCAAATCTGATGGCCCAGTTCAAGTTCACCTGACAAAGCAGAAGCAGTCTGCAAGCAGCATTCGAGAAAGGATTATTCACACTAGCATTATATTTTTGAATGCATTTTTCTTCCTGCGCAGCTGCCCAGCTCCCCAACACTGAAGGTTTATGCACCATAATAAAGAGATTTAATTTTTTTTTTTTTTTTTCTTCTCTTGCTTCTCCCTCTTTACACCTAGTTCTAATGGGTCGGTGCAGTGATAGGGCATCTTTCCAAACAACTCGGCACAAACATCACCTAGAAAACAATAGCATTGCTAAAAAGCGGGAACAAAAGCCTAAAAATCTCTGCTGGCTGCAGAAACAAAAGCGGATGGTTTTGTTAAAGCTAACTCTCTGTTGGGGACCCATCTTTTTGTGGAAGTTTGATGCTGTGTTCCCTTTCTCATCAGGAAAATCTCCCCAAAGAAACGATCCCAGCCTTTGAGCTCGGGGGCAGCGGGACGTCAGGGCTTTGGAGGAGAAGAATTGGAAATGAAGGCAGCTTTTTACTGCTGATGGAGCGGGAAAGCTACCTACCATTTTTCAAGTTAAGAAGCCCGTAATACAAGTGGGAGCGCGCATGCGTATGCCTGCGCACAGACATATTCCGGAGGTGCTGGCGTGCTCTTGGAAGAGTAAAATCTAGGTCTCATCGTAGTTTCTTTTGGCTGGAGAGGCAGCAACAAATGTTCGCTCCAGTCCTGTGTGTTATTCCAGTCCTATGCGGCACTGTTAAGAGGAATACGCATAACTGTTGCTTGAACTTCCCCAGAAGTAGCTTTTCCGCCTGCCGGTTAGGCTAGTAACACCAGGAAAGATGTGCTGGAAGAATATAAGATCGCTTTCCTTCTCCTGTGGAATAGAAAATGCGCTGCAACCTGTAGATGCAAAGATATGCCCTCTGCTTTTAATCAAAATCTGCAGTGCATCCCTGACAGAGGCTGAAACAAGCATCCTCCTGTAAGCCCGTGCAGGTGAATCACCCATTGGAAATGAAGGTTGAGGCCCACTCGTCCTGGCCAGGTAACTCATTAAAAGTCTGTCCACAACAGATGTAAAATGGACGGCTGAACTTTTTCACTAGTCAGCACATTTGATTTGAAAATGCTTCTTTCATCATAGTCTGAATTTGGGTAATATTGCCAAGAGTTTTTATTTTTTTTTTATTTCAACCAGGCACTCCAGTAGGCTTAATTCAGCACTGAGGGGGTGCAGCATTCTGTGCGAGGAGTTCCCATCCCCTCTTTTTTATGGGCTGTTTTCTCTACAGCGTATGTATTTGGTTCCTTTCAGCTAACCAGCCTGCGCGGGAAAAAAAAGTAAGATTTCAGCTGTTCAGCTAGAATGCACAAAAGTTGGGAGGGCATTGCTTTCCTCTGTGCGCTTCTGAAATTTACTGTGACAGAGTAACTCTATCCGTCGGGTCTCTCGGAGGTAGGTGAGTGGTTATCAGTATGTGAATTGCTCTAGGTGTCGAAGGAGGTCACATGAATGAATTGTAAGCTTTAGTTTAAAAAAAAAAAAAACAAAACAAAACAACAAAACAACCAAAAAAACCCCACAAAAGATTGTTTCATAAAAAGTAAAAGGCTGCAGCTGCCTCTAACCCAGGCAGGCACTACTGAAGCATGTGGCCAGCATACATGCCACGGGCTGTTCGGTCCTGGTGTTAAAAATCAGGGGCTGTCTGAGTATGCTCGATAACAACCACAAACAAAATCCGCGGTGCTCACACGGTTTCATTACAGCCAGAAGAGATGTGCTGTCCTTAAGTGAGAGCTGTTCTTCTCTTGGGGAAGTCTTCTGAGAGTTTGTTAAATGTAGCAGTCCTAAATTATTCAATGTAAAGCATCTCTTGGTTCAAGAACACTATTTTTCCTTTGCAGAGCAGCAGAGTTTTCTTGGCTGTTACAGTTAAAACCATATTTCCACCTGTTTAGATGTTGTGTGGTCACATATGCACATACACACACACACCCCTCCGAAAGAAACTTTGTTTGAAGCAACCCAAAACATTACCATGTGCTCCCTGAAGCGTTTATACAAGTTTTAGAAAATTTTACAGATGGTTGAAATACAACTCTCTGCTGCTGTCTCACTCCATCTCATATTCCATTTCCAAGGAGCAGATGGTGCCTATTGCCCCTACCGGGTCTGAAGGGATTAGAAGTTTATACAGTCTTGTAGTACACCCCTAGCTGAATTTGGGAGGCCGTTTTCTTACTCTTCTTATGTTTTTCTGTTAATTCTTACAAATGGCTATAACGACATGAGCTTCAAATGGTACACAGGAGGGGAAGGTGGTATTACCAGCCCGGATGCAAAGACCAGAACTTGCAGGTAATGACTGACCTGACTCAAGCGGGTAGCGTCTCAGTGGCTCTGTTCTCACAAATATGCTCCTGAAGGTGCGTAGGATAAAATACTGCCCAGCTTATGGGACATTCTTTGTGTGACTGTCTTGTGCGAGTCTACTTTGGCAGCTCTACTGAGGGTCTTGTTAAAGCGAGGCAGCGACAGATTTCATTGCACTCCACGTGTTGATTATTAAAGAAGTAATAGATCCCTTTCTTCCCGAAGTTGGAGCGTGAAACATCTTTGCTATTAAGAGAATGAATCTGGGGGTCTGTGAGGTAGATGAGGCCTTTCCCGTTACCTGTCACCCAGCCTGTGGAAGAAAGCATACATCTTGGTATCGAACATCGCAGCCTTTGCATTATCGTACGCAGGACTGTCTGCTCGGCACAGCCCACGCTCTGTTAACGTCACTTCAGCGATACCCAGTGTGCAGCTACGTCAGCAAAAGCAGAACCCTAAGAGGTACATCATGAATATTTAACGAAACGACTATCCCAAAGATACCTGTGTGCTAAAGGTTGAGTCTGAAAGGTTTTATCCTGGGCTCTTAACCCAAGAGCTGAACAGGGGACCTTTTTTTGGGCTTGCCAATTTTAGGAAAGAAGCAGCGTGACAAAAGCCGCTGCCTCTTTTAGTGGTTCTGCTTTAGATGGTTCCACAAGACACATCCTTGCAGACTGGCTTTAGTCTAATCGGATGCAGCTCACTCCGTGGCATGAAGCTGTGGCACACCAGGGAGCACGCGGCTTACATGCTCTTGCTGCGATGCAGTGGAGAAGAGGAGCGCTGCTCGAGGCCGAAACACACCTGCACATGCCTCCCTCACTTTACATCCTTTATCTAGCATATTCTGCAACACGAGAGGACACGCAAGAAATGAAGTGCACTGTAATACAAACCTTGCAGATCAACGACGACGTCTGTTCCTTTGGAGAACTCGTAGGAGAAATGACCGTAGGCCAGACCGTACTCCGTGGCTTTGTACTCATTCTTTACTACCTTCGTGTTATTGGACAGCTTCACAAACTCCCCCAGGATGTAGGGCTCCACGCTCACACATCCTTTTATAGTTCTGTCTTCCAGTATCTGAAAAGAGAGTGTAAATGACAGTCATGCAAGCAGAGATGTGAAAACAAGGATGCTAAAGCTCCTCTAACTGAAGTCTTGTTTTTTCCTCCTAGAACTTTCCATCGTAAGGTGGATGGAAGGAGTCTTCATGTCAACCCACTGCTGATTCAAGACACAGGCTGTTGAGATGAGGAGCTCACATTTAACTACAACGGGCGGTCCAAGATCCAACACAAAGTCAGCCTGACAGGGCAAACTCTGCGAGCAACAAATTCTAGAAATATCTAGTTGGTCCAGCAAATAGGAAACTTCTTTCAGGAGACTATGTCTAAAGAATAAGCTAGAAAGCTGAAAGGATTTGGGTAAACCTGCACCTGGTCCTTCTTCAGTGTGTAAATAACCAGTGGGAGGGTTTTGGGTTGTTTTTTTTTAAGTCATTTCTATGTTCAGAGACTTGTAAGTACTGATGCCAGACTCTCATTAGGCCTTATTAGCAAGTGGCATAGAGCCAGCCCTAGGGCCAGAATGGCTAACAGAAACAGTAATATGCGTAGCATGCGATCATATACCTACTCATAATGAAAGAGCGAGTTCAGCGCTGTACTGTGGAGGGTAGCTCTCTGTATTTGAAACACAAGTCGAATGGAAGGTTAAGCGTAAGAGTGAAGAAAAGATCCTTTCCTTTCCCGCTGGGGGCTGGATGTCAGCTGTAACCTCTGTGCCAGGTCACCCAGATGCGGCTCCCGCCTCTAACGGTCAGGCTGGGTGCTGGCACAGCAAGGCCATCTGTCTCGCAGCTCTGCACGCTGTCCTCACAACCATCGTGCGGAAGAAAGAGGGCAGAAGCAAGAGCTGTCCTGGCTACAGTTACCTGAACCACACAAGGCCAGCATGACCCGCATGTTAAGACTTGAGGGCATGTCTAATGCTGCCTCCTCAAACTCCACGTGTTCAGAAGGGAGTGGGCAAACAAGCATCTCCCACGATCAAAAGTGGCTGTTGCTTTGGTTGAGCGCTGGGTATTTTAGCAGCTGGGTTTTGTTGTTTGAAGAGACTAACCCCAAAGGGCTTTTTCTTGAAACTTTTAGCTTCAAGCTCCTTGTTTTTTCAACGCACTCAAGAGAGAGAGTATTTTGCGTGACTTTCCTGCCCCTTCCTCCCAGGCTCTCTCAGATAACTCCACATCCCAGCCAGCTCGCAGCCACTGCGTTCCTGTGGCTCTCAGCAGCCCGTCTCTGAGGCTGGCCCACCGGGATGGAGGCACAGAAATGCTCCTCGGTGAGAGGTGGCTGATGGATCCGTGGCCTCGCTGAAGCTCAGGGCCCTGCCAATTCCACCAGCCTTTCTTCCACCCGTCCACGTACCCTCAGCTGCAGGGAAGGCAACAGGCGTTTCCTTCTCCTGACTGAGTACAGCCCACACAGGTGGAGAGATGCTGGCCGTGCCGGCGGGTACAAGCGGAAAAGGAGCAGGCTGTAGAGCATTGGATCAGCGGTGAGGTTGCGTCAACGAGTTAACTGAACTGTGATTTAAAGGTGTCTGCGGTTTAAAGGTGTCCGCGGTTTAAAGGTGTCCTATTCTATGCTAAGGGGCTGTTATTGAGGAAAAGAGCTTTTTGTGACAGCCATTTGAAGGATGACTGAGCTGCCAGTGTGATATGGCCATGAAAAACGCAGGTCTCACTGAGGGTAAGGATTCCTATTGCCTCTGCAAAAGGCATGGGGGGGGTCTCAGGGGAACGCGGTACAATTCTGATCATCAGTATTTAAGGATTGTGAATTCGAAGTAGAACAGGCTCAGGGCTTCATGGATGAGCAGGGGAACAGAGACCTGTATCGTGAGGTGACGCTAAAACGAGCTTGGCTTCCCTAGCCTAGACAACAGAGGCTGTGAGGGGATGTTATGGCTGCTCCTTCCTTAAATCCAGGCCTCAGTGAAGTTACAAGACAGACAATAAATATTAATTGACTAATTTTAGGTTAGAAAACAGGAGAAATTTTCCAGGCATCAAGAGAGCAGCTCTAAAACAATTTCTTATTGGAAGCAATTAAGTTTAAAATACAAAACACAACACGGCTGCTTTTAAGATAGGGCTTAATGAGTATAAAAAGGGATTATGCAGTGTTGTTGCCTGCGATATCAGGGCACCGGACGTGACAAGTCACAAGTCGGTCCTTTGCAGTCCTGTGTTCCTGAAATTCAGCATCAGGCAGAAAAGGCCTCAAAGTTGTCCTGCAGCAAATCAACTTGTCTGCAAGAACCTCGCTTGCTGGGTTCTAGTGAGGTTTAGACATTTTTGTGGTGCTCAAAACGGGTCACTTCGCTGTTCAGATTCCATAACTATCCCTGAAAACAGACGTGCAGGTACTGCTAGGTGATCTAAAAGGCTGGGTAACTCCTGGGCTTCGTTTACAAGTGAGTTTCTGACTTCTGAAAGGACATGGCATCTTTTCTGCCAGTTCACCCGTGAACTTGTAGCTCTGCGGGTGTCTCCTGTCCTGAAATGAGCAAATGCAGCTACCAGGTAAGATCACATGAATGACAGCGTGTCATCTAGAGGTGGCTTAACTGCTAGTATTTTAAAGTCAAAATTGATTTAAGACGCTCTTCCCATCAATTCCTTGGTACTGCTCAGAAGACAGTTCTTACCAGGAGTACTGCAGATGGGATATAGAAGATTTGGGTAGGGACCTTTTGCTCGTACAGCCTTTTGTTGAATTCCGTCACGTAGTACTGGGCAGTCATTTGCCGTTCCACGTCACTGAAATGATGAAGAAGTCCTTTTTCTTCTTTATATTCTTTCCCAACATACCTAAACAAAAAGAGAAGTGCTTGGTGTAGCCAGATTTGCAGCAGACTGCACCTGGGAAGCCCTACTCATCATAAAGAAACATCACTACAAAGCAGAGCTTGGCTGTTCAGAAGCCAAGCCAGCTGTTGGTGATGCATTTAAAACGGCAGTGATTAAAGTCGTGGGTTTTCTTCTTTTATAGCTCTTACAGGCATAAAATGCTGTAGTCATCAATCAAATCCTAGGATGGGGGTTTCATAACACCAGAATGTTTTAAGTCAACTCTTCTTGACTCTGAGGTACTCAGAGGTACTTAAAATACTGTTCTTAACCCATAATAATTCATAAGCTACTTATAATAACAATCCAAAATCTGCAATTAGCAGTTAGCAGAGCTCTCCTGGTGCAGAGGCCGTTGGGAAGCAAATAGGCGATTTTAACCCTGCTTTCCGAGCAGAGGTATCCATTGCATAAACCTGCTGTTAAAATTAAAGAAAAGCAACTGAAACACCTTTCTGCCTATAGGTATTGTGAGATATATCTATATCTGTATCTATCTATATTGCTAATTCTCTAATGCAAAGATGGAGGTCAAATAAAAAGGAAGCAACATGTAAGCTCCCATGAGATTGTCCCGGCACAGACACAAGCGAAGTCAGGGCTAAGAGCTGTCATGAACAAATGAACACTAACGGGGCTGTTGGAAGACAACAGTGAAGTAGCTTTTTCTTCCCAGAAATTAAAAAGTAGAGAGTTACACGGAGCGATGGGAAAGACTGCCAAAATGCCCAAGAGATTTGGGGAAGCCATAAAACATTCTTGCTACAGAAAATCAGTCAAAATCTAACCAAATGTAAACTAGGTTGAAACAGACCAAAGAAACTATCTTCTCCCACTGTGACTATCATTTCTGTAGTTGCCCAAGTAAAAAATTGTACCGTCTTCTGAAAACACTTGATAAAAGCTACTGTCTAACAAGGCACTGGACTAGCTGAATCACAGGTGTAAGACTAATGTTACCAGACGGTTTTCATTCATATTTACACAAAAGTAGCATTGATAAACATTTTCTTTCAGAAACTGGTTTGGTCATTACCTTCCCAGGCTTTCTTCTTGGTGCAGGAAGTGTATCCAAAATGCACGTCTCTGTTTGCCTTCCTTTGCCACGTTCAGGTAGTCCCCAATGAATACAGCCGTCTCTTGGCCTGTCCAGAGGCCTGATTTCTTCGAGTATTTTAAAAGAAGAGCAGCTACAAAAAGAAACCACTATGAGTAGAACGGACAATTCCACAGGACTGCTCTAAGCCTGTGCTGAGGGTTGAAATAACCAGCACCCGGGAGAGAAGATATCCAGGCTCCTCTGAAAGCAAAGCACAGGGCTATAAAATATACGCTAAGAGGTACCTAGGTGCAGAGTTGGATATTTTACACTAAGGACAAAAAATTGCTAAACGGGCTTGAGACATGCAAGATGGGATGAGCCCGAAGTGGCTTTTACTTAATGAGCTCAATGAGGCAGCCTACAGTGGTGTTGCTCCTAGCTGTGTGTCTGCATATTAAGGTATAGCTGTTCTTTATGATTAACTTAATAATCATTATCTTAAATACACAGTTTGCAGGGATGAAATGTGGAATCTAAATGGGCAACAAAACCAGAGACTCAAGTAATGGGGTAGAAAGGGCTTGATGAACTGGCACAGGGAGTTCAAGCAGCCTAAGTTACCTCTGGCATGAAGGGACTGAGCGGGCACGGAGATGGAGCCCGTTTCCATGAAGCTGCGACCGATGTGCAAATGCGTAAGGAGGGATAGGAGAAAATGGTTCAAGGTTGTGTTCTGCCATTGCTAAAAGTCTTAAACAAAACCTCATAAAACAATGAAAAATTAAGTCCTAATAAAGGACGACTAAAACATTGTGTTAAAAAGCCTGAGCCAAGACTGTTCTCTGTGGGAGCACCTGCGTGAAAATGCCCATCACTGTGTGGAAACTTACAGTACGCTTTACGAAGCTGTCTAGACTCAAAAATTCCAGTAGGCTTCAGTCTCCGGACAAGCCAATTATGTTCTACCCCCGCCAAAAGCTGCATGTAATCGTCGTCCCTCAGAAATCGAGCGTCAAGGATTTCTTCCTTCGTTCTCCCAGGCATGAAGATAAAACCACTTCCCCTTGGGTTCAGAAATGGACTTTCAGGGGAACTCTTGGGCATCTGTGCTGATCTGTAGCACGAACTCAGAGATGAACTGGATTGTCTCTTGCTGCTCACCATGTCCTGAGACTGTTGTTCATCTTCTTCAGTAGTGGCACAGTCGAAGTGATCAGCTACGGATATCTTTCCCCCCGAGGGCAAAGCTGTTGGCGCACTGGGAATTGACTGATGCTCTGGAACAGCCGCCGTAGGATAATTGTTTACTAAGTCTCCGATACTGATGAAATCAAATTCAGTGTCATCTACCGTTTCTGCTTGGGTGTCAACTTCGGGCACTTTGAGAGATACGATTCCCACCACGGCAGATTTCCTCAGCCAGTCACGCACGGAGGAGTCGCTGGCCGTTTTCGGCTCGATGCTCGTCGACAGTACAGAAGCACCCCCATTTGTGGGGGGACGCGCGTCGAACGAGGGATCCTCTGTGCTATCTACAGTTTCTCCTTCTGGGGGGACTCCCACAAACGGGCTCCTGGGCTGGGAGGCGGGGGCACCTCTGCCGTCCCTGCCGCTGTCCTTCGTCCTGCGGCCTAGCTCCGCCCGGGAGGAGGCTTTCTCCTCCTCTTCCTCCGGCCTCGTAGGAACAGAGCAAGGAGCGGAGAGGGAAGGAACCGCGTTGTTCACCTCCCCTGCTTTCTTTTCCGAAGAGCTCTTCGCACGGTGTCTTCCCTCCCGCAGCTCTTCTCCACGAAGAGACGCCTTCTCCACCAGCCTCCCGGCGAGGGGCCTGTCTACCTCTAAGGAAGGCTGAGGAGATCCCCAACAGCTACACAGAGGCTCTCGAGGAGAACGCTGCCAGGCTCTGGGAGGTGATGAGCGCAAGCATGCAGCTTGATGGTTTTCATCAGTTTCTGTGGTGCAACACTGCTCCTCCGCTGAGCCCTTTTCCTGCTGCTGCCCCTCCCTGGGAGACTCTTTGCTGCCGTTACAGTTTAGTTCCTCCCAGCTGGAGGAGTAACTCGATTTTGACAGCTTGCACCAAGAGCTCTCTGAAGTAGTGGTTTGACTCCTGTTTTGCCATCTGCTGAAAACACTGTTTTCATCATTTATTTCTGTTTCTAATGCCTGAATCTCTTCATCGAAGGAAATTTTCATCACATTAGAACCGATGTATTTATTTCTTTGGCCACTGAGTCTCTCGGAGCTGCTTCCTGCTGTTGGGGAATTCAGCATTTTCACAGTGCCTTTCCTCTGGTGCGCTGTTTCTTCAGTAGTACACACAGTGTCTATGGTTTTGGTTTCTGTTCTTAAGGCTGTGACACAAGCTCCCGCTTGGGTCCCTCCTGATGCGGTTTTATGAATCCTGCAAGTATTTTCAAACACTTCACACACTGAGAGATGATGCTGAGAATGCATGGCAAGGATTTTCTCAAAGTTGACTTCCCCTTGCAGGATAGGTTTTTCCACTGTGCCTTTATAACTGTCTGGAACGTAAGACCTGGCATCAGAATTAGGGAAGCTTTCCACCTGCAGGCGCTTCTTCACGGATGTGATCAGAGACATGATCTCCTTGGCAAGCATTCCTTTCTCTTCCTCTTCCGTACATGAAGTGCTGTAGGAATGCAGTTTTCCCATGGCTTCTCTACACAGCTGACTCACCTCACGCAGCTTCTCACTCTCCCCATAGAGCCATCGATGCACCGCTGCGAGGCAGAAAGCCGCTTTAATAAAACTGTGGAGCTCCTGCTTGCTGGTGATGGGACTCTTGTCGTTCTTGGTGAGGAGGCCAATCTCAAAGGATTCTTTGGCTTCGGACAAGTAGAACTTTCTCTTTTCTGGGGGACAGTCCTTGGAGTGACTATAGGACAGCAAACACACACCACGGATGTTCTGGGAGGGGATGAAAGAGGAATGACGGAATTAAAAACCTGGACTTCTCTCAGCGATAAATAAAAGGAGGAAAAAATATGTTTCTCCCCCTTATACAATTTGAAGCAAATGTCGGCTCTAACCACCTGCCGCTGTGTTTTCTGGAGGAAATAATCTTCTTTTTCTTTTGAAATACAGCTGTAGTTACAGGCGAAGCAGCATTCCCAGATGGGCATGAAAACCCGTCCTCACTCTGTGGACAGATACCGCTTTCCGCCCATCTGTTTAGCTTCTGATTGGAGTTCAGAGCAACATATAGCATCATACCCACGACACAGACACAATACCCTGTATGATGCAATGTTTGAAAGCCGGATTAGAGCCAAATTTAATAGCTTGGACTCTTCTCTTATACAAATAACACTTCCAGAATGAAGACTAATACTTACCACGGCTGTGAGGACAAACAGCGGGGTGTACTGGCTATAGGCTGCCGCTAGTTTGCAGGCCTCAGCTGCTGATAATAAGCGATGACTGAACTCCCGGAGAAGGCTCTAGTGAAATGAGAAACACAAGAGGGAAAAACCTCATCTCAAAGGCTTCCTTTCTAAGAGACGAGTCTATCTGGGAAGCAACCCTGTTAGATTGAAGCAAGGCAGCTTGGGATTTGGTTCTTGTCTGTTGTAGATTCCCTGAGCTCTCTGAGACCTTTGAGTCTTGATACAGCGCAACATCATATCTTAAACAACAGCCGGGTCTGTTTCTGCAGGAGCCTTTTTGCTCAGGTTTACCATCGATGTGTCATTTTTTGACCCTAAAAATATTCTGTATATTACACAGACACACATATTCTATAAATACTCTTAGTGTTTTCTTTTTCCTGAAGCAAGGAATTCTTCCATCTAGGTGCTAATGAAATTTTCACGAGGAGCAATGGAAGTTTCTTCAGCCCTCTCAGCACAGGAGAGGAACTCGAGAAAGAACAAAGCGTGGGTGAATTTGGGACCACAACATACTGTCCATCTGAAGAATCTACACACAAATACACCAAACCAAGTCTTACCAGGTCGATCTCAGCATTGGTTTTAAAACGTACATAATCCTTCTCATTCATGGAAGCAAAGATGTCTGCCATAATACCCAGGGAAGTAGCAATTCCCTGAAAGAGACATGGAAAATTATCATAGTGTTTTCCCCTTGTATTTTGAATTTTACTGCTCACAATCAAGTAGGTCCTGTGTAGAACATACCAGGAAAAAACAAACAAACAAAAAAAAAAACAAAGCAAACAAACAAGATCCAAAGAGAAGCACTGCTAAGAAATTCAGAGACGTCATCTTGGTAGGGTTTTATTAATTTCAACTTGCAGAAAGCGTAGCCTGGTGGTTACTTAGGAGTTTCCATGAGTGGCAGCTACCCCTCCTATCACTAGCTCTAGGCTTCAACTTAAACAGCATTCCATCTTCCTCAGCATTGCCTTTTCCCAAGGTGCTGTTTGTGACAATGAAAGCGACTATCTCATGATACCACCAAAAGCTGCATTAAGCCCTTGGCTAATCAGATCTGAAAAAAAGATTCCATCTGTTTTACCGTTGTTTTTCAGAAAAGACCACAGAAAGCCAAAAATTATGTTTAAGAACTGGTCAGTTGGTCCCAGTCTTTCTAAAAAAAAATCCAGGGTGACAATGTCTAGAGAGATGATAGAATTAATAAATGCTCATCATGCATGGCCTAAGAAAACAAGCATCTTTTTTGACACACTTTCCTAGCTTACTGCACTGTTTAAAAAACAAATAAACAGAGTTGGACAAAAGTCAAGAGTTCTTGGTGTTGATATAATTAGGGTTTTTTTGGTAATTAAAATAAATAATTTTTTGGTAAAAAATAAGACAGGATCGTGTAACATATAGATCTATGAACTTGCTAATTGTCTCTGTCTCTGGAAGATTTGATCTGTATGTGCTAGCTAAGGGTCTGCCCAGCTAAACAGTTAAGACGACCAGGAAGTATCCGTATGCCTTCCGCAAAATTCACTACACATCTTTGCTCCCACAGAAATGTTCTGAGCTTGAGGTCAAGCTTTAAGGTATGGCAGAGGAGAGGTGACAAGGTCTGGTTTTGTGGCAGACCTTATGCCGAGGTACAATTACAAAACTTCTTAAAGCATCACCCTAGGACTTGTAAGACTCAGGTTCACATTCCTCTTTAGCTACGGACACATGGTGTGACGGTTGCTTCATCCACAGCGGGAAGATTAGCGCGACCAAGCCTCACCAAGGTGTTAAAGACAGATGCGGTCACTGCTGCAAGGTGTTCAGATACTGCAGTGCCAGGGAACATCCATCACCCACAACAGATTGTGTAGTGCAGCTCAGCCACCAGACATGCTTGGTTACGCGGAAAAAAAGTTAGCCTTAGTCTTAATAAATAAATAAAATCTATGGCTGCATTCTGGGATTAGTCTGTCCTTGTCAGAGGCACCTGCGACATCCTAGGTGATGGTTCACTTCAGATGATTCTGCTTAATGAAAACTATTACTTTCATTCCCCTGCAGGAAAAAAGGTGTCCGTAAGTCTGTGTATGCATGCGGAAACAATGTGCAATACAGACCTCAGCTAGAATATTTGTCCTGCACGTTAACCTTGTCTGAGGTGCGTAATTGAAACGACTTCTCTGAAGTAAACAAAAGCTAATCTGGAATGATTATTGGATTGGCAAGGATACCCAGAGCGAAAAGGAAACACTACCTTTTTATCTGGTTGCGGAAGTTTGAAGTATCCCACAACTGAAGCCCAAATCAACTCTGCTGCCTCATACCACATCCCTGAAATAAATGGGAAAAACAGTCACTAAGCAGGTTACTGCTACAGATGGCTTTCAGTAGCTTATTTTATACCTCCTTGGGTCAGGAGCCCTCAAAACAGTATAACACCATACTGTGGCATTTTTTGCTTTGGTGACACTGAACATTTATTAGTTTCCTTTAGCTTTTGGCTGTGCATAAACACACATTTTATGCTCATAACAGACTTCAGCTCAGTAGTCATGGAAGAAGAAAGGTCACATCAAAAGCATAAAATTAAGGCTCTTGGCCTCAGGTACCAAGCCCTGAATACAAGAAGCCCACCATGCCAAAACTGAGGGATTTTCTTGTCCTGAGAGAAGAAATTGCTGGGATGTATCTGTGATAAACTAGAGCAAACAGCAAATTTGGGAAAAGCGTTAGCAAACGTGGAGTAGCACAGGGAAAAAGGGAACAACATTTCAGAATGCTCCTCGACTTCTGGTAAGGTTCACAATAAAATTATGATTTCTAAAATGCGCTTGCTTGGTACATGGCTCTAGGTCCTTGCTGCAAACAGATGGGCGCAAAACTCGTTTTCTGTGGCCGTGTTATGGGCATCAGGCAGGTGTTCTACACAAGCTCAAGCTCTGACATGCCAAACGTACCATTTTAAAGCTTGACTGCAAAGAAAAAAAAAAAAAAAAAAAGAATTGGGGAAAACCTTAAGCGGACATTTATAGAAAAAAGCCTTACCAAGCTTTTGCAGAATCTGTCCTCTGATTTGTAAGCAGACTGACTGAACGAGAATCCTATCGCTCTCCTTAGAGTATCGCCAGGTACCTGCAGACAGAGTGGAAAAACTCAGTAGAGAATGAAAAACATTGCTGTCATTTTACGCCTCTGAGGGTAACCTAAATCCCAGTAAATTGCCAGGATTCCCCCCACTGAATTCAGCTGGTTTGAGTCAGGACTTACAGTCAGATAGATGACAAAGTGACAGTGCGTTAAGGAATACAAGTAGACAGCTATACGGGTATGCAGCTTAAGCGACAGCTATACAGAGCATAAAAACAACCTGAACAGTGAAAGGTAACTCTCTTCTGCAAAGCAACAAAGTAATTTTATACAAACATTGCACAGAGTTCCACTACAGAACAGTCAAAAGGATTAATATCGGCTATCTTTGTTGTCACCAGTAGATACAGCAGAGCAAAACACTTTTAACCACTGGCAAAACATGTTTTCTTTTCAGATATCGGTATCTCATGAAGATTAAAACAAAAGTTTTCACATTAACATAGTATGATTAGTTACACAAAGTCTTCCATTACCAAATCTACGTTGGATTTCAGAATAGAATATGAAATAAAATGACTAAGCTTTCCCAAGTATTGTGAACATTTCACTGCAATTCTCAGCATGAAGTATCTGTTCAACAACACAGCTTCAATGTTAAACAAACAAGTATTATCACTGAATACTATGAAAATAATCTTAAAAGAAAAGCATAATCCCAAGCGCACTGAAATGCAGTGTTTTGCATAGCCAGTCCTACTTTAATAGTGATAGCTGGTATTTTCTTTAAAGCCCTCTTGCCTGAAGGCCCTTCTTGTGTAAGAATCTCAGTTTCCCATGAAAAACAACCCAACAAAACCCAGAACAAGCTGCTTAAATTTTCTAAGTTTCATGGTTGTAAAGAAACCTGAATGTATTGACTAAATAAACCCCGAAGGCTAAGAAAACGGAGAACAGGTATAAAACCCTAAAATGCATTGTCTCAAAACCATAACTAAGTAATAGTTCTGGATGTCTGTCAAAATTAATGAATTCTTGCCATTAGAAATACTACACATCCCTCCAGATCTGAAACAAGCCACGCGACCAGCAGTATAGTCGTTTGACAGAAAGAAGGAAAAAAAAAAAGTAATTTCTACAAACACCTCCAGGCATTAAGGAATGGTCCCATTTTTACAGTCTTGCACGTCTACCCAGCAACAGAAGAAAGCGCTGCAAGAACCAGGACTTAAATCTCTTTTTTTCTTAGCCCCAAAAGATACTAAATAATTGCACTGCAGTCTGCTATAGATCCAGAATAAAACATTGATTTAGTTGGTAGGATCAGTGTGAATTTGGAGGATCAGCATTACTCTAACAATCTGGATTTTGGGGCGGGGGGGGGGGGGGGGGGGGGGATGTCTTAGCTTTCTAGATCATTCACTTGCTTGAAAATGGCCCACATTTTCAAGTTCTCTGGGCAGAGAAATTAGTAGGAAGGCTGTCAATCCAGAATATTTTCCCACCCAAGTGAAGATATTCAAGGACGAATTATGGAAATTTCAAAACAAAGTTGCAGTTTCCACGTTTTAGCAAAGAATGGTGAAGAAAAGGGAAACGCGATGTAAGGAGTCGTTACTGAGGTCAGACTGGCTGTATTTGAAGCTTGTGTGACTGTTAAATTTAGTATCAAAAATCCCACCAAAATAGCAACTATGAAACTGGAAAAGAAATACATACGTACCTGTTGCTCCATTGTCATTAATAAGGCTGCTTAGGATATATTCAGCTTTTAAAAGTTTACCTGATTAAAAATAAAAAAAGATAGAAAACGAATATAAAAAAACATATCCTGTGGCATGAAGTAAACAAAAATATTCATCAGCGAAAGCCCCTACAAATTGTACTGTTCTTCCCAGCACAGCGTGTGTCCACACTTAGGTTAAACTTTCCCATTAAGTATGCGCTGCAGATGCCGCCTCGTGCTCAGGAATCTCTTGGACACCGGCTGTTTCACATACACCATAAATATTCACATACACCATAAATATTGCAGAAAACGCTGACGATGCAACTGTTTCTGTCCAGACAGTTGCTTCAGAAAAGTCTCATTGAGCAGCTATATGATATTTAACCCGCTGCATCCCACTATCACCTGCGCAGAGATTTGTTGCTGTCAATAGTCATAAATGTACATGCGCGACATTCTACGATATGTGGTTGCGCAATAAGATGAAATTACGTATCTATCTGCTTTACTTAACACACTATACATTCCTGGAAGAGTGCTTCATTTTAACATGTGAGCAAGGCTTCCTTGAGTCGAGCTCTGGTATTTCTGTTGAACTTCCGTGCATGCTGTCTACGTTTTACAGCGTGGCTTCAGTAAACCGACCGCAAGGAGGAAACAGGCACCTCTCTGTTACGGGGGAGGCTAAGGCTTGGTTTTAGAATAAACCCAAGCCCCGCGGCGTAGGCAGGTGGCTCCAAGCGCTCATTTCTCCCTCTGCTCCTTCCCATGCCTTGGGCTGCTGCAGGATTCAGAGCAGGGGAGGCGGCAATGAGGCTGGGGCAGGCACTGAGCTGCTGGCCACCCCACCGGCTGGGATTCCCTGCTCTTCTTTCTCTTGCCGTAGAAAGCAGTCTAGCCTGCTTCCTTCAGAAACAGAGCTGCCGGTTTCTGTCCCAAGGAAACGGGGGTTTTGGAAACCCATTTTGGTCTCACTGGGGAGTTCACCGGGAGGGGAAGCTCTGCAGGTGCACCTCAAAGCCAGCTGACTTGACGTCCCACCTCAGAAAGCGTAGCCGCAGGCTATGCTGCCTCCCTGTCACTCTCTACCTAGCTTTTAAGAACCATCTTAAGCACAGAATATATAGCCAAAATATATATAGGAAGGATGCAGCATGCAACACAAGGTGGGGATTCTGCCTTTCAGCCCCCTGTCATACGGCTCAGAGGTTTTGTCGCATGGCCAGAGTCACCCGTGGCAGGCTTGATGGGCTGCAGGAGACGCCTTAGTATCTAATTTCACCAGCTTGAGTCATGTTGAACCTTGCTTTTTGTCTCAATTGCCCGGCTGAATTCAAGAAGGCTGCTCCAGCCAGCGAAGCAGCGCAAGTGCTGGCTGAACTCGCCCACCCGTTGGAGTGTGCCGGTACCCAGACACCACGGCAGCGGGACAATGAGAAGTCCACAGCCACAAATGAAAACGGCTGTGCAGGGAACTTACAGTTCTCTTTTCTGCAAATAGAATATTCCTCAGTTGGGTTTTCCAGAGCAGGTTGGTCTGGCTTTGTTTTCTTCTCCCCAATGGGACAGTGGGAAGATACATTAAAAATCCTTCAGGTGTTGCCCACGTTATAGGAATGATGGAATTTTTATTTTTTTTTTTAAATCACTTTATCCTCAAGGGGTTGTAAGCTGCATTGTTTGCATAGTCAAGTGGTCCCACTGACAAAAAAAAAGCAGCTGGGACAGTGCAGAGAAAACGCCTGGATTCTAATTTACTTTTTAAAGGCCCTTGGTCAGAAGTATAGCAATTCAGATATCCCTGTTTGAAACCAGCAGGGAAGATTTGTTAAGGAACAAAAGCTCCAATTAGTATTTTCCACACCCTTTCACAATTTTCTCTCCTGCTTTTGGCTCTGAAACCCTTTATACCAGCCCCTTTGTGCTAGTGAGAGGAGCTGGGAGGGCTCAAGGGGGCTGGGAGTGGGCTGTGCGTTTGAAAAGGTGGCACCGGGGCGGTAAGCATGTCATCCCCAGCAAGGGACAAAGTGTCTTCTTCAAAGTCAAGTAGTTCCTAATTGGGCTTGAGTCGAGAAAAGGGAGCGGTACCTGTGTTGACGGAGAGGCGAGCTTGGCGGATGAGCACCTGAGGACTGATGGGCGCGGTGGGATGCAGCCTGTGCAGCCCCTTGGCAATCTGAAGAAGTTTGCTGGAGGCATCGATCCAATACAGGAACCGGTCAATCAGAAACACAATAGCAGTTGCCGTTACGCAGTCCTTGACCGTGATGGAGGCTTTCAAATAAACCTGAAAAGAACACCAGTGCCGTGGGGCAGCCTTGGGGAAACTCACCTCGGCCAAGGCTCAGTGAACTGTCTCCAGAAAACATTCCGCTTGAGTAACTCTCTGCCTAACGGCGCTGCCTGCGTACCATTTCAGGGCAGATGGGATGTCCTTAGTTATTTGCTGTAAGGTGGCTACGCAGTTTTACAGCAAGTGAAATACTGAACATTACGAGAAGCAAATATTCACTAGCAATTAAAAGGCTGTCCTGAAATTTCTACTCGCCTTATAACCTTTATGTTCCTGGGCACTTATATAATGGAGAAAGTCTTTGTGGCAGTGATCAAATAGAATTTATTATGACTATTCCTGATCATATTTTCATTTTTAAGGTAGGAAGGTTCCAGCTGTTTATTTTGTATGAGCCGTAGATATCATTCCTGATTTTTTTTTTTTTTTTTTGGTCTTTCTAATTGTTGTTTTGTATTTGGGACCGCATAATTTGGTGGTCTGTTAATGAATTTAAATCATCCCCAGCAGATTACTAACAGTAATAACAATTAGTTTAAAAGGGGACCGTGAGTCTGGGAAGACTGGAAATGGCCAGTATAGCCATTGTCCCAGGTGGGGCTCAAGCCACCCACTCCTTTGCACTCCACAAACAAGCAAACAGGCCAGGAGTCCGATGCTTTTCCCCTGCAGGTCATCTTTAATGACCACTAAGTCTGTATGAACTCTCTTGGATTGTCACATCGACACGAGGAATCAGCCAGAGCTCCTGAGATAGCGTGCTGTTCAGGAGGCCAGCAAGGACAGCCACGAGGAGGCACGCAGCCTCACGGCGGTTGCAGAAGCCCACGTGGGCCTGGGGACGTCTACCAAAAACCGACTCCTTCGCATGGTTGGTACTTCTGCCTGGTGAAGCGAGGAGGTGCTCCACACGCCGACATCCCGGCGATTCCCTTTTTACAGGTTTGTCGCACAGGATGGGGAGGATGGCATCCAGCCATTCTTTCACTGGAACATCTGCCTGAAATACAGCCTGCGCACAGGCAGAGCCAGAGAGACAGCCATGTCCACGAACCGCTTTAGACACCGCTCAGGCTTCTTGGGCTCCTCCCCAGCCTCATCTCTATTCTCTTTGCTTTTAGCTCAGAGCCCCACAATCTGACAACAAGACTCGTTCTTGATTTTGAGCAGCATAACCACTGTCTGAGGCGTGCAGGAGAAAGCGCGCGTCAAATCGTTTGCGGCATACGGCACGAAGGCCGGCTTGCAGCACCGATCTGTCTGCACTTCAGCGAGGCGGATTTGTACAAATGTCCTTTTTTTTTTTTTTTTTTTTCCTGAGCCCAAGTTGGATTTTCTAAGAGGATGGCACTTGAAAAGGATTCCTGGAGCCCGGCACGCACAACTCCGCTTGTGCCGGCCAACAATGGAGGAATCCCCCTCTCCAAGCACCTGTAAACTGACACTGCAAACCAGCCATTCGAAATGCTCATCAACAGGCCATATATTTAAGCACAGAGCATCGCCTAATCTATTTTTTTTTTCCTCCCCTTCTTCCTTTAATAGATCGGAGCACAAAAGCCTGAGAGAGGGTGACCTACCAAACAAAAGGGCCTTTGAGTTCCTAGGAAAAGTAGACTTGGAGGAGGATGGAAGGAATCCAAGTGGCCCTATTATTTCCACTTGCACTAATTAGACATTTTTCTGTCAGCTATTGAGCACTGCTGAGAGGCCAAACTCACTGAATTCATTTCTAAAGTGTTTACAGAAGTTTGCATCTGTTTGTGTCTCTTCAGGAGGAAAATAAGCACTTCAATAGCATTGTGGAAAATCTAAACGAAGCATCCTATTCTGAAGGGCTTGGCAGTCTTGCAGCTGCATAATTTAACTCTCCGCTCAATGCCGAAACCTCTTGTGTCCCTCTCCAAACCCAAATGGACACAAAATGTAGAAAAGTCAAGCCAGGGAGGGAAACTCAGCTATTTTTTTTTAAAAGGCAGGGCTGCATGCTGTGTGGCACACAGAAACACGGTTCGATGTCAATCTTTGCAATTACGTCCCCCCCTCTTCCGAGCAGTACACCGAGAAATTAATACCCGCTCTTTTCATTCCCTGCCAACTCGTGTGGCTGGAAAATTCCTCAGCACCTACAAGCTAATGCACCGGCGTGCTGGGCACGCACCCAAACCACGCACAAAGACCCCGAAATGAAACGGGGGAGCGGCTCCCGGTCACCCAGCCCAGACCCGGGGAAACCCTATTGACTTCCAAGATGTCACAGCCCACCCCAACACAATCAGAAACTCGGCGCCGCTCGCCGCAGCCGGGCACTTTGTTCCGCATAGCGGGCTAGCGCCCTAAACAGATTTACTCACTTTCTTTATCGCTTTAAAGCCGACGTAGGCGCATCTACAGAGAGAGAGAGAGAGAGAGAGAGAAAGAGCGAGATACGGGCGCACTTTGTTTTCACATCTGTGTCCATGATGTGAAATGCATATGTCTAATTGAGTTTATGACACAAAGGGAACCTCGCGGCTGGGAAGTGGAATCAGGTGGTGAGAGAATTAAATTTGCACCAGATTTCTATACATGGACCATTGGGGAAAATGCAAAACAGCCTTTAGTGAAGGGTTTTTTTTCCTTAATGGCGATGAGTGGGAGGGTGTGCTGTTTGCATGGTTTCCTGCATTAGCGGGTTAGCTCCTCCTCACGCCGGGGCTGAAGTTTGGGTCCCAGCTTTGGGTTCAAAGCCACGACGCCTCCTTTGCATTGACAATGGGGGCCGCTCCCAAGAGAGGGGAGAAGCTCAGAACCGGGGCCATCTGGCACTAGGACTGACAGGAAAGCGTCAAAGGGAAATTATTGGTGCATAGTAAATGAGGACGAGGAGGAGGGGAAGAAAATAGGGGAAAATCTTTATGTGGCAGCTGATGTAAGAGGAATTACAAGCCCAAATAAATGAAATATTGATTTAATCCACTCTCTCTGCCCTCTTTATAAAGCGAGGATCCCGGAGGCAACCCCCCCTCCCCAGCCTGCGGGCTCGGGAGGGTCCCCTTTGGAACAACGCCTCTGCAAGCGGCGAGGTTAGAAAGCAGGGGCAGGAATCATTTCATTTTCAGTGTCCCCAAAGTTTTGCAGACGCTCTGGATTTCTGTGTTTGCTTATATCCAGTTGTCTCAGACTGTTTCAGGCTTTGTTTCATTTGTAACTGCAGTTGAGGTTTAAAATCTTAAAACAAAACCCAAAACAAGAGCAGTCGATAAAGAGTTTCTAATTCGGTGCACAGGGCAGGAGTTTCAGTGGCGCGTACTTCCAGGTGCTTCAGCTCTCTCCCAAGAGCTGTTCCTAGTTAGCACTTCACTGAACCCTAACAAATTGCCCGGGTTTCTTTCCCCCTACGTTCATCCCCTGTCAGATTAAACACAGAGTCACACCACCAATGGATTTGGCTGAAATCTTTCACCCTTTTACCCCACGCGCTGTTAGCAAAGCCTGTCTTTCCAAGAGACCAAAGCTGCTGTCACCACATGGGACTTCTCTATCAATCTCTGCCTTTCAGCTGGCAATCAGAGCCCACTTGACAAATAACAAGGAATTAAGCCTCCTACCACCTCTGTGATGGGCAGAAGAAAGCATGTCCGTGAGGTGCAGATGGATACGCTTGAAACACGGGGCAGTCAAGTCAGAGAGTAAATAGCTGCAGACCAAGGAATAAGAAGCTCCCGGACACTTTCCCCTCTGCTCAGAGCAGCGGAGAACCCCATTTAATGGCTCGAGCTCCTGAAGCTGTTAATTAGCTCAAGTTATTCATCCTGAAGGCAATGGAGAGTTGCGTGTTTATTCAATGACAGCAGCATTAGGTCCATTATTAGTCGCTCAAAACACGGCAGAATGGGTCAGTTTTTCACAACCGACCGCATCTTGCTTCACCAACTGAGAAAGTAGTAGAGCGAGAATAACCTGCTTTTCTCAACAGCCCCTCCTTTTTGCAATTTAACTCGCCACTGATTTCATTTTACTGCTATTGGGATATTCCACGTGCTGCTCTGGGTTTCCGCTCTCTAACTGAGGGCCGTCGCTGCTTGCAAGAAGCAGAGCTCCAGCAGACCGGTGCCTGGCGAGTCCGGCTGGCAGGACCAGCTCCGTCCCTTGCAGGACGGAGAGGGCCTCCCACAGCCACGTCAACACAAAGCAGAGAAGGCACCATCCCTGATGGAGCTCCTGTTGGCAGGCACCTCTCAGCGCTGGGTAGCGGTAACGAAGGGAGTGCACCTACCCGTGGGAGAACCATCTGCGAGATGAACTTGAGCGGTCTCAGGAGGGAGGAAAGCCGCAGGCGGCTCAGGCTGCTGAACAGCAGCATTTTGGGGCGAGGACAGAAGCAGGACCCTTTAAAGTGCCGAGGAAGCTCCTCGAGGGGGAGTTCCTGGGGGCCTCATGTATCTCACAAGGCAGCAGGGATTTGGGGGACCGCAGTCATCTGCGGGAGCGCTTGTTCTTAATTATTACCAAGGACAGGTGCAACAATCATGTTGTGGTCCTGATCCGTCCCGCTGTGCTCAAGCCCTAGACTATTTATAAACTACCGTGGCGATTCCCTGTGGTACATTAAAATACTATGTTGAAGGGGATATTTTAATACCCAAAAATAGCTAAGTGCCAGTGACAGAACCCCCCGAGAGGGCGGCATCAAGACCACTATAATCAGCTAAAAAATCCAAGAGTCTGTTCCCTAAACGTGCATCCTCAAAACATCAAACCACTTGAGCGGTTTAATTAGGAAGGAAAACGCAACATAGCCATCTCAGTAACACAACATTTAAAGTCTTTTCCAGAGAGGAAATACTCCATGAAGCTGCATCTGAGAAAAGGAAATCCTACCCATGAGCAAAGCGAACTGACAGCCCTACAGGTACCCCGGATCAGACTTCCCATTTTTTTATTTGGTGCTCCACATGAATTCTGCTGTAGTTTTCCCACACAGGCAGCGGAAGACCGAGCGCTCTGCAGCACTGCACGCTGGCAGCATCAGGGCGGTCACCCTGGACAGCTGCAGCTCTCCTGCCTGCACCTCACCTCTGGTACTTCTCATGTAAGAAGCCCCAGGGATTGAGCAGCGTCAGGAAGGCCGGGGTGCCACCTATTCCCTCTCGGGCCGAATTCAGCCCACAGCCGCAGCTCTCCCTTACGTCACTCTCCGTTTCACTGGGATCACCCAAGAAGAGCTCTTATGAGGCAGGTAGCAAAAGGTCAGCCTGAACAACCAAGATCCCAGGGCTACGATTTAGGGCTTTAATTCTCCTGTTACACACCAACAGTTAGAAGGAGGAGAAAACTAAATCCTCAGCCCCCTCTTTAGTTCTTTTTCAAAGGCTCCCAGCTCTTAAGTGCCACACACACACCTAAGGGTAGTTAGGGCATGTCCCTCAGAATGGTTTCCCTAATGGCGATCCATCAGCAGTAATTAGCCAAGGCCCAGGCAAGGGCTGCGGGGCCTTATTTTCTACTCTTTTCAATATTCCCATTCACTCCCATAAGATTCTGCGCCAGCAGGGCCAGGATCCAGGGCAGGGAGCACGGGGTCAGCCCGCACAGCTCCCTGCAGCGGGTGCAGAGGGACCTGCAGGAGCACTACTCTTGGGGGCTTTCCCTTTTGTATTCGCACTGTACCTATCGCAGCAGATCCCGGTCCGTGGCTGAATGCCTGGATGCTGATGCAGGAACGTACGATAAAAATGAAGTAAAGCCCCACATCATTACAACGGGTTTGCAAACGGGCTCCGATCTTGCAAAAAAATAATTAAAATATTAACGTGGCATGAATCATCCCACAAGAGAACCACTTGTGTGCGTAGCGTTGTCCTTCAGTGAGACCCACAACGGGGTTTGTGGGATCAAAGCCTATGTGTGCATGGGCATGTTGCCCTCTATTGGCTGGTCACCGAGCGTAAGGCTGCTTCCATCCCTTGGGATAGCAAAGATCTGCAGGAAGGGTAACCCCTGGCAGCCTCCTTTTTGGATCTGCAGCCCTAGTCCGAACCCCACAGCCCATGTGGTATTTAGAGAGAAAAAGTAATCCCTCCTTATTTATCCTCATCAGCAAGGATGCTATTACAATTCTGATTTTGCTTTTATTTGTGAAAAACAAAAATCCCTGTGCTTCCCAGTTTTTCATACAGATACAGATGTTGGCTACCACCCTTCAAGCCTCAGCGCAGACTCCCGCCAAAGGGGCGTTCAGGCTGAGACGGGGGCTGCAGGTCGGGCTCGCTTTGCTAGCCGATGGCAGCCGACAGGGAGGCTGTCTTAAAATCTGCCAGGTAAACATGGAAAGCAGTATGTTGAGCTTGTTGAATTGGGGTGGCCTTTGTATTGGTTGGTGAATCTCCAGCAGGGAAAAGAAAAAAAAAAACCAACACCCAAACCAGAAGAACCCCATCTTCTATAAGATGCAAACATTTTGTAAAACCAGGTGCTGGTTTGCCTCAAGTATTACAGTAAATCTGCTGCCTTAAAATCCCTAGGGAGGTTCAGTCATTTCATATAGCAGACAGAGAAGGGGGGGGGGGGAAGAAAAGTTTGCGTACATGGCCAAAACCTGCCCTAAGCCCTGCTTCGGCAGCAGCGTGGCTCCCGTTGAACGGAGGAGAGCGAGCTGAGGAAAGCCTGGCTTGCCGCTCCCCCCTGCCCCCCCCAAGCTGGTTTTGCCATGCCTTCCTACTGCTTCAGCCAGCGTGCAGAAGTAACGAGCATCCCACAGCAAAGGCGAAGAAGAGCACTTTAAAAAGCTGCAGGTGCAGGTGGCTTTGCCTGCTTGATGTGTCAAACTAGCATGCAGCCGCCAGCAATGGGTATCCCACTTTTTAAAGTGCAACACTAAGGCAAACCCTTGAAGCCAAAGCCTAATCCGCTTACTCACTGTGCTGGTCTCATGGAGCTTTTCAGCCTACTCGCAGAGTAAAACATCCTCACGGTGAGCCCTGGTAGCCAGCTCTGCCTCCTCGAACACCACCAGTGTGTTATGGTAATGAAGTGCTTTTCATTCATGGATCTCAAAGCACTTTTTAAATGTAATGAATTACGGTTTATGGGCTTATTCTAAGCATGGCAAATTAAAATAAACAGCAATGAAAAATTTTAAAGGTTTTTCTGAACAATAAATCGACAAAGACTTTTTTTTTTTTCCTTCAGGGAATTACATTATCCTTCTGTCCCTCATGCCAAAAAAAAAAAAAAAAAAAAAAAGAAAAAAGTTGCTTAGACTTTTATCTTTCCTCATCACACTGTAATCACTTCTCTTCAGCCTCATTTCCCCCCCAGCTTTTTATTCAAAGAACTGAAGCAGCCTTTGCTCTGCCTTGAAATTTTATTTAAAATAAAAAGGGGGTGGGGGGGAAGGAATGGATGAAGGGGAAAAAAATCCCTTTTCCTGACTAATACTAATAATACAGGTCAAAATGTCAGTCTATCTACAATTAAATGGAAAACAAAAAAGGTTTTCCCTTTTTCCCATGGTACAATGGGACTGGAATATAAATTACCGATGAAGATGAAATAATACTTCAAAGCACATGGGGAAAGGCAGCACAACGTTTACAAAGTATTTTCAACCGCAGGATGAAACACTGAAGACAACGGTAACCAATGGACTTCAGGGGGTGTCGGTGAATAGTCTAAAACTAGCATGCGGTAGGATTTTAGGTCCCTATAGTCTATGACCCCATGATATGCTTTGTTTAACAAGGGCAGCTGCAGTTATCAACAGATGTTTCAGCAATAAATAATTGGTATCATCTCAGAAAAGATCCATCTACCTGGGGAGAGGGCATAATGCTGCAAAGACTGCTCCACTATTACAGCCACATTAATCTCCCATCTAGCCAGGTCTCTCAGGGAGTTTACTGCAGGTGTTTATCCTGGGAGAGAGCAGACAAACGCTCCAAAGTTAGAGAGCTGCGCGGGGATTGTAAAGGAGGTCAACCTCTGCCATAAATTTCTGTCTCAGGCCACACACACCAAAGAGAAAAAGAAAATAAATACCCAAGAAGCAGCCGCTGCCCCCCAAGCAAATTCAGGATCCCTGCAATGTGGGATGCTGGGGCTGACACCTCCCAGCCCTGCTGTTGGTTTTTCCGAGCTTCTCTTTGCTCAGCGCTATTCCAAATAATCATCGTCCTCAAACAAAACTTGCCGGCCTTACTCGGGCAGGGCTTTCTCTGAAGCAGGTGAAATCTGGCCACCTTGGAGTTAACAGCAGTTTTGCAGCTGGGATTTCTGCAGAGCCAGACCTCCCTGCCCCGAACCCCAGATTTTCTGGCCGGACTGCCCCTTCCCACGAGGAATGGGACTGTGTTGGCTTCACACACGCACCACAATAAGCAAAAAAACCCCCAAAACCTCATCTCTACTTCATGTCTGTCCTGCCAAAGGAATACTCATTAGCCTAGATAGTACGTTTACCATTGAAAAGGGAGTGCTCTATTTGCTACAAGCCATGTCTGACATGCCTCCGAGAAAATCAGAAAAGCAAAAAGCAATCCACATTTCTTGCCGCCTTCTGATCTTTAAGCTCAAACTCATCACTTTCCAGGATGGGATCCCCAAGCACATTTGGATGCTGCGACTCCTTACACAGCTAAGTATCCTTTACTCACAGGAGAAATCACATTAAATTCTTGCCTTTCCTGCCTAGGTTTTGGCCAGCTTTGGTCCGCAAAGGGATTCTGTCAAGTAATTTTATTGAAAAAAGAAACGCAGGTGATGAATCGTGCAAGCCCTACTAAAGGGAGTAATCCTCATTGCCTCCTAGCAGTGCTGAATGAAACAAGGCGCAGCATTCTTTTCAAATTCATGTTTTTTTAAAAAACTTCATGTAAACACTCAGCATTTTAGTTTTATTATAGCGCCAGTTCTTCAGGGAAGAGGTAAACATTACCTTAGCGGAAACAGAAACGCAACTGCCCTGTGAAACCAGAGGAACAGACAAAGCAAGTGCACAAACTAGCGCGGGCTGAACGTGAAAGCGAGCAGAAACAGCATAAATGCGGACAAAGTCATCGCTGCACGTTTCAATGCACAAGGTGGTTGTTCTGCAAGGTGCTCGATGCATGGACAATCCCTATCAACCCCTGGGATCACTTCTAAAGAAGGCAGAGCCAGTGCCCTCTGCTCTGCAGTGTCTTTGCCATTCCTATCCAGGCACTTTTTTCCTTGCACAGCAGCAGCCAAATGCCCAGACACACTCAGAACTTGATCGCTTGAATCCATTTGATGTTCCCTGCACTGGGAGAGCACATAAGACTGCAGGTACCAGCAAGACCTCAAACCAACAGCCTTGCGTGGTGTTGAACACCCATCCGCCGTGAGCTACGCAGCCCAGGGGCCTAACGCCGAGGCAGAGCTCCCACTGATCTCACAACCTTGGCTGGGTTGCAGCAGCAGCAGAGGGCAGGACTTCCCTTCCCTCGGAAGATGCAGTGGTGACATGGAGATGAGCTGTCTCACAAGGAGGAGGAACCCGTGATTCACACATGTTGCTTGATAGCAACTTTAATGAAAAAAAATCAGAAGCTATATGTAGCTTCTGCGCCCCTCTCTTGTCTGAGGACCGAAACAAATAAAAGTCGCATCTCTACTTTGGCCCTTTGGCCTTTGTGAGCAGCCCCATCCCGACACAGACTCGCTCACCTCTGCTTGCCAAGCAGTTCCTCACCTGCTGCTGCCACCGTGCAGAAAATCAAGCCCCTGAAGCCACAGGTGATACTACCCCCCAGCGCTCTGCAAACCCTCAAGCACCTCAGCGGGACCTTTTACACAATAGATGTGTTGAACTTCATACCAGCAAATCGGGGAGCCTCGCGCTGATCATATCTTGCAGGTTTGTTTTGTCTTCTGGGCTGAGGTCTTGTTTGTACTGCCACTTCTCCGGCACAAAGGGCCACTTCATTTCCTTTGCCTCCTCCAGAAGGGTCCTCAAGTCCTCAGGAAGCAAAGCTGAAAAGGTCAAAGAGCAGGTAAAGATATTGCAGCGGGTTGAGCCGCAACGCTTACGACAGAGCACCTACCCTGCAAAAAGCATGCATCCCCTCCCTCTCGGACCTTCTCCCAGTTGCTACCAGCTCTTAGCTCTTGCCACCAGCCTCACGGAGCGAAAGCGAGCTCGCCTGCCATCCGTTCCCCTTGGCTGCTCTGCCCTCCAGGTGAATGGGAGCCATCAGCAATTAACAAGGCTTTTAACAGGAAGTCACAGCGCCTGGTGGCTGGCTGGGCGTGAAAAGCTGCTCCAAAAGAGACAGGAGGAAACCTGTTCCCCCGTGTGAGGAGAGGACTCCCGGCAGAGGAAACGGGGGCCAACAGCACAGATGACCTGTTCCCCTTGCTCAGGGCTTGCTGGTGACAGTGGCAGAGCCAGCTTTAAAAGCCACAACCTAACTGGGAGGTAAACCCGGTCCGTATAAAGCCATTAGACAAAGATCTAAAGGGATATAATGAGTAACAAGCATACGCTCTTGAGAATAATTATTTGATTGATAATTCAGTTAAAAAAAAAAAATGTTGTTGGCCTGAGTTACTCAACCCGCTCTCAAAGCGGTAGCCGTAGACTACAGGAAACACTTTCCCTCAGCACAAGAGAGCTCACCGCTACAGCAAGCCAAAATGGTCTAAGCCACATGCCTGGGAACCGCTATTAAGACGGCAGTGCCCACGGATGCGTGGCAGATACCAGCTGAAGCCTTGCTACGAGATTCCCGGTTTGAAGCCGATGCATCTTCTTTGAAGCCAGCTTAGCCAAGTAATTCACACCAGCTGAGGAGCTGGCCTGAGCTTCTGCATTTCCCTTGCAGTTTGCAACAGAAGTTCAAAAGAAGTTAAGAGGAGAAGGTGCCCTTGGTCCAGGCATGCTCCTAACCAGGCACTCCCAGCACCGAGCCGCATGGAAACCCCGGTCCTCACGCCTTTCACCCGAGGGTTTCCAAACCCTACCCAAAGCACAGCTTCCCTCCCAACTGGAATGGCGAAGCACAAAGGAGTCAGAAAACAGGTTTTTGGGGGTTTTTTTTGGATGAGGGCAAAGTACTCCCAGGTCCCACACCTGGCCCCTGATCCTCCAGCGATGTGCCACAGCTCACAAGGCCCTTCTCCTCCCATATAACCATCGGCTTCCATTAGATTTCCAAGCTGACCCGACTAAGGATGCAACTGCCAGTAGGGGCACACAGCTAGAGATTTGGGCTTGGATTTGTCCCTTCCTTTCAGCTGCAGCCCACGTTTTAATTTTCCTTCAAACAGGGGTGAAGCTGCAGCCTGAGTGTGCTGTGCTCACCACTCGGCCAGGCAGACTCTCTGGCCAATAAAAGTGGATTAACAAGGATTATTGACCAGATGGGGTTAATGGTGATCATCAGCTGCACATCTAGCCCCTTCTGGCCATTAATCCCCAGAAAAAACCCTGCGCAGAGACCATCATTGCTTTAACAAGGCAATGCAATAAATGTATTACTACATATTTTTTAATCAATCCTTTACGAGTGACTGTAGAAAATGAACTACATCAAAAGTCTATTTCATGCTCATATTACAGTGCATTCACCGGTACGTTTTTCCCAGGAAAAAGTGGGAAGTCGGATATTTAGGGCCCTTTTTCCAAAAAGTCACCTTTAAAAAGATATTGCTTTTTCCAACCCACGTTTTCTCACTTGTTGCTGCAGCTCTGGACACGCTTCCCTTTCCACATCCCAGCTCCACGCACAGCCACGTTTCCCTGCCCTGCTGACGTGGCATCTGCAGGGGCTCAGCCCCCCATGCCGTGGCAAGGTGGCCAAGCAGCAGAGCTGGAGGGGAGAGGAGGTCCTGCTCCCACCCTCACTCACCCCTCTCGCTGCAAAATCAGTGCAGGAGCAGGGATACCCATCTCATCACAAGGAACGCAAAAGGACGCACAGAGGGTTTTATCCCCCTGTGTAGAAGGGGGAAGTCCGAGCTTCCCAAAATCTTTCCCAAAGGAAGATGGAGAGGGGGCGGCTGAAGGCAGTCACAACAAGCACGTTTCCCCATACGATGCCATAGGACTGACGTTTTGGGAAGGGATCTAGAGAAAGAGAAATAGGACGCTTACACAGACAGCCTTTCTGTCTCCTTCTCCACCTTCTTCTTCTGTCTTTCCCACATGAACTCACGCTTACTTAAATAACACTAAAACAGGAAAAAGCAACAGTGTCGGCAACTAGGAAAATAATCAGTGGGATAACGTGGACGTTGGTATTGTCTCTAAAGCATAAAGGTGTTACTGCTGTCCTCTTGGTCCTGTTTTCCATGTTATCCTTAATTAAACCTTAATGCCCCTCCTACCTGATGCACTAAAGAACAACAAATACGACCAAATTCTTCAATATCGAACTTTGATTTCTAAAGAGGCATCCTCAGCAGTCACTACTGCCGAGCTGGTTAGAAAAGGAAACGAGGGTAACAGTTTCAGAAGGATTTGGGAATCTAGGAGCCTTCAGTCATCTTTGGGGTTGGACATTCGTGTGAGCCTAGCAGAACACCGCTTCGAGCCGTGCTGCGAGGCCTAGTTGTCACCGCATGGAAATAAACACAATTAGCGTGTTAATGACAATAAAATGATGTTGTATGGCAAGAACATCCACTAGAAGCACACCGATGAGCTCATGTGAGCAGTCCTGCAGCTTTCAGCTAAAATCCAACTCCCAGGACAAGAGTTTACTCTTGTAATAGACAGCTGTTTGCACCGCAGGCAATATAAATTTGTTCATTAACAGAGGCTGAACAGGCACAGAAGTTGATTGGAATGATTTCCAGCCTAAAAAGAAACAAAAAAGCAATCCAGACCCATCTAACACCTATTCTGCCCCCTCAACAAGACAAGGATGCGCTCCTCCTCTCCCCGCCATTTAAACTGATTTGGCTTTCAGTTCCTCCTGCGCCTGGTCTGAGAAAGCCGGGGCAAACAAAGGCAGGCCCGGGAAGAGAGGGGGGCGAAGAAACCCTGCGTTGGGAGGGTCACCCCGAAGCCGAGAGCCGTCGACCTGCGAGGCCCTGCCTTCCCCGGGCAGAGAGCCCCAGCAGTTATTAATGTCGCTGTCACCGCCCCGCTGCTGGGTATTTTTCTTTCAGCTGATGGGAACAGGGTCCTCGGAAAAGCCCGAGCATCACTTCAGGCTCTGATCGCCCATTTCCTGAAGCGGTTTACCTGAAGGACCATGTCTAATCAAGTGATTATAAGGGCACTGATTTACCTTATCTGGAACTAAACTGATTATTTCTCATACTCTGTGGTATTTAATAGGAGAAAAGGAGGGAGGAGGATGAGGGAAAAAAGCGCTACCTGATTAGGAGTTCAAGAGCCTATTCTAAGGAGCCATAATAAAACTTAAAAGAATTTGCGATGAGGAAACAAAGTACCCTTTGCTGAAAACAGAAAAGAAGCGAAAAATCTCCCAGTATCCGTAACAGAAACCTATACGCCACCCTCCACTGCAAACAGACTTAGGTGCTTCAGAAAAAGGCAGCTGACCTCCCAGCAAGAACAAGGATGGACAGAAAAACATATTCTCAACGGCTCTGCGCTCCGAGACAAACAAAGGATTTTAAAGGTCAAATTAACGTTATGGCCGAGTCATTCATGCAAAACAAAACTAAACATTATTAACACTAAACTGAAAAACGGACAGTACTGCAGGTGCGTCACGCAAAGGAAAACCTGCACGTAAATAGATTTTTTGAGGGTTTTTGCTAATGCCTTTGTTTTTCCCCCCCAGAAATGCCACGTTCATGCTTTACTATATTCTTCCGTGCTTGCTGAAGTTATTTTTCTCTGTGGCAAAAAGGAGTACGTAACCTCCCTACCCTGTACCGAAAAGGTGTAATTCAAACAAGTTCAGCAATTCAAACGTGGCTTTTATTTCATGAATAAAAAAGCTGTGGCAATGAAGTTAAGTAGCCCTCTGAAAGTCTGAACACAGAGAAAACTGAACCCCGTGTATTACATCCTTTCATGATTGACATGAACTGGATTTCCACTGGAATTAAGAAATAATACTTTTTTTTTTTTTTTTTTTTTTTTTTTTACAAACCACTCAAAGCACCACAGCAATACCAAAATAAATGCTGGTTTCCAGCAGGTAATGCCAGCATTAAAACAAATGAAGAACCCTTCTATTATAGCTCTCGCTAAATACCGCTTCCTTTCCCGGTTACTTATTCCAGACATTAGCCGGCACGGATTTTCCTTTCAAGAGGGATATTGCAAGTTTTTTTTTTTCTTTGGACACCACTTATAGAGGTCACACACATTTTACAAGATAAAGATTCAGGCAATGAGCTCTTTAATATACGAGGAGAAGCTGACAAACAGAAAAGGCCCTCCCCCAGTTCCTATGAAAGGAGAGGAAATATGTGCCCTTATTCAGAAGTTGCATCCTTTTTTTTCTTTCTTTTTTTCTTAATAACTGAAATTTATGTGCATCAGCAAACTTTTGGGCATTGTTCTTCCCAAACTAAACTGTTCCTTACAGCCTCATGTTTACTGAAGCCTAAAATTAGAACTGACAGCAATTCACTGCAACAAAGTGGACTTCTCTCCCTGCCTGCCTGTAGCCCACATCCCATTCATGGCCTCGAAATCCAGCCATCATCTCTTGACACTCATCTGCCAGGAGAAGAAAAATAGGGCAGGGCTGAGGACCGGCGGCTGCTGCCGCGGTTCTGCCGCCTCTCCTGGGGACCTCACCTTGGCACCGCCGGTATTCTCGCTCGTCTTCCTCGCCCGTGTCAGCCTTTGCCAACCGGAACGCGTCCAGAGCTCGCTTGCACTCCTGCAGCAGTGTGGCCACGGCATTTTGATTATTCATGAAGGCTGATCCCACTCGGCTGTGAATTGGGTGTCCCCGGGTGCACGGTGATCAATTACTTAAGAGAAGACACGGATTCGAAATGAAAAGGATCCCTTCAAGGCTGACGTACCTGGCGAACAAAGGAGGCGGAAAATGATTAACTAAAGTATCATCAATTATCTGAAAGGCTCAAGCAGGGAGAAATAATAGGGGAAATACATGAAAATACATGACAGCCTCGGAGGACTTTATTAGAGGAGTGTGTGAAATTACAATGCAGGGTCTCGGTGACGAACTGTGCGAGGCGAACATCTCCTCCGAGGTGCCAGGGCGTAAGGAGGGGCTCCTCAATGGAGCTGTGAAACCCCAAGCAGGGAAGTGACTAGCCAGGCTGTGCCGAAGCCCTTTGCACCTGGGAAGCTCAGGCTGTCGCACACTGTTAGCCGGGATTGAATGGCAGAGCCGTGCGCGCTCTGAACTCGCAGAGGATGCTGCGTGGGTTTACCAGACCGCGGGGGCCGTCTCTTTTACCCTGGGACTCAGAAGCACATTGCTCTCTCACCTCCTCTCACGCTAGCCCTGCTCCTGCCACGTATCATGGCATCCTACCACCGTTTGGTTGAAGTAGTAGAGCAAAAACAATCTTTGAAGGAGCCTGCTGGAATTAAAAGCCTTTTTGCTGATGCCGCAGCATGCCACCGGAGCTCACCTAGCACAAAGCCACAGGCTCAGGGCTGAGGAGATCAGCTGGTAGCAGCCAGGCACAGGCTCTGGATACACCGTAGAGCAACTCACACGTGATGCGCAGGGTACCAACGCCATATCCTTTCCCATTACTACAGTAATTTGGGGGGGGAATTCCCTAGTAGCAGAGGTCTGCTGGCGTCTGCTTGGACTTCTATCCAAGGCCAGTTCTCCGCACATTCACCCGGCTGTCTGGCCTGCCGTAACTTTTCCACCGCAAGTCCTTCAGGTGCTTATGACATTGCCAATGGCGACGCAGAAAAAAACCCACCATTTCCATCCCATCTGGCTCAGAATCTGCCGAAACAGTCAAGCAGCTTTCAAAAATGACGCACGAAAGAAATATTTCGTGGGTTTTTTCCGCCCATTTGGTGATGGTCTCACTTAGACAGCTACTCCCACAGTTGGAAGCAATGTAGTCAGAAACAGCCTCTGTGAAAACATTACTAAAATTGGGGAAAAAGCAAGGCCATGAAGGAGGAAGAGGAGTGCAAAGGAACACACATACAAGCACAGTTTGCTCTGCTGACTAGAAACAATTTACATGTTAGCAGCTAAATTTCCAGACATTTTTTTTTTCCTTTCTGTTGCAGCTCTGGGATCGCTGGATCCCGGAGCTGGTGGCAGATAGCCAGTGTTCTCAACGGCACCAAGTAAGAGCAAGCTGCCAGACTGAAAAGCAGAGGGCAAAAGAGATGCACTCATGCGAAAGCAGAGAGGATCAGAGAGCCTGCGGTGGAAGGGCAGGTGGAGCCGGGCAAAAGATGGGATTCATCAGCAAAGAGCCTGGAGGCAGGAGCTAGTCAGTGGGGCTGTGACTGACTCTGCAAGCAAATGTCAGAGAAAGAAGAAATTACAAAAGTAGCCATAAAAGAGAGACTGAGGACAAGAGCACAGGCACATAGGAACAACTGGAGAGCAGGGTGGACAAGCAAAAGATCAGCTAGATGCAGAACCATGAATAAAAACTTAGGCCAGACTAACACCATTAAACACTCAACATTTCCTAGCACCTGAGGCTTGGCTTTGTGGTTTCACAGTGGTGTTTCGGTGCTGTCAGTTCTTTCTGTGCAACCCGCACCACGGAGCACCTCGACAGGGCTTCCTTCTGCTCCAGTTGCACTCCGGAGCATGGCACAAGAAGGTCCTGGCACAGTATTCGGGCAGCTGCAAAAGCATACTGGAGTCTTCACTTTCTGGAGAGTACAAAACATCCTCTAGTAAGAATGAGAGTCACAAAACAGAATCACAGATTATCTCCAGTTGGAAGGGACCCCTAAGGATCATCGAGTCCAACGCCCTGTGTAGGGAGTCTCAATCGTACAGCGTTGGACTGAGATAAGAGGGGCTAGCTTCGGTTCTTCGGTCTGCTGTTGATGTCCTGGTGATGTCAAGTCATGGACGCTGCGCCTCATTTCCCCTTCCACCGTCACATAGACGAGAAAGGAACAGCGATGCCAGCTGAGGTCAGGCCTGTTTGCCGGGCTGCTCAAGGGACAGCCAGAAACCTCGGGTGCTGTGAAGTCAAGTTTGTCAGCGTCTGCGAGGTGTCTACCGTATAAACGAAGAAAAAGCCCGTATAGTGAAAAAGTGCTCTGAGGAACAGCACAGGTTTCATTGCTGTGTTTGTGACTCTCAGGCAGTCAATTCTGTGCCCAGCAAGCTGTTAAAAAAAGAGCCTGTCCCTGCTCCCTGGCACCTCGGAGATGTTTGCCTCCACCAGGAAAAACAATCAAATAAAATAGACAATACAGGTCAGAGTTCTTCCAACGAGAGCAGGTTAAAGTCTGCGCTCCGGTTCAGTTCCCATCCCTCCAACAAAGCACTGAGGCGGAATTCCTGCCGTTTTCCCTCCCCTTCATAGCTCTGCCCAAGGTGATATTTCTACTTGCCTTTTCTCCAATCGCTTTTGTATTATAAATGCCTTCCTGGGAGAGGATTTAGAGGTGTTTTCAGAAAACAGGTACACATGCAGGTTATCAACACAGTCCAAGAATACAACTCGTAAGCATGGCAAAGCTAAAATAAAGCCACAGTTGCAGAATTTATAGCTGACAGCCCCTCCTAGGGCTTTGCTCCCCGTCCTGGTAAAGGACATTAAGGAACAAAGCAGAAGGAAAATCCAGAAAGGGTTCTCCATCTTTTCAAGCTCCAAGTAAGAGCGAGCAGGGCCACCCCATGCAGGACACCGTCCCGCAGGGTTTGAGCCGGGTGAGCGTAGCTGGGTGCTGGTAATGGGGTGCTGGGATCGCCTCCCGCATGGCAAAGGGATGGACCAGGCACAGGGCTCATTGAGGGGCTCCCGTCAGGAGCAAAAGGAGATGGGGCCAGAGACAGGGCTGGAGACACAGCTACGGCGTGGTCCAAAGTCCACCCAGGAGACAGGGCTGAACTATCTGTCGCTGACAAAGATCATGCTAAAAAAATAAAGGCCACCACACTGATGGGATTTGCTCACAGCACAGGGTTCTAGTCCACATCCCTCTCCCTAAGCACGTCCAGGTCAGCAAGGACAGATATCTGAACCCGGTGACAACATCCATAAAGGAAACTCTCAGGAAAAGCCGAGTTCTCTCCTCCTACACCAGGTCTAGAAAAGCTGATCCAGTTGCTGGGTATCCATCGGGGAAAAGAAAAGCAGCCACCTCTGCCATAATCACAGTAACACACCTATGCTAGTGTTGCTTGCTCCATTAACTGCACCGACATCTGCTAATTGATTTATCTGATTACCCAGCCCTGTGGGAACGAGCGTGCGGCCGTCCCATGAGCACCTCCCAGGTTGGGATGAAGCATCCCTGCCATCTGGCCCTGACTCCATTCCTTTGTGTAATTGATTTCTCAAAAATCTCGTTTTCTAGGGAGTCCTCTCTAGTAACCGGCGAGCACATATACACGTATCTCGGATCCACTGCGAACATTAGTCCGAGTGAGCGGAGGAGACTGCTTCAAGAGCACACGGAAGCATTTTGGAGAGAGCCTGCGTTCAACTGCCACCTCGCAGCCCTGGTAAACATATGTTCATAAACATAATTTTCTAGGAAAGCAAACAAGTGCTGGGATACTTGCCTTTACGAAAAATAACATGCCATTAAGAGCATCCCAGGGAGCTTACGGACATGCTCCAGCTTATCTATGTCACAGTCCAGAGCCCAAAATTAGTCTTTTAAACCCAGCTTGTGGAAAGGCTGGAGTGCTGCAGCCTGGAAGATCACATTGGGTCTTTACTGTAAGCAGGAGGGCCCCGTGGCTTTGTGAGCCACACAGGCTGCGAGTCTCACAAAGAACTGATGGGGCTTAGCGGGGAAGCTTAAATTAGTGTAGAAGTACAGCACTTGGCTTCCTAGGATTGTGAAGATTTAACTCACCGGGAAACTGCCAGCTCTCTAACAGTGATATATGAATGTCAGCATGTGAGAAATTTTTCTTCAAGTACATTTTTCCAAAGAACTGAATAAACAGCAAGGACACTTAGAGTAATAAATAATGATTTACAACAGCAGTGACAACAAAGTGCTGCAACCATATAGAAAAGTGCAATAAACTGTACATTAGTACTCAGAAGGAAGATAGCCTTTTGAGACCCATCACTAGGGGCAATGACTCGCATCATAAAATCAGCTTAAATGCGCCAAAGAGCTTTAAACTATAGCCGCATCCTTTACACAGATGCCATTCTAAGTTGTGTTTTGTGACAGCTGTAGCATCAAATGACAGCTGGGACGGGAAAATAACCAAGCACGCAGCTTACGGACCTGGGGCAAACGCAGGACCTGGGACTAAAGCCGAACAGCAGAACCAGCAAAAACTTCTAGAGGCCTTTAGAACCCTCTCAGTGCTTACTAATTAGCTTTCTTAAAGTACCGTTAAATCCTAACAAACAGTACTTTGAGGAGATTACGGTTTCAAAGTGCTAAAAACTGCAGCTTGATATGCTGCAAAACTGTCTAGACAAAAACGCTTTCTAAGGACGCGCTAACAAATGCTGTAGCTACCACTTTCAAAACACATAATAAAACCAATTTTGCATCAGATTGAGGACTTAAGCATTTTTTGGTGACAGGAAAGCTCCTTCGCTCCAGCTTTGGGCACAGAGTGTTTTTAAATGGTTGATGTATTTGTTAGACACTTTAAAACAGAAATGATGAAAAAAAAAAAAAAAAAAATCGGTGCCATTTCTGGTTGGAGCCTGGATTAAAATAACTTCTTGCATCAAATATGACGGAAAAAAATTACAAAAGTCTCAGGGGATGAGAAAGTATATTTCTGTGGTTGCCCTCTCATCGGAGCTGAGGTTCAGAAGAAGAGGGAGGGAGGGAGGAAGGGAAGAATTGGGTGGGCTACAGTGAAATGATCTCTTTAATAAGAAATGGGCCATACTGTGACATTTCAGAGCCCTTGGGCTAGAAGACCAAAAGATCTGTCAAGAGAAAGGAATTTCAAGTTCTACTGTGGGTAGAAGGAAACCTGGGAGTCAATCTAGCGAGTTTAAGACCGCAATTAGCTTTGGAGGCTTTAAGAAAAAGAAGATGTAATTGCCGCATTCAAACTTCAAATACGGCAAGCATAACAAGCATTGGTTTCTCAGACAACATCATTGGGGAAATTTTCCACAGCATTATGATCCTGAAACACAAATTAGAGATCGCCAGACCTTTTCTCTCTGAAAATATATTATCCTAATTTTCATCTTATTCAGGCTACTCTCCGGTTCCAGGGAGACTAATGAAGAGGAAGCAAAGACCTGATGAGTTCCATGTGGAGACTACATTTATGGATTAATCCCAACAGGGAGCAAATAAACCTTATTCCCAGAGCTCTCGGTTGGGACTCGACACAATCAATCGAGGAATGGATAGTTATTTATGACTGAGGCTGTTTTGACTTTCAAATAAACATTTTCATTATTTTAAGTGCTACACGGGAACTTAGAATCTGAGCCCCGTTTTCATTTCGATGCCTTGCTCTCCTCCCTCCTAATCCCAAACCACGCCGGTCATTATGATACCGTGCAAACGATACTGATTTTCATGCCTATAACGTTTGAAAGTATTTGCTAAGGTAAAATCCACCGGCCGGACAAAACAGGGAAAAGGAAGGAGGGAAACGGGAGGTGGATCCCTCCGAGAAGAGCCAGTATGAATGAAAGGAACACCCTCAAACTACACGGGGCCTAGAGAAGCAGAGGTGCCCAACTCCGAAAGCCCCTTGTAATCTCGTTGGCACATCCTGATCCATCTTTGTGCACTACTTTTCTCTGTCTGCTCTTACAAGCTATTTTAATAACTGAAGTACTTGAGAGCATTTCTTTTTTAACAGCTCTTTTTCAATTCAAGCATCTGCACCGCTTGCACTTCTAGGTTTTCCCTCCGCTAATTCAACAGGCTTTCCCGTACACATCAGCCACGCCAACACCACGTGGCGGGACAGCATTTTTCACGCGTGCTGGGGTAGGAATCCTTGCCTCTGATTCTGTGAAATCCAGTTTCCTTGTTCAAATCGAGTCCTTAACTGCCCAAGATGAAGGCTGCACGCAGCAGCTTGTGGTGTACTGTGACCTAATCTACACACAGCTTCACTAAGGTCAATGAAGCTACGCTAATTTTTGAGGGAGCTTTTTAAGCCGGTATAGTCTCTTGCTAAATAAGGAGGACGGGGTGAAATCACGACACAGAGGCAGTGCTGGATCTATTCTAGCTGCACCCCCTCCTGCAGCTGATCGAGTTGTGGTCTCATCTTCACTCCATATTGTGATATTTTGTCTCCTCTTGCTTTCTGTAGGGAGACTGAAAATATTGCAAAAAAAAAAAAAAAAAAAAGTCCCTAGAAGAGCGAGTAAACATTGAGGGTGGTATTTTTTCCTTCAGCAGGTAACAACGCACGTTGTACGGCGCCCTCAGCTGCTCTCCCTCCCGCGGACTTGTGCACAAGCCTTCTGGAGTCCTTCCTGTTACACATATCAAAAATAACAGGCGCAACTTTATTTTCGGATTTGGCAGCTTGGGGGGGGGGGGAAACAAACAGAAAAAGAAAACACGCTTACAATAATTTAGCAAAGGTTTCGGTGATTGAGTTAATATCTTCTTCCACAGAAAGCAAATTCAGTTTCCTGACTACTTCAATGCACGCATGCTTGTGTTTTCCTAGAGCATTTACCTTTCTTTTCAGTACGCAGAGGCTTTGCCACGTGAAAGAGAAAAGATGGTTTTAAAAAAGAAATCAATTTGCTAGAGTCTTTATTTAGCTAGTTAGTTAGTTAGTTTACTTCTCTGGCTTAAAGATTAGATGTTTTCTTTTGGTAAAGCTGGATATACCAACTGGCATTGGCTGTATTAAAATAAGGAAGAACCTCAATCAAAAAGCCTCTCCTAAGGCAAGCTTTCTTGTTAATATGCACCAACATGAAAGGCTTTCTTTTCATCCTATACAACTACAGTGTGTGTAAATTGCAGGGGGCTCATTGGCATAAATCTTGGCTGTGACCTCTGAGGTAAACTGGATTTACATTACTTTCTGACAAGAATTAAATGAAGGCCTTGTGGATATATGAACAGCCTTCTAGACTGCAACAGATGGGCATGAATGTGCTCCCTAGGCAAACTATCAGTGACATCTGTGTCCTCCAAATTCTGGTGGTCTCAGCCAATTAGCAGGCAAAAGGAAGGAGAAAAAAAAAAAAAAGCCAGCCTCTGCACAGCTACCCCAGCCAGAGCTGAAGCTGGAGCGCTTCTGTTTAGAAATGGGATCAAGAACAGCCTCCAGCAGCAAGGAGGTGGTTAGCCGGCTGGCTATAATACGGAGGTAACATTACAGAAAAAGCTGAAGTCATTAGGTAGAACAGATATTAATATTAATACAGAACAAATCCCAGCCTCAGCTAAGCCCGCATAAGGCTAGCGTAATGGGCTACCGCGATGGATTTACACCGCTAGAGCAAAGAACTGAGTTTTGTCAGTCCTAAACAGCAGAGGAGGGGTCAAAGTGAAGCCCTGTGCCTGACACAGCTAAGGCAGGCGTTGCAAAAGCCTGGCTCTTGATCCACATTCAAACCTCCACCACATCCCGCGCTCCCTGCAGCAGTGCGAACCAAGTACCTGAAGATAAACTCTGCCTGTGCAGACCTGCACTTAGGAAGCAGAGAATATCTCGAGTTGGAAGGGACCGATAAGGACCATCAAGTCCGACCCCGAGCGTGCCTCCTTGGGTGGATGGGGTCAGGTAAGCAACATACTCAACGGCCGCTGCACCTGCCTGCTCCAAAGCTGAGCTTAGAGCTTTGTGGAAGAGCATTTAAGTCGCCAACAGACCGGGAAAAGAGCTCTCCTGGTTTTGTTTGTTAGAATGAAGTTTGGGATTTCTTAGTGCAGCACGGACACAAAACAGAGCTTCAGTAAAGTTACTCCTATTAAAAAAAAAAAGGGGCTCCAGAGCTTGACTTCACAGCTACCTTAATCAGAGAAGGTCGTTTGCCAGCACTTCCGCAGGAGCAGCCAGGGTGCAGGGTCTTGGGGGTGGCAGGTCACCCACAGAAAGCCGTTACAAGCCAAAGCCACATGGCAGCTGCCCACTGCACGCAGCTGGCAGAAGGGGGTACCGGGGAGCCAAAACTGATCACCGAACTACACAAACGCTGGTTTGCTAAACGCTCGCTGCCCGAGATCCACGTTTTCAGGCCGCTCAATTATACCAGAGGAGTGACCCAGGCAAATACAAAACGTGCAATAAGCCATTCCTTATGAAACATATTCTCTGTCTTAACCAAGCTCTACACCCAGCCGTGCATCCCTCCCATGGCAGCACCTCTGGCTAAAACCAGATCTGCGACGGAGCCGGCGCTGGGTGCCGAACAAAAGCACCTGTTGTTTCGCCCTGGTCATGACTTCTCAGAGAGGCCATTTGGGCGCTTTCCCCTCACCATTGCTATCTCATGTACTACTGGGGATGCAAAAAAGGGAATAATTGAGGGGCAGATCAATAAATTAAAAACTTCTAAAAAAAAGAAAAAAAAAAAAGACATAATGAATTTGGTACAGCACATATTTTTAGATCAAAGATGCCTTTGAAGTGACAAACCCTTAATCCATAAACTACTGAAGCACTTCCTTTCTCTCCCAAACTACTTGTTGTCAAATAAAATGGAAGTTAAGGAAATTATCTTTATCTGAAAATGGCCAAAAGAAGCCATCACCTAATGACAGCCTTGTCAAAATGACAATTGGGGAAATTGTTAGGAAGGGGAGGCCTGACGACTGGAGGAATAAGCTTGCTGTTTGCTCTAATCTGGTCAGGCAGGCCCCACACAATTCCAGTCAGCTTGCTGTGTGAAACAGCTAAGTCTTTGTCAATGCAAGCAGGGGCTGGAAAGACTTGTCTTTCATGAATATGTATCACCACCCTCCACGTCTACAGAAAAAAACCCTTCCAAACGGCAAAATAAAATAAATTAAAAAGAAAAAAAAAAACAACTATCCACCACCATAAAAAATAAATCCCAGAACAACAAAATCCTAAGATATGGAGCTGTGTGGATAGAAAAAACTACTAAGTAATGAAAGTGCACGTTTTGGAAACGGAGCCAGAAGGATCATTTTCCCAAAGGCTTTCTTTGGACTTTTATTCCCCAGCAGACTGGGATGTGGCACTTCAAGTCATCACTTTTAAGTACACAAAAGCAAAACGGCCCATGGGGGTATATAACGTCTATCCCTGTATTTTATATCTAGCATTTGGCTGAACGTGCTGCGTGGGCATCCAGCCCCAGGCCACGAATACACACCGCTGGGCTGGTAAGATGGAGCCTTACATGAATGCCTGCTCACTTGTCTGAGGAGGAAAGCACCCACAGCAGCTCCAAATGCTTCCACAGGCAAAGGTTTCAACTTCAGGCACTGAGTCAGCTTCGTATCAGGGTAACAAATTTCCTGTGATGCTCACAAATACGTGACATTAAACCTAGAATCATCTTTATGTTTAATAAACTACATACAGCGCATTAATACACTAAGAACGGGTTCCTTTACACGCAACAACGCAACCGAGGCTTTCAGAAGTGGCCAGTAATTTCCCAGTGCTCCCACTAAAACAATTTTCTGAGATGTTCAGGACCTTTAGCAAATAAAATCCTTCACGACATCTCAAGTCGGACAGTTGGAATCATAGGTACCCTTGAAGTTTGGGGGCTTTTTTTTTTTTTTTACATATACACAATATTAAACTTTAAGCATTCAAAAGACTGGCGTAAAACTGAAATAGGAGGGCCAAATCAAGCCTAGCAGACTGCCAGTTGAAGCTGATGGACAGACACAAAATGCCTTAAAAAGATGAAATGGCTCAGAAACGCATGTCAGAAATATTGTATCTCTGCAGGACTAATGCTGAAACTCTTGTAAGCCCGAACACGGTGTTTAAAGCAAAGGAAGGGCAGACGGGGAGAGAATGCAGGATCGAACCAAGCCTACGCCTGTTGCAGAAAACCTAAATGAAGATATTGTAAGATGCGGTGGATTTTGTCTCTGTCGGAGAGCTATGGCACCATTAAAGCATTCAACAATGTTGGAAAAGTGACTTTCGAATGTTTGTTATCTTTTTAACTTTGCTCGTAAAACTGCAAACTAGATCTTTATTTACTACAGAGAGCTCGTGGTGATATTACAAACTTCAGTTTTTCTCCAAGTAACAAACAGAAGATGAAAGTTTGACTTCCAGCAGAGATATCAAGACACAATGCTCAATTTTAAGGTTTACAATATTATGCAATGTTTGCTGTAGACATTTCCATTTCATTAGCATATTCTACTTTACATGAAATCCAGCAATGAATGCTGTCCCTGATCTAAGGCTAATCCTCTTTAAAGAGCTACAGGCTATATTACATGTGGCCACAGCCACGGTTATGCCATGGCTAAATCACTTTGAAGCCTATTGAACAGTGTTCCCTTGTGAGACTATACACAGAGCCATAAACCAATGCTCCCTGTGCTGTGAAATCCTACTGTTTTCATCACCCAGAGTTTCTGTAAGGGACAGACCCTCCCTAGTCCCAAGCAAGGGGCTGCACAAGAGATCCGCGGCTGCCTTCGCCACCTCTCGACGCCAATTTACAACCGGAGCCTATACGCCTGCAGTAACACAAATGCCTTGTTTCTAAACATCATCAGACAGCAACTGCTCCAAGGGAGGGTTACCAGAACAATAAGAGGTAAAGATGAACCAGGCACCTGCTTCCTCGGGCAAATCCTCTCGCTCACAGTCCAGCAAGGCTTCTGCAATACAGCAGGTTACAATGGCTCAGTCTGAAAGGGCGACGGCAAATATAACCTAGAGTGAGACAGAAGAAGCCAAAGTGAGAATGTTTATTGCAGTGTGGTTCCCTCCTGTCTTTCTCTTCCTGCCTCTGTTCCACCTTCGCTCCCTTTCTGTGGAAAGCCTCACATTTATTTCAGCAAGGTTTGCACTTATTTCAGGTCTAGTTTTTGGTCGCTTAGTTTTAGGATGCCAGCTAGAAAGCAAGAGCGATACCAAACTGATTCACTAGAAACTACAATTAAAGCCTAAACCTGAGGAAAACGGATAGTGTTGTATCATGCCAGTAAGCTCCACAACATCAAGACATCGCAGGTAGAGTAGTTCAGGACATGATCATATGTATCTTTAAAGACAAAAAAAGGGTCATGTACCTCCAAGACAGGCTGCATCTCTCACAGTTGGGTGCCCTTAAACGCTGTAAACTGAGATAACGGAATAGAGTTTTTATTGCTACACAGCACAGAATGTGGAATCTTTAACACCTTAACACCTCTACAAATTCAAAGCGAGGGGATAAAAAAGAAGAAACGCTATATTCACTGGTCCTGCTACGTATCTGCAAAAGACAGTTTATTTTAGGGCTTATCTTTAACTTTTCAAAATAACTTTGTTCAGTCACTGCTTTTGAAGCGAGCTGGAAAGGTTGGTTCTGTTCGGTCTGCATTGTATACGTGAAATTATCTCCGTCTAAATGGTGTCAAACCAGACAGAGCCAGCAGATTCAGTCTCTGTGGTAAAATCTTGGTCCCGCTGAGGGCAATGTTTAAGCTCCTTGCTATCAAAATACTGTCTCCTCCACAATGTTGATAATCCAACACATTTAGAATTGCTACTATATACCTAGGAGAAAAGACCACATCGTCCCTCGTGTGGCAAACGTAAAGAAGTACAGAGATGGTGTTTTGGAGGCTATTCCAAAGCGCGCTGAAGTCGTCAAGCTCCTGCTTTCAGCCAAACCATTCCACAGAAGTCTCTATCGATTGTCACAGTTTTTACACTCCAACGGATTTGCTTCAGAGCAAGAGGAAACAGGTTTGTTTTTTTTTAATGCAGCAAATAGATGTTAGTATTGTTATAACCTTATCAAGTCCCAACACAGTATTTAAAATACTTGCCACTAGCCACACTATGTATTGTGATGCTGCTATGTGGCCACTTTGAGAAAGTGCAGCTTCCTCAGTTTACTTCTCTAGAAGAGGACATTGCAAAGAGCAGAGAACACCAAACTGAAAGGCAAGGCTTATGACCTGGGGAGAACATACTTACCTCTACTGTAACCTTTGTAGGAAACCTGGACGGTTGTTCCGGTTCTTGCAAAGAATGCTGTTGGTCTCTTAGCGGTCACAGTTGATCAGCGAGATTATAAAGTTTGATAAACCCTCACTCGACGGTTGTAATACACCAGTTCAAGCCTTCTCTTGTTCAGATCTTCAACGTGAGATTTGATGCGAAAGATGGAGTTTCCACTTGCTGGCATGCCCTCTGTCGCACAGAACTCAAGTCAAGGTGTCACGCTGCGCTCTGGGCCACCCACAGCAACACAGACTCCTCTTAAGCAAGCCTTGACGAGGTCCAGCCTCGCGCAGCTTGTGAATCTGACAAGGTCAAAAACTGAGGTATCAGGAAGATATCATAGGTCACACGTAGGAAGTTCACAGGGTATCTGTAGGGGGGGAAGAAAAAAAAAAAAAAAATCACACATGAATTGCATACTACTTGGAAGCAATTACAGAAGGCTTATGTAAGGAATTGTAAGGAAGCAATTACAGAAGCCTTATCTGTATGCCAAGTATTTTCTCTTTCTAGTTTGAGATAAGTTCCACAAGATAACAGATGTAGGGAGACGTACGTGCCAGCTAGAACTGTAGTGACGTACAACTAGGGGAACAAAACTTCAACGGGTAAATCACCTCCGCGTACAAAGACGGGAGATGGCTACCAAATTATGGAAAGCTGGACCCACGGTTATTGGTAAACAAAGAGAACGCCGGCAGGGCTCACCAACAAAAACCCCACAGCTCTCTAACTATTACTAGAAGGCACAGGGGAATCCTGCGAGCAGAGTTACAATGAGCAGCTGTGCACAGACTACTCCTCCCCAACACGTTTCTAAGTTGCACAAATTATTTTTTCATTTTCAGCTCTACTGAAATTCATTAAGACACTCTTCTCTGAGAAACGTGATGCTCCAACACACTTAAGACTCCAGGCTTTGTTCCAACTTAAAAAAAAAAAAAAAGACAACAGGGAAGAGCTAACAATTTTTCTTCTGTATCAGGGCTTAAAGATGATTCGCTTTTAATTTTGAGCAAGAAGCAAGCACCTGCTCTTTGGCACTGATCCTCCCTTACTCTTCTTTTTCTGCTTCTTCTCCCATGAAAGCTGGAATTACAGGAGCTTCTCTCCCACCCAGCTGCATGAACCTTCCTCCAAAGACACAGCTGTCAGTAAGAAGGGGCTCCAAGTCACAAGGAGCACCTCCACCTCCTTCCACAGTGTCCCTGCTGTGCTTTCTTTTTCTAGCCCTGGATCTCTACCAGCTATTTACAGAGAGGGCAGCCATCCTGTCAACAGAATAAGGAGAGACACGCTGAGGACCCACTGCTGGGTCTTGTTGCATGATGCTGACAGACAGATCAGTCTGTTCCACCTCCCAGTCTCTTCTCGGTGTTTATTTCCTTGCTGCCCCATGACTGCGGGGTTTCACTTGTCCTGTAAGTCACTCCCCAGGTGTCTGCTCCTGAGCAGCAAAAGCAGACTGGGGAGAAAGCAGAAGTAAAGGCAACGGGATGGATGAAAGGGAGAGAATCCAGACAGAGGGAGAAAGGCCCCAGAGAAAAAACAAACAGAGGGTGGGGGGAGCGACAGAGGGGGTAGGAAAAACAATCAGGAGGATGGCGAGAGGGAAGAACAACAGACAGCAAGAGGGGCAGGAGGATGGAAGAGAAACTGAGATAGCAGACAGGCAAGAAAGAAGCAAAGGGGAGAAGTCAGAGGGGTTCAGAAGGGGGGCCAAGGGCAGATCGTGATGTAATAAGAGAAAGAAAATGAGAACTTGGAGAGTGGGATAAACAAAGTCCATCTCGTAAGAAATCGTTCTCTTCAGACGTCAAGGTGAGCTTCCTCATCAGTTTATTCAGGTCAAATGAGACGGGAAATGGAAGAGTTCTTTTTCCAGAGTAAACAAGGAGCAAAGAAGTAAATAAACATAGAGGGAACTGCGCTCTCTCTTCTTCCTTTGGAAGACCTCCTCTCTGCTTCACGCAGTGGAGCTGTTCTTGGCACCAGGAGCTAAAAGTTCAGCGAACGCAGCTCCTTCCCATGCACCTCTCCTCCCTCTCCCACCGAGATCCAGCTGAATATCTTGCTTTATCTTTGGAATACACGTGTCTTTGAGAAGGGCCTATTTCTTCTCTGTTTGAACATGAAGCACTCGGTTGCTGCACGGTAATAACAACTCATTGCAGAACCTAGCTATAGGTCATTGCATACTCTGGTACGCCTTTCCCAAATGAACTCTTGTAAGTTACCACTACCATTATTATTGTTAACTTACAAGTACCAGGACAGGTCTTGCAATATCAAAAAGAAGTTTCTGACTTAAAAACAAAAAAAAACAGGAAAAAAAAATACAAATCCAAAACCAACCAAACCGAAAACCAAAACACCAAAAACCCTAAAACAAATGGTGGCTCCCCATGTCTGGTCACACATTGCCACCTACTGGCACCCGCCCCTGTACCCTCAACAGTGCTAAGGCGGTTTGGATCAAGAAACGGGCTGTGATGCAGAGAGGAAGAGCAGCAGGAGGACACAGGTTGGTATTTGAACCCAACACGCGTGTCACAGGTGTAGACAGTGAGTACTATTATACACTAGCATTGCCCACGCCCAAGCAAACACGTCCACCAGCTTGGATTTTATGGCTCTAAAGCAGCAATCAGCTCTCACCAACCTCCTCCTTTGTGTCTCTGTACATTCCCGAACAGGCGAAGGACGATTTCGGGTCACCCCTGTGCCATCCCAGGAGAGCTGGGACAGGGGAGGCACAACGGCAGCGTGTCCCCTGCCACCCGGCACGCCCAGGCCCACAGCCGCCCTGCCACAGCAAGAGAAGAGCCAGGCATTTAATGCTGGGGAAAGTCAGCAAACAGAGCACATATCCCTCGGGAGCTGTGCCCGCCGGGCTGCACAAACCAGGGGAACGCGGACAGAGCCGAGGGGGGCAACTCGCCCACCTATTGTGCTCTTCGCAGGCTCTCTGCTAACCTCACCACACAGGCTCCACTTCACATCTTTCACACGCTTGACATCGAAACACTGCTTATGTCCCCTCGTGGCGAGAGGCCAGCCCTGCAGAAAAACGGCATCTCTGCATATTTACCTTAAAACCAAACCCCAACACATTCAAATCCACTGCGAGTATTTCTAATGCAAAGTTTGACAAAAGAGGTTCTCACTAGGTCACAGCATCTGCTTCGCTATTCACATGACGACACGACTGATGAGCTGTACCAGCGACTGTGAAAGCCGCCAGAAAACCACGGAAATCATACTTGCACAACATTTACAAGTGCTGTCACCCGTTACACCTGCATCCGTCCTGTCACACAGCTGGCAAACCTAAGCACTACATCAGCGGCCTTGACAACCGCATGTAAAATCTGGCCTTGGGAGAGAAGGGCAGAACCGTGGCGAAATGTCAGCGCCACTGAAATCAGGCCAGGCTTGCTGTTGATCCAACAGGATGAGGATACTTTCATCAAGTTACTTTAAATAGCAGAGACAAAAAGAAAGTTTCAGACTGGTCCAGACTACTGCTGGTCTCATATCTTGCCTCAAATGTCCGCAGAACAGCTTTTATACAATAAAAGAGACAGAACTACAAAGCGCATGATTCCCGAGTGCCCGAGAACTGTTATCACAGCGTTCCCAACTCGTGACCGACCAGGCAGACCATTAACAGCCATACCAACTGCACCATGTGCCAGAGCACTCAAAAAACCCCGAGGGATGTTCTGGTAAGGTTTCTTACAGTGTGTTCAAGCATAGGGAGGAAGCTTGGGAAGGAAGGTTTCACGTTAAGTCATTCAGAAGGAATTAGCTGGAACACAGATATCCAAAACCAGTCTTTCCACTCACTAACCCAGAAAACACTTTCTATAGCTCTTCTAACCTACCATGAACTTTCCAGAAAGAGAAAGAAACATATTTGCCCTCACTGACTCTCACATTTTCAAAGCCGATCATGACTGAAAGCAATACGAGTTCCTCTTATTTTTCCACTTTCCAGCTTTGCCTATTTAGGCTCTGGAGTTATCCAAAGCCTTACAAATCAGTTGTTAGAAAAACAATACATCACGGCAGCCAAGCCAAACCCACCTCAGCCTTTCAGCTGACACATTACAAATACTTAATCAGCGCAAACGGCTAGCATCGATAATGTGCCACCAATAATTACACAGAGAAGCCACACCAGGCATAGGTGAGCAGGAAACAGCCATTTAAAGTAACGAGCGTGACTTTTCCTAGGCCTTCCTCCTCTCTAGGGATTGGCAAGGCAACGAATACAGGTGTCTGAAAACCAACCAGCTGGGAGGCAACTTGAAAGGAGAGCGTGGTTCTGCTCCACCTTTATTTTCATCTCCCACGCTGTCTTCATAATCCAAGGGAACGCCGCGTGCCACCGGCTTTGCAGTCCGGCGTGGGAAGGCTCAAATTTCCCTCACCTCCATTACCCGTCGGATAACTCCAGGGATGCCAGAGTAGATTCATGCTCCGGAAAGGAAAGCACACCTGGGGAAAAATCACAACCCCAGGAGAGGAAGGGGTTGTGCAGACAACACAAAACAGGACAGCAGCAAGAACGCTAAGTTAATGTTGACATCAGCTCCCCTGGCCCACGTCCCAGTGGATTGCTCACCACACAGTGCAGCTCAGCCCTACAAAGCTTTCCACATTTATTTGCAGTTTCACTTTTAACCAAAGAAATTTCAAATAAAAAAAAAAAGAAGTTATTGTAATACACTTTAGTAAACCACGTAACCACATTAGCAGGAAGATCACCCAAAACAGCCATGAGCACAGAGTGCCTGAATTTTTTTTCTCATACAAGGCAAACTTGGAGTCGTTTTCCCGAACCTGGCAGCGTTTCAACAGTTAGAAACTTACGGAAGAGAGGAGCAGTAAATCCAGTTCCTGTTTTCTCCTGTAGGAAATCACCTCGAGCTATGGTTAAATCATAAACTAATAAGGAATATGTAGTTAATATGAGGTTACGTCATCCTAGAAAATCGGAAAAAAGAGTACTTACACACCTCAATAGGTACAAGTATCAAAATAATCCTATCAGAAAAGCTGTCTCAGGACCCGGGAAGCAGGCTGTTTCCGGAACCAAAGGGCTGACAGGAATTACAATCATTAACAGATGCAATAAATAGCAGGGTTGCACAACTCTGGCTTTTCCAGAAGGCAGCAAAGTGCTTTTCTGTGAGCACACACACCCAGCCCTGCCTGCTCCAGGAAAGGCATTCTGCTAAGGGAGAAACTTGGAAGAATCTGTTTTCCTTTTTTCTGCTTTTCAACATGACTTCTCGCGAAACACAGTCTAACCCCTTTTTTTCCTAATGTAAGGGGAGAAGGACATAGGCAGCAGACATATGAGCCTGTGAACAGATAAAAGCTATTCTACAAGAACTACAAAGGAACTTATCAAGCCATGAGTAATTTACCTGATTGTTGAATAAATAAAAGGAACCCGCAAATGAGAAATAGTTTATACGAACCAACACAGTATTTCACAGCCAGTGCCAAACCAATCAAACCTACGGTATCTACCAAGGAACAACACCTTGCCAGTCACAACACCGTCCGTACAAGCACAGATAAAGGAGGACACCGAGTGTCTAGGATTCAGACTAAGACGAAACAGGTTTTTTCTGCATTCTGCCTCTTGGTCTGTGCTTGGGAGTAATCTTACTTAATAAGAAAAATGACGCAGCTGAAAAAGAGAATTGCTCATTTTTTCCTACCAGATGGCAGGGCTACCTCAGGATTTCTAGTAAAATGAAAAGTTTTCAGCTCAGCTTAGATCAGCAGCCAAGGAAAGATTAGGTTTTTTTCCTCAAAGGCAGTGCAATGAAGCTGAACCACTGTTGCTCAAAGCAAATAAGCCAATATTCTAAAATACCTGATTTAAGAACACCATCAGTCAACTGTTTTAACGTGCTGCTTACTAAAGCATTTTACTCTTCAAAGTGTTAATTTGGGGGTGAAACTGAAATTATTTTGCCTGAAACCCTGAGGCTGCAAACTCTGGATCGTATCCTTGCCATCTCTGTGACTACTGGGTTGAGTAAGTTACTCGCAACCAAGAGATTTTTAGATGTCCACATAAAACCCCAGACAGAGCTGAGGTTAATTTTTTAATTTTTCCGGTTTATTCACTGTAATAAAAGGAGAGCTCGGTGTACTTTTTGGGAAAACAACCCAAGTTCTTCCTCCGGTCCCACGGGAGCCTCAGTGCTTCCCACCCTTGCCGCGGCCCGCTGCCCCCGCCTTCCCTCACACAGAGCCAGCCCCCGCCCCGCTGGCGGGAGGGCCCTGCCGCCGGCCCAGCGCCCGTTCCCCGCCTCCCCGCCCGGCGACGCGGGGAGCCACCGACCGGCGGGGAGCCACCGACCGGCGGAGAGCCCTTGGAGGCCGCAGCCGGCCCCGCACGGACCCTCCGGGAGGCGCCTGAGGCCCGCTCCCCGCGGGAGGCGGCCGGAGGCGGGCGTCGTTCCCGCCTAGGGACAGGTGAGGGAAGAGCCCCGGCCGGGCTGCGGTGCGGGGAAGGGAGCGTACCGGGAAGGGTGGCCGGGTCCTCGGGCACGGGCAGAGCGGGATTTCTGCAGTGAGATCCGACGGAGGTGGCGGCTTCGGCGGGGAGCGCTGTCGGGAGGTCCTGCCCTCGCCGTGCCGTGGTCCCTCAGGGGCGGGCGGGACAGAGCCCGGGTGCGTCCATGTGTTGTCAACAGCTTGGGCATATTCTCGCCCAATGCCAGCAAAGGTGGTATTTTTAGCAAAACAGAGGTCGCTCTCGCAAGTTAGGAGCTGTCAGAAGTCCGTTTGGCTAGGAACTGTTGGCTTGCTGCGTACGTGCGCCAGTGCACCGGGCAAACCAGACCCGGGACGAGCAGAGCTTGAAACACAAGCTGTGGTCTGCCGGCCTCCTACCTCGGCTCTTGCAGAGGGCGAAAAATAGGCTGGTGACCACGGCACGGCACGCTGGGACACAAAAAGCATAGCTGGCCTTCCGTCAGGCGCTTGAAAATCATATTCTGCGCTGCCTCTGGCTCAAGATGCGCTGTCATCCAAAATGAAAGTTAAATAACAAAAGAGATGTTATTCTCCTTGAGACCCAGGTTGAACGCTTACGTTCTGATTTGGAGAAGCAAGTTGGCAGAGCTCTCCGAGCGATAAGTTGTAGATAGAGAGTTACGGCTCTTCAATACGTTGTTAAACACTCAAGTAGGAGCCCTGTGGTTCTCAAGTTAGGCAGCCTGGTTGTCAACGCTCTGTGCCATTCTCCTGTCTCTAAAAAGGGGGATAACGAGGCACACTGAAGGAGATGATGTTGGGAGAAGGGAAAGAGGTAAGACGACAATTTGTTCGACTCAAATTCAGGCAGAGACAACATTCCCCTGCCTTACAGTTGCAGGGGAAATCTGGATTTAACTATCAAAAGTTTCCCTCTCCAGTTAGAGCTCTCCGAAATCCTTCTCCTGTCCAATACCCTCTAGTAAACAGAAACTCCTTGGGTATTTACCTGAAAGTATGTTCAGTCCAGCCTCAAAATAACCGTTTAACGCAGGACTCGGCAGCTGAGCCGGCTGCACACAAGCAGATCGCAAACAGCCAGCGGGGTCTGCGGGAGCTGCGGCGATCCGGGCTCAGCGGGTGCCGCTGAAGCAATCAGTGGCACTTCGTCCCCTTCCCTAATTAATAAATGTCGCCACGTGTAAAATCCGGAAACATGCAGATAAAGACGACATTTTGCATTGATTTGATACACAGGTGTATACACTTGCAGATTTCTCAAAATACTTTTCTTGGTATGCCTGTTTTGCCCGGTCCTGATGCCTTTCAGAAACCAATTAAGGAAGTCATTAACGGAAGCAGAACGTGCTTTTAAGTTGGTATCAGATTCAGCCCAAGCCTCGAGACAGAAAACTGTCTCCGTAAGGCCGATCTGCCAACTAAGTGACATGGCTTGGTTTTCCCCTTTAACCAAAGCTGACCTCATGTAAACGTCTCACATCCTCTTTACTGGTGCGGAACGGCGAAGGGCAGAACTAAGGGCAGGAGGAGACAGTCCATCCTCCTGCTCGCGGAGCCGCTTCCCGCTCACCGGAATCGAGGCATGCTACTAGGATGAGGGATGGATACCCATCCCACTGCAGCTTGTCCTACAGACGGCACAGGAATACCCTTCCGTCGGGGCATCTGTCAAAAGCATCGACAACATTTCCTAGTCTGTTTTCAAGTGAGCTACTTGAAATTTTGTATTTCTCTAATTATCTGAGCTTGGTAGAAGCACTGTTGGAGCCTCCTTCAGTCAGCAAGCTGAGGTTGCTAAACTGCTGTGTCAGAACTGTTGCTGTTGTTGCGTTCAAGGTGTAAGAAGGAAGCGATGTTGAGGTTTCACGCACAAAGTGACACGCGGATACACCACTATTCCCTGCGCTTGGAGTTGATGTCCAGTGCTATGATTTAGCCTTACAGAAAACACTAGTCAGAGTGCTTAACTGCAGCGGTGATTCACCTACCCATAAAAACAGATTAAACTGTAAGCTGCTTTTCAGCATCATTGACTGAATAGAGGTGGTGAGAAAGCTCAGGGTCGGCGTCCGGCATGTCGGGAACTTCACGCAATCTAGCAGGAGAAACGTGACAAACATCTGCACTACGTGATGCCAGTTAAATGGCTGCTCACATGTTTCTCTGGTGAGTAACTGAGAACTCATTCTCTGGTTCCTACTTTAAGGACCTGGCCTTTTCTTTCTTTAGACTGAGCTGCAGCGCAGGAAAACACTGGCCTTGCACGTATAGAGGACCAGATCACAGCGTTTCCTAAGGTATCTCACAGATTTTATTTGGATGCACTGCAGTTGCTCAGACTTTAGGACAGAAATCAGTTCATAAGCAAGCGTCTCTGTGCTGCATGCGAGAAGCTTAAAGAAACAAAACCCTAACAAAAATTATTTGTTATTTTTAGTGCCTAGGTAAGTACTTCTGCAGCAGATAGCTGGGATTTTCCAATAGGCAACAGGGAAACACCTAGAGTTGGTGACAACTCCTCCTTTAGGTCTCACTGATATTCCAGCTTCTGCGTTCATTTTACACACGGTCAGGTCAGTCACTTCTAAACACTGTATTTTGTGTCACACGAGGTAAATTCCGACTAACAAGCCAAGAGTGCTTTATACACATTTGAAATATCACTGCCTACAGTCAGATTGCATTTGTAAAAGTCGTTTGTCTGATACCTTCTAGTCAAAGGACTACGCTGTAAAACAGAGCACGCAGGCCCAGGCAGTACTACTACATTTTTAAGTCCATGAAGTAAACCTTACTGGCGCCTAAGTGCCATATTTCTTCCAAAGATAGATCTACCTGTGAGATCCTCCTGAAGAAGTAGCTGGCAGCAGCTGACAGTCGCGGGTGTTTTCCAGAGTTCTGCAGTGCTACACAGGCATGGCCAGAGAAGCCAGGTTGCCTGCTGGGAAGAGTTTGGCCCAGAGCAATCTGTCACGTAGCCGTGGCCACCGAACGAGTCTTTGGCAAAGCGGTGGGGAACGATGGCTGGCATGGCCTGGGTAGGCTCAACTCCCACTCCTTCGTTCCAGCGGCTTCATTACATTTACTGTCAGCCAATTTGCCACAAATCACATACAGTCACTATACTATAGTATATAAAGTATTTTAACGCCACGCTGAAGCCAATTTTTTTGGTGCTGCAGGGGTTTCATGCTGTGATTTTACTTCTTTCTTGTAGTTCCGAGGACTCATTTCATCATGACCTCTTTTGAAGAAAGCGAGACGGAAGAAACAGTAACGTGTCTCCACATGACCTTTTACCATCCTTGCCAAAAAGACAAGATGATGTTTCGTTGCTTGAATTTCCATAGGCGAGAACAGGTCAGGGCAGATGAAATGGCCAAGTTTGGCCGCGATTCTAATGTCTGCCATTATAACTTAATGGATACTCGTGTTTCTCGGATTCAGTTTTCACTGCAGTTTTACAGGAGACTGAACAGCTCAGAATTTTGTTTTGAGATCAAGAACATGAGCAAGAAAACAAAACTGATTGTGGGCCAAACAGAACTGGGTTACTTAAACAAAATCGACCTGCCGTGGAAGTGCATCATTTGTTTTGGGGACTACCAGATTTTAGCAGAGGTTCAAGAAGGGGAGTCCATGGATTATTTTGAGACTGACTTACGCCTGGCCGAAGAGCCAATCGTACAAGAAAGATGCCAGCCATCACTGCCACCTATACCGGAGAACGGCATTTCTTCTTCCTTGTTTCCTTCCCAAGGCAACAGCCCCATGGAGACTGATGAAAACGAGTCATGCTAGCAGGGAGAAGGAGGCCGGATCAGATTTTGATCATTTGAAACCTGCACAACTTCCGAAATTGAAGGCTGTCATCTCAGTCCACTGTTCTTGATGGTTCGCACCGCTGCGCATCAGTCTTCTTGCTTGCTGTTTCCAGCACAGGCGTACCAGAACGTATTTGTTCAGCAGAAACGGGTTCCTGCCGCTGTCTTCACCAGGGCACGCGCGCTCTCTGATCACCCGTTGGCCACGTAAACGTGTGGGAGACACGAAGGGCCACTCGGATCCATGACAGCAGATTCGATTCAAGAACTGTGACGACATGCCTTGAAGGTATATTTAACAGGCATTAATACAGAGCATGCAGAACAGTGTTTTAGCCCCAGCATTGGTCAGCTAACTAGGGACACGATGTCTCGCTACATTTTTTAATGCTTCGTGCTTTGCTTTTGACATGGAATTCCAGACAGTATTTTCAAGCCTAGGTTGTAACTTCCCAGATTTTGCAGCTGAGAAGCACTTTGTCAGCATAGTCCTTTCAAGTTAATGTTTTTATTAACTTTGCAGCGACATTTTTCTTCTATTCTTAAAATGAATTAAAATATATATTTAACTACTATATAAGTTAACTACTTTTGCTTGTGAACGTAAATAAACATGCAGTGTCAGTGATCACGGTATGTAAAAATACAGATAAATTTTGTAATAAAAGCATTTGGTTGCCTAGTAAGGATTTGCTGTCTTCTACAACCACAATCTAAAAGCACTTAGGGTGAATAAAATTATTTCCAGGACAATCCAGGTAAGAAATTTTCAGTGGTGCTATTCCAGGCTTTCTAAAAGCAGCATTGCTCCGGGATAAGAGTTGACTAAAATGCTTTCAGCACGTTTTCTATGTCTACCCCCCACCCCAAACTCTCTTACAATTTTGTTTTCATTTAAGTGTTTCTCAGGCTGTTTCAGTTAAGTTTTTCTTTGCTAGGGGCTCAGCTTTTCATAGGCACTTGTTTTTTTGCCAAGCATTTCAGTTTGTTTGAAAGACACACCGGAAAGAATCAGAACAGAGCATACGTAAGAATTACCCATCTTATCATCCCTAAACATTAGGCTGCATTTCAGCATTAATCATTCCAATAAAACCGGGATTATAACTGAGGGGAGGACAGCTGAATTACACAACGTAACCCGAGATCACGGCAAACAACCACATGTGGGAGAAAGTCATGGGAGAGGCCATGAAACTCAAACACAAGCTTACGCAGGATTTTGTTTGTCTCTTCATCTCATCCTTGCCAAAAACACCTTCTTCCCATGTTTTCTGCTCTTTGAACTAGGCTCCGATACGCAACTTCTACAGTCTTTGGCCTAGGTGCGCAACGCAGCCACCGTCTTGGCACAAACGCCTCTGCCGCGCACCCAGCCCCTCAGCTGAACAAAACAAAGCCGAGTAGGTGTCACCCTGTCACCGGACACGGCGCTACTGGTTGCAGACTTCCAGTAGTTGTTGGCTGCTCGGCTTTTATATGCTTTTGACCTGAGTCTTCCTAGTCTTTAATTAGACAGAGCAGCCAATACCTGCAACTGCAAGCTTTTTCTCTAGAAAAAGAGAGCAAGATGCAAATGCAAGCTGAAACAAGCTCCTACACATAAAAGCTTTTACATGCAATCTCATATAAAATGCATGGGATTTCTTACGTTCGCTCATTTGGCTCGTGTGGGAGGGAGGAGGGAGTGTTAGTTTTGCATTCCCAGTAAACAGCTCTCTTCCTATTAGCGCTCATAAATTATTATGGATGACATGCAAGTTCTTGCTTTATACTGCTTTGGGCTTATAAACCAGGTTGCTAATTCTACCACTAAGCAGCATTGTTATCCAATTCCTATTCAGTGGCCCCGTCACGTAGGACTTAACCTATGACACTGATCATATTAATTGCTTACACTTTCTGGGCTATTATCGAAAGAAAACTGACAACTCCCATCTCAAATTTTCAAGCGCAATATATAAACAGAAGCATGTACAAACAGTACTTACCTGAGAAAAATCTTCGGTCTGGTCTGCAGAGTTCAGAGTGCTGCGTCTCCGTAGATTTTGTGTTCACTCTGTACAGAGGATATCCGCATATCTAGAGCGGAGCATTCCTTAGGTACATCTCCAGGAACCAGGAGAAAACCTTGGGAATGGGAAAAAAACAAACAACCATTTAATGGTTTCCAAACTAATCATTTCTACGATTATATTTACCTGGGGTAAGAATCAACCCCAAAATATGCATTAAAAAATGAATCCTCTCCTAAGAGGATCCTATCACTGCGTTAGTTTGACCAGCAGAAGTTAAGCTTGACTGAAGAAGGAAGAGTTGTTTCAGTACGGGCACAGCAGAACGTATTTTGTTCACCAGAACCAGATTCTGCTTCCGCCTCCCCTCACCCCAAGGCTGCCATTAGTCATATATGGCTAACTTAATTGTAAGAAATACTACACACACAAAGGCAGCTAACATTTTTCTTAAGTTTTTGCTTGGCTCAGCTGTACTAGTATAGACAATCATGAAATACTAAAAGACAATGCTGAAACACCAATTTTACGCTTCACCAAGTAACTCTGAGCAGACTGCCCAAACAGTCACGTCAAACGATGTTATATTCCACAGTGGCTCAACTTCAGCATAGAAACATATGTATAGCCATTAGACAAAAAACTTAAAAATAAGAGTTTCCTGCTAAAAACACTGTATTTCCTATATACAGACAACTGAAATGGTGCAGTAGCTCAGCCAGCCATGAAGGCAAGGAAGCTGCTTGCCTTACACAAGGAAGGTTCCCTTACCTTTGAAGCATGAGGGTACAGCTGCTCGTTTCTGACAGAAGAAGGGCTCCACGCTCCAAGCTCCTCAAGTCCTCCACTGCCGCAGCTTGTGAGAGCTTCCCTTCCAAAGCAAGAGGTCTCAAGAAGGGATGCTATGGAATTCACTAGTTAGACACAGCTAATTATTTATTAACACCTTCCTTAGTTAGCTGACGCATAGGTAATTTTGGGTAACGTTTTAACAATTCATCTTCACACACTGCTTTCACTGTGCACGACATGGCAGCCACAAAACCAGCCACAGAGAAAACATTGCCAAACATAAGACTGACTGAAAATTTTAATGACTTCTAAATTTGTACAGATACGCATTTTACAGTGCTGTTCAATTGTTTCACAGGAGCTGTTTATAGCATCTTTCAATTTCTTAAATTTTCACCGATATTGGCCGTAATTTCTTCAGTCAGTCGGTGTGGCGCACTGAACCCTGAAAAGCAGAATGCTATTAACCGTGGCTACAGAACATGCCCATCACAGTAAAAGCCTTCAGCCCGAGTCAGCCTCCTTTTTCCTGTTTGCTCCTTCTACAGGCAGGACCATCAGCGAGCTTCCTTCCCGAAAGCATGGTCAGGACAAGCGAACCTCACGTTCACCGATCAGGGACAGTACTGACCACTGCCGGGTAAAGTTAACAGTTTCGGCTGGTAAAAAACCATGTTATTTACATGTTGAGAAAGTTGCCTTTGTTTCCATAGGAATATATCATACAAATAAACGTTCAAGAGAAGTTACAGAGTAGTACCTTATGCCAAACCAAAAATATACATTTGATGCGTACAAATTTTTAAAGCTTATTACAGGCATTGCAAATGCAGATAATTACATTAAAATATTTTCAGTGACATAGCTACAATTGAAATTAAGAAACGGAATGTTATCAACAAGACTGATCTGTTCGTTCATGTTGATATTTGTACCTATTTAATCCAAGTGTGCAGTATTTTCGTTCAAGTTATCATGAAGAGGACCACGCTACGGTGACCCTAATACTATATATATATATATATAGTGTGTGTATATATATATATATAAAAAAAAAATATATATATAGTACTAATACTATATATAGGCTCGGATGATTTAAAACAAGGACACGACTTACACTGACAAATTCAGTTCTGCTGATGATGCAGATTTAGTACCTAGCACAGCGTGTTGCTTTTACTCCACAATGGTGGAGTTACACCCCGTCCCCCTTTTTTCAGGGGAAAAACCAGACAGCTACACAAAATAACAGTAGAGTAGAATGGCTTTACTGAAACTTTGGGGAAAGCTTGAGATCTACAAGTGTTCTGCACGTTCTCTTCAGTGAGCTTTTTCTTTTTTTAAAATGTGTAACTTACATCAAATACCGGGGGAGACCACACGATACATGACGCCAGATTTGCAGTAACGGAACACCTCCTTGAATTTCAGTCCGCATTAGCAGTATTAACCATCCAGTTTAGAGGCACAGGAAAGCTAGAGCACTTCAACACAGTTTTTTAACTTCAACTTTCCCCCCCCCCCCCCCCCTTTTTAAAATGCAGATATAGGAATTCAGTCTTTAGGTTCTTGTTCTTCCCACCCCAGCAGCAGAGCAACCATCCCTCCCCCAGTCTGCTCAGAGAATGTTGCTTTCCAATACTTGTTCCGGTCGAGCCGAACTGTAAGTTTTCCGCAACTAAAGAATTTTAAGGACCACGCAGTAACAGATGTTGGTCTGTTCGGGGGGGCGGGGAAATCAAGACTTTGGTCCTCCCAGTTCTCCGCTAGATACTGGTTAAAATTTCCAGTTTGAACGCAGAAAGAATTTTTATAGTTGTTTTTCTAGCTAGCACACACTTACTAAGTCTGGCATATTATACAAGACAATATCTTACCTAACCTGATGATTTATACTATGTTCATTGAGGTTACCTGTGCTTAGCATGAAGTAATAAAAAAAATAAACTAAACGGAAAGAGGACAACACAAGGCTAGGAAGACTGTAAGCTAGACAGGGAAAAACTGCAATTTACCATGTGTGAAATTTGTTTTGCAGCTGGCTAAATACGCCCTCTAAATAGCTAAAGAACAAGTCAAAAAGCACATATCGGAAATAAAAATTTTTTTAAATTATGTTTCTATATTCAAGTATTAGATAAATTATGTAAGACTGTTTCGGAGAGAAGTGTTAAGCCATTGATGGATTTTAAAAACAAAATCAGTAGAAACATCATCCAGAAGAAAAGGCTCGTTAAAATATAGATATGTCAAGCTATGAAGCTTAAATTAGTGCAGATAATTTTATATTAAATCCAGATATCCAGAAATATACACAATAGAATCATCCCAGTTTTCGTAAAAGTTTAGAAGGTAGATGATAAAATTGCACTTAATTCTGAGTTAATTCAGATAGCAAGTCATTCCCATTCCTTGCTGATCAATTTATAAGAAAAAGGGAACCACATTATAAAAGAGCAAATCGCGTTTATACATTCTATTTCACTTTCCAACATTTGGTCATAAACGAGGGCCACGCAGTTTCACTACCTGTCTTGGCGATCAGAATCAGAGATCCTTACACCTGATGCAGACAAATCTAATACAGGGTTTACAAATCCGGCATATTCTGAATTGCCATTATCATCCATTTCAGCGCTAACAAAGTCATTCTCCCACTCCAATCCATTAGAATCGTCAGAGGCTGAAGCTGGATGACTTCCCGTCTTCTTGCTATTAAATTTCAGCGCCGCCCGGAGTATATCTTCTTCTGTTTTGGAGCGTTCTCTCATTGGAATCATTCTGTTCATGCCTGCGATTTAAGACATGTTTATGAAAAAGACATAATTTTGAGGGAAGTACCTTTACGTTTGTGTCAGAACATCAGAAGAAACAACAAGAATCCTTTAGAGATCCAGACTCTGGTAATTCCACTCCTGAGTATCACCGTATTTTTTTCTGGTGGTGGTGTTCCCATTAAATCCATACTTTGCAGTCAGTTTTGGCCCAAATGAACACAACAGCCAGTGATGATGTTTTACAGAGTCGTAGGGAAGACAGACAACATAGTGAAACAACTCACTAGCAGTGTTTATTACTCCTCTATATGCAGCCTGCTGCCCTACGTTATGGGCACGTAAATATTAGAAGATTTTTGGTATTGTGCTGTTTCCAGAAAAGCTGAATGTCTGGGAAACCCTGTAGTACTCCTGTAACTTTCTGACAAACAGATGAAACACTATCATGTGAAACATTTTAAACAGCAGCTAAAATTTCCATAGATATCAGGTGCATTTATCTAGGAAAGGTCTTCAGTTGGTCTGAACAGGTATAATTAATTTCACAGAAAATAAGGCAAAACATTGGTCAGAAAACTGCACAAAGACATCAGAGGTGCTATTTTTTTGGTCAGTTATTATCGACTTTATCACGGTGTATCAAAACCCTCCCGCACCACTGGAAAGGAAAAAGGGGAGAATTTACGCTACTCCTCTTATTCACTAGACTCCTTGTACGTTCCCAAATAAACTCCCTTTTTAAATTAGAGTAACTAGCTAACTATTAAATTATAATTAGAAAGTTACATATTGCAAGAGAAACACGCAACTTTTTTGGGGGGGCGAAGGAGCTACAGGAAAAAAATATCTAAGAGGTAAATTTCTCCATCAGACTCAGATGATTGATTTTACGTTAATGTTTCATGGGTCTTTCAAAACATAGCTATTTTCAACTTGATTATTCCTTTGGTATCAACGGCTCACTGAAGCTGTTGTCCATCCAAGATACACTGCCCAAAATACCAACACAGCACTAGTACTACAAGTTGCTCATCATGTACGTGACACCAAAGAATGAAAACAGAATCACGGTATCAAAAAACCTGTATTTCATCCAGGACAGTTACCATCTCCATTTTCTCCTCACACCCTTTGTCTTTCAGTGTAATACTCTTTAGAAACTGTAACACTGCAGGGCACAAACCCTGCGTCTGCTGGGCTGGGACAGCTCCAATCCACAATCTCATTTCAGTACTACCATCACATAACGATTATACACTACCATTAGTAGTACATCGTCACGCCTAGTTCGGTATCTACGCATTCCCTGTTAAGAACCTCCTAATTTGGCAACTTTTCAGTCACGCAATGTCATCTTTTGTTACTGAGTAGTTGGATTTTCAGTTTGTTTTTTGTTTGGGTTTTGTTTTGGTTTCTTCCCCCCCCCCCCCAAAGGCTAGTACCTTTTCAAAACACTGGTTCTTCTCTACTTTGTGTTCAGCCCCCCTACAACTTTGTCTACGAACAGTAAAAATGTATGATTAGACCATAAATGAATATCCCAGATAACTGACCCCCCCCACACACACACTTTTTTGGCGTTGAGTCTCCGTGGCAGATTTTGACAGCACACACAGTAACTAAACCTCTTATCCCGAGCAAGCAGTCGGCCCTTTCAGGGAGACGGTTTTAATACACTTAAGTTGGGCCAGATCTACCAAGAATGTGCTAAAAAACTACTCAAAATCCTTGCACTATTGACTAATACTTCTTTCGAATGACCACATTCCATCCTTTGCAGCCATGAAAACAAGTTATGTTCTCAAGCGTAAGCCATCTTCCATAGGTTATCTTACCATCTCTTCTGCTCAAGATTTGAGGTTACTAGGGAGAAGAGATGCACTGCCATCACAACGACCAACTCGTAAAAATTCTTCCCCCTTGTAGAGCACAGGCTAGTAGGAATCAGAAACAGAACTATGCAGTTATTTTGTTCTCTGGTTTTAGGCGGTTTTTGGCACTTCCCAGCACTTACTATTTAGTTACCTCAAAACCAGGTGAATACTTACGGGTAAGTCAATGTGACAGTGATAAGAGAACAATGAAGAGCAAATATCACAGACTGTTAATTCTATACACAGAATTAAATTTCCCGAAAACAACAAGGATGATACAAGCCCGTATGCAACGAGACCCTCAACCAGTCAAATGAATGAGAAAATTTTGCATGCAGGTATGCCTGGCAAAGACTGAATCTTGCTCTCATCTCATTTTCAATTGTTACTTAGAAAAACATTACATTAAGCTAACACATAAGAGTGGGAAATCAACTCTGTGAAGAAGCAAAGAATGCAATTTTCCTGTTTCTTAAGCACAGTGTAGAATACAGAGTTCCCAGAACACTGTTGCTGCACTGCTGCTAATTATTCTTAATGTAAAATCCTATGTACTTCAACATACACGATCCCGCCCTAGCTTCAGTTCCTCTAGAATGCTCGTAGCTCTTGCACACACTAGCTAAAAAAAGATGCTGGGTATTTCTGGGTAAATCTGTCCCAAGTTAAGTCTTTCAAAACAAGCTTCTGAACCAGACATTTTAGTGCTCTTGACAGTCCTAAATGATTAAACTACACAGATTGTCAAGAAACAGTCTATTAAAGCGAAAAAAAAAATATGCTATGCATTGGCTAAAAGAAATCCTAGCTTATTTTTGGTGAGCTTTTCAAGAGTCGAGGTCTCAAAATTTCGGATTAACCTTGAAACAAAGACAAGAGCTTTTGCGGATTTACTCAAGAGAGCAGAAAACAGCAGGAGCAATTCGGATAGTTGGGATACTCACTTGGAATGCAGACCTAAGTTTCCAGTAGAAGTTACAATAAAAGTAATTAGGGTTTAAAGAAACAATGCTTCCCGAAATACTTCAGTCAGAGACTCCTGACCAACTTCCACATTTTAAAACACAGAAAAAGCTGCTCCTTCTGCTAGTGGCTCGCAAGAGGGCAGCATTTCTTTACCATTAGTTTTGTTGTGAGTTTACAAGTCAGTTCCACAAAATACAGGAAAAGACATTTACTAGAGGATCCAAAGAAATGAATCATTTGTTAGAGAGATAACCACAGTTATCAAAATAAACAATTTTCTAGGAAAAATAATTTACAGTTTAATCATTACACACTTGACAGAAATTCCATCAGAATTAACTTCTTAATCACCTTCCCTTTTAAAAATGACAAATTTACAATCAACGTAAACTGTCAGCATTTTTAATGAATTTCAGTTCAGAATGAAACTCAATGGCAGAATAAATACCTTCTTCATCTTCCCACTCTAAATCTAGTGAAGTGCTGTCATCATTTCCACTCGTCGATTTTGTTTTGGTCATTAAGTCACAACTGCTCTCTGTGTTGGGCGTCAGCACTGTAGCATCAGATGAAAGTCCTACATAGAAAAAAATTATTTTTAATTCAAAAACGTACTTGAATTTGAAGTTCGATATGGAAAACTGAACTTTCAAAGAAAGTTTTTATTGTGCTTTGTGGCCTTGAAACATCAGAACATGTGAAAAAGCACTTCATCCATCACTTCAAAGAATAGATTGTAGCTTTTTGATAGTGAACATCGCTAAGATATTACAAGAGGACATTTAGCAATACTGTCTAATTAGAACTATAGAGGAATTTTGTAAGCTGTAAGCTGGACTTGTGTGAAGACTTGCAAAAAAAAAAAAAACCAAAACAAAACCAAACCAAACCCACAAACCAACGCTCCCCCCCAAAAAACCCAAACTACAGCCAGTGTTTCCCCAAGAATTACCATCAGTCCTCCAACTTCTTAGTGACTATCACGTACTGTCATCAAAACGTACGGATATTAAGTTTATAAATTGTTTTCCTCTAAATTGTTAGTGGAATTTTTAAATACAGGCAGCCAAATCCTCTCCTGCACTTCATTAGAAAAAAATTAACCGTTAGTATGATTCTAATTATTTTGCTAAGAGATGGTTAAAAAAGCTGCACACACACATTTGCACCTTTAACACACAGTTCGGTTTTACAAGAAAAGTTCACTGCAGGGATCTTGCCTCCACAGAGGTGGTTGGAAAGCCTTTAGTAAAATAAAATCCATGTACAGGACTTGTTCGCTTACAGAACTTGCTTTTGAGGACTGGAATGGCCGCAGCACAAGCTGTATATGCTCTGTTTTTTCACACACTTGAACCATCAGGGATTACAGAAGAAAAGAAGTTTCTATCACATTTTTTTTTATACAGATATACACTTTTTTTTATACACACACATACATATATAAAAATATAAATAAATGATGTTTATCTAGAAAAAGAAATAGCACTCTGTGCTCCTCAGAGGCACTTAACATTTAAAGACATGCATAAGTAAAGGAAGACTTACTACTACTTCGAAAAGCTTCATACTGGAATTTTGTATTTCTTAAGAAAGAATCAAGATCTTCCTCTGCCACAGAGCTGTAAGAACAACGCACGTATTGTTTTCAGCTTTATAAACCTCTAGGGATGCCATAAAAGATACGCTAATCCACATGCCCCCCAGTCCTCTGCTACAAAGCACATAAACCTTTAACTAAAATCTTTATAAAATGATCTACAAAATGCCTTCCCATTCCTACTCATCACATCCTCTCCCAGTCCGAGCTTCTGCTCCATTTTTAGGAGTACTGGCAGCTAAAAATGAATTAACTTCTGACACAAAACAACTCTTCCCCTCTCATCTCTTGTCACTGTAGATAATGCCTCCTTAATTTTAAAATCCTTTTTTAACTAATGAATTCAAATCCTGCTACTGCAGTCCTTTGTTTCTAATATCTGGCTAGTTCCTACTCATGCCATAAAACCTCACTTTTCACAGCTCCCTTTCTAAGTGTATTTCCCTAGCTGAATATCCTTCCTATCCCCCTTCTCTTCCATTCAAAACAGGTTTTTGATTTTAGAGTTTTTTCTAAAATCAAATACTATTCCACAGTAAATTTCTTTGGGGTTTTTTTCATCAGTTTTGGGTTATCCCCCCCCCCCCCCCCCCCCGAACACAGAAGGTGGGAGTGAAGAAAATTAAATGAATAATGTTAATGAAGAAACAGGCAGACTATATAAACCATTCAACTCCCCATTTGATTAGTATGTATTTTTATTGGGCATTTCAAACAGGGTTCTGAAAAATAAAGATATTTTTATATTAGCCGAGATTTTACATATAAACACCATTTTAATATAAAACACTGGATTTTGTGTGTGTGTGTGTGTCTGTGTGTGTGTGTGTATTAGTAGCTGGGAGTAGGTTCAATTTTGTGTGTGTCAGTCTCATAACTACACTGAAAACCAGAATGAATGCCATCTACCCTCTAATTTTGCAGGTTAACAGTAACCAGTTTGCATTCAGTAACTATTCAGTGTGTAGAAAGCTGCAATGAATGAAAACAACTCTGACTTACAAACGCTGTGTATGTAAGGTTTGAAAAACATTTTTTTAGTGTGTGTGAGGGGGAGATGAGGAACAGGAGTAAAAACGGTCATGATTCTCAATCATCATTAATAAAAGTTTGATATCTTACCTCTGATATTCTCCATTATTAACAGCATGTGCTCTCTGTGTTATTCTTTGCTGTCTACGTTGCTATCAAAAGAAGTAAATTGTTGAAAAAGCTGAATGCAATCCCTCGGAGTAATATACTCAATACAGTAAACATTCCCTTGACTGCGACATTAGAAGGAGGATTATCCTCATCCTTGGAGCAGCCTAAGTACAACTCAGGAAAAGACTGACTTTCATTCAAATAAAGATCAAATTTTACGATACTGAAGGGACCGTTACATGCAAGTGATATTGTTTTTCATCTCAGAAATCTCCATTTAAAAGAAGGTAGCTTTGTGAATAGAACTCTCAACATTTTAACCTATTTCATGCACCAAAAAAAAAAAAAAAAAAAGGCATCAATTTGTCTAGAAACACGTGAACACCACCTCATTCATAATTGCACCTGTCCTCTATTATCTTCTCTTTTTAAGCCACGGGTATTTTCAATGCACAACTAACACCTGGGTTACGTTTGATTTGTTTTGCTCTGTGTGCAAGAACAGACCCCCCACCATTTAAAAAGAAAGATCTCCTACCGGTCCTTCTATCCCTGTACAAAGCTATACTGCCTCCCCTCTGGTTTTCCGGATCAGCACTAAGTGCTTCATGTATATTAATAAAAGCTTTGTTGCCTTGCAGGGCCAGAAGTATTAATACCGCTGCACCCTTAAGGCAGAAAGCTTTCATGGTATCACTAGGCAAAAACAGAATGAAAAATGCAAGAGACAAGCCGTAAATGCATTGATTTTGTAGTTACAAGAGGAACAACAGATGTCATGGGAGCAGGCAGGGTTCTGCTTCAGTTTTAGCATTTAAACAACTTAAGTTGTCTCAAGTTTTTTTTCCCTGCCTTGAAAAAGATGAGAGCATAAAAACTGGGCACATCAACTATGTGATTAAAGGTAAATCAGTTATGAAGCAGTAATTGTTCACTGATTATGACAAAGACTAGGATAAAAAATGAACGAGCTAGTTTTATAGACAAATCTGATGTATCTAGCTACTCTGTTTTCTGAAAAAAATCTCTTCTCAGCCTTAATGGATCTGTCCCTGCAAAAGAAAAGCAGGGGTAAATAAACCAGAATTTTTAATGTCCGCTTTAGCTTCATCTAAGAATTGCCGTTTGCTGGGTAATTAGTCTTGTGAGACAACTGCATTGGATCAGCTAGTATTTTTCAGTCCCAAGACGATGATGGCTTCGTTTCTTGACACATTTTCCATCTCGGGTATTTAAATAAGTATCAGAATAAGCAGATTGAAGCCAGTAAGGAAATGGCAAGTGTTGAAGAAGTAGAAATATCTCGTAATGGTGGTTATAGGAGAGAAGACTTAAGTCCACGGGGAGAAAGAGACAGGAATTTGGCACCAACATAGTTAACAAGTCTGTAAAAAAAACAATTACTGACATACGCAACAATTTTCTTTTAGGATTCAAGTACCCACATAATATCCAATTTAAATTATCTACCCATTTTGCCAGGTCACATACAGATCTCTAGCACTCTAAGTTTCAGGACACGCATATATTAAAATTCTCCGCTGTTACATACCCTGACATTTAGTAGGGCAACATCAGCAAGCCAAATTAGTTCTAAAGGGGTGCCATACTTACAATGGAAAAGCCATTTTCTCATTTAGAAGACTTCTACCCACAAACAGCAGAGAGATGAGTTACGTATTCAAGCGTGGCTTCTAATTTAGAAAGGTTAAATGCTTGATGCGTATCTATATGCTTCCTTTAGAAACCCTTTTAATCATTCTGGGTTTTGGGGGGGGGGGGTGTTTGTAAAGGAGATAAGTGGTAATAATTTTATGAGAGATTAAAATATCTATTAAATAAAAAAAATCTCTATAATGCCTTCTATCTTAGGTCCCGACTAAAAGAGGTGCACATTAAAAAGACTCAAAGACAACAAAAATAGCATTTCTTGCACAGAACTTCTACAAAAACCAGTTAAAGCCATAAAACAGTCTACTTTTGCTGACTTTATACAGACCAAAAGTGTTAAAAAAAAAAAAAGGGCAGGCAAAAAAAGGTCAGAAAGAATTAACCCTCCCATACCAAATGGCAAGAGGATAGAAAGAGAAATGTGAAATGAGACCTATACTTAGCGACATCAATATTAGATGAAAACGCAGTCATCACTATCAGTCTGGAAATAACAATTTCCAATTCACTCTCTTTTGAATATAGACAATACACTAGGGCTAAAGATCTCCCCTATACCTGTGGTAGATTTCAGACTTTTTCACTTAGTCTAAATCTGAACTTTTGAAAATTTACTTCTCATTGAACAGGTACCACATGTCTAGTGGACCATCTCCTTCAACACGCTACAACTGCAGCCGTACACATTATAGATGAACAGAAAATGTGAACATGTTCTTTTAACATACACATTTCTGGCAACCTGAAATTGGTGTGAGAACACATACTTTAATAGCTGATTAAGATGGCAAGAATATTAAATGCACTGATAATAGGTAACTCTTTGAACTGCAACATGAAAACCATTGGGAATAACTGCTATTGGGATACTAAAAACAGCCTCTGTTTTCGAAAAAGCAGGAAAACATAACGTGGCTTTTGTTTTGCTTGACCAAGCTCCAAAAGCACAGACACCAGACACCTGAAAGTAGGCACAGATATATTAAATAAAGACTACTGTTAAGTCATTACTGGACTTTGGCTACTGCACATACAAAGCACAAAATGATAGAACAATTCAGCTTGGAAAGGACCTCAGGAGGCCATCTAGTCCAACCTCCTGCTCAAAGCAGGGTCAACAGTGAATTCAGATGACTTGGGAACGCGTATCTTCACGTTAACACAAACCACAGAGGTAAGGAACAATTAAGCGAACAAATATATAAAGTACATTTTACAAGTCTAAATGATGTCATCACGTGTACTCAATTTCAGGTTTTTTTACTAGAAAACCATGACAGATCACTTTACGTTTAAGATCAGTAACTTCTATAGAAAGCAAGAGGTCTGTTAAGCTAATTACAGATTAAAATCATACATCTCTCATTCAAAATCTATACTCGGCGACATCAGCTGTTTCAAACAACTCTGATCGTTTTCAGCTGTTCCAGTCAGCTGTACTTTCAAATCGTGTATTTCTTTCTCTACTGGAATTTACAAGCCAAAGCAATTTCCTCATTACATTTCCTGAGATGTAAAGGATATATATTAGGAAAGTCTGCATACGTAGAAACAGAACAGAAGCTCTGATATATATTGGGGTCTTTTTCCCCTCACCTCCAAGAGCTTTTTCTGCTTTGCTGCCCTGGCTGCTTCACGTTGTGCAGCATATAAAGCCTCCTCTTCTATTCTTAACTTCTCCTCTTGTAAGGCTAACTGTATATGAACAAAATAATAATGGTTAACAAAAGCAGAACCTATCTATCTTCCTATGAATAAAGCCATAAGTTCAATAAAACAAAAGAAGAGCTACTAGAAAATAAAAATAAAATAAAATTGACTATAGCTAAAACATTTTTCTTCATTAACTGAATCTAACAGCTTCCCCCCACCAAACATCCCAAGACATTTTGATAGCTAAATATTACCCTGCTGAATAAACATCATTACTAGTGATTTGCTGTAAATGCACGTCGCATTTCATTATGAACTGCACAATGAAAGACTTAAATCTTTTCAGTTGCATATTTAATTGATACTTTATTACAAATCATTCTCAATTCCTACGCTGTATTCCACATCATATTCCATTAATTGCTGCAACACACTATAACAAAACGACAAATTATGGTTTTTTTCCTTAAGAAAAGCTCTGGAAAAACTGAGCACAAGGAAAGTTGAATCAAGTATACTCCTCATTTTGCCTTTCATAAAAAAAAAATAAAAAGTTCAAATTTAACAGATGTCAGTCAAGAGAGCCAGCCTATTCATTCTGTTTTTCAGCTAAGAGGCTATTAAAAAGAAGCAATCTCTGATGCAAACTTAGTTGTGCAGCAATCTCTTTGTGTATCTTGTAGACTAAAAAATACCAACTGAAAAACACAACCCAAATGTTTCGTTCACGCAAATGGAATCTCCTTGTCTTTATAGTTGATCCTAACTACTTTAAAAGAAAAACTATCCATACCATACTAGTTGTCGTAACTGCTTACCTCTGACTGAAGCTTCATATCAACAACTCTCTGCTTTTCAGCAATGGAGTCATAATGTCTGTCTTTCAAGTCAGCAATTTCTTCTTCAGTCAGAGGTCTAAAAGCATGGGAGAAACACAAAAAGACTCCATCTATTATTTACGCGTGACAACCCTAAGTTGCACTTAAACATACCCATATAGTCTTTCTTGACTGGTCCTTTAACGCAAATTCAACAAGCTGTGCTTTTGGCCTGCTCCTCCTGAGAACAGAGTTCCAAAGCTCCAGTTTACTCAAGACAATGCTGTCTCTTCTTACTCTTACAAAGCATTTTTTGTATCTTTATAGAGCACACATTTTCATAACATGGTTTGCTAACAGAACTACTGGAATAGAATGGCTAATATCATTGCGGTGTAAATCTCACTTTTTTTTCTTACTTATTTTGGTCCTCTAATTGTAAATTGTTCCCCTTTCGTCTGCTGCCTACTTTTATGTATCTAACAAACAAGACTGCAAAAGCATTGTAATAATTATAAGGTTTGCTATATTGCTTCTTTGGGACCATTGACAGGGAACAACGTTTTGGGAACTATCAGATAATACAAAGTGTCTAGAATTAGACAACCAAAACATAGACTTCGGTGCCTTCCTATGTTTCCTACAGAGCAGACCTTCAAGTTTCTACTGCTTACATAAATATTATGCTCACAAAAAATTCACCAGAGTTGTAGCCCTAACACCCATGTAACTTGAAATGCAGACCCTGGGAAGAAGAATAAGGATTCTCTTGGCAACATACTGTTTTAACTGTCTTGTATAGTTTTTGCATGATGCATCATCATCTAAACTGTTTTGCTGTGGTAAAGCATTAAGGCTAGTTTGACATGTATGCTTTCCATGTATCTAACAACAAAAAAGACAGAAAGGGTTTTGACAGGAACTCTGAAAAATTTGATAGTCACAGGAGGAGAGCAGAGGGAAGGAGAGGTCCTGAATCCAAGTGTCTTACCTGTGACTGCTTCCTGGGCTTTCCCCCTGTTTAAAAAAAAAAAAAAAAAAAAAAGTTTGAGTTTTTGAGAATCCCATCAATCAATCAATTTTATGATTTCATATTGGGCTTTTTCCCATCTTAGTTTCTCCCATATATTGGTTTCACAATTAGCGGGTAAAAAATCCCCTGTTTAAATGTGGAATTAAAAAAAAAAAAATCTTGTTACGCAATCAACTGAAGTGGCTGACTGAGTAAAACAAATAAGTACTTCCAACTGAAAATAAATATTCCAGTGGTGTATTTCAGGAACCCAACTCTTAGTCCTCATGTGTTTAAATTCAGAGCAGGGGATTGAAAATGTGGTGTGTCCCCCGCCCATTATCAAGCTGTATTACATTTATAAGAGTGAAGTTTTAAGGCCAACATCTCTTTTTCTGAAGTACTGTTCAGCCAGTTTACCCATAATTGTAAAGACAAAGCACTCCCAAAACTTTCCTTAGCAAAGCAATCCAGGTCCATTTATGTTCTCAGATAGAGAGCATTTGCTGAGTCTTACACAAGAGTTACACCAGGAGTAAATTCTCTTTCGAGTCTTCCCCCCCCCCCCTTTTTTTCCCCCCCTCTTTTTCTTCTTTTCTTCTTGCCTTCCTAATGTCCATAGCGCTCTTTTCCTGAAAGCTTTACTTCCCATACTCCCCCCAACCAGTTTTTTCTTAGTTCTTCATTTCTCCCAAAGTGTTAAATATTCATTCCTAGAGCAAGCAAAACTCCAAGTAAAAAAAAACCCGCAATTTAAGTCTACAACATAGCATAAAGTGGGAGGAAGATACAGATCTTGGAACCGTTTTTTAAGAGTGGTACTAGCAGGTTTCACATTCTGATCCAGGTACCTACCTCATCACTTTCCACCAGGTTCTCAAACTGCAGAGAAGAAGAAGTAAACAATCTTTACAATTCAATATAACAAGTCATTAAACACACACAGGAAATGTGATTGCTTATTTAATCTGTCTTGTAAAAACACTACTCCAATGATAACAGTGGGACTGCAATACCATTTATGAAAACCCCTACTTTCAGGGAAAGTATTACTTTTAGACTAGGACCCATCTTCTTACCAATGTTCCTTTTCTTAAACATTACATTCTCCTAAAAGAGTCAAAATTAAAAAAAAAAAAAAAAAAAAAACCTCATGTATTTCACTACAATTTATGTGACGGCCCTGATAAAAATGAAATATCATTAGCTTATAAGAGTGCTAATAATTCTGTGTCTCTGAAGCATTATAATATAAGCAGTGGAAGGAATGTTATGGCTCTGACATACACCAAAGCACCCGCTCCATTTAAAAACGCAGAAGATGTAAGGGGTATAGTGCATGCAACCTCTACCTCGCGTGGCAACTGTGATGCTTATCAAAAAGTACTTGAAGATGTATTCAATTTACAGAAAAGAGTTACTTTCTACCCAGAATTCGAAAAACAAACAAGCAACAGCAGCCCCTCTCCCAGCTTTGCACATAAGAAACTAAAGGTTAATAAAGGTAATGTAAAGCTTAATCATAGGAAGCCAAAAAAACCCCCAAACCGGGCAAGAATACACGGGGCATTCCAAGCTGCACAAACTCAACCAGCAAAAGTTTAACTATCACATAAAAACAAATCAAATGGAAATTCTCCGTACTATGTTCAGTATCGTCATCTTACATGTAGTCAATACACCAGACATGGAGGTCAGTACCCCCAGCAAGACTCCTTATTGACCTGTATACCGACTAATTGCTGTAAGCAGAATATCAATAACAATCCGGGAGGAGGAGAGAACCTTCTTCTCCCTATTATACTTCTGCTGCAGGAACCCTCTCTCACAACTGGAAGTTGCATGCCAAAACAGATTTCCCCACCATATACGTCTGCCCCCTTTCTTGAAAGCCAAAGCATCAATCACAGTTATTAATGTTATTCTCAGTAACGGGGGCAATCTGAAAGGTCTAGGACTTTTAGACCATAAGGAACACTCAGAGAAAGTAAACCAGGTTATTCTGAGACTCTCAGACAAATTAACTTTACACTACCCTTGGCAAAAAGGCGTGATACTCAGCGGCCGTTAACAAAGTGGACTACACATGCAACTAACTATAAAGTAACCTCATCAGATTCTAGCTTTTTGTAGAATCGGATTCACGATCCCACAATCAAGAGCTAAACATCCTGCGTTTACACAAGCAGAAAAGAAAAATCACTCCCAACACAGCAGTTATGAAAGATGCAATAGGCCGACTTTAGAATGCTCTGGTGCCGAGCATCAGACCACAACAGATACTTCTTTCCAAAGGATAGATTAAAGGGAGATAATGTATTAATGGTCTGAGGTATATAAGAACCACTCTCTTGCCACCCAGTGCGGCATGAATTTGGTCTGGAATAACCCAGAATATTTCAGTGTACGTAAACTGCAAAAAGTGTTAAAGGCATTGCTAGAATTCAGCTTTTTCCACTTTTGTTTTTTTTTTTTTTTTTTTTAATTACTAGAAATGTAAGCACTCACCTCTATAGTGAAGTGTTCTCCTGTTGAACATGTTCTAAAATACTTTGATCTGGAAAAATAAGTCTACAGTTACACTACAGAATAGTCTTCAAGTCACAGCAGAAGGAAAACGAGCCTGATCATTTTAAATAGCTTTTGAAATATGTTAAGTAAGTATAAAACAAACATACAATCTTCATGTATTAAACACATTGACTTGTTAACCTGTGCTCTGCATCGCTACCAGAGCGGAAAGAGGCAAAAGCATGTAAACGTCTTCTATAGAACTGGAGAAAAGACAAACACCCTCAAGTCAGAAGAAATCACTTATCAGGATGCTGGGCTTGACATTTACAGACGTTTAGCGTGTTCTGCAATACTTTTAATACATTTTTCTTGAAAAACATTATTCCAGGCAATACCTGAAAACACTGTTGCTCATCATGGCACTTCGCTCTTTACTAGCACAGCATCTTGTACAACATCGATGTCAAACAATACATTTTATTTTGACGGCTTGGCACAGCTAGAAGGTTGAACCTCAGAGAAAAGCGTCTACAAAGAGGCCAAGACAACGCTTTTCAACTACAAGAAGTTATTCACAGTCTGTAATTTTATACAGGGAATCAGTCTCCTGCTTGATTCTTTCACTATCTTAACACTGTCCTCTATATTAAGTTACCTGAATACATTTTTACCTAGTGAAAGAGGTTTGGCTGTCATCCAAAAGACCATTCAAAGGTATACTGGTGCTTCAGTACCACACCCATTTCATTGAACTACTTTAAAAAACAGAGTTTCCCGTTGGAAGTGCTGAGTGGTATCAGGAATAAACCCAGGGCCTCAGGCACTTCTATACTTGTACAAAAGATCGTTCTGTACTCGCAACCAACACCTACTTCTACTATACTAAAAGCAACAAACCAGCCAAAGCCTGAATTATTTTAATCATATCGTATTCCATCTCCATCGTATTTTTCTTTGGAAGTCAGCTAGGGCACGTCTCCCCTGGCAACTTGCTGCACAACCCACTTCGTTGTTGCGCAACCTTTCCTTCCATACAGCAGCGTACCTCGCAGTGCAGAGCTGCCACTAAGAATGGTTTCCAGCCGATTCATTGCTATGAAACCAGAGGTAAAAGGCCACTTAAATTCATGCACTACATCGCAAGTATGATTGGGACACGTGGCGTGAGCACTTAAAGCAATTTCTCCGCTACCCCTCTGTGTAACACTTTGGTGTGCAGAGGCTGGTAACATTACGAATCTAATTTAATAAAACTGTTACAGGAAATTGTTTCAGAACTATTTATGTTGTTAACAAAAGCATACTTCCAGTTTACAGCATCAGGCGCTAACTAAATTATGCTCAATTTTACAAACACATGAGCTGCGGTCAGATTAGTTGCAAGAATTCAACAGTGAACCTACAGAAAACTAAGACAATGTGGTGCAAGCTTACTAAATGTCATTACAAATAGCCCAACAGCAATGACACTTCAAGGCAGATCAATGCTTTCTGCTAGCTGCTGAACAGGGACTCAGTAACAGAGGACCTAATTCTGTGCCAGAGTTTGAGCCCTTAAATCCCAGAGCAGCTATGGAAGATTGAGGTCATTAGGGACAGAAATGGAAGACCCATCAACTTCACCCCCATACATAACAACTTCAACTGAAATAAAATAGTAACCTATTAAAATGCTTACAGCTTTTATTCTTCTCCTTTAAGCTCTACTGCGTCATTATTTTCGAAAACAGACTTGAGAAACACTTAGGTTTGACAGGTCCTAGAGAAAACAGTTCAGCGAACGGGCCACAGGACCTATGGAGACTGTCAGATCAATCTTCAAAGACCTAAAGCTATTAAAGAGAGTAACTTTTCAGCACTCCATACATACATTTGCTTTATTCTCCTTTTATGCAAAGTCATGTTACCATCTTTTATTTAAAAAAACCCCAACAAACTTACACAGATTACATGTGGGGGAAAAAAGTCACTAAAAATGACATTTAATCTATTAAAACCAGGGCATGAGTTAAAATTACTTTTTCCACACTAGTGACAAAAAAGATAGTTTCAATTTTGCTATGTGATAATCCCTCCCAAACTAACCAAACAAATAACCTAGAAACAAATGACATTTATTCTTCTTTTTTTTTTCCCCCCTTCTTTTAAACACTGCTCTAGGAGCGAAGAGGAATACTTATGGTCAAATACAGTGACAAATTAGCTATGACCTACTTCCTAATTATGGCTGCAGCTTGTAGTACTTTGAGCAAAACTATTTCAACCAAAGCATAAGGACACTCCCTAAAAAAAATAATAAAAAATTACCAACTGAAAGTTTGGGGTTTTGCAGCAAGTTAAACTTATACTACACTTAAGAACGTTTTGGTGTTTCATTTCTCTTTACGCATGCTCAACTTGAACCCTAAAATCATTGCAGCAATTCATACGCAAATCTCCAAGATTTTAAGCACAATTCCAAGCAAAGGCAACTTCTAATCTTGCAGGATATTGAAACACTTGTTAAAAACTATATCCTTAATTATTTAATTCCAGTTTATTTCTTACAGTTAAATCTTGGAGCATCTAAGAACAATGAAGCACTAGTTTGGGCATGGGGGGAATGTGAGTGATTAAAATAATCACAATTAACTTGATAAGCTACATTATGACATTATGCTGTTCCAAAAGTAGCTAAATCTGCAGAATTTGATAGCAATCTAACTCGCAAGCTTACAAAATTTATAAGACACATTTTTACACTTTTGTTTTTAATACAATTCCCTGCCTCTCCCACCACACAGTGGAAGGAAAATATCTAAATTGCTCAACACTCCAGTACTGTTCCGTAAACTACAAGCACACCCAAAAAACAAAGATGATCTGAGACATGTGCCAGCTACCTGCAAGAGGGAGCACTGATGATTTTTTTTTTTCATAAACTGATCCCTGTATACAGTATTCCAGGTTCAGGCTTCAAAAGCCAATCCAAACAGGAGCAACCCCTTCCACTGGAAAAGTCTGTTTTCTGTACCATCATATCATTTATCCACGACTTTCGCAACAGGCCATGCAACACCTGTAGTACGTAACAGTTCAACGTTACAACAGCAGACAGTAAGATTTACTTCACTGGTAAGGATGGTCTGATATTGGGCTAATAGAAGCAATGCATACACATATGAGTAGCTAAGCCACCATGGCAAACAAACTTCTTCTTTGAGAGTATGATCATAAAAATTTCTTCACTAATTCCCTGCCATTTAAGACAATGGCATTTCTCATAATTCTGTGCATCAGCATTCATATTTGCCATTCTGAAACCCAAGCAAGCAGTAAGCCAATAAGGCTTACCCACGAAAGGTACCGAAACACACGATGAAGTCAGGCTAGTAAGCCAGTAAATTCAGCAACCCTCTGCTGAAAACCAATTGGAGACTATGAGACAGTGCGGCAGGCAACTAAAAAATGACACTTCACGAATGAAACATGCACCAAAGCCAAGTACTAGAACAAATGACACTGCAAACACCAATGAATAGACAAAAGGCTAACAGAATACTGCAAACATACAAGAAAAAAAGAATACAAGGGAAAAAAAACCCAACAATAAAAAAAATATAGGCAATAGTCACTTTAGACCAGAGGGAAAGATAAAAGATAACCATGCATCTAGAATTTGCCCTTATAGCCAAGGCCACCTTGCGCCTTTTTGGACTCTCGCTCCTATCATAAGTCAGTTAAAAGGGGAGGGGGGGAGGATAACAGACCAAAGAGACCCCACAACCAAAGCAATAATTTACAGGGTAAGTACACGCTGCCGGAGCCTTACTGTCACTACCGCCGACTGCTAAAAAAAGGCTATAAGCCTGTGAGCGGAGACTCAGCAAAACACACAGGTGAAGCAAGAACCTTTCAAGTATTACCTGTTTTTCTCAGAATATAGCACAAGAAACAGATACTTAAGTGCCAGCTGTCGAGGCATTTCAGATGCTCTCATACCCTATGCTAGAGAGTACTAAGAATACAAGCAGGTATCCTCCACACACACTATCCTGGTCTTTCACCCATTTCTTTTAAAAGTATTGGTAAAAGGTCTTCAGGACAAGCAGAACATCAGGGTTGCCTGCTAGAGCGGGTATGAAATCAGAGGCCACGAGTTTGCAGCACGTAAAATGCTCAGCCTATTTGTCTAGAACGACTTCAATCCTAACACACCAGGCAAAAATAAGTGATATACAAGTATCAAACATTGGTAAGCATGTGGAAGAAAACCAAGTTCTTGTACAGGTAACCTATCCTTCCCCTGTTTATACCCTGCTTTTCCATGAACTGGTTGTTGCAGAACAAAACCACGGATTACACATTCACACGATAGACGACAGTTTATTCGGACCATTCTGCTCCTGATCTTTTGTAATAGTCACCCTTTATCCCAACACAGTCTCAGCCTCTGACTCCCAGAGAACACAAGATCATATTCCAGAAAAACATGGTGGTTTTCCATCTTTGCACAAACACAGCAGCCTGCACAGATTCTGGCAAATGACCTGAAAAATCAAAGTTGCTTTTTCTGGAAAAACAACGCTGGAAGAGGGCTAAGGAGTAAGAACGACCCCGCAGTTAACCTAAGCCATCCCTGGAAGCGTTATTACCATCAACCGTGCAACCTGCACAAAGCCGAGCAACCTTTTGAGGGTATTTCATCAGCTGGAGCTGCCAAGGCAGAGGCTACATAGGCTTTTTCTTGCTCTCTCCCCTCTTCAGTCTGCTGCTGCGGGGAGGAGGCGAAGGGGACAGCCCGGAGACCCTGCATGAGGTGGCCTACCGGCCCACCTCACCTGGCTTCTGGGCCCACACCGGGCACCCCAACACCTCCCCGGCCTTGTCACCCCTCGCTGCTACCCCAAGGCAACCCACGTCCCGCTGTCGGAGCCCCCGGCGAGGGACCGGCCGCCTCAGGGGCCTCCGGCTCGGCCGCCTCGCCTCACCTCCCGCCGAGGAGGGGAGGGAGGGGAAGGCGGAGCCGGGCGGGCCCAGCACCTCCCCGCCCCGGGGAGGGGAAAGGGGTAGCCGCTTTCCCTGCTTACCCTCCGCCTCGTTGGAGCCGGCCGGCTTCCCTCCGGAAGAAGAGCCCGCAGCACCACTGCGCCCAGCAGTTCCCCATCGCATCCTGGGCGGCGACAACGGCTCCACCTCCCTTCAGGCGGCTTCAAACCGCCGCTGCCATCCAGGACCGCGGAGGGAAAGAGGAAGGGGAAACGAAAAGAAACAAAGGATCGGGAGGCGGGCGGAGGCTCCGGGCCGACAGCCTCATGGCCGCGGCGCAGAGGCGGATGCCGCATGCCCTGAGCGCCGGTACCGCCCCCGGCGGCAGCGGCCCGCCTCTTCCCGGGCGCTGAGGCGATGGCGGGCGAAGGGCGGGAAGCGAGGGGGGCGGCCGAACGGCCGCCCCCCTCGCTTCCCGCCCTTCGCCCGCCCGCCTCCAACCCCCCATCCCGTCAAACCTGGACATTTCCAAGGCTCTTCTCCTTCAGGAGGGCGACCAAAGGTATTTATTTCCCTTCCAGGCGTCATCTCAAAGGAAGAAACACAACAGGAAGGTGAGGTGATTTGAGGTTATCTTCTGCGGGTGTTAAAACTCCCCTGTGTGAAACCGAAGCGGGCGTTGAGGTTCCGTCACCTGGGATGGGTAAAAAAAAATCAGGCAGTTTACCGCAAAACTACCTCAAAAAGAAGGCAGTCGCACCTGCTGTATCATCACCACCGCATGCCACAAGTGTGATTTTTTTTTTTAATTTATTTTGTTCCCATTTTGTGCCATGAAGACAAATAGGGTATATGGTGAAATCCCGTATCTTGGCACACGTTCACTACGGTTTGTATGCTGTGTGCAAACAAAAATTCCTTAATAAAAAACAAAACCCACCGTTGTAATTTCAGCCCTAAAAGGTCACAGAATCGTTTAGGTTGGAAAAGGCCTTTCAGATCGTCGAGTCCAACCGTTAACCCAGCACTGCCAAGCCCACCACCAAACCATGTCCCTCAGCACCACATCTCCCCGGCTTTTAAATACCTCCAGGGACGGGGACTCAGCCCCTGCCCTGGGCAGCCTCTTCCAATGCTTGACAACCCTTTTGGTGAAGAAATTTTTCCTAATATCCATCCTAAACCTGCCCTGGCACAACTTGAGGCCATTTCTTCTTCTATCGCTCGGGGCACCAGACTCCTTCATCCCTAACTTCTCTTAAGTCGTTGGATATTTCATTATCAAAAATATTAAACAACTAGTTGTGTGTGTGACCCATCTAAAACCCAATATCTACACGATAGGGGCTATCGCTGTTCATCTTACTGAGGTTTAACGGCAAGAACGGCGATGGATGATTCTGGCAGATACCATGATGCCTGAAAATTTCTGGCAAACAAAATCGAAAAACAAAATCAGAACTGACACTGTGTTGACGCTCTCGAGATGAACATTTCTGAGAGCTGCAGCAAGACAAACAAGGTGTGGGAGGCACAAAGCACAGCCACGTGTTATTTGGTATAAAAAGCTAAACAATATCTAAAAGAAATGCCATTGCCCCACATTCAAAGGATCCAGAATCCACATTGACAGAAATCGTATCAGTTGCACTGGGCTCAGAACACTAAAAATGTCAAACTTGTATTGTAGATACTTAGAAAATGAAACTATCCAGTTATTTCTTGGTTTAGATACGGGGCTGTGTTCACCCTAAAACTACCAATGTAATTCTCAGAAAAAGAAAGCCTTTCTAGCTATTGACTTTAAAACTCTTTTGCCCCTTTCTCATTAACCTGATGCATGTCCTTTCCTGCGGTCATGGAAGATCAGAAGAGCTGACAGTGGCCTGCATTTTAAAGAAGAAAAACATGCCAGGGTTCCAAAAGCCAGTATAAAAAAGCATCGCCAGTAATTACATTTCTGAGGAGAGGAATCCTCAGTTCAAGGTGCCTGTTGGCTATAGGCCATCACATTATAAGAGAGAAAAAAGGGTTTCTCTCAAATTATCAAGACAGAAGTCGGTCAATGCCATTCAGATACCGACAGGCTGTCAAACACACCTGGAGCATGGGTACGGTGCAGCTGAGCAAGATCTCTCACTCGTTCTTCAACAACATCCATCTCTCTGGCTTTAAATTACAGCACCACACCGACACGCATCGCCGTAAGTTAGCAGTGACGTTGTATATACAAAAATAAAGATCACTCAAAAAACAAACCCCAAAGCAACCTATAGCCAAAAGAAATCGTCGTCATCTTTAAGTTAGTTGCTGATGGTAAAAACCAGCATTAGGCAGCGGCAAGGCGGCTGGAATCGCTGATTAACGGAGATCCCATTGGCACTGGACACTGTCCGTAGGCCAGAAAGGCTGGTTCCCCATATGGTTTGCTGTGATTAAAGATAAGATAAAATTGAAGAACCATCTGCACTGACGAAGTGAGTTTTGAATTCTGCTGTGCATGTGTGGTGGTGGTTTGTGCCTTTCGTTTAACGAAGCCAAAAGCGGTATCTCAGCAGTGGAAGAGTTAATTGGTTGCCAAGTTAGCCATCTATTAGCAGTGCTGAACAGATGCCGGCACCCAGAGAAGGCACTTGCTCCAATAATGATGAGCAGTAGAAGGTGGGAGGAATATAATAAATTAACGCCAAGTGAGCTCCAGTTTTTTTTCCTGGAAATGGGAGGTCAGCCTTGCAAGGTGCATTACAGCGATTGCATATAGGAAGCAAGGGTGAAGGAGAAATAACAACCACCAGAAATGAATTACAGAAGGTGACGCGTATCGACAGGACTGAAGAGAAATACGATAAAGGTTTCAGAAAGTATTATTGGAATATATGATGCCTCATGATGCTATTTTCCAGGGAATTGGCGTTTTGGCAAGGTATATACCGCTCCTCTGCCAAAGAGAAATGTTGCAGTAGTCAAACCTGACAGTGTTCATAAATTTCTTCAGAGCAATTGGAGACCTTTTCTGCTGTAGTACCCTAGACTGTGCAATACAGGCCACCAAACCGAGGAGACAAATGTCGAGGAATTAATTGGTAAAAACAGAAAAGGGAGAGCGGCTCAGCCCTTGCATGATGGCCGTGGGGTGTGACATCTGCCTAGCGACCTGCAGCTTTGCAGTCCTTTGAACAGACACAGCCGGTCTCCCACTGCTTCCTTCCTCTTGCTTTCACCTCTTTTTTTTTCCCCAAAAAAACTCTCTTTAACACAGCACCTTGTTTCGGGAATACCCACACAGAATGTCCTTGTTTCTGTAGTTTCAGTTTCTGAGCGCTTTCTGCTGCATGCGTCCCGCCACGCCGCTCGTGTCCGGAGCAAGACAAGTCAACGTCAGCAAAAGACTCGCTGTCGGGTGTTGCTACATCACTCGCTGTGGAAAGAGCAAGAGTACGTCGGATTAAGTCTCAATCGGTAAACGCACACGCACGCTTCAACTTTGCTAGAACTTTCCCTGTTGAAGGAAACCGGTTACCTTCATGCCTGGTGTTAAGTTGCACGTAAGATGCGCAGAAACTGCCTCGTTTTTAAAATAAAAATGCACAGCTAGGGCACCGATCAGACATCCGTTTTAAAGCAAATTATTCCGCCTTTATCGTTGCCACATTCCTAGCCACATAAGCTGCCTTGCAACAGCACACAGCTGCTCAGACACAGAATACTCATTAAATCAATTCATAGTGGTTTTTTTGTCTTGGCGCTCTTCCCACCACACGTTTTCATGCCAAGGTAAGACTGCTTAGTCATTTCTTCTTTATGTCTCTTAATGGCTTTATGAAAAGAACCTCAAGGGAGAATGATTTATTAAGTCCTTTTTACTCGTTACAGCCAAGATTTCCGGCATGTCTTGGGCACTCTCTTAGGCTGGCTTTGTTAGGACGGACTCCGGCATCTCTTGTGCCATCAGCTCACTCATTTGTTTCCTGGCTATTCCTGTCCTCCCGATACCTTGGCCCAGGGCTGAACAGCAATCCCAGACGGAGGGGATGGGGATGCGGAGGTGTTTGAGGTGGAAGAGGAGATTTTAGGAGCAGTGGGCCTGGAGGAACAGGAGACTGTTGTAGTTATTGCGGGCAACCAGGTCATTGCAAAGGGGAATGGCTGGTACGAGCAAAGGGCTTCCCGAAAGGACCTCTCGGTCCTGTGGTGCAACCCTCCCCTTTTCAGCAGTCACCACTGAATACAGAATGTTTTCCCCTTCTTCTGATGAGAATCCAGTCTTAAACCTTGTAATTAATGAACATAATTACCCCTGTCTAATAGATACAGGGACAACTTTTTTTACCTTAAATCAGTAGTCCTGTTCATCCGGGCTCTCAATACCTTTTTTTCCATTTAGTTGGGGAAAGATACAGCTAACATAGACAAGGCTCCCTCAGGGCTTTGCTGGGTCCTCCGCTAGTTTTTTTTTTTTAAATTTTAGTAAAGGATTTGCAGCGTGTTGTGTTTAAAAAAAAAAAAAGATCTGTTTCGATACAATATGATGATGATTTATTGGTAGCCAAGGAATCTTGTATAGCTGACACCTTACAGTTTGCCTTAGCTGAGAAGAGCCATCGAACTTCTCCACATAAACTACCATTTTTTTTTATAAGAGAAGCGTAAAATAATTGGGTTATATTCTCCAGCAAGAGGAGTGGTGTTACTGCCCGGTGGTGTTTGACATCAAGCCCCCTCAGGGAGCTGGCACAAACACACCGGAGGCGAGTCCGTTAGCAAATAGTAAAGGAATATTGCGGTTGAGACAGCCTGCCTTCCCTCACAGCCGCTTGCCTTCCCTCACAGCCGCTTGCCTTTCCTCACAGCCCCTTACCTTTCCTCACAGCCGCCCGCCTTCCCTCACAGCCGCCCGCCTTCCCTCACAGCTTCCCGCCCAGCCGTGCCGTGCGGCTGTTGCGACAGGTGGGTCGCCGCGCGGCGGCTGCGCCTTACGGCGGGCCGTTGCCCCGGTGACGGTGCCTTGGGCCCGCCGCCGCCGTCCCTCAGCGGGGCGTGAGGCACCGGTCCCGTCAACCCGTCCCGGTGTCGCGGCCTAACCGAGCCTCCCCCGTCCCCGGCCTCCCGCAGGGGGAAAGCTGCGGCCATGGAGAAGTACCAGGTGTTGGGCCTCGTGGGGGAAGGCAGCTACGGGGTGGTGACCAAGTGCCGAAACAAGGAGAGCGGGCAAATCGTCGCCGTCAAGAAGTTCCTGGAAAGCGAGGACGACGCGGTGGTGAGGAAGATCGCCGTGAGGGAAATCAAGCTGCTGAAGGTGAGCAGGGGGCTGCGAGGGCGGCTGAGGGGAGCGGGCCTGCCTTTTCCAGCAAAGTTGGAAAAAAAAAAAAAGCAGAATTGTAACCTTCAGGTCTATGGTCTGCGTTTTTCTTGCAGTAAAGGTGCTGGTTGTTTAGAACTGATGGGTGTGGGTGAGATTTATCCGTAGGGAGGTGAGGGGTTCTCGGGAGGAAACTGCCTCTTGAGGCTCCTTAAGGATAGTCCTTTAAGGAGCGGTGTTTATCCAGTGCAGTTACATAGGATAAGTGTAAATTTCAGCCATTGGGTCGGTTTTGAAAGGGAAACACAGTTGCTTCTGATCACAATTTCCAAAGTATAACTAGCAAAATCCAAACCAAAAGAGACTTGATTGGGCCCTGTGTGTATTTCCAGGAGCAGCCAAGCCATGGCAGATTCATGTAGCCTTTGAGTTGTAGCCCTGCAGAGCTGCTTTTCCCTTTGGGTGCTGCGCTGGATGCGCCTGGCTAAACCTGACTTGATTAAAAGTCTGTTTATGTGCCTTGTATTGAGCAGGGAAAGGTACGAGGAAGGCAGTCACAAGGTCTCTATTGCCTCCTGGTGGCAGTTGTGTCCTCCTGGGTTGGGTACCAAATTCGAGTCCCTCGCTGCTGTGAATTTGCTGAAAATGAAAGAAATGCTGAACCTTTAAAACCTGCGGGTGAACGGTGACCTGAATGTGTGACAGTGTGCCTAACCAGGCTGGGTACCGGTGTTACCCGATACGGAAAAACGCTTCTAGGAAAGTTTTACTTTATTTTATTTTATTTTATTAATGGCACTTTCCTGACAGGCTTGTACTGCCAGCAAGAGGCTGGAGGAGGACAGGTATCAAATTCCCCGAGCCTTATCAGTCAATGGCTAGCCCCGAGGCTGAAGCCAGCTGGCATAATGTCCTGTGCTGTTTGAGTGCCGTGATTTGCCTGGTATCAATTGTCGATGCTTTATACTCACCTAAATGTCCAGCGGTACTTCAGCCTGTTGGCTTCTTATCAGCAGCTTTATTTGGGGTAACCTCATTGTGTGGGTTGGTTTATTAAAGGTACTTCTCTTCGTGGGCTGTAGATACTCTGTCTGGGAAAATACCCGGGAGCTTCAGATAAACGGGCTTTTGTGCGTGTGCTCTGCAGTGTTCTGTCACACGGTCTTTCTGCTTTCTCTCTTGGCTGTGTTCTTCTTACAGAAGCTTTTGCAAGTTCCTGAAGTGTTTCGCTGCCAGTTTTTTCTGCTGTGTTCCTTCGTGAATAGGATGCCAAGGATGCAGGGTGGCATTCCGTGCCAGGACATACATCCCTTGCTCTGCTTGCTCTTTTGACCGCCTTCAGCCCCTGTGTTTGCCACCGTAACCTCTAGCAAGAGTTGCGGCATTTTCCTCCTTCTCTTGTCCCACCGGTGGTATGCACGAAAGAGTGCTTGTCCCTGTGCGTGGGCACATGTGGTAGTTTAAAGTGTTGGGGCACGGGTGATGTGTCTGGTGAAGAAATGAAGGAAAATCTTATTACAGTTGGAGTGCATCAAGGCTTTTCCTCTGATGCAGGGTGTTCTGGAGATGGGAACACATGCAAGCCTGTCTCCTCTCCTCTCAGCTGCCACTAGTGTCTCTTCACAAGTCTGCCAGACTACAGTCCCTGCGCTGTGAAGGGAAAACAAAAGTCATCTCTGCCGTCATTGCGAGAGCTACAGACCCTTAGAGTTAATAGAAATGTACGTGTTGGAGCTTGCGATGCAGCCAGCAGCTCCAAGCGTTGTGCCCTCAGACTCTTTTAAAGCAGATCTGCGTGAGTCTGGATCGTACCTGATCTGTCGGCCAGGCTGGCTTAGTTACTGACTCAAAGCACGTACCACCTCCCAGGTGCGTTGGGAATTAACTTGTTTCCCTGGGTAAATGGGAACTTAGCAAGGGAAACATTTCCATATACAGCTCAGTAAGCGTGGCCTTCCGCAGTGAAAATAAATACCTAGAGATGTAATCTTTTTCTAGTTTCTTCACTTGCATGTTCCCTATGAACCTTTTTTTTTTTTTTAAAATCTCTTTTTTTCCTTTTCTCCTGCTCTGGAGTTTGGGCAGAAATTTAATCATGGCTGAAAACAGCAAAACCTCTTCAGGTCTCCTGTGCTGGGAAGAAATTATTCTTGAGAAAAGAGCTTTTTTTTTAATTGATCGTCTTTTTTAAAATCTTCACTTTTCAGACCTTCTGAGAGCTCTGGGTCTTTGGCAGACCCAGGTGCAGGTTGGCCGGCACTCCCTCTGGACCGACAGCGTTTCCCCTGCAAGTCCCTGCGCTCCGCAGTCCCTTTGTGTATGCCTTGGTCGCGATCCCTGGGCTACGGTGCTGCCTTCAGGCAGCCTCCGATGATGTTTCCCTGCTAGGCTCCGAGCTAATAAATAACTGCGCGGTGTAGCATGGTCTGTTTTGTTAAAGTGGTATGTGATAAACCAGTGTTACAAATGTGTAACGAATTGGAGGTGGGTTCTTGGCTGGTCAGAATGTGATGACAAAATAACTAGAAAATACAGCTGCTTTTTTTTTTCTTTTCATCTAAGTTGCAGTTTTTTGTCTCTAAACTATTTTCAACTTTCCTCTCTGAGTAATATTGGGAAAAAAAACCCATCTCTTCAAATCCTTGGCTGGTCAAGTTTCACTCTGAATCCACTAGACACTGTTTAATAGAAGCGGTTTAATTGTTAACTCTATTATAGGTAAGAATGCTGAACTTTCCTTTTCTCCATTCAATGTGCTTGTATTCTGGCACATGTTATTGCAAATGTGTATAAGCTGGCAGTGCCAACAGAAATGCTTTGGGTATGGTAGAAGACTTTTCTTTTAAGCTTCTATCAGCCTTATTACAAAAATCTAAGGTTAGAAAAAATTATTAGAAAAAATGAAGACGCTGAGTAGTTGGTGATGAACTGGCAGCTAGGTAGAACAGAGAGGTATTGCAGCTGCTTTTGGTTTTCTTTTAAATGGGGATGTAAGAGATTGTTTTAAAAGAGGACCTAGAGAAAGAAAGGACAGAGAAGAAGAATAAAACTTCTGGAAACATGGGAGAAAAGAGAGAAATCGGCTTTGGGTTGTTGGGAGAGGCAAAAAGTTTACTTAAAACAAAACATTGAGAGGTGTCTTCAGCAATCCTTTGAGTCGTGTCTGGAAGGGGTAGCTAGCGTCGCTCCTCGTGCCCTGCCCTGAGGGAGCAGGCAGGGTAGCCCAGTGTTACGTGGCCACCTTGATAGGAATATCTCCTAACGGAGTTTGAGTCACGGATCCAGCCCGATGTTACGGGAAGGAGCTGTGTTTATTGCTGCTTCAGCTGTTTATAAGCAGAACCAGGGAACTAGCGATGAGTCTCTGCGGCTCACCAGTCACGGTTAAATGCCCTGTTCTTCTCGTGGTGGTCAGAGACATATTTGGCAGCGTGCTGAACTTCCCAGTACAAACCGTCCTGCTTTGTCTTTCCTGCTAGCTCGGGGACCTCTGGATTTTCCTTTGCCATGACGAGTCTTTGTGGGAGATGCTGTTAGGTGCCTGCTGTCTCTCACGTGTTAACCACATGCTCCTCTGGAGTGTTTTGACTTCCTCAAGATTTCTCTCGTGTGGAACATAAGCTTGCTCTAAAGCTTGTCACGGTGAGGGCATGAGTTAGTGTCACCTCTTATGTGAGGAGAGTATTCTGAGAAGCAAAACGCGTGAGATTTCCCAACAAAAGGACGGTGCATTTAGAGCATCTCCATTAAGAAGAAATGTCCGTTAGCAGCGTTGTATTTATTTTTAGGTTACAAAAACAGGTGTCTGCATACATAAGGTGGTGGAAGTCCTCCAGGTAATGTTAAAAACATAAAACAGAATGGGCAAAATAAAACCTATTCTGAAATATCAGCAGGCTGATTTTAAGAATAAATGAATGTGAGTCCCGTGACAAGAAGAGCATTCCAGGGCAGTGTGCTGGCTGGGTTGCAGTTAAAAGTATCTGGTCGTAGTTTACCCATTAAATGCTGTCAAGCTGTCACAAAATATTTCCTGTTTTATAACAGCAACTCAGGCATGAGAATCTCGTGAACCTGCTGGAAGTGTGTAAAAAGAAGAAACGGTGGTATCTGGTCTTTGAATTTGTGGATCACACGGTGCTCGATGACCTCGAGGCGTTTCCAAACGGACTAGACTACAGCAGGGTTCGGAAATACTTATTTCAGATTATGAGAGGAATAGCGTTTTGTCACAGTCATAATGTAAGTATGCACAAGAAGTCAGCTCTGCAGTTAACCTTGAATGCGTAGATACACTAGTGTATGTTTTTGATATATGGTAGAACGTAGAGAAATAAAGCTTTGGCTGAAAAGGAAGAGGCAGGGCAGAAGGGGCAGACTGAATTTCATATAAAATGTCAGCGCGTTATGTCGGCTAATCCAGTAGCCTGTCTGATTGGTTTGGGAGAGTGTTTCAAAGGAAGGGTCCAGAAGTCCACGGGGATTCAATACTCGGTCGCACCTTATTGAAGGCTGGCTTATCTTGCAGAGGCAGATAGTCTCTCTTTCAGAAGTTTGATTCTGATGGTGTCTTTTTCTCTTCAGCATTTTTAGGTTTTTGTTCTCCACTGATTTCTAACAGGTTTGCCAATTTCATCCTAGTAGTGTAACTATATATATAAACACGTGCATTTGTTTATTTTTATGTTTGGGAAACTGTCTCTCTAAAATACTCTTCACATTTAACTGCAGGATGTGCCCATGGCCCTTGCACTACTTACAGCTTTTAAACTTGTGGTCAAGGCCAGATTTTCAAGCGTAATAAATTGTGCCTGTTAAATACCTGTAGTTAATACACCTGCAGAGCATATGCAGAGAGATACAAAGAATAAACGTTTCTATGTGCAAAAACTAGAGGTTCTGTGCACTTGGGTCGGCACTTGTTCATTGACTGTGTGCATGTAGCTGTTTTTTAGAGACTCTGTCTGTTTCCCATGCCTGCAAAAATGTAATTTTCTACCTGGATGTGAGAAAGCTACTATTTTTGGTGAGCCAGTCAATTTACTATGTAGAAATGGGGAATTTATTTGCCTTGACTTGCTTTTCTCTGTGCAGATAATACATCGGGATATTAAGCCAGAGAACATACTAGTCTCCCAGTCGGGAGTTGTAAAACTGTGTGACTTTGGATTTGCCCGTACTTTAGCGGCTTCTGGGGAAGCTTACACAGACTACGTGGCAACCCGATGGTACAGAGCTCCAGAGCTGCTGGTGGGAGATATCAAGTATGGCAAGTAAGACTGGCATGTGAGGCTGCAGGAGGCTTGTGGGCTTGTGGGGAGGGGGGTGCTCTGTTTTTTGGGGAGGCAGGGGACTATTGCTTGGCAAACAGGTTAAAGGGATGCTGTTCAGCATTCCCTGGTTATTTACTTGTAAAGCTTGAAGCCTTCCTCTTCTCCCTCCCACTCTGCAGCTAACTACTGCCAGTGTCAGGCTTCCCTGGCTCAAAAGGCGCAGAGAGCCCTCAGCATTCCTGGTCTGTTGTCTATAGGATCTTTTCAGTATTGGAGGAGGATATGATTAGACTTCCCTCCTGTGCAGTGGAGTCATGGAGGGAAGACAGAAAAGTCCCTCCAAACAATTCTAGATGGCCATTTCAGGAGGGAGGAGGTGGGATGAACGAGATTTTTCTTACTGGGATCCCCAGTGCCGCAAAATCAGGTCAGAACTTAAACTGTGTTATTCACAGATCTGTTAGTACAGTTGTGCAGGTTTACATAGGTCCACATATTACTTAAAACTTAATTTTCAGTAAATGTGCCTGAAAAGCAGATGCCTGCAGAAAGACGAGCTGCTTACCTTTGTGCTCTCTAAAGTGCAAGATTCCACAAATGTGTTATGTTGTACTAGTATTTTTACTAGTATTATGAGTATTGGGTTTTGGAACCTGATTTTACATGTCAGGCTTCCGCTAGCATTTGTCTGCTTCAAGAGCTGAATCCTTGCCATTCATCAGAGCACTTGTAAGCTCAGAAAACAGCTGTCTTGCTGTTTGGGGGGGGCAAAGCTGCCCCTCGGGGCTTGTAACCTGCTGAAGACGTGCTGTGCACTGGCCTGGCTCAGCCTTAAGATCAAAGAGACGAATGAAGCCGTGCTGAGCTGGGGTGTTGTTTTGTTTTCTTTTGGTTTTTTCCCAGGGCTGTGGACGTGTGGGCTATTGGCACTCTGATAACAGAAATGCTCACAGGAGAGCCCCTCTTCCCTGGAGATTCAGACATTGACCAGCTCTACCATATCACCAAGTGCCTGGGTAAGAACAGCCTCTTGGGCTCCTAGTGCCTTGCTTAGGAAGGAAGGGGTCAAATCCATTTTGACGGTGGGAAGAGGGTGTGGGGAGAAAGGCTGTGGTGTGTGCTGAACTGTTTCTGTACTCGTGGTGCCTGTTACAAAGGGCGAGCGAGGAGCTTGCGAATACAACATCAGTTCACGGCGCACAGCTGGAAAGAGAGCGACCCAGCCTGTAGCCCTTACAGTAGTGCTGACCCAGTATTTTAGCCTCTCAAATGTTTCATGGGACTGTTCTGTGTTTCTTCCATGTGGTTGCTTTGTTTGTGTGATTCCAGGTAATTTAATTCCAAGACACCAAGAGTTATTCTATAAAAATCCCCTCTTTGCTGGCATGAGGTTGCCTGAAGTGAAGGAGGCCGAATCCCTGGAGAAACGATATCCCAAGCTCTCTGCTGCAGTGCTAGATTTAGCCAAGGTAATTAACTGATCGTTTAATATGAACATTTCTCTGTTTATTTGTCCGTCGCCTTGGGGAGCTGAATACAGCCTACAGAAAGGGCTGGGGCTGTTAAACTGGCTTTCTCTCAACTACCCATGCAATGAGCAGCTGCTTGGGTTGGTAGCTTAGCGAGGACACAAGGATACGACAGCTACCGTCCTGGGTGACAGGGGAGACTAAGCCAGTCATCTCCAGAACCAAAACGTCCATTGCATATTCTCCAGGCGGGGTTTGTAGCATATAGTGCCCCACTGATAAAGTTTTCCAAGGAGATTTGAAAGGTGAAGAAGGGCTTGTGTGTTGAAAGCGTCCCCCGTACACCTCACTGCATCGGGTGATCTTTTGAAAGGTCTCCCGACAAGCTTTGCCCCTCGTCTGCTACCTAAGTGGGTGCTTTGTAGATGATACACAGCCCCTTGCTTCTCACTCGCTCGCAGAGCTGTGCGGTTATAGCGTTTTCTGCCAGCCCTCCCTCTGCCTGCTGCAAGCACGTAGGCGTGGATGGGATGGCATCCAAACGTGTCCCTTGCTCTTGGAGCTATGTGTCTATTACGCGGGAGTTAGGAAACCTACAGCTTCGTGCTAGATTCTGAGGAACCCTTCCAGGGAGCGTTGTGCTTTCACACAGCAGTCTGGAGCACCGATATGGGGTGCTAAAACAAGCTAAAAACCACGTGGTTGTATTTGAAATGCCTGATGATCAAAACGGATTCTAAAGGCTTAGCCAAACAAATGTAAGCGAAAACAAGGGAGGTTTACTGAGAGCAGAGCGATCTATTTGTGTGACAGATATTCCCTATGGAGTGAGTCTTTGTGAGCATCGCTGATTGGAATGGAAGCAGCTAGCAAACATCAAACTTTTTTGGTATTGATGTCTCTTGGACTCACCTCAATATAACAGGCCCGGGAAGGGGAACTTCTACAGCTTTTTTTTCTTGACTTCGCTCGGAAATGCTAGAGCCTTTGTTTCATTTCTAACGTTCTAACGTTTACGTTGGTTTGACAGAAGTGTTTGCAGATTGATCCAGACAAAAGACCATCCTGTGCTGAACTCTTGCAGTGCGATTACTTTAACAAGGACGGATTTGCTGAAAGGTAAACAGTTCATTTCTTGCTGAAAGCAGGCTAATATTAGAAGGAAGTTAAGCAGTTGTGCTTGAAGATTGCATGCTGGGTTTGCAGAGCTGACAGCCGCTGAATGTCTCGGGTTTTGTTTAGTTTTAGCCTTCCTGGAAATAGAACAGTTGAAAGGGAACGCATTGCAGCGGCGTGTTTGCCTCGTTACTTTGTCATGACATTAATTTATCAGTGTGCGCTCCCAGTGTCACACCGTGTTGGGTAGTATAGTCTTACACTGCATCTACGCCAGACTGGGATACAAACACCTTTATTGCTGTAATGTGAAAAGCGTGTGCTTGTAAGATTTTATTTGTTTTAATGCATACATCATATTTGGCTGGCTTCTCATTAGTTAAAAAGGCATGGTTGGTTTGATTACTTAAAAGGCTATAGGAGCCTGTGCTGAACACCAACTGGTGATGAGATTAACAGAAGCCTTTTTTTTTTTTTTCCCCTCGCACATGTGGAATGTAGATTTGCTCAGGAGCTTAAATTAAAGATTCAGAAAGATGCCAGAGACCATCAACTACAAAAAAAATCTAAAATCAGCAAAAGGGACAAAGATGATGTTTTAGAAGAAAGAAAAATGCTTGGCGTCCAGGTTGGTCTATCTTTGTTTTCCAAACCTGTGTTTGTTTGGGGTTTTTTCATGTTTTAAAATCACTGTATAAGCATGCACAGCAGTTTAAGTTCATAGCAAAGATATAATTGTCCATTTCATGTGTTTAAAAAAGACGAGGTAAGTGTGATGTGCCAGAGAAGCTCACCTTTGGAGGCCACCGTGAGTCTAAACGGCACTGAAGACCTTGTGACCCGATTCAAGGCAGCACATTAGGCCTCTGCCCCCACAGCTCTGACGCTCAGTGCAATACAGCCTGCAGGCTGTTGTGTACAAGTTCTGTGCCTTTGGTTCTAGCTGTTTGGCTGCTACAAGGTTGTTCTAGTGCTCGGCTCGGCAGTCTGCAAGCGGCTGTTTGGCCAGTCCCTTGCAGGTCAACTACATTGAGATGCAGTTGCTGGCAAATGTGGAGCTGAAGGGAGAATCAGTTTGGAAGCATAACTCACGTTGACTCATGAAAACATGTTTGTATGCTGTTGTTTACCTGTGTTAAAGCCCTGTCTCCAAAATTAGATATTTTGCTTCCAATCGGATACTAAGGAGTAGCGGCTTCAGAGTGAATTTGAGGTGACATTGGGCTCAGTTCTTATTTTATTTCTTTGGAAGTGACACAGGGTACGGCTGTTCTTCCTCCATCATATCTGATCTCGTTCTAAGTTGACTTATTTACAGAGGGTGCTGGAACCCTGATGAGTCTCCTCCCGTTTGATGGGAAACAGAGGTTTTCTACTAAAAACAATTCCATCTCCATCAGATCCTTGCAGAATCATGCAGGTTTAGGCATTTGACTTTTTTTCCCCCGCACGTGCTGCTCTAAGCTACTTTTTAAACATGACTGTAAGAGAAAGATGATGCTTATCTTCCCAAACAGGATTTCAGCATTGACCCGAAGAGCAGAGATGCAAAGCTATTAAAGGTGAAGCGCTCTAAAGCTGGTGCAGAGAAAGCAGACCGATCCTCCAACCTGAGCTCCCTCTACGACAGTGCAATCAACCCGTTTAAAATAAGCCCTCAAACCAGCCTAAAAGATTCCAGCAGCAGCTTGGACTATGCCAAGAATGCAGGCATAGTTATCCCTCCCATCAACCAGAACCTTTCTCCCACTACGGTTGGGATGGGGCCTGTGCCCGGGAACCTTAATTACAGGTACAGAAACAGAGCTAGAAGAGTTTGTATCCATCATCCCTGTTGCCGAGGAACTGTAATGTCCCGAGAGAGGCGCGGGGTGGTGACGCGGGAACGCGAGATGCGGGTTCGGGACAGGACGCGGCTGGGAGCAGCGCGTGGGTGGAGGATTGTACGTGGGTACAAAAGCCCGGCTTCACCTCGAGCAGCTGCGCGTGTCCACGCGGGCACAGGGTCTCCGTGTTTCCGCATTTGGCGAAGCGCTACTGGACAGCAACAGCTTGCCAGCTGCTGTGACGCTGGCCTTTCTTTGACTGTTGGCTTGTCCTTTGGACCAAACTTCTCTGTTAACGGCACTCACGAAGGATATTCTCCCCGTGAGCCTTCTTTCTAAGCATTTAATGACAGTGTTTCTGGGTGTCTTGCATTTGTTGTTTTTATATTCACCGTGTTACCCCAGTTAATACAAAGTTTGGGGCATTTTTGATTACAGAGTTGACGAAAAGAGTAAAAAATACTTGAACCCATTTCTAAAGCAACGGAAGCATTCTCCAGCAGGCCATTACAGTGTCAGCTTGACATCGGTAAGTCGTCTGTCTTTCCGCCTTGGCAAAGCAAAAATAAATTCTCAACTCAAGTGTGTGTTTTATTGTGAAGAATCCCATCTGTTGCAGCCTTCACCGTAACTTCCCAACTAGAAATATTATTTTCTTTATCCCTTTTTTTCCTGCAGGTGTGTCATCTGTTATCCTTTGCTAACATTTACCTTATATGAAACTTATTTTGTGTCAGAGCACAATTTTAAATGAGGGGAGCAGTCCAACACAGGCTATCTGTGAGAAGTGGAATATATCTGTGGCCTCCTGCCTGCCCAGGAAGAGTAGACCATACGTGCTGCGCTTCTGAAGCAGAATTTAGGACTTGGATTTAACGTGGTCAGGGCCTTATTTAGTCGTGTTACAAATACATTAAAAAATGATAACGAAAACGAGCGGAATGGAAAGCTTTCCACTGCGCTCACTACCTAGACAATATTCTTTCCATGCCAGCAGAAGCGGTTGCCTTTTTACAGATAACTAATCCGAGCCGTTCTCCAAGTGTTGTATTTTGTCTCTCTGAAAGCAGTCTCGCTTAGATGGCTGGGCTTTTTTGCTCTGGCTGTTCCGTTGTTTATAATGTATAAATTACACTTGAGCAGAGTGGATTCCTTCACACACATTAGAGTCTTTTCTTTTACTCTCCCGCAAGTTCCGACTACAGCAGAACATTGCTGTGTTGATGAGTTTTTAAGCATAAAAATAGCTTTGTTTTGCCTATCTTTTCACGAGCTGGTACTTATGCCCTTGATTACAGGTTACTAATGAAAAAAACATCCTTCAGGCAAATAGGAAAAAATGGGAATTCTCCAAGACAGACGTGCGTTTGCCAGAACTAAATCATCTCCCTGAACTGAGAGGAGTGGAAGGTATGAGCTTTCATGTCCTCTAAATAAAACCCGGATCCTAAGGAAGTGGCAGGAAGCAGTGTGTGTTAGAGCAGTCAGCTCTTGCTGCCTTAACATGGTACGCGTCGGTTGTGTTTTGCAGCGTGGCATCCCAGATTTCTGAAAAAGGAGAATAAAACAGTTTCGGAGTCCCGTGTCCCCTCCCTTGCTGCTATTGACCTCCATAACCCAAGTCTGGCCTCACAGCAGGTAATAAAGCAATAAAATAGTTTGCGCTGCTCTGTATTTGTTCGGTTGGGACTTTCTGAACAGCGCGACCCAGATGTTTCCAGTGTGACTCTTAACAGAAGCGGAACTTGCCTTGAATCCTTAACTGACTAAGTAAAAGGAGCTGAGGCCTTATGCTGGGGGAAAAGAGAAGGGTCACGGATGAAACATGGGGTTCTGTTTGCCTCTCTGAGGTTAGCTAAGTACTAGATTCTCACTGCTAAGACAGACAGCGTGAATTGTTGCTATTTCAGCTGGCTGGATCAAGGTGGAAGTAACCCCGATGTACCAGAGTTGAAGAGAGACCAGGAGGGACACGTGTTTCGAGGAGAACTGTTGTGGCTGCGTTAGATGTTGAAGGGCTGAGTGCAGTAGGGAGGGAGAAAGCGCTGGAGCGAGGTGTAGGGAGAGAGGGGGAAAACTTGCAACTCTTAAAGATTAGTTCCTCAGTAACCTTGAGATGTTATTGGGGAGTTCAGTAATTCCACAGGGAGTTACCTTGGCTACCTTGCTTCCAGCTGAGATTTGCCAGACTGTACTGGGGGCCGGGGGAAACATTTTTGAAGTCTGATTTGATCAAAGAACAGATTTGTTTTAAGATGCACATCAGCATTGCGTATGTCCCTAGAAGACGGTTTCTGATTGTTCTATTTATACCACACTTGGAAATTGACCCTCTTTTTTTCCTTTTTCCTTCCCAATTTCCAGCTGTCCGGGACCTTGATGCCCGATGCATCAGAAGCCAGTTTCCCCAGAGTTGAGCACTAGCCTTGCGGAGAAGGAAATCACACCTGCCTGTAAAAGGTAGGCTTTAATTTCTGCAGCGTAGCCTTCTGGTGGCTTTAATTTCTGCTGTGTAGTCTTCTGGTATCTTTCAAATGGATAGTTTTATGAACACTTATCTAGTTGGGAAGCGCAGTGGGAAAATCCTTTTACACTTCACGTTCTCGATTAGGCCTCCTAGCTAGGACAGACTTCTTAAGGAGGGCAGCACGCAGCTTTCTGTACAGAACCCGAAGTTGGCTGTGGCAGGTGAATTGTTTTCCTGAGTTGGGGGTTGAGGAAACTGATAGAATAACAAAAAGGGGAAAGCGGCTGCCTTCACGTGAGGAGTGGAAAAAAACGGGTTGTATGTACAGCACTGTCAAGCCCATCGCAAAAAATGAATTTGCAAGAAGGGAGAAAAGCGTTTTGGGGGCTTGTCAAGCTTAACATTAGGGAAAATTTTTAGTAACTAGGTCATGCAATCTGAATTTATTTAATGTAGCTGTTGATACCAAGCATGAGAGAGGAGTCTGGGAGAGGAGGAGGCTTAGGATAAGTCCTGGCTGTGGACATTCGAAGACTGAAGTACTAAGTTTGAACTCTGCTCCTCTATTTGCACTTTTACTTAGCGTTGCATCTTATCATTTGAGATTGGTTTAAGCTGAGGCTTTTAAATGTGGTTTTAATAGTTTCTCATCTTGCCCGTTGAAAGACATACAGTTCTCCAAGTCATTTTGTCTGGGGAAAAAAACCTCAGAAAAAATTGTGTGGTTTTGTTTATTTTTTTTTTCTGTTGAGGTATTGTTACCTCTTGTTGCTCAGCATCTTCCAGGGAGTACACTGTATGTGTTAGAGTTTGTCTCATCCTCTTGAAAGCGAGAACTGCAGTGCTTAGCTGAGGGTTTTTACTCTCATGGTCACCCCTCTTTCCTCACTGAGGCTGCGCAGAAGGACTGCACATTCCAGAGGGAGCAGAAGTTGGGGAGAACGAAGAGGGAGGGAAACAAGGTGCTCTGGAAGGGTCTTCAAAGGCTGTGTTCCAAAATCTCACCAGCTCCATTGGAACCTTGTCCTGTCTAGATGGGCTTTACTCAATGCTCTGGGTACCCTGGTGCTGCCAGCCTGGATGCGATCGCATACCTGTCCCTCCGGGGATTCTCCCTGCTGCCACAGGGAGCACCAGGCACCGCAGCCTCCCTCCTCTCTTGCTCGGTGTTTGTTACAGACAGCCACGAGCGTGTCACGGGAATGCTGTTAACGTGCAGGTGCAAACTGTGCGTCTTAGTTTCTTCTTCGGGGCTCTGATGTTGCCTTTTTGAGGAGAGGGAGCAACTGCTGACTCTGAAATCTCTGCACAAATGCTGCACATGCTCTTAATCTATACGAGCGTATTTGGCACTTATATTCGCGTGATGTGACGGCTTAATGCTACTAGGAAGAAAGAAGAAAAATCATTGGTATGGAAGCAATCCTGGTAATAGAAGTGGGGGAAAAAGAAACCTTACTAAAGTTGCCTCATCTGTGAAGCACAGAGGTGTAAGTGCACAGCCTTAGCAAGGTAAGCATGTGTAATAAATCAAAATAAAGGAGGCGTATCATCAGGGAGGACCTCTGTGGTTTCGTCAGGCTGTCCGTAACATCCTTCCGCTTTTCTCCTCTTGGTGCAGGTGGCTGAAACGGTGGGAACAATCCACCCGAGTTTCCAGGTGCTAAAGCCGCAAGGTCTCTGCAGGAGAGGAGGATCCCTTACTCCCTCGTTAGCGCAGCGGACTGCCGTGGGAAGCGGCTCCGGTCCAGCCCGAGGACAGAGCTCGCGCTGCCGTTGCTGCTGGGTTTCTTGCATGCAAAACCACTCCTGAAATGTTGACTTTCTGGCCCAGGGCCAGGTCTTGTCTGAGGCTGCTCAGAAAAAAATAGTGGTTATTGGTGTGTGACAAGGGCAGAAGCTCGTTTGGAGGATTTTGAAGGAAGCTGGGCTTTCTTTTGTCTAACTGCTGCCCTCTTGAGGGTTTTTGTTTAAAACGAACAGTGAAGAGGGTAGATAGCTGCTGAATTTGCCATGTTTTGGTGGGCTACCTGATGGGTATTGGAAAGCACCTTTGCCTCAACAAAAATGTCAGCGAAGAAAATGTTTGTGCAAGAAATACAATGTTGAAATGCGTAAATGTCCCCAGCTGTTCCTTCGAAACCCTTGCTGATGCTCAGCAGCGTGTGTGACCTTGTGTTAGGTTCCTTTTCCCTCCGTGCTTTCGTCCCCGTCTTTGGGCGGTTGTCTTCCGGGTGTTTCACCGGGCCTGTTGTCTGGCTGTTGGTAATGGTGAAGGAAGGATATCGGTGTAAAACACTGAGCTGCGACGCGGGTGGCACGTGAAACGGCTTCTGTGAGCGCTCACTAACTCAAGTTATCGGTCCTTTAGGGCCCTTGGGGGAATGGGACGTGTGAGTGTAAAACTCGCCAGCGGCTTGTGGGGAGAGAAAGATGGCATCGCTTTTATCTTGGGACCGTTACGAGGCTATTTTTGCATAACTGCCCTCACCTTGGTTGTGGTCAGTTCTATGGTGTCCCTGTCTTTCCACAAAATGCGGCCTTTCCCATCGGTGTATCATGGCAGAATACAGCGTGAATATCATCGCATTTAGAGCTTTGCGGCTATGCTGCATTGTGACGTGGACGTTAAAATTTGTAAATAAAAGGATATTCAGATTCCAAATTTCTGGGTACTAGTGTGTGCTTACAAACGTAAGAGGTGCTCGCTTAGTCTCCCCTGGACTTGGTGTTATATCTGCTCGTGTATGTCGGTGGCATTAGCTGCATTGAAAAATAGGACTTTCAAATCGGTTTTTATTTAACAGTTGACATCGTGTTTCTCGCACCCATTTACAAGCACAGGTTCCTGATGTCCCTCAGCAGCACCCGGACAGCATGTAGCCGATGTGCCCGCCGGTGTGCCCTTTACCTTCCCAGCTCGGCTGTTACATTCCCATTTCTCTGCTTTTTCTTCATTGCTAACCAGGAACCGCTCCAGGGTAGCCCAGTTCTACCTGTAGCGCATGTTCCCAGCTGGCCATAGCAGTCATTTAGCTAGCCGTGAGCAAATACAACCAACCTACTTGCCTAAAATTGACCTGTTGAGACTTCACCCTAGCCAGGGCCGGGTGCCTGTCCCTGCGTGAGCACCGAGACGCTCAGCCTCGACACCCGCGGGTCGTGGGACCTTGTCTCAGAAACAGCAAACAACAACTGGAAAAATTCAGGGGAAACCTCCCTGCGGTCCAGCTGGGGGCTGCCTTCCCCTATGCTGCACCAGGCGGCCGAGATTTTTGGTTTTATTATTGTGGGGGCGGGTAAGAAAGGTTTTAGGGGACAGGGGATGAAAAAACAAGGTTTTAGGGGAGAGGGAGGGAAGAGGAATGGGCTGAGGCCAAGTGGGTGAGGGCCAACAAGGCTCAGGGCCAGGTCCTGCCCCTGGGGCACAGCAACCCCAGGCAGCGCCGCAGGCCTGGGGAGGAGCGGCTGGGAGCTGCCCGGCGGGAAAGGGCCTGGGGTGGCGGTCGGCAGCCGGCTGAGTGTGAGCCAGGTGGCCAAGGCGGCCAGCGGCACCCGGGCTTGGCTCAGGAACAGCGTGGCCAGCAGGGCCGGGGCAGGGAGCGTCCCCTGCGCTGGGCACCGGTGAGGCCGCCCCTCGAATCCCGTGCTCAGCGCTGGGCCCCGCACCCCAAGGCGGCCATGGAGGGGCTGGAGCGTGGCCAGAGCCGGGCAGCGAGGCTGGGGCAGGGGCTGGAGCACAAAGCTGGGGGAGCTGCGGGGGCTCAGCCTGGAGCAGGGGAGGCTGAGGGGAGCCCTCCTCGCCAGGGCAGGTTTAGGTCGGCTCTCGGGAAGAATTCCGTGCCGGCCGGGGCCGCCGGCGCTGGCCCGGGCTGCCCGGGGCCGCGGCCGTGTTCCCAGGCCGGGCGCTGGGGTGCTGCGGGGCGGGGCAGTGCCGCGGTACCGGTTGGGCTCCAGGATCCCGAAGGCCTTTTCCTACCTAAACGATGCCATTGCTCTGCGGTTCCACCCCGCTGCTCGGCGGGGCCCGGCCCTCCGGTAAGCGGCCCGGCGGCGCCGGGGACGGCGGCGGGGCGGAAGCGGAAGCGGCGGGGCCGGGCGAGGCGAGGGCGGCCATGGCGGCGGGCGGGGAGGCGGAGGGCTGCGAGCACTACCGGCGCGGCTGCCTGCTGCGGGTGAGGCGGCGGCGGGGACAGGGGGGCTGGCGGGCGGCGGGGGCGGGCGCTGAGGTGTGCCGTGCCGTTCGCAGGCGCCGTGCTGCGGGAAGCTCTACGCCTGCCGGCTGTGCCACGACGGCGCCGAGGGACACCGGCTGGACCGCTTCCGTGTGGCCGAGGTGCAGTGCACCCGCTGCCGCCTCCTGCAGAAGGTGGGTCCGGTTTGGTGGTGCTGGGGAACCGAGGGGCGCCGCCATTTTGGGGGGGTCGCCGCCATTTTGGGGGGGTCGCCGCCGCCATGTTGTGTGTGGGGGCCGACCGCGCACCTAACGGCCGTCTCCCCGGTTCCTCTCCCCGGTGTGGCGGCAGGCCCAGCAGCGCTGCGAGGGCTGCCAGAGCCTCTTCGGCGAGTACTACTGCGGTATTTGCCACCTCTTCGACCGCGACAAGAAGCAGTACCACTGCGCCGAGTGCGGCATCTGCAGGTGCGTGAGGGGCGGGCGGGCCCCTCGGACCGGCCCCGGCCCCGCTGGGGCGGGGAGAGGAGCGGGGCGGCACGGAAAGGAGGGAACCCGCCTCCCCCTGACGCTTTTTTCCTCAGGATTGGTCCAAAGGAGGATTTTTTCCACTGTTCAAAATGCAATTTATGCCTAAGTTTGAGCCTCCGAGGAAAGCACAAGGTAAGGATACACCGGTTAACTCCATATCTTAAAATAAACCACCGTGAAGACGAAAGCTGCTAGTGCCGCTGCTCCATCCAAGGCCATACGGGCAGGGGGAGCGGCAGGTTCTCTTTCTTTAAGTGCACCTAACGGCAACACAGAGTGCTTCTGGGCTGGCTTCGCTAGCGGTTGAAGCTATAGGAAATAAACACCTTGGTCTCTTTCTCTTCTGTTAAAAGGAGCTGTCGATTGCGGATCTGACAGTGTGTAAGTTTGAGCTCCTGTGCCTGCTGCAGTATAGGAAAAGCTAGGCTGCTTGCCGCTGCGGGAGTTCTGGGAGCCCTTTTCTTACGTATACTTTCAAGCTGTTTGTTTTTTAATATGCTAAGCCACCTGTTAATTCTCAGAACTTCAAACCTAAATGCAAACAGTAATGTTTCATACCTCTCTTACCATTCTAAAGGAATTTTAGAATTCAGAAAAACGAACATATCCATGGAGTAGAATAACTTTTTTTTTTTTTTTTTTTTTTTGTCTTTGCAAAGTGTATTGAAAACGTCTCCAGGCAGGACTGTCCGATATGTCTGGAGGTGAGCTGCTTCTTTTCATCTCTTGGATTTGTGTGTGGCTGTATTTTTTGACCGTGCTTGAATTAATTTTCTTGTCTTTTTTGTCTGATACTTGCCTCGAAACAGGATATTCACACATCCCGTGTTGGAGCTCATGTTCTGCCGTGTGGTCACCTTCTTCACAGGTAAAGCAGATACTTGAGACAGGGGAATAGCTGTTGCCTTGTGTGTGGCATTTCAGCGATGCTACAGGCCCTGTTAGTCTGTGTCAGCTACTCACAGCTGGTTTCTACGGGACCCAGAGGGTAGGGGACAATCTCTGTTTCATCAGGAAATACTTTCTTTAGAAAGGTGGTCTTCCTTCCGCAGTAAATTTTGGCGGAGGAACCTGTGTACTGTTCATTCTAAATTTTCCCATGCCGAATTTCCCTCTGTTACTACTTAAATTTCAAAAATGCTGTAGAAAAGTCCCTCCTTGGTGCAGAAGGCAGTTGCACAATCGTTTTAAGAGGCCGGTGGCAGCTTATCAATTAAGTTTCAGATTCTGTCCGTAAGACAGCCCCCTCGAGACAGCGGAGTGCTCTGTTGCGCTACAAAAACTGCCAGCTCTGTCGGGATTTTGAATTGATGAGATATATAGCGTTGGGTGCCTTTGGAGGAATAATTACCACATGTTTCCCTCCCATTTTCCCTTTCTGTTTCTGTCTTGCGTTACAGACGCAGCTTTTTGCTACTCCGCTGGCTCTCTTGTTTTTCCATTGTCTCTGTGCGCTAAGCGAGTGGCCTCTGTGTTTGACGTAGGTCTCTCCAGACTGCATCTTCCTTCCACTCCTCTACATCTTAAACTTACCTTGTGACGCATCACACCCCATTTTTTCAGCAAACTTGACCCGCACAATCCTTGTCGTAGTGTTGACGCTGTTCCCTCGTGTTAGGTTCGAAGACCTGAGAATGGAATTGGATGTGCTTTGTCTCTGGATTTTTGCCTCTTCAGTACCCGGTGATTTTGCTGAGAAGCTTTCTTCTCACTTGGACCCAGGATATTTTTTAACTTCTGGTTTGGGGTTAGCTGTGTGCTTTTTCCCTTTGTTCAGTCCGAATGTGTTACCAGTCAGTAATCGCCGCCTTCTTGCTGAACTTCTCTTTGTGTTTTCTTTTCAGAACATGTTACGAGGACATGCTAAAGGAGTAAGTATTTTTTAACATCTCTTAATATTGTTGTAGTCCAAACGGATTACTTCAAGAGGCAAAGATCACGATGCCAGTCCTGTACCAAATAACTTAAAGCCAACTCCTGAAGGGATAAAGGGCTTTTCATATCCAATTCCGTTTGCAAGAACTTCTTGATTTGTGGTGTTTTTCTTTGACTGGGATGATATGAAACTTGTCCTTTTGGGTGGACTTGTTTCATGGCCCCGCTCCATCTTCTGATTTAGACTTTGTTTTGGTTTTTTTTTTTTCCTTCTGCCAGAGGTTACCGGTGTCCTTTGTGCATGCACTCGGCTTTAGACATGACAAGGTACTGGCGTCAGCTGGATGACGAAGTAGCGCAGACTCCTATGCCCACGGAGTATCAGAACATGATGGTGGAGGTAAGAGATGAGACTTGCACCGACGTCTCCGTTCTTGGCAGATCCGTGCCTTTGCGTCACTGGCAGTAGGGGGCACTAGGAACTTGTCCTGGATCAGAAGTCAGCCTGACGGCTGGGGAATGAGGAAGAAATGTCGTGGGCAGGCTTACTCCAAAAAAAAAAAAAAAAAGCAAACCAACCCCAAAAGCACAACCTCTTAGTGTTGTAGTATCTCACAGCAGAGAAACGGCTTGGTCTTGGGAAGCATCTTACGTTCTCCAGTAGTGTTAGGTGCTGTCAGAGCGAAAAGCGGGAACGTGTTTTTTAACAGCTTGGAGCTTCACGTTCCAGATGAAACGTGGTGGGTTTTCTGCAGAATTATTCAGCTATTGATCTGGGCAAGGCTAGCACGCAGAGACTTCTGCTGTTGTCGTTCGGTTTCTTTGTGTCAGCTCACAACTGTGAAACTGGCTGCTGTTTGCAGGTAACGCTGAATTAAACGGCGCTGGTCATTAATGTTTTAGTGTTGCATCTGTTATGGTTTAGACAGCCCATGCTACCAACTCTTGGAGTCAGGATATTTGGAAAAAATCTCTTTACTGCCCATTTTGAGAAGAATGCTCCCTTGCCTGTTGCGCACGGCAGACTGGCTAGTGTTGCTAGCTGCTGTTAATCTGCTCTCGTTTTCACTTGAGGGTTTCTCTGCTGGTTTCCTACACAAGAGAAGAAGCTAAAGCACGTCTGTCCCTGACTTACGCAAGGAGTCACCTCGCCGTACTAAAATCAAATCCTTAGTGACCATACCGTGTGATCTGAGCAGTTACAAATGGAAAACTTAAATCAGCCCTGCTGTCTTTAAGAGGAAGATATTTTCTGCTTTGCCCCCGATGCCAAACCGCTTCCATGGTTGCTAGAAGCAGGGTTGTAGTATATTGTTGAGCGTCCTGCTGATGCTAAAGCCTCTCTCTCTCTCTTTTCTGCGTGTGTAGATCCTCTGCAATGACTGCAATGCCCGGTCTACAGTGCAATTCCATCTCCTAGGCATGAAGTGCAAAAACTGTGAATCGTACAATACTGCCCAAGATGGAAGATGCCGGCTGCCTCTGGAGGAGCAGTGACCAAGGTGCGCGCTGCCTTCGGCTGGACGAGGAAGCCTCTGCCATGGAAGAGACTTATCTATTTAAAAAAAAAACAACAACAAAAAAAAACCCAAAAAACTTGTCAGTAAAAATTTATTCAAAGTTGTCATGGCACCAGTGAAATGGTTATGAGATTTAATTAATGCTGGGGCAAAGGAGTTTTGCTAATTGTGACCCCTCCCTAGTACCTGGGGCACAGGGCAGTCAGGTCCTTCGGGAAATTCCCCGTCGAGCGGTGCGATGCCCGATGAAGGTTAGTTTCTAGAGAGAATGGCACCCTTTAAAAGAGCTATTTACTGTGCCAGAGAAGCTTAAAGGAATAACGAATGAGATGCAAAATGAGAAACGATCAGCAGCTGACGCAGCAGAAGATGTTTTGGAGCAGCTGAAGGTTGTGAGCGTAACAGGAGGTGGAGGTATAGCTATTCCGCTTGCAGCTGTTGAGGAAAATTGGGAGCTTTGAGAGCGGCCTTTTTACATAAAGCTGACATCCGCAAAGTTTTACGCGAGTACCTTTTGTTCCTTTTGAATGACGCGTTTGTTCTTGGGCTTCGGAGCCATCGGCGCAAGTGGATGGAGCGGGCGAGCTTGCAGAAGTTGCATCCCTTGCCTTGATTTGTTGACAGCCGCGCGTACAGAGCTCGCTCCGAAACAAGGCCGGCCCGCCCGCGTCGGTGTGAGTTTGGCCTAAAACGCAAGCCGCGAGGCCGCCCTTCTCCCCGGGACCCCCATCTGACCTGCTGTCTCTTCCTTCGCCAGCCGCGGTCGCCTTTACGCCCATTTCTCCCTTATTTTGCGTTGTTCACGTACAAAGGCCTCGTGTCGCAGGGATTTAGACGCGCGTGTAGCTTGATGGCTACGTACGCGAAGCGAAGCACATACTGTTGTCTTGTCAGGATTGACGTCGGGCTGAGCCCGCGGTGTTCGCTGAAGTAACAGCAGTTTATGGAGGCACTTGAGTAGTGCAGGGACCAAATTTCTGTCATTTTGGGGTTTTTTTTAATGGTATCTGATGTCATTTTGGGGGAGAGAATGGAGGATGGAGGAATGCTTTTAAAAAAAACAATAAAAAAACCAATAAACTTTCCCACCCTTGTTCACGTAATACCCTGCCCGAGGAGTTTTGCAGTCTAAATATTACAGAAAGTTGTTAGTTCCTGAGAATTTCAGCACGTGCAAGTAGTGTTCAATAATGAAATAAAATATATTTAAAAAAAAAAAAAAAAGCCCAGTTGCTCTTCACCATAGAACTTTTTAACTTGTTCTACTGTCAGAACAACAGCTTTTCCTCTTAATCTGAGTGTCCTTTTCCGTGTGGAATACTACGACTCGGATGGTAGCGTTGCTGTAGCTTGCCTTTACTCGAGTATCTTTTTTTTCTGAAGCACTTTTCTCACTGCTATAAATAAATGTAAAATAACTGTTAAATTACACCGTGTGTGTTGTACCCTCCTTTTACGCATGTACGTTCTAGAAATTCCCGGCTGAGTTTAAAATAAGATTTTTTTTTTTTTTTTTGATGTTTTACGGGCGAGCGGCAAGTTAACTGTGCTGATTTCTGGAGGGGAGGCCACCAGCGCGGCTGGCGTCATCGCTGGGAGCGGGGCGGCTGCCAAAACGTAATTTCTTCACCTGCCAGCCCGGGTTTCCGCTCTCCCATCCCAAATCCGTCCCCGCCATCCCGCCCCTTCCCGACTGCGTAGGGTTTTGGGTTGAGGGCTTGGGGTGGAGCCTGGCTCTTTCCACCCTCCGTGGCAATTTGGGGACCCAGGTGTGGGGCCAGGTGGGCTGCGTCAGCGGGGCCAGAGGCCATAAATAGCCACGGGGCTGCGCCGAGGGGGAGCGGGGCATTTCGGGAGGGAGCAGGTAACGCTGCGTTCCCTTGCTGGTGCTGGAGCGTCTCCCTGCTTTGGGGGTGCTTCTAGGGAAAGGGGCTTTTTGGAGGTGTTGGGGGGGTACGGGCACGGAGGGGTGGTTCCCCCCTTGGGGCTGCTGTTAAAATGAGGGGAGCAGGGGGGATCACAGTGCAGGAGGAGCGCGGCTTGGCTCCTCGCTGTCCCCCCCGCGCTCGCACGAGTGGGGTTTGGGGTTGGACGCCCCGGGGAGCGTCTCTCTGAGGGGATATGGGGCTAGTTTGGCTATGGGACTGCGAGTCCCTGCTGTCAGGTGTTCCCACGGTGCCGACCTCTCTGCTTGACTTTAGGCTCCTGTAGATGGTGAGAAGGACTCTCCTCTTGCTTGTGGATGATGCTTTTGGTGCCTCCGTCGAAGCCGCCACCAAGACTCCCTGCTGCTTTGGAGCACCCTCCAAATGCGTGCCGTCACCTGGTGGCTACGCTGTCCTCCCTGGACGGAGACCTGCTCCCAGGTAAGCCCTGAGGGCCAGCGGGGCTCATAGCAGCCTGGAGGAGTTGCCACCTCAAAGCTTCATGCTCTTGTAGGGAGATGCCCAGCTCAGGCAACGGGGCCGCGCAGAGCCTTTTTTTTAACGGGGAGGAAGCAGCAGCCCTGGGTGCGCAGGGGAATTTGGGTGCCTGCTGCCAGCAGAGCTCATCCCACCACCACCGTCATCATCATCGCCGCTGCTGCTGCGCCGGGTCTTGCTCAGGGGCTGCTGCTGCTGCTGCTGCCCGGGGCTGCAGGGCCTGGCCGGGGGCGCCTGGCCGGGGGCACCTGGCCCCTGCTGCCCAAGCAGCGCCAGCCCCGCGGTGGCTGCCAGCGGCTTGGCATGGTCGTTTTGGCTGCCCAGAAGCAGGACAAAAAAGGTTCAGGTGAAACCACTTAGATGTTTTCAGAGTGTTACTGCTGGAGAAGTGACTTCCCTCTGGCTTTAAAAGGATGGGCAGTGTTAAATGAACTGTAGATGGGATAGAAATGTGACGTGAAATGACGTTTTTGAGCTGAACCTGAGGAATGTTGTTTTTTCTGTATTATTAAAGCGGTTATAGTCCTTCTCCCAAAGAGGAGGGGGGGGGGAAAAATTCCCTTGACCACACTCTTAGTTGACACCTGAGAAGCCCAGTGCTGGCAAATGCTGGGTTTGCCACCGTTTCCATAGGCAGCGCTGGTGGCAGGGGATGGGATTTGGGTGGTGGCTGGAGAAGCAGAGGTGGCACGGAGATGTGCTGAGGGCATACGGCATAGCTAGGAAAAGGAACAAACAAGAAATTCCTCCTTCTATTAAAAAAGCCGCTGGTGAATGGATGCTCAGAAGAAGGTTGGGGAGCTCTGTCGAGTCCTCGTGGGCTCCGAAACCGGGACAGGCTGTCTCTGCAGATGAGTGTGGCAGTGTCCCCGGCTAGGTGACGAGTGCTCTGGGTTGATGGCAGGGGAGCCCCCACCTTCTGCTGCTCTGCAAGCAGGCGAAAAAACACTCTTTTGGGCTCCTCGCAAGCAAGTCTTGCATGACGCAGGGTTGTCGTAGGTACTATCCGTGCTCCCTGCGTGGATGAGGCTCAAGCCTGGCTTCATTGGCACCTGGTAGCTGTTGCCTTCAGAAGGTGGGGAGATGCTGAGCACATCTAAAGAGCTGCTGGAGGTGGAGGACACGGGCAGTAACTTGCCTTTTACGTGTGTCTAAGGATTTGCGCTGGCGGGTGGAGAAATGGAGACTGCGAGATCCACACCATCTCCTTGGGAAGGGCTGGGCTTACCCACCCCAAGGCCGGTGCTGGTCAGCCTTTGGGCAAGGCTGCTGGTATCACAGAACCGTTTAGGTTGGAAAACGCCTTTCAGATCATCAAGTCCAATCGATAACCCAGCACTGCCAAGCCCACCGCTAAACCATGTCCTGCAGCACCACATCTCCCCGGCTTTTAAATACCTCCAGGGATGGGGACTCAGCCACTTATCCTACCGGGTCCAAGAGACCTCATGGTTCTTTCTGGCAGGCCTTCTCCCTCCGAGCGGAGCACTGTGGCCACGAAAGCCTGAGCGCTGCCGGTGATGGCGGGCCACGCGTGACACGGACCTCTTCAGCCAGCAGATGCTGCTGGGGGCAGCTAGAAGCAGCAATCCAGCCTTAATTTAAAAAAAAAAAAACAACAGAGCAGGCAAATTCTCCCTGCGAGCAGCTGCTAGGGAGAAACAGATGCAGCAGCTCGTTCATTAACTCGATGAAATATATATTTAAAGAGATACGCTAGGCCACGACCTCAGCAGCAGCCCTGGAATAGCAAGTGGGGCCAAGTAACGGAGGAGCGGATCAGTTAGGGGTGAAGAATATAGGGACGGTGGGTATCGCTGCTGGGGAGCACAGGGGGACAGCACAGGCTTGTGGCTTGCCAAGGTCAAGGCTGAATTTCTGCGCATCTTGCAGCTATCATTTCCAGAGCGCTCTGCTCATTACCAGCAAATTGTTTCCTGTTTGTGGTATGGGTTTTTGTGTGTGTCGGGGTTTGTTTTTTTTTTTCCTGCAAAAGTACCGTCAGTTCATTTAGCTGATAAATAATATCGTGGTGCAGCTGGGAAGCCAACTTCAGAAAACTCAATAGCGAAGTAGCCTTTGACTGTGTTGCTAATTGTAAAACCGCGCTGGTCAAGTCCACAACCAAGCAGATTTGATGCTAAATGATAAGCTAATTTTATCCCAGCTGGAAATATTCCTGTTTGGGTTCCAACCACAAGAGGAGGCTGAAAGAAAACCCTTGGTTGAGCTGAGCTTTGGAAGAGCAGCTCCCTCCCCAGCGGGACTTTTGCATTGGGTTGAGAAGGAAAATGATCTTGGGGGTAGGATCCAGCTGATTTTGACCTTTTGCTTTCCTGCTTTTGGTATTTGCCTCTGCAAAGTGAGGGGGGCGTCTGGGGAACCTGATGCCACCAGCTGAACCGCTGGATCCTGCATTTAGCTTGGCACCAAGCCCTTGATTCCCTCTGCCAGGGAAATAAATTGCATTGCGCAGCAGAAAAACCAATGGCTTTCTGAGGTGATAAAGATAAATGTAGCAGAGAAAGACAGGCAAGGAGCTGCTATGTGGGATGGAAGGTGCCGTACTGCCCTGTGGAGATGCTGGATATGGTCTCCTTTTGGGGTGGAGAGTCCTGTACAGCAGCATGTTATGTGAAGTGGGCTTCATTCCCACATCCCTGGGGTTCAGACCCGTCTTCCTGGGGACTGGCGCATCTGGGGAGGTTGGTCCCCTGCATCCTGACCCCTCTGCTTCAATGGTGCAGCAGGGTCTGCTCAGCCTCTGCGCGGGAGACGCAGGGCAGGTTGTGGGGCGGTCAGACCCGTGTTGGCTTTAAGGGTGAGCTGGTGCTGCTTTCCATCCTTGCTGGGGGCTGGCAGCAAGGGGAGAGACACGATATTGACCTTGGGTGCTTCCCCGGGGCGGGTACGGTGCCACCCATCTCCGTCCTACCGCGTGCTGCCTGAGTTTGGATGTGCCCAAGCAGCCAGGAGTGCAAGGGATGCTTGGATCAGAGCGACGTGATGGTCCTGGGATGAAGGCAGCGTGGTGGCTTGGCCAGTGCTTGCCCACTGGCTAAGGGAGCTGTTGCAAAGCTGTCCTTAACGCTGCAGGGCACGGCAGCAAGCTTCCACACTGCCTGCCACCCGAAATCAAGCCTCGCTCGCCGGTGCAGAGCAAAAGCAGGAGCAGATAGGATTATCGCTGCCTTGTGGGAAAAATGTGGTGTTCCAGCAGGCGCAAGGGCCGCAGGCACAAACAAGGTCAGCGGAGCTATTAATAAAGCCAGGGCCTGCCGAAGTATGCAAAACTCGGGAGAGGGACTTGTTAAGGCAAGGAGCAGAGCGATGCAGAACCGGGGGGCTCGGCTGAGCCCTCCATCCCCGCCGGAAGGTGCAGGGCGATGGCTCAGGAGCAGTGGGGAAAGGGGATCCCCAATTTTGGGCTGGAAGGATGGGTTTCATGACTCTAGTGTGGTTCTTGGCTCGCTGGCAGAAAGCAGGTAAGTGTGGTCTGCTGCCTTTGGGTCCAATAACATCATTTGGGGGTGAAGTAGGGGTATTGCATATTAAACCTGCTGTACAGCCTTCCCCTCCCAGGAGCTCCTCTCAAGCTGGCTGCGTGCCCGGGGATGGGCGTGTGGGTGCAAGGCTGGAGCTGGAGGGGTGCTGGGGTGGTCCCCCAGAGCTGGCGAATGCTCAGCTGGTGGCAGTGGCTGTGAAACTCAGCCCTAAGCTCCACTGAAGCAGCAGCGGGTGTTTTCGATCTGCGTCCCTGGGAGGGCTCGGGGAAAGGCAGGGAGCGCTCTGCCGCTGGCCCCCGCCTCTTGGGTGGGAGAAGACCCTTCCCTGAAGCCGTGCAGGCTCCCCCTTGCTTGTGCACACCTAAAAACCTCTGTCCGGCAGCAGAAGAGCCCTGGGGCCGAGGCTGATGTCTTGCCCCTGCCTGGCTGCAGAGAAACCATCTTTTTTTCCTTTCCAACTGGAAGGAACGCAATTAGGGAACGGCTCGTCATGTCGTGCTATTTATAACTCGGAGGGCTAGCAGAGCATCTGTCTCTCCAGCTCCAAGCAGGGCTGGCTCAGCCCAAGGGTGTGCCGGGACCTCCGTGTTGAAAACAGGGTGATTTCCTTGCTTTTTCTCCTCGATGGTCCCAGTTGGAGTTGGGGGGGAGTTTGCACATGGGACATGTTACTTTACACTGCGGTGGAATAGTTGCTCTCTGACGCCTGAATCGATTCCTGTATCTTTTGCAAGGAGCTGGCTCCTGTCTGGGCGGCGGAGGCTGGAGCGGAGCCTCAGAGGGACCTTGGGGTGCTGGCCCCCCCACTTGCCTCCTCTCGCTCATCTCCTACAGCTTTTGAGGACAGGAGTCCATCAGGGCTGATGGAGTTGCAAGTCCAGGTCCCTGTAACGTAGCTGCTGCCCGGCTGAGCAGATGCGATAGGGTGGGTGGAAGAAGTCTGGGTGCTCTGCGGGAAAAAAACCCTCTCTAAACCTGTGAAATAGTTGCAAAATAATGCATGAGCTGAAGACTTGTGAGAAATGGTTAGGCCTTCAACACTTATTTTTCTGGTTGTGCTGGCAAGTAGTTTTGTTGGCAAAAAAGAGCTGGAGCTCCTGGCTCTTCGTAGCTGCTGGCGAGCGGCGGTGGCCTTTGGGAGAGGTGGCGGGATGGTGGGTGGGCTCCAGCACGCCTTTGGGAGGTTGCTGACCCAAGGGTGAAGTCCCACCAGAGGCCGATGGCTCTTGGTTGTGTCCCTTGACCCAGGCAGAGCTGGTGTTTGCTTGCCAAAGCTCAGCCCTTCGCCCTGCCCTGGGCATGCTGGGGCAATGGGGAGGAGAAGACCGCCTCAGCTGGGTCTTAGCTTGTGTTGGGCATCTGAGGCTGCTCTTGGCTGATAACACTGAGCCGACTTCACCTCCACCTCAAGAGGCTGAAAATGATGGGTTGCTGCAAGCTTTTCCTGGGGTGAGGACCCTGTCCAGTCCAGTTTGGGCTTTCCCTTCACCTTAGAGGTCCACGGGGGAGGTAGGTCCAGGCCGGCTGCTGGGACCCTGATGGGATGGGAGAGCCCTCCCAGGCTCTCGCTGGTGCTCCGGTTTGAGCTTCAAATCCTCTAGCACGAGGTATAGAGGGAGAGGGCGAAGGTGTTTTGCTGACAAGATGTTTACTTATTTTTTTCTGGGGTTGGAACATATTTTTTTCTCTGTTTAAACCTTGGGAACTGAAGCATCATCTCTGCTCAACCAATCCAGAGGGGTAGGGAAAAAAAAAAAAAAAAAGAGCTAAAAATAAAAATGCACAAATCTTTCTATAGCATCCAGGAAGATGAGTTGAATGGGCTGAAGGCCATGTGGTTTTATGGGAGGTAGTTGTGAGCCACGAGAGCTGAAGGAGAGGGTTGTTCTGAGCTGCCTGGTACTTGAGAAATGACCTTTGAACAGGAGCGGCATCCGAAGACGACAGCAACCCAGCGGCGTGCGCTAAACGGGCTACGGAAGCAAATTCAGTGACGTTTGGTCCTTGCGTTGCAAGCTTGCCGGTGGGTTTTTGGTGGGAAGTCACTTGGTGGAGGCTGGAGCTGTAGGAATGTGCGGTGCAAGGACAAGGTGATGCCTTCAGCTCTGGTCTGAGCTGCTGTGTGCCCTGCTCTCACCTGGGGGTTAATTACTTTATCTAACGAGCGTTATTGCTCCTGGAGGCTGCAACCAAGAGCTGTCTCTGCTAATAAGTCATTAATACTTAGTCCATTAATTCCACCAAGAGTCTGAGAAGATGACACTTGGAAACACGTTGATGAGATATTAGCATATTGACAAAAAAGCGAAACAAAAGCACAATTAGTGAGGCCAGACGGAGCCTGGATATGGTGATAAAAGCAGGCTGCCGGCTCTCCGGTGAGGACCAGGCAGGAGACCTGGAGAGGGATCACGTCATCCGCAGGGCTGCTGCCAGGCTCTGCTGCTGCCTGAAAGGCCGCCGGAATGGGATGTTCTGCACGGAGCTATGTGAACTATTTTTTTCTGTATAAATAAAATAGCTCTGAGATGAAATTGAGCCAAAGGGGGGGAGGGGGGAAGCCTTTGGGGAAAAATGGGGGGTTGCTATTTTTGTAAATAAAACAAGCCTGTGGCAGAGAGTTTTCCTCATCTTTTTTTTTTTTAAAAAAACGAGAAGAAAAAAAGAAAGCCTTGATTTTTATGGCATTTCCTGGCAGGTTTTTTTTTCCCCTTCTTCCCTGCTGTAGTACTGTGGGAGGACAGAAATCCCTGGGTAAGCTGGCGGGTCGGAGGTGGGAAGATGAGCGGGGTGTTCACAGCCGTCGCCTTGAACACAGGCGTCCTCCCTTTGAGGGCATCACCCTCCATAATAAAGCGCTTTTGCCACTTGGCAAGCGCATCTGTTACTTTTTAGGCTGTCTTACGCCTCGGCCCTTGCTGGCACACGGTGCTGTAGACACAACCGCATTATCCGTGTCGCAGGGCGGATGCGTTATGAATAAATGAAATATAAAGGCTGGTGTATCCGTGGCGTGGTCACCCAGGAAAGCCCTCGGTGTGGTCTCAGCACCGGCTCCCTCGGCCCCGTATCAGAGCTGCCTGCACAGCATCCTTCCTCCAGCAGACCCGCTCTCCCGGTACCCTATCTGGACTGAAGTCTATCTGGACTTCTGTAAGGCCTTTGGCACGGTCCCCCACAATATCCTTTTCTTTAAATTAGAAGGATATGGATTTGATGGGCGGACTGTTCGGTGGATAGCAAACTGGCTGGATGGTCGCATCCAGAGGGTAGTGGTCAATGGCTCGATGTCCAGATGGAGAAAGGTGACGAGTGGTGTCCCTCAGGGGTCCGTTCTGGGGCCAGTGCTGTTCAATATCTTCATCGATGACATAGTGGGATCGAGTGCACTCTCAGCAAGTTTGCAGATGACACCAGGCTGAGCGGTGCAGGTGACACGCCAGAGGGACGGGATGCCATCCAGAGGGACCTGGGCAGGCTGGAGAGGTGGGCCTGGGTGAACCTCATGAGGTTCAACAAGGCCAAGTGCAAGGTCCTGCACCTGGGTTAGGGCAATCCCCGGTATCAGTACAGGCTGGGGGATGAAGGGATGGAGAGCAGCCCTGAGGAGAAGGACTTGGGGGTGCTGGGGGATGAAAAGCTGGCCATGGGCCGGCAATGTGCTCTTGCAGCCCAGAAAGCCAAGCGTCTCCTGGGCTGCATCCGTCGCAGCGTGGCCAGCTGCATCCAGCTCGGGGGTCCTCAGCATGGGAAGGACATGGAGTTGTTGGAGCGGGGCCAGCGGAGGCCACCGAAATGATGAGAAGGCTGGAGCACCTCTGCTATGAGGACAAGCTGAGCGAGCTGGGGTTGTTCAGCCTGGAGAAGAGAAGGCTGCGGGGAGACCTTATTGCGGCCTTTCAACACTTAAATGGGGCCTACAAGAAAGATGGGGATGGTCTTTGTAGCAAGGTCTGCTGCAACAGGACAAGGGGTGATGGTTTTAAACTAAAGGAGGGTAGATTTAGACTAAGCACAAGGAAAAAAAATTTCATGATGAGGGTGGTGAAACACTGGCCCAGGTTGCCCAGAGAGGTGGTAGATGCCCCATCCTTGGAAACGTTCAAGGCCAGGCTGGACGGGGCTCTGAGCAACCTGATCTGGTTGAAGATGTCCCTGCCCATTGCAGGGGGTTGCACTGGATGGCCTGGAAAGGCCCCTTCCATCGCAAAGCATTCTGTGATGCTCTGATTCTACCATGAAGTCCCCAAATCCAGCAGGCAGCTGAATTTGGCTGCAGGTCTCTGGGCGGGCAGGCTGTGATGGGGCTGGCTGGGTTCAGCGGAGCGGCCGGCATGTCTTGGGGAGAGCTCTGGACTTTACATGGAGCTATCTGAAATAACTCCCAGCTCTTTAGTCTTTGCAAAGCGACGTATTTAACATCCCTGCGGCGGTGCAGAGAGCTGACTTGCACCATCCTCGTGTGGGCAGTCGGGGCATCTCTGCATCTCCCTCACGCCTCTGCCCCGGTAGCTTTTATCCGAGGCGACGCCGGGTTTCAGCCAGCGATGCTTTGGAGCTTTCTGGGACGCATCCTGCGGTACCCAGCCTGGCAAGCCCTTCCCCAGCTGGTTTTGGCCCCGAGCTGGGAGCCTGGCTCAGCTTCGCTTAGCTTCATTTTAAGGAGGATGCTCTGAGTCGCAGGGGCGGTACCGCAGCACATATCCCAGCCTGCTGTTTTTGGCTCTGTTTCCAAACTACGGGAACAAATATTTATTCATTTACGATTTGCTGCTCGGAGTCGGCGGGTAACGTCCTCCCGCCTTCCTCTCTACCCACAGCAGTGAGCGCCATTCAAAAATACAAGCAATTTTGCAAGAAGCCCTTTTTCACCAGGGGGGAAAACAAGGCTGAAGCTCAGGTGCGGTGTAAATGTCTTCAGAAAGGCTCCCGGCCGGCTGCAGGGGAGAGGGCACCCCGATGAGGGTCTCTGCTTCAGTGGGGTGCGCCTGGCCTTCCGCAGGCCTGAGGCTCGGGTGATGGGCTGGGAGGCTTGAGCCATGTCGGTTCTTTTACCTTACCTGTTAGGTGAGTGCTTTAGGGCAGAGGCTTTGCCTTGCGGCTTACGCCATGCCGGGGAGCAAAGAAAAGGCGCTGGGGATGGTTTCTGGTCCCCGGCTCTTGCGGGAAGCGAGGAATCTCTTTTCACCCCGGGGTATCCCCAAAAATATGTACGGCCTCTTCCTCACATAGTAGGCAAGAGATTTATTCATTTTAAGCATCCGAGCGTAGGGTTGAGCAGGAAAGCGGACCCCACGTGCCAGCCTTGCGGAGCTGGGGACAAGACAGCATCTCTGGTTTTCGCCACTGATGCAGAGATGAAGTGTGAATTTGCACGTGAACTTAGCCCACGCTGATGAGGTCTGGTTTCATTTCTTGGCCAAGCCTTCCTGCTAGAAACTCAGTGTCCTGCAGGAGATGACACCTGATTTCTTTTCTCCTTCATGAAAAAGGAATTTAATCCCCTGGGGATTATATTTTTTTTAAGTGAAGGCGATGCCTTTTCCTCTCCCTTTATTCCCTCGCTTATTTTAGCAGCAGGGGTTGAGCAAATTGAGTGATTTTTTTAATAGTTTGGGGTGTTTTTTTTTTTTAACGCCTGCTCTTTGCTGTTGCTGGGCAATATTGAACCCCACTCAAGAGGGGTTTTAAAGTGGATAGAATCCCCAGTGGGCGACTTCTTGCTGGTAGTGCCCAGGGAGAGCCTTTTCTGCGTGGTTTTGGGGAGGGCGAGTGCGGCACCGCACCGTCTAACGTATTTCAAAAGCAAAAGGGTGGGGGTTTTGTTTACTTATTTCATGGTTTTTCTTAGCCGCGGTGGCCTAATTCGCTGCTTCTTGGCTGCCAAAAAGGCAAAAGGGAGTTTTGCTCATCCCGAGCATCCTCAGAGCCTGCACTGCCAATGGTGCTTCCTACCCTGGCATCGCATTCCCCTCTTTTCCCCCGCCTCCCTAAACGCATCCCGTCTCTCCGGAGCCCGGTGGGAATCACTAGCGACTGGCAGGATGCTGCCCAGGGAAGAGGGCGAGTGGGATACAGAGCAGTCCTACCATAAATCTCACCCCCTATATGCTCCCAACCCCACCGGTTTGCCAGGCTGGCTGTGGTTTGAAGGTGCAGCAACCGTTCACTGCGTTATTCTCCATTTCTACCCCATTTGAACTAAAAGAGGGTAAGGAACAGCTCAGTATCCATGGCTTAGTGCCGGCAAATCCTGCACGGAAGTCTCGCTGTTGAGCCGGGCTTCAGCCACCCAGCCACGCTAATATAAAAAGGGAGGTGAAGGGAACGGCCACTGAAGAGGCTAAAAAAGGCTAGGAAGGAAAAGGAAAATGCATCTTGATTGCATTTCCCTTTGGGGAGCAGACCTAGAGGAGATGTCCTCATTTCTCCTGACCTTTTCAGGTGGCTGTTACGGTGCCGGCCGCATTTATTACGTTCGCTTGATGAAAATTGAGAGATGATGCATCTGTTGCAGGAAGCAATCATGCAAACGCCCCGAGCTTTGATGTTCCCTGGGACGCTTCGTTTAGCAGCCGGGACAAACGGCAGAGCCTGTTTCCCAAGCTGATTAACCCACAGCAAACCAACGCCTGTGTTTTGGGTGAGATGGCAGCTCCAGCCCCTGCTGCCTCACCTGTTTGCACCCCATAGGGAACAGTGGCTTCTCCTTGGTCGCCCTCCCTATAGCAGCAAACACCCTGCTGCTTCGGGGCTTCAGCTTTACCAAAGAGGTATCATGGAGGATTCCCTGATGAACCTCATGCAAGAACAAGTCAGTAATTAAGAGCAGGGACATAAAATGCTGCAAACTGGCACAGCTCTACCTGCACAGGGGTGCTGCTGCCTTCCCCAGAAACGCAGTCGTGCCCCCGTCTTCCCCAGGCTCTGCGGGAAGCGGCCGATCCACAGCCTCCCGGGTGATGGTGACCAGCTCTGGGGGTTTGCTGGCATGCCCCCAACCTTTTCAGCATCATTTAATGCCAATTTATTTATCAAGGTCAGGCAGGCTGAGAGCTTTGCTTTTCACTGCCAGGGGATTTAGCCAGAGGCAGAAGCAGCCGAGTGAAGGGACATGGGCTGGGGTGAGCCTCCCCCCACCCCAAACCAGCCCTGCCATCAGCCACCCCCCACCTTCATGCATTACAAGCTGAACACATAAATTAGGGATTAAAAAACCCACTTCACTGCATTTTAGCAGCCAAGTTTTTCAAGGATTAAAAATAAAGCTGTGGAGCAAGCACCCACATATGTGAAATAGGGCACCTCTCAGGCCAGGAGCGTGGGTGGTCAATGCACCTCCCCACGGGCTCCTGGACTGTGTTTGGGGGGGAAAAAACCACACAATTAAACAAGAAAAAAAAAGAAATGACAAGCTTCTGTGCAGAAGCACCTGCAGGAAAACAAAGAGAGCAGTGATGGAGCAGCCTCGCAACTGCAAATGGACCCCAGCAAGGCAAGGCAAAGCAAAGGATTTCACAGTGGGGCGATGCAGGGAGGTGATTTTGGAGGAAGGGACATGTAAAAGCACAGCAGACCCCTGCACGCTGCTGGCTCTGGCTCAGCAGCCCCCATGTCCCTCCTCAAGCCGTGGGGCAGCAGCGTTTCTAAGGACACCGTGGCTGAACCTCCATCCTCTCCCTTTACCTCCCCAACCCTTCCCCCGGGGAATTTGCATTCCCTTGCCTACAAACCAAGTGGCCAACGTGCCCCAGGACCCAGAGTTTCCTACGCAAAGGCCAAAATTCAGGTTTATTGTGGGTGCTGCAGACCCACCCTCCAATTGCCCATCATCCGCCGGACCCGCCATAATCCTGCCCGCAGCATGACGCAGCGCCCGGGCATCTCCTCAACAGCGGATGCTCTGCTGCAGAAGCGCTTATAAATTAAGGATTTTTGTTTTTTTCTTTCCCTCGTCCCTGCTAGGAGTCATCATAGAGAGGGTTGTTGTAGTTGCCCCAGGAGCCGTAGTCGTGGTCATCCAAAAGCCTGCCATAGGAGGAGTGCCTGCCAGGGGAAAGCAAACCATTCGGCGTTACCAGTTGCCCTGGTGGTTTACTAGTTATTTTACCATAGGGTGGAAAAAAAAAAAGTTACATGCAAGCCCTCACCAGGTTGAGCTTTGGGATATTTTAGCAAGAAGCACCAGGACAGAAAATAAGCCCAGGCAGGGTTTTGCCCCTGTTAAAACAGACCAGGACATGCCAGGAAATTAAAACAAGACCTTGGCTCATCTCAGTTGTCAGCAAAGCCTCATTACAGAGGCCCAGCGCCGGGCCGTGCTGCTGTTTATTGTCTAAGTCACAGCAAGACCCGTGGCAGCAGCTCGCCCTAGGGATAATTACTGGTTATGACTATGCTGAACAGCGTCTCCAGCATTTGAGCGAGGCTGTTGTAAAATGAGGAAGAAAAACGCTGCTTTTCAAAGTAGACGTGGTAGAAAATGCAGCTGCGCTGGGACTAGAGGCTGCACATCGCCCCGCTGGGCTTGGGGACAGCATCTCCCCAGGGCTTTGCCCCTCCGCATCGCCCTTGCGACGGCGAGAGGGGCTGCAGCCTCGGGGGGGCCGTGGCTCAAGCACCCCAAAAGACAGCCTTACCTGATCTTGAGGTACGCCGCCGCCCCGAAAACCAGCACCACCACCACGATGACCGTCACAGTTATGGCCACGATGCTCCCTGTGGAGGGAGGGTCCATCAGAAAATGCAGTGGTCAGCACCCACCCCATACCCCGGCTGCTCCCGATATACCCGTGCCAGCCGTCTCTGGCGAAGGGAAAACATTCCCTCAATGCTTCCCAAAGCTCCTGTGGAGGATGCTGGGCACCCCTATATTTTTGCCTTCCTATAAAGGTAGGGCAGGTGGATTTGAGATAAAACACAGCTGGGCTTTGCTTGAGGACTATGGACTTGCTCCTCAATGCTCCTCCCAGCACCAGGCAGCATTTCATGCTGAGCCAAGGCTAGAAAATGCTCCAGATCCCTCCCTTCTCTGGCCTTATAAAGTGCTTTTAAGCTATCTGAGCTTGCAGAAGAGGATAAGTGAAAGCTAAGTGAGGTCTCCAGGAAGGAGAAAAAAACCTACATCTTCCTAATTCAGGCTGCACCCACCATTCAGGCACTTGTTTCCTCTCATCCTTAAGTGTTTCAAATCAAAATTGCAACTAAGGATTTTATTCACATCTCCAGCCAGCTGAGGTTTGGTATCTACACCTCCTTGTCTCTACCGATGGAGCAGATGATACAGGCTCCCCCAGGAAAGCTCAGCTTTTGCTGGATGGTGCCATCAGAAAGTTGACCACCTCTTCCTTCCCAATTCGAGGGGTCTGCCCCTCTTATCGAAGCACCTTGGAGGTTGATGTTTTGTCTGTATATGCCTATGGAGAGCAGCGGTGCTCACCTGCGCTCAAGGCACGCGGGACCTCTTCCATGGTGACTCCGGTGGAGAGGGTGGTTTTGCCGGTGGCCGTGGCCTCGGCTGCGGTGGGGCTCATCCCAGTCACTGGGGGGGACGTTGGCTCCACAGCCAGGCTTGACACCATGGACAGTGTCCCCAGGGAAGGGACATCCTTGGTCTGCGCCAGTAGCTGGGTGGTGCTGGGGCTCATGAGGACAGGCGTTGGGGACAAAACCATCCCCGGGGATGAGTATGGATTGCTGGTGGGGAGGGAGGAGGAGGATGCAGGTATACCCATGGGGCTGGGAGCTGCCCCCAAATCCATCGTGCCTCTTGCCAAGCTGGCAGTATTTGCTGTCCGAAGACCTGGGGCTGTCTCCAAGGTTGGTGGCACCAAGCTGGAGGCTACGGATGGGCTGTCTGTTACGGTGATGGAGGCCGTGGTGGCGGAGTTCACGGTGACAGAGGCAGGAGCAGGGGACAGTGACGCCGTGTGGGTTGTGGTATTGTGACCATCCCCCTCCGCCGGCCCAGAGGACGCCCTGTCTCCAGCAGGTCCCGTGGCCATGGGCAGCAAGGGCTGGCCAGGAGCTGGCGTGGGGACAGCTGCATCCCTGGAGCCCGGCCCCGTTGGGATCCCCTCCAAGGGGAAGGGAGGTCTGGTAGGGACGAGGGACGATGCTGTGGAGTCATCGCCAAGGCCTAGGAGTGAGACAAAGAAGCATGAATAACAGGGAAATCCTTCAGGCAACCTGGGTTTGGGTGAACACTAAAGGGTTTGGGAATGAACCTGGAAATAAGTTTATTTTTAAAATGCGGAGAGCCATCTAAAATAGAGAGATGGTAAATACCTTTGTGTAGCTAGAGGCGAGTTTTAAACCAGACCAGTTGCCCCAGCATGGATCAGCACCATTTTTCCCCAAGGCTAGGATGCCCCACATCCCCAACCCCCCCCTCCATCTTCCCAGCATCTCCTCCCAGCAGCCAGCAAAGCAGCAGGGGAGCAAGCTCCTCCTCGGCAGCAGCCACCGCACAGCTGGGAATGATAACACAAGACACCTCTTTCTCCTCTCCCCCATCTCCTTGTGCATTCATTCGTCTCCATTTCTTCTCATGAAGATGAGTCATTTTTTCCTCTATCCCCACCAGCAGACAGCTGGGGCTTTCCCCCCCCCTTCTATTCTCCAGGGCTGAACTCAGCACTGGGCCAGCACTAACAGCTAGCTCCCTCAGCACACTTTGGCCAAGGGAAGAACATGCCAACACTAAGTGACATGGGGAGGGAATTTTATTCCCATGCATTCATTTATTTACACCCCCAGAGCATCCCAAACCCAGCACTGGGAAGAGCAACAACTTGCTCTGTCACAAACAAGCCACCATGAACTAATTATATGAGCATGAAGGACAGAAAAAACTCAACAAAAGGCTGATTTTGTGGGAACCCTGAAGCCAAGCTCCCACCTCAACTCGAGACAGGAGCTTGGTGCTTACCTAAGTGAGAAACAAGAGCAGTGGGAGCACAGACAGCTATCATGGCAGCTCTTTGTGAACCAGAGCTTGCAGATCATACACGGCTGGGCATTGCTGGTGGGCACATAAGGCTCCCCATCACCAAGCCACCCCCCCAAGGAGATGTTGTCAACCACCACAGTCAAATCTGCTGTGCCCCCAAAGTCAAACTGAAACACCACCCATACAAGTGACACCCAAGGTAGCAAGAACAGACCCAGCCTGCACCAGAGATGTTTTAGACAGGACAGAGGTGTTGCTGGCCCACCACGCGACTCTTATTGCACATAAAGCTGCACCAAGAAACAGTGGCATGGTAAGGACTCCAATTTGGGAGCAGGGGCCATGCAACACAGGCTTTCTCCAGCGAAGCCCCTCACCACTGAGCACCCAGGAGAGCCACGAGGCTCCCCAGACACAGACAGTGCACCTCATGCTGAAGGAGGGATGGAAACACTTGGCACTTGTGTTTGGAAATTGTGGAACACAGCATCAGTGAGCAGGGACTCACTAAATCATGTTTTTCAGGTGTTTTCAGCCATCAGTGCAAACAGAAGGCTACAGATGTCTAATATGGCTTCACTCAACCTGCACACCTTCAGTGGAGGAGGACAGCACAAGGGACATCTCAGCTAAGGACCTCCAGCTCACTGCAGCAAGCACTGGGTGGGTAGCACACCTTTCACAAAGCCATTTCTGTCTAGAAGCTGCAAACACATGCTTGGCCAGGGATTTAACACCAGCTCTGGGGCATGGCTTCTATTAGAGACCAAGGCATTTAGGAGCATAAGTCCCTGGCAAACATGACCCAAAGTTTTTTTCCTGGCACTGTAGATAGCCCTGTGATGGACCGCGTTTCCCAAGCAGGAGGGTCTGGGAGGTGGGACTGAGGCCATGGCTGCTCTTCTCCCAGGGACAGGCACTTAGGGATGCCTCTGAGCTTTCACCCTCCACAGGCTCCCAGTGTGCTGAGGCAGAAGGCTGATAGACCTTCAGATAAGGGAAGAGGAGATGGACAACAAGCTGGAGTCTGGTTACTGAACAAACTACCTGGCTTAGCACCCGTGGTTTCCACACCCAGCCTAACCACAGCAGCAGGGAAGCACCCAGACATCCCACCTCCTCCTTCCCAGCTTTCCAAAGCATACCAGGCTCCTGCAAAGCTTCTGCTGTCAACAGGGCACTCTGGTGTCTCCTCATCCCAAGACCCCTACATCTCAGGCTTCCTAGTTAATACCTGGGAGTTACTGGCACACGAACTTGAGCTGCATTCCCGTGATAATCCTGAGCTTTAAGGCCATTAGTTCAGGTGAATGCCCTGCTTTTCACAGCTTGGCTTCACCCACAGCATCTCACCAGGGCAAAGCCTGCCTACAGCACTGGCTCCATCCAGCGAACTTGATGAGTCCCCACTAATCCTGTCCCCTCCTCCTGCAGAGGCTGGTGGCTCCCTTGCTCAGGTCAGGCACTGCAACACCATAAAACCAAATATTCCCTGTGCTGCTCCATCGCCTCGCATAGCTCTCCACATTGATGTGCCACAAGCAGCAAGTGCCAGGTCCCATGCCAGTGTGGTGGGACCTGCAAAGCACCTGCAGCAACATCTGTTAGGGATCAACACCATTTGGTACATGCCTTCCAGTAGCCAGAAACAAGCTGCAAGAACTTGCCTCTTCAAAATGTTGATATTGAGGTTCAAGTGGTTGATTTTTGCCCTTTTTGCTTTTACACTGGTACCCCCCTTACCCTTTCTTGACCAGGTTGAAGCATCCCCTTACAGTCTTGCCAACACACTCACTTGGGGGGGCAGGTGGCAGAGTACAAAGAAGGGAGACAGCCAAAACCGCATCTCTTTTAAGAGAAAGAAGGTACAAGTGCCATTTCTAGCAGGTACTGTTAGTCCACAACCTCCCACATCACAAGAGCTGAAGGTGCCATCAACCACAACCCCAGGAGAGCACGGCCCGCTGGTTTTCATAGCCAAGGGTGGGACATGAAAAACCTTGTTGGATTCATGAGGAGCACTGAGCAGCAGGGACTTTCTCAGGGATTTAACACCATGCAGCCATCCTGGGCCTTCCACAAGAAGAGGCATGGTCTCTGCCAGAGAGCAGAGGGTCTGCTTTGGAGATGCATGGGTGGAAAGGCATATCAGCAACACAAGCTGATGTAAAGGCAGGAGGGAAGAACCCAAGTACTCTGGCCCAACATGCCCTGCCCCAGCTCCACCAGCCTCCCCACACTTCTGACCTCAGTTAATTGGATTATTTCCCCCCCCACACACAAGCTACACCAACACCAAGTCAGCCTCCCCCACCAGCAGCGATGCAAGGCATCATCACAGAAGTGCTATCGCAACAGCAAACCCTCAACCTCTGCAACGCTGCCTGAAGTTGCCCAGCTGACCTGACATTGCATTGCCAAGAGTAGTTTTAGCTCATGCTAAAACAAGTGAGCAGAGCACTCATCCACTCTTTTAAGAGGTCTGCACTAGAGATAGCTAAGCCAGGGCAGAAATCTGGTGCCATGTGGTAGCACAGGGTGCTGGAAGTGCTGACAAACCCAGACCGAGCACCCCTTCACCCTTGGTGTTCTTCAGATCGGGGTTGAACATCTACCTGTAGTTCTGTAAAACAAGCCTTTCTCCATCACACCTTGTCATTTCAGATGCGTGACTTCAACAGGTAGCAGACAGCCTGTAGCACAACATGCTGGTTACATCAAGCACTGCAGGACCCTCCCAGGGCTGGTAGCACCTTGGAAGTTCATTACTTCTCTGTAAATGTAGATGCTTCCAGTCTCTCTTGGACACAGGCAGCTTACCACCTCTCTGCAAAGCCACCCTGGCATCCCATGTTGCTCGCTTGTGCTTGGGGTCAGCAGAGCTCTCATGATCTGCTTGAACTTTGGAGGCAAACTGATCGTGACCTCAAAAAGCTGGCAATACAGCTAGCCAGGATGAGTCAGGAAGTTTCCAATAATATCTAAGTGGTATAAATTCAGAGGATGAGACAAAACTGGAACAATCCTTGGCCACTGGCTGAGCACTCCCAGCCAAGCAGGTCACAAGTCACAGGGCCATTTCCCAGGAGAGCAAGCACAGCCCAAGGCAGCACACTGCTCAGCCCTGATTTCCTCTGACTCCCCCTGGATAGTCATTGCCAGCCAGGCTTTGGTTTCCAGATCAATAGCTCCATATTAATCTCTGCTAGCAAACCCTGCCTGGGCCAGCCCTCTGCTACCCTCTTGTTCCCTCAAGTCATCACCTCCATCGGGTGATCTGGGAACCAGCAACTGCCCTGGGGTCCAGCTCTCACCCCCAGCACATCACCCCCTCACACACAGGCTGTGCCCCAGGAAAAGCCCAGCCAGGATCCCAGAGGCAGTGCAGGCTGCTTCTGAACCAAGTTAAGATGAAGAGACAACAAGGACCTGGCTGAGGGACCCCTTGGCTCATAGCTTGACATGGCCTCATGCCACATCACACAGCTCATGGCCAGCTTGCCCACAGGTGGGTGCTGCCTGTCCCCAGGGAGCTGGGTGGCCAGAAGAGCACCCAGCTTGTCTGCAAGCCCAGTCCTCTACCAACACATCCAAGAAGGCAAAGAAAAGCCAAGGTGGTGGCTTCCTTGATTCTCCAACACCTGGTCTGTAGGAGCTGCAGCTGTGAGCAGGAACCAGAGCAGTACACTGGAATATGGAACAAAAAAATACTAGAAAACTTCTTTTAGGACTGTGTGTTTTCCTAGGCTAAAAAACTCAAACAGGGGCTGTCAGAGGGACTGAAGGATGTTAGCTGTCAAAGAAAGCCAAGCATAGTTCAGCCCTGAGGAATTTGCTTATTGAATTCACTTAAGGCAGTTGACCACCCTACTGGAATCCAGCTCCAAGCAGAGGCAGGCAGGGGACTGCCAGGACAAGGGAACTGCCTAGGAAGACAGCAGTGTCACACTATGCAGCCCCACATGAGCTTGAAAGGTCGTTTTTGTAGGTTGTCTTCCCTAGGAGTATGGGAAACAGGGAAGAAAAGAAACTCAAAACCCTTTAATTAATATATCTTGCTCTTAGGGAACATTAACACTAATTACCTGCCAACCCAAGGAATGAACCATCCCCCTGATGGGTTACCTCCCTCCTATTTGCATGCTCTTCTCTTGGCTTCTGCAAGCCACACAAAGGTGGAGGTCTCACCCTTGCAGAAGCTGAAGTCTTCCTGTGCTCTGCTCGGGAAACAGCCACCTGACCTGGCAGCCCCTCCAGCAAAGCACTTCCCAGGCACTCCAGAAGCAATTGCAGCAAGCTTTTAAATCGTTCTGTCAGCTGAAATGCAGTATAAAAAACAAGAGAACATCTCCAGCCCAAGTGAATGACATCAGAGGGAGCAACCATGCCACAGCAAACAAACATCCACTGATAAGGCAGAGATAGAGCTTTTAACGAGCTTCATGACTCATCACATCTGATATAACTACCAGAAGATCAAAATGACTTAACCCACACACCACATGCCTGCTCTCAATCTGCACTAAGGCACCCATACCCCAGCTGCAGTAGATGATGCTTCTCTAGCAGCCAAGACCCCACAGATAATAAAAGTTTCCATACAATAGTTAAAATTTCTTCTCCCTCCCAGCATCTTGTCCTGACTGTACATACACAAGGAACCTAACCACTCTTTCTGAATAGGAAATACGATAACAGAAAAAAAATAAGCCACTGTATTAAGAAAGTCTGTTGGGCACCCACAGCACACTGTACTCTTGCACTAAGGTTGGGTACCACTTTTTATGCCAGCTCAGCAGCTGCTTCTAGGGCAGATACTAACAGAAGTATATGGGGAAGACCATACCTATATACTTATTATTTTTTTAAAGCAGAAGTCCATAATAACCTCACCATACACCCACAAGACCTATCTAGAGAAGATAAAGAATGATGCAGTGTCATCCTTTGCTGAAGACAAAGCAATACATAAAGTTCAGGATCAACACAAAAAAAAAAAAATAGAAATACCATCAAAACATCAGCTATAAAAAAAAAAAATAGATTAGAGACAACCTACAAATCCATAATACCAGCCCAAGAACCACCCCACCCTATAAAGATATACATGCACCACAAAGCTGAAACGAGAAGCTAAGCTCTGAGCCTGAGCTTAAATGGAGGTCCCGGCCCAATGGGCAGAGGGTGCGTGGGTGGGGGGCCCAGGTGAGGCTCCTCAGGGTGATTAGGGGCTGTTAGCACACTTGGGGGCTCCGACATAAAAGCTGGTGGCTGGAGGGGTGTCCTCTCTGTACAATATTGCTAAAGTTTTATGGATAATTAATTAAAATTATAGTATTAGTGAGGAAGAGTATGTCTATAGGGATGAGCTGTTTTTTCATCTTTTTTAGGAGGCCAGCTGGACTTTAATAGGCAAGGTAAGCTACTGCAGCTCACTGTGGGTGAGGTGTTTGGGGATACACAATCTTTTTTGACCTTTTGCAGCTCCTGTATTATGTTGGTTCTCACCAAGTAATGCTGTTAGAGCAGTTCTGACTCCTTAGGTCCTGCAGCATGTGTTGATTTGTCTCAGAGCAGTAAAGCACTTTATGTTTAAATATAGGGTGAGGACTCCCTGTTCATGACCGCATTGGTTTGTTTTTAGTTTCTGTGGCTGGATATTCCTACACCTCGTGTTGTTTTGCTGCAGTTCCTTCCCCTTTGCTCATGCTCAGGTGTAACTTTTATTTTGTTATTGCATCTTAGTTATAAAACTGGTAGTATGTAGCTGTGGAAGGCAAAAGGTCTCCTTGTGGTGGCTCAAACTAAATAAAACTAGTTTTTGCTTTGTGTTCAACTTGTTTTTCAAGCTGTTCAGCACTGGGCTGCCTCACCTTTTCTGTCACCTTTTAATTTGGGTTTTGGGGTGGTTAATTTTTCTTCTCTTTGGTTGGAGGGCCCGGGGTGCAGTAAACAAGGGTCTGACTAGGCTCTATACTTAAATGAGAGAAGCAAGAGAGAGAATGTGGTCTGTGTCTGGGGCTTTGAACTTCAGTCTCTGCCTTTCCAGGGCACTGTTGCAGAGCCCTACCTTGTTATCCCCAAGAAATAAGGATGATGGGGTGGTCTGGGAGTAGCTCTGCATGGTCTAACCTCTGTCTCAGACCAAGCAAGGTTTCTATGCCATATCAGGGGGAACACCCACTTGGGTCGGTACTGGGAAATAGTAACTCTTGGGGATATCTCTAGCTGCTGTTGAGCTTCAATGAGTAAACCAGGGCCAATGTGGTGGCTCTCCAGGTCTGTAGCAGAGCTCCAGCACTGTATGTGCATGCTGGTAACTGATAATGCCAGCAGCAGCAGGAACGCCCCTGGGTGATGTGCTGCTTCCTTGCTGCCTGCTTGGCTCCTGCTGTATCACCTTTCTTTTTTCAATGCCAGGTTGTGGTGGTGATGGTGTAAAACCAGTTGTGAGAGAAAGAAGAAACCAAGTGAGAAAACCCAGGGCCAGAAACATCAACAGGTAAAAAAGCTATCCAATAACTGCATAAAGAAGCTCAAGGCCGTCAGATCAAATATATCTGCAGTGGCTCTGATTTACCGATGAGCCAAGCTGGCTTCCTGAGTGATTGGTTTTCTACTGCTGCATGGCTGTTAAGTGGTCCAGGTCTAATTGCTCTGAAGCCTGAAGCTTTCTGTAGCTAAGAGAAATAGCTACGCAATGGAAATCAGCATGCTGTCTCCATGTGTCCCTCACCATCCAGAGGCTCTGTCCCTGCGGAGAGGCTGTCCCAAACATGCAGCTGGCCAGGGCACCCTGGGGATGTCCCTTGGCAGCCCTCCCTGAGGAGGCAGCCCCCCTGGGGTTGCTGCTGAGCAAACCCATCAGTATCCACCTCCCTGGATGTAGGGTTGTACCGGCATCTCTTGTGGATGTGTGGCCTGACTTTTGCAAAAGGCAAGAGCAAAATGCATGTGGATGAACATGTAAAGTTGAGAGCTTCGGGCAAGCTGGCAAGGAGAGGCTCCAAATGAGGTCTTTACTGGGTGGTGGGTTATGGCCTGGCTTGGCAGCAGCTGCTCTTCTCCAGGCTTTTGCATGGGAGGAAGGAGCTGACACGAGGGCCTGGCTTGCTCTTGTACTGTGTTTAGACCCTAAGGAAAGCGATTGCAGGCAGATTGCTCTTGAGGAACCAGGCAGACAGCTTCGCCATCCTGCAATCTCTTCTCTTTCCAGCTAAAAATGATAACGCCAACTTTTTCAGTAAAGATGTTGCCTGCATGCTGCATGCTCCCTCTGACCAGCTCCTTCCTTGCCTGGGGAAAGCCTGGAGTGGGTGTCCAAGTCCTCCTCAGGCAACCATCTGCCCCGATGTCCAGACCCAGCAGCAAGGGCTGTGGGTTGCACAACAAATCCACCCTTTACAGCAGCTGCGGAGTTGGGTGGCCACACCACCCTCTGTGCAAAGAAAACATGATGTTCCCCCCTTGTGCTGAGTGTTGCTTAATTATTTGACTCATGAAACACTTGATCCTGAAGTTGCAATGAAATTGTAGCAGAAAAGAGGATGAAGAGTTGTTAGAGAGGTTTTTCTCCTTCTGAGAGTGACAAAGCAACCTGTGGCTACTGTCAACCCGCACAGCCAGAGGTGTCTGATGAGGACCTGGGGTGGAAAGCCTCTGTGTTCTTGGAGAACCCGTGGCTGGCAGGGCCCTGTGCCCCCCTTGGGGTGTGTTGGCAGGCTGTCACCTCACATGGTGGCTTTAGCTGATTGCTGGCCAGTGTGGGAGCTTGTCCTCGTGGTGTGAGCTTTGCCCTCATTAACAGCAGTAGTTTACAGCACTGGCTCTTTGCAAAATGTTTGCTTGATTTAAATAAAAAATACTTTGGATATATTGCATGTTATATTTCTGAAATATGCAAATATGTGTTATGCTGTGCTTATTTCCCTGGAATGTTGCACCATGGGAGGAGAAACCATTTGTCAGCTCTTGGGGCTGGCAGATGGACCTCCCTGCCTGTGCAGCTGGGCTCAAGGCCCCTCACAATACAGTTTCCCAGGCGGATAGGTTGGATGTGGCTCTCGAGCCAGCCAGGTGTGTTGCAAACAGCAGCTCTGCCCAAGTGACAACACACCAGCTAAATCATCTTCCTGGCTAGCTGCTAATTACTGCGAGGTGCAGCAGCCCCATCTGAGCCTTGCCCAGGAGGGGAAGCAATTGGGTTCAGCAGAGGAACTTCTGAGCATCCCCTGGTATTACAGGCTGAAGCTGTTGCTTGCTCATTTGGGCTGGGAGAGGGGATAATTAATTACTCATCTCTTCTGCCCATCAGCTCATGTATGGGGGAGCGGGGCCAGGAGTGCTCAGAGCTTTGTCTCCTCCGTGGCAGCTCAAAGCAGCCCATGGTGCCAGGCTCCGAGGCCCCCAAAAAGCACCTTTTTCTCCCCGGAGGCTCCTTGCAGAAGCACCCAAAGCCTTTAAAGCTGAAACCTGCCTCTTGCAAGTACTTGAAATGTCTCAGCTGCTGGCTGCGGAGCAGGGCGAATTGCTAAAGGGGAAAGCAGGCTTGGGGCCGCAGCAACCCCGTGTTCGTACAGGGGCAGGCATCGTGTCAGGAAAGCAAAGCAGGTTCGAATTTACATCCAGAGTAAGAAGTCATAATAAGACAAAAACTTCCTTGTCAGAGATGCTATTATTTCATTATGTGGCCAGGCAAGGCCAGCCTTAATTTACTCCTGCCCAGTGACGTCCTCTCTATCACTAAGTCACAAAGAATGAGCTCGAAGGATATTTATATCTTGCTTTTTGTTTTCTCATGGGTGATAAATATATATATTTTAAAGTATTATTTCTTTGGGGAAAAAAAAGTCATAGTAAGCATCCGAAAGACCTTGGGGTATTCGGGAGCAACACGGGAGCAATGGGACCGTGCTCCAGGGAAATCTTTCCCGGCTCTTCTGCCAAGCCCCGCTGGCATTGACGCTTTAGAGCGGGACGGTCATGGGAACAGCTTTGGGTTTGTCCCGGGCGCTGGGAAAAACCCACCTCCTGACCCCAAAGTGGCCGAGGGCTGACTCCCAGCAGAGGCTGGCCGCTGTCGAGCAGCTCGCCAAGGCGATAGCCAAATCGGGGCCAGGCAGAAGCCTGTGAAGGAGGAGAGCGGCATCCCCAGCATCCCTGCGGAGCAAAATGTAGGTTCATCCTCATCCCTCCCAAATGCACTTGCTTGGAAAGTATAAAAACAAGCTTGTTGGCAAGCTCCCCCCTTACAAGGAGAAGGATTTAGCCAGCTCTCCCTCCTCTTGCATTAGCGGGGTCGCTTAACCAGGGAAGATCTCCCACAAGCCAATGTGGTCCAGGATGATGGTTTGCTGCTCCTGCAGATGTGGCCTCCTCAGTTGCTGTTGTGGGGACGCAGCTGCAGGCTTTCGCAGGGACCTCAAAACCTCACCCAGCCACGTCCCCTCGCGCCGCTCTGCTGCGCGCCAACAGCAATTTAATAACAGCAGCTTTCCCCGATGTATTTCTCCTTGTGCGCATCCCCGGTCGCTCGGTTATGCAAGTGTTTGTCGTGTTCCTGAGCAAGCAGCTTTTCGTGTTGTTATTAAAAACCCAGCCTGGACGGAGGGATAACCTGTGCGTGCTGTCGTTTGGAAGTGCTCGCTGCCGCACCGGCCAGGGGCTGAACTGTCTCCTCTGACTGTCTTAGTGGGGGAAGGAGATCAAACTGGGTGTTGCTGTGAAATGGGGAGGTTGATACTGCTGGGGAGGGAGATGCCTTGAGGTCGGGGAAAGCGGCAGGTGCTGGGTGTGCAGGAGCCTCGGCTCAAGGCCAGGGCGAGCGATAAAAGCTCCTTCAAAGCAGGGACGGTGCTGGGAAGGGGGATGCGAGGCTGGGGTTGAGCTCCAGCCGGGGCAGGGGGGCTACCCGCAAGGAGATGCTGGTGGTCCCCTGAAGTTCTCCTCCTGCTCCCCGACTTCAGGCCAGCCGGGGACCCAACTGGGGACCCCTCTGCGGGCCGTCCCCTTGCCCCTCGTCCCCATCGCATCGCTCCCAGCCCGGTAGCGGGGGTCCCTGCTACCGGTACCCCCCCCCCGCTCCCTCCGGTACCCCCTTCCCCAGCCCGGTGGTGAGCGCTTACCTGCCGGGAGGAGGAGGAGGGCGAGGAAGAGGAGGCGGCAGCAGCAGCCCATGGTGCCGGCGGCGCTGGCAGCCGCGGCGGGAGGGACGAACCGCCCGGCCCCGCTGCCCGCCCCGCTCCGGCCCCCGCCGCCGCCTCCGCCGCCCCGCTCCAGCGCCGGGAGCACAGCGGCACCTACCGGTACCGGCGGCGGGGCTCCGGGATGGAGCACCGGCTATGGGATGCTGGGTATAGAGCAGCAGCAGTGGGTACCAGGGACTGGCCGGAGGGTAGCGGGCACTGGGCAGTCCGTAGCGGGGACTGGGATGGGGTGGTGGCACCAAGCGCCCTGCCCTGGGGTGAGGCGCTGGGCACCCGGTACCGGGTGCTGAGCACCGCGCCAGGACCCAGCCCCAAGCGCGGGTCATCATCAGCCGGCAGCGGGCATAGGGTGCTCTTGTCCCAGCCGCTGGCATCGGGTGGGTGTCTGGTGGCACTGCCCCTTGCCCCTCTCCTTCCTCAGGGCCACGCCGGCCCCTGCCTGAATATAACTTTATGCTTTTAAAGAAATAAATGCTGTGTGCGCCTTGCCAGGGCATCCCTCCTCCCGCGGGGGGCCACGGGACCCTCTCCTGCCATGGCTGGATGGGGTTGCCCCTGCCTGCCCTCACTGCCGAGCATCGCCTGCCACGTCCGCGGGGTCCGGGGCCCGTGGGGGGGCCACCCCAGGTACGTGCATCGAGGGGAGCCAGGCCAGAGCCAGGCAGCCAGGGCCCTGCCTTTCCACGGTGGGAACAGCTCCCAAAATGCAGCTCCCGGTGCCCGAAGGACCCAGCCAGGAGACCCCTATGGCGCAGCGGGAGGTGCGAGCGCCATTTTTTTACCTCTTCCCGTCTGGAAAGCGCTTTGCTGCAGGTGAAATATTTTCAGGCTGAATTCATCCTCTCTGGGCTTTCGCACACTCGCTATGGAAAAGGATGTCGTCGCACCCGGGCCGTGGCTGAGCTATCTTTAACGGGGGTTATGCAGCCATCTATTCTGTTGCATTGTGTGGTGTTTTCTCAGGACGGATCCTGGCTCTGGGCCTAAAACAGCAGGACACAAAATCCAAGGCAGCTGGTGTTTCTGGAACGGCCGGAATGCCGGCTGCCTTGCCATACGTTGGGTGGCATCGGCATCTCAGCTCTCCTTGAAACCTTTCCTATGCTTGGGAGGAGGAAAACTAATGCTGTTATCGCCGCAGGAACTTGGTGCCGTGGGAACCGCGTGATAATTTCCCCGCCACTGCTCTCCCATCCTTTTTTTGACTTTCTTTTGCAGAAGGTGCTGTGTGTGTCCATGGGCAGGAGGAGGCCGACGCTCCTCACCGTGGCGTTGGGTGCAAACCCCACACCTGAGCTGGGTGCCGGGGTGCCAAGGGCTGGGCTGTGGGAGGCCTGGAAAGTCTCTGCCAGCCACCGTCCTCGGGCTCCAGCTGCCATCTGCTGGCCACCTCTGCCTGGACTCGGCATGGCCACCTCAGCAAGGCCACCTCTGCCTGGTCTCATCAGCGTGGTCACCCCTGCCTCGTCTCATCGGCATGGTCACATCTGCAGGGCCACCTCTGCCTGGTCTCATTGGCATGGTCACCTCAGCAAGGACATCTCTGCCTCATCACCTCTGCTTGGTCTCATCAGCATGGTCACCTCAGCAGGGCCGTCTCTGCCTGGTCACATCTGCCTGGTCTGATTGGCGTGGTCACCTCTGCAGGGCCACCTTTGCCTGGTCTCATCAGCATGGTCACATCTGCAGGGCCACCCCTGCCTGGTCTCATCAGCGGGGTCACCCCTGCCTCATCTCATCGGCATGGTCACCTCTGCAGGGCCACCTCTGCCTGGTCTCATCAGCATGGTCACCTCATCAGGACCACCCCTGTCTCATCTCATCAGCATGGTCACCCCTGCCTGGTCTCATTGGCATGGTCACCCCTGCCTGGTCTCATCAGCATGGTCACCTCAGCATGGTCACCCCTGCCTGGTCTCATCGGCATGGTCACCCCTGCCTCGTCTCATCGGCATGGTCACATCTGCAGGGCCACCCCTGCCTGGTCTCATCAGCGTGGTCACCCCTGCCTGGTCTCATCAGCGTGGTCACCCCTGCCTGGTCTCATTGGCATGGTCACCTCTGCAGGACCACCCCTTCTTGGTCTCATCAGCATGGTCACCTCAGCAAGGACATCTCTGCCTCATCACCTCTGCCTGGTCTCATCAGCATGGTCACCTCAGCAGGGCCACCTTTGCCTGGTCACTTCTGCCTGGCCACCTCTGCCTGGTCTCATTGGCAGGGCCACACCTGCCTGGTCACCGTGGCATGGCCAGCTCTGCCTGGCCACACCTGGGGGTGACATCTGCCTGCCCACACAGGTCCCTGGGCCTCCCCCAGGGAAGGTGCGATACTCGTGGTGACAGCGAGAGCAGAGGACATACGGCCAGCGAGAGGTCCCTTTTTGGAGACACCTTCTGCCAGCCCTTCCCCGTTCCTACTGGAGAATGGAAACCATTGCCTCTGGTGACATCTGCCTTGGGGCTCCAGCTCTTTTAAAATCTCTCTAAAATGTTTTTTCTCCCCAATTTTACGCAGATAAGAAGGATGCCAGAGGGACACCGTTTTCTTTTGATGGACACAAGGACTTTTGCTGCCTGCTCCCTGCCTTTGCCCCACCAGGATGAAGCCAGCTCCTCTTGGGTGGCCCAGTGCCACGTCCAGGTACCAGCCACCGGTTTCCCTGGTCTTGCCCAAGTCCCTGCTGTCCCCACCAGAGCTTTGCAACGTTTCTCTGGTGGTTTAGCAAACCCTGCCTGGTTTTGGGGGGCCAGGGCTGGGCTTTCCCCGCCGCTGCCGGCTGGGAGCTGGGGTGGCTGCGAGCCAAGGGGCTGGCAGTACTGACGTGCCGGAGCGGAGCTTGCGGCTGGATTTTTTGGCTGGCCGGGGCCACGGGAGCTCGTTCACCCCCTGGCCGGTGGCCAAATGGCATGGCTGGGTGGCTGCCAGCGCTTGCATTAATAGCTGCCAGCTTGCGGTTTGAGGTCACCCGTTCTTTCCAGTCTTTCATTTCCCGCCCCCCCCTCCCCTTATTTCATGCCTGTAATGACATCGAGCAGGCAGCAGCCCTGCCACCCCTCCCTGCCTGCACTCCTCTTTGCCGGGCAGAGCTCTTCTGCTTCCCTTGGGGCCAGGACAGCATCAGCTCATGGCACCGCATCCCTACTGAGCATCCCCAGATGCCAGGAGGGGACGTGCCAGCATCCCGGGGGACACCTTCACCCCCACGGGGCTCTCCTCCTCCTCGGGGGACCAGAAACATCCTCCCAGCCACCCCAAGGCCAAAAAAAACCCCAAGGCCAGCGTGCAGAAGGCCAGTGCCAAGTCACAGCCCCTCGCAAAATAATTTGTAGCTGCCGTCATTCCCTGCCAAGGGCTTTGGGAGGGTTTTTTATTAGCAGCTCGCTATGAATAAATCTCCCTTTTCATAATCGTGCCGGCCAGGGATAAATAGCTCTGGGGAGGTGAGGCTGGGCTCCGGCCGCACGCCCTCCGTCCCTTCGGGGAGGGGAACGCCCGGAGCCCCGCTGGGAAAGCGGGAGGGTGGGATGGCGGGGGTCCCTCTCGCTCCCCGAATCCCCAGGGATGCTGGGGCGAGGCATTTGCTCGACGCCTCCTGCGCTGGCTGCTCCTGGGCAGGCGTGGTTAATGCGTGGGGGGGCCACGCGTGGGGAGGGGGTGCTGGAGCGGGGGGGGCACCCCCGGACCGCCAAGGGATGCCTCCGGCGGGGTAGGATCCAGGCAGCCGGAGGAGGAGGAGGAGGAGGAGGAGGGCGGCGGGGCTGGCAGCGGCCGCCCCCGTCCCGCCGCGGCCCGCCCCGCCGTAGCCGCCGGGCACCGGGGCAGGCGGCGGCGGCGGCGGCGCGCATGGAGGCGGCGGCCCCGGCCCCGGGCGGCGGCCCCGGTACCCTGCTGCTCTGCCTGGCCCTCGCCTCCGGTAAGCACGGGGGTCCCCCGCTCCCGGCCCCGTCCTCTCTCTGTCCCAGCCCGGGCTGGTCCCGGTGCTGCCCCTCTCCCAGCCCGCTGCTTCCCGGTCCCACGCCGGTGATCCTCCACCTGCCTCCCGGTCCCATCCCGCTGCTCCCCCGTGCCTGTCCCGGTGCTACCCCATCCCATCCCGCTGCCCCCCCGGTGCCGTCCCGCTGATCCCCTCTATCCCCCCCCGTCCCACCCCATCCCGATACTGGCCCTGTCCCATCCCAGCGCTCGCCGTGCCCAGCCTGCTGTTTCTCCAGTCCCATCCCAGTGACTCCCTGTGTCCCCTGACAATCCCATCCCACTCCTTCCCCCACATCCAGCCTGGTGTTTACCCAGTCCTGGCCCTGGGCTCCCCCACGCTTCCCTGCACCCATCCCATGTGCCCCCAGTTCCCATCCCACTACTCCCCACCATCCCCTCCCAGTGCTACCCCTTGCCCGTGCCGGCTTGGCTCTGAATCCCTTGGGGCCGGGGTGTCCTGGCTGGACCCTGGAGTGGGGCTGGGATGCTTTTCCCACCTGTTGATGGGACACTGCTCATGGATGCCCCGGTATCAGTGTTTCACCATCCTTGGTAGCGCCGGGGATGCAGGGGGAGCCCGCAAGTGCATGAGCGTCCCCGTGTGAGTTCCTAAGTGCAGGGGAAGCGGGCGAAGCTGCCTGCTCAGGGCTGGCAGGAGATAACCACAGGTAGGGCTGAACATCAGCCGGGCTTGGCGATACCCCCTGGCAGAGCGTGCCAGCCCCGGCGTTTCGGGGGAGCCTTCCACTCCGCCGGGAGCAGTTTGGGTTTGGCCCTTTGACAGGGCTGGTGACAGCGCTTGGCAAAACCTGCCAAACCTGTGCTGGCAGGGTGAAATCAAGGGTGGCCGATGTGTTTTTGGGCTGGGATGCCCATCAGGCCAGGGAATGCCCTGGGTGGTTGCTCTCCTGCAATTCGGACTTTCCCAGGGGAGCGTGGGGGGTGTTATGGCAAAATAATGTGGTGTTTGGGGTGCTTTTCTGGGTTATGTCCGGCTGCTCGAGGAAGGATGCAGCCTTAGAGAGCAGAGCCAGGCTGTCCGTGCATCAAAGAGATGAGGTTGCTTTGCACCCACAGCTCTTGGGTGCTGAGGTCTGGGTGTCGGGGAGGCAAACCCCCCCGCCCTCCGAGCTGGCGGTGCCGCCGGGCGGTCCTCGCCAAGGGGCTGCCAGCCCGGAGGATGCCAAAGCTCTGCATCTGCTTGCAATAAGGGTGGGGATCTCATCTTGGTGGGGATCTTTCCATGCCGAGCTGCAAACTCGGTCACCGGGGGTGAAGTCAGCCTCCCGCCCTGCGCCGCCGCGTGCCCAAGCCGCCCGCAGCTGGCTCCCGGGGCGAGCAGCCGCCCCGTGGCTCATCCCCTGGCTCCCACCCCGCTGCCTGGGCCCAACTGGGCGGTGGGATCCGTCCCTTTCCCACCAAGCTCTTTCGGCCAGGGAGGGGATGCTCACTGGTGGGGAAGCCCCGGCGGAGGCTCAGCCCCGGCCTCGTTGCAGCTCTGTTACCCAAAGCACGTCATTAGCGCGGCGGTGGCTATATATAGCCAGGAGGGACGGGTGTACTGGGAACGTCTCTGCCTTGGGACGCGGGGGGGACGCTGGAGGCTTGGCCGGGCAGCCCCCACCGCTGCTGCCAGGGTGCCGAAGGGCCGGACGGGAAAACCGGGGGATGAGGCTGCCCAAATTCCCCCCTCTCTGGGAGGCCTCGGTATGGCTGAGCTGCAAAGTGCACCCACTCGGGATGGAAACACCCCCCGCCTCGGCATGCCACCCTCGGGGGAGCCACCCAGCACCCTGCCCCATCAGGCAGGACCTGTCCCCACTCCCCTGGGTGCCACCACAGCGGGGTGAATCCCTGGGGAGGGCCGGGCTGGGAGCAGGGCTGTGCTGAGTCAGTGCTGGTATGCCAGCGATCCGGTTACTGCCACCGTGACGTGCCCGGGCTGAGCTGGCCCTCGGCTTCGTCCCTTCGCCACAGCGAGCACGGTCACCCCTTTACCTGCTCGGTTTGTGCCGGGCATCCTATGCCCCGGTGCAGCAGTGAGTGATGTTGCAACAGGGATTTAGCACTTGCACACTGGAAGCAACTGGGCTTTGGTGGGTGCTGAATTGCGGCGCTGCCATCTCCTCGCTCCCACAGCCGGTGTGTTTTTCTGCAGCCCTGAAACCCAGGCTCTTCCAAAAGGGCAGTGCAGCGAGCCGGGCCTCCCTGGGGATCCCTCCCCACATCTTCCCTGGGCAAAGGGGCTGCTGGCTGCCTGTGCCACCCAAAAACCACCCTGCTGGCTCCCGGACCCCCGTGCTGGGGCGTTGGTGGGTGGAGGAGGCAGGCGGGGACCCGCTTTCCCTTCTCCTCGCCCCTGGGGAAAAGCCAATGTTGCCAGGGAAGGGGGGGCCGTGGGTGCAGCTGCGGAGCCCGTTGCTGGTCCCCTCCCTGCAGCAGGGGCCGGGAGAGCGGCTGCGGTGGGGCGCTGGTGGTGATGCCGGGGCTCTGGCCGGGCTCCCCCTCTCAGCCGCCTCCGCTGCATTTCAGGCTTGGCGTTTTTCAGTTGCGTGGGTGCCGATGCCAATGTCACCGCCGGCCACGGCACGGAGGGGCTCGCTTGCGGCGCGGCCGAGAGCTGCACGGGTAAGGCAGGGAGGAGGATGCTCGGGGGAGCCGGTGGCGTTGGATGGGAGCTGGGCGGTGCGGGGGAGAGGGCCGGGATGGAGGACGGGCTGGGTGTTTTGTCTAGCGTAGCCATGTGGCATCCACCAAGCTGAGAAGCGGCCAGGGCTGGCACGCCATGGCCAAGGACACACGTGCCGGCGGCTCTTTGCAGCTGGCCAGGCTCGGACCTGCCATGGGGATGGACCAGCTCTGGGATGCTGTGGCCTCCGGGCAGAACCGTAACCCCCGGGGGGGGATTTCTTTGTCCTTGTCACCCCCAGGGAACGTGACGCAGCTGAGGCGGCAGGGTCACTTCTCCAGGTGCCCGGAGGAGTACAAGCACTACTGCATCAAAGGGAGATGCCGCTTCCTCGTGGCCGAGAAGGCGCCGGCTTGCGTGTAAGTCACCGCTGGTGGGGACGCGGCAGCACCTGCCCGTCCTCCCCGGCCGCGCGGGAGGAGCGGGGCACGGGCACCGCGGCGGTTTTTCGGACCCCCCCCTTCTGCCTCCCCTGTGCCGCGGGGCAGGTGCGAGCGAGGCTACACGGGGTCTCGCTGCGAGAAGGTGGACATCTTCTACCTGCGAGGCGACCGGGGCCAGATCGTGATCATCTCCTTGATCGCTGCCATCGTCACCCTCATCATCCTCATCGTCTGCGCCTGCCTCTGCAGTCAGTACGTGGCGGGGGGACGGGGCGGGAAGGGAAGGGGCAGCCCCGGACTGGGGGGGCGGAATCCTGCCCAGCTCCGGCGGCTCAGAGCAGGTTGAATTTGGGCTGGCCTGTTCGGGCAGGAGACGGCCTCTGAGGGTGCTGGGAGGCGCACGGGGCACGGCTTCGGAGCTGGAAACCACGCGCGATCCCACCCAGGTGAAAGCGGAGGGAGGAGGAGCAGCACGGCTGCGATGCCTCATTCTGCTTTCTTGTTTTGTTTTGTTTTAATTATTACCCCCCCCCCCCCAAGCCACTGTCGGAAGCAGCGTAGGAAGAGAAAGGCAGAAGAGATGGAGACATTAAATAAGAATTTGCCTTCCAAAAGCGAGGATGTGCTGGAGACGGGCATCGCGTGAAGGTGAGCGGGGCCGGGGGGGGGCGGCCGAGCCCGGGGTGACGGGAGACCCCCCGCTGGGGACGGCGGCTGAGGCCGAAGACGTCCCCTCTCCCCGCAGGAGCTCCAGGTACCTGCAGGCGGGTCCCGGACGGCGGCACCGGCTGGCTCGATGGGCGAGGGCTAAAATTTACAGCGGCTTGAATAAAGGGGTGACGGAACGGTGTCCACGTCTCCTTACGGGCCCCTCTCGCCGTCACCCCCCTGCCAGCGGGGGGTCAGGCCCAGCCCTGCTGCTGCGCTCCCCAAATTCCGCCCCCCCCCCGACATTTTCCCGCCAATTTGCCTCCCTCCCAGACGGGGGGGCCCGGCCGCGGCGGGGGGGGGGGAAGCCCCCACCGGTACCGGGTGGAGGGGGGGGCTGCGGTGCCGCCCCGCGTCCGCCAGGAGTCGCTGCGCTCCGCGGTGCCGCCCCACGTCCGCCAGGGGGCGCCGCCGTGCGGAGCAGGTGCGCGGCTGCCCCGGAGCCTTCAAAACCCCCCCGCGGCCGCCAGGGGGCGCCGCAGTTCCGGCACCGCCGCGGGGCAGCGCGGAGGCGGCGGCGGCAGCGGCAGCGGCGGGGTCCCGGCTCCGCTCCCGGCTCCGCTCCCGGCTCCCGCGGTCCCGGGCGGCTTCGCAGCCTCGGGATGGGGCCGGGTAACGGAAACCGGGCAAAAGCGGGGGAAAACGGGGAAAAACCGGGGCGAAACTGGGCGAAGCGGGGCCTTTCCCTCCCTTCTGCCCCCCCCCCCGCTGCCGGGCTCCGGGGCGGGGGCCCGGCCGCTGCCCGGTAGGGGCTGCCTGAAGCTCCGCTCCGCGCCCGGCCCGCGGGCAGCTGCCAGGGACGGAGAGCGCCGGTGCCCGCCTCTGCCCGAGCCGGAGCCGGGGGACGAGCGAGGAGCGGGGCCCCGAGGCCCCCGGCGGGGAGGCCGTGCCCGGTGAGAGGTGAGTGCCCCGGGGCGGCGGCCGAGCGCGGCGGAGCGGGGCGCTGGGCTCCCGGGGCCGGCGGGGGGGACGGGGAGGGCGGGGGCCGCTGCCCGAAGCCCCGGCGAGGGGCCGGGCAGAGCCGCCCGGGCCCGGGGGCCGCGGGGCAGCGGCGCCGGGGCTCGCTGGGCCGGGCCCTGCCGTGCCGCCGGCAGCCCCGGCTGCCCCACGGCTCTCCCCAGCCAGGGACCCACGGACGCGGATGGACACGGACGGACGCGGACGGAGGAGCCCCAGGGGTGCGGGGCCCCGGTAGAAGCCGCCTCCAGGTCGGTTGCTTGGGCCCCCGGGTGTTTGGGCCCCGCTCCACTCCCGGGTCCCGTTTGCTCGGGCCCCTCTTTGCTCCTGCTCCAGCTCCGCTGGCGCCTTCACCTTGGCCCCGGCTCCCTTGGCCGCTGCCCCCCCGGCTGCGGGCCCAGCCCGCGGCAGCCCCGGTTCGGCCGTGGCTCCCGTCTGTTTCTGCGCCGGTTTCTCTGCTCTGCTTTCAGGCCCAGCTCACGCACGGCTCCCGTTCGGCTTTGGCTCCGCTCTGTTTGCAGGTCCAGCTCAAGGATGGATGGCTCCAGTTTGCTTCTGCTCTGCTTTCAGCTCCAGCTCGCGGTCGGCTCCAGCTCGTTCCTGCTCCCAGCTCGTTCCGGATTCCACTTGGTCTCAGCTCCAGTTCAGTTGCATCTCCTCCAGCTCCAGCTTCTCTAATTCTGCTCCAGCCCATTCCAGCTTGTGCTTGTTAAAACGATCTTGGCTTTGGGAAAGACGCTGCTGGGACTGCGCGGCTCCAGCTCAGCTCCAGGTCAGTTGTTTGGGGTCCAGCTGGGTTTGGGCTCCTGTTTGCTTTGCTTTGCTTTGCTTTGTTTGTTGGTTGGGGCTCCCCTTTGTGTCAGGCCCGGCTCCGGTTCAGTTTTGGCTCCTGCTCTGCTTTCAGCTCCAGCCTGTCTGCAGCTTCAGGTTGGCCATTTCTGCTCCGGTTTGTTTTCAGCTCCAGTTCCTCTGCGGCTCCAGCTCATTTGCACCTTCCAGTCATTTCTTTCTGCCCCTGTTCATTTCAGGGCCAGCTCATGCACGGCTCCCGTTCAGTTTTGGCTCCCATTTGTTTCTGTACCAGTTGGTTTCAGGTCCAGCTCCTTTGCAGCTCCATTTCATTGCGACTCCAGCGCGTGGACGGCTCTGGACAGTTTCTGCTCCAGTTCACCTGTGGCTCCAGTTCGTTTCAGGCTGGAGCTGTCCATGAGCTGGACCTGTTTGCAGCTTCAGGTTGCTCCTTTCTGCTCCCGTTGATCTGCGCCTTCAGGTCCAGCTCATGGACGGCTCCCGTTCATTTGCGGTTCCTGTTTGTTTCTGCTCTGGTTTCAGGTCCAGCTTGTGGATCCAGTTCATGGACGGCTCTGGGAAGTTTCAGCTCCAGTTCATCTCTGGTTCCGGCTCATGGACGGCTCCAGCTCGTTCCTGCTCCCAGCACGTTCCAGGCGGTCTCAGCTCCAGCTTATTTGTGGCTCCTGGTCCGGTCCAGTCCAGTCTCATCTCCAGTTGGTTTTGGGCTCCAGTTCCAGTTGGTTCCAGCCCCAGCTCCTCTCCAGCCCATTGCGGCTTGTGCTTGTTCATGCGATCTTGGCTTTTGACCAGGTCGTAAATCAATCACTGTCAGAACTTGCATATGAATAATAAATGTCATAACTGTACGCACAGTGTCTGGTTACTGATCAGTCACCACTCCGGGGGGGTACATGTCTCGAATAAAGACTGGACGCGCGCAGAGGGGGAGAAAAGCGCTTTTCGCCCCAGAGACTATCTCAGACGTTTAATTCGGCCTGGTGCATGCCAGCCTCCCGCGCTTCGGGGACCCCCGCGACCGGACCCCCGCCTCCGGCAGGGGCCCACGCACCGCGACCGGACCCCCACCTCTGGTGGGGGCCCACGCACCCTGCCCACCCCCCAGCGCCCGCCCGCCGCCCCCCGCAGCCCCCCCCGGCCCCAGCCCCGGGTTTGGCCCCAGAAACAGCCGACGGGGGCTCCGTTTCTGGGCCCAAACCCCCAGGCCTCTGCCCCAGCCCCGCGCAGCAGCACCGGGGCTCCCCCCCGACCCCGGCTCCGCAGCCCCGCGCCCCCAGCCCCGCGGGTGGTGTCAGGGAGCCCGGCAGCCCCGGCGGGCTCGGGCGGTGCTTGGGAACTGGCCGGGGGGACCCGCGGGCGGGCCCGGCCCCGGGGGGCCGCGTGTGGAGCGGGCGGCGACGACGGCGGGGGGCGCCGGGCTCCGGCCCTCCGGGCTTTATTCCCCGGCGCCCCGACAAACGCGGCTGCTCCGCGGAGCCACCGCCAGCGCGGCCGCCGCCGCCGCCCCGAGAAACCCCGGCCCCGAGAAACCCCGCTCCTTCCCCGCCGCCCCGGCCCCGCCGCCCCGGCCCCGCTGCTCGGCCCCGGCCCCGGCCTCTCGGGCCCCGGCCCCGCCGCCCCCGGCTGCCCCGGCTGCCCCGGCCGGGCCCCGCGGCCCCGCGGGCCGAGCCCCCCGCGCCTCACCTGGCCCCGCCGGGGGAGCCCGGCCCGGCCGCTGCCGCCCCGGGGCCGCGGGCGGCGCCACCGGGGGGGAGCGAGAAAAGGGGGCGCGCGGCGGCCGCCGGGGCTCAAATCTGCTCGGCCCCGCCCCGCGCACGCGCCCCGGCCGCCGCCCGCCGCGCACCTGGGCCAAGCCCCGCCCCCTCGCGTCCGCACCTGGGCCAAGCCCCGCCCCCTCGTTACAGACCACGCCCCCTCATCCGCCGCACCTGCGCCAGGCCACGCCCCGCGCACGCGCGATCAGGCCACGCCCCTACGGACCCGCCCCGCGCACGCGCCTCCGCCGCCGCCGCCAGACGGGCGCCAGCACCGACCGCGGCGGACGCCGGTAGCGGGGTGGGGGCCCTCGCTCGGGACGCGGGGACGGGGCCGGGCGCGGCCCGGGGGCTTCTCCGGGGGCGCTGCGGGGCCCGGGGGCGGTGAGGCCGGGCCGGGGCCGGGCCTCGCGGGTGCGCGGAGCCGGGGCCCTGCCGCTGCCCGCCTCTCCGCGGGCGGGCGGGCGCGGGGCGGGTCCCGGGGCCGGAGGACCGCGGCAGCGCTTTGGGCTCGGCTTCTCCCGATGCCCCGGAGCCCCCAGCCCGGCCTCGCCGGCGCCGGGGCGGGAGGAGCCGCGCTCCGGGGCCGGCAGCTGCCCCGGGCCGGCAGCGGGCACCGGCGGCCCAAGTCCCGCCTTCCCGCCCCGCTCCCGCCGGGGCTCTGCCGGGGCACGGACGAGGCACCGGCGGCTCCGCGCAGACCCCGAACGGAGGCCGGGAACCGCCGGGGCTCGCCCGGCGCCGCCTGCCCGGGCACGGCCGCACCGGGGGCCCGCGCCCCTCAGCGCCGGCCGGGAGCGGCCCGGGGAGGGCAAGGGGTGGCCCGGCTCCCCAAGCGGCGGGGCCGGCTCCAGCCCCACACACGGGACGGGGACGGGCCCCAAAGCCCCCGCGCCGGCTCTGAGCCCGCCAAGGCCGGGCTTGGGCTCTGCTTCCCAAGCACCAAAACACCGGGCTTGGGCTCTGCTTCTGGGCCCCCAGCCCGGCCCCCGGAGCCGGCTTCCCGGCCCCAAAGCACACCACGGACTGAGTGCCTGGGCCCCGAAACGCAGGACTTGGTCTCGCTTCTCAACACCTTAAAGTACGGCCCCGCTGAGCCTGGTTTCACGCTCCACAAGCGCAGGACTTGGTCTCCCTTTCACAAACCCCAAACGGCCTGAGTGAGGCTGCTCTGATGCCCCACAAGCACAAGACTCTGCTTTTAGGCCCCCCAGTGGCCACATGAGCCTGGTGCTGAGCCCCCCCAGTGGCCACATGAGCCTGGTGCTGAGCCCCAAAGGCAGGGCTGGGTCTCTGGGGGAAGGTGCCCAGCTCACCTCACCCCAGCCGCCTGTTCCTCACCCCCAAACCCCACCGCTGCCTCTCACTTTTCCCAAAGTCAAGGGATTCAGGGTTGTGCCCCCCCCAAGGCTGTGTCCAAGCCTGGAAAACACAGGACTTGGGCTCCCAGAGCCTGAAACTGAGCCTGGTTCCAAGTCTGGAAAACGCAGGACTTGGTCTCACTTTCAGGCTCTGGTTCCCTGTGAGCCAGGGTCGTGCCCCCCCCCCCCAGGCTGTGTCCAAGCCTGGGAAACGCAGGACTTAGGCTCCCAGAGCCTGGTTCCACATCTGGAAAACGCAGGACTTTTGGTCTCAGTTTCAGGCTCTGGTTCCCTGTGAGCCAGGGTCGTGCCCCGTCCAAGCCTGGGAAATGCAGGACTTAGGCTCCCAGAGCCTGAAATTGAGACTGGTTCCATGTCTGGAAAACGCAGGACTTGGTCTCAGCTTCAGGCCCCATGAGCCTGGTTCCAAGTCTCAAAAACGCAGGACTTAGTCTCGGTTTCAAGCCCTGGGACCCCAGTTCCATGTCTGGAAAACGCAGGACTTGGTCTCACTTTCAGGCCCCAGTTCCCTGTGAGCCAGGGTCGTGCCCCCCCCAAGGCTGTGTCCAAGCCTGGGAAATGCAGGACTTAGGCTCCCAGAGCCTGAAATTGAGACTGGTTCCATGTCTCGAAAATGCAGGACTTGGTCTCAGTTTTGCGCCCCACGAGCCTGGTTCCAAGTCTGGAAAACGCAGGACTTCTTAGTCTCAGTTTCAAGCCCTGGGACCCCAGTTCCATGTCTGGAAAACGCAGGACTTGGTCTCAGCTTCAGGCCCCGGTTCCCTGCCCTCAGGACACTCGACTCGGACTCTGAGCCCCCAACACAGGACTTGCTCTCCATTGCCAAGCCCCCAAACCCACCCACCCACCCGGTTGCCAGGCCGGCAAACGCAGGGCTCGGGCTCTGCTTTCGAGCCCCGACGACGCCGGACCGGGCGTCTGGTGCGGGGCCGCTCGAGGAGCTCGCACGTCCCAAACCGCAGGGCTCAGCCTCCCTCTCCGAGCCCTCAACGCCCGGACTGCGGGGCTTCGAGCCCTTGGGCCCGGCTCCCACCGCACGACTCGGTCCCTCAGCCCCGGCTGAGCCCGGCTCCGAGCGGCCCCGGCCCCGGCTCCGAGCCCCCCAGCAGCCCCTGCCCCTTCGCAGCCCCGACATCGTTCCCCACCGGCCCGGCTCCCGCTGCGGGCAAACCACGAGCGGCCCCGGTTCCGAGACCCCGAGCCGGGGGTCGCCGCCCCGGGCCCCGCGGGTGGTGTCAGGGAGCCCGGCAGCCCCGGCGGGCTCGGGCGGTGCTTGGGAACTGGCCGGGGGGACCCGCGGGCGGCTCGGCCGACGACGGGGGGCGCCAGGCTCCGGCCCTCCGGGCTTTATTCCCCGGCGCCCCGAGAAACGCGGCTGCTCCTCGTCTCGTCCCCGCCGGGGTCCCGCGGCTCCGGGCTGCAGCAGCCGCCCCGCCCGCCCACACCCCCCGGCTCCCCCCGCTCCTCAGCCTTCTTCCCGGCCCGGTCGACCCCCCCCCCTCCTCACCTGGGGCGGGCGGACACCGCCCCGCGGCTCCGAGCACCTGGGGCTCCCGGCGCAGAGGCCGGGCCGGGCCCCCCCCAGCCCGCGGAGCCGCCGCTGCCCCCGCCCGGGGACCCGGCGCCGCCCGCCCCGGTACCGAAGGAAGCGGCGGGAGGGGAAGATGGCGGCCGCCAGGGGCCAAAACGCCGCAGGCCCCGCCCCGCGCACGCGCCCTGGGGCCCCGCCCCGCCCCGGGGCGGAGTCTCCGCGGGGGGCGGTCCCTGCCGGGGGGGCGTGGTCATGGGGCGTGGCGGCCTATGGGCCGCGGGGTCCTAGAGCCCGCCCGCCCGCCCGCCCGCCCAGCCGTCGGTACCCCCGGGCAAACCCCGGCTGCCTTCGGGCCGCGGCGGGGTGGGAAAAGCCGCCCACGCGTGACCCCCGCGCCCAGGGGAGAGCGCAGGGCCGAGTCCCACGCCCCCAAGCCCCCGCGGCCCTTCCCCCGGACCAGCGCAGGCGCACTCTGCCCGCCGCCACCCAGCAGCGCCGTCATGGCGGAGAAGGTGCAGAAGAGGTGAGTCCCGGTCCCCCCCGGAACGATCCCCCCCCCCCCCCCCCCATCCCCTTCCCCTCACCGACCCCGCTCCCTTCCCGCAGCGTGAAGATCGCGCCGGGGGCCGTGGTGTGCGTGGAGAGCGAGATCCGCGGGGACGTGACCATCGGTAAGGTCCCGTCGTCGGGTGTCCCTGTCCCCGACCCCGTCCCCGGTCTCCGCCGTCCTGGGCGTCGGGGCCGGCGGTGGGGTGAAGGCGGGTTGTTCCTCGGCAGGGCCGCGGACGGTGATCCATCCCAAAGCCAGGATCATCGCCGAAGCGGGACCCATCGTCATCGGGGAAGGCAACCTGATCGAAGAGCAGGCCCTCATCATCAACGGGTCAGCACGGCGGCGGGCGGTGGGCACGGGGCTCCCGGGGAGCGGGGGGGGGTCATCCCCCAGCCCAGCACCTCATTTTAGGGCACCCAACACCCCGAACCCTCCCGGCACGGCTTGGCTGATGGACGGCGTCCCTCAGAGCCAGGTCGGATGGGGAGAGGGCTGGTTTGGGGTTCCCGGGATGGGGTTCGCAGAGGCTCGGTGTTCTGTGAGATATCGCGACACAGATCCCCTATCAATCTTGTCAAACTTGTGCTTGCAGCTCTTTAAGAAGCAAGGCGCTGGCTTAAAAGCCTCCGGAGAGGTAGAATTTAAAAAAAAAACACCCAAACTTTGTGCTTTTATGTAGCGTGCGGCACTGTGGCTAGGTAAAAAGTCTTCCCCCGCGCATCCCTCTCCATCCGACAGAGGAAAAGCATCCTAATCCTGAGAACGAGAGACCCTGCGCGAGAGCAAGCGGCCTCAAAACCCTGATGTGGCTGGGTCGGATGGGATAGACGTGACTTCAGCCTCCCGCCGTCAAACAGGGCGGTATCTTCGTCACCTCAGAACTGGAAATAGATTCTTTCGTCTTACAGGTATCCGGAAAATATTACGCCAGAAAGCGAGGAGGTGGAGCCCAAACCAATGGTCATCGGCACCAATAATGTTTTTGAAGTCGGGTGTTGTATCCTCGCTGCGCGGTGAGACAGACAGACAGACAGGGAGCCCGGGACACCAGACAGACAGGCTGGTGCACCGCGCTTTCGGGTCGGTACAAGGGGAGGCGTGCGGGGGCTCTTGGCGGGGTTTAAACAGCCCAGGGCTGTTTAAGATACGGGGCGGTGGTTTGAAAACGGCGCCGGGGTTTTACCTTTTGAAATAAAAGCAAAACATTTTACGGTTTTCTTTAACACGGACCCGTAGATTCCCAAGCAATGAAGGTGGGAGATAACAACGTCATCGAATCTAAAGGTAAGTCTCGGCTTATCGTCTTGGCCCGTGTGAGATTTTGCTCTCGTAGACGCTGGGAGCAGCAGAGGATTACGTGGTGGTGTCGTGCTGTAGCTGAGGCCAAACCACAGCTTGTCACAAGGCTGTGATTTTCACACAAAACCCGCCTCTCACGGGGATTCCTCGCTCTCTCTGGCAGCATTTGTCGGCAGGAACGTGATCCTGACCAGCGGCTGCATCATCGGGGCCTGCTGCAACGTCAACACCTACGAGGTGATTCCCGAAAACACCGTCATCTACGGGGCCGACTGCCTCCGCCGCGTCCAGACCGAGCGGCCGCAGGTGGGTGCGACGCGGGGGTGAGGCGCCGCCACCCTCCCGTCCTCCGCGGGCTGCCCGCGCCGCGGCGGCCGGGCCGCCGCCTGACCTCCCCTCCCGACGTTTCCAGCCCCAGACGCTGCAGCTGGATTTCCTGATGAAGATCTTGCCAAACTACCATCACCTAAAGAAAACCACGAAGGCCACGTCCACTCCTGTCAAGAGCTGAGCGCCTTCTGCCGCCGGCGGGGTTTGGTCTGCTCCTGCGAAGCACTACACGGCCCCGGGAAGCGGCCGGTCTCTGCGTCCCTCATCCCATCTTTTTTTTTTTTTTAAAAAAATAACCCAGAAGTTTTGCTTATTCATGTTTTTTATTTATATTCCACCCAGCATCTCGGACCAGCCGCGGATCAGTTGTCTGTCTCGTGCTAACGATTGTACGTTGCTTTGTTTTGGGGAATAAAATGACACCCGCTCTTCCGTCGAGGGGGGGCGGCGGTCCTTTCTGCGTCAGGGGTGCTGTACCCCGTCATACGAGTGCTGACATCACCTCCTGTCCCTCCCCGGCGGCCCGGTGTCCCTGCGGCCATCCCTTGGGGACACGGCCCCATGTCCCTGCGGCCACCTCCCCGCTCCTTCCCCGGCTTGGCGGCAGAGGGAGATGGGCCCACGCCGGGGGAGAGCCGGGCTCCTCGGAGGGAGGGGTGTCCCGGCCCCGCGCCCCCGAATCCACATGGATCGTGGGGTGGGAAAGGCCGCAGGGCCGGTGTCCCCCTCTCTCCCTGGCCCGGCTTCCCTCCCGGAGGGTTTCGGAGCAGAGCTGAAGCTCCTCCACTCAGCAGCTGAGCTTTGGACGTGGCCACGCTTCCCAGCCGGCCCACGAAATTCCCCAGGGATGTTGTTCCCAACTTCCCCTTCTATCCTTGTGCAGCGCAGCTTGACGTTTCATCTCGGCGCAGAAGGAAATTGATGCTGGAGCAGAAATTCCTGTAGGAAAAAGAGAGGAGGGAGCAACAGCAACCTCCCGCGGAGGAACCCCGAGTACCAGCCGGGCTGCAGGACACGGGGTTTTGGTTTGGGACGAGGGGTTTCAGGTGGGACAGGCCAAGGCACAAAAGCGGCACGGCATCCGATCGGATTTTCTCTGTGAGTTCAGTTGCAGGAACACCAAAAAATAAAAACCCACCAATTTTTTTGGCTTTGCGATTCCAACCCGGGGTCCAGCGCAGCTGGGAAACTGCAGCTCTTCCCCAAAGCCCAGTCCAAATAAGGGCTGGGAATATTGTCCCGGCTGCCGCCGCCGCCTCTCCAGCCCACCCAAGCAGCTCCAGCCAAAGCTTCTTGTGGAGATGCCCATGGAGAGGGAAAACAATGGGAGATGAAACACATCTCTGAAAGATAAGACAATCTTTTGCTGGGAATTGACCCCGAAAAGCAAGAGGCTCCAGCAGATTTGGGTAACTAGATCGCTCCCCGCGCTTTAGGATCGCCCTCGGGGCCGCCTGCCCTCGTAGCCAGATGCTTCCCGCTCCCCCAAATCCAGCTGGCACGGCTCGTTTCCATCTCCCTCCCGGCACGAGAGGTTCTGCTCTGTAAATCACCGCTGCGGGGAGGCTGGAAACCCTCCGCTCTAAGTCGGCGGCAGGGCTGAGTCCGTCCGGGCAGCGGGCAGGACACGCGGGCAGCTGCCCGCAGGTCTGTTTTGGCCACTGAGCCGCAGAAAGGCGAGCCGTGACCTCAAACGCCCGTTCGGTCCGAGCCCTCTTCCATCAGCAGGATGTCCTCGGCGTCACCTCCGGTCCCCGCGTATTGTGTGCGGGCGGCATCTGCTCTGGACACGGCCGCTGGTCAAACGCTTTTCACCCCGAGGGTCTCCGTCACGCCGCTCCGGAGCCGAGCGCAGCCCTGCGGGACCACAGCCCCGTCCGCGGGGATGTGGCAGGGCTGGGGTCAACCCAAAACCAAGATATGAAATGAAGTGAGCGGGGTGCAAGGTCCAACGCAGGCCCACCTAAAGCCCAGCCTAAGCAGGGAGGGGGGTGGGAGCCTAAATGCAGCCCCAGGGCCAGGCGGGGAGGGGGCGTGGGCGGCGGAGCCCCCAGGTGGGGCTGGTTGGGGGGATGAGCCCCACCGGCCCGCGGGCCTGCCCGGGGTGAGGGCAGAGGGCCGGGCAGGGCCAGCACCCCGCGGTGGGGACCCCTGCTCTAATGTCACCTCCCTCCCACCGCCGCCAGCCCTGTCCCTGCATCCCCGCTCCCGTGCCCTGCGTCCCCAGCGCCGTCCCCTCCTCTGCCCCACAGCCCTGCTGCAGCCATGTCCCTGGGACTGTGTCTCCTGTCCCCAGCCATGCGTCCCGTGTCCCCAGGACTGTGTCCCATCTCCCCAGCCTTCTCCTGTGTCCCCAGCCTTGTGCCCTGTGTCCCCGGGACTGTGTCCTGCATCCCCAGCCTTCTGTCCCGTGTCCCCAGCCTGTGTCCCATGTCCCCAGCCTTGTGCCCTGTGTCCCTGACACTGCATCCAGCTCCCCAGCCTTGTGTCCTGTGTCCCCAACCCTGTATCCAGTGTCCCCAGACTGTGTCCCGTGTCCCCAGCCTCCTGCCCCGCATCCCCAGCCTGTGTCCCATGTCCCCAGCCTCCTGTTCCATATCCCCAGCCTCATGCCCCATGTCCCCAGCCCCGCATCAAGCATCCCATCTCCCCTATCTCACCTCCATGACCCTGTGTCCAGTGTCCCCAACCTTGTGTCCTGTGTCCTCAGCCTTGAGTCCTACATCCCCAACCCTGTATCCCGTGTCCCCAGCCTGTGTCCTGTGTCCCCAACCCTGTATCCCGTGTCCCCAGCCTGTGTCCCATATCCCCAGCCTCCTGCCCAGTGTCCTCAGCCTTGAGTCCTACATCCCCAACCCTGTATCCCGTGTCCCCAGCCTGTGTCCTGTGTCCCCAACCCTGTATCCCGTGTCCCCAGCCTGTGTCCCATATCCCCAGCCTCCTGCCCAGTGTCCCCAGCCCTGCACCATGTGCCTCATCTCCTCTATCCCATCTCCATGACCCTGTGTCCCGTGCCCCCAGCCTGTGTCCCGTGTCCCCACCCTTCTGTCCCATGTCCCCAGCCTTGTGCCCTGTGTCCCTGGCACTGCATCCAGCTCCCCAGCCTTGTGTCCTGTGTCCCCAACCCTGTATCCAGTGTCCCCAGACTGTGTTCCGTGTCCCCAGCCTCCTGCCCAGTGTCCCCAGCCCTGCATCATGTGCCCCATCTCCCCTATCCCGTCTCCATGACCCTGTGTCCCGTGTCCCCAGCCTTCTGTCCCATATCCCCAGCCTGTGCCCTGTGTCCCTGGCACTGCATCCAGCTCCCCAGCCTCGTGTCCTGTGTCCCCAACCCTGTATCCAGTGTTCCCAGACTGTGTCCCGTGTCCCCAGCCTCCTATCCCGTGTCCCCAGCCTGTGCCCTGTGTCCCCAGCCCTGCATCCACCTCCCCAGCCCTGTGTCCCCTGTCCCCAGCCTCCTGCCCCGCGTCCCCAGCCCCGCACCATGCGCCCCATCTCCCCATCCCCTCTCCACGACCCCGCCTCCCACGTCCCCAGCCCTCCCCTCTCCCCCCTCCCCCTCCCCGGCCCCCTCCCTCCCCCTCCGCCCCCGCCCTCCCCGGCCCCCGCCGCCCCGCCCCGGCCCCCCCGCCGCCCGCCGCCGGCCGCCTTCAGCACCGCCCGCCCCGGACGCGGCTGCCGCCGGCGGGACGAGGAGCCTGGCCGGTCGCACCATGAGCAGCCTCCCCGCCGACCGGGAGGGCGGCCCCGCCGACACCGGCCTGCCCGAGGAGGAGGTAGCGGGGGGGGGGGGCGGGTCGGGATGGGGGGGGGTCGGGGTGCGGGGGTGTCCGGGATCCCCCTCCCCACCCGCCGTCCCCGGGGGGCTGCGCTCCGCGGGTGCCCACGCAGGGAGCGGGGCCGCGCCGGGGGGGTCCCGTCGGTTTCCCCGGTCCCCGGGGCGGGGGGGGGGGACACACGGACCGGGACACGGAGGGGGGGCAGTGCATCCCCGGGGACCCCCCCGCAAACACCTCCCCGGGGGAGGCGGGGAGCCCCACGCACGACATGCAGCTCCCCGGGGCGGGGGGGGGGGCAAAACAGCCTCGCCCCCAGCCCCCGGGGCCGGTGCTCGGCGCTGCCGGGGTGGGTTGCGGGGTGAGGGCGGGGACCAGGCATCCAGCGGGCTCCGCGCCCCTCTTCCAGTGGGTTTCACCCCCAAAAAATGTACGAAACACTCTCGTCCCCACGGGAGACGAACCCCACGCCCCGCCACGGGGACGAGAGCGGGTTTTCTCCATCGCGACCGCAAAGTTCCTGGTTTTGCCCGTGACCTTGAGATGGGAATTTGGACTTTGAGAGGGTGAGAGCAGGCAGATAGGATCTCCTCCTCGCCTTTCACCCGCTGGGCTGCTCCACCGGCTTTTCGGTGGGGTCTCTGGTTGATCGATCACGCCGGGACGCACACAGATCTGCTCGCCTGCTGTCACCTACCTTGATTTTTTAATTCCAGAGGCTGTTCCGGCCTGAAACTTCCCAAAGTTTCCCAAAGCGCTCCAATAACGGGGAATGTTTCCGCTGGCGGCCTGGCCGGGTGCAGGGTCCTTGCGGGTGATGCGGCGATGCGGCTCGGATGGCCACGGCAGTGGGAGATGTCCACGGAGGCCTGTTGCCTTTCCCAGCAGCGTGGCGTGTGCCGCACCGGCGAGGGGCCAGCCGCGGCACCGCTGGCCCTTGGGGACCCCCTGCCCTTGCGATGCAGCCTGCCCGGGGCAATGCTGGACATGACGAGTCCCCAGAGGGGACGGCTGCTAGGTGCCAGGGTCCCCCGCCACCCTGGGGACGTGTTAGGAGGGCGATGGCCGCTCGCGTTTGCAAGCCGGGCTCCTCCGGTGCCAGGCAGGTATTTTCCCCGCACGAGTTTTCCCAGCCCTGGCTGGAAGAGCCGGTGCTGTCGAGTATTTGCTTAAGCAAAGGGGAAAGGGGTTGCCCAGCTACTGCGCCCTGCAAACCTCTCCCCTCGCCGGGGCTTGCTTTCCAGCCTTGTGCTCTCCCCAAAAAAAGAGGGAGAAGCAGCACCCGTCCCTCCTCCCCAGGCTGGCGGGAGTCCCGCTGCCTGCTCCTGGCACCCTGGGGTGGCCTCCCCGTCCCTCCTGCCTCCCCCCCGGGAGGGAGCCCCGCTGGAGGGGAGCTGTGGGTCGGGGGGGTTCCCCACGGAGGAGCCCAAGGGGGGGCCGAGCAATTTGGAAAGGAGGTCACGTCACTCCGTCCGGGCGAGAACGGCATGTAAAAGGCTCGACGGAGGCCTTATTTGGTAGCGGAGCGGCTCCGGAGAGCCCGGCTCGTGGCCCTCGTCCCCATCCCATGCCAGATCCCTCATGCTGGGGGACGGGGGCCTGGGGAGGGGACCCCAGGGACAGTTTCTGTGGGGAAGGTGCCCAGTGAACAGATCAGGTTTGCCCCCCGTGGCCTCTGCGTCGCATCCCCCCGTGCTCCTGCTGCCTTTCCTCCTTGAAGCACCGGGTCCGGAGGGTTCGGGAACAAGCTCCGGGCGGGACACGGCCATGCGTGACCCCCCGTCCGTGCCCGCCGCTCCTCCGCTCTGTTGCAATCCCCCATCTGCTCCCTTGGCTTCTCGCTGCCTTTTCCTCCGCCGCTTCCTCGTTCCAGCCCCGGCAGCTCTGGACTCGCTCTTTCCCGAGGGCTGCTCCTTCTCCTCCCGTCCTCCGCCGGACGTTTGGCTGCCGGTACAGAGAAATGGCTACGGGTAGCGGGGCCGGAGGCTGAGCCCGGTCCTCCTGCATCCCAGGGACGGCAGAGCCAGCATCCCTCGGCCTCAGCCTTGTTTATATTGGGGAGTTTTGCGGGTTGATGGCGTGCATACACACAGCCCGGGAATCTAAACCCAGCCGAGGAGGACGCTCCATTAACGGAGAGAGTATTTACGCAAGGACTAATCCCCGCAGGGCTGGAATGCACCCCGCCGTGGGGGAGGCAGCACCCCGCTTTGCTGAGGGGGGGAAGCTCCGCTTGCCCTGCTTTATGGCTCGATCGCAGCCCCGTGCCGTCGCCTTCCCGCTCCCACCGAGGTCCGGCTGCCCGGCGGTGCCTCCCCGGCGGCGGGCAGTCAAGCGGCTAATCGGCTGGTAGAGAATTAAAGCGAGCCCCCGCTGAAAGGTGGCGGACGGGGAGCTGGGGTTGAAGGAGGCAATTAAATGCCTCGTGAATGAATCACCCGGACGCTTTCCGCCTCTCCCCTCCGGCCCCCGGCCTGTTAACGTTTACCAGGGGCGGTTTGCGCAGGGGCAGGGGAGTGTGACCGTGCTGACGGGGCACCCGGCATCTCTTGGGGCGCCCGGCATCTCTTGGGGCGCCCGGCATCTCTTGGGGGTCCAAGGCAGGGAAATGCCTCCCTGGTGCCGGCTTACCTTCGGGAGACAAACCTGGCTTGTGGCTTCATGTGAGGAAGAGGAGGAGGAGGGCTGCTGGCACTCCACCATGGACCTCTCCATGCTGGGGCCATCCTCAAGCCATGGTTTAGAGACCCCAGCCACCTCTCGGCCCAGGTCCCCACCTCTCCTCGTGTGTCCTCAGGCCCAATCATCCCAGCAAAGCCCCAGGTCCTCCTCCAGCATCCCTTAAATTGGCCCCAGATGGGACGCGGTATTTTGGGGACAGCAGAAGGTGATGGTGGGATGCAGAGGAGCAGCAGTGAGAGGGACGGGCCAGAAGTGGGATGGAGAAGAAGAAGATGGAGATGGCTTCCTATGGAGAGGAGAGTAGCAGAGGCTAGGAGAAGACTTCCTGCAGGGACGATAAAAGCCAGGAGGGGACAAACCAGGAGGAAGGTGGCGGCGGTGGGATCCAGCGGCCCTGGCAAATCTGGGAGCTGTGGGGCACAGCAGCAGGAGCAGAGGAGGACTGTGGAAAGGGGATTTCGTGTGCTCCTCCTGCGGCCCCGTAGCTGTCATCCCCGCTGAAGGAAATCAGGGTGGTGGTCACCTGCCAGGTCCTGTACCCGTGGCCAGCGGCTTCCCCCAGCAAACATCGACACGTCTGACCTGGAAGAAACCTTTGGTTTCACCCCAAATTGTAACAAGGAGGAGAGATGGAGAAACGCTCCACCAAGAAGAAACACTGAAAAAACATCTGCACAGCAGAAAGGAAAGAGTTTGGGGTGTCCGGGCTGCGGGAATCCCACCGCCACGCTCGAGCGCCCTTCGCCGAGCCTTGCTCGGGAGCTGTCGGTCTGGCCCCATCCCACAAGACACTTGGGAGCACGCATCTCACCCGATCCACCTCCGAGAAGGGCTCATTTTTCCCTGTGGAAGAGCATATACCTGCCTGCCGGCCGGCGATTTCTCTAATAAGGCTTTTTCCCCCCCCCCCCCCAAGGGCAGGATTTTGCCCTGGGAGCGTTTCTGGGAGAGGATGGAGGCTGAGCCCCTGGGATCTCTCAGCACAGGAAAGCCTGGAGCAGCTCCCTGCAGGCTGAAGCTCCTCTTCCATTTAAGGGCAGAAGTAATATTTCCGCCTAAAATCCTTCCCTTGGCAGAAGGATATCCGTCCAGCCCGCTGGAAATTATTCCCGAGGACGCTCCCTTTCTCTGCTCTTCCCACCTCATTTTAACGCAGTCCAAACCCTCCCACCTGCTTGTTACCCAGCCCAGAAAAAGGATGCTGTTTACGTAGGACCTACTCAAACACCCCTTCGGCTGGGTACGCCAGCCCCCCGGCACCCTTTTGGGGGGTGCAGATGGGGAGCACCCATGACCACGTATCTCCCCCCTCCTCCAAACATCATTTTGGGGCTGGAAACCCGCTGGGGGATCCTTCGGAGCCTTTCTCCCTCTCCCGCTCGCTGCTGTATAATTTTACAGTTTCAAACTTGGCCGACCCGCATTTGAACTTTCAAAGAAAACAAGTCATTACCGAAGAGAAGCCCTTCCTTTGCAAGGCCGAATTTCAGAGGGATTTTCAGGGTCTTTTATCTCTCCCATCTCTCTGCCGCACGGCTATGGGGCTAAACGATCTGGTGAGCCGGGCTCGTAGGGGTTTGGGTTTCAGGGACGCGGCAAATTGGCGGCGGGTTTTCCCCCAGAGCCGGTCTCCGACGCCTCTGGTTTCACGCAGCTCCCCGGGGAGAGGAGAGGCGGGAAGCCAGCGTGCCGGGGAGGACCGGAGGCTCCAGGGATGATGGGGATGGGGGGGGACCACGCAGGGATGCTCAGCCTTGGGATGCAAACCCAGCTGGGAGGGTGGATGTGTCCGGCGAGCCGATGCCCTGGATAGCAGCCATGCTCAGGTGGACCTGCCTGAAGGGGAATATTTTTTTTTCCCCAAGGAAAGGATAAATTTGCCTTCTTTATATTGAATTTCATGGACACAAGGGGAGCTTCTCCGGATGAATCCCTCCCCAGCCCCTGCCGGGAGACATTCGGGCAGTGACTCCATGGGGAGATGATGCAGCACTGAACGCCTTGGGGTGCTCCATCACCCTCTCATCTCAGAAGATAGGCAGAAAACTGGTGGGGGTCCCCCAAGGCGCCTTGCGGGGGGGTTTCCAGCCCACCTGGGATGGTCCCAGTCGAGGGGACAGGCTACCGGGCTGCAGCCCTGGCTCAGGAAGGGGGGAGGACATGCCTGCCCTGCTGCCATCCAGCCTGGAGCTCTCAGCATCCCTCTGGGCAAGGCCCTCAGCATCCTTTCCTGGCCAGAGCAGGGCTTGCTTCCCAAGAGGAATTAAGCGTGGGATGGCCATACGTACGCGGCTGGCTTGTTTTCTGGCAGCCCCCATGCACCCAGAGATGGGGACCAGCAACGATGGGGACCAGCAGTGATGATGGGTACCAGCAACGATGTCATCAGCGATGTCATCGTACCCATCAGCATCACTGGGGCTGTTGACACAAGGGCTATATGCAAACGGTCCCCGAGTACCTTTTGTTATTTAATAGATATAGGTCAGCCAGAGGTTTTGTTACACAAAGCAGGAATGTTTGCTGCTCCCAGGCTGGGAGATGGGGTAGATAGCTTATCTGCAAGAGAAAGAAGAAACGTCAGCAGAAGAATAGGCCTGGGCTGGCTGTTTCTGGCAGTTTCACATGTCTCTGTCCCAGGGAATGGGGTGGGCAGAGTGCCTGGCCAAAAAATAAAATTAAAAAAAAAAAAAAATCAAGGTTTTCCCCTCCTTCAGCCCAAATCTGGCAGCTTGGCACCCAGGGGTGGGTGACCTCAGGCTACCCGCTCTGGATCGGCTCTCACAAGGCATTTGGGTGCCTGAAAAAATAAGCAATAGCCATCAAATCCTGCAGATTACCTGCCTGTAAGATGCTGTGGGAGCAGCAAGAGCGGGGCTGGCTCACAAACAAGCCCAGAGCCGAGGGGGACGGCAAGACGGGGACCCCACCATCCCCGGGTGCCCCAGCGAGAGCAGAGCTGGTGGGTGATGGCAGCCAGGGTCCGACCCATCCACGGGGACGCAGCAGAGCCGAGATCCAGCGGGATCTGAGCCTAAATACAGCCCCGGGGCTGTGGGCAGAGTGCGTGGGTGGGGGGGCCCAGGTGGGGCCGGTTGGGGCCGTCGTCAGCCCCGGCTCCTGTGGGTCCCCGGCCATCGGTCACCAAAGCATTTGGATGAGATTTTGGGGATGGGGAGCGAGGGGCCGGCAGCGGCTCCAGCTGTCGCTCTCCTGCCCCACGCCGCTCCCCCAGTTAGAAGCTGGTTGTAAAGCAAAACCATCCCGGCACGGATCTTGCCCAGGCGGGGTTTGCCTGTCCCCGAGGAGCCCCACATCCCCCCTCGGGGTCGGTGGAAGCGGGGTTTCTGCGAGCCGCCCCGCCTTTGAGGACGCTGCCCCTCGGCAAACGTTAGATCCACCCAAAAAGAGTTAAAAACCCCTTAAAAGGTGACTTTTATAAATCGGGGACAGGCTGCTTAAAACCAGCCCCCTCCAAAACAGGGCTATTCCTCCAAGAGGAAGAGTTGGGGTTTGCTTCTCCCAGTCCTTAATGAGCTGCTGCAATTGAACAGAGACAATAGGCATTGTCTGCGGAGTCAGGGCTCTGCTGGAGATGCCAGGAGGGATCCCGTTTGCCAGCCCGGGGTAGGAAGGCACTGGGATGCTGGCAGCCTTTTTTGACCCGGAGAGCAGTCGGTGCGGTGAGGACGGGTCCCGGTTGCCTTTCCACGGTGTCTTAGCCGCTTGCTCCACGGTCACCCGAAAGATGGGGAACGCCCTTCCCGAAAATGCCACATCCCCCGAGCGTGGCTTAAGGGTTTTGGCTGCCCACGAGGTTCCCCTCCGGCTGGCATCGTCCCGCTGGCGTGCCACCATGGGAGGCGTGGGGCATCCCCAAATTCGGGATGCGGGAGGGTCCCCAGGAACCCCCTTTCTTCTTTTCTAGGTGAGGACGCTCTTTGTCAGCGGGTTGCCTCTGGACATCAAGCCCCGGGAACTTTACCTGCTCTTCAGGCCCTTTAAGGTACCAGACTGGAGAGGGGGGCTGGAAGCGTGGGGCTGGCCCCCTGCCCCACCAACCTTGGTGGGATCTGGTAGCCCACTGGTTTCCCCTAAAAAAGTCTTAATTCGGTCATTTTATTCACAGAAACAAGTTTCTGCGCCTTTTTCCCCCAATAAACCATAAGAAAATGGCATCGGGTGCTTTGATCGCACCAGGGTTTTAATTGCACGTTGACTTGCACCCCATTTAGCAGCAGAAGAGCGTTGGCTGCGGGCCTCCCCGGCCTCTTCACCCTGCCAGACCTGCAGCTCAGACACCGGCTCATTTCAAACACGAAGGATCATATTATTATTCAGCATCCCTACAAAAATCCCGTGGCAGCGAGTCCCCGCGCCGGTGCTGAGCCTTGGCAAGCTCCCCCCGTGCCCGCCCGATGCCCCCCGGCTGTCAGGCTGCCGGGCGATGGATGCGGGAGGTTTCCCTCCCCAAGCAGCAGCCGAATCGCGGGGATCTCCACCAAACACCCTTTTTTTGTTCTTTTCTTGCAGGGGTACGAAGGGTCTCTCATCAAACTCACCTCCAAGCAGGTAGGAGCCGCTCGAAACGGGGCGAGCATCCCACGCCGTGCGCCCACCCTCCCCTGGCACCGCCGGTCCCCGGGGTGGGGGGGTCCCCGCGCTGCTCCCCGCCAGCCTGACTGATGGTGCCTCCTCTCCTTCCTCCGCAGCCCGTGGGCTTCGTCAGCTTTGACAGCCGCTCCGAGGCGGAGGCGGCGAAGAACGCGCTGAACGTGAGTGCGCCCGGCCGCTCCATTGTCTTGGGATTTTGTTCCCCTCGTTTTCCCGGCCCCGGATACTCTCCGAATTCCTCCGTCCTGGGGACGTGTATCTCCCGTGCCGGCTGGCCCCACCGCATCCCCATCCCTCCAGCCGATCCCCACCGGCTGCTTCTCCTCTGCATCCTCCCTCCCGGGGGGCTGCATCCCTCTCGCCGTTCCCAGGGCCATCCGGAGGGCTTGAACCCTATGGATTAGAGCTTTAGATACGAGTCAGCGAGAGATGCCTTTCCCGGCCTCTCCTGATCTTCAGCAGGAAAAATCCCAGCTAAAGCTGCAAAAGAAAAAGCAAATTTCACTTTCTTTTAGCAGCTCCCTCCTACCTCTGCGGAGTTAAACTGAAAGCAGTCACAGGGAGAACCGTGGGGAGCCGGTTCTCCAATTCCTCCCCCGGTTTTGGTTTGGTTTTTTTTTTTTTCCTTGTCATTTTCAATGTAAAACTTTTTTTTTTTGGCTCCGCTAATCCCTCTGGATAAGAGCTCGGCCGCGCGGGATGCCGACTGCCAAATATGGTGCCGATGCTAAAGATGCCGGAGGAACGCGAGCCGCCTCGGGGCCCGGCAAATTAGCTCATTTCAAGGCTGGAAGTTGGAAAAAAAAAAATAAATAATTGGGAGTTATTTTTGCTGCGGGGCTGGCACACGGCTGTGCTCACCCACCCGCCGTGCCTCCTTCCCTCCCGCAGGGCATCCGCTTCGACCCCGAGATCCCCCAGACGCTGCGGCTGGAGTTCGCCAAGGCGAACACCAAGATGGCCAAGAGCAAGCTGGTGGGCACCCCAAACCCCAGCACGCCTCTCCCCACCGCCGTACCTCAGTTCATCGCCCGGGAGCCCTGTAAGTACCGGCCGTGGGTCTCCCAAGGGTGCTGGGGGGAGCAGGGATGCCACGGAGGGGTGGCGATGGGGAACGCCAGGTCCAACTGGAAGCAGCAGCGCCCGCTTGCTGCATGGTGGCACGTGCCGGCCGGTGGCCAGCGGTCCCCAAAGGCGGCTGCCGGCGCTGGAGAGGACCCAGGGGCAGGTGACAGCCGGCTCGGCACGGCGCGCCGGAGCGGGATGAGCTTCACCGCGCCGGGGAGTTTCCAAGTCGCGGCTGGGGGTCTCGGCGGAGACCTCGGTGATGTCTTGCTGCGAGCGTGCCGTACCCGTTTCTGCTACTGGAAGAGCATTTCTCCTGCGGTCGCCGGTTCCTCGCCTCGCTGCTGCGCACGGGCATGAGCCGCACGCTCTCCTCTGCGCCGGGCCCCCGGGGTAATTAAACCTCGCGGAGACGACGCACCCAGCCCCTCAGCATCGCTCGCCGCCGGCCGAACCCTGCGTTTTCCCATTCGGCGTTGGCTTTGCGGACCGGCTCTCGGCTCCGGGGGAAGCTCCGCTCCTGCTCCCGCCTGCTTTGAGGGGAGAAGGAAGGGCCGGCGGTGCTGTTGACCGGTGCGTGGCGTTGCGGGGACCGCGGCCCGTCGGTCGCCGTTAACTCTCCTTCTTCTTTTCTTGCAGATGAGCTCACAGTGCCTGCACTTTACCCCAGTAGCCCTGAAGTGTGGGGGCCGTACCCTCTGTACCCAGCGGAGTTAGCACCTGCTCTACCTCCTCCTGCTTTCACCTACCCCGCTTCGCTGCACGCCCAGGTAATTCAGACCCATCCGCCACCACTGCGCTCACCCTCCCACCCGCCCCGGACCCTTTTTCCCCCCCGGTGCTCGCCGCACCACTAACCTCTGCCCGGCTAACAGGCACTCCCCGCCACCCTGAGATTTAGGGACAGCACCCAAAGCGAGCTGAGCGCTGGCAGCGGGGCGCGCGGGCAGCGCTGCCCACCTCTGCCCAAACACCTCTCTCTGCCTTCCTCCTCTTGCTCTCGCCATGGGCAGGCGGGGAGGGAGGGAGGGAGGGATGGGGGATGCTCGCCGGGGCTGGATCGTCCTCATCGCTCCCGGCACCGAACGACCCGTCCGGCGGCCGGCGCGGTGCAAGACGGGGGCTCCCGAGCCCCTGGCCGCTCCTCGAGCATCGCTGGGATGCGGCTTGCCGGACACGGGGCGTGAAGCAAAGCGACTCTGACAGGGAGGAGAGGGCAAGCGAAGCGCAAATGGAGGACCCATCTTTTATTGACGAGGCGCTCTCTTGTCACAAGCGCTTTTCTGCCGGCTGCCACCGCCGGTGGCCTCCGATGGCAGCACGCGGCCGTTAAAAATTAACCACCCGCCCCGGGAGAGGAGCGGGGAAAAGAAGAGAAGAAGTGGAAATGGAGGTGGCGGAGGATTTCTTTGCAGTGCCAGCCTTCGGGATGTTTTCCGGAGAGGCATCGCGGGGATGCCGGGAAGAGACCACCGCTGTGGCTGGGGAACGGGCAGCTGCCTCCCCAACGGCCGTGCCGGACATCATCCCGGCTTTCGCTCCTCGCCGCCGGCTCCGGCTTGGCAGTGAGCAGGAGGAAGCGAGCACGCAGAAACAGATTTGCCAGATAAACTGCATCCGAAAAGGCTTTTGGCCCCGGCCTGCCAGGATTGAGCCGGGTTATCCGGAGCCGCCATCGCGGAGAGCCGGAGGCAGCTGGGGGCTGGTTTGAGTGGGAGGGTGAGGAAAAGCACTCGGTGTACAAACCAGCCGCAGCCTTTGGATGAAACTCCGGCTTTTCAGGCCCTGCTGTTTATAGAAGAGCGGCGGTAAATATTATTGCAGCTACATACTTGCCTTGTCAAATAACCGCTAACAGGCAGCACCTGCGCTGCTCGGGAGGCCGGGGAAACGGCCGGCAAAGGAAACGGAGGCGTAAGGAGGCTCCGAGAGCCCCCCGGGAAAACCCAGGCTGAGACGTGATGTTAGATGCTGTTACAAGAAATATTATCCGCTGTGGTTATAGAGGCAGGGAGGATGGTGGTGGCACCTTCCCCGTCACCCCTGGGTGCTGGGGTGAAGCAGGCAGCGCTCCCCTCCCGGGGGCCGCAGTCCGTCCCCGTCCCCCGGCGCGGCTGCCGGCGTTGTGGGTTTGGTGAGGGGTGTCGGAGAGGGGTGCCACCACCCAAACCCGAGCTGCTCGCTCTGGGGTGGCCTCCCTGACTGGGTCCTGCAGAGAGCGGCGGGATGGGGAACCACGGGATGGCAGGGCCGATGTGGCGTTATCCGGCAGAGCACCGAGCGCCCCTGGGCAGGCGGCGAGAGCCGTCGGGTTTTGGCGTCTTGATGTTTTCCCCCCCATCTCATGCGGGCTTTGCAGGTGTTAAGATGGGATGAGCCCGCCTCCTGCTCGGTGAGATCGCGGTGCTGCCGTCCCGGCTCGGTCCTGCTGCAAGCAGCGATGCCAGGGGCCGTGCTCGGCCCCAGCCGGTGTCACTCTCCGAACCGGAGCTGGGATGGCTGTACTGTTTGCGTTTCCACCTCCCTCCGCCCCACGCCTGGGGAAGGCCGGCAAAGGGGAGCCCAGAGGCGGCCAGCTCTTGCCAGGGTGGGCGGCCGCCGCCCCTCTCACCCTGTGCCCCTCTTGTCTTTGCAGATGCGCTGGCTCCCTCCCTCCGAGGCTGGTTCTCAGGGCTGGAAGTCCCGTCAGTTCTGCTGAATGCCGGGTGAGTGCCGCCACCCCGCTCCCACCCTCCTGCGCCGGCGTGGTGGGTTGGGGGCCACCTCCACTCTTACCCTCAGCTCCCCCCGCCGCGACTCTCGGGGTCTCCGGCACTGGGGGTGGGTGGCCAGACCCTATGCCCACACTGGCGAGGCCGCTTCCCGGCAGGCAGCGTAGGTCTGGGCGCCCTCCTTGCCTCCGGGAAGGGGACGTCTCTGCCACCGTCCACCCCAGTGCTTTCCCAAATAACCCCGGGTGGGATGGCCAGGCATGGTCCTGCAAAAGAAGGCAGCGGCAGGGCCGCCCGGCTGAAGGCAACCTCCGCCTCCCAGTGCGACGCAAACATCTCATTAAACCTTAATGAAAACTCTCCTGGCAGCCGGGAGTGGCGGGGCTGCCAAAACGAGAAGCGCGGAGTGATCCCAGCCTGCCCCGACCATCCCAGCTGCCATCCCCCCACGCTGCCGGTGCCTGCCGGGAAGCCTCCTGCGCCGCGTCCGCACCCACCTGCGGAGAAACCCCAGCGGATCCAAGGAGGCGGCGAGGCTCCGGCATCGGCTGCCCATGTTCCCGTGCCACCGCTCTGCCCATCCGCCCAGCAGCGTGGCCACTGGGCTCGCTCACCCGAGGAGGGCAGGAGGACCGGCCGCGGCTGCAGCCGACCCAAGACTTGGATCAGCAAAGCATTTACCAGCTATTTTAGGCCCAGCAGATAAAAATAGGGAACGGCGAAGCTTTGGGAACCAGTGGTTCTTCCAAAATACGGAGCGTGCCAGTATTTCCAGCTAAAATGTAAGCAGAGTCTTATTTGGGAAGAGGAGATGAGTGAAGCCCTTGGAACAGGTCCACCTGCCCGCAGCAACCCTGGTAGCTGCAATGGGTGGCGAGGATGGGCTGAGCCTGGACAGGAGGGTCGGGGACCTCCCGGCTCCCCACCAGGGTCCTCTAGCCGGGAAGGGCTACGGCACGGGGCTACAGCCAAGGGTTTTGCTCTCACCCTGGCTCTCCTGCCTGCATCCTCCTTGCGTTTGCTGCGTGGAGCCCATCAGGGCAGGGTTAAGCTGCGAACTGTCCCCTTGAGAAGCGCCGACCCCAGCCACTGCAAAATAACCTCTCCCCGCAGCACACCGACCTCAGCCCCTGGCTGCCAGCTGCCCCTGCCAGCGTCCCTAACCCTCCGCTGCGTCCTCTCACAGGTCTCAGGTGTGTGATGGTGGCCTACAGTCAGTCTTGTGGGTATTAACGGAGTCTTCCAAGGCGGCTACTGGGTTGGCGTGCTCTCCGCAGAACCACAGTGTGCTGGTAAGGCTGCAGCACGGCGCCCGGCTGCACGAGGGGGACACGGCTCCTTGGGCTGCGCTGCTTCGGGCAGGGGGTAGGGGGGTGAGGAAGCCGGCGGGACGTCCGTGAGGGGCAGCGAGACGGGCCCAGCGCTGGGATCGAGCCCTGCAGGCTGGCGTTGCTGCTCCGCTACGGCATGGCGTGGCACGGCCCCTCCAGCTCCGAACCACGGCTCCGCCGTTCCCGCCTTTATCGTGTTGTTATCTGGGGCGAGTTTCGACCGCCGAGAGGAATGCCTCTCGGCTTTGAATTACCCCCAGTAATCTCATCTCGCTGCCGTCCTCGCTTCCTGCCTTGGATCAACAGAGACTGAATTCCTCTTAAGTGCAAAATTCAGCTCAAACTTAACTCTCAGCTTCCCAGCTGGTACCTCCTCAGTTAAAACCCCAGGGGCTACAGCCAGAAGAAGGAGCAAACTGGGACCAGTGGGGTTCCTTCCCCTCTGCCTGTCTGATCTATGCCGGGGTGCCGACAGCCCCGGCACTTCCCGCCTTGCCCTTTCCCAGTTAAACAACTGTCCTTGGAGCGCGGTCCCGGCGCGGGCTGCTCTCCCTTCCTCGCCCCGATTCCAAAACAAGCTTCCCTCTCCCCCAGGCTGCGGCACGGGAGCTTCCCCACGAAGGGAGAGAGATTAACCACGGCCCCTTTTCCGCTTTGCCTCTGCCCAAGATCGCGGCTGCCTTTTTTTTTTTTTTTTTTAACACCTCTCTCTGTTGTTGCAGGCTTGAAAAAAAAAACCTCACACAAGTTTGGATTCCTCCAAGACTTTCCCACAGCCTCTATCACACATCTGCTCTCCTAGAAGAAAAACGAAAAGCATACCTAGTAATAATATTTTCCTCTTTTACACTGTATATTTGTAAGAAAGAGTGTGTTACTTCTGAAAGCACGGTTTGACAGGCATCGCTGTAGTGTTTGAAAAGCCTTTTCAAACAGAACCATAGGAAAGCAGACTACAAAAAAAGCAAAACGAGAGCAAGTATTTTTGTACCAAACCTCCTATATAGGACAATCTTACACTGGGTCGGACCACAGGTTTTGTGCTTGACTTTCCAATGCGTGTAATTAAGAGTCTCTATCCCCCCCGCCCCGTCAGCTGCATGTCGAAGGCATGATGTTCACGTGCGTGCAGATGTCGAGACGCACGATTCGGGTTTGTAGGAATTGTGTGCTCCCTCCGGCACAGGAATTGTGCTCCGGCTGCGTCGGCAAGACGTCTGCGGACACTTACAGTATTACCGTTTTCTTCCCAGTTGTACCAAATGACAACCAGGCAGGACAATCAGAAACTTTCTTATGGTGATTTTTTTTACCTTAGGGCTATGTTAATAGCTTGCTGTGCGAAGCTTCGGCATGGTACAACGGCTCAGATCAGGGATGGGCAGAGACAGCCCGCATATGTAGCAAGGTGACAATTTGCCTCCTCCTTCTCCTCCTGCCATGACTGCTTGAAGTTGTTACGGGCAACGTAAACTGCTGTATGAGAAAAAAAACCCAACAAACCCTCGGTTCGCCAGCTTGCTCGAGGTTGGGTGCGAGTCCCGAGTGAGCCGAGGGGCTTAGACACGTGCCTACCGTTAGGCCAAAGTGCTGGGCTGAGCTGGGGTTTTAGCGTCGAGGTTATGCCCGTCCGCTGGCTCGCTGCGTAGCGTTTCCACGTGCAAAGACAAGAAGGGAGGCTGCTAACACCCCAGGGGCAGCATCTGTAACCTTTACAGAGATAGCGTAGCAGCAGAGACCGCTTGACGTGCTAGTCTCTCCTTGCTCCAGGAAGAATTTGGAAAAAGCCAAGAGCAAAGCAAACCAACCCAAAACCTCAGACAAGTTCAGTTTCTTGCAAAAGGAGGCGTGAAACTTCTCTGTTCGTTGCCTTTCCCCCCTGCCCCATCCCTGCTGCAGAGTACACCGAGCTCAGCCGCTGCCTGGGCTTCGCCGTAGCCCGTTTCCCAGCTGCACTGAAGACGCAGGGCGCCTGCGGCCCGTGGCCTTGTTAAACATCATAACCTTTTTCTTCCTCCTTCTTTTTATTCTGTGGGTGGGCCAAAATAAAGACGGCTGAGATTTCGGCTGCCGGAGCCGGGGCGGGACGGGCGGTGAGATGGCGCGATGGGAAACTGTCCCGTTGGGGTCTTGTGTAAAAAGTGGGATTGATAAAGGCGACGTGAGAAGAAATCAATTCCAAAACAAACCTCTGAGCAGCTCTAAAAGGAACGATACCAGCGTTTCCAAGCGTCGGACTAACTCTTTTAGCAAACTATTTCCTGTACTTTTGTCTTGTGGAGAGGAGAGAAGCTTCCACATTGTCTACTCCGCTTTTGGAAATATGTTTAAAGGTACTTTTCTATTGTAATTTTTTAAAAATAAAACCAGTGATTATTATAAGTTAAGCGCAGAGCGTCGTCGTGTGCTGTGTATCTGGTTAGGAACAGGGAGGAGGATCCCAACACACAGCCTTCGGGGCCTCGGGGAACAGCAGCCGCCGTCCTCCCTCGGGGCATTTTGAAGGCAACGCTCCTGAGGGACGCGGCGATTTTTCAGGGTAGATACCGTCATTCCCGCCTGGCTTGCTTGGATCTCTAGGAAAGCTCCAAAATCCAGGCTGGAAGGATCAGCAGGCTTTAAAGAAATGACTCCAAGTTTACAAAGATGTTATCGGTTAGTTTTTAAACCTACTAATCTTGGCACTGAGCACAGGAGCTAAGCTGCGATTTTCCATGAGCTCAGCCACAGCAGAGGCAAACGTAACCTAGAGACGAAGGGCCAGATTATTATTTTGGTTTTTTTTTTTTTAACACGCTGAGAATTTTGAAAACCTCGGTTCATAAGCCCAACCTAGAAATTCCTCCTCCTTCCTCCGCTCTGCCCCGATAAATGTGACCAGCGTCCCCAGGAGCCTCAGCCAACAGGCCAGACTCCGAAAACAAAGTACCAGGAGCAAGTTCCACCTTAGCAAACGCAGCCCGGAGAATGGTGTGTAAAGAACATTATTAAAGCAGGCTACAAATTGTCGAGGGCAGAGAAAAAGGCATGGTGGTGTTACTTGAAACCCCCGGCTAGCAGGGAAGAGCCGGGGAGTTAAGCCCTTAATGTTGGACGCTAATCCCGCCGCAGCCACCGCAAGTCACAGCTTTTTTTCCGAGTTGCATTCAGGGGTAGGAAGGGAAGAGCGCGACAAGCTGCGAGCGCAACGCGGACGTATCGCTCAGCCCGACTGCTATTCAGAGCGGCGGTGACTGGCCGACACCGCTGTCCCAGGCACCGCTTTAGCGAGACGCGCAGATGCTTTTGGGAGCGGATTCAACAGCAAGCATCCTCCAGCTAAGAAAGCGATGAAACACGCACGCATCCTCCTGGACTTTGCCTGGGCAAAGCATCTGCTCCGAGATCTGATCTGCAAAAGGAAGCGGGGCCTTGCTGAAAATATTTAACCTCTTGAACCATTTTTTTTTTTTTTTTACATTTCCCCTGTAAGACAAAATGTTTTCAGCTCCGTGCTGATCGGCGTTGCCCTCATCGGCGAGGGGCGGGAGCGGCAAGCCGCTCGCCCGGCCCCAGCGTCCCCTTTGCCCGTGGTGACCTTTCCCCACGCGGCCAGGGGAACATTCCTTCCCCGTGACCGTTCGGGCGCTTACAGGAAGGCCCGAGCTGCTGGCTGACACTGGGAGATTGCAAAATGGGACCAGGGACTCCCGGGCCAGCATTGGCATACGATACCAGGGATAAGTCCCAGGGGGTACCAACAGGCAGAGCTGGAGAAACCAAAATGAGGACATTTCACACTCTCATTGTTTCCACTTTCCCAAGTCTTTCTCTCCCCATCCCCCTAACGCCACGGCTAAGCTCAGGGAGGGGGGGGTGCGAGCGGCTCCTTCCTACGCATCCCTGCATGTCCCTGCATCCGCATCCCTGCATCCCTGTGCAGAGGTTTGCCGCCCCGAGGCTGCCCGCTGATGGGCAGCAGGCTGGAAGCGATGGCGAAGGGACGGAAGAGGCCGGCAGGGTCTGCGGAAAAAACCCACAGCGCTAACTCTCCCCATCGGACAGACAAAACCGAGCAGTGGAGGAACGGGAACAAGACGGGAGAAGGAGGGCTGTATCTCCCAGAGGATCGTATGCGGGGGCAGGCAGCCTGTGCAGGCAGCAGCGAAGGCAGCCTGGCAGCAGCGGCAGGGAGCAGGGGACCGTGCTGCGGGAATGGTGACAGGCCAGCCGGGGCAGGGAAAGCAAAGGGCAGACAGAGCCGGCGCCAAGGCCGGCCAGCAGCGCCCGCAGCCTGGACGGGACGGGGAGGAGGAGCGAGCCCAGCACCCGCTCCTGCGGGCCTCCTCGGGAGAGCGGGGGAAGGAATAACAAGGCCAGGAGAAGAAAGATGAGAGAGCACCGGGGTTTGGCCGGGCAGCTTTAGAGGCTGAGACACAGGCTGGGAGGGAAGACGGTGGCTAACAGCAAAGAGGTGGCTTTGTGAGGACAGCTGGGGCCAGGGCAAGGGCACAATGCTCACTGTGGATTTGCTCCCCAATTCTTGAAGCTTGAGGAAATTGAGAGGCATCAGCCAGCAAGGGTCACTGCACTGCCTGAATGCTGCCAGGTAGGGCTGCTCTGTGCTCCCTGCCAGCACGAAAAGGCTCCACGCGCCCGAGAAAGCACGCAGCGAGAGCATCAGCCATCCCATCGCCCTGGGAAGGACGGGGATAACAGCACACCCAAAAGCCTGAAGTTCGCCCTGGAGCCGTGCCTGCAGCCCAGAGCCAGGGCAGCCATCCCCAGGCCAGGCAGTGCCTGGATCGGGGAGAGATTTCAACGCAGGGAGATGAGCAGGGGGCCGTAGATGTGCGCCCTGCAACTGCAGGCTGCCCGGAGAGCCAGGCTTCAGCCAACATTTAAACACCGTTATCTGCCTCGCTGCCACGCTCAGGCTAGAAACCAAGATGACAGTGGAGCTTAAAACAACACCATTAGCAGATCCCTGAAATGCTGCTTCTCAAACACGGGTAAGCCAGCCATTAGCAGAGTCTGGACTTCATCTCTGCCGTCTCCATAATTAATAACTAGCTCAGGAGGGAATAGAGAATACAACGTAACTCATGGAGGCAGGAGGAAATCGCACAAGTACTTCAGGCCTTGGATGTAAGCCCAGAAGTGCAGGTATAGTCAAAAAATTAACTTAATGGAAGGACAACCTCCTGCCTTAACCATCCTTTTCCCCCGCTGTGCTTGCACTCTGCACAACGTCCAACCCACGAGGCTGGTGGAGTCCAACACGTGGGTCCCAACCACAGAAGCGCTGATGGGTTTTCAGAGTCACAGCTGGTTCTTTTGGGCTGCAGGGTAACACCGAGGCCGCTGCACACACTTGCAAACCAAAGCAACAGAAAGCAGGCCAGCGAGAAACAAGGAGAACTGCTCTTACAGCAAGCCGGGCGGCACCGAAGGAACCGGGGCTCAGACCAACAGGAGCACATGGGTAAAAGGGGCCGCAGGAGGTCTCTGATCCAACCTCCCTCTTGCAACAGGACTGTTGCCAGTTAAGAGATCTGGGCTGCCTGGTCTGGTCTGGGTGATGCTTGAAACCAGCATGGAGGGAGACACCTCCCCAACAGCTTTTTTTTCCTAATATCCAAGCCAAACTTCTCACGTCCCCCTGTTATATCACCTGCCGTGGCTGCCAAAAAGAGTTTGACCGCATCATCTTCCTAATTGCCCTTCACATCGCTGTACCTGTGATTAGATATGCCCCCAGCTGCCTCTTCACCACACCGAGCTGTCCCAGCTCCCCACTCTCCTCCTCGGCCCTCTGCCCCCTGCCCTGACCAGCCCCGAGCCCCAGCCAGACCCTGCGCAGCATCCCTGCATCCCTCTTGAATGGGAGGGGAGGCCCAAACCGGGCAGAGTTTCCAGGTTTGACCTCCCCAGTGCTGAGCAGAGAGCGGACAGCTTCCCTTGCTCCGCTGGCCCTTGCCAGAGTGGCACAGGCTGCATTCACCTCATTTGGGAAGAGAGCAGCTCCAACTATGCAATACCCGGCACGACGGAGAAGCTGCGTTCCTGCCGAGAGCCCTGCTGTGTCCAGACAAGCCCTCTCTTCTGGGAAACTGCTATTCTTCCTTATCTGCTTTACGGGGATGTGTCCAGAGAGCCTGCGCAGGACTGACAAGACAGACACGGTTAGGAATGCACCTACGGAGCCAGAACAACGGAGCCGAGAAGCAGTGCAGAAGCAGACCCTCTCTCCCCTGAGAGGAGGTCGAGCCCCAAACCACCTAGCCTTCTGCATTACAACAAAATGCCGGCCCAGGGCTCCCGGCTGGTGCGGCGCTGCCTTTTGCAAGCACTCCTAGAGCCAGGCTGGGCCGTGCTGCAGCAATGCCAGCTACCTGAGGCGACCGGGAATGCGGCTTTCGGGCTGATCTCTCTCTTGCTGACAACTCAGCAATGGGCCTTGACGATCCAGCCGTATCCCTGACCTTGCCAGCAGTAGAAAGCAAGTACCAGCAGACTGGGTGGGGTCCAAGCTCTCCTCTCCCTGATGGTTGTTAGCAGTTAGCCTTGCTGGTCTTAACCAGTCAACATTAAGCACTCAACCCTACTGGACATCCCCCCGCAGATGTAGTAGCTGCCAGAGGCCCCCGAGGCAGTAAGACACAAAGGAATTTGGGCCTGGTACATTAGCAGCGACCGGAAAGCAAGCAACGAAGCTGGAAATAATGAGATGTCAGGACCAGAGTTGCTTCTAGTCATCTGCAAATGCAGCCCCTCCTCATCAGCAGGTACCGGGAGCCCAGCTCTCCCTGGTGGCCCTGCTCCGCCTGCCCGTGCTCATCGGAAGCGACAGCCCTCGCTGGCTACATCCACGCGCAGGGTCTTTATACCATTTGTCAGGGCTCCCTTGCCTCTCTCTCCGCTGCTCTCTAAAAGCCTTGAATGATCATGATGAATTATAGATTAGCTCTGGTACACACCGCCTTATGTCAGTTTTCTCATTCAACCGTACAAAATCCTGCTGTTTTCCATCCCCTTCCAGAATGATCATCGTAACGGAGGAGGAGGAGGTGGAATAACTCTTCAGTTAGAGCAACTTTTAGGAGAGAAGCCAGTAGAGCTCCATGTTTAGAGGTGTGACACCCCGGGCTATTCAACTTGTATCTTAAAAAAGCCAACAGTGCTTTTATTTTGGGGGTGAGCAGATGAAATAAAAGGTCTGGTTCATGTATATAAACACAAAGAAGTCTTAATGAGCTTCTCCTGAAGGGCCAGTGCAGCCCCTGATCCCCACGGGCAGGTATGCCGACATTGCTACTGGATGCCCTACGAAGATACCTTTTCAGAAGCAAATCCTGGACCAGCAACGTCTGGCTAGAGAGGAAGAGCTATCAGCAATGCGATCCGGCTTACCCCACCAGCTGCCTCCTCCTCCAGTTTCATCGGCACACCTCCCTCCCAACAAGACGAACTAGTGTAATATTGAGGGGGAAACAGGACTGAGCGCATGTCTCTGGCTGCTTGCAGACCTCCAAAGAGCTGTGTTCTCTTGGGAATAGCTCTAGTGACTGCTGCAGATACCGTCCTCGCAGCCACAGGCTCAAGGTGCAACTGTGCAAGGGAAAGGATGATGTAGACAGCCAAGATATATCTTGGAGAGCTCCCATCGTTGAGAAAGAGCATCCTCCTTTTCCCCAGGGCCCTGTCCGTATGCCCATCAGCATCACAGGGGGTGGGAGCTGAACGCCTCTCTGCTCCTGACTGATATGGCAGGAGAAGAAGAGAGGGATGCTACATCGGAAGAACTGCTCATCAGTGCCTGCATTCCTCCGTTGCCCCAGAGGGTTAGAAAGGCTCAAATGCCAGCCCCGCCAGGACTGACACACCGAATCCTGGAGCGGAGGGAACGACGTCCTTGCTGGACAGGACATGCATCGCCTGAGGAGCCTCAGGAGACTGGAAGAGGCAAGTCCTCACCTGGCAGGGACAGGTAAAGACCGCATTGAGATGGGTTTGCCAAAGAGCCTTCCTGAAATACATGAGACCAAGGTGCCTGCTATGGACTAGGTGATCACTGCAGGTCCCTTCCAACTGAAATATTCTGTTCTATGTTCTGTCTTTGTCAAGGGCAGCCCAAGTCCCCTTATCGTCCTGGTTAGCAGCAGACGCTTCCAGGGAACGAAGAGAAAAATGGAGCAATAGGCCCACGGCCCCCAGGAGAGAGCGTGATGCCTCTCAGCAGCCCTTCGCACTGCCAGACTGAGGGAAGAAGGATTTTGCCAAAGAAAGCAAGCTGAGGGCATGATGGTTTTGGCCAGTGGGAGAACCATCTTGCCAGACAGAGAATACATGAGAACACCCTGGAGGAAGATGAAGTAGGTTTAAGTTTTTAACAGCTGTGAACTCTTACGCTGAACTTCAGCGAAAAGCCTGATTTGGACATTACGCTGTGAAGAGACTGAAGTGGACTGGAGTGGTTCTAAAATGCTTTCAGGAAACAGACTCCCGTTGATATAGTCTGAGATGTTTTCAAGTTGCACCATTTGATTTTGAAGAGGTCTCGGATAAAACCTGTAAGGACTGCTGGGAGCATCTTCGATGGAGAAACAAACCCCACCTCCTGAAACTCACACAAAAGAGAGGAGCTCATGCTTATTTTCTGAACTTGTTTTCCTCACGACTGCTTGTCTATATTCCATGCCACCTCTAACAGGCCGATGTCAGCTTCCCTTCAGCTATTTTTGAGACTGCACCCTAACAAACTGTAAAACTTATTATGCCCTCTCTGCTAGTACAGCAGAGGAGAAGACTTCCTCCAGTGAGGCAAAGCATCTAATCCAGCCTTTCCAACTGGACATCAACTGGACCCTTTTCCTTCCTTTGAACACTGGAGCCTGACAATGCCAGCACAGCACACAGCGCCGGTAGTCAACCTTCCTCTCCTGCTCTCCTATTTTTTGACCTAACACATTTTTAATCTTTGAAAGTAGCTGGAGGCTTTTTCTTCAGACTCCCCTATTATCTTAATCACTTGAGCAGAGAAACAAAACAGGTAGCCTACCTTACAGTCTGCTTTGCAAGCTTTGGTTCATAGAGAAAGGGCAACGCTACGTAAGATGACTGGGAAGTTACCCCAATAAACACCCCAAAGGTATGAAAGGCAACTGAGAGCTCACCAAGAGCTCTGCTTTTGTCCCAGCACCACCACCAAAAAAAATCACTGCTCAAAAACGCAGCAGACGGAAGGGACCCTTTTTTTTTTTTTTAAGTGAAGATGACAGAAGAGAGGTGAACAGTTTTGCGAGTCTGCCATGGCTGCTTTAAAGCAGAGATGTAACGGAAAACTAAAAAGCTCCAAGAGGAATTGCTTGTGCTGACTGGGAAAAGATAGGAAAGAAAACCAGTTTCAAAACCAGCTGGAGCAGCACACTTTTTTTATATATACATATATGTATTTTAAAAGCATGAAATATATATATATATATATATATATAAAAATATATATGTAAATAATAGAAGAAACCTCCTACCGGCATTTAGAAACTCTTTAAGCAGGGCTGACATGTGCAATGCTGGAAGTATTGTGCGTTTCTGAAAAGAGCAGTCTCTAAAATCAGGAGGACAAATGCTACACTTACAGAAGTATATTTCTCCTCCTGCGCTGCCCCAAGCAGACATAGCTTGTTCAGTGCGACAGCAGCAAAGCCTTATTCTTCCTCTGTTCGCATGTCCAGATCCGAGGGCCTCTGCTTCACCCCCCCGCCCCGATACATCAAGCAAAGCAACAGCTCGTGTGCACGCAGCAGCAATCTCCTGTCGGTGGGATATCGCAGTCACCTATTTTATCTTTGATCCTGATGCTGGAAGAGCAGAGAAACAGCTCCTCTCCTGCAGTGCCATGAAAACAATATCAGCATTGATTGACTCCGGTTCAGTACATAAAAATAAGTTATCAAGAGGACGTAATTTGGCCACATTCCACGTTAGTCTGTACTGCACAGAACATCAGGCGTCTACAGGGAGCTTTCATTTAAGGTGGTTCCTCCCCCCTCCTCAACCAAGAATGATAAAAAGACGACAGTGTTAGCCCAGAACAATAATTCACTGAGAAGATAAAAATATAGCAAAGATTCCTTTACCTCCTTGAAAAGGAAAACACAACAAGCATGAAAGCTGTTGATTCTCTCATTCTTTAAGGAAGCAACACTGGAAACCAGCATTGTAAGTTTATTACTTAAAAAAAAGAATTGCTTCAGTATTACACTGTCACTTTATTTCCCTCCTGTCCATAGAGTAGAAGTGTGCAACACACGTGCATCCACTACAGTGACAAGAAATCGCCGAGGGCAATTTCTGATTAGCATTAGGAAGCTACAGCTGCATTGCCATCCCGCAGCCTGCTGGGAATTCAGGAAAGGGTTTCTTCTGAGTGTGAGCCTCAGATATCACCCGCCGTTCAGTAAAGCTCAGTCCCAAGGCAAGGAAGAAGCGTACAAACCGTGAGTATATTTGACTGTGAAAGAAACTAGCCTGCAGTGATTTTAGGAAAAGGTTTTCCTGAAATAGGTAGAAGAAATGCTGTATTCAATTCTACTAGAAAGCCTCTTGTAAGTAATTCCAGGTAAATACCCATTAAGCAATGTAAAAGCAGAGTTAAGCACTGAACAGGAACTCCTGCATTACATGCTGAGCACCATTTATCACTCTATGCCAAGAGGCAACTAGCGAGAACCTCTCATTTAAAGACACATTTCCCATTAGCTAATTAAATTAAAGCCTAAATTTCGTAGTTCATACTTGCTCTTAAACTGACCTGTTTCATCTCGGCAGTTGGTGGGATGGGGGAAACACATCACATTACTATATACAGTCAGTCTTTCTGCGAGCAGACACCGAGCCCGAGTGGCGAAAAGCCTGTATAAAAACACGTTTGCTCCAGAATTCAACCGGTCACTGTTTGCCAGGAACGACATCAGAGTAATCTTTTAATACTCCAGCCAAGTGGTCATTGTGAGTCTTAAATCGACGTTTCTTCTGAGAAGCGGGTTTCTTCCTCCTCTGAATAGGAGCCTACAAGAAGAAGTAAACAGTAGTCAAAAAAGATCTGCCCTCCAGCTGCGACATCTGACCCGAGGTGTGACGCTGCGCTATCATCACTTCTGCGAAGAGCCCTGCTCAAACCAGGGGTGGGCAGGTGGGGAAGGTGCTTGCTTGTTTTTGCAAGAAGCAACAGCATTCAATTCCAACCCAGGCAGGGAGACGACCCTGGGGACAGAGCAGAGTCTCCGTTTCCCGTGCACAGTAGTAAAGCTGGTGTTTATAAGTCAAGTTTCCAAACATGCCCATGCAGCTACAGAAGGAGGTAGATGCCCCATCATTCTATCCACAATTACGTACTCAAAGGCACGTTTAGCGTATAAGGAATCCATGAGGAGCGCCTACATGAGGACAGGCATTAAAGCACCTAGTGTAGTGACTAGCAGAAACCAGGAATGAGTCCTGTGCAGAAGGGCTCTCGTGAAAGGACAGTTTGAAGCCCGTGAAGGGCTCTCGTGAAGGACAGCAGAAGAGAAAAGATATGGTATATCACATACAAATAAATGCCAAAAAAAAAAAAAATTGTTTGAAGCCAGGAGGAAAGCATCTTTGGAGAGCTTGCAGCCATTTCGGCCTCCCAGTAAAACACGAGCGTATTGCAGTTTGGAGAACAGAGCATGTGTGGCGGGAGGCACGTTACATGGTTCCCATCAGGATTTCACAGCTATTTAGCAGAAAAGAAAAAGTTAAAACCCCCCCCCCACCCTTCTCCCAAAAAAGTAACTATTCTTCTACTCCTAATGTATTGCACTGCTTCAAGCAGAAGCTTCCACTTCGGAGCTCACAGGGATTTCTGGCATTTGCCCTCTTCTCGATGCTGCTTGGATTACACTGGCTCGAATGAGTTATAAAAACACTGAGTGCTGGCTACAGCATTGTTTTTTGCAATTTCTTAAAATTGGTCACACTTCCCCGAGCTACACAAAGCAGCTGTGCATAGGCTCACGAATTAACACTGCGGGGTCAGGAAGGGGGAGCCTCCTAGAAGGATCCGTAATTTGTATCTCTTACTATTTTCTTTGGTCCGGTTTCTTGCATGGAAGAAATACCCTGTCGCTTCAGATACTCTTCAATTTTCTCCTCATCCATAGAATCCACGGGAATGCTCCTCCACAGCTTCTGAAATTCTGAAACACCAAACAAACCCTCGTTTTATATCCCAATGAGCAAACCCTGGGCAAAGCCCCCGTAAAAAAGGGAAAGAAACTTGATTTCTAACGCTGAAGTATTCCGGCATGTCAGTCTGCGACTGTACGGATGCAGCGGTCACCGCCAGCAGGCACCCAATTAGCACAGCCTTTACCCACTCCAAACGCCAGATGCGCTTCCAAAAAAACCCAACAAAAAACTCAAACTCCAACTGACAAAACAACAAGAAAACACCCCCAACACTTAATGGAAAAAGATGAGCTGATTCTCATCCGTGCTAATTGCACTCCAGCATCAGGAGCACCCACAGGCAACACGTGCTTTTAATGTTAATTTGCCACGGAGCCTCTCTTTTTGCCTAGTACCTCCATAGCTGCGTAGACTGTCAACGTGTTTTATAAGCCTCAGTTCAAAAGATCTCGGTGAAGGGTAATAACTAACCATAAACGGCAACTTCATTTACACATCTTCAGCTGCCATTGTCTTGGGAGACTTGTCATCTCATCGTCCAATTTACTGAAGATTCAAGGCATTTACTTCAGTGGGACTAAGCTCGTTTATCACTGTAATATAATACATACCGTGCTGTACAGATAATAAATTACTAAAATTCCTCTGGTGTTAAAAAGAAGAGAGATACCTTAAAAGCCACAGCAGCAGGAAAAAAGACAGAGACAGTAAGTCTTAATTAGAGCAGCTGCCATCTGCCTGCACCCTTTCTGCCTCATGTAAAGTTTCACAGAGCCTCTGGAATGCCTTCTCCAGGCAGCGGCTGGTACAATCCTACCTCCCTTCATTCCCCAGGCAGTAAGTTAGATATATCCTGTCAGCAGGTTTGGCTAACAAACTATAAATAAAACACGAGGCACACATAGCAACGCAAGACTAAATTTTTCCCTTTATTTCCAGATAAATTTAGTATACAGTTGTCAAAACAACCACAACTTCTGCATGCTTAAAAAGCTGTCCTATGCAGCAGGGGATGAAACGCTCCAGTGACGGTCTGCCACAGATACACCGGCTCTAGACACGCTGCAACAAATCGGCGCTGTACAAAAGGCGTGCAGGAACCCAGACTTGGACCAATTCCCTTCCTAATGCGTCTTGTTTTTCGATGAAAGTACGTGCTTTAAGTCTCAGGTCTTTCTTTTCTTCCCATTGCCAACAGTAAGGAGCTGTTTAAGCTTTCCAGGAAACAAAAGAAAGGAATTTTGCCAGTCAAGAACAGCAATGTTCATTTTTGGTAATGCAGCGTTTTTGAAGAGAACTAAATCCCGTGAAAACACCACTTTTGGTTACATGGAGATAGCACTCGGCTTGTTTCACATAGAGGCTACACAGCCCAGCGGGATCATTGAGAGTGCAGTTTTCAGATAACTGAATGCAAGGACTGACGCTGTAGTCAAGACAGTCTCCGTCCGCTCGTCCACGTTGAGTGTGATTCCGGGCTTTCGGCATAGCTTGCGGTGCCTGCTATCACAGATCATCTCTCACCTAATCCTGTTGCAGCAGGTGGAGAAGGTTGCGTTATGATCAAAGCTGAACAGGCGAGAGAGAGGTTTCTCAGCGATGAGGACTCAGGTTAAGCCTTAACAGCAGAAGCCTGCACAAGGGTGCTATCGCATCCCCCGAGCCGAGCAGAAGATGCTCTTTCAAGCTATTTTCTTTCTGTTTGTGACCCCTACCTGTCCTGAATACCCAAGCTGGACTCAGCTGGACACCCAGACCCGGTGGTGCTTGGAAAGATGAAGCAGACAACGGGTGTGCAAACGCAGTATCGCGCTTTGCGAGTAACCGTATTGCAAATTATGCGTTTCTGCAGTTCACACGTGAAGTGACAAGGCCGCAAATAAACGCATGACTTAAACAGATCCCGGTTAGAGGTACTTGAATGTTGTGTTGCGCTATACGGCCTTTGGCTCTGCGCAGACTCCTGTGGGAGCTGAAGAGACGCAGGTCGGTCCTCCAAGATGCGCGACAGGCACGTGTACACGAGGCGACAGCAGATGAGAGACTTGATAACTCTAAGCTTTTCCATGACAGCATCCTTTTATTCATAATGTTCTGCTACCAACGCAGATGATGTGTCTCCTTATTAGAGTTCATGCTATATGGACAAATATGCCTCAGTGCCAAAACAAACAAACAAAAAAAAAAAAAGGCTGAGGATAGGTGCTTAAGGTTAAACTGGTCTACATTCTTCTGGAGAGCAGAAGTGAAAAATTAAACACTAGAAAACAAATGGTCAGCTCTTCAAGGATCAACATGCACAGAACTGCAGATCGCAGTTAATATCTAACCACAGCGTTTTGCATTTCTTGTAATGCAGCGGTTACGCCATCATTACAGCTTCACGTTCACCTTTTAAACTTGGCCAAGAAATATGAATGTAACAGTCACCAAGAATCAAAACCGCAAAGCTAAAATGGACTTTACATACAGATAATTTAATCCACTAATTGGCCCCACTAGAGTCACTATACGGTATTCCGCAACTCCGTTTAAAAATTCCTTCATAAATCAGGCTGCTTTCAGCGTTATTGCTTTGATTGCAGTAACTGCAGAAGAACCTTCTTCCCATGCTGAAGCTTCACGTAGGGCATTAAAATACTTTATTGCCTAGGAAAGGGGGGAGTCACAACAACGCGGCCCCCCCCCACGGAAATACTCCGTGTTAAAGGACTGGTTCGGAGGTAAAAGCACGGGATAAAGGGGGAGAAGCATACAGAGCTGCCACCCTTCAGACGGCTGCGCATAGCTGTTTGCATTTACGGTGCCATCTAAAGGGAAAAGGAGATACATCTATCATCTCATCACAAAACCGATTCGGTGTAACACCAGACGCTGAGCTAAATGCAAGAAGTGAAGAAAGAGAGCAGCTGTCTGGCTGGCACTGAACCATTTCCACTTTACCTGTCAGATTTATTCAGAAGTCTCCAAGGACTATGCCCCTATCAGCTAGTGAAAGTTTAGACCTTGGGAATACGCTATCTGAATTATTGTGACATCCTCGCTGAAACATGAGAACCTATGGGAAAAGCTGGCAACAACTACGGCTCTCAAGAAACAACCCTCCGCATTTGTAGCTGCGGTATTTTTGCACCTCAAAATTCATACCCTTGACCCAAGACAGAAAGAGATTTCTCCAACTTCTTTGAGGAGAACCTGAAATGCTGTCACCCTGGCCTTTGCTGTGTGGCTCCAAGCAAAGGGGGTCACCGCTTGTTAAAAGCAGGAGCTCCTGAGAGGGGCCAGGGAGGAAGAAAAGGCACGCAACCACCCGATTACTGTGCTCCACCACCTCTGGAGCAGCGTCCACGCTTACGGCTGGCCAGGCAGGAGGATGTGGCGGGCTGGCCTGTCTCTGGGGAGGGGAGAAGACAGAAAGAAAAATGCTGCCATGAGCTGATGTGTCTGACGAGCAGACAACAGTGACAGAAGGCAGTTCCTAAAGATGGTTTCAATATACCGGAGCCATTTTTTACAATGCCTTTCTTTTCTCTGCGGACAGGGCACAGGGAGTTCGGTCCTGGTGCGAGGAGCGGGAAGGGGATTGTTGGAGCAGAAAGCTCACCACATGCTGGCCTGCTTCAGCCAGGCATGGAGAACAGGTTCAGATGCACACATTCCTGCAGCGCACATAACCGTTACGATTACAGGGCACATGCAATTTTCCTTCTCCATGTCCTGTCAACTGCTAGGTGATCTTTACACCATCAGAGCACGGCGAAGGTAAGAGACTCTTCTATCACAGCCGCTACACTATTTGATAGATCAGCCAGAACAAGCGTATAATAGCTATGGAAGAAAAAAACCGTCCAGCAGTGAAGACAGTACGGCTTCACCTGACGGCAGCAGGCTGCATGCAGACAAGCTGACAATTTCTCCTACCGCTTAGGCTGCCGTGACAAGATGGAGCCCAGAAAAAATCCCCTGGGGAGAAATTTCCAAAGAGTTTCTGGCCAAAGCAACGCGGGTGCTGTGAACCCTCAAGGAGACAGGCGCGTTTTCAGCGGAGGTTTTAAGTCCTGATGCCAATGCCGATCTTCCCCAGAAGAGGCAGAAAGCTGTGAGCCCGGTACCCGAGGCAGGCGCTCGGTGTCTTGCCCGATGCACAAATCCTATATGCAATATCTTGCAATTTGATCGCTAAAATATTGTAACTCAGAAGCTTGACAGAATCAACGCTACTCACAGGCTGCTTCCTTGCTCCTCCAGATAGCTAACTTCTGGTCTTTCAAGTAACGAGAGGAGGGAATGAGACCACGAACTGATTGAAAGGCCAGTTTAGACGTTTGCTAACATTTCCAGCATCATGATGTCTGCATGCACAGGCTGAAAACAATGAGCTTTGACCAGCAGTAACCAACACACAGCGAAGCAGAGGGCAGCATAACAAAGATTTTGCAAACACCTTCTCTCTCCGAAATACCCAAGGGCTAAGGATGCACGGTTACCTCAACCTTACTGCACCACGAGGTGCCTCATACGCGAAAACAATTTGCCCTGACATTCCCCGAGTGATTATATACACGCTCCCTTTCTATAAACGCTTACATTTGGGAAACAAAGTCATGGGTAAATGGCTGCACGGTGACTTCAGTGCAGCTTATTCTGCACTTCTGACTGCCTCACCTGCTCTTGCAAAAAGGTTGAGATGGCTTCTGGAGATAAACTGCCATATCACACTGGTAATAAAATCTGCCAGAGATTAAAAACAGCTTAAAAATCTTCACTGAGCTGAGCCAAAATCCGAGCACAGGACAAGAACAGACAATAACAGGGCAGAAAGGAAGGAACAACTGAGTAGCAGGGAAGATGGAGTCCTGCTTCGTAACAGTCCCAGGGAGCACAGTACTAGATTTACACCAGAAGGAAAAGGTGCTCGATATTAAGTCTGTGCTGCCCCTGGACCCTCTTGGAATTCAAAGCCAGAGCCATGTGTCATCACTGATCCCAAGCAATTTTTATACCGTTAAATTGAAGAAGCTTTGGCCATTCTTTCAATTTCTTCAAAGGTGCTTCGGAAGAATATTAAAAACTTGTATGATTAAGTACCCAAATCTTTAGGCATTAAAATACTTCCTATATTGCATTCAGATGTGAAAGATACCATCTCTAAGAGTTAAGCAATCAGACTGGCTTTTCAGCATTCAGCCGGCACGGGGTGAAAGCTTGGTTCACAGGCAAAGTGCTTAGCCCCAGCACAAAAAGGCAGTGCTTTACTTGGCTGAAGCACCTGAAATCTAGCCCAGCTTTTATAAACGCTTTCAGCTACACACTACTGACAGAAGATTAATTAGTCAGGAAGTCAAGAAGGAACACATGCAATCTGAACCTTCCTTGGCTAATCACATAAAAGGAAGAACAAAAGCCATTCCTTACTGCAAAAACCTTCTCCGGTACCCTTGAGATCACGATATATAGGTACTGCACCACTGCTGCAGTACATGAGGATTTATTTTCAAAAGGGGAGAAAGAAAAGCTTGTTCAGCCATCAAAACAAGCATAGTAAGGGCAGAGGGAGGCATTGCCAGAAAGCTGTTCCTCCCGCTACTTCAGGCGGCAAGCTCCAAATTGCCCCGGCAGCTCCTCTTTCTCTACTAACTACTGATGGAGCTCAGACAGCGATGGGAGAGGATCCCTCACTTTGAGAGGGTATTAATCTCAGCCGACACGTGTTTGAAACCGGAGAGTGTCATACGGCAGAATCATGCACCGAGGAGCGCAGAGCCCTTATTTCTAAGGATAAACATTAAACTAGAAACATATTTTGAACTGTCATCAGCTGCTGGATCAAAGAGTCTGCCAACACTTCAAGGCTTATTTCGAGGTCTTCTAAAAACTTCGTTTTAACGTTGCTGGAGATAATGAGCTGAAATAGCACTGCTAACGCAGAAACGTGTCATAGCTCATCCTGTACACAGGCAATTCTGCCAATGAGTCCCTAAGAGACATGCTTCTGGTGCTCTGGAAAGAATCGTAACGCAAAACTGCTCAGGAAGGATGGGGTTTCTTCATCACAGGGTAACACGGTTGGAAAAAGGACCCGTTCCAGCTGCAATAAGTAAGTGAACCCACTCAGGGATGTTTTAAGAGTCGTGGCATACGCAGGCAGATCACAAAATTCACAAAAGAGAAACTATTCTTGCCCCCTCTCGGAACAAAGCATCATCATCCGCATGAAAAGAAAAACCCAAACCAGCAGGAACAGAACAAAAACAAAAATCCCTTTCTGCTCAGATGGGAACATGCTGCCACCTGCGGATGAAAGAAAGCAAAGCCACCTTGAACTACAAACACACTGCACACTAGCGATCCCTTCGTTACAGACGCTGCAGGCTTAAACGCCTTCCTTCCTCGGGAGATTGAGCCAAACGGCTTAAACTTTTTGTTTCAAGGGGTTTTAGAGGGTTTTTTTTTTAACCTTTTCCCCCTTTTCTCAGCAATAGCCTGCACTGCTTGTTCCTAAACGCAGATCAGTGCTGGGCGTGCTAAAATATAACGTATAATAACAGCCTTGGATTTATACTGGCTACCTGATGAAGAGTTAGCAGATGTCTCTTCCTACGTCTTAATAAAATGGGCTCTTTTATTAAATTTCACAGTTAATCCTGGAGTTATTACAAACTAAGCGCAACAGGGTAGAGATCTCCCTCTGATAACTCTTTTAGGATGGCTGGGTGCCAGTTATCTGGAAGAAATTGCACAAGGAGAAATGATCGGCAATCGTGACTGTAATACAACTAGTAGCTGCTAAAAACTGAAACTGCAAGAGCACTGATTTCTAAATGTTTTGGCCATGTTCGGATCCCTAAAAGCTGTGGGCTGATGGACCGAAGAGACACTATCTGAACAGGATGACAGCGTTAACGGTAAACTCACAGGCATTTGGGAGGTTAGAAATTCCCCAGCGAATGCAGACTAAAGGCTTATAATTCTGCATTTCACATATAGTTCCGACTGCCACTATCGAGAAGTGACAGAAATTACGGTTTAAGAAGAGATTCACTTCAATATTTTGAAACAATTTTTATATTTTTAAATGCTGTAGATGTCACATCTACTTAATTACCGTTGTGGAAGAAAGCTATTATTACTGAGAGTACAAGTGTGGTACATAACAAGTAAGTTAATAACACACATTTCCAGTTGCTTAATTCTATTGAAAATAAAGAGTCTCTCTGAGATAGTCAAAGAAAAAAAGAGCTTTATGCTTTGTCCTATGGTCCTGTAAGAAGAGCAGTACAAGTTTCTACCAAAACTCTTCCCTTTTTTTTTTTTTTTTACCATAATGTGACATTATATGATAAGATGGCTTTACGTGGCATCTTACAAGACCAATGTTAACAACAGAAAGTGTTCGGTGTCGTCGAGTCATTTAACAGGAGATCTTTTGACACAGATTGCCTTCTCCTTTCTCTACTGAGAGGCATCTGATGTTGGCATAAATGTCATTATTGGAACACGCCTCGATCTGTGTGATTAATTTCCGTGCATAAACAGGCACATTGCACCAGTGGCTTTTACCATGATTTCTCGGACAGAAAACACACGCTGAACTTCTCAAGTCCCCAGTCCACTGCAGCTCCAGGCAGCAGCACTACCCCACACCTGCGCTCTCCTCCCAGTTGTAAACTGCCCCTTCTCGGGACTTTTGCTCACATCTCCTCCCCATTTGCTTCCTCCTTCTGCTCCGTTTGTGGCTTCTTGTCGCGTTCACCAATAAAAGGCACGTGATTAATAAACTGGAAAAAAACCCAACAAACTGGCACCCAGAAGCCATTCTTTTGGGTTTTTTTGGCTGCCCTTTACACAGCAAAACGTTAGATGCCATTTCAGTCACCGTCAGGTGACTTTTAGTCTCTTCCGTACCGCTACACTTGAAGAGAATTGTTGGATTCCTGGTGCCACGTTCCAGTGTATCCATTATAAAACAGAGGATATTACCCCTGAACTCACTCGCTAGTCTTGTTAGCCTCCTGTTAATATAAACCATTCTGCTGACATCTGGATATACCTAATATTTCATTACCACCTTAAAAGACTGCTATACCCGAAGACTGCTTATACATATAGGTGCTTAAGATGAATTCAAATCAACTATCATGGAAACATATGTAAACAAATACCTACCTTCATCCACAGTAAACTGACAGCTCTTGTCATTGTAGAAAAGAATTTTCTTCTTATCAGGGCGATTAACAAAGATGATCTGGTCCCCTAAAGCCTCGAAAACAAATGCAAAAGAACAACTCAAAATCACTTTGTTTCCAAGAATAAGGATTCCAACTTGAACAACAGACCCAGATCTCGTGCTACAAAAAACACAGCAAACTAGAGAGGCAGCAAAGTAACCGGCAATGAAAAGCATCCAAAGCGGACACTGACGGTAAGTACCCTAATAAATCAAAGATAAGATATGGAGGACTGAGATCAAGGTATAAAAGCAGAACTAAATGCCTACAGTTGGAATGTGGGAGATCAAGAGTCTTTTGTGAGAAAGAGCTTTGACAGCTGTGCTGAGACATCGGGCCAAATCTGAAAGTAAAGGATGAAATAGAAAAAAAGCTACAATATTAAATCTTCTGAAACAGCTTTTGAGTTTTCAAAAGAACAGAAACAACTCATGAGAAACACTCTCTTAGCCGCTACCTCCCCTTGGAGAAGCTAACCAGAATGGGTTTGCTGAATCGCAGACACGTGCTACTCACCTTTATAGCTTTCTGTGCGTTGGGCAGCCCTTCCTCAATATCTTCCAAAAGGATTCCTCCCAGCCCTCGCTGGTCATGCTTGTCCAAGAGCCTGAGCAGAGCCTTTTTATCTTTCAAGTTGTACTTGGGTTTGAAAGCATACTTCCCATCTACAACTTCTATTTTCGGATTGTTGACTAGAGCCTGTAATAGGGACATAAATTTTAAACCTTGAAAAAGAGCACACGCTAGTACTTTTTTTTTCTAGTGTGCTTTTGAGAGCAGCTAGAGCACATCAGCCACACATTACAGCAGCCAGTTTGGAGGTTTGAGTTTGAAATGGATTTTAAATCCTTGGATCCTAGATCCACCAGCCTAGGAGTAATTCGCCGCAACATAAAGCACAAAGCGCCAAAGGAGGCTTAACATCATTCACTTAATGCCTTTGGGCTCAAAGGTTCAGGAAGCCTCTTACGGCAGAAAGACGCACTCATTCCTTTTTGAGAAAGGAATGACAATAAGAAGAAGATGGAACGCAAAAAAAGCGTGCTTTGGCTGAATATAAAGTGAAAACGCACAGCTCGGCTTATCAAGCTCGGGTCTTATGGATGGCAGGAATGTGAAAGGCATTAACCTCGGATGAACAAACCAGGAGTCAGTCTTCCCCAACTGCTGTCAATTGGCACCAGCAGCTGTAGAAGAAATTGAGAAGAGCAGACCTCCTGCACAGTAGGGTTTTACTTATGGTACCAGCTTCAGAGTTGAAGCTGACCAGAAATTCATGGACAACTGAAATGATTTAAGATACGCTCCAAATCAGTTCTGCTGTGCAGCCAGTACCACAATGGAAGTTCACCTGTAACAGAGGGCAACTCTACTTAGTTTCTTCTGCAGATGCCAGCCTGACCCTGAAAGGAGAAAGAGAAGAGACACAGAAAGAAGGAAGGAGGGAGAGAACACCTGCAACAGAGACGGTAACTAACTTTGGCGCCGCAGGGTATTTGTTCACCTCTTCTCATCCAGTAACAATTCAGTGATAATTTTATATACGCTGCTTGGGAGGAGCTTTTTCATTCCATCTTGATATTCTGGTTCATTAGGGAAACAACCTGGAGCTACCTTTTGAAAGACTTCAGCAAAGTCAAGCTTCCATCGCAACTAACGCTGCCAGACTGGAGGTTTCTGAACCCTAGAATATTAGTACTGGTAGCAAAGGAATGCTACAGGCTGTATTAGTTAAAACCATCCTAGTTTTACTATGCAGAGATTTTTTTCCCACTTCTCAACAGCCTCTACTACTCTCTTCCGAGGATTTTAAATACGATCTGAGCAAAACCAGGTAGGCCAATGAAGTATAACTACCAAATGCAGTATTTTGTCGATTTATTAATCTTGAAATTCCATGAAGACACTCAGATCAATTAAGCATGAATACGGTGGCAAGTTACTGTGAATCTGTTAAGAACGAAACCTAGCGTCTAGAGTGAGACTAATTAACTCCAGCAGTGGAATTTGCAGATCTATTACCCCACAATTTCAGACATAAATTTCACATCAGAATTCTTCATTTCAGTAAGTAACAAAGAACTGTAAAAGCCTATGAATTTTGTGCCAAACTCCTTTGGTTTAGTTAATTTAACATCCTCGACATTGGAAGAGGTCTCTGCTTGAAATTTTTTAAAAAGAAATTCCTTAAGAAAAACAGCTTCTTTATATAAAATTAGTAATGAATAAATTCACTTGACATAAAATACACCCTCTGTGTAACAATTCCAACAGGTCCTTAAAAACGTCAGAATAGCTTTCATTTCACAGTTACCTCGACAGCAGGAGGTACAAGACAGACAGACATGTGAATCAATGTACGTTCTTCAAGGGGGGATTATATATTTATAGAGCTTGTAGTTAAATAAAGGTGTGTAATTCAGGTTTATCATAATCCTTTATCTCTAATTAAAATCTAAACATATGTTTTCTTTACCTCACTCATTAACCATTGTTTCTGTTTGAGTCCAATATCTAAATGCTGTGTTTCATCCAAAATCTCTTCTAGGGTTAACGGATGTGTATCACCACGCTGGTGCCGAGTCTGGAAAAGTAAATAGGCTCTATTAGAGTTCTGTATTTATTTTATTCAGCCGCTCCATTATCATAAAGTAACTAAAATTGGTATAACGTGACGACAAAACAACTTTTGCTAAACCAGGATAGACGCAGTACACGTAGCACCTGAGTTTCAATTTAGGGTTTTTGGGAATATGAGGAAAAAAAATTAGTACCGGGCGAGATTGATGACAAAGTTGTCTGTCAAGCACCAAATTACACGTTATTTTGATAAATAGCTCATGAATCCTAAAAGCTGGCAGCATCTTGCAATTCCTATTTCTACTGCAAATAAGAACCATTATCCTGGTTTTAAAGTGACCTGGAATAATTAGGATTTCAGTAATGGAACAATATGCCGACCGTTTTCTTTACTGACAGCATTTTGAATTTAACAAGCAGTGTCTTGAAATTCTCCCTCTTGCAGTAAGAGAATTTCAAAGTTTGAAATATTCCACATCTTTCAGCTACCACAGGTGAATAAATAACTAAAGTATTTAAAAACATTATAATTTTACACCAAAACACCGTACCTTCATATAATTCACTATTTTAGCAAGGACACCAAACTTGTAGCCAGAGCCTCCTGAAAGGGCTTTCAGGTTAAATGATCCATTGCTGTGATCTACAAGAGGAGAAAACAAACAATTAAATGATGCTTTCAGCCTCACCCTGTTAGCTCTGCACTCCACCTCTTTCCCACTCTTCTCCCATAAGCAGCATTACAACTGTGAACAGAAATGCCTGTTGCAGGAGCGGTCGCCCTCAGAGAACTTTGTGCTAGCGTATGTATTGATCCAGACCCACAAAGTTACCCGTCGACAGACATGGCTCTGGAACGCTTCTGGGCAGAGCTCCATAAATATCAAGTTATAGGGACTTGACCTTTAAGAAAACAGCAAGCAACTGCAGCATTACTACCGTAAGAGTACACGTATAATTCCGCGGCTTAACGTATAATCATTTACGCTACATTAATTCACGCTGAAATAACAAACTGCATTTTTGCCCAACGATTAGCTCGACTGATAGCTTCGTGCTGCTGAGACAGGAGCAGAAAGTTTCACTTATTCCCAAAAGGTATTCAGTAGTCGCACACCAGGTAAAGGAATGCTGCGCTTGTTGGGCTGGGCTTTTTTTTTTTTTTTTTTTTTTTAAAGTAGCTCCAGTGGAGAATTTATTTGAAAAAACCCCATACATTCAGAACAATTCAACTTGGTGTGTTGCACCACTGGAACAACAATTCAGAATCCCCTCTGTTGTCAAGTCTGGTTCTGTCTTCATGGATCGCGAGGTCCGCCACTGAGTAAAGCTCGTTTCAAAAATTCTGGACTGTTTTATTGACTTGAGCTATTAGCACAGCACGTTAAACAGAAATATCCACAAACCACTATCAAAAGCCACAGGGCCATTACCAGCGTAACGTTGCTTGAACTTAACGGTAACAGCTTTTCAGAATTTCAGCTACTCCAGAAAAAGAACATTTCCTCTTTGTCACCACACGAATTTTTTTAATCTCCTGGTGACTTCTAATGACATTTGACAGGACAGTAGGTATCTCGGAGACACTGAGCTCCTATTATTTCTGTGGAAAAATCAGTCGACGGAGAGAAAAGAAGAATTAAAGTTAGCGCGTTAACTGCGGGAGAGGTTGCAGCGGGTGCTGAGCAGAGCTGCTAAGCCAAGTCTTTGCTCTGCTGGGCAGCTGAAGGATATGGATGACAGCGGTGATAAGGAGTGGAAGGGCTCAGGGGTTTGTGGTGGCGAAAACAGGAAGAAAAAAGAAAGAAAAAAGATCATCGTATTCTAGAAAACGCACCTAAGATGTTCAACAAAGACCCATCACCTCCACTGAGCAAGCAGCAGGCTTAGAGAAAGTCTGCTACGTTCACGGTGTTTAAATCTAGATGCCCTTGACACGTTCTTCAGAGGAAACTCCAAATTAAGTTTCCAAAGTAACTATGCTTCAGGTGAAATTTTTTCATGTCCGTCCCACCGCATCTCAACCTACCTCTAAGCTGATCTGCAAGTCTCTATAAAAGGCAACTACAAAGTGGGAGTTTTGGATGTGGTCAAATTTCAAACAAATCCACTTTCGATAATTATTGGGAAGACTGCATGGAAACTGGTGCTAGTATAGTAAAAAACATAATGCCGAAGGAACAAACATCAAATTTAAAACTCGGCAACTGGCAATTGCCAAGCTATTACATGACATCGTATTAGAGGCTTTACATAGCACAACTACTCTAAAATTAACGTCGAAGAATCAGTGTAACTCCAGCTACAGAAGAACATTTTATTCTGGTTACTAAATTAAGATGGAAAAAGGGAGGAAAAACAGAAGCCAGCCTGAAAATAGAGACTACAGGAATTCTCCCCTACAGGGTCCCCTTTATATAGACATCAACTAAAAATTAATGTCTGTGCAGGGCATTTTATAAATAATAACAAAAAAACCATACGTGTAACTAGAGGTCTAAAGTGACTAAAATAAATTCAGAGGTACAACAAATAGTTAAGACGACTTTATCATGTATTTGTTTTGTCAATTGAATCAAGAAGATTATCTGGTTTAATCTGCCTGGCTACAGCCTGCTGCAGTTCACGACAAGTAAATCTAACCACGCGGCGAAGCTGGAAATCTGTAGATATTAGCACTTCAAACGTCGTGGTTTGACCGGCTGCTTTCCAGCGCAAAGCCAAGCGGGGTCACGGCCACCGTCGCGCTCCCAGCACGCTTCTCCGCTAACAAGCTCATCGCGCGCATAGAGCCTCCCAAAAACGAGAGCGGGAAGGGGTTCGTTTCTTATTCGAGGCGGCGAGAGTCGAATTTATGAATGATTTATTTACTCCTGGGGTTGAGGGCTGGATGCAAATGAGCAGAAAGGAAGTTGTCAGCAGCACCATGCTCTGGCCAATGGTAGGAAAGCTCCATCTTAGCTGTGCCATAGGCTGCATTAAAAAAAGGGACCAGAACAGCGCTCTTTCAGCATCCTTTCAGACGAGAGGTAGGTGTGTATCATTTTATAACATTGTCTTAGGTTTATCTTGATTACTGAAAGAAAATATGCCTGTAACCTCCAAGCCTGTAAAAAGCTGCTTAGAATCAGAATGATTTTTCTCTAGCTTTAGCAGGATTTTGTTCCGCTGAACGCAGAGGAGCTTCTCTTGCACTATCAGACGAGCACTTTCACCATCTGTGCACTAATGGAAAATTGATGAACGCTCCATCTTACAGCAAAGCTAACACACCAAGCCAAGATTCAGTAAACAAAATGGATTTCGTGCTTACTGGGGAGGTAGCTGGTTTCCTGCAGCCTCACGTTCCTTGCAATTGATTCTATATGTTTTTACAGAAATGACAGTGAAAGGATTTTCCTTAAAACAAAGACAGCTAAACCTGAAATTCAAGAAATGTATCTCCCGAGTGGGTATTCCGTAAACCATATCAATTAAGCTGCCTAAAAGAGATCTGTGTTCGTGGATGTGCTAGAAACCTGTTCTAGAAATTCGGTATGCTAGGGTAGGAAGAAAATCCCCTTGCATATTATTATCCTTGTAAATATTGGCGCAGCGATCGATACAATACAAACAGACAGGTTAGAATCCATCTGAGATTTGTAAATGCTATTACCCCAAGGTGTCTGTTCAGTGGTTTCTTAAACAGGACTTCCTCAGCACTGCATTGCAATGATTTTTTTGCCAGTCATTTCCCTCTGCTCCACGGATATGATTTCAAATAAAGCTGCTCTTCTGCAGTGTCTAAAGATGATGATACTTCTAAATTAAAACCTAATACAGATATTACAGAAGCCAATCCATTAAATATTTAACTCACTGCATTTTGGATAAAGATAGTAGCTGAACTGCATTCAAATCAGACTGGTTTACAATAGGAATTTAAATTGTGCCATTACAAAATAAGTAAAACTGCATGAAATGAGACCATTTTTGACAGCTTTCAAAGACGCTAACCTCATTAACGCTGTGTTAATTCTGAAGGCTCGGCAACGGCTACTTCAGTCTTGCATCTTAATAATTAGAGCAACGAGTAGCTGATATTTATCTGCCTCGCCTCCTTCATATTTAAGGAGATCATCATCATCCTCCTCGAGAAGCACGAACCACCTCCGGCACGGGCATTAAATTCCACCTCCCTGCGTAAAGAGGAGCTTCTCTACGCCGTGCAAACCGTTGCCCTAATGGTGGCCGTGGAGTGGGAAGGGGCCGGCTGCTGCACTGCGCCGGCAGCCGGGCGGCAGGGACTCCTGCCTGGGGAGCCGGGCCGTGCCGAAGACGCTCCCCTCCTCTCGGGAACAGAGCTACCACCTTGGCGGAGAGCTGTGCCGGCAAAGGGTCCCGGCTACGCCATGTAAACATGCCCAGTCTCTCCGTCAGCCCCAAATCTCCATCTCTTTTGACTATTCTTGATCACAATGACTAAAATAATAAATTTCCTACCAGCAGAAACAGTTAATTTTTGTGCCTGGCGTTTACCGAGTGAGCAAACTTACACATAACAGATTCCAACAAAATCCTCAGTCTTAGAAAACTGTTTAAAAAGTTCAAAACAAAATTCCTCTCCTTTCCCCAGGATATTCTCTTGCCATTTAAAATAGACATTGAAATCCTGCTTGTTTTAACTACCCCTCAAAGGGGCCTCCAAATCCTTTTCTTTTCAAATAATCCTTCGGACCACCCCTTCAAAAACCCTCCTGACTTTTAACCCCATAAAACAGGTCAGCTGAGTTTCCTTCCTAAACCGTGACCAAACCAAGCCAATGCTCTCAAAGCCAGGACCCAACGCAATTCAGGAGTATTTTTAGCTTGGATTTGCTCTGTAAACTTTTGTTTAAGAAAAAAAAAACAAACAACAAACCAAACAGTTTAATTAATCCTATCCATCTCAGTCATACTTTGCGCATTCGATTACAAATTTATGTATTCAGTTACAGATTTAACAGAGGGAACAGTAAGTTACAGCAACCGCTCCAATAAATGTCTATATCAAATGCTAATGCCAGGTATCTTCCAACAACAAAGCCGTTCTGTTTCCATTTAAATCCATTAAAGACAGAGGGATAAAGAACAAAAATGTATAATATTTGAACAGTAAAAATAAGACATAAATCGCAAGCTGGTTTGGCTGTATCATCCTAGTTTTCGTAATACCCTTTTTTTTTTAATAATGACACAAAAATAACAAGAGGTGCTTAGACTGCTTTAAGTAATCTGTTTTAGTAGATTCGACCACCCTTCGCCTTTGCCGCTTCCCACTCATGCAGGCATTTTGTAGTTTTCACCGTCTACGTAGGTTGATTGCAGAATTATTTCTGGAATACGCAAGGTTCACTAAAGCGTTACCTGTGAGCGCAGTTTAACGAACAAAACGTCAGCGTTACCCCTTCGTTCTGTAGTTTTGATTACTGAATGAAATTAAACTAAAAGTAGGTAGCCAGCACCATTTTGCAATGAACATAGCTAGGTTTTCGCTTTTTGCTTTATGTTCAAAGCGAAAAATCTTTCACTGAGGCATGGAAATAAGACTCCAGGTTTCCACAACGTTACCATCTTGTCTCTCTCTTCCCCCTCCATAATCCTGCGTTTTCTGGGGCACTCCAGCGGACAAAAGCACGTTTTGCGAGCTGCCCCTTAGCCGGCACGCACTCACCAACTTCAAAGGCTTACATGTGGGGCGCAGGCTGGCCCGTCAGTGCTGCTCACCACCACGTTTCACCTAAAATCTCCTTGCTATTTCCTCAAGGGAATACGGACATCTGACTCCGTCTCCTTCTCCCACACCCAGTTTTAAATTGCCTGAAGGATTCAAAGGTTATTACGGCGTCCTACAGGACGCTACGACAGGTAACCAGAAGTTACTGCAGCTCCTTGGACGTTTTTTATTACATTAGGCTATATACTTAAAGTACTGTAAATTCCCTCAGTTTTGGGAAGCAAAGCCAGGGAAAGAAGGAAACCAGGGGAAAAAAGAGACTCATAACTGTAAAGATGTTATTGCCAAACACCTCATCTGCCTACTTATCCGTAATTCACAGAGGAATTCGGAGACAAACAAAACTGCTTTTTTGTTCTAGATATACCACAGAAATTACTGAGGCAAAGCCTACTTTCACACTTTCAAGCAACGGCCTTTCCAAAACGGCACAACTCGACAGCGATACCATTCGCGCCAGAGGCAGATTTGCCGAAGCCAACTTCTTGTTTCGTCTCTCCCCCATGCCACAAAGCAGTCTTTTCTTCTGCTGGGTACAAACAGAGAGTATCACACCAAAGACGACATTCCTTTCCTAACAGTTAAGCAGAGAACTCAGCTGAAAATAAGAAATCAGAGCTCCTCAGAAAGGGTTGGGTTTTCCTTGTTATCGATCCTAATGACCGCGGCACCACAAACGGGCCGAGATTTCCAAATGCGCTCAGTGCCGTTCGGGCGCTGATTTCTCGAGCACAAACTTCTACTCGACAGCAGGAGCAGCAGGGGAACGAACACGTCAGGAAAGCTGGCCTTCCGAAGTCAAAAGAGTTTTGCAGGGTTAACAACTCTGTGCTAATAGACGATTCTAAAATAATGAGTTTTAAAGAACTAGGATTGTTATTTTGTACTAGAAGAACAACCAGAAGTCCAGTTCCATTCTTTGGAAACATCCTCCAAAACAGTTACTATTTAAATGTTGTTTTAAAGAGAGATTTCCTTCGTTCTCCCAAATAGGAGGAAAAAACCCCCTAAATAAGCAAATTACACAATGACATTAACATGTAATAAGTTCTTCTAATCACTCAGGTATGGGAGGGCGGTACACGGATCTCTTGGTTTTCTAAAAATGCCACAAGAGCGCTGAGGGCTTTCGCACCATGCAAGTACCAATCTCAAGATTAACGACAGCCAGGTCGTTGAAACCACTGTATACCTTGAAAATTATCTTTGTAACCTTTTTCTCTTCGCATATACTTGAAATAAAGAAGCAAAGCGCTGTCATTCCAGAATAACTTGCACTACATGATGCATGCATGGACCAGTCATCAGCAAAATAAACGTTCCAGACAAATCACAAAGTTGTACGTTTGGAGTCTGATACTTTTGTGAGCAAATGAGTATGCAACAATCCATGCTTGTAGGAGGTGTGAGCACTTAGTCTGAGCTTAAGTTCTTAGAGTTTGGGATAAAAATCACAGCATGTTCTCGATCAACAGAGTCCTCAACAGCTTTCTTTTTCTGTTTCAGCCCCCAAATCCGCGACAGTGAGCACGCTAAGACAACTCTTCAAGAATGGCAACCCTCAACACCACTCACTGGAACGAGACTACATCCATTTCCCAGTATCTGGGCTTTCAAGTGCAAAAAATTTACCCTTTCCATGATAACTGGAACACTGCCTGCTTTATTATTCTGATCATATTCATCTTTACTGTAGTTTCTCTGGTGGTGTTGGCTTTCCTCTATGAACTGCTAGACTGTTGCTGCTGTGTGAAAAATAAAACTGTGAAAGACTTGGAGAATGAACCCAATCCTGTCAGAGCAATGATGAACAGCTTCAGAAAGCGTGAAACAGAGGTGGTGTAGGAAGGACTGGGCATCAGCACTTGAAGAACGTTTAACACCTTGAATGGAGCCTCTTGTAACTTATGAATGAGCAAGTCACGTGCTTTTTTTTTTCTTTTGGACTTAAATATAACAGCAACAGTTATCGTTTTATCTCTGGATGTGAACTTGAATAATTGGCAAAGGCTTTCCGAGTGCTTAGCAGAAAGATGATCTGTTGCAATGTTGTGGGGGAAGAAAAGATTTTTGTTTCTAAATGAACTTTTGTTGTTTCTATTGAGTTACTAGCATAGATCTTTGTCTACCTGAGGGAACAAATGTTGCCTAACATACATAAAACTGTGTTGCTTAACTGGAGAAAACGTTTATAAAAACGCTCAGCAAGCCAATCATACGTAGTGCAAAGACACAGCAGTGTCCTCCCGCTGAGGTCAACCACACAAAGACAGGGTAGACATACAAGGGGTGAGAAAAAAGATAGGAGACAGAAGAGTTGAATGGCGAGAGATCCCATGAGACAAGAGGCTCTCGTGTGAATCCTTGCCTTCGGCAGCTCTTCTTATGACGGGTTTCTTGCTTTTAGAAGAGAGGGCGGCGGGAGGAAAAGTAAGCCAGCGTGAAATGTATCCCTAAAATGGTCTTTTCTAACCTCCCGTGGTACGGTTTGACCCTTTCTCCCTCCCCTTCTCCAGCTCCAGAGAATTGCTCTCCCCTTACTGCGTATTCAACCTGTTTAACAACTTCTGGGTGTCTGACTAATGACGCGACCTTAAGAATATCTGAGTATTTTCACAAAAGCATACTGTAGCGGTACTACAGTCTAGAAGAAACAGGGACATTTTTCTGCCCCGAGGCTGCTGCCTCTATGCTAACCACAACACTACAGGGAGTCAGACGTGCCGGACACATCACCCCTATCTTAACTTTTTAAAGCTGAACTAGAACTGACCGAGTTCTCGCCAAGGAACGCAAGCAGACGGGTCGCAGACCTCCCGCACCGATGACGGTCATTTTGCCCAGCCTGCACGCAGCTTTCGGGTGTCGACGCGCTTCACAAAGCAGGCCACACCAGGCTAAGCCTTGCGCTAGGGACGGCGAGGCGGATGCACGGCGAGAAGTGACTTCATTTTGCACAAGAGAATCTCAGCTCGCTTCATCAGCCTGCCGATGCAGCCCAGAGAGCTCACACTCACACCTTCCTCACAAACCGACCGCGTAACACCCAGACCTCTAGCTCACCAGGTTATTCTTCTTCTGTAGCTGCGTTGCGTCTATAGTTTTTAAAACCATACAAGTTTTGCAGTTATAAATTACAACTGTAATAATGGTGTCCAACAGCGTGGATTACCGTGGCCGGTAAGTCTTTCACACTCCTGAACCCCTAGAGAAGCAGGCCAGCGAGAAACGTCCCAGACCAAAGCTACGTGTGGGACAAGATATTTAATTATATAAAACCCAAATAATATTCCTGTCATTAGGGAAACAAAACCCACCTAACGGCCAAATGGATGAGTAAGCTACAACACTGATCTCGCAGTCTATCCGTGTCAGAAATACCTTTGTGCTACAGTCAGTACCTGTAATTATCTCTTTCCTTTTTTTTTTTTTAAAATATATAAACTCCCTCTATCATGTTCAGCATGCCTAAGCTCCAGAAGATCTGGACACAATGAAAAACTTGCTAATTTGACTCGTGCTCTTCCCGGTTGGTGAGATGGAGTCACAAGATTCCCAGCCCATTAATAACCAGCACAGCCAGTCCAGTGATTCACCAGGAGAAGCCATCTCCCTTCCGCCATCACAAAACGACACAACTACCGCTGCAACCGTTCATCTCGGATACACTCGTTACGGTGAAGTTTCGCCAGTACCAGTCATCACGTGCAAAGAACGCTTTTAGCTAAAAATCAAACTATAAGCACAATTAATGGAAGCTGACGCCTCGGCTACACGACAACTTAGGATTCACACCAAGTCATAGGATGAAGGTAGTATTTGGTGACGACAATGTCTCCCGCTGTCAGGGACGCAGGGTAGATGCCTCATTACCTTCTGCTGTATTTGACAGCGTCCGCCCTGAAAGCCCGGTGTCCCGCTCAAGAGAGGCAAGAGTAGCCAGCGGGACGCACTGAATTAATTAACATGCCTCTTTCCCGAAAGCAAACACTCCGAATGGCAACAGGACTGCTGGCCGCTTGCAGCGTTCCTACAAAACGCTCATCCTCGCTGCACACAAGAAGGCAGTGTGCAGGAAGTAAGACGGCTAGCCTCTGCTACGCCGGCTTCGTGTTCTTATGCCTTCCTGAGAAGCACATGCAATGAAAAATCTTGGGACTCATTCCAGCTACGTATTTCACAGATGTATAAAGGGGGCTGGGTGCCTGCACAAGGAACAGAAGACAAAGATCTCCCCTTGCACAGCCCTAGAGCCTCAGGATGATTCTTTCCCACATGCAAACTAAGTCGTGAAACAGCTCCTGGAGATTTCAGCTCTCGATTACTGTTGGCTAAGACCATCAAGACAAAGGTCCTGAAATAAAGACTAAGACCTTAGCCGCAACTTACTATTCATTAATAAAAATTAACAAACAGATACGATCTATTTCATTTATTTTCCAGTTACTATTCCGAACTGAGTAAACGAGGCAGTTTTTAATATTTTTCAAATAACTTGTTTGAATAATGGTTTCAAATAACTATAGTAATAACTATTCTCACTGGAAAGCTTACAACAAACGTTCATACACAGGCCAGATTTAGCTCTGCAGTCGTTTGAAGCTTAGAATGATCTCAATGCTTCTCCTCCCCAGAAAAGTGATAAGGGCAGGTTCTCTAAATCATAGAATCACAGAACAAGGGAGAACCTGCAGGCGCTACACACCCAGGGCCTATCAACGCCAACACGTAATCAGTGTGATACTATTTATCATCTTTGTGGTCGCTATACCACAAAACTAGGAGCGATCGTCTTAATTTTAATTTCTGTGAGGGGGTGGGACAGGGATTCTTCAACATCAGGTTTTTACTCCACCTCCCCAAGACCCATCCCTGACACACGCGTATCCTGACAGGCACCTAACAATCTGGCGATTCAAATAAAAAGCAGGTTTTAAGGCAAAGGACTCGGACTCTGCAGCACCACAGGGCAACTTGTGCTGCTTAACCCGTTCAGTCGCTTGCCAGCCTGAACGCTTGTTCTGAGCCGATTCCTAAGAACACAAGGGAGAAAGCCGGTCCGCTTGCTCTCCGTTATTTTTCTTCCATCCTTGCTGCTTCTGCAGCAACTAGTAAATACTCTCCAGGGGAAAATGAAAGGAGGCTGAACTCATCCTGCATAAAAATGTTACAGAAACCCTGAAACCCTTCTGATACTGTCTGGAATGAAGCCAGCAGTATAAAAGATAAAGCGTATTTCCTCACAGCCACACATCCCTATTTGTGTAAGCTAATCATTTAACAGCTGCAAAAGCACTTAAAGAAATACCCAGACCACAAAACCACAGAAAAGAAATTGCACTTTCTTTTTCTGGTCTGTCACTCGGCCCCATATCTACTCAAATCCTCCAGATCAGACTCACATTTGACCTGTCCGCCCTCTTCCCACCTCCCCATCACTCTTTCCCAGCAAACCACTCTCAGGACATGCACTTTAGGATATTCCATGTAGAATTTTATTTTATTTGGAAAGGAGAGTGTGGCAAAGGGACCGATGGAAACCTGGCCTCCCTTGATTTATTTTGAAATGCCTGGTTGATAACTTTATTTGGTGCCCTGGGAAGCTGGAGATACATACGCAAACTCCCTACTCATCCCTTCAGAGAGAAGATGCTGCGCTCCGCTCCTCCCATCGTCCTTGACGTTTTTCTCTGTTGTTTTTAGCTCTATTGTTTCTTTTGGAGTTTAGAAGAGAGCCACGCACGGTATCCAAAATACGAGCACGCAATGAGTTTGCACAACAGGGTATTTTGCGTTTTAGTAACTCCTGACGTTTGATTTGACCTTTAGAGTGCATCGAGGAACGGTCGCTGCTTTCGCAGAACTGAAAAGGCCCCCCAGGTTATGCGTCTCACACAGCGCAAGCGAACACAGAGCATGCTGCTGCAGGCACACAAATCCTCTCCCTGCTGCTCCAGGTGCCGTGCTTTTCATTTGCTCCCCCTATTTTGGTGCTGCTTGACTAACTGCTTATTTGATAGTGAGAGATGCATTATCGGTGCCACCATCCCAGGAAACTGACCACGCTCCTGAACAAAGCGGACAGAAATTTACAGAAATCCTAACGTTCATGATCAAATATTAGCTCCCAGGTAAAACAAGAACGACTGCTAATCACGACATGCTAGCCAGACAAGATGCAAGTTGCAAAATCCATCTCGTGGACGGATAGCCTACGGCTTACAGTTAACAAAACTAAGTTTTAGGTGCTCTCTTGCCAGAAAGACAGAGGAGAGAAAAAGGAGACCACTGTTGCTGCTTGTCCTGTGGGTCCAGCAAGCACTGAAATCGACAAGTCAAAGCTCAGCTTTGTACAAAATAATATTTTGGCAGCAGCAATTCGTCCCACTGAGTAACAGCAAAAAAGTCAGAGGACGAGGCCTGACACGTGTACATGGTAGGAAAAGTGTTTTTTCCCAACTGCGCAAGTGACTTTCTTAACAAAAAGTCACAATTTAAGAGAAAGAGTGACTGCTATCAAAATTCACAGATAGACGGATTCATGCAAATAAACCATAGCTTACAGGCAGGCAGTGGAAAATACCAAACAGCTGTTGAATGGGAGACTTTCACCAACCTGTGTTTTGCTTCGAGCTTGAGGAGCCCCCTTGTTCTACCTTTGCTTTCTTTTTTTTTGAGGAAGAGGAGTCAGAAGATGGCGCTGGACGTTTTTCTACTGCTGGTGTGGAGAGGGCACGCTTTTTGAATAGCTCTCGCTCTCTCAATAAGCTTGGATCCATAATTCTGTTAGGAGAAGGAGGAGGAAAAAGGCAAGAAACAGGTATTAGAGTTATTACGATATTTAAGAGGAGAGACAGCCGTGTATGAAGCTGTTTATTTCTTGTTTGTGCTCTGCGGGGACTTTAAGAAACTGACGTGCCTGGGGATTTAAGGTGTCAGAACGCAGCCTTAACCCCCAAAAACCACCTGAAAGTAGAAAATGTGATTTCTGGACCAGCCCTCGCACTGACACCGATCTGGAAGAGGGCCGGGGGAGCCCGCTGGCCGAACACCGGGCTTCAGCGCCGGCCGGGACCAAACGCCGGCCTCATCGCCGCCCGGCGTTAACGAGGAACTTGAAACTCACCGATATGAGGGGAAACTTTAGCAGCAAGGCGACCGCCCGCCCGGAAACCGGCCCGGGGGCGCCCGCCCCTCGCTGCCCCGTTTACCCACGGCGGGCGGGGGGCCTGGAGAAGCCGGATCCCCCCCTCCCTGCCCAGCGGCTGCCCCACACCGGGGGGGGGGCCGGGCCCGGCCGCCGCCGCCGCCCGCCCCCTCCCCTCACGGACCGGTTCCCCGCCGCCGCCCCGCGCGCTCCCTCACCCGCCCGCCGCAGCGCGAGGCGCAGGCCGAGCACCGCCGCCCTCCGCCTATTGGGCCATGCCGCCTTCCCGGCAACCCCCGCGCCGCCGCCGTCCCGCCCCGCCCCGGAAGTGGGCGGGCGGTTGCCGTGGCAACGCGCGGGCCAGCGGCCGCCCGCGCTTCCTGAAGCCCTCTGCAGCGGTTAACACAGCGATTTCTTTATTTCTTTTTAATAATATCAAATTTCACACAGTGAAAAAGCATAGAAGCGGTGCCAAGGCACCTCTTGCATGGAAGAGGAGAGAATAGCCATCTGCGGGAATGAAGAGTAAAGCACAGCCAGTCCCACTACTTATGGGAAGTAGTACATATAATGCTTTTGAGAGGGAGAGGGAAGGTAAAAAAGGTAAAATCTCCGTCTCTGTATTCAACTAAAAATCCCTTTTCTAGCGTCTGCTTTTGTTTTTTTCGTCTGGGTTGGAGGTAGAATTGTCACTGGTGCAGATCCAAACCATTCCGGCACTTTCCTCTTGCAAGGGGGATGCGAGCTCTGGAAGAAGGAAACAAACATGGGAAAAGGTGAGCATTCCCATCCAAGTGACTTACAGAACTCTACCACGGAAGATCATGTGTATCAGGAGACATAAGCTATCTACAGTACTAGCAGAAGGCTTACGTCTCCTTTAAATGCAACACCTTCTTCTAATAACCGAGGGACCAAAACAAATAAACAAACAAACAACAAACATCAAGCTAGAGCCATGAGAAGAACCAATGCCAAAGAAACATTTGGCCTGAAACAAAGGATGTGGCACACCTAAGTGTTACAGTGGCCTAAAAAAACAAAAAAAACCCAAAAACCCCCAAAAAAACCCCAACACCAACTATCAAGATAACAAAAGGACAGCAGCTGTAGAAGATGGGATGGAAGTGGATGCCGCAGACCAGTGAAACATCAGCAGTACCCAGTACCTTCCCCGATTACAACTTGAGAAAAAGGGACTGAAAGCCAGAAATGGGGCTGTGGGTGCCTGGCAGCAGCTGTGCAATGCACCCTTTGTTCTCCGCCTCTCCTCACGAAGGTCACAAGCTCTGCAGGACTCATTCGGGCTTGTATCCCTCAAGGAGAGCTCTCCGTGCCTGCTGGCTGCCTCTCCTGCCCCATGGTGGGAAGAGATGCTGTGGCAACACAAAGCCATGAATTCCTGTAATCGCTTACAGCCAGGAAATAAATGGGCTTCTGCTCATCCTTCAGCCACCAGTTTTTAAATAAAGCAAGGCCAATCTCTGTTGATACATTCGTCTCAAGATGAACAAGATTGCTGGTGAGCTGCCCTCGGGAAACACATCAGGAGAACCGATCTACAGCCAGAAGAGAGGTTGCTCCAGTGCTTGCATCAAGAGGTGTGCACATAACACCAGAACTCCCTGCCCAAGCCTGGGTGAAGTGGGAAGGGCGCCGAGAGCATTACACTGATCGTGCTTTCTTCCTGTGTCATAACAAAGGGGCTTTACTTGGAACTTGATGTTCTGGAATTCGCTGAAGCTATCACCAGCAATCCAAAAGATTATAACTTTATAATGTGTTTAATGTTTCCAGTAAGACAGCTGCTGTGCTATTTAGGAGTTATACCTACCTAATACTGACCAGATCATGAGTAATGATTTGTCTGCATCATGTTTTGCACTCACATCAATAGCCAGCTTCAAGCTGAAGCAAGTTGTACAGCAAGTAGTGCTGGGCAGAGCCACACAAGCTCCCTTTAGAAAAACCATTATGTGTGCCCATACAACTTGGGTTCACATCAACACCAGTGCAAAAATCCTTAATGTCATCAGGATACGATCTCACACAACCCTATACCTCAGGGAGAAGAGGGAGCCAAATGTCCTCTGGAAGCATTGGAAGCATCTGCCACTAGATGGCTGACAAGACGTACCAGGGAAAAAAGTTTCTGTAGCAGGCTGATGCTGTGAGAGGGGTGTATTTGGGCATAGCAAGGGCAATAAAAGCAGCATGCTGTCACTATATCACAGATATTAAGTAGAGAAGTTGGCTGCCAATCCAGGCCAGGGTTTCGGGCACAGTAAAGAAGCCAGACAGAAGCTGGGATTCTGGTTCGTTAATAATTAACACCCAAATCATCAGGTCTGGGCTCTGCTCCCAGCACAGAGCCACAGGCAGTCTCACCTTGGGCTGAGAGTCAGCAAACAGTTCCTCCTCATCGGGACTGAGGGCAGGCTGGTTCCAGGAGGCCAGCGTGATGGGCTTCGGGCAGGCTGCTGCCCCTCCGCTCCCCGCCTGGCTGTCATCCACGCTCTGTACAGCCTTAGGACAGTAAGGAAGCGGGCTGTTACAGGTGTCACAGCATTAAAGCTTAAGTCTGCACAAACCAGATTCAATGCAAAAGCTGCATTGTGGAGGTTTTTTTTTTTTAAATAAATGAGTTTGTAATTATAAACAGAGTTCCAGCACCTCTGCTTAATGAGATCACTAGCTATTTCTTATCCATTTCACCACAATAAAGTTTGAGCAAGTGAAGTGCATCCATCTCAAACACAAGGGAACTGGGACTTAAACGTGAGCATTTTTTTTTTTTTCTTGTAGTGGAGAAAAATACTTCCTCCATCCCCATGGCGCTGAGAACTTGAAATTCTTATTTCTGCCTCACAAGTGCTGTGTTTTCAAATGCGTTTTTACAGCAAAATATCAGTTAAAAATGGCACAGTGGGCACAGAGGTATTAACTTCTAATTTCTATATAATGCCTGCTGGTCATAGGTTGGAACAGCCAAGCTGAGATTTTCGGATCAACTAGACATCTCGGTGTTGCCGAGAGCATCGCTAATGGCAAGTCTACCGTATGCTTTATTACAGTAAGAACATCTGTTTACCGAAGCCGAAGGCACCGCTTGCAGATGGGTTTTCTCTGCTCTTTCCTTCCATGTCGGATTGATCAAATTACCCTGCAAAAGCAGCAGTAGCATAAAGGTGGTTAAAATCCAAGAACATTCATTAGCAGATTTAGAAGCTGTTTGCTACAGGGAATTATTCGAACCAGGATATCTTCTGAGGGAGAAGTCAATAAAGATTATTTGGATTAGCTTTTGGATTTGCAGTCTACTCATTTGTATAATATTAATTTGATTTCTAATAGCATGTCATTCCCATTATTAGCTCCAGCAGCGAACTGTAGCAGAAAAAAGTGTAATTAGAGCCCACGCAATTGGACTGCCAGGAGGTCAACTTCAAGAAAAAGAAGGCTCAGACACAGATATTGTAGAAACGAAACAGCACTCAGGGATGCAAGAAACAATCAATTTGGCCAAGCAGCAACGCTTGAAAGTTTGTTTGAGCCAGAGTTCAAGAAATCAACCTCTAACCCTTTAAGAAACAGACATGAAATCCTAGCACAGGCAGCACACGGATTTAGAGTTTGGAATTTCTTTATACCATTCCCACCTGGAGCCACTCAGTGCAGGGTGGCCTTTCGTACAAGGTGCTGAACTGGGACTTGGGAGACACCGAGAGGCCAGCCAAGGGCTCAGAAGAGTAGCCTGGCCTTTCTCCAACAGCAACAAAGAGCTCCTTATTTCCCCGAGATTTCTCCCCAGTGAGTCAGACTTATGGCATGACACTTTTCTTGTGATCACAGCTAGGCCCAGCAGTTTCAAGCAACAGAGGAACTCACGAAAGACTACAAGACATTTCTGGCAGGCATTGCCTCTGCCTTTTTCCCCACTCTCAAGTTCTCTGCTAACTTAGAGCTTTCTGCACAATAGGAGAATCCCTTTTCCCACATCAGGTTGGTGATCACGTACCAATGCACGGAAGCAAGGCCAGGGCAGAACAGGGACTTTGTGGCTACGAAGGATTCAGCTTCCCAAAGGTTTTCATACCGGGGAGAACTTGGGATTTCAGCTTTTTCCTCCACTGCCCCAGCTACTGTAAATCTGGGATTTTACAGGGGACGTTTTGCATCCATGGCCCCAAAGGCTGGACAATGGCAAAGAGCGTTCGTCCCTCTTCTCCGAGGCCAGGATTAAGCTGCAGTTGGGATGGTTTACAGTGGTGGACCATGATGTGCCTGATCTTCCTGGGCGACATGTCCAGGACTTACTATGGTAGAGATGAGCTGAGAGTCCCACACAGGAGCAGATCAGCTCAGGTGACACGTTAAACAGTCCACAGCAGCACTGGGGCAGCCGCCTTCTGGGTCAGTGCTTAGCAAGGGGAACCTCCCATTCTGCTGTGAGCATTTATCTCAGAGGAGAGGGAGGCAGTCCTACTCAAAACTGAGGGCAAGATGGATTGTGAAGATGAGACACTAAGCACTACCGTAAACAGCAGCAACATAAAAGGGCTTTTAGTCTGCTCCTACACAGTGGAAACATTGTTTTCTTAAAAACAGTTTTAAATCTTCTCTTACTAACCTTTGTTTTACTCCACAAGGCATCTTCTCTGCTTGCTTGATCTGCTCCTGTCTTTTCCTGCTGCTCTTCTGACCACACCAACATCCTTTTGACACCTGAGCCATCCTGAGACTTCTTTCTATTCTCTTTCTCCAGTAATGCAATAGTCATCCTGATGAGATACAGTTCAATATTTGCAGGAACAAGTTTTCTAATTGCTTCCATTTTGGTGGTGTCTTGGAAAAAATATAAATACAATGTTAATTGTTTTTTTAATCCTCTTGCCCCCTATTCACTTTTCTTACGTTGTCAAACATATCAGTTGTCTGTCATTAAAGCACAGGATAGATTAAGCCATAGGAAAGACAAAAAATAAAACAAGATATGGGTTGGACTCATTGGAAAACAGATCATTATCTCATGGGATAAATCTCCACCTCATTTGTGCTCACACAACTTACTGTCCTCAAATTTAGTCTAAAACATCAGAATCACCTGCCTATAACTTGCATGTCCTATCAACCATTTTCTCTTGAAAGGAAGGCTTTGTTAGTTCAGGCTGAAAAGCCCCTCTGCTTTCTTAAATATAGTGCCATGCCAGTTCTCCACTCCAGCGTGGCACTAAATATAAGAAAGCAACCTGAGAGCCTATTTGAGCCTGTATCTGCTGCTGAAAAACACATTAATGCACAATAGGACAAGAATAATGAAGCTAGCAAGTCAGCAAACTCTGCCAAGCTAAGAAATTAGACTAGTAGGGCAAGATGGAACTTTAGGTCACTTGGCCTCAGAACCACAAGCCAATACATGCTTGTCCTCAGCCTCTGAACTGGCCCATGGCACCAGATGACAGCGTTAAGAGGAAGAACTGCTTTTCCTGCACTTGCCAGCCTCCTCATCATAAACATCTTGCAAAGAAGCTGCACTGGGGAAATTCTACAGCTCTTATTCAGCGTGTTTTCTGTAGATGCCAGTACTTACAGGAAGACTTTGCCGGGCTGATGTTTTTTCCAAAACCACTTGAGTAAAGGCAGATTTAAGAATGATACCAGAATCTTTTCAACAGCCATACAATTGAGTGAAAGCATTTGTAAAGGGCTACCCTCTTTTGCTCTTTAACAAATCACGATTGCCTTCTTTTACAACATAACCTTGAAAGAAAACCAATGGCCCTGGCATCGCCATGCACTGCCTCGCCACAGCCACAGGCCTTCCAGAAATGATTGGTTCTACCTAAAGAATCAGCGGAGCTGTCAGTTTTTAATTCCCTTCATCTGCATGCCCCTGTCACAAAAAACTTCATAGAAGGGCTGCGATGCTCACCCGAGTCAATAGGAGGATTACGGATAACATCAGAAATGATCTGTTGAACTTGAGGAGTCAAACCTGCTCGCTCCAGGTTGACAGGGTAGCCAGCTTTCATCGCCTGGAACAGGTGAGTGCCAACCTCAGAAACACACAGAGATCTGGTCTCACTTATAGTCCTCTAGGGAAAGAAATGCAGAAAGAATTAACATGGCTGAAATGTCTGAAATACAACTCAAAGCTCAAAACCTGGCAACCTCCCATTCCCAAATGGGGATACTGGCACATCGCAGTGCAACAAAGCTCCCCAAAACCCTTCGTTACTCCTAATATTTGTCTCATTTCCTCCTAATTTGTCTCATGTCTTGTCAAGCTCGTAAAGAACATTCTTCTCTTGAGGCTATTACTTCTCAGCTCGAGTGCAACATCTCAGCCTGAACTTGCTCGAGACGAAGAGAGGTTTACACAGGAAGGGTGCTGTGCAGCCACCTCAAAGGCTGGCTACAGCCTGCTTATAGCTCACGTCCCTCGTGTCACAACGCTCCCTACCACCCCCTTTCCACTCCGTGGCAGCTGAATCACAGCTATCTCTACCACAAAGGAAACGGATGCTCTCACCTCACAGGTAAATCAGAGTATCAACCCAGCTCCTACATACTAAGATCGCCGTGTCCAAGCTTCAGGTGTCTCCTGCTAAGTAGCTGTGATGCACCTGACCTTCCCGTGGCCCATTTGATTCATAACATCTATGCAGAACACGGATAACACCACCAAAACCAATTCCCCCTCATTTTCATAGCTGTTAGATGAATTCTTCTCTTAAAACATTGGCCTTTAAGAAAAACATCTCAAACTTCATCTGTCTCAACTTGTACTGTTTAAGGAGAGATTTCAAACTAGGTCCTTGCCTTCCTCAAAAGAAGAGGTTTCAAGTTCTACCAGTTTCTCCCCAGACAACATGCATACATGCATTTCTCCCCAGACAACGTGCATATAATCATCAGGATTAGTGGATACAGAGCTTCAAGTGACCTGTTAATCATTATACAATTGTTTCTTGTTAATTAGTCCTTAGGTACACTTTTAAGTTAGCAACTACCTGACAAGGTTTACCCATACTCTTGGGAGGGGCAAACCAAAACTCAAAGCAACTTCAGTTTCCTACTGTAAAATTAAAAAGCAATAAATAAAACTAGATCCGAGCGGCTCGTGAGGCTCATCTTCACAGAGCACATGGCGTGATGCCAGTTTAGCCACATGCCCTGTAGCACTTCAACAGGTTACATGTGACAGGTAACTTCTCCAACTTTTGCTCGTAATGGGAAACACAGCTTTCCAAAATCTGAGCTAGAAAGCCAGGATAACACTTAGCACTGAGACTTTAGTTTTGCCTTCAATATTTCCGTGAGCTTTGTTTCTTGACACGCAAGTCTTACACGTGGATGTGGCACAGGCAAAGGAACAGGGATTTCCTGCCTAAACCAAGCTCGGAGTTAGTGAAATTCATCCCAATGGTTATTAACCTTAAAGATATGCCTATGTACAGCCTCATGCTTGGTGTCCTTTCCAGCAGGCTACTGGATCAGCAAGTTATTCCTGTATGCCCCTACTACTGTGAAAAAAGACAAATACAGAAAGAGGCAGAACTAACACTTGCAATAGAAAAGCACGCTGCGTAACTGTACCGAAACAGGCCAATGAACCAACAGCAACAGTTCTGCCTGACGCCCTGCCAACCTGTGCAGGCATTGTAGCAGTTAGGGAGCTGCATCTCACCTCACAGCAAACCCATTTTTTTCATACTTTTACTGGTCCATATAGATGAGTTAGGTGAGCTACCATTTGCCAACAAAGATACTACCACAGTGTTTTAAAGCAACCCCGTCCCAGCACAGGGCAGAGGATTTATGACAATCTACAAATCCCCCTCCTCTAGACAAAGCATCCCCGCCATTAGTTTTCGAAAATGCAAGGACCATCGCAGGGAAGAGCTTACCACAGAGAGATTTTTCTCTTGGAACAGGACATAGGTGACATGCTCTGAAGGAGAGAGGGCTCTAGTACACTTCCAGGGAGAGGCTTCTTTCTGATCTTTAGATTCAGATGCAGGGAATGTGTCAGTCTAAGTGAGATAAAAAGGATTTAAAAGAATTATATCCCAGTGACAACCAATGGGTCACCCTCCCATTATCTGAAATTATCTGAAAGAGTAACATAAATGGAGTCATTCATCTCTATGGATGTCAGTTTTGAACCCAAGTCCACGTTCCACAAAAAAAAATAAGCGAAGAGGGAATCCAGATAGACACCCACATACTCCCATCTTAATAAAACAATTATGGCATTGTCCAAGGGACTTAAAAAAAAAAACAACCAGAAAAACAGTGTCCAGGTCAACAGAACTTCTTAGGTGTTGCTCATTACACATGAAACTACTCCATCAGAACTATTTCAGGTATTCAGTCTGCTGCTTAGTAGGGGAAACTCCTCCGTTTGTTTTTATCTTTTGGTCTACACTCATTTCTTGGGGGGAAAAAACCAAACAAAACAGGAATGCTTTTGGTCCCCATTCCTAGACCATAATAGTTGTCTGTGAAGGAGAAAGAAGACTCCACAGAGTGTTCTCAAGCATTACAGATAAGTATTGCTGCTCTACCTGCTTTCTAGACTAGATAAATCCCTTTAACTGTAGGTTGACATAGAAACTAAGATCCCCAAAGCACAACTGCTTCATAGTTCCTCTAATCCTCTGTTCCACGGCCCCTCCCTAGCGGCATCTCTTGCCATAGTGACTGATGAGGAACCACTCTACAGAAAGTCTCAGACAGAAGAACACCAACTGTGATATGAGAACTAAGAGGACTATTTCCAACAGCTGGAAATGTCAGCTCTCCCACCTGTCTCCAAAGGAGAGGCTTAGAGGAAGCAAAGCTCTGCCCTCCAAGTCTACTGAGTCAATCAATAAACCATGGAGAAGCAACATTTACTACACCTTTGGCCTCCAGCCCCAAAACACAAGAACTAGCTGCAAGCTCTCAAGAATACTGCACCTATTGAATCCTCAGCCTGGCCAGACAGGTGACATCTGTAAGGAGGTCCTGGACTTTCAAGATGACCGCACCAATCTGGAACATCAGCCAGGTCCCAACGTCATTGCCAAGTAGCACATTCAGATTTGAGACGCCTATTTGTACCCAGGGCTAACAAGTTTCACTGCCATGCTTAGATGAAATAGCTGTGACAAAGAAACTCTGAAGGCGAAATCTGACAGTTGCAGACCCAATTATGTCTTTAAGGCTCTTGCAAATCAGCAGACACTTTAGGAAGTCGTACCTGCAAACCATTCACTTGGCAGAAGTCCTTAATTTCAGCCAGGAGAGGGACCAACATGGTGGATTTTGCTTCAGATACACCATCAATTCTCTTCACATTCTCAACACTCGTAGGCCTGGTTTAGGATGAATAATAAAAGCCATGGAAATGTCCTATGTCAATGCTTCGAAACATCAAGTGTCTGTCAATGACACGTGCTTGACTACAGACCTATTAGTCAAAACTTGGAAAAGTTATTACAGCACCCTCATCGTCTCTGCACCTAATTAAGTTCACTGTTTGCATTTCTGAATCACAAAGCTTGATGACAGCAAAAACTTCAAGTTTGCTGGTTAATACTTTGGCGGATCAGTTCACCACATGCATCTTTATTTGCTTTTCCCCCCGAAGAGCACATAAGCCCAGAGCTCTTCCATGGAATAACGTACACATTCCAAAAGCAGTATTGTCTAACGCCTTTTAGTGGCTGGAGAAGGCACTTCAGATGGATTACCAACTGAGCTGCCCCACAATACCCCCTCATACAATGAGAGAGAAAAAAGAATAATTTTTCCCCCTCCTTTCAGTAGTTGAGAGCAACATTAAATTGCGCTTGTTCTTTTACACTACAGAGCTACGCCTGCAAGGTAAGGGACAGCTCCTGACCCGTAGCTGACCCTTAGCAAGATAAGGGCATACTAAAGTGATTAAAACACATTGGGGAGAAGCAGATGGCAAGGTAAGGATGAGTAGAAAACAGACACCTTCCTCCTCTGACTGGTCAGCCTAACAGGAGGTTTGGATACCAGGACAGGCCAAGTTGTCATTTAGGTTTTTTTTTTTTTTCATAATAACTAGAATGAAGAAGCAAGTCTGATGTCAGTAACTGTTTAACTTAAGCCAGTCAGCGGTCTACAAGGGTATTACAGTAAATGAAGATCCTCAGGAAAAGAGCTGCTCCTCTACCAATGAGGCATACTCTCCAACAAAAGCAGAAAAGGAGATTTGTGACTTGGCTTGCAACCTTCTTAGTTTGTACAACATGTACGCATGCTGGCTTTACCTTATTCGGGCCATCTCCACCAGGATCTTATTGGTTGCCAAGACAGCTGGAGGAATTACCTTCTCATTAGCTACCTTCTGTCTAGCAGTCAGCAACTTGCCGTACAGCACAGTCTGTGAACAAGAGAGCCAAATTCTCATGAAGCAGCTCTACATCACTCATAACTTTTCCTCTCAAATAAATTATAGCTATAACTTCTCTCATCTCTCCATTAATATACAAACAACCTGCAATCCATTAGTCCATCTTAACATTTTTAAATCCTCCTCTAGGACTTCTATTCAAAACATCTCTGTAACATTAAGAGCTGCCCAAGCCAGCTGCTCCAATACAGGTTGACTGTGGTCTGCAGGTTGACTGCAATTCAGATATCTCCCTCTTCCAAACGCTCACCTCTAGTTCTTTTTCTCGGGATGAAACAACAGGTTCTGGGGACTTCAAAGGAGATTTCACCGGTGAGCGCTCTACAATACTAGGAAAAAATAAGGAAGTGTGAAACAAGCCCTGCGTTAAATCAATTTATTCACGAACTTTGCACAAGGCTGTGGGAGAGCAGCTGCCCAACTTATTTTGCCTGCTCTCACAGCACCATCAGACCATGGTCTGGCACCTCATGCTACCACTGCACTCATACAGGACCTGAGCTGGTGGGGACAGAGTCAGCAGTATCCCTAAGCTAAACACAACTCTTCTGGGCTGGTCCTGTAACTTCAAATAGCCTCTTACTGTACAAAGCTCAAGTAGATGAAATTACAGTTTTGTAAATGAAGAAAGCCACACACAAACACACAAATACCCTGTCAACAGCTGGATTCCCATCTTGTTAACAAAAGCATGTTTGTACAAGCACTTGTCCATTCATGACATGATTCTGACAGCATCCCACGAGAAACACCGTACGTTTTTCCCCACAGTTGGTAACATTAATCCTGGCCACAAAGAGCTAACAACTTCAAGAGTACCGTTGACAAGGACACAGCTGCTGTGCTGGAAGCAGAATTAGCTGATGTTACCACTAGGCATGTCTGCCTAGAGAGCAACACCACAGCTACCAGGCCATGGGCTCACGTACTTCGGGACATTTACCCCTAATTACACTGCTACGATTATACTGCAGTATCTGTTAGCAGACAAGCTGGAGTAAGAGCATCCTTTCCTAAACAAAGTGTGAAATAACACTTGTTTTCAATTGTAGCTGTCCCTAAAATGATTTTTCTTCACATGACTACAGTGGCAATTTTTCAGCTTAAGTGACTTATCCTATTTTCCCGTCATCTGCCAGCATCAGGCTGCTTGCCTGAAGGAGGAATCGAACTGCTCAGAAATGCAAAGTGGGTTTAATCTGAAGCACCACACAAGCCAGGAAAATAAATTACTTGGTCTGCTTTTTGCAAAAGCTTGTTTTTATTTCTCTTAACCTGAGGGAGCCTCAAATTGATCTCAGTCTTCTCCAGACTGATGTAGTAAGGCAGAAACCTACAAGCTCTCTTACAGCCCCTGCACAAGGCATACGTTCAGTTCTGCCAGCTTCAAGAGCGAATCACAAGTTTGTCACTTTTTTGCCTGAATTGTATTTGCAAACTGAAAAAACCTATTCTCCATTTCTTTCTTTAAACCATCACAAGTTAAAGTTCATTATAGTTGCAACCCTCACATAGAAGACAGGGTAAAAACCACGGGCCCAGTAAAAGTATCCAAAATACATCTCCTATTGCTCCATTTTTATCAACGTTTTCGATTTTTCTTGCTTGGATTCGAAGTAATACCAGTGAGAAAGTTAGCACTTCAGCAATTAATTAAGCTTGCTTGGCCTGTAACACTGCAAGTGTACACAACTTGTCAAATTCAGCAAAGCCTGTTTTCAATGTTGTAATAGTTCAATGTTTTGAAATATAATGCAGTGTACAGTAAGTTTTAAGCACTTGTTCTTTTTTTTTATGTTATATTAAACGTTTACCATCACTTCACATGGGAGAACGCTGGTTTTAAGTATCATTCTATAAACAGTCTCCCTATTAACACAGTCAATTTATTAATTAAAATTAATTCATTCTGGTTTAATTTAGAAGACTGTACCTGTTAAGCCTGTTATTGCTTCTTGGAAGGGTTTTACCTTTTCTGTCACATGAAAACATATCATACAGAGACATCTATAAAAAACAGAACAAGATAAACAAATGCTGATTTACCAGTCTTTCCACTAAAGTCACTGTTAGCAGCAAAACATTCATTTGTGACACCATGATACACTTGCAAGATTTTTTAATACCAAGAAGGATGGACCGGGGAGCGCAAGAGGAGTTATAGGCATACAGACCTGCTTGACTGGTGACTGCGTTGTTCCTTTCAGGTCTGGGGAGCACTGCGTTGAAAGTACAGGTAAAGGTCTACTGCTGTAATAAAGCGAATTCTCTCTTAATCAAATAAAACCAAGTTATTTGTACAGCAACACTGCCATTTAAGAAAAATCAACATTTTGCTAAGCAAATTGATTTGAACTTGGTACAGGGATAACTCTGGCAAATCATTTTTTTTTTGTTTATTAGAATCACCATTCTTTGTGAAAAAACAGTGAGGACCTCCAAGCCTGTTAACACTAAAACTTGAACAAGGAACAAGAATCTTGTCTTAGGGAGGAAACAAATACTTTGGTGACAAAAATGGAATTTTTGTGGCAACACTTGAGAAGATTCCATTTTAAAGATCCCATTACTGGAAAAAACAAACGAGTACCAACTTTCTGGTTTGCCTTAAACATACAGCTTCTGCTGTTGCTTACTATTTAATAATAACCTTATTTTTTTTTTCTTCTAGAAGACCTGTAGACAGTAGCTCAAAGAGCCACAACAGCAGAATATTAGAAGACAAAAGGAAATTTGGTACTTTGTCATTAGCCAATTGACTTATTTTTTAGCAACATTAAGATAATCTAGACACCAGAACAGGCTCCTAAGGCCAGCACTGAACAGCTTGGTTCTAATACTGTTTCTTGTCACAGCAGAGCCTGTGCAACCTCCAGGTCGTTATCTTGCACTTCAAAAAGGTTGGTCAGAATTAGTGTTTGCGAAGACCAAACACGCCACTGTTTATTAAATAGAACCAGAAGTAAAAAGATCACAAGCAAACCCTCACATGCTATTTTCTTAGAGCTATATACTCTGATGGCAAATACCTGACCACCACTCAAAAAGCACCCAGCTTTTGCAGACATACTCACCAAGACTTTAAATAGTTAAAATTTCACAAAAAGAAATACAGAGACAGATAAGCTATTACACATTTGCATTAAATCTATTCTTGTTACAATAAAGGCTGTTGTGTTTCATTCTCAGCTTCAATTTTCTGAAAAAGTAGGTCAAGTGCATAATTGGGAAGACAAGTTGTTAGCTGCTCTATTTAAAGTCTCACGGTTTAACTCAGCAGCAGCAGAAAGAGCATAAATCTTGATGGATTTTCCTCTACCGTTTCTTGTCTTTAGCTGATTACCTTCTCCATGAGGATGCGTTGCCACAACATGCTTCCAGGCTACCCAGAATCATTGGTGAAGACATTTTCTGACTAGTTTTGGTAGTTTCTCTCAACTATGCTTCCCCACTTGCCTTCCCAGCTACAGGACCATCCAATTAGCTCCACTGAATACCTCCTTCAGTCAGGTTTAAGCTGCGAGCCATGCGCTCTCAAGAGGACTAGACCACAGGTCACCTTTCATATCAGCAGTCAGAGGTGTCTATCCAGGTATTCCCACTGGCTTTTTTTGTATTATGATACTGCCTAAGGGAAAATTTCAGCTAGAAAAATCAAGTGCAGAAGTATCCTGTCCAATCTAGCCGTCTCTAGAAGCAGGCTTCAGAAACTGATCTGATGTTGAATTAAAAAAAGCACTCAAGAGAACACATGTACTATAATTACCTTCTAGGAGGTCTCTGCAGATTAAGGTCTTCGCTGGACTGTAACAGAAGACTCGCATTTGAGGCAGATCCAGCTTTTAACAACCAGTTTCTACCCTGTAAGAAAGAGAAAACAAACACATGGCTTAGCTATAGATTACTCAGAGAAGCTTTCGATGGGCTTTCGATGGGCAGTTTCGCACTAAAAGGTACCTTCTGGGTAAGCATGCATGTGGTTGCAAAGCTGCTATGCCCGGAGACTTCTTTGAGGAATCCTTCCATTATTAACTGTTGGCAAAGCAATTTCCACCAGTTCTCCGGCCAGTCTTTTCCGCTACCAAAGAGAGGGTGTCTTCGGTATTTGCCTGGCAAGCGTTGAGAACTCTGAAATTATTGAAAGAATCGGTCAGTCCTTGTGGAAGAAAGCTTCCAATATAACCAGTAACCCAAAAACCCGAGATGCCAGGAGCATGTCCTCAAGAACATTTCTCCACAGAAGAACTTCACAGAAAAGTCACAAGCCAAAAGATTTCATTCAAGTTGACATAGTACCCATTACAATAACCACACCTACAGCACCTCAATGGTAAGAGCATAAACCATGCCTACTGCCTCGTTCATGTCACCTGAAGAGCAGTTTCACCTCTACTCATCTAATCCACGCCCACGCTTTCTGCCAAGGCTGTGACAAGATCATGACTTTCTTTTGTATTAAGACCCCAGATAAACCTATGCTTAGATCACAAAACTGTTAAAACATCTCCCTTCATATGCAGAGGAGGTTACAGAAATGACCCAGCCGTTCACAGCAGCCAATAAAGTCATCTAGTGCAGCTTGTATTCACCCAGTTCAGGCCCGTCTTACATTGCATGAGTTCAAACAGAAGCAGTTACCCTTTCTGTTTTTAATTAAAGGGAGCCTGCAGAAATAAAAATAAATTGACAAGTCCTGTTTAAATCCTAGGACGGGGGTACAAATCCAGAAGCAAGCTTACCACAGATGTCTACTCTACTCTTCCTCCTCTGGCCTTCATGGCAAAGTGGTTTTTGTTTGTTTTGTTTTAAGAAGTTGCTGATTTACTCATCTCTTAACAATGGTTCAGACCAAAAAAGCTGATTAGCTCCTGTCTGACAGGTTCTCACCCCCCCCCCCAAACTCAGGGCCCAAATGGATGGCAAGGGGCTAAAGCCCCTTTCACAAGAAGAGAAACTCTTGGCATGAGCCTGAAAAGTTGAGAACTTCTCTGAAACAGTAAAGTAACAGGGGATCAAGCATTAGTCGATAAATGCATCTCAGAGAGAAAGAAATTTCAATTTATTGCTTAAGTATGAAATCAACAGGAAGGCAGGCTTCAGATTCTGCTATTTGTAGAATCGCCAAATCCCTCTCCACTGGGGAAACTACACAGTCAAGTAATTTTTTTTTTTTTTTTTACATAAATATGAGCGTATTTATACACACCAATCATATCCTCCAGAGAGTGTATGTGTCTACATACACATCTGCAATGCTGTTAAGATAAGGACATCCCATGGGAGGGGGTGGTGGGTAAAAAAGCAGCAGAGGGTGTGACTAACAATTATGATCTTGGACAACGGGAGACAACAGGAGGCTCGCCTCTTGCCATTTATAGGGCTGGTTGTTAACACAGGTATTCCAGATTCCTTTTAGTACTTCTACCACAATCCCTTCACGTGAGGCACTGTGCAAACAGAGCATCTATCCCCAAGAACACAGCTTTCCTTATGAAGGAAGAGACAACAGGCTGATGGAGAAGAGAAGAGGAAACCAAGTCAAAGAAATCCAAGACAGGCAGCAGCCAGTGGCCTGCTGGAGCTCCATACCATCTTCAGGCATCACAGTAAGAAGCAATTTGAAGAATTTCAGACAGTCAAGGAGCTGCTGTCCTCCACACAGGAGAGGAACAGCAGGAAAAGGGGCTTGTTTCAGACCTTCAGCAGCAGGGGATGGAAGCTGGAGCAGCCAGCCGCAGGCAAGACAGAGCAGCTTGCTGTGCCCTGGTCCCATCCAGCAGAGTCCTGATGGTGAACGCGAGCGAGTCACCTACTCGGCAGGCAACGAGAAAGCACCAAGTCCTATGTCCTCTATTCTAGACAGCCTTCCTTCAACTTTTAACACGCATTACTTTAAAGCGCGACTACATTCCTAAGCTTTCAGTTATGCCAGTTACATTAATTACTCCAATGGCTCCACATTTTCAGAGCATGGTTTTGGACTTAATAAATTCAACGATGGAAATAACTATAAAAAGAAGATGCAAAACAGTAAATTTTGTGTCCATGTTTGGGCTAAGCATCATCAGTTAAGCTTGGCATAGGACCAACCAACAGAAGCCAAAATAGCACTTTCAACTTCATACAAATTATTAAATGCTAGAGGTACTACTTAAAGCCACTCACAACCAGTCACTGAGACTACTAACAACAATGCAATAATTGCCAAAATAGCCACAAATTCCCCTGTCGGCTGATAAAAGGAGCCCTTAAGAGTTGCATGCTCTTCTTTGTTTAGCAGGATTTGTTTAGTATTTCTATCAATGCACCTCTAATTCAGTTTCCCAGAAAGCATTGTTAGCTTTCCTCATCTGACTCAGCTTTCAAATACAAAGTGAAACACCGTTTCCCTTGTGGTCCACCCAAAGCCTGTTGGAGGCCACCTGGACTTCGCAAAGAAGATACCACTAACTTCAAAAGAGCATCAATTCTCCATAAACTATACATAAGCTTTTAGGGCAACTAGCAGTCAGCCTCAGACAGATACAGCATGTAAACTTACAGTGATGCTATTTTATACATTCATTCTAGAGTAAACCATGATGCAACAAACTAAAAGAAATTCTTTTTAAAGTTTTGTTAGCCCACAAAAAGGTACACTCGTAGGCAATAAGAGTTTATTCCACATTTGCAGTGCAAATTTGGCATCATCTTCACCTTTTCCAGTAATGTCTAATTAACAATCAAGGCTACGTTAAAATCTGAAACAGAACATTCTTCCCCTAGACACACTTGTGGAACCATTAGCAACTTAACTTTCTTATTCCAAGGAAACAAGAGGGACATCATTCACCCAGTTCTATCAAGTACTACAGGTGATTTTTTTTTTTCCAGGTTGTAAACATAAGTCATTCTGTTCTTACTCTCTTATTTTGTTTCTGGTGAGTTTCTTGCCTAGTATTTAAAAAACATTTTAAGTAAAGGTACACAGAAATTATTTATGTTCATTCTAGTATCCTGATTCCCATCTCACTACTCCAAGTCAGCCAGCAGTACAAAGCTAGAACACAAGCCATCATTTGCTTCATTCAAACATAAACCAAGCAAACATGTGTTTATTCTTCATTCCGAAAAGGCCATTCCTTTCAGCATAACAGAAATCATCTGTCTTCATAAAAAACAACCACTTAACTGTCTCTACGAAAACAGCAAACTCACCATAAAGAAAACAAAGGCTCAAGCCTTACAGGAAGAGCTTTAGAGTCTCTGCCAATGCTTGGGCTGGCATTCACATGTTTACACAGACAATTGTCAACAACCAACTCAAAACAACCCACAAAATACAGGACAGCTCCACACAAGGCAAATAATAGGTACTATTTCTAAGCTAAGCTCTTGGGCCACAGAGGGCTGAATATTGCACAGTTAAGAAAAACGGAACTAAGATGGCAAAAGCTTGCTTGGAAGCAAAAACCATTCCTTTGCTGTACGTGCACCAAATTAAGTACAACATGCTTAGGAGGTCCACTATTTTTATGGCTGTTGCCTTTGAAGACAACTATCTAGTTCGCTGCACGGCAAGTGCTACTGAGCAGCTTCAGAAAGGAAAGACTACCTCTCTAGAGATATCCAGCTCTCTGAGAATAAGGTACTAAATATAAATGTGTGTGTACACACATTTATATGTATGCATATAATGTCCTGTTTGGTGCATCAATCAAGAGGGACACTAACAGTCCCTCCAGTCTCAAAACACACGCGAGGATTTTTACTATCACTTACAGACCCTCGTAGAAACAAAATGGGAACTTTAATTCCGAACTTCTCCTCCAGGGCGCTCACTGCAGACAGCAGCTGATACGCTTGCTTCCCAAAGTCCTGTAAACCACCTTCTGAGTCACTGGAGACCGCAAAAGAAGAGGCTCTGTAATGCACAAAGAAAACCAAGTTTAACACACACAGAAATCAAGCCCCCTCCCCTTCTTTCACATGTTGTCTATCAAGTGATAACTAAGTAAAATACACCCTTCAAGTTACATTAAAATGAACCATTAAGCATGTTTAAGTGTAAAGAACTAGGACTGAAAACATGAGAACAAGCAATACTCAAAATCACTCGTGGTTAAGACAGCTGCCCAACCCAACAACAAGCAGCTCTTCGTGGTACTTGGGTAACAGAACAACGTTGTCTCAGCCATCTTCTGAATTTACTATTGGAATATTTGGACTGGTTTAGGCATACAACACATCTTTAACTGCACCTAATGGCAAAAGAGGTTTTTGACTTGTTTTTTAAAACACAAAGGGGAAAGAACAGAAGGAAAGAGGTACCCCATTGAAGATTTTCTAGGGTTCGTTAATGCATTTATTACTAACTGGAAGAACCCATCAAAAAAGTTACCAGCACGAGCCACTTCTCAGGAGCAGAAAAAGGACAATGATCTATTTGAAGCGATTTCAGTTCTGCAACACAAACTCACTATGTAGCTCTTTTCTGGCACAGCAACGTGACTGCAAAGATTGACATCATGATCTCTCAAACTCTCTTCTCGTTTAGTTTTAGTAAAGGCCAGGCAAAGATGGCTTAATCCTTGAGCATACAGGAAGCGTAGCTGAGATAACGTTTTTCCAGAAAGCAACACAGCATAACATCTTGTCTCTGATCAGGAAGCATCAGGCCACCAGCAAGAACAAGAAATCCTTTATTATAACTTCAGGGAAAGCATGTAGGTGCACCCAGGAGAACCTGCGGAAGGTGTTTCTGCTCATACCTGTGTGACTACCGACCCCCTGGCTTCCCTTCGGCACATCTACGGGATTATTAGCAGTGCTATAAAGAACAGATGTCAGCACAGGCTGGAACAGGAGAACAGCTCCCTCAGCACTCTGGCAATTTAACCTTAGACACATGGTATCGCACTCCGCTTGCAAGTGTTTCCTTTTGGGATTAATTACCTAACAGGACTCAAACGGATGAACAGAAGTGTATTTCACAGTCTAAGAGTGTTGCTCTAAACCCATTTAGGAACTGTGACCATACTTGGTTTACAGGCTTTCCCACAGGCGAGCTTACAAGCTGCTGCGTGGCTTGCTCAGCTATTTAGGAGAAGGTTAGAGACAGTTGTTCAAAGATAAACTTCAGGCTGAACATCTGCAAGATCAGATGCATAAAAAGTCAATTCTCTTAGATAATTGGCCTTGCAAGTCAGCCTGCGAGAATGTAACCTCTTCTATCAGTCTTCAGGGAAGAAAGCTTACCTGGACCTGCAATTATCACAGCATTCTTCTGTGCCCATGATGCCGGAGGAAACCTTTCGGAGGTTTTTGTCTTCAAAATGAGACAGGATGATTCTACCCAAGGGAATTGAATAAAAAACTAAGAATTTAAACATAAAACTTATTGCAGAAAACAGAGGTGAAATCAGCATCATTAATTAATTCACTGAGGAGCCAATTATTTGGCCTTGATTCCTCCAAAGATTTTTTTTTTAAATAATTACAGAAACACTTGGCATATACATTTAAGTATGCGCAAGACAGTCTTTTTGAATGCTGCTTTTTAATATAAGACATGGTTGCAGAACACATTTTGAGTATAAGATGCCTTCTGGTTATAACCTCCAGCGGTAACCACAGTGCAATGGCTCTTATCAAAGCTGACTGACATGACATGAAGCATTAAATAGATGCCAGTACTCACTTCCTCCTGCAGCTATTTGACGTAAGGTACTTCTCTATTTTTGCCAACATCTTCAGTTTGTACATCCGGAACTCTTCATTGCGTATCTCATTTAGAAGATGCCTGTCAGTCAAAAGGTAACACGAAGAGCCTTAAATACTGACCGCTATTCCCTCGTCCACAACAAAAATTCAATATGCCAGATAACTGTCTCAGTCAAATTCACCAGGAACAGCTAGGAAAAAAAAATCCCGCTAAAACCAGACCTAAACTGGCTGCCTGTTTCTTCACCATCTTGATCCTTATAGCACAGAGCATACTCAGAAGACCACCTTACTCGTATTCCTCTACAGAGGACAATTATTCTAAACAGGGCAGAAGGAGAGAAAGTTTCTTCCAACCCCACAAGCTACTAAGCTTCAGAAATCCATGTTGGAAGGCACAGAGCCCAAAACCAAGGGCAAAGGGCATTAGGAGAGGGCAATTTCCCTCAGCCCCTAGTTTTCCAGGCAAACTCTAGCAAGTTCTCATCAATGCCACTGCCACATGACTTAATATGCTAAAACACGGTCACCCTTCTTTTAATAAACTTGGGGGCAGCACATTAGGACAGATCTACCCGTTGTTTAATTTAGATCTTAATGGTAGTCACTGGAAGCATCCAACGGAGAAAATAGCGTGAGAGTACTTGATGGGCATATGGAGCGCTCACTCCGCCCATGCTCCAGGCCAAACCTGAGCTACCATCTGCACCACCCTTGCTGTGCCACATGGCATGGAAGACAAGCCAATACCGCAGGTGTCAGGCACCACGTTAACAGAGCTACACTATTCCAGCTCAAAGCTGAGCTAAGCAAGTTTTTGCCTGCCTAGAAAAAAAAAAGCTGGGAAGCGTGTGGTTTTGGTTTCACAGGCTCTGGCAGTCTGCTGACACAAGTTCAAATGACTAAGTTCAGATGTTTACGTGGTCCTATACCAGCTATGGACCTCTATAACCAAGACTCCCCCACCCAGAAGAATATAATATGTATTTCCCCATTTAGGCATCTAGATAGTGGAGAGAATAATTCCACACCATCTGCGCTCTTAAGGACTGACCATGGGTCTAAAACCACATCAGATAATTTACAGGACAAGCGACCAGGTTTTATCGCTGCCTGCCTTCCAAAGGACCTTCAGAAAGCAGAACTAGAACAAGGACAAACTCATTACCATTAGTGCATTTGTTGATTACCTTCTTGAAGTACAGCATATTTAGTACTGTGTGTATGCAGAAAAGGACTTGGAACCATTCCAAAAAATAAATCACATTTACAACCAAACGCACCCCGCTCCTCTTTCTTTTATTATGTTTTGGCTATCCATGTCAAAGCAGTTGTCTTCAGTCATTTACCTGTTAAAAGCCAAGTCTGTCACAGTCCACAAGACGTGACAAGAAGCAGGAAGCCCATCGCGACCAGCTCTCCCAATTTCTTGGTAATAGGATTCCATTTCCTTAGGGGCACCGTAATGAATCACCATCCGGATATCTGCTTTATTGATGCCCATTCCGAACGCCACTGTAGCCACAACACACTACAAAACAGAAGCCATATGCTGAATGTTTTGAAATGAGCATCAAGAATATGCCTGGATTCATGCTCACACGCTTCGTGACAACTTTTTGCTACCGACTCAAAATTCAGCCTAAGTGACAAAAAAGCTTCAAACTCAAGCTCGACTTCCACAGTACTGTTGTTAAATCTGATTTTGGTCAGACTCACAGGCATGAGATTATAAACAGGAGAGTGATGATGTGCTGTGGCAAATGCTAGAGTGTTTTCAAGCAGTTATCAAGCAAAAAGCACAAATCTATTGTGAAGAAGAAAACAAGAAGTCCCAGGATAACTCTGCCTGCTTAGCTGCAGGAGGAAGAAAGCACCTCACAGAACTTATGATGATATTGTTCCAGCTACCACCACTTTCCTCAGACCCTATGAAATTCCTTTAGTTAGCCTCTTGAATGCAAACACAGGCCAGGAATCCTATCACTGTCAGCACTGACCAGCAATTTCTTCACCCAGAACTGAAGACAGAGTAAATAGGTAACACATGCTAATATTCCCAAATTCTTTCCTCTACCAGAAACCCCGCAATTTTAAACAGGACCAAGCAGACTTTGTTTCCTACATACCTGAATTTCATCCCTCATGAACTGGTGATGGGTGTCTCTCCTTTGTTTGATTCCCATACCTGCATGGTAGGCACCACAGGCCACACTGAGTTTAATCAGTTCAGACACAACCTGTTCGGTGACCTTTCTCGAACGGCAGTAGATGATAGTGGGGCCTTCAAACTCATACGCAGAAGTGCTGTAAATAATAGCAACACGTGAAGAGACAGAACTGAAGAAGCCACCCTTCTGCAAAAAGTCCGATTGAACCTAGCTGAAAAGGCAACATAGCTTTTCCAGCAGTTCACCTTCTTGGGGATTTAGATATTGAAACAGATTGTAAGTGGTCCCCTCATACACAAGTTGTCTGTCCTTTGGAAAAACAGACTCAGAAGTTATTTGATGCTCTAATTTTGAAAAACAGAAGATTAAGTCTCTGTCGAAGCAGCAGGGTAAGGCCTCCCAATTTCCTTAAAGTCATCAGGAAAGACGCTTTTACAGCTGTCACTTTTGGAAGGTCTATATTTACGTAACAAGGTACAAACAAGTGATGAGAAAAATCACTTATATTGCTGTCAAGGCACACATTGTAGCTTGCGACAAGAAGAGCAGGGCCAGAATAGGTATGCCACTGGGTCTGCTAACAGACGAGGACTGCAATTCTTCTGCTCAGATTAGCTTTATTAAAAATAATCTTACCACAGATTTAACACGGCCTCACACATATTTTGTACAATATTGTTTGGAAACTCACCCACCAGCCAATCCATCATAATCATTCCAATAGCTACAGTGTCAGCAGGTCCTCTGAGGATAAAATGGTCCTGAAGATCCTTAAGTTAGCAACACGCAAACGGCAAGAGTCCATTACTCCTTGCCTCAAAACCTTTTTTTTTTTTTTTTTAAATTGAGAGGGGTGAGCACAACAACACAGGACACAAGTGACTAGCATGATATCGGAGCCAAGCTGTGGAGAAAGCCCAAGCTCCTCCTCACCAAATGAGTTTGAGACTGGTACCAGTTTTTAGTAGACACTACCGAAACTCCAAAGTACTCAAGTATATCTGAGTGATCAACAAAAACAGGCTTAAATCCTTACCTTCCTTTCCTAGTAAGGAACTGCTTTAAATCCCTAAGGATATCTCCACTTTGTTGTCCAACTTCTAAGTACAGGTTAGGTCTGTCAAAACTAGTACACGTGACCTGGGGATTCTTCAGGTTCAGGCAACGCACTATGTCTTCTCTAATCGATGGACTTGCAGTTGCGGTTAAAGCAACAATAGGAACCTGCAATGAAAAGTAGAAAAAAGCCTGAGACCTCTCACTGTTTTTTGGGTTTTTTGTTCTTTTTTTTTTAAAAAGAAAATCATGACTCAAAACTGAAATAGCATGTAAACAGGTACTTTAATCTGTTTATGATCACTGGATCAGCTCAGCTATTTGAAAAATATAGTTAATATTTAGTTTCCTAGACCTTTTGTCTACACTGTTCAGAAGAGCAGACAGAGACAGAACGCTGTTGAAATAAATATAGGGTTTTATTCTAAATGCATGTTTTCTTTAGTTATATCTTCAGTGAGTCTACAGTAATTTTCTGATGTGGTTAGCTAAATTTAGGGAATATGATGAGACTTCCAAGACCACCATGCAAACTTCAGGTCTAAAATTTTGAGCTTATGCAATAAATGCTTGAGGAGTGTCTAGAAAACAGTTGCATGCTCTTACAAGCCACTCAGCCAGACAGTTTAATAAAAAATTCCTCATTATTAAACCAGAAGTTAGGGACATCATCTTCCACAGCATAGGAATCCAACAAAAAGTAGTTTAATTTTCAAAAGTTTCTGGTATTCCAGGTTCAGAATATCATTTACGCATTTAGAAAAAACCCACAAAGCTCAGTCACTGACAGGGACTGCATAAATTCCAAAACAGCACGGTAAGTACACCCAAAGAGCAACATCAAAAGGCTGGTATTTCCAACTCATAAAATGAGATATTATCCTTCTCTCATATTAGAAATCAAACATATCAAAACCTCACCAATGGCAGAGCCTTCTTTAATGAGCCTAAACTTCTAAAGGAATATCTGAAGTCATGGCCCCACTCAGAAATGCAATGAGCTTCATCAACAGCTAGGAGGGTAATACCTGGTGGGCACAAAACCACAGCATGGACACGTTAACAAGACCAACCAACCAACATGGGAAGTGACAACACACAAACACCCCATTCCGCTCAATTTTAAGCTTCCCTGAGAAGGCACCAGCAGTCTGCTTAAATGTTTGTTTCTAGGATGCCTTCTGCTGTACCAACTGCCCAAGCCCATTTTTGTAATGGCCTCTTTTTTGTAAAAAAGCCTAAGAGCTTTTAGACCCCCCCCCCCATCTCCCTCCTCCAAGCTCCACATCTCCAACATCCCTCACAACGGGTCAAAATCTTGAGCTCTCTGACAGGACCTTTTTCCACTCCCCCTTCCCAGACTTCCTTAGTAACAGTCACAAATACTAATTACCATTAGTTTCATTTTCTGGATTGTAAAACAAAGCCTGAGGAGTGTCTCAGGCCTGCACTGAAGAGATAAGTCTAAGTCCAGAAAAACACAAGGGGAGAGGGGTTTAAGATATTCCTGGAAAATAACCTTACATGTTCTCAATCAGGAGAACACATTAACATGAGTACACATATCCCATTCTAATCTGCATGTTCAAAGCACCCTCGTGTCAAACAGGCCAAGCATACAACTTCTCAGGACTCCAGAAATTCAGATGGCTCATCTTCTCCCTAGATCGTCCTCCCTGCCTACAGCACTAGAAACTCAATTCCTTAATAATTAAATTCTTGGAGTTTACGTGCCTTGAATTTACCCTACTATGAGAGATGCATCAGCTCCATCATCTTTGGTGAAAAGAATTTTCAAGATGCACTGTAGTGTTTCAAAACACAGTTTCATTGTTACGTTCGGAGAAAGATCAGAGATTAGAATACTTAAAAGGCTAAAAGCCTTACTAATAGACATTTCTTTCCCTGTGATTTAAAGATCAGTGTTTTAGCACCTCTGCCCCCAGTAACTTGTTTAACATTCCCATGCTAAGACCACATTAAAAACACTACTCGCATATGATTTTTTTATTTCTATCAATGACGCAATCTTCTGACACCATTTATTGGCATTCACTACACTAGCCTCTGAGCTCACTAGGGGTAAGAAACAGGTTAATAATGTTAAAGGACTAAAAAAAAATTTCAATATAGTTATGAATTTAAGCAGCCAACTCATCCACAACCTTATCCCCAACTTACCAATAGTTTGGTCAAGGTCCTGCAGTAACTCTAAGTTCCCCGAACAAAACTCTGGAGTCATATATATGACTCTGTACTGACCCCTGGAATATGAAGAAAATACACTGTCACAGAAGGAAAAACCCCAGACAACTCAACCAAATGAAACAAAATCATGACTGTCTACAAGATGTAAATGAGAACAAGTACAGACTTCTGGATAAAGAACAAGACGAAGGATGCGAAGACCGCAGAAAGCATTCCAGAACAGCAGGAAAGCAAGGCAGTACATCGCATTACAGGAAAAGGAAAAACCGATATTTACTACCCTTGAGAACAAGAAGGGATTGTTGTGATGACTTGGTGACAAATATAGGTCTAAGACCTGTGTAAAAACACATATAAATCACAACATAAAGCCGAATCAAGCCTCATCTCCCCAGCCAGAGGGCACAAGAGGGTGGCTACAGCCTCCCACACGCTCAGCCTGGGTGAATGCAAGCAATATCACTGACCATCAGGTTCCAGGTCTGAGCCAGAACCAAGAGTTTCAGCGATGACAGATCAGGGAGACATCCTACCTCTCAAATACACCTACGTCAGAACCCGCAGTCCCAGAAAGCTTATCCAAGACTTACGCTTTGATGCATTCTTTGATGTTTTTCGACTGAGCCGAACCAAGCAAGCAAGCTGGAATCCCTGACATTCTGCAGAAAGAAGCAGCACAGTCATATACAGATTTACTCTCAATGCTTTCTGCCTTAGCTTTCAGCCTATGCCAGCACTTTGTGAAGGAAGTTCAAGCTGCGAGGTCAGAGACTACTGGCTTCCAAGGATCTTTGCAGGGAAAAAACACCTTTTGAAAAAGCAAAAGCGGTCAGTGCCTATTCCTGCCACCCACACGCTCTACCACTTCCCCTCTAGCTGTTCCCCACAACACACGCACTTGATAAGTGCGATAAGGAATCGCAGAAAAAAAAATACCATTTTCCTTGCACAAGAGCTAAGTTTACTAATAAAACATCCAAGAGAAGAAAAAACAGTAAGTGTATCCTATTTAGCTATTATCCTATGCAGTCCATCACATTTGGATCTAAGGCTTACTAACTCACATTTTTTTTCCTTGCCTTTACATCTTTTGTCAGCTACTGGTGCCTCATCTGCTGATTTTCTGTCAGGCAGCTGATTTTTGATGACAGACTCAATTACGCTTACCAGCGCAGCCACTTCATATTTGACCTCTTTCAGGACCCGCAACCCCTGTGCTCTTAACTTGGTGATTTACAGCATTTAGTTACAGCCCTTTCCTTCGATAGCTTCTCCCCCCTCGTTCCTCTGTGTTTCAGTCCCTGGCAGAACTGTACCCAGACTGACAAATTACTGAATTGCATTAGGTTGTAGAAATTCAGTCTCCTCAGCCTTCAAAATGAATGACCCACTGAGAAACTAGTGAATAAAGCATTTCCACTGAGGAAAAAACAGTATAAAAGCCAAAGAAGCAGCTGAATACATGTAGACACCCTGCTGACTAATACTCAGTCTAGGAACTGGCTATAGAGCCAGCTTAAGCTGTCCAGCCATTGATCTGCACACAGTCATGATGTGCAGCAGAAAATAGCACAAATAACTGATGTTCCTTACTTCAGAAAAACTTCAAATCCTCTCTTTCACAAAAGACCTGTTCTTTCTAAGTTGGACAAGGCAGGAATGAACTAGACATCTCAGCACGATCCCCACAGTTTAAATGAAAAAGCATCAGAAGCGAGTAGCTGTTATAACAGAAAGCAAGTACACATAGGTATTAAAATCAAAGAGATTTATCTTGACAACGCCTCTAACTGCCCTTGTAAGAGCAACTCAGCGTCAACCACTAGTTCCCCCATCAGACCTTTTACGATGTGAAGAGGCCAGGTGTTAGGAGACCTACTACACTGTCTGTCTTCAAAGTCTGTGCCGTAACTTTCATCTGAATGGCCGACAGCTTCCAGCCGTGTGTTGTTCCGATGTTACTTCTCAGACCCAACAGAAGCTCTATCTAATTTGGACATAACTCTCACAGGCTGAAAGAGCCTGTGAAGCCCCTCCATCACTTCGGTCTGCACAAAAAGGGCCTGTGAATCCAGAAATGCTTGAGAAGGATCCACCTTCAGGAACCGCCCACCAGCACAGATCCTTTGAACTTCAGCCTCCAGTTCACATACTTGGCAAATCCAGTGATCTTAAACTATCTACACAGTTTGCGTGTGCTCCTTGAGAAACATATGCTTTACAGCTGGCACACAAACAGCTTGTTGTACAAAGCTGCAACCTTCAACACCAAGAAATGCCACGAGCAGAATCCGGGGGTTTCCACAGGCAATACAGCAGCAGCTTGTTACTACCGTGTTACTTACGTCAGCTGCAGCACCTGGTCCTCCATCAAGGAGATAAGAGGAGAAACGACAATTGCTGTATTTCCAGTGTAAACAGGAGGAAACTGGTAGCACAAGCTTTTTCCATAGCCTTAAAGAAAAAAGGTAGAAGTGAAACATCATGCTTTCTATGCAGTTGTAAAATATAGCTTTATGAGACAACTCTAACACCACCTTGAGCCCCCCAAAAAAAAGTTATGTTTGTTCTGCTAGTAGAGGAACAAAGATGCAAGATAAATAAGGTCAGCATCCATTCGATAGCTCTCTACACCAAGGTCAGTGACAAAGGCGAGGACAGAAAAAACAAGTAGCCAGCATAACTGGCTCGGACTTATGCAGTCTCAGTCAGGGCACCCTGCTCATATGAGCCATATGGACAGGCTCCAAGTTTGAGTCCTACTCTCCCCAAAAAGGAAAAGATTTTTCGCTGCTTCTTAGGACATAAAGGTAACTTACCAGTTGCCATGACAACAAGATTATCTCTTCTCCCTTCTAAAAGAGAATTGATCACTTTCCACTGGACCCTTAAAATGAAACAAAGGGAAATATTTTCCTTTTGTAAACGTTGCGAAACTGCATATCGAGTTGAATTTCACATTAATGAAACCCTTCCACCTGCCTTACAGAGTGTTGCCTTTCCATGCTGCAACCACTCAAACCCTCCAATTGCTGCAGGCAATCCCACCGGTGGTACAGTGGGGATCTCTCACAGGACTAAGGCAAGCAATATTTGATGCACTCATTCACAGAAGATCACTGAACAAACCGTGTCTCCCACACATTAATAACTGTAGTTTTCCCAGTGTTTGTGGATCAGTTATCTTCAACGCAAGAGACTAACTGGGACCTTGGTTTTGCCAAATGGTTTTCATCCTTTTGTGGTCTTGCAAGTGTACATAACTGTGGTCAATTAAATAATTCCCCCCCCCGTCCCCCGTTTACAAAAGTCTACCAACTATTTTATTGAATTAAAACAGCTTCCCCCCCACTAAGTGTTGCTCTTGGGCTGTGTCTTGCACAGAAAGCATTCCACCACCAGTCAGCCAGGAAGATTTCATCCCATTCCCATTGAATTTCAAAACTCTAACAGCAGTGCTCGAGTACATAAGCACAGACTGCACTGAGATTACGCCACACTAAATAGAGTGAAGCGTGTCCCTCCTTTATTAGAGCAACATAAAGGATAACTAGATTAAGGAAGTTTATTGTACAGAGACTAACACCTGGGCAGTTTGTTGCCCGCTGTTGAAAACACCTGAACTAGACCTGATACAATTAAGCTGCTGTCACAGGAGGTATGCCATCAGAAGAGGCAAGAAACTCATCCTCTGCTGTGAGAGTACAGTATTGTAGTTAACACTTCATAAGATTTATTTTGACATCTTGTTGTGGCAAAGGTTGCTTTTCTTTTCCTAGGGATTTTGGACAGGTCTTAGTTTGTTAGTGGTTTTTAAAGTAAGTAGCAATAAAAAATCAACCAAGTTGAAAGAAGGGCAAGAAAGTGAATCCTAGAGTGTACATTTTAACAGAAAACATACTTACGGTTTAAAACAAGAATGCCCAAAATAAGTCTTCAGACATGTGATGTGGCTTTCACTAGGTACTGGCAGCCATGGATCTTTAGCAGGAGAGAGAGCAGGAAAAAACCTCATCTGTGATTTAATTTTAAAAAGACAAAGCACTGTCTTGACAGACAACAATCTGCTCACTGTTCGCTATGCCCAGGGCCTAGGGTTTGGGCAACTCCAGTGAAAAGAAGACAGCTAACTCTGAAGGTATTTACGGGCTAGAATCAAGGATTAAAAAAGCAAACAGGCTCCTCAGAGACTGTGCATGAGGAGAACATCTGGCTTGATTAATGAGATAGCAAAGCAATAGGTATTATAATGCATAGCTGCGTTGTTTGGAACATTTGCAGACGAGGTACTAGAGGTGTTTTACCAGGCATGTCTTTGAAGACCCTGCTGAAGTTACACTAACCAATAGCCGACGCTGCAAGTTGCTAAGTCATGGTCCAGAGATTACATAGAAGGGATCCTGATCTTGCTGCGAACACTTAAGAAACATTCAAATCTCTGTTGAAATTTATAATTAATATTCAGCAGTAGAAAGCATAACATTTCCACCTAGTTTTTGCCTGTTGGGTAAGCACACGTTCCCTGTAACAGCCTGTCTGGATATTGTTTAGAGATGAACTGAACAAAGAAAAAAATTGACTCATCCATCCCCATCTAGCAGCCCACGTTCTGCTTGGAAGAAGGAAGCGGCTCTTCTCCTGGTTGATGCTGTTCCTCTCAGTGGCAAGGTCTGCAGTCTAACTTGTACAACCAGGGAAGGAAGCTTTCACACAGTGACGGTCCAAACAAGCCAACGTGTATTTCACCTTGCATTTCAACCTCTTTTCCCCATTTGATCTGTCTCCACAGGGGCAGTTCCAAAGCATTAGGTCAAGATCACCGCCAAGCCACAATTTCCTAACAATTCTACCACAAAGCAGCAGTAGCGGGACAACAGAACGAAAGCATGTAGTGGAGGTACATCTTCCTCTCTGCTGTGTTCTGAATAAGTCCCCTCAAATCTGCATGACCCCCAGGTCCCCAGACCAGTTGTACTCCCATTAAGCATGTATAACATCTGCTGATCATGGCAGGAGTCAACTGTGTTTTGCCAAGGACACCTTTGAATTTTCATCTTGACACACAGACAAGTACTCCTTTCAAAACCCAGATGAGCTTTAACTATCTGCTTTAAGAAACGAAGCACAAAGTGCCGCTGTGCTTCCACATCTGCCTCTATAGACAGTGGATTTTTTTTATTTTATCGTGTACTATAATTTAAAACATACCCAAACATTCCTCCTCTTCTTCCTCAATGCCTTCATCTTCATCACCATCTGGTACAACGTTCAGTTCCGTGACAGGAGTTTTCCTGGCTTCACCGGACTCTCTTTCAGTTAAGACTCCTTTGGAATCATCTACACCTTCTAAAGACTGAGAATCAGCAGAAAAATTTGCTTTGGAGCATGAAAGGGTAGATACAATGTGTCTCTGAGGTAATATGACATAGGGACACATGAGTTATAATCTGCTTAAGGCATAATTTAGATCTATTGGCACACAGCAGAGAGAAAAGCACAGTGGCCAAACTACTTTATCAGTAGCACTCAAATTCCAAGAGCCATTTCCTGGGTACCATTACAACAGCTTTTGTTTCTTCTCTGCAAAGAGATCTTGGGCATTTTGAAGACATTAAAATCTTTTACTTTATAAAACCAACAGCGGTTTGGGGGGGTGAGTTGTTTTTTCTTACGCTTTCAACTAGATTAAAGGTACAAGTTTCACTGAGAAGTGACTTAGGAGGCTAGTCACAAAAAAACCAGAAAGGATGGGATCCTGATGTCATGTTACACTCACTGTTTCTAAAACACTGTACTCAGAGGAACACTACCTAAACCCCTTCTACTCAAGTTAGCTTTTTTGACCCAAGTTGCATTTATGGAAGATTGGCATCCAGCACTTGGAACCATCCAGAAGAGCCCTGGGCCTTCCCTAGGAGAAAATTCAACTTTTTTCCCCAGACCTTGGAGTCTTGCTTCCTACTTTGCTGTAAGCAACACACTTAACCTTCATATGTGCACACAAACACTTGTGACTGCTCTGGTGGAAATGTTCAGTCACTTGACTCAAAATACATACAGCACTCTCTAGGAGAAACAAGAAAAAAGCCAGGGTAAAGAAAATAAGACTCAATATCTAAATCTTCAAGGTCTAAATCTTCTTTTCAGGAAAAGTTATACCAGTAGACACACTTAAAGGCCTGCAAAACACGGCTACAAAGCAATTTGACCTACAGCCTAGGCTAGCAGCACCTGCAGCACACAAACTGCCCTGCCAGCTCAGCCCCTTGGACAACGGCTTGAACGCATGACACTTGAGGCAGAGCAGTTTATGAACGATAAGCTACACAAATGCATTAAGTGGGTCGACCAAGTCCAAGCTGGTATAGTAGAGATGCGGTAGGATGCAAGTGATATTCAAGTGTAACTCTAGTAAACTGAACTCTTTAGGCATCCATACATTCATCTATCTGCTGTCCACCTCCTATAAGCAACACCTTTGTGCTTTATATTCCCCTCCCCTCAACTACACTCCACTCTGACCCAAAAGCATCATCACAAAAAAAAAATTAAAGAACAAAACCCTGAGGCACTCACTTTAAGCATCTCCATTTCCAGTTCTTCATCACTTTCAATGACACAGGAAATATTCTGTTCGTTGTCTGTGGAGCACGCCTCCCAAAAAAAAAAAAAAAGTATTTTCTTATCATCAGCAAAGTTACTTCTATTTTACCCACAACCTTTCAGCCTTCTGTATTCTTCTCTGTATTCATGTCTGTAGGCTTTTCCTTCTCACCAAAAATAACTAAGCTCAACATTCAGCTCTGAAGCTTGCCCATTAAAACAATATCTGAAAGAAATATTAGAACATAACTAAGCCCTGTAGTAAGAGACAAAACCAGTAGTACCACCAGATGTGTGTAACACTTGGAACATAATGAAATAAGCTGATTTAAGAGGCATCAATCCACATTCAGCAGTTACTAGAAGGATGCTATTTACAGATGCCTTAGAAAAAGATCTGCTTTTTATTCATGACCAAGTTGGAGATGCTCAAGTGCAGGATTTGTCTCCATACTGCAAAAAAATTGTTTGATAACCTATTAGCAACTGAAAGGGGAAAACTAAATCAGACTAGAGCTTCTGTATTCAGTACTAATCCTTACAACCACATGACTGAAGAGCGGCTCAGTGCTTGTCTACCTCCACAAGTGTTTTCCAGACTGAGCCCTTCTTCCAGCCCACCTTAGTATTCCCTCAGGAACAACACTTGTTAAAATCTTGGGGGAAATTAAAATTGAGATCACTCGCTCTTTGCTGAGTGTCCACGATCAGCGAGGGCTTTTCCCATTACCTCAGATGCAGCTTCGCTGACCAATTCTTTTGCAGCCTGACGTTCCAAGATCTCAAGTTCTTGCTCAGTAATGTCTAGCGACATGAAGTCATCTCTGTCTGCTTTGTCCTTAGAGCTGGCTGCTGCAGCCCCGTCTTCCACAACAGTGTGAACTCTCTCTGCCTCCTCTTCTTTAGCATCTTCCTCCCAGAGGCCAGCTAGTGTAGCATCAGAGCAGATGTTGAAGTCACCTTCAAGCTGTTTAGCAAATTCAGGCAGTTCAACTTTTCGTGCTGCAATATTTGCTGACTCTGCTTCAAGATTCCTTGGAGTTGCACCGCAGCTCCTCTCCAGTACACAAGAGGAAGCTGAACCCAACAGTGTGCTTCTTAAGGAATTTACCCTCTCTGCTATGTCAGCTAGTATTTCCACAGCCCTAAAAGTTAAAACGAGAGAGTTAAACCAAAATGATAAAGGCAGTTTCTGCACACATCTTGGCCACAAGCAGAACTGAGGTTTCTAAAGCAGTCTGTTTCTCCCGAGAGAGTTTGTCCCAGCTTTCAGCTATAAAGGTTCATCACTCATATGCAATCAGCATTCCACTTCTGCGAGAAGAACATTAAGTTTCTTTATGCTGAAGAAAAACTATAAAGACTCTCCAAAAACAGTTTGTGGTATTGCCCCCACGCTTGTATCGAGTCTCCAGACTTCTAGTAGTTAGTCATGCAAGAGGCCTGAGTATTCATGAGAGCCTTGCTGTGCACTTCAGCAAGAAACAGATTCAGCAAAGTTCAGTGTCAAACCCATTGCAATTAGACCACTGAACACCTATGTTCCTGAATATAAAGACAATATTTTCCCATCGAGTGTACTGTGCTTGCTTTTCTTGGAAAAGGATGCACAGACAACAGAGACGGCTGTTAACATACATGCATTTTGTTACGTGGGACCTCAGGGATCAAGAACAAAACACTTATCTTACAGAACAACTAGAGACAAGCTGGCAAAATTCTAACCTCTGCAAATTTTCAAGTTTTCCAGAAGAGTCAGGGATGTGAGAAGCCAGGTCCGTTATCTCTTCAGCTAATGAATTCAAGCGCTCCTTCACACGCTCTGACAACATGTCATCTACAAGAAGTGCCATCAGAGTTATTTCACAGTAATTGAGATCTAACATCTCTACACAAATAAATTCCCTTCAAGTAACTGCATTTCTACAAGATCTACAGCTGATAAGACAGCCTTTTCCAGGGCTTAAAAATCAAGTACACGGAATCAGGCCAAGCTTCCAGGCACTTCAGCATTCCATCTCTTCCAGCAGCCTGTTACACATGCTCAGGGAAAAAGCATACAGAACAGGATCATTATAAAGCAATCCTGCCCCAGTATAGCCTCCCGCTTCCATAAAAGACCTGCTAACACAGATACACTGACTAAACCAAAGCCAAAATGTTGCACCTCGTATTAAGGGCATAGTACTGCCACTTCTGTCTTGGACAGAAAAGTAAAATTCAGCCACTACAGAAAGGAACTAACTCTCCCCACCTCTTTTCCAACCATAAGCTACATGCAATACTTAATTTTGCTTATGAAGCACAAAACCGAACAAAACCCAAGATTTTTAGAATCACTTTTCTAATCAAGGAAGTAATGCTAAGCCGCTCTAAAAAATTCGGGTCCTATTTATACACCAAGAAAAGTGTTACTCCGTAACATGTTATTTTTTGTGGTCTTATTTCTTCATACACTCGATTTTTGTCCCTGCATCAGCAGAATTGCTATTAACTCACTGAAGTGTTTCCATAAACAAACTGAAATGACAGCAGGCATTCTTACCATCTCTGTATATAGCAGAAACAAACAACACACCAAGACCGCATTCCTACATTACTATGGAAAACAGTTACGCAGTATGGTAACCCAGGTCATCTAAGAGCCGCGCCAGCCCCCTCTCTCTGGAAGCCATCTCTAATCACCAAGAAGCCAGACAACCCTGACACAAAGATACTATGAAAAAAACCACACTGTTGGGAAACAGAATGTTCAATTGTACATTTAATAAATTCCTTATGCTTGAAAGTATAATTTACCTCTTCTTACACAAAATAATCTCCGGTCACTGTTACTCATATTTTTGAGTTTTTGATAAATGATGAAGCCAGCCTGCAAAAGAAAGGAAAAAGTCAGTACTCTGCAGAGAAACAAGATCTCAGCGACCAAACAAAAACCCCAAGAATTAATTCAGCAGACCATGGCACGAAAACGTTGCGAACATCTGAGTTGTTGGCCCATGCCGTACAACAGTCAACGCTCTGCCTTACTACGTCGTTCGTCACAACCCGGTTACGTTTTACAAAAGGCCAACTCCTGACTTGGGATCCACATTGTAGTTAGATAGATCCCAGCATGGTTATCTTCTGAAGTCAGGTGCAACTGGAGAGCTCCCAGTACTCCACTCCCAGTCTCACCATCTGCTCCACCTCACCCAGATTTTATTTAGTGCTTCACGAGAATAGCTATGAACCTACTAAGATAGATTCTGTGTGCTTAATATTTCCCTGGATACAAACAATAAGTTCTAAGAGGAAAATGCAGCCTAAAGCCAGGAATGTGCTAATTAGGCTACATATGTTAACTAAAGCATTGTAAAGAGGGAAGAGAAAGAAACAAGTTACTCCCTCGCGTGTTCCTGTGAGGCTCCAAAAGGCAGGCCAGGTGAACAGAGCATAGCTAGAAAGAGGCATTAAGTGGAAAAAGCAGGTTAGAGCAGCTGCACCAGGAACCAAAAAAAGAGCTCATTTCCTTACCCATTTGGGTCTTAAGAGGTGCTAAACCCCCCCCAGTTTTACATTTAACCACACTAGAAAGTATGCAATGTTTCCTGGAATTGTTGGTGTCAGAAAATAAAACAGAGACCACTGTCCCACTTCCCTTCCTCTGTCTAACCTCATCACAGAAATAAAAGCCTGAGAGGGTTTTATTTTGCTGCCGTAAGAACAATTTTCTCACAGGAAGAAGTAGCACCCAGTGGCATATTGGTCGATCCCTTCACAGAACTGCACAAAAACTACATTCTTTTCAAAATGGTGAAAAAGCAGAGACTTCTACAGAGCTACTAAAATTCATATGCAACTAAATTACTCTTCCTGGCAATCCATACTGTGGTTCTGCTGTATTAGCCACTGGAGAAGGTTGTATTCCTTCAAAGTTGCTTATTAATTTTATCTCACATACTGTATTTAGCAGGATTTTGGTTCAGAAGCAGATCAAGAAAGATAACCAAAAACCCCAGTAGAAAACAGACCCAAAAGTGCTAACAGGCTACAGTAAATACCTGCAAACAAGGGAACCAGAAAAATAATTACCCGCTCTTCACTGCCGTAAGCGATTATTGTACTTAAATACGCATCAGCCACGTTACACTTGCGTGGCGTAATTACGCCGCAAGAATTTAGGCTTACTCCATACAGATATAAAATTCACCTGGTTGCTCCATCAAAACTCATTTCCCCAAGGTGACAACTTGAAGTCCAAATGGACAGACACTCCTCACGCACGGCAGAACTTCCAGCAGCTCTGCTTCGTGAGTGGACTTCAACAAAAAGGCAAATCTTACAACACCGTGAAACAGTAAGAGGGAAGGAGCTCATGGTAGGCTCAAGGCTGCTGCGAAACGGGGTTTCTTTCTTCCACCTACATTCAATCTTCTACGCGAAACGTTCACCACAATATCCTCTTCAAGTCATCTCAGCAACAAGACAGGTTACCGAGTCAGGTACAAGCAGTACCATCTTCAACAGAGAAGATATTACGAAGCTCTGCATCAACGCTGAGGTTTAAAAACTTAAGACGAACAAGGAATTGGACAGCAACCTGCTTGGTGGCATTTCCACCTTTAAGCATCCCGTATCCACAGTGGACCTCAGTTTTCCTACGTTCATTATGTTCTGTAGCAGAAAGGCATTAAAAACAGCGGCTAACAGCACATTAAAATTTAGAGATAGAAGAGATAGAGAAGGAATTTATTGATACAGGTGGAACGGTGATCTCTTCTTGTACGTACATAGGCATCTGTGGCTGCATACAACTTTTGCTCCTCATTGAGTGGAAACTCCTCCCAGTTACCACAGCGGACAGACTTATCCTTCAAAAGCTGCTTGCCAAAAAGGTGTTTTACCAGACCATTTAGACTCCATGTCTCCTTACACTTCAGCTGGCAAAAAAAAAAACAAAACAGAGAACTCGTTTCAAGGGGAAACCAGTTGGAGCTGGCACAATGTATTCCTAGAAGTGGCAAAGTGTGCTTCATCCCTCATTAAAAGCAAAGAGCTCTCGGTTAATCAGAACAAACTAGTTTCTCCAAACAGTAACTGTTCTCCAGGCCTCATTCTGCTCTCATCAGATTAAAAGGTAGTTTGCTCATTCAAAAGCTGTACTCCCCTGTCCTGAAACTGTCTTGTTAGAGGACATACCTACGTTGTCAAGCCGGAAAGATGGCATTAGGGCTAGATGAGTCCACGCAATGTGAGGTGGTATTGTCACACTACTAAAAATAGGAAATAACTGCACAATGCAGTCTCTGGGTTGACAAAATAAAAGCCATAGACTTAAACAGCAACACCTCTCTCTGCCAGGGTTTTTCTATTTTTTGCCTTTTAATTAGAAAAAGTCAATATCAAACACCAGGTATTTATTTAATAAACACAGGAACATTAAAGTCTGCCTTGAAGCGTTTCACCATCTTTTGCAATTCCAAAACAAGCGCAAGCCGAAGAGCGCAGTTAGAGACCACGCTAACCGCTATTCAGTGTACTGGGAAGCAGTTCATCAAAAGCCTCGAGAAGTCACCCCACCACACTGCTGTTTTCCATTGCTTTTGTAATCGTATTTGTCAATCACGGTTGCTACATGCTATTGTCTTAATAGCCAGTTTGGAAAACTTTCCTTCAGACCCCAAGGACCCAGGACTCGCAGGCACAGCCTTCTGCTATTCCAATTTGCGAGCGCTTGCAAAACATGGAAAACTGTCAAGCAGCAGCGCAGCATTATCAGCTGATCCCCATAAATCTGGTAGAAAAATCAACTGCCACCTTGTTTTTTAGGTTCCCCCAGCCTTCCCCCTTGCATTGTGCCATTACATATAACCCTATTCTTTGTTCTCTCAAGCTTCACTTTCAAGTTTATTTTTGGTTTGTTCTCTCTTTAGCAGAAGACTTTAAAGCTGCTATCAGAGATCACATTGCTTATCTTCATAACAAATTATCCTGGAGTCTGATACTAGAATAAAAAGTAAGGAGGGGGTGAACTGAGGAAACTCCAAGCTTAAAAAAAAACAGCTCCTTCTATTGCTTGAGCAAAATAGTTTAATTTGTACAACTTCCAGCCCACTAGGAACTGAAACCTCAAGGTGGCTCATATGGTGAGCACTGCCCCAAATGCTGATGATACATCACGTTCTCCTCTCCCCCCACTGTGATTTAATTACACAAGATACATAAAGCACAGAACAGAGAAAGGTATGAGGAGCAGTATTGCTGGGCATCAACCTCCGTGCTCCACCAGGAGGCTACAATTGTTCCTGTTATCCTACCGAAAAAAAAAAGCACAGAAGGAAAGAGAAGTTCACGGAGAGATGAAATACAAGGAGGGAAAAGCCTTGCATATACAGAAAGACAGACAAAAGTAAGAAATAAGAAATAAGAATAGTAGGATCATTTGGAAGGTAAGGAACCTTTTGCTCTCTTCCCTAATAAAACAGCACACATTTCCCTGAATCAAATGCGATCTAACCGAAATCCAACTGAAATTCAGGGTGCGCCAAATGCAACACTGCTTCTAAGCAATGGGTCATCAAGTGCTGTAAACTGCACCTACATGAGAGCAGAGGCAACACCAGCTTCAGAGTCGTGGAAACTAAGATATTTCTACAGCTGCGGCAAACATCTGCATGGAGGACTTCAAGGAGGACCTCGATGCTTCCTTCCAGCACCAAGCAAGCCATGGCAGGAGGGCTGCCTCCCTTCTAACAGGCATCAGTCCTTCACTGCCTCTGCAGCATTTCTTGCATCTTATTTTAGAGGTTCCGCCATGGCTGGGTCAAGTACACCATTGCCAGTGCAACCCTGTCTCGACACCATCTGGCAATTTCCATCCTTAAGTAAAGAAAATGCATCTGCAGCCAAATTCAAAATATAAACGCAAAAGGTAAACAGACCTGAAAGGGGACAAGTGGTCATTAAGAACTGGCTCACTGAACGACAGTACTTAGTTCTGCAGGCTTTTCAGAATTCTTTTTAAAATTCTTATTGAATTAAGTTACAACACATCTGTGGTTTATTCTACAGAATACGTTTGCTATCAGAATTGAACTCCTATGAAGACAAGGAAGCCTCCTTTAGCATAGCACAATAACAACATACCCTCCCACACCAAAAAGGTTATAAGTTTTACTTTCTCATTAGCAACGTCAGCCAGCTCCACAAAGCTCTTCAGTTTGATTTCAAAGTCACTCATCAGCTTCCATTGATCTCCCTCAATTCCTACGCCAACCTTTTTAATTGTTTCATCTTCGAGCAGTCTTTTGAGTCCCTTGGGAAAACCTAAAATAGATTAAGCCCAAAACATGAGAAACTAAATACTGGAAGATGCCAAAAAGTCTAATGGAAATGACAAAACTAGCACAAGGGCCATCCGCAAAAACCTGTGCTTTTAGAGGAAAAGCCCCCAAAGTTGCTCTGTTTACGTGACTGTACACTGGTATGACTGGAAACACCAGCTGGTTATAGCGCATCATCTGCAGACAAGCAGGAATGACGTATTTGAAATACACAGATTCATTCTGCATCTGAAAACAAATCAAGTAAAACAACGGAACAACCTTATTTCATTCGTCTCACTGATCGTTAAATCACATCACAAAAAGGCAACCTCTAACTGGAAAAGATATTTTAATTCTCAGAATTGGATGCTCATGAAACCAAACGCAATTATTGTACTGTTTTCCACATTATTCCTTCCTAGTTTTTGCTATTTCACATTCCCAGTAAACAGTTTAAACCATAACCATGGGGAATCACCAGGAAAACAGATTCTGTGGAACCACACTCCGTGCTAACGCTGGGCTGGTCCAACAATAGCATCTGGAAAACAGAATTCGCCAACCAAATCCTCCGCCAAGCCCGGACAAGTCAGTCTTGTAAGTAAGAAAAAATATTTAAGGACGTACACAGATGCCAGGTATTGTATTTTGATTTATCCCAAACTGATGGCACAGCAATCCTGGATCAAAGGGTATTTTCAAGTGTACAGGACTGAATAAAAGCATGCAGCTTTCATATCTGGTTTTCTACAGGAGGTAACAGACACAGGCACTTCACACTTGAAGAAAAGCAGCCTTTTTCTCCCCTCTGTGTGTGTTTCCATTTGAAATTCAGAGCCTCTTATTTAAATACATACCTTCGGGAACCCACAGCTGGATACCCTGCATTAGTCTCAGGTGTAATTCTAGTACCTACAAACACTCAGTATTGCACAAACCCATAGTACTTACTACCTGGCTTGGTTCTGATACCAAATTTCACCTTTTCACTACTGTAATACGTATTTATATACTTAAACGATCTCTCGACATAACTGATTTTATTTTTACACAACTATCTCCACGCTTTCATGGCTACCACTGACATATTACACAGACACTTGCGCAACTACAGCCACAATGAGCTGCGTCATAGACTAAAGTTGCAGGAGCATTTCAAAGCAGTAGAAAATTACTGTTTAAAAAATACAAAACTGTAGTAGCCTGGTAGTGTAAGATGCAGACCAAGTACAACATTGCCAAAGCACCTCAGCCACAACATAATATGGAGAATCCTTATAGAGGAGATAAACACAGCTGAGCTGAATAAGAGCCTGCAACACATGCAGCTGACTTACTGAACAAGTGATTTTTCACTTAAGAAAATCATCATGAAAACCTTCAAGGACAGGAACTTCCCAGTAGAGGACTTACGCTCCATTTCCTCCACCTTATTTCTAGTAAAGTGACTGTATGAACTAAAAAGGCCTAAGTTCAGGACTATAATGAGGCTACAATCTGAGAAACAGGCCATATTTTCTTATAAGTCTGTAAGGAAAAAAAAGATTAATAAATGGAAAAATATCAAAACATCTTCCTGATAAATATATGTAATTTTTGCCCTTTATACACAGTCTAAGAACTCTACAGTCTCTTCCTCCTGCAGAAGGAAGCTTTTTTTGTGACAAAAAATGATAAGCCTTACCCAACTGGCTAATTCTGCCAACATGTACATTTCTCTAGACCAAATATTTTCTGCATAATAAGCAGAAATTGGCTGTGGTTCCTGCAAGAGGGTTGACATATTGCTCCAAGTGCATCTCCCATTAGCAAGAACAGAAATTTTGGGAAATGATTCAGGAAGAAACACCATCTTCTGCTGTAACACACAGAAGTCAACACGCAACCATACCCAGCATCAACACGCAAACATCTTGCCTTTTAGAATCAAAAGCGTTTCAGCTCTTTATGACTCTTCTTCCCTCAGCTTCCTTTCCTCAAATCTTTCTCTTTTGTGCACTTGTACCTTTCTGCCTCCTGGATTGAATAGCCTCCAGCAATTAAATTTTCCACCCCATTTGCTACAAATGACAAAGGATTGAACACCAACATTAAAATTATCGCTATTAGACCTCAGCATGCACACCCCAGGGAAATCAGAGACATCTCACAGGCATAGTTTCAATCTAACATTCAAACCAAAGGTTATATAATTGCAGCCTCCTTCCCTCATTCCTATTTTCCCTATTTGGAAGCTTTTCTTCACATCCATAATGAATTCAGACTCTCCTGAGCACACCCCCCTTCTCTCCCCACAGCTGCATCACACCAGGTATCCAGTATTCTTTCTGCAAACCTATGTCACAAAATGCAGTTATTAGGAACAAACAGCACAACAGCCATCGTTTTTGAGGGTTTTTGTTGTTGAAGCCAAATTAAAAAGAAACACAGCCTGCTAAACTTAGGTTCGTTGTTTATTTTGACACTAAACAGAAAGCTCATTACATAAGCAGGGAATTAAATTTTTTAAAATGGAATTAAAATATCCTTTCCCAGAGAAAAAAAAATAATCCTCAACTAAGACTCTCTTGTCCCGTTCAGAACCTAAAACGCTGTATGCCAGCACACAGGGCAAGACTTGGGCTAAGATCCCCTTGATATACGTAGGCAATACTCAAAGAATAAATCCCTTGATTATAGGCAGGAAAGGGGAGAAGGATGGATTATTACTATCCAATGTAGTGTGAAATATCGGCTATGGCTCAAGGCTTAAGTTCAAACTTAATCACAAGAAGCAGAGGGCAATTCATGCCCTAACTATAAAGAAGGGAATAAGTACAGTACCTGACATTGAAGAGATGTGAAACAAATAACACTTCTCCTCATTTACACATATCTGGATGACAGCTATTTTCGCCATTTTTCCTTTAGTATATGATGGTGGCCATTCAATATCAAATCCAACAGCAGCCCCATCTGATAAACTCTGCCTGAAAAGAAATTAACATTCTTCACATTCAACTCTTCTTCTACCAGCATTTAAAATATCAGGCTTAAGTTATCTTACGTAAAGATGATCAAGAGAATCACAGCCAGTGCATCTTTCCTTTCACACGTACAGGACACAGAAAGCATTTTAAATTCAAGACTGTAAGGAGGTGAAATTCCTGCTGCTCCCAAAAGCTACAAGAAGCCCTTCAAACCTTGGCAGATCTTACTGCATGCAAACAGCAGTACAGCAAGCCTCAGGAAACGGCCAGATACAAAGTGCAATGGAAGAGTTCAAATTCCCTTGAAAGCTTGTCCTTTACCCATCTCACCGCACTGAAAGTTTTCCCTGGTAGTATGAGCTGTGTTAGGCCAAAAGGGGGGAAAAAATAATATTCTATTTGCGTCATCAATTTACTACCTTTTCTTCAAACACACAGTCCCCAGTTAGGAATTAACATATTTCTTGATTTCTTACAGCTCATACTTCCCCCGTGAAGTCACCGAAGCTGATTAAATCATCCATACTGCGAAAGGCAAAGAACCTGCGTTAGAGCCTTTACTGCTTCTGCTTAAAGGGACTGCAAGGTTCAGCGATGGCATCTCCCATAATAAGACCAAATGGGAAACTATAACTGCATAGCACAACGGAGAAGTATTTTTAAACCATCACACACAGTAGACAGACCAGGGATCTCGCAGGGATAGTTCTCCACCACAAGAAATAGGTTCAGTTTGTGCTTGCAACCAGCAAGACGCATTTGCCACGCGTAACAAGACAGCCAACACGACCAGATGTTTTCTCTGGCTCAACTGTTGACCTCTGGACACATCAAATGTGCCATCAGCCAGGAGAAGGAGACAGAGAGAAGAGCCAAGTCCTTTTCAGAAAGGAAAAAGCACTCAAAAGCAAGGAAAAAAAACCCAGACTAAGAGCTATTACCTGATATCTTCTGAGAGAAGGGAACAGTCGCTGGCTTCATAGCTGTAAACGACAGAGCCGCAGAACTCTAGGAACGGCAGCCCATCTTCCAAAATGCTCCTCTGACCAGTAGACTGCTGTCGAACAACATTTGGAAGAGGCTCAGTTACCCGCCACACCTAACCCTGCCACAGAGATGCAGCGGCACTGCAACTGCTGCATGCAACTTTAATGCCGTATCCCAGCAAGGCCGGCACCGGTGGTTACTGAAACCTCGCAGCAGAACTGTGCTCCACACGCAGGGCCAGTATCACTGTCAACAAACAACAGGGTGACACCCCCCCTTCATCAACACATTCAGGTTCGTGCCCCGATTTCTTTGCTTAACTCCGAGCACTTGGACTGAAATCGCGAAGGCTGAGTTTTCACCTCAACTTAGTTGGATTCTACACGCCAAACAGATTCAGTAGCTTTCCAAGAACAAGGTTAGGGGAAACATCCATTTTTGACAATGTCAAAAACCCCTCGACGCTACTTGAAATGGTGTAGCGCTTGCACACATAAAATTTGAGGAAAAAGAAATTTCAAAATGGACAATAATTTATTAAGTCATTTTTCAAGTCATTCAAACCTGATCAGGTTAAAATCCTCTGGCATCTCTATTTCAGCACAGCTGTATACAATAGCTCAGCTTCCCTATTTCCTTGGTCCCACATTTCAGCCAGCCCACTTCACTTAACCCTGCCAGATATAACATGTGAGGAACTTGTCAAAGGTCTAAGTAAACTGCATGGACATAAAACAACGCACAATATTTAAAAGGACTGATATCCTCCATCAACTGATGAATACCGGTTTACAAACTGAAGCTTTAACCTCACAAGGTAAGGTGAAATGTAACACTCCAGCTGGCATTCCCCCCCACTTTCAGAAGCTTATTTACTAAGAGTTATTGACCAATAAACTTACTTGAACTGCAAAACTTCTGATAACAGTGACCTGCCTGAAAAACCTTCAGGTTGGTTAAAATTTGCAAGTAACCACATTTGCCGTTACCAGCATCATAGTTTAAGTATCACACAGTAACACATGAAGAACAAAACAATCTTGTCCATCAGAAGAGGCCACGAAACAGGTTTAAAAACAGTTTCAGAAACACTAGGTTGCCTGGAAGGGGGAGATTCCGAGACTAAGATACTGCTGATTTTATGCTTGCACAACAACACATCTCCTCCAGTTAATCAAGGGTCGAAGTTGAATCAAAACCCCTCCTCAAAGAACTTGTTGATGCAGGGTGCAACAGTACAGAGGCTGTACCACAGTAAATCAAAGTCATGATGGTTTTAGCTCACTATTTTAATATCCATGACACTAATTCTTTACTCCCACTTTATACAAGGAAAACCGCTAAACCAAGTCTTTCACTTTTCTCTCATTAATTAGTTCTCTAGTTGTTAAAGCTGTTTCAGATGTTACAGGGTGAGGTGTCCCTTCTGGTGGGAGATCTTATACTGAAATTGCTCATATATGCATTAAAAAACCCATCCAAGGACACATTAAGATTCTTGGAAGACCAGAAATTGACCTAATCTTGATGATTAATTAATTCCTCTGATACCTCTGAGCTGCAAACCCTTCTGAAATCCTGAGCATGTGCAAATGCAGAAATCCAGAGGGCCTGACCAGACCAAACTCCCTTGTCAGCCTACAAGTCAAGGTCATTGCATTTTGAGCTCTCAAATTACACGGATGAAAAATCCCCAATCCTTGCTGGTGTACAGCCCACAACACTGGCTGAGCAATGCATCAAAAGCTCCCTTATCCTTGGCTGGTTTTGCCACTGAAATTCAAGATTGTCAGGAAGAAATTTCTATAGAGATAATGGCAACAGCCTTTGGTCAATACATGATAATTTAATTAAAAAAAAGAGACTTTAGCAAGCTAATTCAACCAGTAATACCACCAGAGTACCTAAATTTCCTTACAGTTGATAGCACAAAACAGCTGCAAACGTTCACAAATATCAGAGGGACAGGTCTAACTAGAAGCATGTCGTCCAATGTTGGTTTATTATGCAGCCTGCAACCAACTACATTTGCCCCATGTGATGACATACCTTTTTGTCACCCAAAACTCCCTCTTGATTTTGTGTAAGCATCCACTGCGGGTATTTATTCTGCTGACTACTAGTTAGCACATCCATTTCATTCATTTTTTCCACATTTCTGTTACTTTTACATAAAAAAGAACAAAAACATATGACAGTCAATAGTTTGCATAGAGAGAGGCTGTTATTATCATCAGGCCAGAACAAGGTTATGGAAGATCACTACCTTAAACTTAAAATGCTTTGTGCATGAGAATGGACGTTTACAGAGCTGCCCAAATTAAACGGTGCTTCAGACATTATATTTTGTGCACATCAGTAAGAAAAACAAGAAAAAACAACAGGAAAACCTGTTGAAGTCCTTCTGGGAAATAAAGTTCAGTCTGCTTTTCCAGAGATAGTGACTCGGAACAGAAGAGTACACCTACTGCCATCTCTGGGCAACACAGCCCTCGTTAATTAGACAAATTTATCTGGTGTTTTAGATAACAGCAAGGGAATCAGCCACCTAGCTTAAAGGCAGTCAGCTGCATTTGCTAACAACCTAAGTCAGCAAAAATCAAATTCAAAACAAGCGCTATCAGACTCACACAAACATTGCCCCGAGGCCTGCATTTCCTGCACGGGACCTCAGGGCTGTGAGCCCACAACCAAGAAAAACCCACGCAGAATTTCTAGGGCAAACTACAGCCAAACGAGGCACGCGCCACTACGCTCTCTAGTGCTGACTAGATGATGGCTGAGGTTACTTATGAATTTGCCTGCCCCGGATTCAAACAAAATGAGCTCACCAAGCAGAGGCAGCCTATTCCCAGGGCATCAGGAAGCAAGGGCGCATCCCCTGGAACAGGAAGGAAGCCCACAGACAAATTAGAATAGATTTAAATTAGGAAGACACGCTGTCCAAATCAGCAGATTTTCAGCCCTGACGACTGCGGTTTTGTTTCAGGGAAGGGGAGCAGATTTCCTAGTTATGAGCAAATGATGACTGGATTAGAGCTGTTCCAGCTTCTCCCTGGACTGCTTCTAGCGTGATTTAGAAATCATCCTAGAGATGGGGCAAAACAGTTCACAAAGAAGAAAAATTTCTCATCCTGCTTCATCCCGCTAGTCCACAGGGGCTCAGTATGCTTTCACAAGAAAATCAGACCCCTGCTGTCTTAGTAAGAATACACTTTCCAGCTGCACTTCCTCAACAACAAGAAAGAACAAATCCTAGGCCAATTGTGCTGTTTCAGTTCTTCAGTACTCAAAAACACCTTTTGATTTTTTAACTGATTACCTAAGCCAAGCAGACTGTTTTCCCTTGGTTATCTGTTCACTTCACGGCTAGAAGGCGCGTCCCCTGGCTGGTGGATAAGGGATCCCTCTCTGGAGGGTGCACCGGATAAAACTGAAGAAGGTGCCGCGAAGCAACGCAGCCTAAGGGAAGGCTACCCTGACAGAAAAACCACTGGCCCTCCAAGTCACGGGGGTTGGGCAGGAGGCCAGCTACCTCCTCCCGGAAAAAAAATAAAAAGTTACAGAAACGACGAGCATCAATTTTCAAAAAAAAACCTGAAATGGCGGAGATGGAGAAAATCAGTAATGAAGTGAGGAGGAGATGGAACTGGATCAGTCATATCTTGAGGAAAAAAACAACAGAAGACTGCGCTGTGGCCCTTGGGACTCCAGAGCACGCAGCCGCAGACCGATCGAAGTGGAAGAACGATGTTCGCGCCTTGTGTGCCTCCTGGCACTGAGAGAATTCAGATTCAGATCTGTTCACTTCTGGGGTAACATAACCAACTACCACCTCAAAGAGAAGTTCAAAAAGTATTTTATTACTAAACTAGACACAAAATAGCCACTAGCAAGATGCCTCAATTAGAGCCGCTCTGTTCCTGGAAGCTGCAATTGCTGGAAACAGGAGAAAGCAACAGAAAAGCTAGAAATGAACAGAGAAAGGACAGCCTGCAGCACTCACCCCCCAGCTCTAGCAACACAGTTCCCAAACAACCAGCTCAAAGTTGAAGAGCGCCTTGGGTAACTGCGCCAGAGGAGCAAGCGCTGCTCACCGAGGCGTCCTCCACCTCCCCAGCCTTAAACCCAAAACCTGACCTTGTCAGCGGCGAGCTGCCAACCCAGGACGACGAGACCAGCTCCCAGGCAGCACCGGCTCCCCTCGGGACCGCCGCCAGCAGACGCGGAGCCGCAGCAAAGCCTTCACCGAGGGAACAAAACGTTTTATTTCTTGACGGGAAAACCCGCAGCCTCCCCGCCCCTCAGCGCCGGGCCGGCACCGAGCCAGGGCACCGAGCCAGCACCCCGAGCCCACCCCCGCAGCGGGAACCCCCTCAGGGCTGCAGCCTCACCCCGGGAGGCCGCCACCCCCCCGCCTCCCGGTACCGCAGGGTGAGGAGGCCCCGTCGCGCCCCCTTCCCGCCCCCGTAAAGGCCCGGCGGTGCCCGCCGCAGGACGCTGCCTCCTCCCGGGCCCCACCGCGCTCCGGAGACACCCCAGCCGCCCACCCACGGCCTCCCGCTCCGGTACGGGCCCGGCACCGCCGCTCACCAAGCGCCAATCTTTGCCCCGGCGGCGGCTCACGCATTTACCGTCACGGCTCGTCGCGCTCTTAATACGTCACCGAGGCAGCTGCGCCCCCCCCCCGCGGTCTCCCCGAGCGGCGGCGGCGGGAGGTTACCCGAGGTGACGCGCATGCGCGCTGGGGGTGGCGGCCCGGCGGCCGCGGGGCACTGTGGGAATTGTAGTCCCGGGGCCGGGAGGGCCGCGCACCCTTCGGCGAGACGGCGGCGCCCACCGCGCTGCCGCCGCCGCCGCCGCCGCCGCCGCCGTCGCCGTCGCCGTCCTCGGCCGGGCGGGGCCGGGCCGGGCCGGCGGGGCGGGGCGGGGCGGGGCGGGCGGCGGGGGTGCGCCAGCCCGTGGCTCTGCGCGGCGGGGGGGCGGCGGGGCCGCCGGCTGCGGGCGGTGGCGGCGACGGCGACGGCGGCGGCGGCGGCGGCGGCGGCGGCGGCGGCTGAAGGGCAACGGCGGCGATGGGCGCTGTGGGGTGAGTGACCGGGCCGGGGGCAGTGCTGGGGGGAGCGGCGGGGCAAGAGGGGGGCAGCGATGGGGCGGGAGATGGGGTACTGGGGGGGCAATACGGGGTACTGGGGGCACTGGGAGGCGGTACTGGGGGCACTGGGAGGGAATATCGGGGCGCTGGGGGGGCAGGAAGTAAAGGTCTGGGGGCACTGGGGCAGGAGATGCGATGATGGGGGGCACTGGAGAGCAGCGCTGGGGCACTGGGGGGGCAGGGGAGCAGTACTGGGAGCACTGGGAGGGAGTATCGGGGCACTGGGGGGGCAGGAGATGAAGCTCTGGGGGCACCGGGGCAGGAGATGCAATGATGGGGGGCACTGGGGAGCAGTGCAGGGGCAGTGGGGGGCAGTGGTGGGGCAGGAGTGCAGTACTGGGGGGCAGGAGTGCAGTACTGGGGGCACTGGGGGGCTGTGCTGGTGTCACTGGGGGGGCCGGAGGTGAAGCTCTGGGGGCACTGGGGCAGGAGATGCCGTGATGGGGGGCACGGGAGAGCAGTGCTGGAGCAATGGGGGGGGGGCCAGGAAAGCAGTACTGAGGGCACTGGGGGAGGAGGGAGGCAGTACTGGGGGCACTGAGAAGCAGTACTGGGAGCACTGGGGGGCAGTACTGGGGCACTGGGGGGACAGGAGGTGAAGCTCTGGGGGCACTGGAGCAGGAGATGCGGTGATGGGGGGTACTGGGGAGCAGTACTGGGACAGTAGGGCGGTACTGGGAGCACTGGGGGACAGTGAGGGGGCAGGAGGGCAGTACTGGGGGCACTGGGGGGCAGTGGCGGTCAGGAGGGCAGTACTGGAGGGCAGTGGGGGGGAAGGAGCGCAGTACTGGGGGCACTGGGGGGCAGTGGGGCAGTACTGGGTGGAAGGAGCTGAAGCTCTGGGGGCACTGGGGCAGGAGATGGGGGGGCACTGGGAGGGCAATACTGGGGCTCTGGGGGTCCTGGGGGGGCAGCACTGGGAGGGGCAGTGCTGGGGACGACCCCAGTGCCCCCCCAGTGCCCTGGGGAGGAAGGGCAGAGGCGGGTGATGGGGGAGGACTTTGCAGAGGGGAGCGGGAGCCCCGGGGAGGGGGGTTGGGGTGCTGGGCACCCCGCTGCAGGGGGTCGGACGCTGGGGCAGCTGGAGGGGTCTGTCGTACCCGAGGGACAGGGCTGGGGGGCTGGGGGCAGGCTGCCATGCTTGGGCCAGGGGGGCACGGGGAGGTCTGCAGGGCAGGGAGGGCTGCGGGGGCCAGGCGGCGAGGGCAGCGGGCCGGCGTGCCGCTGGAAGGAAGGCTTCCTTGTCTGGGAGGACGCCGGCCGGCCGGCGGGAGCCGGAGCAGGGGAGGGGAAGAGCACCCGGGATCCTTTTGCTGCGATGCTGCGTGCCGTGGCAGCGGAGAGGGATGCAGGCATCTTTGTAGGGAGAGCAGCGCCGAACAGAGATGCTGCCGAGAAGCCGAGCAGGCCCCTGATGCTGATGTTGTCATCTGTGTCTCTGTTATGTATTATTTCCAGCTGATTGGTAAAGATGGAAAGAGGGAGAGGAGGAGGAGGAGGAGGAGGAAGGAACCTGGGAGGCTCTGGCCTGCACAGGAGTATTTATTCCCAGTCCCAGCAGCAGTACCATTACCCGGCCTCCTCCCAGGGGGGCTGCATGGAGATCCAGGAGCTGGCCTCCAAGAGGGTGGACATCCAGAAAAAGCGATTTTATCTGGATGTGAAACAGAGCTCCCGAGGCCGCTTCTTGAAGATCGCCGAGGTCTGGATAGGAAGAGGCAGGCAGGACAATATCAGGAAAAGCAAGCTGACGCTCTCCTTGTCCGTGGCCGCCGAGCTGAAGGACTGCCTGGGGGACTTCATCGAGCACTACGCCCACCTGGGCCTGAAAGGCGGCCACGGTCACCGGCTCGAGCACAGCAATGGCAAAGAGCAGCATCCCCGGCGGCGACAGCAGCACCCGCCGCCTTCGCCTCCGGTGTCTGTCGGCTCCGAAGAGCACCCTCACAGCGTCCTCAAAACGGAGTACATCGAGAGGGACAACAGAAAGTATTACCTGGACCTGAAGGAGAATCAACGAGGGCGCTTCTTGCGGATTAGACAAACCATGAGTAGGGGACCCGGCATGATGGGTTATTTTGGCCACAGCTTGGGACAGGAGCAGACGATCGTCCTTCCAGCACAAGGGATGATTGAGTTCAGGGATGCTTTGGTCCAGCTGATCGAAGAATACGGCGAGGGGGACATAGAGGATCGCCAGGGGGGAGGCGATGAGCCCCCGGAGCTCCCCGAGGGCACCTCCTTCCGAGTGGACAACAAGCGCTTCTACTTCGACGTGGGATCCAACAGGTACGGCATTTTCCTGAAGGTAAGTGAGGTGAGGCCGCCCTACCGTAACACCATCACGGTTCCATACAAAGCATGGACACGGTTTGGGGAAAATTTTATCAAGTACGAAGAAGAGATGAGGAGAATTTACAACAGCCATAAAGAAAAGAGAATGGATGCCAGAGGGGACAGTGGTGAAGAGCAAGAGGGTCTCGAATAGAGTGCATTGGACTGGCCGTCTGGCAAAATAACAAAACAAGCGGAAATTGGTGAGAGGGACTGACCTATAGTAATTTCAAGTCGCCCCATTTTTTTGTAAAGTCCTTTCCCGGTAGTTCTTGCTAACTCCAGTCCGTAATGTTTATAGGAGTCTGGTTATCACGTTCAATTACGCCCAAAACATCTCCGTATGTCTTATGAAAGTACCAACCTCCCAAGTCCGTATGAGTCAGCTGCTTCGAGTGTTGAAGACTATGGAAGTACGCGTATCAGCACAAAAAAAAATCCGGCACTCTGACCTTTAAATAGTCTAGATAAGGCTCGTCTTGCACTTCAACGTGATACAAAAAAAAAAAAACCAAAACCAAACCTCATGCTGAAATGTATCGGTTTCTGCTTATGACGGGTTTTCCGGGACTCAATTCTGCCTGTACTCGGTCAAAAGGCTGAGCAGCGTAGCCGTAGGGCATTTACGACCAAAATCGACTTCGTATAAGTTGCTGGTATGTGTGTAAGGAGAGGTAGAAGTTTTAAAATCGGTGTCTGCTGGCTATTGAGTTTGAAACGATATTCTGTGTGGGTAAAACCTCGATAACTGGTCAGACCTCTATAACGTGCTGGTGAAGAGCGGAAAATTTGTTATTCATTTCGTAGTTTTGTGCTGACCGAATAACCTGAGTATCCCAGGATAGTGAAGCTCTACTCGAGTGCTAAGCCTTCTGAATTAATGGCAACGAATAATAACTCCACTCCTCATCTACGTGTTCTACCCGTGCGAGGCTGGCGATTTTTTTTATTTTTAATGCATTTGTCCGAAATTTCAAAAGGTATTTTTGTATTAGGGGTGTTATGGGTTCCAACAGGCGGCTGCGGAGTGGGTATTCGGAGACGGAGGGACTGCCGCGACTGAGGCTCCCGGCTTCTCTCCCGAACGTGAGATTAATGCGGTCGTGATGTTACCCGTGTGAGGAAAACACCCGGGCGTTTTTCTCCTCCCGCTGCGAGAAAGACCTTTGGGGGGTTTGGTGCACCATTGGATTCGTATAAAAAGGCATCTTTCTCATACTTACCCGTAGCGCGTTTCGGAAGCCGTGGTTAACGCCGTGTCGGGTTTTCTGTCGTGTTGATTTTACAGGTGGTGTTGTTAGGAGATAGTATCCGTGCCCTGCCATCACCCCCTTCCCACCCGCTCAGAGCTGGGGCTGGCGTCACGCCATTCGATTCCCGATCGCCTGCCACCAGGTTTCGATGTCGTCCCGCTAAAGTCTCTGTAACGTCGATTTTACATCTCACGATATAAACTCTTGGCCTGGAGGGAAAATGTGTACAATTACCTGTGTAGGAGGTTGACGGAAGATTTTGGAAATTCTTTGTCATTTCTTAAAACATAAATACTTATAATGTAAGGGGCTCTTCCAGCCTTTGGACGACCAGCTCCTTCCCCTCTGAAACCAGCGGGAATTTGATTGAGCTCCAGGTACTTTCAATAATGTGTTGCCCAACTTTAAGATTTTTTTGAAGTAGGCATTACTGTGTCTAATCAGATATTTATAATCGTTTGAATCGTTTTTTTACAGACTGGCCTAGTGTGCACGTGGACCAGCTATTTTTCCATGCAACCACTACATGTTTGGGGTTTTTTTTAATCTGTTGACAAACGTATTTATCTCCAAGCAGACCGTTCGTAGCTCTGAGTCTGGACCCACCTGCACGCTGCACGGCCACGCTCAATCCGAATGCTATTACCTGTCAACGTCATTAACCATAATGAGCAAAGTTGGGAAGGCAGGGGTGGGAACCGAGAGGATAATCTGGACTTTAGTTTGAGTACTAAAACTAGTCGATCTGTTTTAACGTTTAAAAAAAAAAAAAAAAAAAGAAAAAAGAAAAAAAAATAAAAGCTTGCACCAAAGTCACCAAAGAACCTTTAGGAAAATGTTACGGTTGTGACAAGAAGTAAGAAAGTTAATTTCACTGTTTTAGGTGATTCCCCCTTTAGGTAAAACCGCACACAGCAGTTACAGCAACTAAGCCTTTGGCTTAGTGTCCAAAATTCCCATCCATTTCTGCGTAGATTGCTCTTTCAGGTACTTTTTCACTCTGGGCGAGATGTTCTCGCTCCACCACTTGAACAGCTAGTGGACGGTGATGAATCAGCTGGGGGTTAAACGGGGTACTGGTTCATCATCGCTCTTAGGGCTTTGGTCCCAATGGTTTTAACAGGTCAATTAAAAAACAAAAACAAAACCAACATTAAAATAACTCTACATCCTATTACTGATGTGAAAACAGAATTTAGTGAATGAGTCCTTGATGCGTACGTTAGCGTATCGCTGACTGCTGCTGCCCGTCACAGTGCCTGGAGTAAAAAATTAACTGATATTCCAACAAACCGGAGCTATGAATGTACAAACTTTTTACTCTCTCCTTCCCATTTCTCCGTGGCATTCCTCCCCTACGAGCTTGACATCTCCCTGTCCCAGCCTACCTTTGCCTCAAGGGATTGTAAAAGCTCCTACGTTGGAATTTGCCCGAGTGACCGCGTGTGTTGTAAGTGATCATGCCTTCCCTGTGTTCCTGTAGCGTTGGTGAGGAAAATACTTGCAACGGGAAAAGCGATTGGAAAGGGATATTTTCTTCACCGTTTTAAAAGAAAAAAAGATGTGAAATGGCTTTCCCTATTGCTGCCCATTTTTTTAAAAAAAAACTTTATCTTTTGTTAATGAATTGGCCTTCCGATAGCGTTAGTTTATTGTAAATATCACCCAGGAATTCAGCGTCTGCTGGCTACCGGGTCGGGCTCGGTTCTGGCACGCCGGTATCCCGTCGGATCCACGAACGCGTTTACTCCCCCGGCGCGCGATGCACCTTAGTGTCCGAAACTGGATCGGGATCTTCACGTTCATAGCCGATCGCCCATGGGTAAACCACTAGCCACGGGTTTCCACTGCAATGGAAAGCACCGATGCTTGCCGATCTTGTCGTTGGAGGGTAGTACAGACTCACTCGAAATGTAGCAATGCAAGACTTGAACGGTGAGATTGGAAACGGGTTCCTTGTTATTTTTGGCAGCGCGTCTTCGGCTTCCGAGAGCGGCGATAACGCGGGCTGCTCGCGTGCGGAAGGGCCCGTCGAGATGCTCGGGAACGCCGAATCCCTAGTGCGTTTTAAATGTCCGTTCCTGATGCCCTGAAACTGCCACATCCCTTAAACTTGAGAAAACACAAGCTTATTTGCACTAGAAAGAACGGCCAAAAACAATCCTTAGGAGGACAGGGTGAAGAGCACCAGTCTGAACCTCTTTTTCTCATGAGAGAATTTCCTATTCGAGCCCTCACCTCTGTTTCAAAATTGTATGGTCCCGGCAGAAAGTCTGTCAGTTCAATAATTAAATCGTAATGCACTTTATATTGTGTAAATAATACTAGGAGCACATTTCTGCTCCCGCTCTGGTAAGGGGATGCTTCGGTAACGTAGTCTAATGCTGAAAGAAGCCGTCTCCTTCATGCACGTGTCTGTTAGAGACCTATCGTACTTGCTTGGTCCAGCTCCGCTCGTATGTTAGAGGACAGGCGCTATATTGAGGATCCTCTCAAACCACCGAGAGTAGGATGGTTTTTTGTTTGGTTTTTTTTTTTAAGTTGCGATTTGCAGAGCTGCTGAGCATCCTCAGCTCCGCCGTCGCCGCGGCTCCTCGCCCCTTCTGCAAATCCGGCCCTCGACGTTGCTGCCGAGGCTTAAAACCAAGCTTTTCACATATAGTCTTGACAAAGCCGAGTCCAGCAGCTGCCTCGTGCTTGGCTTTCCCCGCTGCTGGCGCAGAAGCTGGGGCGGTCCCTAAAAAGTTTATCCCGGGTGGAGGGGCTGTCTGGCAGCTGGAGGGGTGTTGGGTTGAGTTCAGCCCATCGAGCCGGCTTTCCCGGTAAAGTACGGAGGCAGGGGCGTGCTAACGAAGGATCGGGAAGCGTTTTGCACTGATGTGGTGAGGGTGACCCGCCGGGCGCTCCGGAGGGGATGGCAAAACCCGCCGTCGCGGGTTCGTCGCGTCAAGTCTGGATGACGGACTTTACCCAGCAAGAAGCTGCAGCGGTTATTGGTAATCTACTCGTCGTCATAAGTGTTTCTTATCTGTATCCGATATATACAAATTCATATTCACATATAGGCATTAATATATTTATGTGAGTATATCGTAGCCTGTAGTAGCTCGTAGCGAAATAATCTTATTTATCTGAAGTACGCAGTCTAAAGAGGGGGCGGTTCTCTCCTACTACCGGTCTGGATAAACGCGTTATTTCACCGAGAGCTGGTTGCGTGCTCTTTGTCACGGCCCTTGTAAGATTTCTGCTTTTCAGCGCTCTCATCCCTTAGGATTTCGGCAAGGCTGCAAGGGGAAATGTAGTCAAAAGAAAGCAAAACCCTTCCTTGGAGGCGGCGCTGAGTTGAGGTGAGAGCTGTAAGGAAGAGGCGGCTGCAGGTACTGCCGGCCACGTTGTGTTTCAATGCCATTTTACAACCCCTGGCTCTGCAAATCTGTACTACCGTGCTCATAAAATCCCAAGTAGAAGTATTAAAAACCCGTCCTTTATACAAAAAAAAAAAAAGCAAGCAATTACCAAAATCAGTGTCAGCACACTTTTGTTCTGCTAAAAATGTCGTAGTCTAATGATTGCATCATTTTTTTTTCCCTATGGCCTATTGAAGTGACCTAAACTTACAGGGAAGGGAATTGGTAGTGGTTAGGAAGCCTACTGCTCGCTTGACTTGCAGCCCTTTTATCCAAGCATAGTAATTGTTCTAGCAGAAAAAGGTTTATTATTGTGTATTTTTATTGGGCAGATTTTGCACCAGGTCGAAAATTAATTAATAAGCAGTTTTAGTTCCATGGCATTCCTACTTTTGCTCTACATACAGTATATATATACAATTTCTAAAATAGTTCTTAAAGAAAAGTATGCGTTCCGTTTAATTTTCTATGCTGCTTCCTCCAAAATTAAAATGCCCTTTATTTTTAACTACTTAACGTGTTGTGATGTCTAAAATTCACCTTTCCCCTCCTACCCCTCCATTCCTTTCACGTAAAGGTTGTAATTGAAAGAAAGAGTTTATCCACGTAAGTGTGGAAATAAAGGCTACGCTTAACGGATCATAACCTACTTGCATAAACCCGAGCGAGGCTGTTGCCCCACGGCCTTTGCCAAAACAAATCGTCCCTCCAGTGTTGATCCTGCCGGCGGGAACGCTGCCATTGGGGAGCAAAGCTTATCCGGCGTATCCCAGATTTCCCAAAGGACCGGGAGAGCTTCATACGTCGCCACAGGCGCCCGGCAGGCTGGGACCGTCGACCTTGTCCCCTTGGTTGGGCGTGTTGGTGGTGGCTTGAGGTGGCAGCAGGTTTAAGCCATCCTCCTCGTACGCGCGGACGATGCCGTATATACAAGTTGTTTCCTGGCTGTAGGCCATCCTCTCCGTGGGGCGGTGGGTTTATCATCTTTACATTATTAATGCTAGCGTGGTGATGTCTTCTGTTGACCGCCCCCCGTCCTTTCACTTTCATCTGGAGTCATTAAAATTTCATTGCGTAGATGCAAAAACAAGGAAATTTGAGCATCTGGAGAAAAAAGATTCACCCGTTGGGCTTTTTTCTTCTCTGTAGAAGTGAAACCTGTGGTTCATGTGAAGGGTCTTGGTCACCCTCCGTGTCCTACACGCTAGCAGTTCGTTATGGCTTAGCCCGTCGTCACTGCGAAATCACGGCTGCGGACGCTTATGGGTGATCCGGTCTTGCCTGAAAATGGCTGAATTCTGTCATGATCACAGGAAAAAAGCCCCAGCCAGGGGACAAGGTGCTTCTGGACTCGGGTGTTTTGGGAAAAGCTAAAGCCAGTTCTTTCGCCGCTCTGTTTTTCCAAAATCTGCAGAAGCTTTCATGAGCTGACACCGATTTTTCTTCCTAATGTTTTGTCACGCCCCCTTGTACCTCCATAAGGGCAACAGTATTCTAAAGCAGTGAGGTAAAATAAAATATCAGGAACTTCTGATAGATGACATGGATTAAAAATTGCTTTTCCAGAAATGTCAAAGTATAAATTGAGGTTTTAGAAGCCAGACGTCATTCTGGCGTTTCTGTGGTGGATGTAATTAGATCGTTCCTTCCACACGCCGAGGCGTCACGTGAAATGTGAACCCGCGGCCTTGGGGCTCTCTTAGGTACGTTAACGTCTAGAAAGGTGTACGCTGGATGTACCTTCTGGCCTTTTCATCCTTGTTGGACGTGTTTTGTGTTTGTACTGTGTCCAGGGGTACTGGCCTAGCCTTGAGTTGCCTGGCCGCCACCCCAATAAAACCATCATTAACGATTTGCGAATTCATCTTCCTAATTGATAGGCTACCTCGAAACGCTTGGAGTGGCACGTGGAAATTGCTAGCCTTGTACAGAGTAGCTGCCATGAATAAAAAAAAGACATACTCCGTCTTTTAGGTGTTTCAGACCCATCCTACGTACCAGTATTCAACAGGGAAGGACAACGGCTCCTGCCTTGGAGTTGTTGGCTGGAAACGAAGCCGGTCAGATGGGTTTCTTAACCACGGTGGGGGAAATCCATCCCGCAGGCAGAAGTTTGCGTCCTGCTGTTTCTTCGCCTTGATCATTTGCCTCGCGGAGATTAATTGGAGGAAAAGATCGCCCTTCGTGTCGGTTGCTGGAAGACAGCTAAAGGTAAGGCTCTCTGCCCAGCCCCGCTAAGCACAGCGCTGATAGAACATCCGTGAATTTATATGTGTGACACCCAAATTAACATGGGGAGAAGGGAAAGAGGAATATTAAATATATATATGCATATACATATTAAAAATAGTAATTTTTTTCCTGTTTCCAATAGGTCCTTCCCTTTTAAGATGTTAAAATGTTAGCTGTCGTCTTTTCTGTTTTCTGTATCAGAGATGTTCAACGTGCAATACAAGCAGGGAGATAGATTTCACAAGCAATATCAACGTACTCTACTACTAACATTAAATCTTTACACTACGAATCGCGTGCAATAGAATCTGCATTTCAAAACAGCGGAGAGTACGTGGGATAAAAGACACGGGTTAACCTCAGGCTCTTACAAGTATTCCCATCTGGTGGTTGTTCTGAGCACGCTGTTGGCACGATGCGGAGGGAGAGGGGGAGTAAGAGCAGAGATAAGCGCTTCCCACTGAGGCAGAGGAACGAAAAGGCAGGAGGGGGCGGAGGGAAGCGAGGACAAGATTCGTGCTCCAGGGAATCGCAGAGCATGACGGTGGTTTTATCTGCGGTAGGAGGAATAGGCGGTGGCACCGTCGGCGCTGGGGTCCCGCGGGGCCGGGGAAGGAGGCAGAGAGCCTGCATCCTAACGCTCCTCTCGAGGACCGGGGTGCGTCTCTTTGGCTGGGTCTCCTTCCCCTTTGGGGCACATCTGTCCGGCAGTAACTCGCTCTGCAAGTGTCGCGTCTTGCTGACAAACCCATCGGGGCCAAGCGGGTCCGACGGATGGAGTTATTGCTTTTGCAGCTTGCTTTTTAAGGCTCAAGCGGCTTGGCTCTTACTGTGCTGGGAGGCTTGCCCAGGAATACCTGCAGAAGCTTAGGGGAGCATGCAAGCGTCGGTGGCCCGTAAGGTTTGCTCGCGCCATCCCAATTTATGGATGCTCACGTGTGCTTTTCACCGGAGCCTTGCTTCGCACGCTGCTCCGGGAACTGGCCGGGGCTGTGTGACGGAGGGTTATGTTATCGACGGGGCAGCTGCTCTTTTCCATTGCAGAAAAAAGGTGTCGGTGAAGGCTGCAGGGCATCAGAGGGAAAGAAAGCGGCTTTCAAGAAACAAACTCCGTGCCTGTCTTTGCAGAGGGGTTTGTGTCATTTTTAACAAGACTCTTTGCAGATGATCACCGCTTTTATCGCCTTTGTTTTCCTGGGCACCGGCGCTGGTACCCTGAGGTCTGATGTACAGAAGCGGTCGGTGTTAACAGCTGCTGAAAGCTGTGCTTTGAATGAGTGAAGTGCTGTAATAACTGGGAGGACTCTGGAAAAGCTGTCGGTATCTCCAGCTGGGCCTCCTGATGATGGAGACTGGATCACTTTGGCTTTATTCTGCCTGTGCCTATGTTCCCCACCGATAAAACGGGGTGAATGATACTTCCCTACCTCAAAAGGGGTGTGATAAAGATGAGTTCCTTTGGTGCTAGAGTTTTTGTGATGATCTGATGCAGATCAATACTGACGATCTCTGAAAGCAAAATAAGAAGAAATTCGGTGTGAAATGTGCTATGTAGATAAGTATGCAGTGCTTGGAAAGTATGCGTAGGTAAGGCTTGGATTGCATACAGAACGATGAATGAAGAAGAAGCCTATGTGCTAGAGGAGGAGGGAAAGTTGTAAGAGATTGCGTAATTAAGCTCTCTACGCGTATGTCCAAAGCAGTCGGAATTAAGGTTACTCAGATAATCCTTAGCTCTGGCACTTTCTGACCTTGGATTGCTCGGTTTTCCAACTTTGTTTTTTTCCTCCACTGTTTCGTACGAAGCCATATCGGCGTACTGTTCAATAACACCGGGTTGTTCAATAGATTTGGGTTTTCAGTCCTGAAAGGAGCCTTGCAAGAACTCCTCTACCTCCAACTTCCCTTCCAAGAAGGAGGAAAGACCAAAGGAGTCTAAAGGCGAGGAGGACGAGAGGACGTGGCCTAAGATGTGTTACAGTAGGAGAACATCAGACGTGGTTCCCCGTTCAGAGGTGGGACTAGCTAAACCCGACCCGTTCCTCACACCGGTTTTCAGCTGGGCTGGTGCTCAGTAGTCTGCAGAAAGTTACAAAGGAATAACCTACCTGACCCTAAATTTAAATTTGCAAGTACGAGGGTGCCTCTAACAGTACGTTTCAGGCTCCACACAGCAAAAAACATCTATATTTTTCCCAAGTTGAACAACCTGGGAAAAATCTGCTCTTTTAAATCTCCAGTGATGGTATTCCCAGCCTCCCTCCCCAAGCTGTTTGAGTGGTTCGCTTTCCGATAACTTTTCCTGCTGTCCAGCCCATGTGTCCCTTGCTTCCATCTTATTCTATCGCTTTTTGCCTTACAGGCCACGCTCTCGAGAAGAGTTATGGAAACAGTTTGTTCCCTTCCTTGCTGCAGCTCTTTTATATCATTAAAGACGGTTGTCAGGTCTCTTCTGCATAAGCAAATACAAAGCCTTCCACCAAGGGTAATTTTTAGCCCTCATCATGTTCTTGTTGCTTTCTGATGAGTCCATCTTTTTCTTGAATCCAGAATTACAGAATCCAAAACTAGGAGAGGTATTTTCATTGCGATCTTACCAGCTTCAAGTGGAAAGATTGCAAACGATACAAGGTTTTGTACACCCAGTATGCTGGTTTTTTGCAACAGCATACTTGCTGCCTCCAGACCAGTTTGTAACTCTGCATCCTCCCAGCTCTTCTTTGGTAGAGCCGCTACCAAGGCAGTCGTTTCTCACTCCCTGCCGGTACTGTGGTTCTTGCCCTTCTTTGGAAAATCCAGACTATTAAAATACCAGAGTGCACATTTTCCACAAAGCTTTGCAATAGAAGTCTTTTCTGTATGTGGCGGAGCAGCAGAACGCCATCTATCATTCATGCCTCTGCTTATTCCTGAATTGGACATAGAAAAAATAGCCCGTCAACAGGCATTCTCCTAAATATTAAATATTCTTCTAAATACTAAATATTATGACGCTTTCCCCATCTTCACTATAGAAGCAGTAACTCTAGCACTGACAAGATAAGTGTTTAAAACCAAACGTAAAGAATGCAGTTCGTGACAACATAAGCTCCCAGTGCCAATTTGTTTGGAAATACAGGCTTTCCCTCGTGTTCCCAAATCTCCAAGGATTGTTACAGAAAAGCGTATTTTTGTCATGCAATAATGTGAATAGTCACCAAAATATTTACATGAACTTTGCTAGCTTTAACTAAGTTTTTGTCGGAATTGGCCCTCCTCTCTGCTCATTCTGCCTCTCCCATTGCCTCTCCTACCGTCGTCGTTCGTGCTCACGCTCCGTCTTTCCCTCCTCTGACATCTATGAGCTTTCTGATTTTCTGCAGCGTTACTCCGGCATTGCTGTTACTCGTCTCTTACAAATTGGGATCTCAAAGCAAAACCGGCCAGCCCTTCAATGTCAGTTTTTCATTCTCTTTCCAGCAGTAAAATGCTCCATAGAGGAAGAGCTCATTCTGCTTTGTACAGAGTCAGAGCATCAGGTCGTCATCGGGACCTGGAAAAAAAAAATCCCCAAGTGAGCAAGACACTCAGCATCGGCATTCAGTCCCGGGTGACTGTCTTCCACGGGGATATCCCTCCTTCCTCCAGATAAGTTTTAAGCCCCTCTATTGATTTCCAAGGTGGGGAGGCTACACGTGATGCCGCTCAGAAAGCCTTTCAGCTCCCTTGTCTTAATGCGGTTGTGTCGCCGTCGGCTTCCTGACCGCGCTGCGAGCAGTGCCCACCCAGCCGTGCCAGATAACTGCCTGAAGAACCCTGGGTTTTTTGGTTTTTTTTTTTCCAACTCCCAGAAGCTTCAGCTGCGCGGCAAGTTAATTGGATTTTCCTTAGTAACATTTTTATTGCGAGGAGAGCTGACAGTTTTGTGTAGGTATAACTAGAGAGAAGTTCCTCCTGTTCCATGCAGGTTCTCACACAGCTCTATAATCACTTGGCACGTATATCCGAGCGCCTTCCAGAAGTGCATTTAAGCATATGACTAACATCTGTCAAGCAGCAGTTGCTCTTTCTTCCCTCCTCTTCCTAGGGGAAAGGCTGAATGTGCCAATGCAGTCCTGGTATTTTTAACATAAATTAATTATCCCCGCTGTTCTGCATTAATGCCGTATAGGGCGAGCTGGAGCACATCGTGTGCTGGCAGCAGCAGACCCCGATGGCTTCGCAGCACGGGAGCAAACCAGAGGGCTCGCGGGGGGCAAAGTCTGGCGTTTGCATCGCTCCTGACGCTTCCCTCTGTATCTGGCATTGAACAGGAGTTGTTTTGTCTCCGGAATTGCCCCTTCGACCGCTGCCGCTGTGCAAATTGTCATCTTTGCTTTGAGCGTAGCGTGGAAGAGTTTGCCCTGCTGCTGCATGGTTGGGAATTACCTGATGTACAAAGACCGTCTCTCCTCCGGGAAGCGCGCAGGGGGAATGTCAGGCCAGAGGCAGCAGGGAGGTTCAGGCAGAGGAGAGGTGACGGAGCAGTACTTTGGATTAAATGAAACTCAGTGTGCAGTCAACAGATGTATTTCTGTTCGGGATGCATTCCCGATAGCTGCTTTTTCTTTTCTTCCAGCTTTTCGAACGCTCCCAAGATCTTTATAGCGCTGACCGGCACAGATATTTGCAAGGGAACTGAGCTGCCTCCGAGGACAGTCTCTTTGCCGAGACGCCAATGAACTCTGAAGAGAGTTTGAAAACTGTAGCGTTGTGCCGGTACCACTTTTAAGAGAGTTTTTCCCAGCTAGGCATCGCAGCGGGGATGAGCAGAGGCCGTTGACAGCCAAGAACAGAGGGCAAGGCTTTGATTCAGTTCTTTGCGGTAGTATTTATTCTAGATCCTATAACTCGGTTAACGCGTGCCGAACGCTTTTCTTCTCTCTTCGCCTTTCGTGGCGGGTGCAGGATTATACTGGTGTGCCTGTCCCTAGTGGTTAGTCCTCCAATCCGGGAGGGATTTTGGGGCAGACTGCTGCGTTTCGCTGAGCTCCGATGCTTTTGCAAATTCACAACAGTAAATGCCAGGGGAAGAACTAAACCCAAGGGCCAGCCCTAAAACTTTGTTTAACTAAACCATTTATGTGTTTCTAGCTTCTAAATGAACTCTGGCAAGGGGATTTTGTCAACTGGTGTAATTTATCACGTCCATCTCCCACCCCAATCATCAAAAATTATTTTCCTTTCAAGTCTTTTAAAGCTGTAGTGTATCTCCTGTTGATGTGATCGCTTTCCTTTCTCTCTGTGATACAAAAGGGTTTGTTGGACCCTTCCCAAAGTTGTGTGCACATCACTGTAGTTAGTGGTGAAGTATTTTAATTTAAGCATTTTTACTAATCCCCCCCTATCCTGGTAAAATTAGGGAAAGGGTTTTTTGGCTCAGACGTTTACTTATAAAGCTGAGCATAGGCACCGTGTTTCACGAGGCGAACCAAACCTTATACCTCTTATCTCAGAGCATATCCTTTAAACTGGCATTTTATTTCTTGCTCGGTCTGGTTGCAAAACATCAAGGTTGCTAAAGCAGCATGGGTAGCAACTCTTGTAGATGTTTATATGGCTCAACATATAGGGACATTTTCCTCTCATTTTGCTCTCAGGGCCTGGTCCTGGTTGTGCTGTTCCTTTTCCCAGTTTGACCACTGAGAGTATTTATCAGTCCGGTTCATGTCTCTTGGGCGACCTGGCTCGAGATCGCTACATCGGCTTTTCCTTCGGAAGTTCACCACCTATTTTTAAAGCCCTTGCTTATGAACCTTTCTGGAAATGTTGTGCAAAGCCCAAACGTGCCTCAGTTTCCTCCATCCCCATGCGTTTGCTAACTGCTGCAGCCGATGTAGGACAAAAAGACGCGTAGCTGGTTATATTTTTCCCAGGCAGTCGTTCTCCTCTGTCTGTTGTGCTATGCTTTGGCCTTAACCGTTCCAGGGACCAAAGGCATCGTGTTCTGCAGCTCTCATCTGCTTCTGCAGCCGTTGCACGGACGGTGGGGCTTTGGGAGATGTTAACGCTAGGTTGAGGCAGGTTCTTGTGAGGCTTGGGGTGATGCTGCAGCAAAGGAGTCGTTATTTAACCATACAGCCATTCATTCCCTCTGTGATCATTCTCATGTCGAGCGGGGTTGCATGAACCAGTTACCTGGGGCAGATTTGATCACGCGCTTATCGTAGGGTAGCTGCTTCCTCCGAACAGCTAGCGTGCAACATCTCGCTTGTAGACAATGTATGACAGCTTCCCCAGGGACGAGCTTTACTGCGTCTGCTACAAGTATTGCTCTGAGCTTAGACTCTTGCTTCTCGCCGCAACTCGATGCTGTGCCTGGATCCTTTGTTATGTGTCACCTTAATTTTGTTTCTTTGAACGCAGAAGTAGGCTGCGGTCTGGAAGTATGCGCCTTGAGCTGAGCGTTGCCAGGATTTCATCCTCCTCGGGACATTTAAATTGGTTGCAGAATAATTAGAGTCGCTTTTTTTTGCGTGCTTAACAGCAAGGCACTTCCACATCAGTTTGGGAATCGACCCAAGGGTTTGATGTGGGTTAGTAAATTCAGGTACGTGGGATGAGCAGACCCACAGCAAAGTAGGTACGAAGATGTTGAGATAAGAGTTGTGCCTTTGCCGAGTCTCCCGTCTACTCTCTTACGGTTCCAGTTGCTGCAGTGGGTGACGATGCAGGGAGCCACCAGGACCAGGGGCCATCAGAGCCTGCACGTGGGACCTGGGTCAAAGTGGCAAGAGAGACCTGAGCTAGGCAAGGGACCACCGCTCGCGTATATTGTATATCACAGTATAACTACAAGGGGAAGCGTAAACAGCTTTATCCTGGGTACCACAGGAGCCCAACTATTTTAGCCTTTCTTTTCTGCCTCGTGGGACTTTGAACTCTTGCCTGGTGCTCGAGTAAGGCAGCCGCTGTGGAGAGCGTATGGACGTTTCTGTCCTGGGATTGGCGTGTGCCGGCATGCAGTCCGCACGTAAGCTTGCTGCATCCCGGCCCCTGCGCTCGGTAACAGCATTTTCTGCTTACGCCAGCACAGTCGTCCCTCAGCGCTGTCGGAGGTGACCCTTTGAGTTAACAAGTGCTAAGCTCCTTCTAGCGATCTTATTAAAAAAAAAAAAAGAAGAAAAAAAAAAGGAGAAGAGGGAGGTGCTGGAGTCACCCGATGAACGTTTTCACAGATGCTGTCAGCTTTTAACTGTGGGTTATCTTGGTGAAGGCATATTACAGAGACGTTTCTTTTAAAAACAGCTTAAAACTAGCAGTTTATTTGGCAGTGCATGTTTTGTGCTGACACGTGTTCATCCCCAAGAAAACCCACAATCCCGAGCGTTAAGGCAGAGGTGGTGCCCACTTACTCCTCCCTGCAGCAGCAAACTGCAGTTTAACCTGTTGCTTTTCCCACCTCTTTGCTGCTCTTAGGAGACACCCCCTGAAGTAGGGACAACCTCCCTAAATGTGCTTATCCCTTTTTAGACAACCCACAGCCTCACAATGTTTCAACAGCAGCCCACGGTTTTTGAAAGCTTCTTGCCATTGCCGAGATGATCCGAGAACGGGAAGGGACTGCAACTCCAAACCTGGCAAAGATGCGGTCGCTTTGGCTGGCTGACCTATAAAGGAGAAGAGGACACCGCCAAAGTATTTCTGCAAGCCCCCTGAAAGAGGAACAGAAAGTTAGAGGAGCAAGCTCTTGAGACTTGAGCCAAGAGGTAAGAGTGAAGACTGAGCCACAGCTTGGACTTTGCGGGCTGTTTTGGAGAGCATGGCGGCTCTCTGGGGTGGACTGGTCTACCACCCGTGTCGTTTGTCTCCGAACCTCCTCCTGAGACAGGCTCTGAAGCGTGCTCCTGCAGAGAGATGCAGCCTTCTCAGCCCCTCTGTGCCACAGGAGGAGAAAAATGAAGCACCAACTGGAAGATCCTCTTATCTTCCTCACCTTCTCAGGCTCTCCGCAAAACGAAGTTCCTCCTCCTCCTCCACACAGCGGCCCCTGAGCTGTTGCAATAAGCCCCAGAGCTGCTCTCTGTGCTTGTTCAAAACCTACACCGACCTCTTCCTCTCGGCGAGGCTGCAGATGCTGTGCAAAAGAGAACAAGCAAGAAGCTAAGACATGGGTATTTTTCGCTTGCCTCAGCCTAAACACCAGCCTCCTCCAGGCTTTCAGTCTTCCAAGAGCTTCCCACCTTTCTAGCCAAGCCGTTCGTTTTCTAGAAGAAGAAGAATCAGTAGGTTTGTGCTAGCAATAGCTGGAGTCCTCTTTTACTAGTGAAGGCATTTTCTCCCTCTCCTTTGAATTTTCCATGAATACAGAAACTAATGTGAAGTAAGAGTTGTAATTTCGGGAAAGGGGAGATCGGAACAGAGTGTTCCTCTGGATAGGGTTTGATGCAATTTGAAGCTGCTTGTAGAAGATTGGCTGGAAGGTAAACTGATTTGGGCTAAAAAAGCTGGTGCTGTTAAACTGTGTTAGTGATTCTTTAGTAGATGGTCCAAAATAGCTTTTTCATGACCTCTGACGTCTAGGGAAGATAACCGTATTTTTGATCTTAGATTGAAGGTGTAATTCGTGCTGGAAGAAACTTACGTTCTTTAGAAACCATCTCAGCATGGCATTTACTGTCAAAAGCATTGCATGGAAACTTAAAGAAAACAAACCAAAAATCACACATCTGAATCAACACCAGGCGAGCGTTTGCAGAGCGTTGTCGCGGAGCTAGCTAACCATGCTGAATTCGGGTTATATACAAGTCGTAATCCGCCTTTCTGCCTTCACGGTGATGCAAAATTTCCGGTAAGCACCTGTGTACCGCGGGAAGGGGTTGCGATTAGATGAGCAAGGAGCTCCTGTATTTGCAGCACCCTGCTTTGCACCTAGGCTCGATCCGTTGACTGTAGAGGTGTCGTCCCCCCAACAGAAATCAGTCCCCTCCAATCTTTCTGTGTTGTGTCACTGCTGTGGCACCCGTGGTAGATGCCGAGGTGGGTGTTGAGTTGGAGGGGTGCGTTTTGAGGGCAGTACTTGATCACCAGCTGTTGTCTAGGATGCTGTGGCTTTTTGTACAGCAGAAAAAAGATGATTTCTGGTTGAATTTCAAGCTAGGGGGCTGTTTTCTGCCAACCTACCCCCGCTGCCGTTTCAACTGTACATTATTCGCTTTTTCTTTCCACTGGTCCCGTTACGCACCGCTCAACAGCTGCTGCATTTAATCCCAGAAGCTGTAGTTGGTAGCGAGCAAAGTGATCTCCATATAACCTCTGTCGTACTCATAAGTGTGCATTATGAAGCTTAACCAATGGTAATAAAATGTTTTGCTTTCAACATGCGGTCCCTGCGGTCCAATGTTCCCGTCTTCAGGCACCGTCATTACAGCAGGGCGATGTATTGGAGTTATTCTGCTGCCCCTCAGGAACGCGTCTCGTAATGCTGGACGCAGGCATCATCGACGTCTAGCAACGCGTGTGGATACCCGGCGAGGAGAGATGGAGAAAACCGGGCAGAGCTCTTTCTGCGGTAGCGAGTTGGTGGTGGTGGCATCCCCAGGTAGAAGCGGCCGCTGTAGTCGTGAGGTCCCCGTGAATAAATTTGTCACGTACACGTTGCTCCCCTGGACGCGTTTGCTCTTTGATGCAGGCTGTATCTCGATGGTCAAGGAAAAACTGCTGCAACGGGAGGACTCGCCGAGGCGCTTGGTGTCTTGCTTGGCTGTGACCCAAAGGTGCAGGTTCACGTCTCCATGCCGTAGTCTCGCAGTGCAATCTTGCGTTAGGGACTCTTCAGGGACTACAGTGGTACGTGGGGGACCAGAAACAGATTGCATGCCTGCTACTTGGGGGTTTTTCATCCCTTTCACAACTACTCTGCGGGTTCGTGGTTTTATACATCGGTTTTTTCTTTCCCGCATAAAAAAAGGGCATTTTTCTGTCATCCTGCGCGATGGATATTTTTGTGCGGGGGGCAAAAGACGCTTCTCGGCCACGTTTAAGTAACCATACAAAATACAGAAAGTCTGCATTTGGAATTTCATTGCGCTGTACACATCATTGATGCTTTTATTGAAAGCATCTTTTCAGATATAAATAATTTAAAGGTTGTATGATTTGCCTTCTCTAAACCGAAAGCATGAATTTCAAAGCAGGGATCTCCAAGCATCATTTCTGTGGTACGGTGGGTTGTATTAGCCCTACAGCTGGTATTTGTTGAACAGGACACAGTTTCCCATACTTGAAGTTTATAAGGTTTAGTTTCAAAGCAGAATTTCCCAGGCAGAGCACCCCCAGAACGGTAGCAGTATCTATCTGAATATACAGCTTTTTCAGGCAACGATAACACAGCCTTTTTCAGGAGATTGCCATTTTGTAAATAAGCTGCTTCTTGAGCAGCACAGCTAGGACTACAAAAGATGGATGATTATTTCTTCCCGGAATTGGTCTTCCGCTGCAGGATCTGGTTTTTGTTGCGATAATTAGCATAGAATTAAAAATGGCCCCGCATCATCAGTTCGCATTATGCCTCTGATACCAAGCGATCTGGGATCGCGTTTTACTCGGCAATAGGCTATGTCTGGGAATCGCTTTATTCACCGCTGAAAATCAGCATTTAATTGTGGCGCACAGATATCTGCAGGCTTCGACGCGGCAAAAGCCTCCGCCTCCAAAAATAAAACCTTGCTTGTAATAAACTTTCAAATGAGTTGTCTTCTGGAGACTGGAAAAGTTGCCAAGAATATTTAGATTAAAATCTAGCACACCGGCTGAAGCAGGATTTTACGAATGCCTTTAAAATCCAGAGCTCAGGCTGAAAGTGAGGTCACAGGCTAGCACACAACCTTTCATCCCAGAAAACCTGGAGTAGCTTTTCTTTTTAAAAATCTAACAGGGTCGCCAGTCCAGGTGGAGGCAAAATTGCAAGGAGTCTCAGACGTGGCCAACGGTGTGTCCTGAGGACAAACTAAAGCAGCAAAAGTACAACACGATGTGAAAATTCCTTGTGAGAGCAGTGCAGGGAATTACTGTGCAATTTCATGCAGCGTCCTAGCGTTAGATTTATTATCCGCTTCCAAAGCATCTGCCAAAAATCCTTACGATCAGAAGAGAGGAAAGAACATGTTATAAAAAGACCTGGAAAAGGAGCAATTTTGGTACGGGAGTTTTCAGGCTGGTAAAGTTTCCGTACATACAATGTTTGGGTTTGGTCTCAACATTGAGGTCAACGGTACTTAAACCGAATGTTATCCCAGCGCCTACGTATAGCAAATGATGATATATGCCAGTCTTGCAAGATCAGGCTTGAATATGGTTCTGCAAGATGCTTCTTTGCCGAGCATAGCGCTCAATGATTGCTTTTAATCCCGCAAAACTCCACCATCATTTCCGAAAAAGCCGTGGTGTGCGAGCTGGCACGCTTCTCCCCCGTAGCGCTCGCTCTCCTTCGCTGATGGACTTGTTCCTCCCTGGGTGGCAGGGTCGTGGCGCTTGTCTACTGCCCTTCTCCACCTCCCACGCCTTTTCCAGGCTCCTTTCTTCCCAGTTATATGTCTGCAAAGGTGGATCTACATCCACAGCCCCTGGATGCGCGACCTTGCTTTTTGCTTGTTTAAATGCAGTGGCAGTAGTGGAAATAAGTGACCCGCGTTTGTAACTCTTTTTTTTTGTCCCCTGGGGTATTAGTGTTACCTGCTTCTGAAAAAACATCTCCCTAGTGCTTGCTCACTGGTTAGGATAAGGAAGCATACGCAACGTACCCTGCCAACTCCAGCGAGCCAATACTTCTGTTCTAAAAAGAGCTTTCTCCACAAAAAAGATGCGTACCGGGCTCAGACGCACCAGATGCTGGACAGCCAGATGTTGCCTTGTACAACACTTGGCAGAGTTGACGGCGATGCATGCGGGGCCTGGGGAGCCACTTATGCTGTTCGGTGACCTTTTTTTGGGGTGCCTGCTGAAACGTAGTGAGAATTGAAGGTCTGGTTTCCCCTTTTTCACTTGCCACTTTCATTTTGGGAGAAAACACCCTGTTTTTGCAAGCACTGAGCTCCCGAGGTAAGGAAGGGCACTGCTGGAGCATGTCCCAGCTTGCAAGGAGCCGCTTCCAGCCCAGGGTGAGGACTGGGACCAGCGTCGATCTTAGCGGGGAGAGTTCCCGCACCCTGTTTCCAGTGAGCGGAGTCGTTGCTTTTCCAGCACGAGTATAAAGGTAGGGTTGGGCTTGCAGCTCGACGCGAGGGAACAAAAAAGCAGATGTCAGCAGCTGGAACAGGCGATGGGGGGAGTCGGTGGGAAGCGCGTGTTTAAAGAGAGAAAGGGGAAGTGCCCGGCGTCCGTCGGGATGAATCCTTCTTTTCCAGCCTCTTTCCAGGAGCGTGCTGATCCAAAGACCTTCTCTGGAGCGTTTTCCTTCATGAAAATGAAGACGGGCCGTTAGGAACGTCAGTGTTTACTAGACTGCCTTCATTGTCTTGTTCTTACATTAATTGTCCTTTGACTGGTAGGGTGGTTAAGAGAAAAAAGCCAGCTTAATGCATAGTCAGAAAGCTAAAAACACAAAAAAGCAAACCACAAACAAATAGGTAAATAGGCTAACTGTAAGATAGCGTGTAAAAGGAGGCAGTCTGCGGCGCGACTCCTCTGTAAAGTGCATGATAAGCGTCGGCGAAGCTTGTTGCAGACACTGGGCAGGCTTTCCAGGGTTGCTTTTGCTAGACTTTGAGTATCACAGTTGCAAAGACTCGTAAATGTTCTGAGAGACTCTTGGTTTTGGGGTGGTTTTTTTTTTCGTAAGCTGTGACCACTTGCTTTCTGAATGGGTTTGTAGCGATGGAGTTAATGGAGCTGTTCTTTATCGTAACCTAAAAGGTGTCAGTCGTTCGCTCGTATGTGTTCACAGGCTGAGCCGTAGCATTATGCATCTCTCCGCGATGGTGTGATTTGAAGCACTTTTGGTGTGGCATGTGCAGTTGCAGTGCTGTCTGTTTTTAATTTCACCCCTAGCTATCCCCCGCGTTCTACCCGTGTTTCGGAGACCGAACCAAACCGACTTTGAAACTAGCACTTTAAGTACTAGTAGTCACTTTGCTTCTGACTATATTGAGCACTGCACTTTTGTAAGTACTATTAGCACTGAGTTTTGAACTGTTTATTTTCCCCAGTCTATTTAGCCTCTTAGGCGCGGTGTTAATTACTTAGGGGCCATCAGAAGATAATTTCGAGGTGTACGTGACCACTGTCTGGTGCCTGACTTCCATTACATATCCATTAGCGACTTTATAAATTAGGGAACTAAACCCATCCAAGCTTATTTTACACAACAGAATGAACATCTAAATCACTGACATGCAGGTAGACGTGGTTGTTGTAAACTTTGAGGTCATCCAGAGACCCAAGCGCATGGCTTTTAAAAACACCAAAGATACGGGAGAAGTCTCAAAAGGGATCGGGATGGTGCAAGATTGTCTACTTTACACTTGGAATTGAGTGGACCGCAGGACGCAAAGCAGACCCGGAGTGAGAAGCGTAGAGCAGACGCTCGTGTTTTCGGTACGAGACCCCGGTCTGCGTTAGCAGGGTGAGTCCGTGGGACAGCGAAGTTAAAACCAGTCTGAGATGCTGGTATCAAGAAAGACTGCGCTCAAGCCATTGCAATAAAAGCCATCATTGTGCCTGTACTGAAAGTGCTGTTGAGATTGATTGTGGGCTTAAACTACAAAAGGTATTTTTAAGTAAAAAGACTTACAGATGATTTAGAAGATGGAGCATAATAACCATGGGGTTTGCTGTTGAATTTGAAAAGCGGTGTCAGGAGCTGATCGGGTCTCGTGTTAGGAGGCAGTTCAGATGCGCATCGCTATTCCTATTAAATTACTGTGGTATTTCAGTACGGACGGTCAGGGACCAGAGCTCCCTTGCCAGCAAGAAATCGGTAGAGTTTGTAGTAAACATAGTCATACATCTCCAGGATTTGAAATGGGATGATGATCCCTGGGATGCAGAGTAATCCGGGTTCTGATGTCCCAAACCGTCCACTCTCAACCACCTGATGGTGTTTTGCTTCTTCAAAAGCCCTCGTGGGTTTTCCATAGCAGCAAATAAATCACTATGGTTGCAAGAGTGCTGCCTTTCCTTCACGCTGGGGTACCCGCGCCCGGGACTCCTGCTTATCCTTGTTGACGAGCCGATAGTCGATCCAAGTCCTTCTCTGGCAATACTCCTCGATGGGAGTTTCTCCCCGGGGACACTTGATGGATAAACCCCACCATTACAGCATGATCAGTTTGAATGGAGAGAAGCGAATTAGGTCTTCTCCTTCACTGCTAGCAAGCGGACATGAAGGAAATAACCTTCAGCCACAAAAAAATTAGGTGAATTGGGTTTGCTTGTTGCCGCAGATGAAGTATTTTTCTTGACCAGCTCCAGTTTTGGTGGCTGGTTTTGCCTGGGTTCAATTCAAGCTTCCTTCTTTGATAGACCTTCATGGGTTTGGGTATTCAGTGGGAATTGAGGGTGATTAAAAACCACAAACCTTGAGCAGCCCGAAGTATTATGGTTTTATATCCTCTATCGTTGGATTTAAAAATGGAAATGTAAATAGAATCCAGATTTTTCTTTTTTTTTTTTTTTAATTTCTCCACCCTGCCAAATTAACCCTGCAAATCTAGCTTTAAAGAAATAGCGCCTGGAGATGTCGCTGCTATATCCGAGCCCCCCAAAACGATAGCGGCCGAGAGGACAGCCTCTTCAGAAGGTACCTCGGTGACTCAGAGCCTCCATCCCGCTCGCTGTCACGAGGATATAGGTGAACCCTTTGGAAAATTCACCCCCCCAGCGAGCTCACTGGTCTCCTTGAGACCTTGGAAACTGAGCTTGTGAGAAAGGGGGACGTGGAATAGGCCTTTTTTTTTAATTGTGTTCCCCCACAAATGTAGTTTTTTGCCCCTTCGAGTTGGCATCTCGTCCTTCGGGAAGGTAAAAGTAAGTGTTTTCTCCTGCACGGCACACGTGAGGCCCGAATGCAAAGCCTAGCACAGCACCTCTCGCTTCGGAAGGACCTTTTAGGCGGAAGAAAGCTCTTGTAGGGACTTTTAGTTGTTTGGGTTTTAAGATAGCTCATGGGAAGCGCGTCGTAACGACACACAGGCGATCTGTTACCAACCTTTTCTTTTTCTCCACGAGAGACTTTTTAATTTGCTTCGGTAGTTTAGAGTTCGTTTCCTTGGAAGTCTTTTTGGACCCGTGCAAACGCCCTTGAAATGAGTCAAGTGTTTTAAACAAAAATTGTGCGTTGCGGGAAGCAGTCTCAAAATGCGCACACACCCATGCACCTATCCGCGTGTACGTGCATGCGTGTATGTGCGTGTATACATATAGATGGATATATTATTTCCCCAACTGTTCCTTTTTTTGGGGGGTTGGTTTGTTTTTTGGGTTTGTTTCCCCCCCACCTTCCAGGATATTAACCAAAAGGTGTTTTAAAGTCATGGCATGAAAACTCCTAAATGTAAATCTGAGTACCTTGTGATGCTAATTAACAGGTTTTTCGGAAAATTTATGTGATGCTTAATATTTTTCTTAGGAAGTTTTGTTTAATGTTAGATCATTGTTCTGGAGGATGTTGGTCCTACTGGCATTAAACTACTGGAAATAAAATGCATGTGTTACAAGTGTAGAAACGGTGAAGAATTAAGTGTGAACTTACTGTACGATACTGATTCTGTCTTCAAACAATCTGTTTTGCTGTTCAATAGTTGACATATGGAAATGCCAATGTACTGTAATTTAGCACTTTTCCAATGGACCCTGTTCTCACTACGCCCGAGGAAAGAAGTGGGGTTTGGCTTTGGGGCCGTCTGGGCTCGACCTCTGGACCCTTTCTGCGTGTTTTGGCACCAGAATTGGCCAGGGAAAACTCAAATTTGCGGTTTTCTCATCGGTTCGGCAGCTGGCGCGGGGCAGAGGGGCGGTGGCTCTCCGTTTCCCTGGCCAAACCAGGACAATTTGGGTGAAGACCTTGCTACGGGTGGATGGACTGGCGGCATCCCGGTCCCCCAGCGCATCCCCCCGGGAGTCAGGCCGGGAACGGGCTGTCTGAGCTGGGGTGGGACGGAGGCGCGTCTGAAAAGCAGCCGAAGCAATCCGCAGACCCTAAAATTAAAAGATAGAAGGGTTAAACTACCAGCCACCTCCCTCCGGCCCAAAGCCTCCTCTCCTAGTGTTAACAGGGTGCAAAGTGTTACTTGTCATGTACTGTACTGAAAGGGTTAATTGATCAGTGGCTGTATTGTACTGTATGAAAACTCATGAATTGCCTTGTATTGTTTCTAATGGACTGTACCATGTCTCCCCACCGCCCGTTCCCAGCCTGTCCCCGGGTTTTCCAACCGACGCATGTTATCAGTTAGGTCCTCCAAACTCTCTGGTGCTAACTCTTCCGTATCCGATGGTGCTTCTGCGGATGCTAACTGACGACATGCCGATCCAGAGCTTGAAGTTCACAACGTCTTTCTTTGTCTGTTTGTATGAAGTCGACACACACACACGCTCACGAAAAAAAGAAAAAAATACGATAAACTTGAATTTGTTTCAAAGCATCATTGACAATCTAATGTTTTCTATGTCTGCTTTTATTTGGGATGGCTTTTCTAGAAAGCAGCGCGCCAGCACCTTCGCACCGGGAGGGGATTTCGTCCAGTTCACGCCGCGGGAGCTCCTCTGGCATCCGAGGCGAGCTGCTCCCTCACTGGCTTTTCAGGCTCGGCCACGGAAGGTCGATCCATCGGGAGCCAGCGAGGAAGAGGAGGTGCAGGTGCCTTCAAAGATGCCCCATCCTAAAAAGCAGCCGGCATCCCCGTGACCGCCCCGTCCGTACGGAGGTGGTAGGTGGGCACTGAGGGTCTCAGAGGGGATGAACCTGCCCCTTGCTTTGTGGTAAAAATCGGCTTTTTATGAGAACGGAGGCAGAAAATTGGAGTCAAGGGGAGCCGGAGCTCCCAAAAGCACCTCCATCTCCTCCCGGCATCGCTCATCTCCGCTGCCAGAGGTTTTGCAGGTGACGCCCACCTCGGATGGCGTGAACAGACCCATCCCCTCCCAACCCCCCCCCCAACGCGAGCTGCTTTTTGGACAAAATAAAATCTGACTATATTTTATATCGATTTGAAAACAAAGTCTGATATTTACCCCTGTTCTCAACTGAATTTGCATATTGTTGTTTGCCACGATACTTGTTCTGTCTTAAAATAAATTTGCTTACTTGTGTAGTCTTAACTGTCTGCTCTGATTCTTGTAATCGGATTTATCGCCGCTCCAAGGTGCCTGCACGGCAGCTCTCCTTTGGGCGCTTCCCATGAAGGCGAGAAGGAAATCTGTCTGCCCGGGAGGGGAAATCATTTCAGCCAAGACTCAGACTATAAATGTTTCTCTCTCGGTTATCTCACATTCATCTCCCCGGGGCTTTTCAATTTGAGGTCCTTTCATCATCAGAGCCTTCTATCCGGTAAGTGCGCGACAGAGGAACGGCCGTGCTTCAGCCCGCTTAATTTAAGAGATTAAATTGTTGCTAACGCGTTTCTTGAGGATAAGCCATTTCCGATGGCAGTATTTTGCATTTGAGAATGAAGGGATTTATGGCTATGAGCTCGCTGAAAGCAATGAGCAGCCGAAAGCTGCGGGCATCGGCATCTAACGCCGGTTCGATATTACAGCGCATTGCGTTAGCGGGAAGTTGGCGTCAGTCGCCGGAGACATCGCGGCGGAAGGCAGTGCCCTCAAAAGGCTGGAAAACTGATTTGCACATGCGTTTCCAGGGACGTAATCAAATCAGCCAGCGGGTTCAATAAAAGGAATAAGCAAATATTCCAGATTTGCATGCATTTGGAAACAAAACCTGTTGCAACACTTTAAGGTTTTGAGGGTTTTTTTTTTTCCAAAAAAAAAGCTATTTTTGGATTGAAACGGTTGCAGGCTGCTGCAGGAGGGTATTTTATATTCCCTTAAAGACCTATCTGTATCTAAGGGGAACATTTCAGGGGAGCTCATGCGAGGGCTTGGGCTGTCACCGTTCCTTCCCGTCAGAAACTGTCGCTGTGCATCTATTATGGCCACGGAGTCCATTTTCTGTGATTTATCCCCCTCTCCAGGCACCGTCTCCCCTCTCTTTGCCTCTTCCCTCCCCTCTGACCTCTCTCCGGCTTTTTTTCTCAGTTTGTCATGGTTTTGTAGATGTTTCCTGCTGCTCCTCACAGTCCAAGCAGCGCTGCCTACAGTGATGGATGCCAGCAAGGGAAGGAGGGACCAGAGGTGAATCCCGTGGGGAGAAGCTGGGAACAAGAAGCCTGGCTTTGTGGAGGGTGCCGTCAGGTACGTCTGCCTTCCATCCTCAGCAAAAATGCGGCGTCTGCACCCCAAAACGCTCCTTTGTCTCCTTTTAGCCTCAAATCGGGGGGCGGCAGGCTCCGCTCGGTCCCCGGGAGCGCTGAGCGGCGCCACCAGGAGCTGTTAGTTTCCAGGGTAGAAGAACTCCCTGCAATGAAAGTTGCAGCAGGGGAAATTTGGATGGGCCCGAATAGGCAAAAAAAAAAAAGGGAAATTCAAGTAGCTCCTTTTTCCTCCATGGGTTTTATTCCCCCAAGCAAGGATGGCTACTAGAAGCCACGCAGGGACTCTAGTCCGAGGACGTGTCCCGGTTTGTGCGCCCTCAGCTGCCTACAGAAGAAAGGACTTTACTGATTTATTTATTTTTTCACTGTGTGTGGGTTTTTTTCCCTCTCTAAAATGCAGGTGTACTGTTAGGAATACTCTTTGGGAAGCAGCGGATAAGCCCAGGCGGTGGTGGCAGTAAGTAATTATTTCTGATTTGGGTTCGCTTGCGTTTTGTATCACACCCTAAAAGACCAAGTTTCAGTGGAAAAATCACAGAAATAAGAAAGCAAGGGCACCCAATGAGCGGTTTAATGTTACAGAGCCAGCATTTATTTTTTTTTTCGTGGCATTTTATGCCACTTTCACCAGCATTGCCTTTTCAGCAGGTTTTAGCGCAGAAATTATTAGATTTTAGAGAAGGCAGTGGAAAAACCGCTTGCTAAATGCTGGAAAGTGCCAGGGGCCAGGGGCTGTCACCCGAGGGGGGATCTCCGGGCAAACGAGCCCCAAAAAAAGAGAGAAAACCAACCCAGCACCCCAAGCAAATCCCTTCTTTCTGGATGGGGAGGTGGGAGCCTGGAGCCCCCAAAAAATCAGAGCTGCCGCCTGCCCTGGCTCCTAATGGAGATGCTCTCTGCAAAGGCAGCCTTCACCGAGACTTGTGCATCCATGGCCCCAACGGCATCGTTCTTTAACCCTGAGCATATATTTTTGAAGCGGCTAAAAGCCTTGTTGGGAAAGGTAGAAAAATGTCTTTCGAAAAGGCCGCTGAGGAGAAAAAGAGCTGGCTTCTCTTTGAACTTGACCAGGAGGCCCTGCCCAAACCCAGTGAGGTCTGTCAGCTTAAAACTGGAAAACCCCGTAACGGGATGGACAAGAAACGCCAGGCTGCGGTGTCGAGTTGTGACGAAAGTCACGCCCAAGAAAATCCCGATTTCGCATCCCGATATTTGCTGCCCGGGAGAAATGCCAGAAGCAGCCCACCCTGCGGATCTCAGGAAGCTGCAGACGCTAATGGTGAGATGTAAGGAGCATTCTGAGACCCTGAAAACTTATTTTCAGATTTTGCAGGAGGAAGGTGTAAGCATCCTTTTGATTGCCGATGAGAAAAATAAGTTTTAGTGGTGAAGAAAGGCAGGCTTAGTATGAAACTGTTGAGACCCACATTGAGGTAGTCGTGATGTGTGAAACGGTTCGCTTCCTAAAGAATTCAATAGCAAAAAAAGTAGGGGCAGAAAGATTTCGGAGCTTATTGTGGTTTGATTTATCACTTCTCCCCGAGTTACTTCACTGCCAAGAGCAAATGGCTTCCTTCTCGTTACTGAAAGATCATTTGAGAGCCCTTGGGAAGAACAGTTGCATTGGCCATCTCCGGTAGCCAGCTAGACCACAACCACAACCCATTTATGGCATTGCTTGGACGTTTAAAGTAGGCCGCCAGGAAAGATTTGGGGAAAATGGCTCATATTGTGAGAATGCTGTGGACCATTGAGCACATGAAGTTTGTCCATGCCAGGGAAGAGCACTCGGACCTCTCGCTGCCCGTCCACCAAATGCTGAGGAACCGGAGGAAAATTTGCCGCTGTGAAATAAGGTGGACCGCGGCAGCCGAGGAGGCATCGGTGAGTCTCAGACCTCGGCATGCAACCTCACACTCCTCTCTCGCCTGCTGGGGAGCAGAGCTGCATGCCGTCTTCTGCACAGATAAAGCTTTACACGCTTCAACCGTCACATCAAAGCCATGTCCAGGGCAAGCTGTGCATCCTGACTCCCGTTTCTTAACCACGTCCTCCCTCTCAGTCCGCCTGGGGACCCCAGAGGACGTGGCCGGCAGTGATGACAGCGTGATCCGGAGGGAACCCCGCAGGTACGCTTCAAATTTGCAACACCCCCTCATTTTTTGCACAGCAGAGGATGTGCTGCGGGGCGCCCGCAGCACGCCCAGGCGGGTTTTCTCTCTGCCGGGCTGGCAGCCAACATCCAGATCGCAGCGTAGCGCCGCAGGCTCCTACCTTCATTAATTTTCTCTCAACGAGGCTTTTCAATTTTCCCTGCTGGGGAGTCTGCTGAACATCCCCCCGTTGCCGCCTGGCGAGCAATTCGGCAAGCTCAGTCCCTGCCGCTCCTTTGCGGGGAACTCCGCGCCTCTTCCCGAGAGCTCGCTCTTCCAGTCAACCACGTCGGGCTGCTCCGAGGACGGTCCCGGTTCGGGCTGCAACCGCCGTAGGCGCGAGGTTTTGCTGGTCCTTTGCTGACGCCGGGGAGAGGACCCGCCATCTCAGATCGATACCTAAAAAACCTCTCTAGTTCCTGATAAGCAGCCAAGAGAAAGATATGTATTCAAGCTTTCCATTTAGGCTTTTCCTATTAAGCGTTTTAATGGTGGTAAGGAATCAGTAAATAGAAACTTACCACCAAAGTGTGGATATATAAACGTATGTCTCCATATACAGGGATAGAAAGGGGTTGGCAAGTCGTTACCAGATAGTTGTTTCCAACCTAAAACTTAAGATAATAATCAACTTATTACGTAGCAAGTACATAACTAACTAGCCTAGCTAGCTTGCTAACAGCTAGTTAATGCTGTTCTCTGGTTTTGCTGCAAGCCTTGGGGTACGTGGTATTTCTCCCAGCAGGAGTGATGCGGGACTTCCATGTTAACAGACGACCTTCTCTCTGATTTTGTTTCCTCGTATTAAATGGTGAGGAAACCTTAAAAATTTGAAACACATAAATAAAAGTCACTCGGCGTGTGTTTTAACGCTGAACCGTACCCTCCTGAGATGCAGGACGTGCTTTTTTTGGTCATTTTGGACAAGCCACGGGATGGTTTTTACAGCAGGTGTCAGCGTCCCTTATGCTCTCGAAGGCACACGGCGCGTGCTGTCCTAGGGAAGCTCTCGGGTGGAAAGATTTATTGTCCGCTGCCACGCTGGAGGTTTTCCCTTATCCCAGGGCCATTAAGTTCTCTGCTGCAGTGCCACGAACGCGGGCAATTCGGTTAAAAATAACCTGCTGGAAAGAAATGAGCAAATAAAACGTCCGGGTGTATGCAAACGGTCCCTGACAGGCGTCTTTTCTGGGTACTGAAACGGCAAACGATGGGAAATCTTTAAGAGTAGCTACAAAATTGTATTTTATATATATATATATTGCTCCCTTTTACTTGGCTAAATGTATTTTTAGTGGGGAAGTTCGCTTCAGGGATGTGATGTTTTCAACCCTTTAATTTTCTCCTTCACCTCAGGGTGAAGCCCACAAGTCCGCCTCCTTTACCCAGCGGGGATTAAGGAAACGGTGACCAGTTTTGGCGTTGCCGGTAGAAGAACACTTGCACAGCCTGAGTAGGTCCTCAGTGATTCTCAGCTTTTCCATCATGAAAAAAAAAAAGACACTTCACTTATTTTATTCTGCTAAAAATCCCGGAAAAGTTTCCCACCGGTGATCTCCTAAAATTCCGATCCTCACTGCCTGGGCCAGGCAGTTGGAACCTGAGCATACCCAGCAGTCCAGACCTTAGCAATATAATAACTAGAGTTATTACATCATTATCACTATTCATTACTATTACACTCTGGTACAGAGGAGACAGTAAAGCAAGTCAAAACTTGCAGAAGGTCAAACGAAGAGCTGGGTATGCTGCAGTAGATAGAAATGTTCGCAGGTCAGTCACAATTTAGGGCAGACCGTGAGATGAATTGAGTACCAGACTGTAAGCAAATATGTTAATTTTTATTGTTAATGTGTACGTTAATGAATACCGTGCCGCGTTTGGTACGTCATGGTACGCGCGCTCCATTTTCGATCGCCCTTGTCCTCCCGGGTAGCCACGCCTGGCACCGTGGCGGCAGCAGCCAGCTGCAGAGAATGGAGCTGGCGTCTTAGAAGTCCCGGCAGAAGGAAAAAACAAAGAAAAATTCCCCCAAAACGCTGCCGTGATTTTAAAGTCAGACCAGCGCCCTTGTGCAAATCGGCGGATCGTTGAGAGCCTTGGATAAAACACTGAATTTGCGTTGGGCAGCAGAGCGTGGAAGCCATCCCAGCAGGAGACTGCGTCCACCCTGGCAGCGTGGAAGTTCCCCGCTTCAGGATTTCAGTGGGACGTGAAATCACGTTCGTGCTTTGTGTTGGCCTCTTACGGGGTGAAAGTCGCACCTACTTTCCGTGATTTCTTTCCGTTTGTACCGTGTTTCGGTCACTTTGGGTGGAATAGAGGGATGGTCTCCTGTCAAACAGCAGCAGCGAGACACCACACGTCATCGATATGCGCGCACGTAAATCCAAATGAAAACAGCAGCAGCCTCCTGAGTGACGGGCAGCGCTGGGTTAACGCTTGGACTTGATGATCTTAAAGGCCTTTTCCAACCCAAAGGACTCTGCGGTGGGCAGAGAGGGGGTGAGTGCCTGTCCTGACAAGGAGTTCGCCTCTTCCCGCCTCCCCCGGAGCCTCTCCCCGCCAGACCCGTAACGACATCGGCCCTGCAGGCCGGACCGACCCCCCGCCCGGTCACGTTAAACCCCGGAGGCGGTGACAGCGCGGCCCGGCCGGCGGCGAACGGAGCGGAGCGGGGCGGCGGCGGCGGCGGCCGCCTGACAGGAGGCGGCGACCGTTACGGCGAGGGGCGGGGCCCTGAGCGGGAGGCGGAAGTGCGGCGTGGGTGTGGCCGGAAGTGCGCAGGACCGGGCCCGGACGGGACGGGGGGGGGGGGCCGCCATTACGCGGAGCGGAGCAGGCCTCGCCTCCCGGTTGTTGCGCCGCCACTGTTAATCGGGCTCGGGCTTCGCGGGTCCCGAAAGCGACGGGGCCCTGCCCGGCCCCCGGCTCCCGGCCCGGTCCTACGCGGCGGCCATGGAGGAGAAGGGTTTCGCCAAGGAGCTGGATCAGTGGATCGAGCAGCTGAACGAGTGCCGGCAGCTGAGCGAGAGCCAGGTCCGCAGCCTCTGCGAGAAGGTGAGTGCGGGGCCCGGGGGGCCGGCTGGGCCCGGCTTCGCCTCCTCCCGAAGGCCCGGTGCTGGTAACGGGGGGCTGTGCCCCGGAGTTGCGGTTCCTCAGCCCCGCTGCTGGGGAGCGGCGGGCAGAGCCCCCCGAAAATGGCAGGGGGAGGGTGTGGGGTGCTGCGACGGGGAGACGGGTTTGCTTCTCCTCCCTCTGCTGCCTGCGAGACCGTGGTGCTGCCCGCGGTGTGGCTGACATCTGTAGATATCCGAGGAGATCTGAGGGAGCTGGGGGTGCTCAGCCTGGAGAAGAGGAGGCTGAGGGGAGCCCTCATCGCTCTCTGCAACTGCCTGAAAGGAGGCTGGAGCCGGGGGGGTCGGTCTCTTCTCCCCAGGAACAAGCGATAGGATGAGATGAAACAGTTTCAAGCTGCGCCAGGGCAGGTTTAGGTTGGATATTAGAAAAAATTTCTTCCCCGAAAGGGCTGTCAGGCCCTGGCCCAGGCTGCCCAGGGCAGGGGCTGAGTCCCCATCCCTGGAGGTATTTAAAAGCCGGGGAGATGTGGTGCTGAGGGACATGGTTTAGTGGTGGGCTTGGCAGCGTTGGGTCAACGCTTGGCCTTGATGATCTGAAAGGTCTTTTCCAACCTGAACGATTCCATGATTCTATGAAATTGGGAGTCCTCTTGTATACAGTAGCACTGTATTTCTGATATAAAAAATGCCACGGTTATAGGGTTTTTTTCACACACAACTGCCCTCAATAGTGTAGGTTTTACCTTTTGGCTTTGGGTTCATCTAAGTTGGCGGGGAGGCTCAGGGGTGGTGCGGGCAGGGAGAAATGTGTTCTGACTTTCAGGGGCCTCGCGCTGCACTTCTCCCTTGCGTCTCATAATGCGTAGTAGCCACATAGTAAAAAGTCAACCTTAAATCAATGAGGAAACCTTCTGACATCCAATGTGTAATCTAGGAAAGCAGAGGGGATAAGAGATGAGCTGTAGTGCTGACCTAAACAGAGGCTTACAAGCTGCTGAGGGAGACTAAAATAGAATGAGAAATGGTTGGATAAAGGATGCTGTCTGCTATTTCGGACTGTAGTTTGGACAGTCCTTTGGCAAATTCCTGTTTGGACTTGCTTAGTGTAGACTGTCAAGAGCCTTTTTTTTTTTTCCCCCCCATCAGGAGACCAACCTTTAGACTCGTGTTGGATTTTGTCTGACAAGTTAAATACCTCTGTGTGAATGCTCCCTCAATACTGCAATCTATCACTAAGTTAGGATTTTCTTTGGACTTGGCAAGATGGGACAATTGCAGAATTCAGGTGGTAACAAATGTCACAACAAAGGTTATTTTCTCTATTTGCTTCTTATCTCAGTGACCAGCAGAGACCATTGCTGCGCACCAGGCGGTCCAGGGAAGCTCCCAGCTTCCTTTTCTGGATGGACTGAAAATTATCAGGCGCAGAGGGTAGAGTAGTTAGTTTGGCGTTCCTTTAGCGTCATATTGCTGATGGTGAACTTGGCATTGTCATGCTGTTACCTGTGTGTCTTGCTCAGTTCTCTCAGAAGTGGAACGTGTTTTCTGATGCCTGTTCATGGCAACGCATTTTGGCCAGTGACGAAACATCTCGGTGCCAACTTCAGAAGACGCGGCTATTTCCTTTTGTCGGACCCTCGGTAGACCACCGCAGTGATAAGGTCTGAACAGTAGAAAGGGTCTGCGCTGCAACCTCGTAGTATGGCAGGGGCGCTCATCGGAAAGGTAGGAGCTGTTGGTTTGAATGCCACAGGCAGAGACTACGCAGGACTCCAGGCTCTGGCTTCCTGGCAAATGCTTTCACCAGTGGTCCTGACATCTAGCTAGCCCTCACCCAGCCTCTCTTATCTTCCCCCTGTTCCCTTTTCTTATCCCATTCTGGGGCTGTCCGTTTGCTTTTTGACTCTTTCTCCAGAGCGCCATCAGATCCGAGAGAGTGTGCGGTGAGAAGGGCTGATGCTGCAGCAGGGAGCGACAGCAGTGGCTTGAAGAGTAGATAGATCTTGATGAGTGAGTAATAGCTCCTTGTGGCTGTGCTGTCTCCTGCGCGAGGCCCAGCTAATAAGCCAAAAGAATTTATTAGCGTGATCTGTGCCCTGCTCCAAGCATTGCTGGTTGGGAACTGCTGTTCTAACCAGCAAGCTGTTACAGAAAACCATTTCCCTTCTTCTCCGACTGCGCCGTTAATTAAGGAGCTGTGACTGCTGTGTTTTGGGAAGCTGGAGGACAATGCCAGCAGATTGTGGCTGTACGTCAGGGCTCGCACAGTAAACGGGGAGAGCGGCGGCTCAGCGCGCCGCGTTGCAGCTGGAGGTGGAGACAGTGTTTGTCACCCAGATGACAGGTAGGAACGCGGAACCTGTGGTGCACGGCGCGAAATGTCATCTGTCACAGCACCTCGTTCTTCCAGCGTGCTGGTAACTGATCGAAACGACTTGGATATGAAGTAATTACTCTGCGATGCTCTTACTTGGCTTATTCTTAAGGTTTTGGGGAGTGGTTTTATCACCCAGCTGATAGTGGAAAGGAGCTTACAAAAACTTATGGGTGTGCGGGCTTGCTTTTGGCATGAAGCAGCCCTGCCAGAAAGCTGGTTTAGTTTGCTTCCATGAGATAATATTTGTAGAAACCCTTACCGACCTTGTCTCGCTTCTTAGCGCTCCCTTTTGTGTGACTAATTTATAAGAGGCCAAGCACAATAGTACCTCTTGCCTCAGGTTTAAATTTGTGGAAGAGTTCGGTAGTAAAAAAAGAAAAAGGTTTAAATCAAAATGCGGGGACAGAGGGGGAACAAAGAAACAAATCCTAGACTTGCCTGTCTGGGTCATTCTTGTTTTTAATTGCCGGCATAATGGGCAGTAATGAGGGAAAGATTGGGTATAGCTCGAGTTGATGAGGGTATGCCAAATTATTCTGCACTCTGAAAGTTCTTGAAATTTGCACCTGTAAAAATCACATTCTGTCTTCACCTGCCCAGTTACAACATCATTTTGGCAGCTAATCACTCTTGTATTCTTCATGCAGTTAATCAAGATGTCATGTCAAGACAGCATGAGAACACTTGTTTCCCGTTCTGCTGGTCTTTCAAATGGAATCTAGCTAAAATCATGCAGACATTTAAAGGATAATAGAAGGACAAACAATTATGATCGCTGCTGGAGCTTGTAGACACGAGAAATGTTCCAGCATGTTGGGGAAATGTGTGTCGGATGTCTTGCATCTCAAACTACTGCTCTTAACATCACGGGCTTAGACTTTTTTTATGGCAGAAGGTTGTTAAAACCTTTTTCTGCCTTCGTTCAACAGGCAGGGAAAAATCTGTAGAGTTCTGCCTTAGATTACGTCTGCACTTCATCGGAGGTGCTATGGCAGCTTTCTGTGCTGTTGCTAGCTTCGAAATTGTTAACTTGGGTACTGATAGCAGGGTAGTGCTGGCTGTATTGAACTGCCTTTGAATTTGCACAGGTTGTAACCTGTATTTTGGACAGCTAAAGTCAGGCTAAAAGGCCAAGAAGTTGGATTCATTTAACAGGAAGCGCTTCCACGTTTGAACATGGATACTTATGTTTTAAAGTTCAGGTCAGGTCAGCAGATTAATTCAGGTGCAGGTGAGGGAGTTGAGAGCCATCCTGCTTATCCCAGGGAAAAGGGTTTTTCACCAAGGTGATAAAATGGGATATGAAAGAAGGCTGTCTCTAAATTAAGCTAAATTAAGCGCAGGCAAGCAACCATCCATAACCGTCTCTCTCTTTGTAGCTTCTTTTTTTCTATCCTTGTTCTTTGGATGTGTAAGAAGGGTTACAGTCTTGTTGCTGTGAGCAGCTTGAGAGCTTTGTGTTGTGAAGTGGTGGGAGGAGAAGGATTCTAATCGCTAATGAAGACTTGCGTTTCTTGTACGGTTATTGTACGGTTATTGTGAACTGATTCTTCAAACCAAGCAGCAGGAGCCAGTTGGTGCTGTAGGGAGCATTGCTGTTACTGGCACGTACCTATGATGCTTCTGCCCTCCGAGGTCATTTCACCTAGGAATAATTTTAGGAGAATGAGTTAGCAAGCTCTTCTGCACTAATTGGTGAAATTAGCATGAGTGATGGAGCCAAGTAGCGTCCTGGATGCTGTTCAAACCGTGAAATTCCGAGCGTTGCACTGAGTCGTGGCCAGGAATATTTCACCTCTCCGGCGATGACGCTCACCCCAGGGTGTGCTGGCCCAGGTACCTCCAGGAGCACGTGTGCACCTTGACGGTCCCTGTCACTCCTGGGGCTCCGGGGTGTGCTCTGCTGCCTTGTTGGTGAAGGGCAGGACAGCTCCGTCGCTCGGGCTTCCGTCTCATTTGGGAGAATCTAGCTGGTTCTTGTTCAGGCCAAGCTCCTTGAGATTTTAATATCCTCAGCACAGTTGTTGACATAGTAGTTTGGTCTGTCGCAGCTGATGGAATGACGGTTCAGTTGAATTTTGATCAGAAACTCCGTGGCTGGCTTCTCTGATTCCTGAATTAAGAACCTCTACAGGTCAAACTGAGCTCGTGGTGCAGTAAATGCATCTTCCAGAAGGAGCTGAGTTTCTCTGCTCTCAAAGGATCTTGTATGCAAAGCAGGTGCTTGGGGTCTTTGGTTTTCTTTAGAGAAAGCACAACGCTGAAAATCAGCCTCCTGCTTGGATTGTAATCCCCTCACCCATGGAATCGTCCTACACAATTACCGTGGACAAATCTGATCAGCGTAATAGTTGATGTGGATTTGATTGTTAAGTCTCTCACAGAGGGATTAGTCTCCTGGTGATCCCAACGGTAGTCTCAAAGCCGGCGTAGCATCTCAGGTTTCGGAGCAGCGCGTGAGCGGTGTGTGTTCAAGCCCTGAGACTGCTCGGTTTCCTCTTGCGAGAACAGCACAGTAAATTATAGGGATTCTCCAGCCTCCCTCCGTGCGGATTGAGGACTGGGCAGCGGACGAGGTTGTGTTCCATCCTACAAAGGGGATCTACAGAATGTAAAACTGGGAAGGAGAGGGGAGTTGAGATGACGGGCAAGCTCACAGCCAACAAATAGTCTACTCTTCAAAGTAGTTTTGAGCACAGACATCGTAACTGTTGTGCTTAATGGAGGTTTATTTGATGAAAATACCTTAAAGCTGCTGCTTTTTATTCTGACCTGGATATGGTTTTCATTCAGAACAATTGGGACACATGCTTAGGAAGCTGATAACTTTAGTCATCGTTTTGTAAAACAAGGGTAGCGAAAATATGACTTCAAGTCATAGTTATTTAACAGCCTTCTTAAGTAAGTAAATGATGATAATGCAGGGCAGCTTACTTGCATCAGAGTTTTTTATCCTTGTTTTGTAATGGTGCTTTTCTTATTTCAAGTGATTTGACTTCAGCGTTAGCTCTGCGCAGCGAAATATGCAAGCAGAGCGCACTGGTTAGTTGCCGCTTTTCTGGGGTGTTTTTAATGATGCTTAAGATTTTAAAGATCTTGTTCTGCATTAGAAAGTCGCACGAGGGCACGCTTCTGTGGCCGGCTGAGCTCAGCTCCCAAGCCTGACTTGAACCAGCTCTGCCGCGTTAAAACGACAGACTTAATCTGTTCACGTGCACGTATGTTTGTCTACATAGTAAGCCAAAATGGTCTACACAGTAACAGCTGGTAGGCAGCTTAAGAAGCTGCTGCTCTTCAGCTGCTAGCTTCTCCTTTCTCACGAGAGGAAACTCCTAGATTCTCCTAGTACCAAAATTTCAGGACTTGGGCTGGCCCACCTACCTCGGATGCATTTAATGTGAGTATGTTTGCCCTATTGTTGCGCAAAAGGAGCTCTTCTGTGTTGCCTGTGCTGCTTTACCTGTACCTGTTCTCAGGCTGGGTGCGTGGGTTTTCTGGGCAGATCAGAGAGGTGGAGAGCGATGATGTGGTTGAGGCGCTGGTGAGTACGTATGGTATCTGTACGGTGTCCTGCATCTTTTCCTGGGAGGCTCGAAGTAAATGTATTTCTTCTTGCACATCTGGGAAGGGAACAGTGTGCGTGACACAAAAAGGCAGAAAATACCTCTCACCTTTTGTAGTTAAGTTAGCTCCAGCTTACAACGAAACCCCGTCTGTTGCTTTGTGTGAGTCAGAACACACTAGGCAGCTGTTTTGTGACTGTCTTTTATATTTGTTTCTCCCAGAGGGTAGAAGCTCTCAAAAGGTGCTTTTAAAGATACTTGAACGGAATTTGAGTACTGCTATTTTGCTCAAAGATGTAACACGTTCAGCAGTTTGCAGTCAGTTTAGGTAGATGCCACGTCATCGAGTCCATGCGCAGGACATGTCTTTGAGGATGAAGGTCACATCCCTCAGGTAACGTACCGTGCGAGGGGCACGCTGGATGCTGTCCAAGCTCTTGAGTGCTCGGGTTGTAGTTCTTCTTTCCAAATACGCGCTTTCCCTAAAAGAGGCAGGGCGACTAACGTTCGAATGTGAACACGGGCGTCCTCGAGGAGCCCACCGAGGGGGTCCTCGGTGAGCAGCTTCTTCCTGGGAGCAGCAGGTGGGAGCTACATCACCCTGAGCGAAGGGACTTGGCGAGGAATAGCCAGCTTGTCGCCTGCTGGTGACTGTTCAGCACTGGCCATCTTTCATCCCTTCTGTCCAGATCGGACTGAGCCTATCTGTGGGTGTTCTCTGTGCCTCAGATGTGCCTGAAGCGCCGATCTGCATCAGTTCATGGCAGCAAAACAAACATGATATTTGAGAATGATAATAAGATGATGCAGATAGGCTGCATTACATGGCTGTAATTAGCAGAGGAACTGCTGGGTGTAGAGGAAGAGATGAACAAATCCAGGGATGCCATCCCTGCATCTGTGGGCATTCCATTGCCAGCTGGGTACAGCCAGGGAAGCTGGTTGTGGCTCCATATGTTTAAATTGCCTCTAACTTTGCTTTTCCAGTTGCATGTGACCTGCCTTTAGAAGCTGTTAAACTGTTGTGCTTGGAAGAGGATTGGAAATCTGGCAGGCAAAAAGTGCCCTGGGCGAGAGAAGTGCCTTTTGCATATGCAGTGATGTTCTGTGCCAGGTTAGTAAAGTGAAGCTTAGGAATGCTTGTTTTCCTCGGTAGCGTAAGCCAGAAGAAGAAATCTGCCCCTCTGCAAGGGAAGTGGATTTGTTAGTTCCCGTGCGTTCTGGGAACGCGCAGAGGAGGTTCCTTTTCCTGACATATGGCTCCAATCGTCTCATACTCACCGCGATGCAATCCGAAAGCGCAGTACCTCCGGAGAGCTGGGGCAGCCCCGTCAACCCCCGGCACTAGCGTTCGCCTTGGTTATTGTTTGGCAGAGTAACAGAGCTCAGCTCATCTGTTGCCATAGTGGTTGCCCAGCGTTTCTGCCAGATGAGCCGTTTTGTCACATGCAGCCTTTCTTAGCATCATCTCTGCTCAGCGATCACACAGTGAGCTGGCTTTGTCGCTACGGAACGAACGCGCTGTTCGTAGTGCTGTTTCCATGGCACGGACCCGCTGCTGCGAAATTCGAGTCTTGGGAGAGCGCTTGAGGTTTGTTTATGGGTGTGCAGCAATGGGAGAAAGCTGAAGGGATCCCAGAGGAGGAAGGGAGCGAGGAGTAGCTGTCAGCGCCGGCAGAAGAGTTGTTCCAGCCCGCTGCTGTGCTGCCAGCAAAGGTGGCAACGCAAATGGTTCCACATGGCTGCGTGGGATTGAGAGCAATCCGTTGAGCAGCTGAGATGGTAGTCAGACTAAAACGTGGCAGGAGGGAGTCTGTGTGTAAGTGCATCCTTGCTATCCGAAGTCTAGGAGGTCGTAGTTTTCCTACTAGCGTAGGTATCAAATAATACGTAGCTTTACGTCTGCTTTTGCAAATCAAGTTGTTCAAAAAGCCGTAATAGTTTCCTGAGTGGCGTGCACTATCTCCTCTCGTATTTCTGCCCTTACAGCAGATGGCAGGAGTACTGATTAATCTCTGTTCATACAAGTTTCTCACTGAACTCTTGCTGACAGGACATGGGATGGCCTGCAACGCTGAGGGGACAGCTGTGGTTCTTGAGGTAAAAGCTTCTAGGTATCATGAAACTGAATAGCGCTTGACTTCGGCAGTCAGATTAGAGTGCTGTCATAGTTCACGCAGCTGAGATGAACAGACCTGAGCTGCGTTGAACACATAGATGAAGAAATCTGTCAAAATCTGTACGTTAAAAAAATCAGTTGTGCTTAAGAAGGTAAGGTCTGCCCACGGTGCTGATGATGCTTACTGGAATAGTGCTTCGTGTGGTCTGCGCTTGAGCAATGTTTGAAAGAAGCACAGGATTCGTGGGTGAACCCCAGCGGTGATGGAAGTCGTGTATCCAGCGCAAGTCTTGAAGTTCACACTGCTTCGTTTCAGGGGAGCCTGGGAGTTACCTTGTTCAGTTACTTCCTTGAATTTGTTTGTCCGTGCTTGTGGTACCTTAAGATCTTAATGACCTGGCCTCACAGTAGCAAACCTGCTTGTCTTTGTGCACAGGGATTTGTAAAACGCACTTTGTCTTTGCTTACCCAACAAACTCTTTTTCAGTGGTCAGCTTGAGCTACTGGAGTGAAATCGGGTTTCCAGTGCGAATGCAGTGGAACAACATGTGCACCTGCTCGTGGAGGAGCTTCCTACCTTTTTGTCCTAAATGTGTTTTTCTTGCTAGGCTAAAGAAATTCTTACAAAAGAATCGAATGTGCAAGAGGTACGTTGCCCCGTCACCGTCTGCGGGGATGTCCACGGTCAATTCCACGACCTTATGGAACTCTTTAGAATTGGTGGGAAATCGCCAGACACAAATTACCTGTTCATGGGAGACTACGTGGACAGAGGCTATTACTCGGTGGAAACGGTGACTCTTCTAGTAGCGTTGAAGGTATGGTTTGACAGCTTTTCTGCAGCAGCCTTGGGGAAAAACCACGCTTTCGGGGAGCTTTGAAAGAATTGCTCCTCTCATTGACGCTGCCGTTGGCTTGAGCTAGAGGGATGTAAATTGAAATGCATTAATGAACACGTGCTGTTGTATGACAGAGCTGAATGCTTGACTGCTATTTGAAATACTCTGTTACTATTTCTTTCCATATTGACGGTACAATTCTTGTGTTAAAGGAGAGTTTTCTCTGTCAATAGGTGCGTTACCCAGAACGCATTACAATACTGAGGGGCAATCACGAAAGCAGACAAATTACACAAGTGTATGGCTTTTATGACGAATGTCTGCGAAAGTATGGCAACGCCAACGTCTGGAAGTATTTCACAGATCTGTTTGATTATCTTCCACTTACAGCTCTAGTAGATGGCCAGGTAAGCCTTGATTAAGGAAAACGCTCCATTTCGTGGAGTTGTGCAGTCTGTATTGTCTGACCTCTACGTGAACAGTCTCAAAAAAGCTCCCTTAACTCGTGATCTGAATTTTTTTGAAGCCCGTGTACTTATTGTGGGTTTGGGGAAGAATTTAGTGATATGTTAATAGAAGTCAATGGTGCAGGAAGGCTTTTGATTCTGCTGCCGAAGGAATGGCAGGGTATTGCATGTGTGGGTCATTTCAAATGACTGCTCAACAAGAGGGGATCCCCTCATGATACATTAGATGTGAGCTGAGTTGTGGCTGTGAGGAAAGATATCCTTAAAACGGAAGGCATGGTGTTTTTGCTGTTGCTCTGATCTCTGTATGCAAGGTGCAGCCTTTTAGTTTTGTTTCCTTCTGCAGGAATTTAAATTTGGTTTCTCTGCCGCGAGGGTGAGATGGCTATAATTCTGAAAGAATGGTAACAGAGTTAAAAACAGCTATTTCTGAGATCAGTTTTCCCATAACAATATGCACTGAACGGATGGCTCTTTTTTTTTTCTCCGGAACAGATATTCTGTCTCCACGGTGGCCTCTCTCCATCCATAGATACGCTGGATCATATCAGGGCTCTGGACCGCCTGCAGGAAGTTCCACACGAGGTAACAGGAAAGGAAATGCATCATAAACTTAGCTGTCTGTTGGTGGAAAATGCAAATGTAGCCTCCCGGTGAAATCCATTTAAACAGTGAGACACACGGTTACACAGCAGATTATTGCTGTTCTAAGAGCTAGAGCAGATGAACATACATTTGGGCAAAACACACACAAGTCAATATGCTTTGATTACAGCAATCTACAAAAGCAGAGTTATGGGGTTTTCACAGATGTTTTTCACAGAATCACGGGATTTTTTGACTGTCACGCTGACTCCAAGAGTAATATTTGGTAGGGGAAGGTGTTCACTACCTTCAGCTTCATCACAGACTTGCTTGTGAACAGACAACCACCACGTGAAGCCATGCCGTGTCACCATCCTTCCTCCCCAGCCAATCCTTTTTTCTGTGGTGTTTCACCTTGTTCATCACTTTCTGGGGGGCTGAGATCAGGACTGAAGAAACCACCTTCCGAGCTCGCAGGGTAGCAAATGCCTCTTCTGTGTTGGAGTGGTTGGGGCTTACAAATGGTCTTGAATGTTCCCCGATTGAAATAAACTGCTTGTCCTGCAACGTCTTTGGTGTAACAGCAAGAACAATGTGGCAAGGTCTGCCCAAGCCTTCCAAAAACCTGAAATACGGTGTGTAAATTACTCCCAGAATCGGGGGGCTACCTGGTGGGACACCTACCTGTAGTTAGGTGTAATGATGATATTCTTGCTCTGGGGTTTTCCCAGTCCTGTGCTGAAATCTGGCTGTCCTGAGGACCTCCACGTGTAGTCAGTGTGATCCCTGCTGCAGAGCTCAGATAGGTGGGTAGGAAAGAGCAGCAGGCTTGGATAAATACTAGAGTAAATACTGCCCCTTAGTAGCTGAAAAAGAAAAAAGAAAAAGCCGCTGAGATTCATTTGTGACTGTTAGAAGATGTACACCGGGATATTCTTGAATATGTCAAGTCCAACAATAGACTGTTTAGGAGAGGAAATTAAATGATTAATACCCTGCCAGAAGGGCTGCTGAAGGCTTAACATCAGTCTCTGGAACAGTTAGTTCATAGCCTCCTACGGGTCGTTTCCCTTTCTTTAGTTTATTGCAGCTTGGCTGGCACCAGTGAGCCCGCTCTGTATCCTTAGACGTGCATACCTTCTCACGGGGCCTTTTTTATTACGCTGTGAGAGTCAGTAAGAATGTGGATCTGCTCTCCGTGTCTTCGTATCTCTACCTAGTTGAAGTGAAATGGTAAACGGTGTGCGTGGAAGAGGAGGTGGGAACAGTTTTCTGGTTACATGGACTCCGTTCTCAGTCAGCTGTGTACGTAGTAATTTCTTGGGGAAAGATGCTGACCGATACAGTGAGTAACTAGCCAATATTACGTGTGCGAAATAAACTCCTGTGCCTTGTGCAGAAAAGGACATGCTGGCAGTCTTTTTACTGTAAATAAAATCTATTTTAAAAGTGGCTTTTTATAACAGTCTTGCTAGTGATCTAATGATCTAGTGATCTAATGAAGAACACTTCATCTTTTTCAAGGGTCCTATGTGCGATCTGTTATGGTCGGATCCGGATGATCGTGGCGGCTGGGGTATATCTCCACGTGGTGCTGGCTACACATTTGGGCAAGATATTTCCGAAACATTTAACCATGCCAATGGTCTCACACTGGTCTCCCGTGCTCACCAACTTGTCATGGAGGTAGGGCAAGCGCTCTGCTAGGTGGGGCTAACAAAACATAGGTGCAAATTCTCATCTCCTTTGTGAGACCTTCCGCTGATGGGTTTGCGTAAGCTGACACCTAAATGTTACGCAGGTAAATACCAAAAAGGGATTTTAATCACGTGAAAACAACACGCAACATGAAATGATGGGCTTTGACCTGCAATGTAAATAAGGGGGTGTTCTGCCCTTTCCCCCCGCTCCAAGTAAATTGCCAAAGGGACCCTGTCACACCCCATTTGTGGAAGTAATAATCTCCTTACACACGGACTGCTCTACATAGACTGCTGCTGCATTAAACAGGCTGTCCCATAATACTCGGCAGTCAGATGTGACAGGGATTAAGCCATAATTTTGGCTGTTGATAGGCTATTCTTGTATCTCTTGCTGGAAAAATGCCAGGTGGGTCAATGGGGCAGATGCATTTTTAAAATCTAGTTCAAGCAGATCCCTTAAGTAGCCCTGTGTGTCAGAAGTCGCTCGCATCCAGCAGGCAAATCCTCATCTGTGGTGGATGAAAGCTGAAGGCATGCTGAAAAATGTCAAGGTTTCTTTGCAGTACAGTCCATAATTTGCGTACAAAATGGGTAAACACACGAGTGACGAAGGGCCGATCTCTCTGTAGAGTGGTCGAAGCTGTTTTTGCTAGGTAACTACTGCTTGTTCTTGCGGTAGAGTACTTCTTTTAAAATTAAACCAAGTCAGTTGGAAATACTTACAAGAAGTCTACAGTTTCACAAATGCCTTGGATGCTTTCAGGCCTTAAGAGGAACTTGAGACGGGCTGAGGTTTGGGGTTTAACAGAGACCTTTTTTTTCCTCTTTTTCTGGCAGGGTTATAATTGGTGCCACGACCGAAATGTGGTTACCATTTTCAGTGCGCCCAATTACTGTTACCGTTGTGGGAACCAGGCTGCTATCATGGAACTAGATGACACTTTAAAATATTCCTTGTGAGTAACCTGGCTCGGGCTCTTCCCTCTTCCTAACCGTTCTGCATTGTGAGGAATGTCTGATCCTTTCCAAAGGGGCTCTTTCCTGATAAGCCAGCTCAAACCACTCTGGAATTTACGTTGTGTGCTCTACCTGCAAGAATATCTAAAAATAAGTAGCGAGTTAAGCTCTTAAAAGCTTCTCTTGGCTACTGCATTATCTCCTCTTCCTGGCTCTCTGGAGAGCTGGAGCTTCTGCATTTTCTTAATTCCTCTATTGCCCAAGCTCGATGGAGAGAGTGAAGGCAGATTGATTTATGTATGTATTTTTATTTTTGGTAGCACTAGGCTTTGTAAAGATGGGTGAGAGAGAGTCTGAATTTTGCGTTCAGCTGAGCTGGTGTGAAAGCAGCGATGGGCTGCTGAAGTGCTGACTGCTGGGTGGCGTTCACTCCCTAAGCAGCGTTTCAGCCAGCTGATGAGTTTTTAACTCCAGCGGATGCTTGTTTTGGGACCTGGAATGTTTTATGGGATGAGTAAAGCAATAGCAGCAGGAGAGCGAGCCTACTATTTATTGTGGCGTTGGAAAATACCTTGTGGAGGGGGGAAAATGATCCCTTTTTCTTCCCTGCAGCCTCCAGTTCGACCCAGCACCTCGTCGTGGAGAGCCTCATGTTACCCGTCGTACCCCAGACTACTTCCTATAAACCTCTCCTAACCTTTGTAGAAGGAAGTACACCTGGCATTTTAAAGAGCAACAATATTTACACGTTTCTGTAAGAAATCGGGGTTCGTCTCAACTTAAAATCCCCATCATGGACCAAAACGTGCCATACAGAGGACGAAGAGCGTTTAGCACAACTTGAGACTGAATTCCTTACAACACTATATCTATCCTATACCCATCAGTCCAACAGTCAGTTTGCCTGCTGTATTTGTAGTCATTGTTTTTCTTCTGGACTGTTCAGAGAGGAAAAAGTCACTCTAATAACACTTCCATCTCCCTTGATGCTTCTTTGTAAATTTTTAGTTCTAGTGTTTAACTGGCATGAATTAGAGGTTATTTTCCAGGGAAATGCACACTAACTTCTTCCCCCACCACTCTTTATTTTATTGAAAGACCGATCGACTTAACTGGAGAAAGGAAGCAATTCCTGCTTGGGAGTACGTTGTCATAACACGGATAAAAGCGTTCCCTTTTTAGCTCGATTCCTGTTCTGTGTTGATCCTGCCTTTTTTGTTTGTTTCGTTTTCTTTTCTTTTTGTTATTTTTCCCCTCTCCCCTCTGTATATTTGTCCTGGAATTGCTTGCAATCCTCCTCGCTGTACCTAAACCAATAAACTTGCCGTTGTCAGCCCCAACCCCGTGGTACGGTGCTGGGACGGGGCGGGACGCGGGGGACGGCGGCGGGGCGGAGCGGCAGGACCTTACCGAGCCCGCAGCCATGGCGGCGATCGCTTACGAGCTGCTGGTGTTGGGCGGCGGATCGGGAGGGCTGGCGGGAGCCCGTCGAGCAGCCGAACTGGGCGCCCGCGTCGCTTTGGTGGAACCCAGCCGCTTGGGAGGCACCTGCGTGAGTCCTGGGGTGGGGCGGGGGGGGCACCCACGGGTGGGGAGACCCCGCTGCCGGGGTGGCAAGAGGGTGAACGCGGCGAGTCGTTACCGGTCCCGGTTACCCGGGGACTGGTCACGGTCCGGCGGCCGGAGGGCAGGAGGTCGCCATCCCGGCCGCGGAGCGTTGCGCAAAAATCCGCCTTGTCACGCTGAAAGGCGACGGGTCCGCTTCCCCGCGCCCCCGGCAGGGAGCCGGTTCCCCCGGCTGTTTTCAGGCCGATAAAGGGATGGCGACGAGTCCCGGGTCTGCACAGCACAGCTGCTAACTCAATTACCCCTGAAAGGCAGCAAAGCAGAACTAGCGGGCTGGTAAAAAGCAGAAAAAAAACCCCTTGTTCCTCAAACAAGCCAGGGACCGGCTCTAATTTTATGCTTTAAGCGCGTTCCCCTGAAAGAGGTGCTATACTGGGACCAGAAGCGCAGAAAAGGGCGGGCAAACACCCTGCTAGTGAATCTCTTAAATTAAAAAAAAAAAAAAAACACAAAAACAACTTGTATTTTAAGACCATGCACCTTCCGTGTTCTCCTTTAAGGAAGTGAAGGAAAAACAGGCAAACCACAAGACCTTGAAGCACTGAAAGCAGTTACTGCCCTCTTTTGCCAGAAACCCATATTTTCCTGGCCAGAGAGCTGGGATCCGGTACCGGCCTGATGTGGGATGCTCTCCGGGGCATCACCTTTAAAAACATAAACCTTCACGCTCAGACTTGCTCTTATTTCCCCCTAGGTGAATGTCGGGTGCGTGCCAAAGAAGGTAAGGGGGCTTTTGCCGCGGCGGGTTGGGGCCGGTGGGGGTGCCCGCCGAATATGCGGGGAGGAATCGGGGGCTCGGAGCGTATTGAGCCATTGAGATGCCTTGAAACGCTCAGATCTGCGTCCCGTGGGCTGCTCCGGGCGGAGGTGAGGCATCGGGAAGCGTGGCAGGGGTTTTCCCAAAATCAAACCGGTCTTCCTGACCCGATTGCGGGTTTGCGTGGGCAGGTGATGTGGAACGCGGCGATCCACGCGGAGTTTATCCACGATCACACCGACTACGGCTTTGAAACGCCCAGCGTCAGGTTCAACTGGAGGTAAGTACGGCAAGAGATGGTTGGAAACCGTGCCATGTACGTGGCCAGGATTCCCGCTGTGTTTTGGAAAGGAGGGGTGGCAAACCGGCCGTGGGAAGAGATTCTGGAAAAGAGGGATGCAGGGAAGACAGGCACAAAAAGCTGACGTCGGTGGGGAAGGCTGCTGCCTGCTGGGTAACTCGGGGCCATTTTATTTTGTGGCGTGGGTGCCACGTCACGAAGGGATTGAATTATTTTTCGCTGAGCTCTGTAGGTTCATTCGCTCGCGGTGACAATAACCCCCGCTCTGTTCCAGAACAATTAAAGAGAAGCGTGACGCTTACGTGAGGCGCCTGAATGAGATCTACGAGAATAACCTAAAGAAGGTGAGGATGCATTTATCCCGCGAGCTGAGCAGGGAAACTGGCTCTGCTGGGTTTTTGGCCGCTTTTCCAGCTTTAATGGGTGTCCTCTGTGCAAGCCCTGGCTCCGTTAGCGGGCCCTCGCACCTCCTCCTGCTGTTCATCACCTAACTGTTACTCCCCGAAGGCTCACATCGACATCATTCGGGGCTACGGCAAGTTCACCGCCGATCCCGAGCCTACCATCGAAGTGGATGGGAAAAAATACACGGCTCCTCACATCCTTATAGCCACGGGCGGGCGTCCGGCCGTCCCTCCCGACAGCGAAATTCCCGGTGAGCCTGACAAAATTCCCCAGGCTGCCCGGAGAGAGGTCTGCCAAAGCAAAGCAGGTTTGGGGAGGCAAAGGCGGGAAGCGGGGGACTGTCGAAGGGTGCGAAAGGGGCTCTGCTTTGCAGGTGCCAGCCTGGGGATAACCAGCGATGGCTTCTTCGACCTGGAGGATCTGCCCAGGTAAAGCGGGGCTCACCCTCCCGGGCTGCCGCTACCGCCGGCGGCTCGGCGCGCCCGCCCACGGCATCGTCGCTTCTCCGCAGGCGCAGCGTTATTGTCGGTGCCGGCTACATCGCGGTGGAAATCGTGGGGATCCTTTCCACGCTGGGCTCCAAGTCATCCCTGCTCATCCGCCGAGACAAGGTAGTGCCGCCGGTTGTCCCCAGCCGCGTTTCCCAGCCGGCAGCTGCATCCCAGTCTGCCGGGGTTTGCTGGTCATCAGCTCCCATCAGCTGGGAAAGGAGGGTCCGAGTCGGCGCAGGCTCAGGAGGGTGGAAATGGCGACGCAGAGGACGGTGGTGTTGGGCTGTTGGGCGTAAGGAGAAGCTGGGAGGGGGGCAGATGGGGCGAGAAGAAGAGCGTAGGTGTGCTGCCAGGAGGATTTCGGCAGCACCGCCCCGCATGCCTGGCATTTCTGCTCATTTCCTTGAGCTTTGTTTCAAGTCATGACTTGAAAAAAAGAACAAAAAAAAATTAAAGGAAAAACAGAGAACTTTATCATTAAGCAGAAGTGCCCTGAACCTCTCAGGGCCTGGATGGGGCACGGGCGCAAGGAAATGCCGGTGGAGGGGGCTGCCAGGGGGCTGCCCCCTTCGCCTGCAGACCCTCATCTGATGGGGCTGGTGGGTTCCCGCTCAGGTCCTGAGGACCTTCGACTCCATGATCAGCTCAAACTGCACCCAGGAGCTGGAGAACATCGGGGTGGATGTCTGGAAGAACACACAGGTACAGGCGTGCAGAGCAGCCGCGTGGCTTGTCCCATCCCTCCTGGAGAGGCAGAGCCAGGGGGAAAGCCAGCGTTTTGGGTGCCACTCACCAGGCCACGGCTTTGGCGGCATCCCTGGTTCTGCGGTGCGGCCGCCACCGCCTGGCACAAGGCAAAAGCCATCGGCACCTTCTCCCCCTGCGGCTCCTGTTGTTCCCCGCAGGTCAAGACAGTCACCAAGTCCCCTTGCGGGCTGCTGGATGTGACGGTGACCTCCTCAGCGCCTGGCCACAAGCCAACGGAGAGAGTGATCCGGGACGTTGACTGCCTGCTGTGGGCCGTGGGGCGGGAGCCCAACACCGAGGAGCTGTGCCTGGACCGAGTGGTGAGACGGCAGCACATCCCTTTCGCGCTGGTGTGAGGGTGCCCGCAGGTTTCCAGGGGTCCCACGGGTCTCCGGGGAATCCCGTGGATCTCCAGAGCCTGCCGCAGGGATGGCATTCTCGCTGTGCCCCACTCCCAGCTGGGAACATGGCAGCCACCAGCACGGGTTCCCCATGGGCATCGCTTGTCCCATCCCTGCCGGGGCACGTGCCGAGGCGGCTGCCATTTCCCACGGCAGGGCGTGCAGGTGGACGCCAAGGGCCATGTGGTGGTGGATGAGTACCAGAACACCACCAGGAAAGGGGTCTACGCCGTCGGGGACGTCTGCGGGAGAGCCCTCCTCACCCCAGGTACCGCAGCCGTGCCCCCCTCCGCAGCCCCTTGGTGCCGCGCTGCGCCGCAGCTCAGGCTCCCCGTCCCTCCCTGCAGTGGCCATCGCGGCCGGCAGAAAGCTGGCCCACAGGCTCTTCGAGGACAAGAAGGAGTCCCGGCTGGACTACCATAACATCCCCACCGTCGTCTTCAGCCACCCACCCATCGGCACCGTGGGCCTCACCGAAGGTGGGGACGGACAGGGCACAGGGGGGCGAAGAGGCTGGGGACATTGTGGCTCGGATCCTGGTTTGACGGTCAAGGACACGATCTGATCTCCGGCAAGCGGTCCGAGCCTTGCAAAATGTGCTTTGACTCCCTCTTTATAAATGCCTCGTGTTTACGGTGCATCCCCTTGACCTACGTGCCGTGTCTTCCGCTGCAGACGAAGCCGTGGCCGCGCATGGGAGGGAGAACGTGAAGATCTACAGCACGTCCTTCACCCCCTTGTACCACGCCGTCACCCGGAGGAAGGTTAAGTGCGTCATGAAGCTGGTGTGCGCTGGCAAGGAGGAGAAGGTGCGTGGAGGAGACCGGGGGGGGACAGCTGGGTGCTGCACGGGGGTGGCAGGGACCACGGCTGGCTGTCCTCTTCTCCCCATGTGGTCGGCTCTGCCCTGCTCAAACCGGGTCTTGGGCTGGGATCCAGCTCCCCCAGCCCCAAGCCCAGCGTTCAGCTTGGATTTTGCCGGTGCTGGGTCCCACCCGGCCTCTCGCTTCTTCCCCGAAGGTAGTGGGATTGCACATGCAAGGGCTCGGCTGCGACGAAATGCTGCAGGGCTTTGCCGTGGCAATCAAAATGGGGGCCACCAAGGCGGACCTGGACAACACCGTCGCCATTCACCCCACTTCGGCCGAAGAGCTGGTGACGCTGCGCTGAGGCGGTGGGCGCAGGCAGCCCCAGGACAGCAGCTGCAGCTGAGGAAAATGTTTTATATGTCTTAAAAAAATGCCTTAACGTCAGGCGGTTGCCTGGAGAGTGTGACTGTAACATCGGCGTGCTTTGGAGTGGAAAATAAATACGGTGATGCTGGCAAGTCTCTTGTTTTGCTTTATGGTGCCTGTCTCCCGCCGAGGCCAACCGCGGAGGGTGGTGGCATGGTCCCTCGGGACCAGGGTGCTTGGGGTGCTCATGGGTGCCGGAGTATCCCGGTTGGGCTCTGTCCTCCGCCGCGGGCTTGTGGAGGGGTGCATCGGCATCGCCGTTGGACGTGGATGCTTCGGCATCGCTTGTTGGACTTGGGATCACGGGGGAGCTGCTGGCCTGAGCCTGCTGCATCCCAGGGGATTCCAGATCCTCTCCACTGCCCCGTCGCTATCTGCTCTTCATGGCCGCGGCTCTCGAGCTCTCAAAGCTTGAGGCAGCTTGAAGCGGCCAAGGGCAAAGCTGGCCAGGCGAGGTGGGGCACGACTGCTGGCTTCTGCTTTGCTGTCGCTAGAAATAAATAGTTTGCATGAAACCAAAGTATCTCCGAGGTCAAAAATTTCCTGAAACCTAAGGAGGAGGTGAGCGGCCAAAGGAAGGGGACGCTGGTGCTCAGCCTGGCTGTGCAGCTCCAGGCTTTGCTGGGGTGTCCCCATCCCGGCCGGCAAAGCCGCAGCAGGCAGGAAAATCCTGCCCAGCCCTCCTAACCCCACAGCATGTATTTAAAGAGTGTATTGGACTCCTAGGACCTCAAGTACAAGCAAAAGCCCCCACTATTACTGGTATCCTCAGTTATCTCTGCTAGTCTTTGAAAGAATAACGCTTGGCAAGGCTTATTGCTAAGCGAAGCGCAGAAGTTCTCCTCTGGGCTTGCCACAGTCGCTCCGCAGGCACATGAGAGGAGTGAATTGGAGTTAATTCAAAGCAAATCGCTCCGTTTGAATCATGGTGACTTCGCCCTCTCAGTCAATACGCTGTAACGGCATTTTGTCAGTGTCTTTTTTTCCTTTTAAAGGACAACTTTGGTCACTTTATTTTAAGGCATATTTTAGAGCGTTTGCCACATTTGTCCTGTACTTCATAGCCAGAGAAAGTATCAATGTCTGAAAAAAGAAAGGCAGGGTTGCACAGGCACAGGTAGGGGCCGAGCGTCCGCAGAAGCTTCCTTTTTTGGAGAAAATGAGGCAAAAAAGCAGAGGGAAGGTGGGGGGAACCGAAGGGGACCGGGATCGGGACCAGGGGGGAAGGGGTGGCGGGAGGAGGGGCACCGGGGGTGGCCGGGGGCTCTGGTCCGTACTGGCTTCAATTTTGTGCTGTCCCAGCTCCGGGGATGCCGGCTTGAGAGCTGGAAGGGGCCGAAACTGCCCCCCCCCCCCTCCCCGCACCCCGGGGGGAGCTGGGGAGAGCGGGACCCCGGCGCAGCCCGGGGAGGGATGCTCTGGAGCGGGGACCCCGGGGGGGAGATGCCCGGCCCGCCCTGCCTTCTCGGGGAGACCCAGACCCCCGGGCGGGCCGGGGGGCGGTGAGCCGGGCTTGACGGAGGACGGACGGAGGCTGAGCCCCGGGTTTCCTCCCGCCACCGGGGGGTCGCGGTCCCCGGGCACAGTGAACCCCCGGGGGATGGGGCGTGGGAGGGTGCCTGCCGCGGTGCCTCCGCGCCGGTTCTCTCCCGCCGTCGCCCTCACCCGGGGCCGCCTGAGCGGGGCGAAGTGAGCGGCCGCGTCGGTGCCCCCCCCCCCGCCCCCGCAACCGGGGTTTGCCCGCCGCGGCCTCGGTGCCACCGGCGGGCGGGCGGGCGCTGGGACCCAGCGGCCGATGGGACGCCCCGCCCTCCTGCTGCGCCCCGCCCCCGCCGCCAGACCACGCCCCGCCCCGCCGGCATGACCCGCCCCCGCCCAGACCCCTCCCCCGTGCGGGGCGGGGACGCAGGGCGCGTGCGCGGGGCGGGGCCTCGGCGGTTTGGCCCTTCCCGGCCGCCGTCGGCCGCCATTTTTCTTCCCGCCGTTGGCGCCGCCGCAGGCCCTGAGGTAGCGCAGGTCGGTCCCGGCCCGGCTCCCCCGGCGGGGCCAGGTGAGGCGCGGGGGGCTCGGCCTGCGGGAGCCGCGGGGCCCGGCCGGAGCCGGCGGAGCCGCGGCTGGGCTTTGTCAGCCCGCGGTTGAGGCCGAGCAGCGGTGAAGGGGCCTCGGCGCCGGGGTTTCTGGGGGCGGAGGCGGGAGGGCGGCTGCGATGCCCGGGCGGCCGCGCTGGCGTTGGCTCCGCGGAGCAGCCGCGTTTCTCGGGGCGCCGGGGAATAAAGCCCGGAGGGCCGGAGCCTGGCGCCCCCCCGTCGTCGGCCGAGCCGCCCGCGGGTCCCCCCGGCCAGTTCCCAAGCACCGCCCGAGCCCGCCGGGGCTGCCGGGCTCCCTGACACCACCCGCGGGGCCCGGGGCGGCGACCCCCGGCTCGGGGTCTCGGAACCGGGCCCGCTCGTGGTTTGCCCGCAGCGGGAGCCGGGCCGGTAGGGAACGATGTCGGGGCTGCGAAGGGGCAGGGGCTGCTGGGGGGCTCGGGGCCGGGGCCGCTCGGAGCCGGGCTCAGCCGGGGCTGAGGGACCGAGTCGTGCGGTGGGAGCCGGGCCCAAGGGCTCGAAGCCCCGCAGTCCGGGCGTTGAGGGCTCGGAGAGGGAGGCTGAGCCCTGCGGTTTGGGACGTGCGAGCTCCTCGAGCGGCCCCGCACCAGACGCCCGGTCCGGCGTCGTCGGGGCTCGAAAGCAGAGCCCGAGCCCTGCGTTTGCCGGCCTGGCAACCGGGTGGGTGGGTTTGGGGGCTTGGCAATGGAGAGCAAGTCCTGTGTTGGGGGCTCAGAAGCTGAGTCGAGTGTCCTGAGGGCAGGGAACCGGGGCCTGAAGCTGAGACCAAGTCCTGCGTTTTCCAGACATGGAACTGGGGTCCCAGGGCTTGAAACCGAGACTAAGAAGTCCTGTGTTTTCCAGACTTGGAACCAGTCTCAATTTCAGGCTCTGGGAACCTAAGTCCTGCATTTCCCAGGCTTGCACACACCTTGGGGGGGGCACAACCCTGGCTCACAGGGAACTGGGGCCTGAAACTGAGACCAAGTCCTGCGTTTTCCAGACATGGAACTGGGGTCCCAGAGCTTGAAACCGAGACTAAGTCCTGCGTTTTCCAGACTTGGAACCAGGCTCAGTTTCAGGCTCTGGGAGCCCAAGTCCTGTGTTTTCCAGGCTTGGACACAGCCTTGGGGGGGGGCACAACCCTGAATCCCTTGACTTTGGGAAAAGTGAGAGGCAGCGGTGGGGTTTGGGGGTGAGGAACAGGCAGCTGGGGTGAGGTGAGCTGGGCACCTTCCCCCAGAGACCCAGCCCTGCCTTTGGGGCTCAGCACCAGGCTCATGTGGCCACAGGGGGGGCCTAAAAGCAGAGTCTTGTGCTTGTGGGGCATCAGAGCAGCCTCACTCAGGCCGTTTGGGGTTTGTGAAAGGGAGACCAAGTCCTGCGCTTGTGGAGCGTGAAACCAGGCTCAGCGGGGCCGTACTTTAAGGTGTTGAGAAGCGAGACCAAGTCCTGCGTTTCGGGGCCCAGGCACTCAGTCCGTGGTGTGCTTTGGGGCCGGGAAGCCGGCTCCGGGGGCCGGGCTGGGGGCCCAGAAGCAGAGCCCAAGCCCGGTGTTTTGGTGCTTGGGAAGCAGAGCCCAAGCCCGGCCTTGGCGGGCTCAGAGCCGGCGCGGGGGCTTTGGGGCCCGTCCCCGTCCCGTGTGTGGGGCTGGAGCCGGCCCCGCCGCTTGGGGAGCCGGGCCACCCCTTGCCCTCCCCGGGCCGCTCCCGGCCGGCGCTGAGGGGCGCGGGCCCCCGGTGCGGCCGTGCCCGGGCAGGCGGCGCCGGGCGAGCCCCGGCGGTTCCCGGCCTCGGTTCGGGGTCTGCGCGGAGCCGCCGGTGCCTCGTCCGTGCCCCGGCAGAGCCCCGGCGGGAGCGGGGCGGGAAGGCGGGACTTGGGCCGCCGGTGCCCGCTGCCGGCCCGGGGCAGCTGCCGGCCCCGGAGCGCGGCTCCTCCCGCCCCGGCGCCGGCGAGGCCGGGCTGGGGGCTCCGGGGCATCGGGAGAAGCCGAGCCCAAAGCGCCGCCGCGGTCCTCCGGCCCCGGGACCCGCCCCGCGCCCGCCCGCCCGCGGAGAGGCGGGCAGCGGCAGGGCCCCGGCTCCGCGCACCCGCGAGGCCCGGTCCCGGCCCGGCCTCACCGGCCCCGGGCCCCGCAGCGCCCCCGGAGAAGCCCCCGGGCCGCGCCCGGCCCCGTCCCCGCGTCCCGAGCGAGGGCCCCCGCCCCGCTACCGGCGTCCGCCGCGGTCGGTGCCGGCGCCCGTCTGGCGGCGGCGGCGGCGGAGGCGCGTGCGCGGGGCGGGTCCGTAGGGGCGTGGCCTGATCGCGCGTGCGCGGGGCGTGGCCTGGCGCAGGTGCGGCGGACGAGGGGGCGTGGTCTGTAACGAGGGGGCGTGGCCTGTAACGAGGGGGCGGGGCTTGGCCCAGGTGCGCGGCGGGCGGCGGCCGGGGCGCGTGCGCGGGGCGTGGCCTGTGCCAGGTGCGGGGCGGCGCGCGGCGGCCGGGGCGCGTGCGCGGGGCGGGGCCGAGCAGATTTGAGCCCCGGCGGCCGCCGCGCGCCCCCTTTTCTCGCTCCCCCCCGGTGGCGCCGCCCGCGGCCCCGGGGCGGCAGCGGCCGGGCCGGGCTCCCCCGGCGGGGCCAGGTGAGGCGCGGGGGGCTCGGCCCGCGGGGCCGCGGGGCCCGGCCGGGGCAGCCGGGGGCGGCGGGGCCGGGGCCCGAGAGGCCGGGGCCGGGGCCGAGCAGCGGGGCCGGGGCGGCGGGGAAGGAGCGGGGTTTCTCGGGGCCGGGGTTTCTCGGGGCGGCGGCGGCGGCCGCGCTGGCGGTGGCTCCGCGGAGCAGCCGCGTTTGTCGGGGCGCCGGGGAATAAAGCCCGGAGGGCCGGAGCCCGGCGCCCCCCGCCGTCGTCGCCGCCCGCTCCACACGCGGCCCCCCGGGGCCGGGCCCGCCCGCGGGTCCCCCCGGCCAGTTCCCAAGCACCGCCCGAGCCCGCCGGGGCTGCCGGGCTCCCTGACACCACCCGCGGGGCTGGGGGCGCGGGGCTGCGGAGCCGGGGTCGGGGGGGAGCCCCGGTGCTGCTGCGCGGGGCTGGGGCAGAGGCCTGGGGGTTTGGGCCCAGAAACGGAGCCCCCGTCGGCTGTTTCTGGGGCCAAACCCGGGGCTGGGGCCGGGGGGGGCTGCGGGGGGCGGCGGGCGGGCGCTGGGGGGTGGGCAGGGTGCGTGGGCCCCCACCGGAGGTGGGGGTCCGGTCGCGGTGCGTGGGCCCCCGCCGGAGGCGGGGGTCCGGTCGCGGGGGTCCCCGAAGCGCGGGAGGCTGGCATGCACCAGGCCGAATTAAACGTCTGAGATAGTCTCTGGGGCGAAAAGCACTTTTCTCCCCCTCTGCGCGCGTCCAGTCTTTATTCGAGACATGTACCCCCCCCCGGAGTGGTGACTGATCAGTAACCAGACACTGTGCGTACAGTTATGACATTTATTATTCATATGCAAGTTCTGACAGTGATTGATTTACGACCTGGTCAAAAGCCAAGATCGCATTAACAAGCACAAGCCGCAATGGGCTGGAGAGGAGCTGGGGCTGGAACCAACTGGAACTGGAGCCCAAAACCAACTGGAGATGAGACTGGACTGGAACAGGAGCCACAAATAAGCTGGAGATGAAACTGAACTGGAGCTGAGACCAACTGGAGCCTGGAACGTGCTGGGAGCAGAAACGAGCTGGAGCCGTCCATGAGCCGGAACCAGAGATGAACTTCCCAGAGCTGTCCATGAACTGGAGCCGTCCACAAGCTGGACCTGAAACCAGAGCAGAAACAAACTGGTACAGAAACAAACAGGAACCGCAAATGAACGGGAGCAGAAAGGAGCAACCTGAAGCTGCAAACAGGTCCAGCTCATGGACAGCTCCAGCCTGAAACGAACTGGAGCCACAGGTGAACTGGAGCAGAAACTGTCCAGAGCCGTCCACGCGCTGGAGTCGCAATGAAACGGAGCTGCAAAGGAGCTGGACCTGAAACCAACTGGTACAGAAACGAACGGGAGCCAAAACCGAACGGGAGCCGTGCATGAGCTGGCCCTGAAATGAACAGGGGCAGAAAGAAATGACTGGAAGGTGCAAATGAGCTGGAGCCACAGAGGAACTGGAGCTGAAAACAAACTGGAGCAGAAATGGCCAACCTGAAGCTGCAGACAGGCTGGAGCTGAAAGCAGAGCAGGAGCCAAAACTGAACCGGAGCCGGGCCTGACACAAAGGGGAGCCCCAACCAACAAACAAAGCAAAGCAAAGCAAAGCAAACAGGAGCCCAAACCCAGCTGGACCCCAAACAACTGACCTGGAGCTGAGCTGGAGCCGCGCAGTCCCAGCAGCGTCTTGCCCAAAGCCAAGATCGTTTTAACAAGCACAAGCTGGAATGGGCTGGAGCAGAATTAGAGAAGCTGGAGCTGGAGGAGATGCAACTGAACTGGAGCTGAGACCAAGTGGAATCCGGAACGAGCTGGGAGCAGGAACGAGCTGGAGCCGACCGCGAGCTGGAGCTGAAAGCAGAGCAGAAGCAAACTGGAGCCGTCCATCCTTGAGCTGGACCTGCAAACAGAGCGGAGCCAAAGCCGAACGGGAGCCGTGCGTGAGCTGGGCCTGAAAGCAGAGCAGAGAAACCGGCGCAGAAACAGACGGGAGCCACGGCCGAACCGGGGCTGCCGCGGGCTGGGCCCGCAGCCGGGGGGGCAGCGGCCAAGGGAGCCGGGGCCAAGGTGAAGGCGCCAGCGGAGCTGGAGCAGGAGCAAAGAGGGGCCTGAGCAAAGGGGACCCGGGAGCGGAGCGGGGCCCAAACACCCGGGGGCCCAAGCAACCGACCTGGAGGCGGCTTCTACCGGGGCCCCGCACCCCTGCGGCTCCGGGCCGGGGCTCCTCCGTCCGCGTCCGTGGGTCCCTGGCTGGGGAGAGCCGTGGGGCAGCCGGGGCTGCCGGCGGCACGGCAGGGCCCGGCCCAGCGAGCCCCGGCGCCGCTGCCCCGCGGCCCCCGGGCCCGGGCGGCTCTGCCCGGCCCCTCGCCGGGGCTTCGGGCAGCGGCCCCCGCCCTCCCCGGCCCCCGGCCGCCCCGCCGGCCCCGGGAGCCCAGCGCCCCGCTCCGCCGCGCTCGGCCGCCGCCCCGGGGCACTCACCTCTCACCGGGCACGGCCTCCCCGCCGGGGGCCTCGGGGCCCCGCTCCTCGCTCGTCCCCCGGCTCCGGCTCGGGCAGAGGCGGGCACCCGCGCTGTCCGTCCCCGGCAGCTGCCCGCGGGCCGGGCGCGGAGCGGAGCTTCAGGCAGCCCCTACCGGGCAGCGGCCGGGGCCCCGCCCCGGAGCCCGGCAGCGGGGGGGGCAGAAGGGAGGGAAGGGCCCCGCTTCGCCCAGTTTCGCCCCGGTTTTCCCCCGTTTTCCCCCGCTTTTGCCCGGTTTCCGTTACCCGGCCCCATCCCGAGGCTGCGAAGCCGCCCGGGACCGCGGGAGCCGGGAGCGGAGCCGGGAGCGGAGCCGGGACCCCGCCGCTGCCGCCGCCGCCGCCGCGCTGCCCCGCGGCGGTGCCGGAACTGCGGCGCCCCCTGGCGGCCGCGGGGGGGTTTTGAAGGCTCCGGGGCAGCCGCGCACCTGCCGCAGCCGAGCCACGTGACTGCGGGGGCGGCTGCGGGGGCGTGGCTGCAGGGCGCGTGCGCGGGGCGGGGCCTCGGCGGTTTGGCCCTTCCCGGCCGCCGTCGGCCGCCATTTTTCTTCCCGCCGTTGGCGCCGCCGCAGGCCCTGAGGTAGCGCAGGTCGGTCCCGGCCCGGCTCCCCCGGCGGGGCCAGGTGAGGCGCGGGGGGCTCGGCCTGCGGGAGCCGCGGGGCCCGGCCGGAGCCGGTGAGGCCGTGGCTGGGTCTTGTCAGGCTGGGGCTGTGGCCGAGCAGCGGCGAAGGGGCCTCGGCGCCGGTGTTTCTGGGGGCGGAGGCGGGAGGGCGGCCGCGTTGGCTCCGCGGAGCAGCCGCGTTTCTCGGGGCGCCGGGGAATAAAGCCCGGAGGGCCGGAGCCCGGCGCCCCCCCGTCGTCGGCCGAGCCGCCCGCGGGTCCCCCCGGCCAGTTCCCAAGCACCGCCCGAGCCCGCCGGGGCTGCCGGGCTCCCTGACACCACCCGCGGGGCCCGGGGCGGCGACCCCCGGCTCGGGGTCTCGGAACCGGGGCCGCTCGTGGTTTGCCCGCAGCGGGAGCCGGGCCGGTGGGGAACGATGTCGGGGCTGCGAAGGGGCAGGGGCTGCTGGGGGGCGCGGAGCCGGGGCCGCTCGGAGCCGGGCTCAGCCGGGGCTGAGGGACCGAGTCGTGCGGTGGGAGCCGGGCCCAAGGGCTCGAAGCCCCGCAGTCCGGGCGTTGAGGGCTCGGAGAGGGAGGCCGAGCCCTGCGGTTTGGGACGTGCGAGCTCCTCGAGCGGCCCCGCACCAGACGCCCGGTCCGGCGTCGTCGGGGCTCGAAAGCAGAGCCCGAGCCCTGCGTTTGCCGGCCTGGCAACCGGGTGGGTGGGTGGGTTTGGGGGCTTGGCAATGGAGAGCAAGTCCTGTGTTGGGGGCTCAGAAGCTGAGTCGAGTGTCCTGAGGGCAGGGAACCGGGGCCTGAAGCTGAGACCAAGTCCTGCGTTTTCCAGACATGGAACTGGGGTCCCAGGGCTTGAAACCGAGACTAAGAAGTCCTGTGTTTTCCAGACTTGGAACCAGTCTCAATTTCAGGCTCTGGGAACCTAAGTCCTGCATTTCCCAGGCTTGCACACACCTTGGGGGGGGCACAACCCTGGCTCACAGGGAACTGGGGCCTGAAACTGAGACCAAGTCCTGCGTTTTCCAGACATGGAACTGGGGTCCCAGAGCTTGAAACCGAGACTAAGTCCTGCGTTTTTGAGACTTGGAACCAGGCTCATGGGGCCCAAAACTGAGACCAAGTCCTGCGTTTTCCAGACTTGGAACCAGTCTCGGTTTCAGGCTCTGGGAGCCTAAGTCCTGCATTTCCCAGGCTTGGACACAGCCTTGGGGAGGGGGCGCAAGCCTGGCTCACAGGGAACCGGGGCCTGAAGCGGAGACCAAGTTTTGCATTTTCTAGACATGGAACTGGGGTCCCAGGGCTTGAAACTGAGACTAAAAGTCCTGCGTTTTCCAGACATGGACACAGCCTTGGGGGGGGGGGGGGGCACAACCCTGAATCCCTTGACTTTGGGAAAAGTGAGAGGCAGCGGTGGGGTTTGGGGGTGAGGAACAGGCGGCTGGGGTGAGGTGAGCTGGGCACCTTCCCCCAGAGACCCAGCCCTGCCTTTGGGGCTCAGCACCAGGCTCATGTGGCCACAGGGGGGGCCTAAAAGCAGAGTCTTGTGCTTGTGGGGCATCAGAGCAGCCTCACTCAGGCCGTTTGGGGTTTGTGAAAGGGAGACCAAGTCCTGCGCTTGTGGAGCGTGAAACCAGGCTCAGCGGGGCCGTACTTTAAGGTGTTGAGAAGCGAGACCAAGTCCTGCGTTTCGGGGCCCAGGCACTCAGTCCGTGGTGTGCTTTGGGGCCGGGAAGCCGGCTCCGGGGGCCGGGCTGGGGGCCCAGAAGCAGAGCCCAAGCCCGGTGTTTTGGTGCTTGGGAAGCAGAGCCCAAGCCCGGCCTTGGCGGGCTCAGAGCCGGCGCGGGGGCTTTGGGGCCCGGCCCCGTCCCCGTCCCGTGTGTGGGGCTGGAGCCGGCCCCGCCGCTTGGGGAGCCGGGCCGCCCCTTGCCCTCCCCGGGCCGCTCCCGGCCGGCGCTGAGGGGCGCGGGCCCCCGGTGCGGCCGTGCCCGGGCAGGCGGCGCCGGGCGAGCCCCGGCGGTTCCCGGCCTCGGTTCGGGGTCTGCGCGGAGCCGCCGGTGCCTCGTCCGTGCCCCGGCAGAGCCCCGGCGGGAGCGGGGCGGGAAGGCGGGACTTGGGCCGCCGGTGCCCGCTGCCGGCCCGGGGCAGCTGCCGGCCCCGGAGCGCGGCTCCTCCCGCCCCGGCGCCGGCGAGGCCGGGCTGGGGGCTCCGGGGCATCGGGAGAAGCCGAGCCCAAAGCGCCGCCGCGGTCCTCCGGCCCCGGGACCCGCCCCGCGCCCGCCCGCCCGCGGAGAGGCGGGCAGCGGCAGGGCCCCGGCTCCGCGCACCCGCGAGGCCCGGTCCCGGCCCGGCCTCACCGGCCCCGGGCCCCGCAGCGCCCCCGGAGAAGCCCCCGGGCCGCGCCCGGCCCCGTCCCCGCGTCCCGAGCGAGGGCCCCCGCCCCGCTACCGGCGTCCGCCGCGGTCGGTGCCGGCGCCCGTCTGGCGGCGGCGGCGGCGGAGGCGCGTGCGCGGGGCGGGTCCGTAGGGGCGTGGCCTGATCGCGCGTGCGCGGGGCGTGGCCTGGCGCAGGTGCGGCGGACGAGGGGGCGTGGTCTGTAATGAGGGGCGTGGCCTGTAACGAGGGGGCGGGGCCTGTGCCAGGTGCGCGGCGGGCGGCGGCCGGGGCGCGTGCGCGGGGCGTGGCCTGTGCCAGGTGCGCGGCGGGCGGCGGCCGGGGCGCGTGCGCGGGGCGGGGCCTGTGCCAGGTGCGGGGCGGCGCGCGGCGGCCGGGGCGCGTGCGCGGGGCGGGGCCGAGCAGATTTGAGCCCCGGCGGCCGCCGCGCGCCCCCTTTTCTCGCTCCCCCCCGGTGGCGCCGCCCGCGGCCCCGGGGCGGCAGCGGCCGGGCCGGGCTCCCCCGGCGGGGCCAGGTGAGGCGCGGGGGGCTCGGCCCGCGGGGCCGCGGGGCCCGGCCGGGGCAGCCGGGGGCGGCGGGGCCGGGGCCCGAGAGGCCGGGGCCGGGGCCGAGCAGCGGGGCCGGGGCGGCGGGGAAGGAGCGGGGTTTCTCGGGGCCGGGGTTTCTCGGGGCGGCGGCGGCGGCCGCGCTGGCGGTGGCTCCGCGGAGCAGCCGCGTTTGTCGGGGCGCCGGGGAATAAAGCCCGGAGGGCCGGAGCCCGGCGCCCCCCGCCGTCGTCGCCGCCCGCTCCACACGCGGCCCCCCGGGGCCGGGCCCGCCCGCGGGTCCCCCCGGCCAGTTCCCAAGCACCGCCCGAGCCCGCCGGGGCTGCCGGGCTCCCTGACACCACCCGCGGGGCTGGGGGCGCGGGGCTGCGGAGCCGGGGTCGGGGGGGAGCCCCGGTGCTGCTGCGCGGGGCTGGGGCAGAGGCCTGGGGGTTTGGGCCCAGAAACGGAGCCCCCGTCGGCTGTTTCTGGGGCCAAACCCGGGGCTGGGGCCGGGGCTGCGGGGGGCGGCGGGCGGGCAGGCGCTGGGGGGTGGGCCGGGTGCGTGGGCCCCCACCGGAGGTGGGGGTCCGGTCGCGGTGCGTGGGCCCCTGCCGGAGGCGGGGGTCCGGTCGCGGTGCGTGGGCCCCTGCCGGAGGCTGGCATGCACCAGGCCGAATTAAACGTCTGAGATAGTCTCTGGGGCGAAAAGCACTTTTCTCCCCCTCTGCGCGCGTCCAGTCTTTATTCGAGACATGTACCCCCCCCCGGAGTGGTGACTGATCAGTAACCAGACACTGTGCGTACAGTTATGACATTTATTATTCATATGCAAGTTCTGACAGTGATTGATTTACGACCTGGTCAAAAGCCAAGATCGCATTAACAAGCACAAGCCGCAATGGGCTGGAACCAACTGGAACTGGAGCCCAAAACCAACTGGAGATGAGACTGGACTGGACCAGGAGCCACAAATAAGCTGGAGCTGAGACCAACTGGAGCCGTCCATGAGCTGGAACCAGAGATGAACTGGAGCTGAAACTTCCCAGAGCCGTCCATGAACTGGATCCACAAACGAGCTGGAGCCGTCCACAAGCTGGACCTGAAACCAGAGCAGAAACAAACTGGTACAGAAACAAACAGGAACCGCAAATGAACGGGAGCCGTCCATGAGCTGGACCTGAAGGCGCAGATCAACGGGAGCAGAAAGGAGCAACCCGAAGCTGCAAACAGGTCCAGCTCCTGGACAGCTCCAGCCTGAAACGAACTGGAGCCACAGGTGAACTGGAGCAGAAACTGTCCAGAGCCGTCCACGCGCTGGAGTCGCAATGAAATGGAGCTGCAAAGGAGCTGGACCTGAAACCAGAGCAGAAACCAACTGGTACAGAAATGAACGGGAGCCGTGCATGAGCTGGCCCTGAAATGAACAGGGGCAGAAAGAAATGACTGGAAGGTGCAAATGAGCTGGAGCCACAGAGGAACTGGAGCTGAAAACAAACTGGAGCAGCAATGGCCAACCTGAAGCTGCAGACAGGCTGGAGCTGAAAGCAGAGCAGGAGCCAAAACTGAACCGGAGCCGGGCCTGACACAAAGGGGAGCCCCAACCAACAAACAAAGCAAAGCAAAGCAAAGCAAACAGGAGCCCAAACCCAGCTGGACCCCAAACAACTGACCTGGAGCTGAGCTGGAGCCGCGCAGTCCCAGCAGCGTCTTGCCCAAAGCCAAGATCGTTTTAACAAGCACAAGCTGGAATGGGCTGGAGCAGAATTAGAGAAGCTGGAGCTGGAGGAGATGCAACTGAACTGGAGCTGAGACCAAGTGGAATCCGGAACGAGCTGGGAGCAGGAACGAGCTGGAGCCGACCGCGAGCTGGAGCTGAAAGCGGAGCAGAAGCAAACTGGAGCCGTCCATCCTTGAGCTGGACCTGCAAACAGAGCGGAGCCAAAGCCGAACGGGAGCCGTGCGTGAGCTGGGCCTGAAAGCAGAGCAGAGAAACCGGCGCAGAAACAGACGGGAGCCACGGCCGAACCGGGGCTGCCGCGGGCTGGGCCCGCAGCCGGGGGGGCAGCGGCCAAGGGAGCCGGGGCCAAGGTGAAGGCGCCAGCGGAGCTGGAGCAGGAGCAAAGAGGGGCCCGAGCAAAGGGGACCCGGGAGCGGAGCGGGGCCCAAACACCCGGGGGCCCAAGCAACCGACCTGGAGGCGGCTTCTACCGGGGCCCCGCACCCCTGCGGCTCCGGGCCGGGGCTCCTCCGTCCGCGTCCGTCCGTGTCCGTCCGCGTCCGTGGGTCCCTGGCTGGGGAGAGCCGTGGGGCAGCCGGGGCTGCCGGCGGCACGGCAGGGCCCGGCCCAGCGAGCCCCGGCGCCGCTGCCCCGCGGCCCCCGGGCCCGGGCGGCTCTGCCCGGCCCCTCGCCGGGGCTTCGGGCAGCGGCCCCCGCCCTCCCCGTCCCCCCCCGCCGGCCCCGGGAGCCCAGCGCCCCGCTCCGCCGCGCTCGGCCGCCGCCCCGGGGCACTCACCTCTCACCGGGCACGGCCTCCCCGCCGGGGGCCTCGGGGCCCCGCTCCTCGCTCGTCCCCCGGCTCCGGCTCGGGCAGAGGCGGGCACCCGCGCTGTCCGTCCCCGGCAGCTGCCCGCGGGCCGGGCGCGGAGCGGAGCTTCAGGCAGCCCCTACCGGGCAGCGGCCGGGCCCCCGCCCCGGAGCCCGGCAGCGGGGCGGGCAGAAGGGAGGGAAGGGCCCCGCTTCGCCCAGTTTCGCCCCGGTTTTCCCCCGTTTTCCCCCGCTTTTGCCCGGTTTCCGTTACCCGGCCCCATCCCGAGGCTGCGAAGCCGCCCGGGACCGCGGGAGCCGGGAGCGGAGCCGGGAGCGGAGCCGGGACCCCGCCGCTGCCGCCGCCGCCTCCGCGCTGCCCCGCGGCGGTGCCGGAACTGCGGCGCCCCCTGGCGGCCGCGGGGGGGTTTTGAAGGCTCCGGGGCAGCCGCGCACCTGCCGCGGTCGAGCCACGTGACTGCGGGGGCGGCTGCGGGGGCGACGCTTGGGGCGGGGCGCATGTGCGGGGCGGGGCCGAGCAGATTTGAGCCCCGGCGGCCGCCATTGGCCGCCATCTTTTTCCCCACCGCAGGCCCTGAGGTAGCGCAGGTCGGTCCCGGCCCGGCTCCCCCGCCGGGACTGGGTAGGCGCGGGGGGCTCGGCCCGCAGGATCCGCTGGGCCCGGCCGGGGGAAGCGGGGCCCGAGAGGCCGGGGCCGAGCAGCGGGGCCGGGGCGGCGGGGAAGGAGCGGGGTTTCTCGGGGCCGGGGTTTCTCGGGGCGGCGGCGGCGGCCGCGCTGGCGGTGGCTCCGCGGAGCAGCCGCGTTTGTCGGGGCGCCGGGGAATAAAGCCCGGAGGGCCGGAGCCCGGCGCCCCCCGCCGTCGTCGCCGCCCGCTCCACACGCGGCCCCCCGGGGCCGGGCCCGCCCGCGGGTCCCCCCGGCCAGTTCCCAAGCACCGCCCGAGCCCGCCGGGGCTGCCGGGCTCCCTGACACCACCCGCGGGGCTGGGGGCGCGGGGCTGCGGGGCCGGGGTCGGGGGGGAGCCCCGGTGCTGCTGCGCGGGGCTGGGGCAGAGGCCTGGGGGTTTGGGCCCAGAAACGGAGCCCCCGTCGGCTGTTTCTGGGGCCAAACCCGGGGCTGGGGCCGGGGCTGCGGGGGGCGGCGGGCGGGCGGGCGCTGGGGGGTGGGCAGGGTGCGTGGGCCCCCACCGGAGGTGGGGGTCCGGTCGCGGTGCGTGGGCCCCTGCCGGAGGCGGGGGTCCGGTCGCGGGGGTCCCCGAAGCGCGGGAGGCTGGCATGCACCAGGCCGAATTAAACGTCTGAGGTGGGTCGAAAAGCGCTTTTCACGCTCCCTGCGCAACGCCCGGCAGAGTTAATAATATTCAGTATTAAAGGTTGATACTGAGTTTATGACGCTGAGGAGCTGAGGGAGAAGCAGCCGTGTTTGGCGCCCGGTGACTCCGCGGTCCGCGCTGCGCTCAGCACCGACCTCGTTAATCGAGGGCTGTCATTAGAGCCGCCCCGCCCCGCGCCCCGCCCCCTCCGCACTGCGGCGCCCCCTGGCGGACGCGCAGCGGCACCGCAGGGACCCACCCCCCCCCTCCCCGCACTGCGGCGCCGCCTGGCGGACGCGCAGCGGAACCGCAGGGACACCCCCCCCGCACTGCGGCGCCGCCTGGCGGACGCGCGGCGGCCCCGACCAGCGCAGCGCCACCCGGTGGGCGTGGGGCGGCACCGCAGGCCCCGGTACCGGTGACGGCCCAGACCGCCGTCACCCCCGAAGCCGCCGCCGAGCCCCGCCGCTGGCAACACCCAGCAGCTCCCCGGACGCAGCCCCGCGGGGCTCCCACCCCCCCGGGGGGCTGGAGCAGGGGAGGCGCGGGGGAAGGACAGCCCGGTCAGGTCGATATTCCATTTTTACTCTGCGGGGACGCGGGACAGTTACCGCCCCCGAGACGATTCACGTCCCTGCCACCCCCTCCCCACAGCCAGCACTGCCCCGAAGTGATCCTCCCACCCCCAAATACCGAGCACCAGGTCTGCAGTTTGGTTGTTCTGGAAGGTTCTTGACTCATTTTAAGAAGCAAACCAAGGCCGCTTGCCTCGGGTATGAAAGCAGACGTTGCTTTTCTTGCTTTATGCCCCAGTGAGGCAGGGAACAGACCCCCCCCTCCGTGCCGGGGGGGACGATGTCCCCACAACGCCCCGCCACAGGCCTGGGCTCCCCGGGCTGCCCGCAGGGAAGCGGCAGAGCCGGAGGAGCGCGGCGGAGGCACGGATGGAGAGCTCTGTGCAAGGAGGCAGCTCAGCCGGGAGCAGAGGTGAGCCAGAGCCACTCCTCCTTCTCACAAGAGTATAAAAATACCAGCATAACTTTTCTTAGCTTGTCTTTTTTGGCTTTTTTTTTTTCCTTTTTACAATTTATAAAAAGCTTTTACCAAACCAAAGCGTGCGCTCCATTAAACTTCCGTCCCGTCGTGCAAATTGCTGTGGACTTTGACTTCCAAGTTCACCTGCTTCACCTTCCTGCCCTTCCCCTCGCAGCCGCCCCCCGTCTCCCTCAATATGTTAACGTTCCTCACGGTGCAGTACCGGCCGTCCAGGGCCCTCCCCGCGCCCCGGGGCAGCTCCACCTTGGTGTTGAGGGGATGCTCCTCCGGGGCGGCTCCGGCCGCCTCCCGCTTCCTCCGCAGCTTTCGACACTTCCTGGCGAGGAGGCAAACGCCGGAAAGCACCAGCAGCAGCAGGGCGACGGCAGCGAAGGCGCTGCCCAGGGAAGCGCCCGTTTGAGATAAGGAGGCTGCGACGGCGGCTTCCTCCCTCTCCAAGATCAGCGACTTCATGTTGGTGCCGTTCTTCACCTGGTCGCCTTCGTTGTCGTAGATTAAGGAGTCGTCCAGCGTCAGCCTCCCGTCGCTATCGACCAAGTCCCTGCGGCCGCGCTTCCAGCGGCGAGCGAGGGATCGCTGGACGCGAGGCCCTGCCCTGCTCTCCGGGCCAATCACGTAGATGACCTGGAGGTACCACTGGTGTCCAGCTTCCACCTTGAAGAAAGGGAAGGCAAGCACACAGGGAATTTTAACTCCGGCTTTTAGATTAAGCGATTTTGGTCAGTAAAGGTAGAGCTGGTTGCATTTTTTTGTCGTGTTTCTTGCACGCAAGTATCAACAGAAAAGCTTGGTGCGTTTTTATGAGCACCTGCAATGATATTTATCACCAAGTGAGGTGTTCAGTCCTCTTGTCTGTCATTGGCAACTGCAATAATTAATTTGGGAACATGAATAATCTGTTTTTAAAGAGCTTCTTTCCTGAGTGCTTTGGAAAAAAAAAATAACCAGAATAAATTCCTCCTCTCCATTTTCTGTGCTGGAGTTTGCTTCTTCGCTGCCTCTGCGGTTAGTTTACGGTACAATCCTGGCAATGCCAAGAAGCCCCTTAAGCAAAGAGAGGCCAGTGAGCTACAGAGAGGGCCTCCCTGGGGAGGGACAAAAAAGCCCAGGAATCAGGAATTCTGCCCCGGATCGAGAGCATCCTCTGTGTCCCTCCTGTTTCTGCCAGGATCTGCTCAGCTCCTCCCACCTACCCTAGCAGGAGTTTGGTTTCTTTAGGCAGTGTCAGGCCCAGAGTCTCCAATTCACCAAGTATTTGGGAGATCCCGGACAGAGAAGTTAGTTTTGGGCTACCGATATCGCTCGTATGTACCTTGTAGAGAGCATCCACCTTGAGAGTGAATCCATCGACTCCGGGCATGCTGCTTACTGAATGGAACTCGGACAGTTCGGAAGCGAAGTGGGCATCGAAAGGCACATCGTGGAAATACTTATCCGTCACTTCGGGTTGGTTGCGGTCCTGGAAATCAGAGAGGCGTTACGAAGAAGAGCGCACGCTGTCATCGTCCCAGAGGGAAGCCAGAAGCCAGGTCGCTAAATGGCGGCCACCTACTGCTGCAGAAATCGGATCCGCGTGCCCGGTCTCCGCCCCTACGCGTGGGCACGGACATTTCTTTAAACGCGTAGCTTACCGCACAGAAAATATTTATGGCCTACGTGATTTGTAGGCACTTTGTACTGTTTTAGCACCGATTGTGTCAATATTTGGTGTGTGGAGCTGAAGATCAGGAGAAGAGCTTCACCAGCCTGCTCAAATGTGCACGCCAACCTAACAAAGACCATTGGCACTACCCTCGTCCTGTGAGCGGTAACGGGGCTGCCAGCGAGGACGCTGGCAAATGTTAACCACAAAGCATGTAAAAAGCGCTGAACGCACCTTGGGAGCTAATCGTAGATTTACACAAGAATTATTTCTGTGTAACTGGTAAATAAATCTCCCTTTCCATGATGCCAGTCCTGTCAATTCCAAGCCGTAGCATAAGCAGAGATCAAGGGAAATTTTAAGAGTTTGATACATCACTTCTTTTTCTTCCTAATTTGTGGTTTGGTGTTTTTTTTTTTTTTTTAAGACTAAGAAATACTCATGGATAAAGACTGAGGAAAAACTGGTCTTGTCTTTGTGGTTTGCGCTTGTCTGCCCAGTACTGCAAAAAATCCACATTTCCCTTCTCATCCCTTTGTAGTCAGAATCTGTTCATAGTCGGGGGAAAAAAAACCCCACCCAAACAGAAAGCAGCAGCAGAGGACAGTTTTGCAAGCCATCAGGCCAGATCTCTCTCAGAGGAGGGAGCTGTTCAGCGCAGGCACCACGCTTTACTCTGGCTCTGGTTTTCTGCGGCTGCACAAAGGTGCGGGGGGCTGGGAGGGCGGCAGGGTCTGCCTGGAGACTCTGCAGGGCGTTGCAGGGTTTGGGGGGCGCCTGGGGGAGTCCAAGAGAAAAACAACAGCGCTGGGACAGTCAGGCTAGCGAGAACATGACCGAAAGAGCTAACACGAGCTAAATATCAGCATTTGCAGCCTCTCCCCGCAAGGAGGAAGGCCGTTGAGTTCCCAGGTCTGTCTGGTCAGCAAGAGGCTGAGAGACCAGGCTTCTCCGGACACACAACGCTCAACATCGCGGTTTTGTTCACAGCAGCAAAACTTACCAAGAGGAGAAATCGGTGTTTCAGGTGCTTGTTGGGTTGAATACAGCCGTACTGGGGCCCCTCGTTATAGACGGTGCCCGTCGGGTCAAAGAAAGGGACGTAGCCGTCCTTGCCCGTACACAGATAGACTTTTTCCAGCTGCAGTTTGTAGGCGGCATTTAGGTTTTGTTCGGGGTTCCAGAGCACGCGGCCGTACAGGATTTGCCCTGAGGGAGGTTGGGAGAAAGACGGTCAGGTTCAATTCTCCAGTTCAACAAGAGAAGCACCGTTAGAGCCAAAAGCACCAAACCGCACATGGCTCTGGGTTTTGAAGGGTTTTATTTGCGCGCGCAGATGACAGAATGCCGTGCCAGAGCACGCTCTCGTCTCGTCTTTTGGTCGTGCCGTTACAGGGCTGCAACGTGCTCAAAATGCCGTTTGTTGCTGTGAAAGGGGCAAAACCAAACCTTGAGTTTTACCCTTCCCTTTCAGAGGAATGCAAGTTGTGAAGACAGAAATATTAAGTACACGCAGAGCAGTAAAGAAAAAGAAAATAAATCCTACCCTTTGAAAAAGCCCCTTTGTAATCCATTTCTGCCAGAGACATTTCGGATTTGGTGGGGTCCATCAGAAACACCTTCTCGTTGTTGCAGAGCTGAAACTCTGTGTTTAGGGAGTAGACGACAGGAACTGGGCGGTTCGTCTGCTGGAAGGCAATTGGGATCAAAAATCTAAAATTGGGAAAGGAAAGGAAGAAGGAGAGGTTTTAGCTTGGATGCGTCTGAAGTCGCACGCTGGTGACCTACACCGTCTGCTTCACCTTTTTTCCCCTCCTGCTTTACTATTTATAGTCTAGCAGCCCCTGCTACGGTGGTATTTGACCCAAAATGACTTGTTGCCCCTCACCCTGCCCCCGTTTGCCAGCAATGGTGCAGGGCTCTGCACGACCAGCTGAAGCCTCCTCCCAGCAGGTTTGGTTTTCTTTCTGTCTGGGGACAACCGAAGCCTTCGGCAGCCCTGAGGCTGAAAATCGCTGGCCGAGACGTACAACAGCCCAGGACAGTCCCCGTTCTGGGAGTCCAGTGTCTCGCTAGACGTGACGGAGGAAAGGCAGGCACACAGATAAGGCAACTTTTTTAAGAAAGTTCTTTTTTTAAAGAAAGCAAAGACGCCTGCCTTGTGCTCAGGAGTAACAGACCCTGCTGTGCTACAGCCCAGCCATCTTTCACCGCCCTGAGAGGGGACGGTCCGGTCGCAGGGGGACTCCTGAGCCAAAGGGGAGGTTCCTCCCCTCTCCTTTTCCCTCCCTGCTGCTGTTGTAGCGTGCCACACGCCCGCCAGGACCCCACAAACCACCCAAACGGGCTGAAACCGTCCTGCGGCCGCGATGACGGGGACTCCTTACCGCTCAGGAGCGTGAGCCGTACAGGGCAGGGGCTTGTCCCCGGGCTCTATCCATGGCTGCGTGGGCTGCACCGTACAGGGGATTAAGAAGATTGTGTACTCTCCGGAGTAGTCCTTCCTGGGAACAGACAGGGGACACCGCAGTCACCAAACGAGGCTCCAAGCTGATATGTTTGCCTAACATCCACCATTTTCTAATTAGCGTAAGCAGGCATGACAGAATTCATAGCAGGACCTCTCCCTCACCCCAGAAATGTCCATCTACTCCGGCAGTCGCAGGAGGGCCACATTTGACCTGCGCTGTTTAACTTGACCCTCTGTGCAAGGAGCACAGGCTGTAACAATAAACAGTCCCAGACAGAACTAATAATGAAATGGAATTTTTTAAAAAAGTGAACCAAATATTTCTAGATCTTAATATACCTACCTCCACCAAGCAGAGCACTACTAATTAAGTCAGTTGTGGACATGAAAGCCTGCTTTTAATTGGCAGACTGCGAAACAACCTTGAATACATTGTCACCTCCGGTATCTACCTACCCACTGGCTTAATTCCTAGAAAGATGCATTTACAAAGAGATGAACTGATTGTTCCCTTTACTTACACAACGAGTAGAGAGCGTTTTCAGCCCTGACAGCGTGCTCTAGCTCGGAGCCCTTGACCAAGGCTGGCTCCTGACCGCTCCACACTGTCGCTGTGGCTGCTGAAAGGGCAACAGGGATTGCGCTCTCAGGCCTGGAGCTGAAACCGCTCCGTCGCTGCTGGTACCTACGTGCACGTTCACTGCTCGAGAAGAACATTGTGCTGTGGGGAGCTGCTGGAGGTGGCCGAACCCGCACTCCTCACCTGTTATAGGAGCTGGTTGCTCTCCAGAGCTGGTAGGGAGAGTCGAAAGTCTGAGCGCTCCACAGCAGCTGCAGGTCAAATTCGATCCCTCCCAGGTGGTCTGGAGTCATTAAAAAAGACTTGACATCTGGCAGGCTGTGGTGCTCCATGACAAAAAGCCCTGGGGTGAGGACAAGGAGGTGACAGATAAGGCAGAGTACCGGGAGACCCCGTGCCGCACACCTCAGCACAGAGGGACTTCTCGTGGGAAGAGGGACTTGTTCTGCTACCTGTTTTCAGAACAGATCTGTATTTGTACGTTGATTTCTCCCTCTATCAGGACTAACGCTCTCACCTCTGAATTTGGCCTGTGTCTTGAATTCGATAACCAGCCGACCGTCCTCGCGGATGTAGATCCTGATTATCTGCAGCCGGGCTGAGAGAACGCTGTCCGTCTGAATCCCTGCAGCAAGAACAAAGTCACGGGGGAAGGCCATGCAGCACAGTCGGTCCTGGCGTGGGCTCTGTCAGCCCCACGTAGCTCCAGAAGCATTTGAGAGAGCTCCAAAAAGGCATGGTTTAATTGGGATCATCCTCCGGTCAGTCAGCTATACACTTCCTCCATTATCCACGTGCACCGCCTAAGTCTCACTCAAGCATAAAGGAAGTAAATACAGAGTTCCCCCCTATGATGAGCCTGGGAATGTAACTTATTTTACGTAAGAAGTTGTAGATAATTGTTTCTGGGTACTCCTGGCCTTAATTCCTGAGTGGCCCTCCATGAACAAAGCGCGAGTCCCTCCTCTACAATACTTAGTGTCACCGCTGGCAGAATAAAATCCCAGGTGAGGCGCTGTTCCTCGTAGCCAATACTGCTCAATGGCATGGGTTCACAGCACACCCAGGCTCCAAATATTGCGGGAAAGGAAAATTAAGAAGCCGGCAATAGAAGACTCGCAGGCACAGGATAAACCACACGTAGACGCACGGAATGCGACTGCAGCTACCACACGAGAATCACTGAAAAGTATCGGAGGAATCGCTCCGAATATTGCACAGGGAGCAACCTCTGCCTGGCTCTGCAGACTCCGCTGAAGAGAGAGCTCTCTTCTTGCAGCACTTCCTAGGGCTCAGTGCCGACTGCTCCCATCAGCAGAGAGGGGCTGGGGGGAAATGGCAGGCCCCTCGCTGAGCTTACACAAATGCAGGCATACCCGGGACTCAGTCTGCATGCCCTTTACTTCAGCGAGTGCCACCCACCGCGGTGGCCGCGCAGAAACTAAGAACAAGTGAAAAATGAGAAGAAACCAATTCTCCCACGCCCCTCCAAAACGCCGCGGACCTACCTGTCCTCCAGAGAACAGTATCGTAGAAAAAGGAGAACTCCATTTCTGTGTGATGCTCAAGAGAAGCCCAACCTCTCGGCGCCGTCACGTAAATATAGGACACATAGAGTGGGACGTGGACTGTTAAGAAGGACTGAGCAGAGTCCCGTACCTGTCAATAAACCCCCAAAAAGGTGGTTATGCACCTTCCAAAGGGGAGACGCTGGCCCAGACTCACAGCACCCACTGCATTCGCGTTCTGCTCTGCAAATGGGGAAAGAAAAGCCAGAGTACCTGCTACAGAAAACTCCTTTTTAAAAAGTTCTGGACTAGGGATGCCCTAAACACAGGGACGATAACGTGGGGGTGAAGTATTTCTGGAGCAATATAATGTCATTGCTCCATAAAGACTGAGCATTATTGGCAACCAGTTAGCTGATTTGCAAAAAAGTTCTTGCTGGACTGCCATTCGAAAAATAATAATGAGCTGCAGGGAAGAAGTATGCAAGCACAGAGTGCTGCTCCTCACATACTACAAACCTCCTACAATTAAGTCAGAGATGACTGTCGGAACTTTCTTTACCTTTACATGTAGGTACTTTAGACAAACCTGCATTTTAAATAAGGGTAAGTGCTAAAGCAGACTGGTGGTGTGGTACAAAAGGAGCTGTGGTCACAACTTCACCTCAAAAACCCCTCAGTTTCCAATTCTGTGCATTAAAAATAAGCGATTCTGCTTGCTCAGGGCTGGCCCTAAGAGTATCTGAAATACCACAGCTCTCCGGCTATATATACACCATTTATTATCTGCGGAGCGCAGCTGTACTCTGCAAGCCCCCGGGAGGGCTCCGAGAGACATTCCAGACTGCTTGGTGCCAGTCTCCACGTACTACATTATGCAGTTGTTCAGTTCAAGTATTTGTGCAAATAATTGGAGCTATAAAAGGAAAGTTAACCAAGTATTCCAGACTGGCAGGAATTGAAAGAGCTGATGTTGGCCAGAACGTTCTGACTGGGAATTTAATAAAAGAATCTAACGTAGAGGAGAGATTCCCTTGAGTGAGACGCATATGTGTAATCCATCCATGAGAGGGCAGTGAGACTCGTCTAGTAGCGAAAGCTGCTATTTTATAGAAGAAGATTCCTGGCTTTTGGTCTGCCAGTCGGTTAATTAAGAAATTACTTAAAAATCCCCATGACCTCGCTCCACTGAGGAGTACGAGCTGATGTGCCTCTGCTCTGCTCTTTGCTCATTTATATTGGCTAAGAATACAGTCAAAATTGTAAAAGAAGAGAGCACAGGTGAGAATGTTTTGTATTCCCAGTACATCCTTATATTTAAAAAAAATATTTTACTGGTGCTCTGAAGATTAAGAGACTAAAACCTATGTTACCTCAACCAAAATAAATTAAATGCATTTCACAAAGCACCGTTCTTTTCTAGGTAAAAGGGGGGAAAACCCCAGTTGTACAGAGCAGAGCAGCAAACATACCCAGCAAATATCCATGAACACAAAGCGAGCTTTGCCTAAGAATTGAGAAAGATCTGGATTACGTGGAAGACCTTTGGATATGGCATCTCACCTGGAAGTCAGCGGTGACAGAGCCTCCGCAGACATCTATTAATTCCGTCATGTCGTAATAAGCATCAAAAGTCCAAATGCAGCTCTTCAGGTTGAGGTGCTTATAGAGCTGGATCGTCTTCGGCTCTCTCACTGTGGGGTCAAACTGGTACGGGCGGTCATAGCCAGGACCGAGAACGATGCTGTCGTAGGTCACTTCATCCAGAAACCCTGCCTCTGGGATTAAGGGAGATCAGGACACTGATCACTCCAGATTTTAAAGAGCTTGAAGGCAAGTCCTGAGGTCCCATTTTCATTCTCAAATCATGTCAGTGACTGATTATATTAGGGACTTGAAGGGCTCCTCCCCCTTTGTTACCCTAGAGGTCAAACTGAATATAGACAGGTCTTCACAGGCGAAATGGTATAGGAATGGGGTAAGAATCCTAACAACCGAACTTACGAACCTGAGGCTGAACTTTAAGAAATGCAGAACAGCTTGAGTATGAAACGAACAGAATGAAGCACAACCCCCTGCCCACCAAGGAACAAGCGTTGACCCCGTTACCCTGAGTGCTAGAGACACAAACTGCCTTTTTTCTTCGGCTCCGGCATTTACTTCAGCAGTGAATTTGCTTTTACTGCTTCTTGTTGCCGCGCTGGAGACCTCAGCGACACAGACGCAGTGATCCACTTCCTGTGGATCCCTCTCTAACAGCATGGATATCACGAGACAGATTTGAAAGGCAGAAGATCACCAGCACGGTGTGAACCTACAGCCTCCTCAAAAAGAGCAATGCTGCTTAACCCCGTTATCTTTTAAACATTCCCATACGTCGCATCTCATCTTCAACAGGGCAACTCTGTTCACTGCTGTTAGTACAGGAAGATTAATTATTACTGACATAATGTCAAGAGAGCCCAGAGGAAGACAAAGCCGCCTTCTTTGCATTTCTTTACTGGCTTCTCCCTACCCGCAAGTTCAGAAAGCAAAAGTTGGCTTTAAAAATTACCTGAGATGCCTCTGAGGTCTCTGATGGTGACCAGGTTTGAGCAGACATGCTGGTGCCTGTAGATAGACTCGGAGAGAAGGAAATGGAGATTGTGTAGCGGCAGGGTGGAGATGAGGGGCAGCATACCATCCTGATGTGGGATCTGCACCGAGATGTGGATTCTGGAACAAACAGTGGATGAGACAGCGGAAAAAGCAGCCCTGGCAGGCACGGGAGCCTCGTGCCCCACAGCACAGACAGGGTGAGCCTGCCAGTGGCAGCCTGATATTTAGTTTCAGCTAGATTTCCCTGTCTACACATCGGCTCCTTAAGCTGTCCCACCAAGTCCAGTTTCCTGAGGGGAAGGGCACCCCTTCAGCAGAGCAGGGCGCGAGGAAGAGAGCGGGAGCACCACCCTGAGCACCCTACGCTGTTCAAGAGGCCACGCTGCATGGAGGGATGTGGTTTCAGACACATGTTCTTCTCTTGACCCAAGCCAGCTCTGTAACTCTGGGGGCCCCGGTGAAGGACTGCGCTCTCCCCTTCTCCAGGCTCCTACCTGTTGGGATGCTCCTTGTGCTTGACGTCCAAGTACTTCAGAGTGGCGATGAATGACTGTGCCTGGAAACCTCGGGCCGTCCCCGCGACCACAGGGGTGTGACAAATGGCACTGTCTGTGCCTATGGTAACCACGTTGCTTCTCAGGGGGGTCCCCACATGGCCAGCCTTGTCCACAGCCTTGGCCACGCAGCGCACGTGGAACCGCCGGCTGAAGTAAATGCTGTCCAGCACCTGCAGGGAACGAGGAGGGAGAAACATGCACGTGGGTCAAACACGCCAACGTTGCAACATCTGACCGTGTAACAAAATCACTTTGTCCTGGTGTTTTGAGGCAGCACGGAGGCGAGGCACACGCAAACGCAGACTAGGAGCACACGCGTGCCAATGTCCGCTTGGCCACTTGGGCATGCAGGTGCGATTGGCCTCTTTGTTACCTGTGCTGCAGTGGATGCTCGAGTATGTCGGGTGCTTTACAGCTTCCTAACTCTGCCCACATACTGAAGGGAGGGGAAGCGGGAGCCTGAGCTGTTATGATCTGCCAGGCTCCGTCTGTCTTCTACCACCTGTGATTTACTGAAGTGTCTGAGTGCTTACAGCTACTTCCCACATCAACAGAAGTGGTGCTTTTAGCAGGCTCAGTCAAGAACAGTGCTAAATTTTCTGAAGCCAGAAGAAAAAATATCATCCCCAAAGAAGCACCCGTATATCTCATGCCACTTCCCAAATCTGAGGAGATTTTAGGTTTTAACCTCTGCGTAACTAAAGCGTCTGCTACCCACTAAAAATGTCTCAGACTCGTGCATGAGTAGGCATGGTCCAGAAACACATCTGGATGCCTAAGAGCTGAGACATCACAGTTGGGAGCACCTGGGAAAAGCCCTCAGAGAAAAACAGTAGTTCTGTTTGTGGGGCAGGACGTGAACAGTCCAGGAACAGAGAGGTCTCGGGCCACACACGGAGCAATGCAGCAAAATGAGTGCCTGAAGGAACAGCGGTTCGTAACTTGAGCTATGCTCTTCCCGCGGCTTGAGCGGGACGGAAGGAAAGCAGACAATCCCACAGCCAAACCCTGGTAACACGGGTCACATCAGCGTGCTGAGCTCTTACTCAGGCACAGCCACTTTTTCAAGGGCGTGACTTTTCAGCTGCGGGAACGCAACCAGATTTCACGTGTGAGTGATCACACAGTACACAGACTGACAGAGCTACCCCAAGCCCTCGCTGACTTGCGCCTTGAGCTCTCACAGCTTCGCCGTGCTGGTACCTCGCCGCGTACCTTATGGTTGACGCTAGTGAACGGTGTGTTGTCAGTGATGGTTTCAAAAGGCGACCTGGCTCCATTCCCATCCGTGGGGGTTGCTACTTCCCAGCTGAACTGTATTGAAGACTGGTTGATCCCCGCCTCGCTGCAGCGTTCCTTCATGAGCGTGTACTTGGGGAAGTGAGGGTCACAAGGAGTGACGCAGATGAGCGGATAGCCTGGGGAAGGGGATTTCTTAGCACCGGCCTTGGTCACTTCTTCCACACGGTCGTAATCAGCCAGGGCGACGACCTGTGTGGATGCAAGACAGCAGCATTCGCCTGGGGCTGAGGGGAGGGGCAGAAAAGGCAATCCTTCCCACACACTCCAAGCCTGCTACTTGATTGCAGCTCTTAATTCTATTTCAGAAATCCCACGGGAGCTTTCAGTCTGTACTTGAAGGGTACTAAATCACACCCGTTGCAATGGGCAACTTACCACAGGAGGTGCTGGTAAAATCAGGCTCCCTGCTGCCTCCTGATCCAAAATAGTCACTATTGCAGTGCTGGTATCTCCAAGAACAGCTTCCACCGGATCATCTGGACCCAGCACCAGAGAAAAGGACTCATGCCACTCCCGGTCTTCATTGGACATGATCTCCACCTTAAACATGATGTGGTTCACACCTGCGAGAGGAAATGCAAGAGAAACAGAGAGAACTCGATTCATCATCAGTTATTGCTCTGAAGTTCTCATTGAAAAACTGCATCGCTCGTCTAGGCTATGACCACTGAAACATTATGATAAAATACGCATTATAAATTTTATTTCCGATCATTGCTACTAATCATTTAGCCCTGTCCACACAAGAGTCTACTCTATACATAAAACTCAGCTATGACAACTGATCCAATTGATCAGGTGATGGATTTATTAGCAGATGCCATCTGAGGATTAATAACGCCTGTCTTGTATTAGCTGTCTGTAGTAAAAATCCACGATCCAAAGTACATCCCCAGCCCTGCTGCGAGCATCTCTGCTCTCTCACACCAATATGCAGAACTGTTCGGTGAGGGCTTCTTGGTCCAGCAACGTGGTCTGAGCTGTTGCACTGGCTCCTGAAAGATCTCTGCTGAGCCTTGCATCCTCTGAAGACCACTTTACTCTCACCTGCCAGATGCTAGTGCTTCTTCCTCTGTTCTGATCACCCTTCATTTAACGGTTCGGCCTTTTTGCATAACAAAATTATAGCTGTAGCAGACTGCAAGGCTGCAGCCCAGAAGAGTCACACTTTAAAAAAGACCACATAGTAAGTGATCTAGGTAGTATATTTAAAATACATTACCAAAAAAACCAGGAAAAAAACCCCAAACAAACCAAACCCCAGATCCTTCTCATCCAGCGGGGCATTGTGAAGGGATGAAATGTTGTACACAAGAGAAAACATGGCAAGATTTCGGATGGCCTTCCCATTTTTTTCAAGTGACATTAATTCCAGTGAGCGGAAAGTCTCAACCATCTTTCTGTCTCCTTAAGCATTTATGGGCTGCTCAGTAAAGAGCTCACCACCTCCGGGCTTTCATTCCCTCCTCCTTTTCATTGCCCCCCTGCTTAGGCAGCAGCTGGGCACTTTGCTTATCGAGCAGAGAGTTCTGTGTGTGTTTGAACTGAGAATGATCAGGCAACCAGGAGAGAGGGGAAAGGACATCTCTAATGCAAGGAAAGCCGAAAAGTCTTGCATCCCACCTGTTTCTTCCCGCAAAGACTGTGATGGGCCCAAGATCAAACCCCAAATCAAATCTAAACCCCAAAATCTAAGGGTATATTATGCCTTCTTACAGCTAATGCAGTCCACTTCATCGGAAGCAGTTAGACCTGTGTTGTGTTGTAAACCTCATGCAAAAAGGATCCTTTACCTGGGCTGAATTTGAGCATTCGACTCTTGGGATAGTAATCCACTCCGGCCTGAGCTGAGCCATCGCGGGTGCTACAGCGGACTTTTGAGGTCCTGTTCTGATCCCCTCTCCGGACCACCTTGATATTTAGAACGGCAATACCCTCCGGGCCAGGCGGCTCCCGTACTTGGTACGCAGCTTCTTCAAACTCAATGGTGGGTGCTAAAGAAACAGCAGTGAAGAAAAAGCCCCAGGTTTGCACACCAGCTGACTGTTTACAGATGAAGGGCATTCAGCGACTGGGATGAGCTAAGCTCAGCTCCTTTTAGACTCTATCTACACGTCTTCAGAGCGAGGGGATCCACAAAGCAGGGGCCAAAACTGCAGCTCTAAGGGTTGGATGTGAATTAGGGCAAGGGGTGGGGCAAAATCCAACACACGTATTGCGCTACACAGGATGGGAAATGATTCTCCCATTCCCTGCCTCCCACTGAACCGCAGGCCCTCAAATCCATGCCACGTGACGGTGTTACAGCCCCCACGGGCAGTCACAGATCTCTCCAGGCTGCGACAGTGCGGAGGGAAGGCAACGTCTCCCCCAGGGGAACCACAGCAACTCCCTGTGCAACTGCAGGGGAACGGGAACTGGGACAAATGGTGGGTTCAAGCTGCTGTTATTCAATCCCTCCCTTAAGACCAGCCCAGTGCACAAAGCCACCACATCAGTGACCTGCGCACAGAGCTGTGACCATGTGACCGAAGGCTTTCACGGGCACTAAATTAAACCATAGACTGTTGATGAGACTGTGCTGACTACCTCGGAACCTCATCCTACACTACAGTTCCTACATCCTTGTTGAGTCCCATCGCTTACCATCTTCGTCATTGGTGACAGTTACGGTCACCATGTCCATTTGTCCAATCCTAGCTCCACTCCAGTGGTTTCCAAGTGGGCTACCAAGATAGACCTGGAACTGCTCTTCTGGTTCAAAGGCAGAGTCATCACTGATATAAACACTGCAGTTCTTCACCTAAAGCCAAGGAAGCAGGAGAAACCAGCAAACATTCATAAATCCCCTGAAGCCACTTGAAGGCCACACTGTATTTCACTGTCTAGGGTTTAATGTCTGAGTACTGTCAATCCTGGAGGAAACACTTCTGTTTTTAAGGCTGCTACTTCAGTGTGGACAAACCATACAGTTACATGATGAGACACAGCAGCGAAGACATCTACTTCCACAAACCAACAGCTCTCCGCTACAACAATCCTGAGTCCTACGGACACGGAGGATTTGCATTTCACATTTTAACCAGTTTTATCATGAAATAAACAACTCCCGCAGAGTCATGCCATATTTCCAGGACCAGAAGAATTTGTGACTTTAAGTGTCTATAAAACCAGTTCGGACTGCTTCTGTCAGCTCCCTCTGACAATGCAGAGTCGAGGAGGAGATCTGAACCTCTCCCATCAATGGTTCTTCGCTCTCCCTGTAAGCCAGGTTCAGCTCACCTTCTCCCCTTTCAAGAAAGTGACGCGCGACTCCTCTGCATCTCTCCTCTCTGCAAAGTCCTCCATCACCTCTGCTGTCTGGCTCCGTGTGTAGCACCTGACAGAGGACTCATAGCTCAGGTCCCCGGTGCGGAAGATGGGGATGTGCAGAGTGCCCTCCTTCTCCTTCACTGTGTACGTATCCCTGGTGAACTGCATGCTTGGTACTGCAGGAGGCAATAAAAAGAGTCAAGTGTTCAAGCTCCGCAGAGAGACAGGAGCTAATCGAGGCACATATACCCTAGGAGAACTGCTGCATTGAGTCTGACAGCCAGAGAGTAAAAAGGCAGCTTCACTGTGCCTCAATACAGGATTTGATTTCAAACAAACAAGCGACCATTACTGCCATCATCCCTCTACAGAGCACAGGATCAGCGGACCCTGCTGCACTTCAGAAAGAAGGCATCTCTCCTCGTCACCTCTCAGTCACCCAACTCCAACAGCTGATGAAACTTGGCCCTTCCCTATCGTTCTGGTGCTGTTGCAATGTGCTGGAGAACAAGACAGGGCTGGCGGTAGAGGGACGGTGTGTTTGCGAGGCATGTCAGGAAGGGGTTACATCAGGACTCAGTACTGAAATGGATGCTACGTCTCAAAGCGTTATCCTACTGCCTGCGGACAGACACAGAACAAATAGCTTGCAGCGAAGAGGGCAGACCTCAAGAAAAGATACAAAGGCAGAAAGGATTATAGACTACTACAAAGTTAGATTACACAGCGTGGGCTTTCCTTAGGCAAGCAAACATGAGAGACGTTAAAACGCAAGAGAAAGCGAACACGCAGTGAGACTTTCTCACGTAGTAAGGGGGACTTTAGCTCACAGAAAGCATGAAACGACGACTGAGATCTGAGCAGAGGAGGCAAAGCGTGGCTGAAAGTGAGGGAATGCTACAGGAAAATTCATTCGGCACTTCCGAAGACTCCAAGCTCTTGTGGACAGTGAAGCACGGAAAGAAACAGGGCAGCCAAATGGAATGGGAGGATCCCAGGAAAACAGGCTAAATTCAGCCTAGAAATAACCTAACTTGGACTAGCCTCCTGCTGCGTGGAAGTGTTAAGGAAGAGGCTAGGATGGACCGGATAAAGCCGCCGTGGATAACTTACCATCTTGGAAGATGTCATTAATGGCCACGATCGCTTGGAACGGCTTTGTCAGCTCAGCTCCATGGGGTGAGCTGAGATAAACAACAAATGTCTCCAGCCCTTCTATCACCGGGTACTGCGCATCGTCCAGGATTGTCAGAGTGCAGAACTAGAAGGAAAGCAGAAGTCCTGCTTTTAGAGATGCAAAGTTTTCATCCTTCCCGGCACTTGCATTCGGGTGTCTAATGTTAAGTCATTATGTCAGGCCTTTTCTGAATTAATTAATCAATGGAAACAATGTTCTAGATAAATCTGGCATATCATTTCAGAGAACAGGCAGCCATCTTTACCCTGAGGGAGGTGGCCTGACCGAATCTTCTCTGGCTGCAGTGCTGATGAGATGTGAATCTGTGCCTGCAGATTCATTAACAATTCTCAAGCGGCCCCGAGAGGATTTTCAAAACAGGCAAACGGCAAATACAGAGTATGCACGTAAACGAGAGAGAAGTGTCACCAAGCAGAGCGGACTCATCAGGAGTCGAAGTGGCTCCTCACCTCTTCTGTCTTGCCTGGCCTGAACTCTATTTTTCTGGAGCTGGGGACATAATCGATTCCCGGGCTGGCAGATGGAGGGTCTGACGTCCGAGTGGCACACCACACTGAGATGGGGGTCGAGAGATCAGGTCCCTGTCGGAGGACTGGAATCTCAATGTTTCCTGCATCACCAGTTGCACATGAGAGAGAACCAAGATGAGAAAGCAGCCACATACCACAAAACCACTCCTTTCCCTTCAGCACGCCCTTCTCCCTTCACCACTGCTCCTGCACTCGGCACAGGCTATTGCAGAGAACAACCCCAACCTTCCCCACAGGGGCAGAGGGAAGAACAGAAACCCTCTGCAGATCTTCTACAACTCTGCTGCTGTGCCCTAAATCGCTCTTTCCAATAGTTCTTCCTGGTGAAAACATGCTTTCACGGCAAGCACCCCAACGCGGTGTAGGGCAGCCCTGGGGGAGCCCCCTGCTTCTCTTCACCTGCAGCCTCGCTGACGGTAAAAGTAGCATTCCCCAGGAACACTGTAGAGGCATCGTTGGGTCCATCGATGAAGACGGTGGCTGAAGCCCGGCTGCCAATGCGTGCATTATCTGAGGCATCGGCCAATACGATCTCAAACTCCTCCTCTTCTTCGTATTCACTGTCATCGATCAGCTTGACGTCACATGTCGTCACGGTGACACCCGGACCAAAAACAACGCGGCTGTCATCCGCCATCCCCCGGGACTTGAAGTCAGAGCCGGATTCCAGCATATAAAGGCTGCTTCCCTTGGCTGATTTGGGGACAGTGTAGCAAACGGCAGACACAGCGCTGCTGGTATCCCCTAAGACGCAACAGAAAAAAACCATAATTCTATGGAAATAGTTTTACTCTATTTGGTGGAGACACCGTTCACTTAAATAATAAAGCAGCATTCAGAAGACAGGGTGAGGAGTAAAAAAGAACACCATCCCTGCTCCTAAACTTGCATAAAAGCAGGCTTAGGTCTGACTCCCAGGCATACTCCAAATCTGCACTCTTGGTTACTATGATCAGGAAACGGGTGCCACTGGCCTGTTAAAGAATATTCAGTACGGCGATAGGGTCCACATAAAACACAGTATCTAGAACACAGAGAGGCAGCAAATAAATACAGGGGCTTGCTCCTGCTCGTGCTGGGAGGAGAAATGAATCCAAAAGCCGGGAGCTTTAACTGGATTGGTGAATCGCACACCAGAACCGGGAAAGGGAAAAAAAACCAAAAGCCATCTGCCCTGCGCTGTTGCCTTTCATTTCACTTGCGCCACAAAGCTACTTCCAAAAAATCAAAGAATCACCCCGAAATCATAGACAAGCAAACCCAATGAACACCACTTCTTTTGGGGGGTCACTGTTATTCGCCTGCCAACAGGAAGAGTTGTTTGCCTGAGCCTGGCAAAGGTATATACTGCAAAGGCTCCTCAGCAGCTCTGCAGTAATCCTAGTCTTGTGATAAGAGACTGCAGGATACAGGCACTAAACTGCTTCCACTAAGTACAGAATTAAAATCCAAGCTCTAGGCAGCCACACATACTTCACGGTCTGTCCACATGTGCTTCACTTCTCTCTGTCCCCAGTTTACTGTTGGCCACAGTCTCCAGGGCTCCCCGTCCACCCTCTCTGCCGTGCGGGTTCAGACTCTGCACGTCTCACCCACGGCAGTGCCTGCGGAGCCGCGTTCCCTCCCATGCCGCAGAGCCCCACGAGAGCGCAGAAAGCCTTTCTGCCCGGCTCGACCCACCTTTCCTTTCCACAGGAGCAGAGACAACACCAGCGCTCTCGCTGACGTGGTACGTCTTCCTGTCGAACTGCAGGGTGGGCTCGTCCTCTGCGTCAGTGATGGTGACCGTGGCCCGGGTGACGTTCCCCAGCAGAGCATAGGCTGGCATGCTGAGCTCCACGGCGAAGCTCTCCATGCTCTCAAAGACGTCGTCATCGTTAATGACGATGGTGCAGGCCTTGGTGTCCTCCTGCTCCTCAAACTGCACCTGGAAGGCAGCAAGTGGGCTGCTCTCTTTGGGCTGGGGTCTGAAACTTTCTGTCCCTCCTGTCTTACCCTCGCCCGAGTCACATACCCTGTGCGCAGGCGGCGTCAGACACCGACCTTAGCCAAGGATAAATGGCTAGCGGAGGTCAAAGGCAGCAGCAAATGCAGTACGTAGGCCCCTACCCCTTCTGACCTCGGTCATGGTTTTTAACCCTTTGCATGATCAGGAGTGACAATTCTACCCAGGCAAGCCTGTAATATTTGTGGTCTGTCAGAACACTGCTGCAAAGCATATCTGCCAACATAAAAAACTAATGAAAAGAAAGACCCTCTTCTGAAAGCTAATAAACCACGTATTTTTAGAAAGGAAATAAAGCCTCCTTTGTCTTCTTATCAATTTTTATCAGTTCTTTCACCCAGGCTCAACGGCATTCATGGTCAGACCTTCCCTCTCCTGTTGTCCCCAACCTACCTGCCCTGCGTACTCCACGTAGTCCTGCTCTCCCGGCTGTGAACCGGAGCTGGAGGTGGCTGTTCCCTGCTCTGTGCGGCACAGGACAATCGCGTACTGGTTGAGGTTACCAATCCGCCTCACGGTGACGCTCACAGAGCCTGCGCTCTCTCTGACGTTGTAACTGGAAATGTATCAAGCAGATAAAATAACAGGCTGGGCAGCAAACCCTGTGTATTTATTCTGATACTGAGCACCACGGACTCAGGCTGACTGTTGCCTCCACAGAAAATCCGAGGGATTTTCAGGGACTTGGGCAGATGGCAGCTATTCGGCAACCCTGCTCCATGGCTTAATCCGGCAGGCATTTCTCCTCACTGACACGCACGTGAGTTCCCACTTCCATACCGGCTGGTGTTGGCCCCCTTCCCTCCCCAGAAATCAACAGCGATAATTCAACAGGAATGCCACGTCTGGTGCTACAGAGCACAGCGGTGAGACCACAGTCCTGACGGGGTGCCAGTGAAACACAGGCAGGCATGATGGTAACTGCCCCAGAATTTCATTTCTGTGCTGTAGGTCCAAATCACGTATTACAGAGCTCAACCTGCCTCACTCCAGATAAGACACAATCTGTCAGAAGAGTGCTGTAAACCCCGTGCCATTTACCTGGTGTACGTAAAGCTGAGGAGAGACCACTGCACGTGGAAGATGTTGCCACGGACCACATTGGGTTTGCTGTCCTTCACGAGGAACTGAAAGCTGTCCATGGTCTCCTGAACCTTCTCCTCATGCATCACGTACCGAATCAGGCCCTGGTTCACATCCTCTGCCAGGAGAAGACATCCAATGAGCCAACCCAGAAATTCAATGGCAGTTTTATAGACGAGCAGTGCGGAGACATGCATCCGCACGGCCGCAGGGGTTGCATTATCCACATGCCCTTTAAGCTGCAGCCTCTTTTCTAACTTCCTTGGTCTTACCTGCGGTAGAAGCCAGCCTACAAGCTGTGACAAGACATTCCCTTCCCTAGTCTTTATCCATAATGGCTCATACTTAAAAATAAGGTAAACTTTAAGTAGCTTTGATGAAATGCAAGAAATATGAATTTGCCTGGGCAGCACATATTTCACCTCTGTTCTATAAGCCGGCATGTCCTCACAGGGCTCCTCACTGCTGAGATGCTTTGGGCTCTCTGACCTTCTGCAGTATAATATATGTTTCCCAAACTTCAGCCCTAAAATAACATAGGTCTCTTCCTTTTTTTCTTTCTTTTTTTTTTTTTTTTCCTGAGCACACGGGAGGCCAGGCGTGGCTGGCAGGGTCCGATGAGAAGGGACAGGCAGAACTGCTGACTGCATTTGTACAGGACCTAACGCAGCGCGGTGCGAGGCTCTGCAAACTGCAGTAGCAGAAATGCTAAAAAAGGCTGTGCTGCGAGTTCCCTCAGCCGGCCTGCGGGAGTTTGGAGGGAGCCGCAAGCAGAAAGAGCACAGTGGCGTAGGAAGCAGTTATTCCCTCCCCTCCCCTTCCTAATGGAGGGCCCCTCGGTCCTGCAACAGGGAACTTTCCGCACGTTGTTGACTCTGCACTGCTGGCTAAACATCTACCTGACCTTGCGATGATTAGATCCACAGGCAGTATCTACAACTCCTCTTTACTGTCGCAAGTTGAATCTCCAGCTGTAACAAGTCTGGAGAGCCTGGGTGTGCTACAGGACACAAGTGGGCATCTATAAGAAATTATACGATTTCTGCAACTGAGAGCAAAGTTCAATTCTTATTTTTGAAACAACTTTGAGATTTGCCCCTTGTTTTCTCCCCTCCCACCTTCCCCCCCGCCCCTCCAAGCTATCTTGACAAGCTGAAGCATCTGAAGGAAAAAAGCAACAATATACAGCCCAACTTCCATACCCTGCGTAAAGGTGGTCGCGGTTGTCCCTGGTCTCAGCTTGTTCTCCACATAACCATTTCTGGGACCTGTTGTTATCTCGTAGATCAGCTGTTCGTCATCTGTGTCAGGATCTGTCGTCAGTAATTCCTTCTTAGTGATTAGATTGGTTGCCTGGATTAAAGCCAAACCAAGGGAGTAAAACTCTGGAGGTCCAGCAGTGCAAATCTGATTGACTGTTCATCCAAAAAGCCCAGCCATCCCTCTGTCAAACAGTGCTCCGCGAGGGAAAAGCTAGGGGATGTGAAAGAACAGAGCACGCAGAGCGGCCTTGAACAGACAGATGCTCCACGAGGTGTTTGACAGCAAAGGAAGGATTCAAATTCTGCCTCACATCTGGTTTACTCAATAAAAAAACCACTGTGACTCAAAGAAAAGCAAATTCAGAACAAGCTGCCCAGCCCTATCTAGCTGGGGCTAAAAGCCATGACAAATCTTTTGGTTTCCCCTGGAAACCACTGCTCCGTGAACTGTGCTCATGCTCAGGTGAACCTTGGCTTTGCCCAAAACATTTGCAAACAGCCTCAAGTTGAATGATTCGCTCAGGACAGTTCATACTGCTTCAGTGAGCCTGCGCTAGTCCTCTTTCAAATGACCCCACACGGACGTGCCTCAGTTCCACCGCATTGTGCTTTCTCTTTAAAAAGAAAACACCTTTAACAGCAGGAGAAAAAGAGAGAATTGAACTGTCTGAGGGCTCCATGAGTCCTTTTTCTGAAGTCAGGAATTTGAGCTGAGATAGCCACTTCTTAATACAATGTCTTACTACAGCGTCTTCCAACCCTTTTTCCTGGGAAGAACTGAAGTACTGCTTTGCAGTTAATGCCAGGTCCTCAAAAACAAACATGAGAGCGAGCTTCCTGGGGTTTTGTTTGGACTTCAGCAAAACAAAGGCATGTCACAGCAAGAAATCCCTATACCACATTTCTTTGAAAGCCATGTATCTCTGCTGTGGCTGCTGTGGCACATAATCAAGACTTCTCTGCCATCAGCAAAGCTGAAAACGTACCACCCTGGGGAGGAGGGACAAGGGGCAGGATGTGTCCACCCAGGAAGGCAGGCAGGAGCTGTACTGCACTGCACAGCTCGTGCAAGAGCCAAGAAGAGCCAGGCTTGGTGGTCTGGCTGATGTAAGGGAAGGAGGCGGTCTGGGAAGCAATTTAGTGCCCTGAAGCCACATCGCAGGCATCCCTGCACACCTCTGCCTTTTCCAAGACACTTCATGGGCACAGAGAGACACCTGCTCTCTATCACAAAAATAAAAATGCTGAAGGATCAGGAGGTTCTCCTGTGAAGCTCCTTCTCCTGGAACAGCCTGAGAAACAATCCAAGCTGAACCCAGGCAGGCAGTTACCTTGCCGTCCACGTACTCCAGCCACTGCAAACCCAGGTTGGTGACGACCCTGGGTGTCCCATCATCCGCAGAGAGAATGTCCACTTTGAAGCGCTGCGGTGTTGCTGTCACAACCTGACAAAAGTTCAGAGAATCGGCTGTTACTTTGGGAGTCAGAGCCTCCTCCACCATATTACCAACTTTACTCCCTTCAGCTCTGTTGGGATCAAAGTCTTAGGGTGAGTTTGCACACGCAAAGGCTGGTACACCAGGGAAGATGCATATGGCATCACATAACTGAGAATACTCGGCCCTTATCTTCAGCGGAGCAACAGCAGCTAAGTCTCCCCTTCTCTGAGAGGAGGTAGCTTTGTATTAGGTACAGAAGGTCTCCCTCACCTCCCTTCTCCTCCCCTTACCTTCTTCCCCCCATCCTCCATAACGAAGAAGGGATTGGTCCCATCAGACACAGTGAAAGTGAAGCGATCCTTCAGCGAGTTGCTACCATCATGACTGTAGCTGATGCGGTTCTGGTAGATGTCGTCCATCGTGAAGGTGGTGGCTTGGTGGTAACGCTGCCCATTGCTGGTGCGTTCAATCAGGCCGTGCCGAGGGGGCTGCATGACTGTGAACGTAATTGACTCTGCCTGCACCAAGGAGACAGAGTGGCAAAGCTGATGACGTGACCCCAGGACCAGGACAGGCAGGCCCTTCCAGCTCGAGATACCTGGAGAAGGACTCCATGCCCAGACAGCTTTCCTAGCACAGTGTTTCCAACCAGGGGTTGAAACGCAGCACCGCATGCTGAATTGATTCACCCTAAGCCCTGCCCTGTCTTTATCCCTCTCCCAAGGTGACTACCTACAAAACAACCCCAAGCAGGGAGAGCTAGGCTAGACACATCACACCAAACTATTGGTTTGGCTGGTCTGAGACGGCTCCCACCTTCGTGACAACCCCTCGAACACAAGAGCAGTCCCCCATTCTGCAGCCATTCTAGGCAACGTGCCCCTTGTCACTTCTGTCAGGGTGGAAACAGCAATAACCTTTGGGGCAGGATCTTTGGCTCAGGGCAGTAACGGGCAGCCAGGAGCTCTCCCGCTGCAGGGAAACTGCAGCGCAGTGAGGCAGAGCCAACATGACACCGCTTACCCTCCGGCCCGACCCAGGAGGAGGAAGAGGAAATGCCATTTTCATCTGTGCTAGGCATAAACTCAGTGTCAAGGCTAGGCATAAGCTCAGTTCAAATCCACTATGTTCAGAGAGAAGGTGGGACAGGGTAAGGATTAGCTCTGATCACAACTTCTGAATGTTTTCCATGCAGGTTTGTTGCTTATGTGTCTGAGAGACATCCCAGATGAAGCCATTTCTCAAGCCAGGCCTTTGCTTTGCTCAAACACTCATTCATCTATTTATATACAAACTGGGCCTCCCACAAGCTGTCTGTTTGATGTTGTGATCAGACAGGGTATGATCACAGTGAGAGATGACACTCACTGTAATCTCTCTCTTTGAACACAAGCCCATTTTTCTGATAGCCCAGATGTGCAGCAGAACAGGGGAGGGAGGAGGCAAGGGGGAGTGCTGCCTTACCTCTGTGTCAGCATCCGTCGCTTTAAGCTCAAACTCTGTGATGGTTTTTCTCACACCTTCCTGAACTGTCATCCCGAGGCTCTGCACTACGGGTAAGGAGTCATCCACAGGGTTTATGGTGATGTCAAATGTCTGGCTCACCTGGAACAGGAGGAAAAGCCTCTCTTGATGAATTCAGTCTACCAAGAGTGCAACTCCATTAAAACAGTAATGCTTTACGGAGACTGCAGTGATCCGCTGAGTTTGGGTCACTTCATTTTGGCCTTGTTTAGTCAGCAAACAAGAGCTTCTAAGATCAGATCTTGTGAATGTGCCCTCTTCTATCCCTCCCCACTAATTTATTCTTCCTCTTTCTATGGTATTTATGGACACCCACTTTTCTCTCCCTCCCTCCCTCCCTCCCTCCCTCCTTCCCTCATTCTGCTTTGTCCCTCTCCTTCTATTCGCAACTATGATTTTTCCCTTTCAGACAGTAGGAAGGAGACATTTCTCAAGGGTCTAACTGTGCTTCTGGGTATGTCGTCCGTGCACCGGATCAAAGCTGAGCTCCAGGAGCAATCGGTAAGCAGATGAAAAACAGCCACTGAAATCTTGGTAAACCAGCCTCATGAGGCTACATCTCAGGTGGCTCCCCCTTCCCTTCACAGGGCTCGCTCCCTTCCCTGCCGTACGTGAGATCTCTCCCAGCAGGGGAAGTAAGAGCACCCGCCATTGGCAAACGACAAGCCCGCGTGGGGCTTGTTTCATTTCCTTTGCTACGTCTAACCGTCTCTCGCAAGCACGCAAGAGGAAAACTGGCTCCCGTCACATCCTACAGAATCAATGGCCTGCCCTGACTCAGGCAAAAAACAGGCTGGGACTTACCTCATTCGTTCCATCAGAAACAGAAAAGGTGAACGCATCCGTATGCTTTTCAACGTCACTGGTGTGGACATACTGGATGCTGCGAGAGGCCAAGTCTGCCTGGCTGAAAGAACTAATTCTTGTCCCTAGAAAAAAGAACAATAGGGGAAAATGTGCAATAGAAATAGCAAGGCAGGGAAAAACATACGGAGCTGGACATATCTGGCCATAAGCACTCAGCCTTGGCTTGTTCTCCTCCAATTCAGGCTGTACCATGAACCTCAGCTGACCCAGGGATTTAGCTGGCACGGAGCCGCCTAAAAACTCCACTCAACAACTTTTAAAATTAACGTAGTGGCACCCCTTCTGCAAAAAGTAGTGCAGGCTTTTCCCAGACTTACAATTTTACAATGGCACCTCACGCTGCCAGGACACCCTGCTGGGGACGGGCCTCTCAGGGCAGAGAGCGAGAGAGAAGCTGTGAGAAAAACAGCAGAGGTAACCCTTCGATTTTCACTCCTGGGCAGGACTGATCTATCCAGGGCATCACTGAGTACGGGCAAAAGGTTTCCTGGCCTCACAGCAGTTTTAAAAAATGCCTTCAAAGTCTCTGCTGTCTTTTCCCCTCCTCGAACCCCTGCATTTACAACAGACTAAGCTCCATTTTCAACACTGACTTCTAGTGGCATCTTTACAGGTCGTTAGGTGCGACACAGACACAGAAAGGTACAAGTGTTTTAAAAAGCACTTGAGCCTTTAACTCTCACCGCTGCATCTGACAGTTTTACTGCTCTTAACAACAACAAAAACTCTGACAAAAAGTTTTTCACCAGTTTATCATGTTAAATGGCTACTGACAAGTGTTGGCCACACTACAAATAGTACCAGGATCTGATATAAATAAATGAGCCAAAACTGGGTGACTGGCCAAGCTTTCCTCAGAGCTCATTAGCTTTAAAGGTCTGTGTTCTCTTTTGAACACTCCAGTACTCTCTCCTTAGTGTTTAGGTCATTTAAATCATGAGAACGACTCTTTCACACGCGTGACTCTGTATCTTTCTCAGTCCATCACAGACATGAAAAAGCGCAGAAATCGGAATCATCATGTTTTAAACAACAGGAGGAATAAAATCCTTAATCCAGCTCTTTCAGGTCTCCAAAGTGCAAGATTCACCATTTAGTTTGCAATTTAGACAAAAATACTGCGAGTTTTTAATTTTCTCTCAGCAGGGGGTTTGCTTATTGTAACTTCCATTCATTATTCCTACCCTTTCAACGTGTTTGCCAGAGGACACCTTACACTGTGAGAAGATGAGGCAAACCACAACAGTAAAACGGAGCTGTACAGGGACTGTCGGCACCTTGAAAACACACAGCAGGTATTTCCACTTTAATCTCATGTTAATGAGAAATCTAATTCTAAGAAGAAATATAATTTTAGATGAGTATAATCTAAATCAGAAGAACATATTGTATGACAGCATAGATTTAGACTAATTCAATCAGAGAGGGGTAGGACACTCATACTCTCAGTGGGCGTGGAAGGTAACTCTAAAATTCAGATCACATTTGCAGGTAATTATTTTCTGAGTTTCACAGGACTGACCAATCCCCCCTCTCCGAACGACCAGAATTCATTATCCAGCGTGGCCATCACACGACAACGTAGCTTCTTTTTAAACTAACTCAGTGGTTAGTTCCCTTCCTCTCTCCAAAGCACAGCTGGGAAAAGAGGCTGGTGTTTAGGGATCAAGGAACGTACTGGCCAAGAGGCAGACTGAAAGCAAGCCGTCTGTTCACCAAGGTGGGCTCTACTACCACGGACATTACGGGACGGATTCTTTTGGGCGTTGTGCTATACAGGGTCACAGAAAAGGCTGAAGGTTTGCCTGTCATGCAGATGCAGCAATAGGTCCTGAAAGAGGAGATTCACACAGCGGCAAGCTAGACTGATCTGCGAAGTCCACCAGGCAAGGTTACCAAGGGGCATAAACTCACCCAGAGGCTGAATAAATCCTCATCTGTAATTACTGGGCTGCCCTGCCTCCACTCACCCTATTCTCCAGCTCTCCGGGCTAATGACCATTTGATTTCTAATAGGCAACATAATTCTGTGCTGCTGCCTCCAAGCACATTTGTCCTGCTGTGAATCTTGAAGGCTCAAAAGCCCTCCAGCGCGTTGCTGCTAGGAGTACCCAACCGAGTAAAATACCGCCCTGCTAACCTGGGGAGGCCGCGTGCTCCAGGTGCCCCAGCTGGGGCTGCCTGGTGAGCTTGTACCGGAGCTGGGTCGGCTCACTGTCCTGGTCAGTGGCAGAGAGCTGGAGAGTTGTGATCGTCTTCGCCGAGTTCTCATCCAAGACCAGCCCTTTGTTAGCGATGATGGAGGGGGGCAATCTGTCCTCTGAAAGGGTTAAATACAATGCTGAGTTAGGAGACAGTCACCCTCCTTTCCTTGGTGTTCTTCAAATTGGGTACTTGTGCTCAAGCAAAAGACAACATACACACAAATACCTCCCGGACTGGTAATTCCAAAACAGGTACTCTTGGCCTCGGCATTAATCGAGGGGACGGTAACATTATAACATCTTAAAGACAATCTAGACAGTATGAAGATATTAAGGGGGATTTTTCTGCCTTTTTCAGTGAGTTTGTCAGAAGCCAAAGAACTAATCCTTACATCTGCAAACTCTCCCCCTGTCCTAAACTTCAAAGGCCTTTGAATTAACAGCGAATAAAAACTGCATCTCAAGAATTACATCTTAACTTGCAGTACACGTGGGACAGGAATCTATGAAGGCCTCAGCTCTGCAGCAAAGAAAACATAACTTCAGCACTGTCTTTTACCTAGGACGCTAATGTGAAAAACCTGGTCTGTCAGTTGGTTGCCACCTGCATCGATCACATCAAAGGTGAAGGCGAAATTTCCGCCAGGATCCCCTTTCTTGTGACTGTACGCCACTTGCCCTGGAGAGAGGAAGAAAAGAGGTGGTTTATAGCAGGCTGCATCACTTGATTCTTAGTTTGGAACCAGGCTGGTACTATAAGCCGAGGGACTTGGGGCTTGACAGAGCTCATGGATTTGGGTTTCATTACTTATCCTCTTTATTCTTTTTCTCCTGCTGAGAGAGACTTTTTAATATTTGTTTAATGATACGTGTTTCTGCTCTAACCTAACAACCTTATCTTACTTTTTTCCTCTCCCTTCCCTGCTTCAAGTCATCCTCCCCCTCTCATAAAGCTCACAGAATCACAGAATATCTCAAGGTGGAAGGGACCCATAAGGATCAGAGTCCAACTCCCTGCTCCTCGCAGGACTACCTAAAACGGCCACATATTCCTTGCCGTGATTATCTAAAGTCAAGCACTCTCACCTTTATTTATATCAGCCTGGGTGAAACTTTTGACAGGTCCTTCGACAGAGATCCGGACTGGATTACCAGTTTTGGTCAACTGCAGATGGCCCATGCTGGGATCCCTCCTCATGACAAATCTAATCGTTGCATCATCTGAATAAATAGCTGCTGCTTTCAAGTGCTGATCTGTGAGGTATGCTGCAGAGCCTGGACCAGAGAAAGAAAGTCCACAAACAGCTTCAGCCAATCCAGCTAAGTGACCGGTTTAGACTGGACCGTATAGCAATACCAAGCAATACCATTCTCCTCCCTCTCCCCGTACCAACTGGGAGCTGCAGGCCTCTGTTGACAGCTAATGTGGGTGGCTGCTTCTTCGGCAGCTCCATGAAGAACTCCAGCCTCCCCATCTGCGTGTAGAGACCATCCGTGATGGAGAAGCCAAACTCGTCTGTTTGTGCTGCTGCACCGCTCTGCGTATAAACGATCAGCTCATCCAAAATGTCCTGGTAGGTGAAGGACGAGCCCATGGAGAGCACGTGTCCATGCTCCGGGGGCTCCGCAGCAGTCTGCCTCCTGCGGAGATGGCCTGACAAATGATAGAGGGATGAAAATTATGGGGAGAAGACAGTCTGCTGAGGACTCTTTACGTGCCAGGTCTCAGTGGGATGCACAGAGGTGGACATGGCCTTAGCAGAAAAACTGAAGGAAGTTATCTGCTTATTGCCAAAACCGGTAAGAATTTGGCAACCTATATGAGATCTGAAAAAGGGTGCGCAGCCCTCGCTAGTTTAACATGACACTAGCCTTCACTTGACACCCTGCCTTGCTTTATCACTGCAGATAGATGCTAGTTGCTCAGCTCTTTAGAACTGAACCCCGCAATAGGAAATGGGGTAACACAAAAGGGAACTTCCCAGGGAAACGCGTGCAGTCCCCCTTTCCCACAAACAGCGAGGGATGACTCTCAAAGAATAGGTCTGTTCTGAAGCACAATCCCTCTGGGGCTGCTGGTCCAAACACGGACTAAATGTGCTTTATACTAATATGCCAGGCTCCTCTCTCACGTCAGGGGCTATTACACACACGCAGATATAAAGACGCACAGACATGGATGCACAAAGACGTTCTCTCTCTCTCTCACCCCCCTAGCTTGTCAGGACTTACCGTGTTCAGGACTTTTGGTAAGCATGATGAGAAGCTCGCTGTTCTGGGTGTCCAAGTCCTGCAGGTTGAGGGAGGTGTTGGTAACGACCACACCTGAGCCCTCACGCACTCTGACAGGCTCCAGCACCATCTTTGGGGGCTCATCGTTCTGCCGCTGCACGGGTCCCAAAGGCACACAGTCAAAAAAGGGAAACGGCCGAGGGGGAAAGACCGCTGCCCACCTGAATGAAACACAAGCTACCAAATGACAGTACTGGTGCTGATATACTTTAATGGGCTACACCAGTCTCTCCAAATCTACCCGGCATCGTGGCTGCTTCTAAGAGGGAGGAGACACCAGAGAGATAAGCCCTGGGAAAAGGCTGCAACGCACAACTGTCCTCTGGCGTCACAGGTGAATTATGTGCCTGTACTAGGGGAAGGAAACAGAAAGGAGGACGAAAACTCCCTTTAATCCCCTTCCCACGTATTAAAAAGGAGTGAGCAAAGCTTGCACTTTAAAAGTCACGTGTCTATGTGAAAGGAGAGGGCTCTGGCAGCCAGCGAGCACAGGCGTACCTGAATCGTGATGTTAATGCTCTGCACCTCAGACTGGCTGAAGCCATCGCTCACGTAAAAGCTGAAAACATCACTTGTTGGCTCGATGCTTTCGTGGACGCTCTGGAAGTAGTAAATGCTGTTCTCCAGAACATCTTGAAGGGAAAAGGATACATCTGCAGTCACAGCAGACTCACTCTGCGGGCCAAAATTCTCACCTGCAAACCAGAATATCACTAGTGAAAGGATGTTCAGTTCACTGATAAGCTAAAAATAAAAGCAGCAGGATTAAGAGAAGAATGGCACATTGCAAAGGGTGCTGAAGGATGTTCATTCCTACAACATGGCTTTCACGCATCTCGCGACCTTTGTAGAAAGCAACATCTGCTGCATTAGCGCTGCATCAGAGTAGGCATTAGGGAAGCTGCAGTTTTATGCGTAGTACAAGCAACCCCACATCCCAGAATTACTTAGGCTTTCTTCAGAGACGAGACAATGGCTAATGTGCCATCTGGCCTCAACACAATCTCTACATCAAGCTTCACCTTGCAGAACTAAGTCTCGCACCTAAGAAAATCACCCAGCCATTGCCTGTTCAAGGAGAGAGGCTCACTGTTACCAAAATGGCACACGCTGGAGTTCATTCGTTGGACATGATTAGGAGGGACGATGTGTAATGGTTAGCAACCTGTGCTCTCCAGAGGAAAAGCAATCACTGTTGTAACAAGCCATTACGCTGGCCAACCCACAGTGATATTTTACAAAGGCAAGTTATGATTTAAGTAAAATGATATATGCCACTCCTGTTCGGACCACACACAGGATTAAGCAGACAGGTCTCCTGGATGAACATCTTTGGACAATATGGTATAAATCCTACCTTTTCTTGATAATACAATGAGATAAGAGAACGTTACCAGCCATGTTCTGCTACAGCTCTCACAGCCTTAAAGCTTGCTGAGACATTTAGAGGAATTTAGCAAAGTTTGTTCTGCTTAACAAGGACAGCCAAAATAAAGCTTGATGAAAATACAACACATGGGCTTGAAAAGGCTCGTAATGCCCTGGTCTCACAACATAGACCAGTCTCCAACAAATGAGAATTAGGAGGAAATGCTCCCCAGAGGCAGTTTATCTCGTAACGCTGACCTTACGGGCTCTTTACGATCAACTGATGCCAACCAGCACCGCACTGAGGAACTGCGGTGCGACAAATCAGAGTGTGCTCCAGCATGGCAATTCCTATGTTCCCTTTCATCAGCCAGGAGGAAGAAGAGAGAGCCACGCAGTTTACCTGTCTTAGTGTTTTCAATGTAGCCGTACATAGGTAGAGAGATAACTGTGACCCTCAGGTCTTCCTTGGCAGCAGTATCATAATCAGCAGCTAAGTGGTGATGAGCCAGCAGTGGGACCCTGCCCCCCTCATCCACCTGGAAAGCAAAACATAAGACAAAACTACCATCAACGCACACAACACACAGCAACACACAAATCGTTACTGAACAAGTCGGCCTCTATGCAAGAGGCTTGCCCAGTCTCTGAAGTCCTGTCCCATCCTCCCCTCGATCTGTTAAGTACAAAATCCGCTGGGAGGTGAGGTGGGATGGGAAGAACAAAGCCTGCCTGGCCTCTGAGTGCTTTATCAGGGCAAGAAGAGAACTGGCAGAGTCATGCTGACCTCTCAGGAAGGCGAGATCTGCATTTCTTGTTGAGGGGAGCCTTTTGAAGGCAAGGGAGGGGGAATGCAAAGCGGGAAAGGAGGAGATGACTTCAAAAGGCTTTGATAAGGAGCCTGAAATGCTGTGTATCAGCCCAAAGCACCAGATGTTTTCAGACTTGTCTTCTGCTCATCTTTTACACACAAGCTGGTGAAATAAGGGAGAACATATTAAACAGGGATAAGTCAGACTTGTTCCACTGATATCAACAGGGCACCCTAGGGAGAACCCAGCTCCTGACGAGAACAGATGTAAGCAGATGAGGTTCAGGGATGACACCGTACTGTCAGCCTCCTCTAGCCTCCAAGTAATTTGTTACCCCTTTGCACTCACAGGATTGCGTGTGCAACACCCTGTTTCTTCGGTGATTTCCTCTCAGTGCAGGAAAGCTGTTCAATTCCTCACATCTAAGACATTCTCATCACTGTTCCTAGTACCCTGGGGAGCCACTTACAGTGATATGGTCAGCAAAAGCAATGAGTGACGGTGCTGTCTGGGCAGACGTGATAGTGATGGTGAACATCTGTCTGTCAAGCCGGTTGTTATCAGCATCAAAAACAGCGAAGTGGAAGATGTCCGTAACTGGCTGATTGCTGGTCTCAAACGTGGTGGAGTAGCTGTGGAAGTCAGAACACAATCCGGGTCAGGGAGTCTCACTGACAGTCAGGCAAATACATCTCATCCCTGCATTCAGAGGTGAACGCACACCTCTTGAAAGAGAGGCAGTATTTCAGTTCCCAACCCTTCTCCACATTAATTCCCTGAGTTCATTTAAATCACCATTTTACGTGTTTCCTACCTAAAGTATCACCATGACATTGCTGACACAGAAAAAATTCCCGTAATTTGAAGCTCCACCAGCTACTGGCATTTCAGACACCCATAAACACCTAATTCCGCATGCAGGAAACGCTCTCATTTATAATCTCATAGGATACAAGAGCCAAGAAAGGAAAAAATATCTTTGGTACACTGTACTAACATAATACAGCCCAGAGATCCCTGCGGAAAGCCCACCGAGCTTTAAACTGGCATGGCTTGAAGGAGAAAAGCTCTTTGATACCTGATCCTCTGGTTGTTGATGTCTTCCATGGTGAAATTATAAACCTTGGAAAGCTCTTCATCGTGAGAGCCAGACATCCGTAAGAGGGTGCCATACGCAGGCAGAGATATTAACTGGATTCTTATCTCTGAGTCAGGAGAATTGTTGTCCTAGACATGAAGAAACCAACCAAACCAAGACAAGATTAGCTTTTGTTTCCCTCCACTACAAATGGAAGGAGGAATAAAATGTTTTAGAGGGAAATATATCAAGCTAGCTGGGTCAGACCCACAGCTGATGAATATTAAATGAAGCTCGATTGATGAGAAGAGAGTCAATTGGGTTGACATTCTCGGAATCTACCACAAAATGTATTTTCTTTTTCTCTTGGCTAAGAGAGGTTTTCTTTGTGTCCTTGTATCGCATCAACACAAGCTCCCAGACATAAACCTGATTTTTTTTTTTTTAAAACTACTCTCCATTTCTATTGGACCGGACCATTTATGTCATATGCTTTTCCTGACTCCAGATAAAGCGAGCCAAAATTTAGCTGATAGCTGGCAGAGGGAGTAACTGTTGCCCACCAGTGCACAGAGCTAAATTCAGTTCTTAGTAAAACAAAGGTTAATGTGGAACAATGCCGCAAAAGCCAGATTCACATTAAACTAAAAGCTGATTTTGGCTCTTTTTAACTACATTAAGTACAACCACCTCTATGATATCACAACTCAGATGTCATCTTTATTCTAGAAGTTTTTGTTGGTTGCTTGAAAGGTAAGACCCAAAGCAGAAATCATCATACCCTCAGCATACATGTCAGGAATGAAATCCTCTCGTCCCTAACTGTTCTCTTACTCAGATTAAACCTCAACAGCTCCCTTGTCAGCCTTCCTCCTTAAGAGAACAGGACAGACCCCAGACTTGTATCCTTGGAAAAAACATTCATCTGCCTTCTTATCTTACCTCCACCCCTGCGGTTCCCTAATCATCTCTGACAGCCACCACCTTAGGTCTCTCCAGCCTCACACGTGCACTGCAGTCTCTCCTCCCTCCTCCCTAAGGGCAGCACATCGGCACACCTCAAATCCACTGCTAGTCCATTTGCTGCTAAATCATCTGCAAGGAGTAAACCACCTTTCTGCTGAATTTCACCAGCAGGATAACTCTTGTACCAGATGCAACCCCTGGGACCAACTCCAAGCTGCCAAGCATCTTAGGTTGCTTAAACCTTCTCCCTTCAAATATGTCCAGACAAAAGAATCAGGCAATTTTGGAAGGGGCATGAGGGGGCTGAAATTTTCAAGAGATTATCACTTAGCAAATCCATGTGCTTTATTAGCAAGCCTGTTTGATACAAAAATCTGGCATTAACTCAGTTCTCATGTTTAGTGCGGCAGTTGACCTCTGTTACAGTCAAACAGGAATACCCTTAAACCCCTGTTGGATGAAAGAGTCTATTATCCCCTTTTTGGCAGCAGTAGTCAGGAGACAGTCAAAACTCGAGCTCTCTACCAAGAATCCACATGGACAGCAGAGAGGTGCGTGTGACGAAGGGGCTGTGGGGGGATAAGGAAAGGGAGGCTGGCCGCATTCACTGGGTTTAGAAATAGAGGAAAGCTTACAATATAAGCGAGGTGCAATCGAGAGAGAGTCGCAGAGCTTTTACTAGCCACGGTGATTGCCAACAAGCAGCCTGGGGCCAGCTGCGGACCGTTGTTATCCAGCAGGGACACTTCCACCCTCAGCACCGTGGACACCGTGGTGACGCCGTCGGTGACAGAGATTTCCATGCTGTCTTCTGCTGCAGCCGAACCATCATGTAGGTACTGCAGAGCATTTCGAGTGACGTCCTCGTAGGTGAAAGTGTCACCTTCCCAAAAAGAAAATGCACAAGTCAGACTCTGTTCAGAGCACCAATCCAATTCTCAATTCAGCTAAAGACTTAATCACGTACTAAACTCGCATTTAATACCACCCTTACAGGGATGTGAGTTAGGAAGACATTTATTAAGGAGCTAGTATATATGCAAGGCAGAGGAAAAGCTGTAACCTTCACAGTTTCACAGACACAGCGACTCTTCGCGATTCTCTGGGAGCGCACAGATCCTCCTTTCTTCCCAGCTGCTTTGGAAGCTCATCCCTGTCACAGCTAGATAAGGCTTCCCTCTCCAGGCCTTCTGCTTGCACTACTCTCCTACAGATAATATCTGTTCACCTGATCACGCACTGGGAACTGCTGCCACCAAAATCTACAGTAAAACTCCACAGGACCAAATGGGAAAATGTCTTTCATGCACTCTTTCCTGCAGTCACACGCTTCCAGGCAGAAAATTCACACCCTTGTGGATGCAGCCATATCTGCCAGAGGCATGTGTCTCCTCCTGGTCAACTAAACCAGCTAGGTGGACAGGCTGACCCCTCTCCTGCGCTGAGGAAGACTTCTGTTCAACTCACCTGCTCTCATGCGCTCCTGCACGCCTGTGCTGTGCTTCAGCACAATGCCATGATGAGGAGGTTTCACCAGCTCAAAGAAAAGACCCTCAGGAGCTGTATCTGTGTCACTCACGGCTAACTGGATCCCTGTGCCGGGGAAAGAGAGCACAGCTTCAGTATCCTCAGACACTATGCTGGGAATATCCCTCAGGTTTTGTGGTGTGCTCTTGTGAATGGAGCCAAAAAACTGTAATTCAGCTGGTATGTGAAAAGTAAAATAATTCTGCAGCTGCCCTAGTCCAGAAGCTTGCTGGTTTCATGGCAACACTCAGTTCCCTGATGATGCTCAGATCAGAGGTTGTGTCAGAGAACTTATTGCCAGTACGGCTCACAAATGACAGCTATGCAAACTCTCAGCTTATGAGAGAGATGTGCACATGTTCATATAGCAGGGGCGTATCTACAAAAACCCCAGAGAACCTCCTGACACAAGCAGAAAGTGGCTTATCCTAAACAACCCAGTGGACTAGATCACACCACTAACCAAGAGTTCAGCAATTGCAGAGCAGCCTAAGAGGGAAAAAGTAGAGGAGCAGCAGGTCCCTGATCGTGCTCTCCTCTGCCTCAGCCAGCGAACGGACCTGCCACATGCTGGAGGAGTACTGCCATACCCCCAGGCACTTTTCTGAGGCACCACTGCACAGTTTTCTCAGTCGTTGCTGCTACACCTGCACAACCACAGCTCCTTAGCTAAATGACAGAGGTGAGTGAGACCAAAACTCGCTCCATCCATGTGGCCTCCTGGCAATAAACACCGTGCCTCAGGCTGAGCTCTGCACCCCATCCCTTCCCCCCTACTCACCAATGGTGGCTTGGCCCCCCTGCCTGACCTCCAGGAACGGAGCTGTGATCTGGAAGACCGGAGGCTGCTGCTCCGCAGAGAGCAAATGAATGACAAACACCATCTCCGGGGTCGTGTGTTCTCCATCAGACACTAGACACAGACAAAAACCACACCTGAGCACAGGGATGTGTTTTCAGGGACTCACCTGTACAAAATCACCACCCCACATCGTTGACTTCTCTCCCACCTTGTCAATCCACACCTTTGTCCATGGACACACACACAAAATTCACACCTGCCAAGTGTATTCATCTTTTCCCCTAACTCAAGTCCTAGCAAGACAAATGTAACTTGTAAGAGTCCGTGTGTGTGTGTGCATGTGTACATACTATCTTCCATACATCTATCAGGTGGGCTCGTAAGTCAGAACATGGACTTCTCCTTGCTGGTGGATCACTTTGCATATCTGTGCTAGAAAGCACACGGAAAGGGAAAGATATGTTAAACAAGCAAGCAGCTTATCAATAGCAATTTAACCGTGGAAATGTTTCCATGCTGTATTAAAAAAAATAGCAGAGTAAAACTCTGATGTCCTTGTTCACACTGGGGGAAAACAGGAATGAATCAGGCTTTTAGGACAGATTCCAGGCAACCGTTGGAAAAAGATGTCTCTACTGAGCTGCAGCTTAGCTTCTATAAAACACTGTTGGGACACAGATGAATTAATATTCTACGTGCATTTCCAGAAATTCCTACTGAGTGCCCGTAAGTGGGCTTGCAGCAGAGAAAAGGCCAAGAATAACAGGCAACGTGAAGGGCACAAGGATAAAAACTGCTTTGGCCAGGAAAGAGCAAATGGTTCACATACCTGTGAATCGGAAGTTCACCGACTCTGGGAGACCTGATGGGACAAACACAAGCACAGAGTAACTGCGGTCAGGACAGGAAAGCACGTACTGATGTGGATTTGAACGACTTCTGGAGAAAGCAAGTGCTGACATTCAACCTGACTGGAGTCTTTCCTCACCAAAGAAAGCACTCTTTCCTTGCCTTCGCTCCAGGTGATGAGAGAGAACATGCTACTCCCTCCTCCGAACTGTGAAACTCTTCTTGACGTCAGTGGATGGCACGGTGATGCACAGAACTGCATCTACCATGTACTGTCACTTCATCACACGATCCTGCGCATCAACTGGTCAAACATGCTTGAAGTTCGTCCTATTTTTGCCCCTCTACCTCCTGCTCCAGACTGTTTCTCCTCTGATGACAGAAACCTTCTAATATCCTGGCTAAATTGATTCAGTTCATCAATTTTAGTCTCAAGCTAAACCCCCAGTGCAGCAAGGATCTCAAGCATGGGAGGGGCAGCAGTTCCTAACCACACAGCAGCAGATCAGCAGTTTGCCCCCACACTACTAGCGTTGGCAATGCTAAATGCTGCGGTGGACATCGCCACATCCCCGTAACTCACTGAATGTCACTATACCAAACCAGAGGGGAAAATCTTGTTGAAGTCGCCAGAAATGGGTGATCTCAGAGGACCTTTCCAACCTTAATGATTCTATGAACTCTTGGTACGCTCCTCCAAGGCAGATTCCTGCTTCCTTTGTACCGTTCAAGCCTCATGCCCTCGCAAGTATGGACATAACCGTGAAGTCATTCCAGGACTGGAGGAAGACCAGCAGCCCAGCTACCTCTACCAGTCTACAGCACTACGAAGAACATTCAGTTCCTTACCCGCAAAGGAGAAGGCAATGATCTCTCTCAAGTGAGGAGCTGCAGTCGGCGGACGATAAGCGATCTTGCCGTGGTTTATATCTGCTTGGGTGAAATACCTGACTGGGGAGAGAGGCCTGTCTTTATGCTCCACGATACCTACGGAGGCAGAGAGCTCAGTATTAACGGGAGGAATCCATTTTATTTTTAAAACAAGATACCAAAGGCCACAGCTTCTTCTTCTCTCCCCAAGTACTTCTTTTTACATCTTCAGTGGTTCCTGAATGAGTCAGATGGCAATAACTGCATCGAGGATGGATTCTTGGGACATGAGAAATTAAACAGAGATTCCTCACCCAGTCATTTCTTCAAATACCTCTCACTAGAGGGGTGGAAAGCAGAAAGCCATGGGGTACAACATTCAATATATTCCAGACAATAGTAAGAAAACTGTCTGAACTTGGCAGCTTACTCCTAAACAAGCCAAAGAAGTCAAGTTAAGAAACAAGGTGTTTGAAAGCTAACGAAGGAGGCTGAAGAGATTAACAGATGCCTCCACAGAATTCCTCTGAGGGAAACATTAGATGTGCTCAGAAAGCATGGCAATTAATTTGGCAGCAAGCTGCCGTGTTCTGAATAGGTACACTTGCCTTGGCCAGGAAGGAGAGGGACAGTCACGTTGAACAGGATTTTCTCACTGGGAACCTCCGGGTCTACAAAGGAGAGGTGATGGGGCTCAATCACTGTCACATGGTCCTCCAGCACCTCAATAAACACATTTAGACCATAAGCATCAAGGCCAGAGACACGGGAAGATTCACCCAAAAATGCATTGAAAGAGAACTTGCTTTGCAAATTATTATTATTGTTAAATAAAAGAGAGTCTTTGAATTTAAAGGCCTAGTTCTTAGACCTAAAACTGACAAGGGATGGATGGGCTGAACCTTTACCAAGTCTCTCAAACTTGTACAGGATAGGGACTATTTGGGAGGAGATTACAGAGGACAACAAAGCTTGATAACGAGTAAAATTTGCTAGAGTCTTATGCGCCACCTAAACTCAGTTTCAGCTCATCTGTAAACCAAACCAAATGTGTAATACTGAAGCTGGGCGCTATCATGCTCAAGAGAAGAGAGCTCTATACAGGTCCACCTCTGTTAAGCCCTTTCTGGAGCATCAGAAGGGGCCTACCAGCCTATGAAAAAGAGACAAACACCTCCTCCTTCATAAAACTATGAGCTTATCCCCACTTTCAGGCTGTCCCGGAAAGTGGCAGTGTTTTTAGTGCACTCTGTCCCCTGCAGACGCACAACCTCCATGCTCACAGGTGGAGGAGTTTCTTTTTTGACCTACAGCAACTAAGAAGAGAGAAAGGCAAATCTAATTTAATAAAAAACTCCCTGGATGAAGATATAATTCATTGCCTACGTAGTTTTCTGGTATCGTCTGATGTGGCTGGACTGGATTTGCTTTTAAAAGAAATCTTGAAAATGACTCAGCCATTTCCATTAAAATATACAGGAGCCAAAGCTTTCCCTTTTGTTTTAAATCTGTTTAAAAATGTTCTGATCCTTCCGTTACAAGATTACCATTAGCCAAAGGCGGGCAGCGTGTTACAGGAATTACGGTGCTGCATGAACAGACTTAAGTGCACAAAAGCAGTTAACCTGCATGTGTTCATGAATCTTAATCCTGCGGAATTAACAGCGACGAGAAGTCACTGAATTAAACAGTTCAGCTGGGTATGAAAAGCATCCAGCTCATTTCATAATCACGAATAAAATATGGAGAGAACAAGCTAAATTAAGGATACGGGCAATTAATTCATCTGCTTTGAAACGTGAAACGATCAGGTTCAGGAACAAATTAGAGGTTTCCGCCAGCCACATCAAGCGCAGCCCACCGAATCGTGCTGGTTACACATCTGGAAGGCCACCCTATGAAACCTGTGTCCCAGTCGGCTGGCCTCGGGTCACAGACTGGATGTTGGCCTGGACACCGGCAAGGAGAGGTTTCCCCACAACAGCTCAGTACATCACAAATGCCACCGAACCCCCGGTTCATCTCTCTCCAGTGTTTTTCACCCAAACACATCAGAGGAGAAGCCACAGCCTATGAATGACGGTTTGACTGTTGTGAAGCAGTAAATAAAACCTCTATATGCTTACAAAATTCTCTCTCCTTCACAAACCCAACCTCGGTTTGCCTTCAGCTAGAGCGAAGCTCAGGCTCCTTTTACCAATATGGGGGAAACAGGTAATTGAAGAAAAAATAGTTGTAGATGTTATGTCCAGTTTAACCGCCAAAGAGTCACCAAACTTTCTCTGACCTTTCTCAGCAGGCACTCAAAGACAAGGCCAGAGGTATGTGAAGAACTTAACATTTTGTGCTTGCTCTTCAGCCAAGAAGCCCGTCTAATTCTGAAGGAGTTTGAAGACGGATGAACAGAACTCAATCACATTGATGCAAGGAAGCGCAGTTTTATGATGAAAAGATTTAAGGTTATGGTTGCTTCACAGTTGCCTCCAAGGCCTATTTGTCTCTCCCAAAGGTAGGACTCGCAGGTTGCGAGGCGCCCCTCAGTAAAACGTATTTTATGGCACTATTGAATTTTGTGGTGTGTAATTAGCTATAAAATCCAGCACTGCATGGCTCAGCCAGACACCTCTCCCATCAATTTTGTCAATAATGACAACAACAAAAAGTCAAGAGCAGAAAGATACATCGCTGGCTATTGCTCCAAGTAGCAGTCTGAGCATGTTTTATTATTGCCCATGAAAGGTCGCCACTATTTTAAACCCTGACAAGGCCACTGTGTCAGGGACTTTTCGCTAATCCCTCTCCCACCGCTTCCTTTGGCCTTTCCTGCTCCCATGCATGGCCGGCTGTGCTGGCTTAGAAGTCCTTCACCTCCCTTAGAGGCTCCTCCCGGGGACCCATCGCCCCTGGGAGGTCTGCCACATCTGCTCTCCTGCACTGCACGGGCCTCTCCGTGTGCTTTTGTCTGTCAGGGAGCGCCCAAGGGCACAGGATTTCTGTTTGATAATGCTGAGCATACTGCTGGCACCTCACACGCTCTAAATAAATCATCAAGAATGAACAACACCAAAGATGACTGCACGCTACGTTCAAGTTTGTAGACTCAGCTCTCCCTCTCCCTGCAGGGAGCTCCTGCCTGAAGGGCTGGCCTCAGCTCCGTTCCTGTTTCTTGCAAGTCCTCGTCTCTGCTTTCTCATCCCAGCCTGCCCTGTCTCACTCCGCTCAGGACTGCTGCTCAGTGGATTATGATCCTGGTCCCCCTCTGAAAGCCCCACAAAGCTGTGAGGCCAAGGTGATGTCTGAATCAATCTCCCTGCCGCTGGGGTCCTGGCTTTCTGTGCGTTTCAACGGGTGACCTGGGTGCAGAGCCCTGAAGCTCCCCTCTAGCTCATGCACTCGGGATCCCTCCCTACAAAACCAAAGAACAGAAGACAGCAGGAGAAGTACAGAGGAAAGCTGGACTTCACCCACATATGTGACAGGGACACAGGGAGAAGGCATGCAACAAAGTCACAGAGCTCACAAAACCAACTTTAAACCTCGAGGTCATCTTTTCAATTAACACAATCAGGGAAATAATGACATTAGAGAGACCACTCTTCCAAAAATGGTAATTCCTGGAGTTGATGCTGCAAGAAAAGGTAATTCAGTTCCACGGATGCAGATATAATGGGCTTGTCTGAATGTTTTCCACATACATTATAGTCGGTGTTCCTGATGTCAGAATGATGGATGAAAACCTTCTAATGTGGATGGGCTACAGTTCTGATAAAGTTTACAGTGGAATTACTGGCCAGATCTACTCATTACAGTCTCTTTAACCCACAGTTTTTCACTCTTGCCATTCCTGCTGGCTTTTCAGAAAAGGGTAAGAATTCCATAAAAAGATGTTAACCATATTTTTTCTTCTCTCTCTCCCTCTCCTTTCCAGTCTATCCATTCATCACTTAATGCTGAGTTTTTCAACTTTTTATGGGTATTTCCACCCCCACCCTCCCATTCACTCTTCTAACCTGTCTTTTTTTTTTTTTTCCCCTTTCTGCTCCAGCTATCTATCTGGTGCATAGGCCCTGTTCCGTAGATTTAGTTCAATCTTTGAATCAAGCACAACAGCGCGGACAATAGCAAGTACAGGAATCAACACTCAGTGGCTACTGCTCTATGGGAGGCTCTGGTCGCTGTGCACTGCTCCAAGGAGAGCGGGAATACAGAAACCATCGGTCAGCGGTGTCGGTTCACACTTACAGCCATGTGCAAAGAGGAGCCGAGGGAAACCTGAGGTGCCCTGGGTGTCTGTGGGAGAACAGCGACGTTGAACACGTGGCTTTCCAAGCTGGTTTGTGGATTGGCAGAGCTGGACACCTGGGAAGGAAAGATCACATGAATGGATGCCTGACAGAGGACACCACTGCATTTCTAGACCAGTTTCATACTTTCCTTCGCCTCTCCTCCTCTTCTGGGAAGGCAAAGACACGCCTTTCCAGCAGACACCAACCCAAAGCATACACGAATGGTAGCTGATGGGAACTAAGGCCTTTAAATAGTAACCGGTTTCTCCATTATTGCCTGTCCAATCTAGAAATGGTTTACGTCTTTATTAACATTTAGAAAGACAGCTGTTTGTCAGCTCCCTAACTGCTATTCATTCCTGCTTCCCCCAGTCACTGCCATAGTTTTGCTGAATTCTGCTCCAGGTGTCTGTACAGCTTAGTGGAACTTTTCATCACAGGAACAGAAAAAATAATGGGTTTTTAAACCTTCCTCCCACCCTCAGAATAACCACCAGTTGTGCTGACAAGGTGAAAATAACTGGTCTTTTAATAATGGTACTGCCTTGGCAGTGACTCCCTGTGATCCCAACATCTTCCAAGACAGGCTGCGCTCGTGTTTCACAGAGACCCATAAAAATTTTCCATACAACACTGTAACACCAAAATTAAGTCAACAGTATCCAACTCATAATAGCAAACCTGCAGTAATGACATATAAAGCAAATAATCTGTAAAAATTCAAAGGACCAAAACCATCCCCTAGAGATAAGCCTACAAATGTTCCCAGCCATCCCAAGATAAGGCAAGCACCCAGAGAAATACAGCCCCCTTCTATGCTAGATTCCGTTATGGCTTTATCTTTCAGCAGGGATGGAAGTCCGCACTTGAATTCAATAGAGCACTTCATGAGCAAGAACGGACTTCAGCACAAGCTTCATTTCAAGCAAATGCACAAAAATGCATAAAAATGCATGCTCTGCTGAAAGGAATGACATTATTTTAGCCATCTGCTGGACCTGTTCTGAGTTGCTGTCATCTGAATGGTAATTGCCAAAGTACTGATGAAAACAACGTGTCGGCCCTTTCTGAGATGCCCCAACCCACAGCTCAGGACTCAGACAGATGTGTTATGGTCTCCTGATGCGACCCAGGCAATCGCGGCTTCCCTTCTCAGTAGGGCTCTCCATACAATTATTGCTACCGCTCCAAGATACTAAAACCAAACATTTAACTCATGCAAAATGCGTACTCTATAAGAGGAATGTAGCAATTAAGCTAAAGATTAGCTTGTTCAACATTGACACTCACAAATTCCTCATTATCACTTATGTTAATTACTTTAGAAATTACCTTAATTGCCTCTCCTGTGCTACAGTAATAGCTTGCAATAGCTTCTGACTTGTAAACCAGATGTAACAAATACTGCATGCAAGTGTTCACGTACGCTTAGCATTATGGGAGGCTGTTAAACCTTCCAAGCAAACAGCAAGGACCTGTCTGAGGAATTTTATGGCCGTTAAACCTGTGGGGAGGTGGGATTTATTTTAGTATTACATCTGCTGGGGAGTACTTGTAACTTTTTGCCTGTTTGCAAGAAGTAGTACTCTATAGCAAAAATTAAATTATTAGCTTATGGACTGAGGAAAGTAGGAGGGTCGCTTGGTTTTGGGGCTTGCAAAACAAACCATTTAAAAAAAAAAGCAATCGAACACTTTGCACTTGGAGTAAATATTACAGGTCTTATGAGAGGGCACTGTATTTGCCATGCAGAACCAAGGGGTCAAACCTCCTATCCGAACTGCAAACGGGGCATCAAAACGGCCAGGATATGAGCTGCAGTAACACACCTTGCATGGGGAAGTCCTTTCACAGAGGTCTGGATCGCAGGGGTGCCTTAGGAGAGCGTGGGCCAGAGGACCTTTGTATGGGTCTCCTCGTGTAGATTGGGCACCCAGCTGGAGGATCTCTAGGACAGCCAAACGCATGGCTATCCGGAGCCACCTCCCCACTTTTCCCTTGCCCCCTGGAACCAGCCTCATCTCAAAGAAGGCTGGGGGAAAGGAGGCTGCAGGCTACAAGAAAGGTGTGAGTTACCTTCTCTGTTACTTCCTTTGTTACCTTGTCTAAGGATTGCCAGGCAAAAACCATCTCCTGTTCCTATTTCTTCCCCAAAAGCAACCCCAAGTACATCAGTAGGGTGTCCCCAGGGGACAATCCTACCCCACAGGCAAAAGGCCAGCAGAGAAGGGATCACTGTCACAGCAAGAATCAGGCTCTGGACACACTGTCATGCTGATGGGATGTCAGAAGCCTGCTAGTTTCATCCTGTGGCAGTTTTAAGTGCAGATCTGTTTGCCTGTTCCCCCTGGGGACTCTTGACCTCAGAGAGCTTTCCTGCTTAGACAAGCTAGCAGGCACTAGGACAACGTCATTGCTTTTCTACAAAACCCTTTCCTCTCTGAGATGGAATTGTTCTACAGAAAATCAGGCCAGCTATTAGTTTAATAGCTTAAATGTTAGATGCTACTTGAAAGACAACTTTCTCTGGATTTGCAATATGGCCTGTGATTTGACATCCAGAAGGTTAATGCCATTGCATGCGGCTCAGCACTGTGGGTAGCTGGCTGGCTGGCTGGCTCCGCTGCCACAGATTAAAACCTGGGGATCCGCAAGCAGCAAAAGCTCTCTTGTGCATCAACAGGAGTCTCCCACGAGTACAATGAGTTGCATTCACCCTGACACATAAGCACACGCATATTCATCTACAGGCAAGCAACACGCCTACATACACATAAGTCTGTATGTAAATACAAATGTATGTTTACACGCATATTTGTGTGTGCTCGCATGTATTCATGTATGTGTAGCTATTAAAACTTTGGGTCACAAGGTACGGGGAATGGCAGACTGAGTAATCTCAGAGAAAAATGCCAGCAGAACTGCTGTGTGACCCTCCCCGTGAATATGATGAGGAGTACCTGGAATTGGAAGGAGTCGCTGTCTACTTCAGATCCAGAGTGCCTGTACCACACAACGCCTTCGTTGATGTCCCGCTGGGTAAACGAGGTCGTAGGTGAGGCTGCTCTTCCATCAGGCAAAAGCTGCCAGGAGGCTGCTGGGCCATCTGCCGGCATTGGGACCAGAAGCACCACTTCACCTGGGAAAAGCAAAGAAAAATGGTCAGGGCACAACTTGTGAGAAAACAAGGAGGAACAGATGCCTTTTCACGAACTAATGTGCATTCAAGACAAATGTCCACCCGGTCTTAGTTTTTTTCCATCTAGTGTGACTAACAGAAATAGCAGTAGATCTCCTAAAAACTACTAATGGACTTAGCAACATCCCACTGACATAGGGAAATTTTATCTCCTGTTTTGGCAAAGGGCAGATCAAGTAACGCGTGCAAGTACACGGAAGAAATACACAGCCAAGCAAAGAACAGGATCTCCAACTTTAAACACCCAAAATGTCGTTCTGCCCACTGACCAGCCCATTTCAACCTTGAAGTGTGCCCATTTGATAAACTGAGCAGAAAAACAGACGCAAAGGACATGTCTCACTTTCTGCAGCTCCTGTGAAGGGACAAGAGAGAAGTGAGACATAATCAGGGTTAAAAAGCATTGCAGCAGACTATCCATCTTCCCCTCAAGGGTACGACTTAAGTATCAGAATACAGCATACTAATTTTTTCAAGGTCAGCTCTTTTCTAGCTCTTTTGGGTACTTATTATGCCAGAAAGTATACTCAACCGACTTCTGAACAGAAATCTTCAACTGAAAAAGAGCTCTTGAACAGATGTAGCAAAGGACCTCTGTATCATAGCCCGTATAGAAAGTCTGCATGCCCTGGTTTGTAGCTCTTACTCCAAAGAGTATGTAGCTTTTATATCTCTAACATCCAGCTTATTTCTGATTTTTTGTATTAGAAATGGATTCTCAGCTGGCCTGAAACATCGCTGGCTTCATTGTAGATACGACAGAGAAGAGCAGGATGGGGGCATGTCCCACTGGTTGTCAGCTTTCCTCACAGATGCCTGCAAGGGTTGGATTTTGATGTCACTACTCATGTTCAATAGACTTTAATCCAAAACCATCATTCTAATAAAATTACTCAAAGAACCAAGTGCTACCCACCAAGAGAAGGGTATCAAAACCTTGGTCATCAATTTCATTCATGTGAACATTTTTCCTAACCACACGCACAAACGAAATTAAAACCTGACAAAGAGCTATAGTATCAAAATAAATGGCATATTTTTCTATTCCACAATGTAATTTACTTGTTTTGGAGTTAACACGTAATCTGTGAAAAAATTATACATTTCCCCTATCTTTACTATTCTTGACTATATATATAATTTAGCTGCCCTTTAAATGGATTGTTAGTTGCATATTGTGCTTTTCTACCAGTCTTTGAAAGTATCCCTCGCGGCTACCAATTCAGAAGCCACATATATTATAAATCACTTCTACTCTCCTTACAGCATTAATCATTCTGTTATGCAAAATACCCATCATAAGCTCTCCCAGTTCATTTCCCAAAACCACCCTCAAACAGTCAGTGTAATAAAAAAATAATTCAGCAAGCTGAAATATCACACTTCCATTTTATCATCAAACTCTATGCTAATATTCCCTTATCAGCGCTCTAATTACATTCCCAATCTGATGCTTTTGCTCATGGGAGTTCACCACCTTAATCTTTCGTGTGATTTCTAAAGATGTTAATCACATCGCCAAAGGAGCTGGGGCCTGCAAGCTGTTTATCCTTCCCAAAGTAAGAGAAGAAACAATCAGAACATACAGCTGCTTTAAGCAAGATGTATGTCTGTGCGTCTTCTTATAAATTAATATTTAACGCAATCAGAAGGAACAACTCTGTGATGTTTACTTATATAGTTTATGATTACCATTTTGTTTGAAACATCTTTTTTTTTAAATAGAAAAGCAGCTGTCGGTAGGTTACACACTTGACTGTACAACTTGTGCACACTCGGGGAATTAATTTCCAGAGCTGTCTAGAGGATTCAGGCGCTGCGGTCTCATTCATTTTAAGAAGAGTGCGCACATTTGCATCACTTTTCATCGGCTTGAGAAATTTCATCCTCTAAGAATCTATGTCGCATGGAGCAGCTCGGGGTATAACAGTACCTACTCGTATAGAAGTCAGTATTCTTTCCATGTAACAGAGCTGTATTGAGGCATCCTGTGTGCCGGGAGGAGAGCCAGGGAAGCCACTGGATCTATTTCTAGGGACAAAACAGGAGGTCCAGCATAAAGAGATCCTGAGAAAGATGAACCGCTTCCCAGTGCCCAGTTGCACAGAACCAAATCAAGCCCTGCAGAAGGAGGCGATCTGGACAGAGATCCTCCTTCCCTAATTGTACCTCTTTGGTTTGGTTTCAGAGTCTTGAAATAAAGGGCAATGAGCCTTCTTCGTCTGCGCACTTGCGCTACAGAAATGTAGCCCATTATTCTAAAGTGGTTTTCTTTCCTATCTAAATATCAAATGATGTGTTTTCTACAGGTATGAATATCTTTTCCATTACTCAAATACTAAGATAGGCAGATAAGCCCTCCTTGATTAAGGACACATTTTCTACATTTCTCTGTCTTAATTTTCCCCTCCCTTTCTGTGAAATTGTATTTTAGATAAAACTTTGAAGTTCATTGATTTCTACCGCCTATTCCTCACCTGCAGCTACAAACCCATTTGTGTTACTGCAAGTAATTACAGTAGAGATAATTATGATGATACAAACACAGGATTATAAATTTTGGTTAGGGTTAGGCAGCAGGAGACAAGCTCCTCAGGGAAAAATTCTTGTTTTCATGTAAATGCTTATTAAAAACGAGAAGACAGTCCTTCATCTGCAGAAAACTAAAGGGGGAATACAAATTAATTACTTCTCTTCTAAATTGCAAAAATAACATAATCTATGTTTTCATCAGGTACCAACAGCTGTTACGGAAACCAGCCTATCCTTACAGCAAAAGGCAAAAAAACCAGCACTGATGTTGCTAAAGGGATCTTCTAATTTTATCCGGCTCGGCAAATTAAAAGCAATGATATCATTTCATAGAAGTGCAAAATATATTATTTAAAGACATGGTTCTAGTGAAGAAAACGGTGGTGCTGAGCAGGAAAAGAACATTCTTATTTTCTGTCCATATTTCCTTTCCCTCCACATATGATGTCTTCTCTTTGCCACCCAGTTTCTCTCAGTTTGTATCTCTGCCACAAATCCCAGTACCTTCCACACTCCTCCTTGGCCTGGGTCCAGAAGATATTCTATAAGCTGCAGTCCTACGCATGGCGTTGCTTGTGAAAACTGTTACTCTGAGAGATGAGATCAGAGTCTCTCAAAAGGAATTTGGAGACAAGAATTATATACGGATGCAAATGTCACCAATTTCTGTTTGAGTCAATAACCCCTTCCATTAGCACAAATTAAATTAAATGTCATGGAATTTAGGGAGTTCTCCAATTCTTCACGGTAAACTTTTGCTCAGCAGTTTCTAGAGGCTGATATTACTCTATGCTTCTCCTAAACCAGACATTCATTGTCGAATATTATCTTCTGGCAGTGAGATTCTGCTCTCACAAGGCTGTAAATCCACCAGAATTTAACTACCACTAGAGAAACACAGCTGCAGAAGTTCAGATTACTAGGCAGAACAATAGTCCTTCATTACTTTGCACGTCCATTTGAATTGGAAAAAGATGAGGTCATCAGCACTTATTCAGCATAGTATTATAAGGAAATATTCCCTCAGATGCTATTTGTTGTAGGCAAAATACCATGGAAGAATCACATTCCCATGGGCCTGTGAAGAACACCCTTTTCCCCAGAAGTAACCAGAACCGAACACTTTTATTTAGCGGATGGACACCTTGGGGCAGGTGGGGTGAAAAGCAACGCCCTACAGCTGTTTTTTGACAAAACAACTCCAAAGGTATTTACCATGTCTTGGCTGGTCCTTGAGGATGGTGTAGGTTATCTCGGAGTCACGGGCACCGGGCAGCTCGGCGTGCAGAATCGTCTTGGAGATCTGTAGCATGCCTCCCTGGGGCACCCAGACCAGGGAATTTGTCACCAGCTGAGGGCTTCTGCTATTCTGCATGCAGGGGGACAGCAGAAAAAGGCTTAACTGAATGTCAGCAATGTTGCGCTGATGGAAACAGATTGTCAAGCGAAAAGGATCAAGGAGAGCATTTTGGCATTTCTAATGCATTCAACCCTGGTTGTCTGCTTCAAGAAATGGTTGTGCATCCTTCACCTATATCCCTCAGACCCAATTCTCACCCTGTAGAACTGACCTTGTCCTCCAACGTTTCTAATTTCCCGACCATAAACCTTCTTCACCTCAGTCTCCCTCCGTAATTCTGTCTTTTACCACCATCCTCATTCTGTCGCCGCTTGACTTTTGACAGGTCTTGACAGAATTGATCTCCACGGCACAGTGGAAAACTCACTACTATCAACATCTGGAAAAAAAAGTATCAGTCTACTACACTACTTTGATCGGATCCACATTTTCTCTCACGTCTCTTCATTTTATTTCTAAAAATACACACCCTTCAAGGGTACTTATAGAACAACAGCTTCTTACCCATTCAAAAGTATCTCTCTACGGCACCTCCACTATCTTTACCCACATCTATAACTGTTATCACCTCTCCATGAGCAAACCCAGGTTCAAGATCAACCTCAGGCTTTTCTACAAGATGGGGGAAAACTGACCTTAAGGGTAGGCAAATGCTAGTGATGAATTTTGGCAGGAACATGAACTATGACAGTTTTCCATCCTTTGCTTGAACAGAAGCAGTTTAACATTCAGAAATGAGATACGCAAATTTCACTTAGTAACTACTGCACCAAATCCACATTGCATTTTTTGCTCAGTTAGAACTGTAGGAAGACTTTCAGATCAAATATCTTCTCTCTGTGTGGGGACTTACACCCATGCTCAAGTCATCTCCTAGCCGCTTTTGTAAAACTGAAGTCTGCCTGAGCATCCATCAAAGTCTTTTGCTACTTGGTGGGTTTTCTAACTTTCAAATTATTCCTGTGGCTTTTTTTCCAAATGAATATTTATCCAATATTCATACAAGATTCCTGAAATGTGGGTGTCAGGACTGGATGCACTACCATTTTCATATACTTCAGTAACGCTGCTCTGGCATTGAAGGACTACATTAGCCCTTTTTCCCTCTAAATTACTTTGTTAGCTCATGCTCTGTTGGACAGGCCACCAAAATCCCCATGACGTCTTCTGTGCCATGGTTCTCTCTTATAAGCCCAGTTGCTGTAAAAGTGACTTCTCTTCTTGATTTCTGCAGATTCACCTTGAAACTGGCTGTGGTGAACTGCATAATCAGTCAAAATCCTGACTGCTCCATATAAGCGATCATCTTCCTCCTCATTTACTACTCCACATAATCATGTGTCACCCCAAAGCTGACAAACGACTCATTACTGTGTTCTTCTGAATCTGCAACAGAGACAGTAGAGAGAGCTAAAAAGATGTTTGTGAAAAAGAATCACATTGAAGGATGATTTCCCTTCTCCATTTTGACGTGCCTGCTGAGCAACTTTCACCCATTTAATTTGTACTACGCTTATTTTGCACAGTGTTAATTTTTAAACGCTGCATGATCTTACATCGTGTCAAGAGTCTCCCAGCACAATGGTTGCTTTATTTCTTTAAAGAACAGCGAAGCAGAAAACCAGACCCTGTGCCGGCCAAGAGAACCGTGCCCATGTATATGATAACTTTCCTCTGACCTTATCGATTCGATCACATCATGACACACATAGGCCTAGCAAAGCATAACTCTGGAACAGGAGACAAACTAAAAAGGTCAGAAAAATCCCTGGATTTATTGTGTAAGGAGAGAAAAGAGAGACTAGCCACACTTCAAAGAATGACAGGCAAAATGCACTGTTTGAAAAGAAAATATTTCTAAGTGAACGCTGATTAAACACAAGGTCACGAATTTGCTATAAACATGGAACCCTCGGACTATTCGGTAACTAAATGACTGAATGTTCCTTCACTGGCCACATTAAACCAGTCCGGCATTTTGTAATACCATTTCCACCTGGCTTTGATGCTGCGATCCTGCTTGTTAATAAAAACACGTTCGTGAGACACCTCTTTTTGCTTGGCAATCGTTTTAAAAATATAATTAGCGACAAGCTGTTGTCTGATCCGAGTGCTCACCCTGTGCTCAGCAAAACAGCCAGAATCACATTAGATTTTGGGGTTTTTTTACTGATACCTGAGCACGCAGTTAGCAAACTGTGGGAATGAACTCACAGAACAGGAAAAGTGTTTTCAGAGAGCCCGGGGAGGCTACCATGCTCCCTGGTCCATGCTTCGGCTACCTGCTCCCAGGTAGGGCAAGATGCAGTGCCTTGCGCTTATCTTGGACACCTCCCTTAGCTGGATCTCCTCTAGAGGTCCAACACGCCCCTAAAATAAAAGTCTTATTCCTGCATTCCCCCTAGCCTCTCGAAAAAGAAAGGCTTCCATATCCCGTCAGCAATGGGCAGATGACATGTGGGTAGGTCTGACCTCCTCTGACTTACAGTACACAGCCTGCGATGGTATTTTCCGCGGCATAGGCTCCTTATTCCCCATTGGAGCACCACTGGTGGTGCTCTGCCAAAAACGAAGCACCAGCAGGTCTCAAGTTAACTTCACAGAAGCTGTAATTGTCAGAGAAGGTCAATAAAAATATACAGCAGTGCAAATCATTATTAAGAGCTCTCAAAATAGAGGCCAGCTGTTCAGACTGCAGTAGGTCAAATGAAGTGTGTGGATGGGGGCAAATAGGGCTAGCAGGCTGCTAGCAACCAAAGGGACTAAAAAAAGCACCTTGCAGAAAAGAAGGCACACCTGTTGTGAAGAAACAAAACCCTCCAATTCATAATACTTGGAAGGTTATGTTGTCCTTCATTTGTGTTTTCACACTTTCACCGCAGTGCTCCTATGAATTAGTGTCTAAGAATTATATCGCCTGAGCCCGCTGAAGAGGAATCCTAAAAACGTCCTTTCACACCAGGACTGACTATATAAAACCATCCGGCAGCACATTCTAACAAGCTCCGTGTACTTCGATAAGTAAAGTGGTTAAAAAAACCACACCTTGAACTCCCACACCTCCAGCCAGGGTCCTACCAGGCTCTTTAGCAATCTTTGGATGTAAATCAAGGGGAAAAAAAAAAAAAACCAAGCACCTTTGCGTGTGTGTCTCAACAGCACCTTTGCAGAAGAAAACCTTGCATGCGTTTCAGCTCCCAAGGCTACTCCACAACGATGATAATTAGGATGAGGCAGGAGCTGGGTACCTGCCAGCTCTACCCTCGTACTAAAAGCGGCTCTGCTCTCACCTCTGTCATCACCTTCATTCTTCTCTGTAGCCAAGTGCTGCACAGAGATGCTTGGAAAGATAATGAGAGACAAGGGAGCACAAAATTGTCTAATAAAAGAAACTATACTCAGCAATTCACCCTCACTGGTATTTACACGAACCTGCTTCATCAATAGCAAGAAAAATAAAATGTGTTACAAACAATGCAGGGTAGTGTCCAGGCATTTTTACAGTCCTGCTGATCTTATACAGGCTCCTTAGGGCCACGTAAGCGATCTGGGTAAAGAAACCACAGGCAGGGCTGCTCTTATTCCAGGAGTCTAATAACTCAGCCCCAGCCTTGAAAGCGACCCCTTTTTCACTCCCAGACTGATGTGTGAGTCACGTCACTAATTATCATTAATTACTACCGCAGCTTTAGGAGCACCCGCAGGGTCCAAACGGGATCAGTCCCTCCTCGTGCTAACCTCACAGCCGCACGTAGCACTTGTGGACCTTACTTAAAATTTTCATGCCCAGCTTGCTGTGAAAGGCATCTAATGCAGCAAAGAAGAGGACAAAAGAGGGATAATATCATCTCCTCCTAACTCCATTTCACAGAGTGGGAGCACTCAAAGATTGTGTAATTCTCAGATCCATACATAAAAAGACTGCAAACAGTGGACTTCTTCTCTGACAGCTCTATTTTTCATTACTCTTTCACATTAACTAAGGGATAAGGGAACTTTCAGCTTTTCTTCCTTCTGTTTTATTACAGTACCGCAATACCAGAACTGAAATGCTTGCAAGCACTTCAGCAACTTCATTTTTTTCAAGGCTCCACCACATATACTGTTATGTATTTCATGCCTTGTTTGGCTGGGGATTGCTTCATAAACAAATAGAAAAGCACAACTGATTCTAATTTTACTTCTGTAATCTCTATAAAATTTAATATAAAGTGCCACTTCACGTCCAAATACAGAAGAGACAAACAACCGTGAACTGCAATAAAACAACCGTGAACTGCAATAAAAGCAAGAAACAAAAATTAAAATTAAGAATTTTAATTTAATTAAATTAATTAAAATTAATAATTTCTGAATGTAGGTATCTGTGCCCTGCCCTTGGGGAAGTTATCAAACAGAAAGACGCATCAAGTGAAAGATTTCAGTGGAGCAACGCTGAGGGAAGAGCAGAGATCCTGACCTTGGGAGACACCGCCACCACCGAAATACCAGTGATACACTTACTACCCAAGTTGTTTAGTTCATGTGTGGTCCTTTTGTGTCTCCCGTCACAGTCCCATCGGCCCTCTCTCCCCACCATCCCCTCATTTTCTAATTCACTGCCCTTACCAGTGCAAAACTCTCACCTGCAACTCCAGAACATCTTTTTATCAAATAATTGTGGACTTTGAATTGTCAAAGGTGCACAATTTGAGCTGAACTGTTCCTGTCGCAAACCAAAAATTCAGGTGACCTCCAAAACTCAATCAATCCACTACTTTCTCCTGTCTCTGACCACAGCCTGTCGGTAATGCAGGATTAGTGACACCTCAGGGACACAGCGATACTTCTCCAGACTTCTAATTTGCTCGCGAGGGTTTATGTCACAGCACATACCTTGGGAGCAATCTTAACGTGGAACAGGATGTTCTGGAAGTGGTACCCGTCGTTCACTTGCAGAACAACTGCGTCATCCTGGGTGTCAGAGCCATCGTGAGCGTAACGCAGAAGTCCGTCGGCAAGGTCATCCAGGTGGAACATGTGGACTGCAGAAGCCGAGTCTCCAGGAGGTTTGATCAGTCGCCCGTGACGTGGAGGCTCTAAAACCATCAGCACAACGTCCTGAGGGTTGTCACTGTCTCTTACACCAAGCAACAGTTCTGTTATAGTTCCAGTTTTCCCTCTGCGGACAAGGAGGGCCTCGTTTCTGAACACATATGGGGCCTGAAACACAAAAACAGCTCTTAGGTGTTTGCTAAACCTTAGCAATTTGATCACGATCAAAGTCCGGAATGAAAAATGTGCGGTTGAGGAAATTAGCTCACTGCATCCCTGGAAACCTCCTATTTCTAAGCAGCAGAGACTCACTCTGCACACTTTCACCCCCAGTGGGCAGATCTAAGAGTATCTAGTATTTTAGACTGATTTAGTTACATTAAAAGAAGATTCTCATGCCACAGCAAGCTTAGGAAAGGAAAAAAACTTAGGACATTTATTTAGAAAGCAATTTAGTTTTCAGCTAGAGCCTGTATTCCCTTTGCTGTCTGCACGGATATGAGACAAGGGACACAGCTCTGCCTTATTACTATCCATGGAAATTCCAACTATTTTGGAAGCTCTACATGTTACGCGCATGGCCGCAGGCCCAACTGGAACGCGGGCACCTCAGATGCTGAAGATTTAGATCTGTGAATAATCAGTTCGGGGTGGGCTGGGGATGGAGACACACATTATCGCTGTGTATAACCTACAGCTTCGACAACTTAGACATCTTCCAGAGCACTGATGCTTGAGAGTAAGACCCCACACAACCTGTGTGCCCAGGTTATCGGTTTAAAATGAGCTGCGGAGAGGATAAAAAAGGAAGCAAGGAAGAATGCCAGGAGAGGTAGAATAACCTACGCAGGATACTAATAGCAATGAGCCGAGAGGCAGAAGCTTGAATTAATGCTTCTAAGTAGAAATGCGTCAATCAAGTAACACCGAAGGACGTGCTTTTGCTTGTCTCGAGCTGCTAAAGTCCCTCTCAAAGACAGCAAAACTGGGTGTCGTCAGCATCATTATTTATTTATTTTCAAAGACTCCACACAGCCTTATTCATCCTAGGACGAAGATCAGCTAGAGTCCACATTTCTGCTGGTTTAAATTAGTTCCCTAGTTCTTTGTCGTCAAGGAAGTTTAAATCTGCAGTCTCTATTGATCCCAATAAACATCATTTGCCATCAGTAATACCTGGCCTCGGGAGGGGGGTGGTCCCGCAGAGACAAAGTCAAAGCCCTGGGAACATTCAGCAGAGAGCTAACTTCTGTCATCTCACCTCCTTATCAGGCTTATTGAGGATCGGCAGGCAAAATCCCTATTATTAAACCTCACTTATGTATTCTGGGGCAGCGACTGCAACTCTTACTTAGGTGAATGTCCCACTGAGGTAAACAAGAGATTAGACTGAGCAAAGATTTCAGCACCAGCCAGAATCAATATACACGCAACAGGATCAAAATCCACAGTTTGTCTCACACTAAAGGACAAACTACAACACTTCTAATTTCCAGAAGTTAGGGAATGACTAATATGGAATACAATGATTAAAAGCAACAAAGTGCAATTAAAAATAATGAAAATTCCTAACCCTGAAGCTACCACCTCTCTAGGACCCCAAACCGGAAAAAATCCAAGCAGCGCAAAGTCTCAAGATTGTCAGAGAACCACAGAAATTGTGCATCTCAGGAAGAGTTGTTTCCTATAAGGAACACGAGATACATTAAATTGGAGACCCCCCGCAGGCCCCCAGCATGGTATGTAGTGAGCAAGTCAGCAGCTCACCATGTTTTTGAGTTGCTGGCTACATCCTACTACACTCAGCACGAAGCACAGAAGAGCACCAGCACCTTCAGACACAAACCCATCCACCACCGCAAGGGTTAAAAGAAATTAATTTCTTCAATTACTCATTGTGAGGGTGGACGCTGAGTCAGGCTTGTAGGCAGGAAGGAGTCAGCACTAAAAGAGAAAGGATGATAGCCAGATTTCCAGCTACAGTTTTAGCAAGCCATCTAATGCCCCTCTGAGGATGTAAATGGGCCTTAAGAGTAGCAGACTCTCATTGGACGTTCAAGTTTCTTTACACTGCTAGAATATGCCAAGTAGCCACAACAGCTTCAGTTCAAGCAAAGCTATCTGATAGAGCTTTCAACTAGACATTTTGACTATGGAAAAAGCTCAGTGCGAGCTGCAATGCCTCCCTGGAAAATTGGACCTCATTCAAGTTGAGTCCATGGTGAACTCGCTGCCAGCAGGACCAGGAGCAAGCGGGAAAATGGGCCGGGCAGCTCCAGCACATCCACTGCCCTCGCAGCAGCGTCAGAGGAACACCTGCAGCTTGAGCGGGAATCAAAGCCTGTCCGGAGGGATGTGATGATATGACCTACTGATAGGCTGAGCTTGGCACACGCAGCTAGGCTGGGCTTGAACAGCTCCTCCTTTCTGTAATGCTGTGCCCTCCCCCTTCATGTTTATCTTGCGCGTCTCTTCATACCTTGCCTTTTAGAGAGCCTACCCTTAGAGGAGTCACAAATGTACTGCCTGTACACCACCTCTTGGGTGACGCCCCTCCATGACAATGTGCTACGGACTTTAAATAACAGTAATATGAGAGACGTGGACACTTAACAGTACCATCAACTTGCCTAGAAGTGGTGAGCAGTTTAGGAAACACACTTTAAATAGCTCATGCTGACTTAATTCCCAACTGTCCTAGAAGAGAGCATTTAAGTAAATGCTCTTGACCGTCAAAGCATCCCTACCATAGGGATCAATCATCGTTCAATTGCCCTGCAGTAAGAGACTGAACTAGACCATCTGCGGATCCAAAGAATAATTTAAACAGTAGGGACTCCTTAGCCCTCACTGATAATTGCTCTATGATTGCACAGCTACAATTCCCTGCACAAGCAAAATTACATGGGCCAGCTTCTTCAGTCACTTACCCCAACTCCAGTTCTTCCACAGGACTCCTGGCTGCCTCTCAACTAAGTGAGAGTTGAGTCTAATTTGCCTGACCTGAACTCCGGCTTAACTTCTGCCCAGCTCCTTTGTTATCACTGCAAGAAACCAGGGCTCCAAACGGTACAAAATTTGTGGTTGTTTCCAAGCTTTGTTACATTACCTGTGTTGAAAATGCTTGAATGTTGACCACTGTAGAATGGGAGAAGAACTGTTGATCGCTGACCTTCAAGGAAAACTGTCCTTTCCTAAACAAGTCCCCAACAAGCCAAAATACAGGATAATATAAATTAATGAAGTGCTCTTGCAGGACTCAATAACGATAAAAACATAATATATTCAGTAAAAATGACTAGCTTAGTGACAGAAGCTTCAGCTCAAGTTTTTTTAATTATGTTTTTATAGTATTTTTTCTGAAGATTCACAACAGTCACAACATGTAATAAAAAACCTTTAACTATGTAATAATATACCCTCATTTCCCTTTAACTAACGTTACCCACATAGGATGGCATCTCCAAGATAAAGTACCGATTCTAAATGTCAGCTACTTGCTGCTAAAGAAAAATGTCACTTATCTGGCTTCGGAACAGAAGCTCCCGCTTTTCAGCATTTTTGCTTCCTATTTACTTTTCAATAATGCCACCCAGTAACCTTGAACATAAAGTAGCTATGTTTCTCAAGACAAGATCCTGACATTTCATTGCGACTACCAGGCAGACAAAAAAAAAGCATGATACAGAAGCACATGCCTTAAGTCTAGTGAACATGAGCTAACCCTTGGCATCAGAAGGACACCCTGAAAGTCTTACTGAAAACAATGGATCGAAGAACACCCTAATATATACAGGCAGAAATTTAGAACAATTCCACCGGTATCAGCCTAGTCCCAAGGCTTTACGGTGATGTAAATCAAGTGTGAAACTTGGCAGGATGACTGGCTTATTGCCTGGCAGCAGGAAAAATCTGCTTCCTTGCAACATGCTTGCAGTGTGAGCATTGCCAGCTACTAATCACCGCTAATTATCCCAGGACACTAACAGAGCTCATTGCAGGCAAAGAAGTAATGGCTGAATGCAGATTCTGCTGCAGAGCATAGCGGTGACGTCATTTGAGCATCTTCCTGGGAGCATCAAGAAATTGTTGTAAGAACCAGACTAATATGCCAGTTTTAAACCCACAGCAGAGTACCCTGAAGTTGAGACAGACTCCTGCACCCCCAAAGCACAACAGGTTTGGTAGCTGGGTCACAGTGACTTCTTAGACCATAAATAGAGAAGTTTTGCACCGTCATTTATACTATGGTACAGTATAAGTACGTTGGTAATATTGGTAAGATACGTCAATTATTGTTAACTCTGAAAGAAGTGTCAACAGAGTCACCTGGATTTCTCTTTGCTGTGCACAAAGCGGACTCTCTTCTCCTTCACATCCTCGCAGCTGAAGCGGTCGCCTTTGCTCAGCTGCACGTCTGTCCCATTCACCACCATCACTAGCCTGCCGTTGGAGGGAGCGCTGTCGATACGGAACGAGAGCTGTCCTGTGTCACCATCCAGATCACGCACACCCAGTAAGGAGAGGTCGAGGGGCTTTACCCCACCAATTCCTACTGTGAGGGTACCGTTCACATGGAAGCTTGAGGGATGCTTGCTGGCTAAAAAGAAAGACGGGAGAAGTATTACCGAATGAATTTCAGCCATGGGCTGCGTTAGCATCTTGCCTGTCACTACCATCTCTTGGATAACAGACCAGACCCTTATAATGCCCTGTTCATTACTCACCTAGGTGGACAACCACCATCCCAAGAAGAACTGCCATCCATCCCAATCCCCACTATGATTTTGAGAGGCTTCGGCAAGTCACTTCCCATCTTCAGTTCCCCATCACAAAACTCAAAGCCAACATACACTGGCCTGCCCTGCAGAGGGACTAGTAAATCTTCATTTAGAACAAAGAAAACTAAGTACTACAGTTGATGTAGCAAGGGATTTCCCCCAAGATATTTTCTCATTTGTTTTATGTTGATGATAAATGATGCTGCGATTGGCCAGACGTGCCTCCACACCTAACTAGGTAACTTCACTTGGAAAACCACGCACATGCACATTTTATGAAACAAAGAAGTTGGAGAAAAATAGCCGCCAACTTTTAACAGTCGACACGAAATTGCACAAAACTGAATTCCAAAAATGCCACTGAATGAACACTACTTCTGGCCTTAAAATCTGCTGGAAGCCTGCAAGTTCAGTTGCTTTATCATAAGAGACGCTCACCTTCCTCACACTCTCTGGTCCACGTGTTGCCATAGAAACCCTGGCCACAGGCAGCAACACAAATCTTATTCTTCAGAAACGTGGTGCTGTCACAGAGGTGGCACAGGCTGTCACTGTCACACTCCAAGCATCCAGGAGGACAAGCTGAATCGGATGGAAAGCACAACCCCACTGAGACACCGCAAAAACAACGCAGCCACTGATGCACAGAGCTGTCCCCGAGGGTCAGAACAGAAACACCACTGCTGTTTGTGTCTTACCTACCTGACAGAAATAATCAAAAAGAAGGGGCAAAGAGCTGAGATAAAAGAGTCGTTAGGAAGTTCCTTCCCCATTTGACCACTGTTTCCCATTGACTACAGAGAACCTGAAGATAATCTTCCAAACGGAAGAAACATGCTTTTAAGTAACTGGTATACCAACTTGACAAAAATACTCCAAATACACATTCAAGTCCTACGCAGCTTGTTAACCCACAAATACAACTGAAACCTTTCTAAAAATGTGGTTTTAATATCTGTTTTTTATATACAGTGTGCATACACATAAGCAAACACACCAGCAGCCATCTACATTGAATCTCATTCCTCCTGAATGAGGCATGTCTAAATGTAGATATAGCCTGTTATCTAATTCTCAAGTTGACTGCATCACCTCAACAGCAAGCTTAACACAGCATCCAAGCGCTTTCTCTTCACCCCAGCCTCGGAGAGAAAAAGCAGTGTACAGAACACAGACTACAACCCTGGTCCCTCTCCACCACATCACCCTCGCTTTGCTTACCTGTGCACTTTCGCTGCGCGTGGTCTGCATAATATCGCTTCCCACATTGGTGAACACAATAAGCGTCCAAGAGGAAAAACGGGGCTTCGCAAAGGCTGCACTCATCTGGTTGGCGACAACGAAGGCAGTGTTGATCACACCCTAAAAGTCATATGTAAAGAGTTCAGCTCAACACTGCGTTCAACGGCGTCCTGCGCTGCCCGCAGGAACCACAGCTCTGTTGCGTGTGTGTGCGGGAGGGCAGCGAGAGATCTGAAGCTAGAGCGTGCCTTCTGAACGCAAGACATGCGCAAACTGGAGACAAGCAGGGAAACATGCTGGCAGCAGTGATCAGAAGTAACGCTCAAGAAGAACTCACTCTGGCATGTGTCTGATTCCTTGTAGAAAGCTGCAGGGCACTGTTCCACACAAGCTCCTTCATGGAGAACGTAGCCCTCCATACACTGCAGGCAGTCGGTCCTCTGGGGACCTTTACAAGCGTTACAGCTCCAATCACACTCTGGAAGGAAAAAAAAGTCAATGCAGGGCAGCCATTTCTGGGGTGCTCCCCCCATACAAGTGCTTAGCACTTGGGGTCTACAAGCTATGGGAATATAAGCCCTGGGAGCAAAGAACACAGTAAAAACTGTTAAAGAGAGACTAAAAAAAAAGGCAAGCATGATTTGTACTGAGTGACTTATTGCAACTCAAGATATGGGGTTTCCCCCCCCACACTCGGACTTAACATGTTCAAACTATGTAAGATTTGAGCAGGCTTGGCTCTTGTGCAGGATTCAGACCTGCTAATGCTGGCACAGTTTTGTTGCCCATAAAGCCTGACTTTATCCCATAAGTAGCCGTGCTCCTTTTCTGCCAACTCCAAGTTTGTTGCTCGTTAGCAATGATCTACACCGCTGCATCAATCTCATGCTTTCAAACGACTCGGACCAAAAGAAAATGAAATCGTTGTCCCTCACAGCCCAAATGCCCCTCTGGACAGTACACTGGCCAGAAACAGACTGGTTCCAACTGGGACCAGATCTGCCTTCACGTGCCCTTGTACCATCTCCCCTCTGGTCTTTGGCAGAGTCCCAACCATGCGCATGTGCCCAAGGACTACTCAGGCTGCCAACGCTACTGTTTGTTTCTTGGTGGCACTTAGAGGGTCCATATCGGCAATTAATGACAGACACACTTGGCTGATGAGACAGACAAACGGGCAAGAGCAAGATGGGGGCAAACAAGGACTCATTGAGGTGAGCTGAACTACTCCAGTCCATGCAGCATGTCCAAGACAAAGCCAGGACAAGCGTCCTGCCTCGTTCCAACACCCTAAACACCTAAACAATGTCACCTCGCAGAAGAACCGCAATGTTAAGGGGACAGACGCTACTCAGTTAAGCTAGATTCAGGTACTGAGGGAGCCAGCTAGAAATGAACACTGAACAAGTCATTTGTATTATATCCCAGTCTTAGTGGTGTTAGCTGCAATAAAGCCACATTATCCTCACTTATTTCCATTATGGAACACTCTCCTTGGGAGTTCCGGAAATCTTTCAAGTCATGTGTCTTTTAAATCACTCCAAACTGTTGTTTCTGCAGTCAGCCGGTGATGCAGTATTTAATAAGACAGAGAGAAGCAGGTAAGTACACAAGGCCCTACAAGCACTCTAAAAAAGATTTAGCCTGGCAAGCTCACTCGTTATTCAGCTGACCCATGACTAAATGAATTGCTGGACCTGACCCCTGAAAAGTTTGCTGGCCGACTTAGTACATCATTTACAAGAGAAGGATTTGCAGTAATCTTGTTTCACTGAAAGGCTGAAGTATGTGACAGCAGACTGCCGAAAAAGAGAAAAAACTGTAGAAGCCTCGCAAGTGGTCTGTCACTGAACAAATCCCCCACCTCATACACACTTTTTAAAGCAGGCCACCTGCACGGATCCTGCTGCAATGTGACGGATTCTTAGCCAAGGCACTTGCAAATTTTTTTTTCCTTTTTTCTTTAAACCAGCAATGTATTTTTCACCTCTGCAAGTCTTGCTGGAAAAATCCAGATAATACTGCTGAGCACAGCTCTCGTACTGGCATTCTCCAAATAACAGGACCTTAGCCGGATCTCTGCAAGACGTACAGCCGGTGGCGGATTCGCAGCTCAGGCACTGGCTGTTGCATGCTGTGAAAGACAAAGACAAAGAAAATAACTGTAATTACTGATGCACCAGCCAACTGTACAAGAAAAAATGGTATTATCCTGTAGCCTCGCTACTCCTCTTGTCCTCTTTGAGAGACACCTGTGGAGATTTCAGAGTTTTTGCTTCTTACGTTCCTTTTCACAGCCTCCAAAATGTAAAAAGCCTTCTTCCATTTGGAACAGACTGTTATGTCTCCTCACACTGCTTCTTACTCTCCTGTGGACAGGTCAGGGTAAAACACTGACCTTGAATTCAGATCCCCAAATAAGAGCTTTCTCTGTCTCTGTTTTTCTTATTCTCTTTAAACAACCTGCGTTTCATATGATTCCAGACTTAACTCGCAGTGCACAAAGTAGGAGACCATAACAGACTGCTGCAATCCAGTTAGCAAACCTTGGTGGGACCAAAGGCCCATTTAATTTCACTTCATGTTTCCACCTTTTTATTTGCACACAGTGTGAAATTTTGGAGCTGTAGGGAGCAAATAAAGACGCCAGGAAACAATAATTCAGGGATTTACTGAATCTAGGATCAAAGTCCAGAGGTTCAGAATATTTCAACTCACCTCTTTGATGTCCAGGGTCTAAAATTCTCAGAAGGCTGTACTAACAGCCAAATGTACTCAGCGCTGACGTCAGAGCTCGTAGTTAATTCACAGCAGAAAATTTAATAGCAATGTGCTATGAAAGACCAAAAAATATCTCCCAGCCCTTTGCCTATGCACTGAAAAGCTCGCCTCTGATTCTGGTGAGACGAAACTTTACAGTGTTTAAACTAAAGAATAAAGCATAGCCATTTTTAATGGAAAAAAACCCAAACAAAACCTCTCATAGGATTTAGCACAATTACAGTTCAGGTGCTAAATATCGACATGTTACTTGCGGTAACATGTCAGTGATATGCTAATTGTGGAATGCTAATTTAGTGATATGCTAATTGTGGAAATCCGCTTCAATTTGCTTGTAATTGAACACAGAGTTTCATAGCAACAAACCCTCAAAATATCGAAGTAAATGTGAAAATACCTATGTTGCTCTCATTGAAGCGAGGACCCAGTGCCCTTCAAAATAGTTACGTTTTAGCTCATCTAAAAAACGTCACAGAAGGGCTATATTTTATTGAGGTACAAACGAAATTTCTAACAAAATGTTTACCTAAGGAATCCAGCAGCTGTTTTTAGCCAGTCTGATTTCACTTAACTTAAGAATACTACATGGAAAAATTACTATTGGTAGGTGTTACGAAAAGCCAACTATTAAAAGTATGGCAAAACATTCCACATGAGGTCTAAATCTATAGAAATCAGGTTACCCACGGAGGCGTGCCAGAACGGTAAGCGAAAACTGTATTTGAAAGCAATTCTGTCTGCTTGTTTTATCAGCATGACTCCATATCTGCATTTTTAAACTCATGAAGGACTTGTTAAGCCTTGCACTGCTCCTCGGCCAGTGTCGTTCAGTTTAAAAATATCTCCGTGAGTCCATACGTGCACTCAGCATCTCTCTCAACTTCATTCCAAACCTGAGTTCCTCAAAAGTGCAATGCGACTAAAATAAACGTTGAAGAGAGACCAAATTTTCTCAGCCTAACAGCCAACCTCCATTTAAACAATTTTCATTACCTGTAAGTGGTAGTTTTCCAGCAGCCTGGGATAGTTTATATCTACGTGGCTTATCAGCAGTACTTCACTTGAGAAGGCACAAGTGACACTTGGAATGACAAAAATCCAGTGCACCAACAGACTTCGCCTTGAGCCTCCTGCCACAAGGATTACGTACACTTCTTCAAAAGCCATTTGCAATAAGGAGATTAGTTGAATTTGCTTGCAAAAATCTGTTTGCATTTGAGCTACTGAACCAAATTGAGGAAGGGTACAGTCCTCAGGAACACTCCACTTCTACCGTGATGTCCTGAGGAAGGAGTTATCGATAGGGAAGTTTTCACTAGAAAAGGACATTTTAATTAGGAAGGGAGGTAGCCTGGTGTAGTTAGCGATAAGAGAATCCGTACTGTAGGAGAGAACAGTGAATATCTTGTGGAGCTTGTAAGAAACTAGCCAGGACAGTGAGAATCCCACGATTCCTTTTTTTATTCATCTTTTTTATTACATTCCTTTTTTCATTATTACTGAGTAGCCTTTTTTGCTGTCAATGGAAGAACGTTACAAAGTCTTCCACCTATTCCCTTGAACTTATGCAAGGTGTCTCCATTTCTGCTGATAAGATGGAAAAAATAGTTTCAGGAGAACCATATATTTCAACAAAAGGCAGGTAAAGCTGACAACCGTATCAGCTTCCTCCTATAGGACCTCATCAGCAAAGAAATTGGGTCGAGGTAGGATGACACTGATAGCTATACTCAGTGCAGTGCAACAGAGTTATTTTATCATAAATCAGGATAATTTATATCAGGGTAACGCAGGACTTAACAAATCTGAGTGTTCAGGTTCACAGCAACCAAACCACTTAAGCGCTCGCTCATTTTTAGGGATGTGTATTGGAGTGGGTCAATTCAAGCAGGGTTTTTTTCATTTTTTTTATGTCTCTGGGCCATATAATTTGGCATTTTGGAACATCAAGCCCAGTAATTATGCGAGGAATAACCCAATTGGTTATTTCAGGGCCAGAGCGAACATAGGATAATAAAGGAAAAGAGAGGCCACGAGGGATAGCAGGAGTAGGATAAAACATTACCGGACTTAACACCAGATCAATTGCATCAGATCATTAGGAGGTAAAAATATCACAGTTGAAGTCAGTTGGGGCTGCGCCCGCAAAGCTGAACCTTGTTTCTACTGAGGCAGATGTGGAAAAACGTAGCATAAATGCTACAGTCTTGATACAGCTTCCACGGCAGGTACTGGCAGGTAGTGCAGTGGGGACGGCGTTTGCCTTAGTAAGAATTGATTAAAACTGGTCTAAACTTGTCAAATTTTCACAAAGCCCCGAATCCACCAGGACTTTTGGCCACTTCTCTACGTACCGCCTAGACAACTTAACAAGGCAGGCTACACAAATTCTCCTGCGGGTTTTTACTACGGGACCCAAAGTCTCCTGTCTTTGAAGTCGATAACAGAAGTGCAACTGTGTTCAAATTTAAACCATGCTGTAGGCTCTGTTTCTAAGGCAGCTAATCACCTCTGTCAACTCACATCGAATTTTTAGGCACTTGACGTCTTTCTTTTCCTGGCAAGAGGAAGAGTAAGCGAAGGAACAAGAAAGGACATGTTGGTGAATACATTGTGGAAAGGAGAGGATGGCTTGGAGAGAGACACTCACGTCTGCAGGTCTGCCTGTCATCCCTGTAGTATCCCGGGGAACAGACTGGCACACACGTGCTGGTGTGGGAGAGAACCAGGCTGCTGTTGCAGGAAGAGCAGGAAAAAGGACCCCCGCCGGTGCAGGTTTTGCATGAGCGGTGACACCCTGCAAGGGACAGCAAGAACAAGTGTTTCTGTTCAAGGAAAAGTAGATCTTCCAGCAAGTTTCACAAGCTTCAGCAGAAGCACTCTCAGAGACTGAGCATGGTGATAGAGAGCACCAAAAGTTCCTACTAAGTCTAAGCCCTTAGTGGTGCACAGCCCTCAGGAGCAGAAACACAACCGACCCACCTTGTGACAGACGGATTAAATGGCTTGATTTGGGCTCTCTGTGCCATGCACGCTAGCTCTCTCCCCTCCTCCCCTTTCTCTCTCTTTTTACCCATTCCTCTTCAACTCTTCCTTCTCCTTAAGAACAACCCTACAGGCACTGGCCAAGACCTGTCTATCAGAAAAGAGTAAAAAAAGGGGTAAGCATGTAGCAGTACCTCCCTCTCATGCTTTCAACTAGTTTCAGGCCAGATCCTACCGTGCCCGATGCGCTTTGTCTATTTAGGAACCATCTAGTGCTTTTCTGACAGCTCCACACCTCCCTGAAGATTTACATCCGTCCCTTCACAGGAGTTGCACAGCTGCTACCTGTTCCAAGAAGCAACACTGACCGAGAACAGTCAATCTCTGTGCGCCCTCCCTCCATTTCACTCACGACCCTGTAGGCCTCCATCGTATTTCCTCCCTCCTAAGGTCTCCTGTTTTTCAGGTTGAAGCACTGTGGTCTACTCAGTTGCTCACTGTGCAGAAGCCCTTCGTTCCTCACATTCAGTCCTGCTGCTCTTCCCTTTTGAGACGGGCAGAACTGCTCGCAGCACCCAGCTCCTTCAGACAGAATGAATTCTTCCATTCCCCTTTACTTTTGTACTAGCGCCTAACATTTGATTTGCTTTTTCAACGTTGCTGAACGCTGGGGTGCCATTTTCACAGGCTGATTGATCATTACTTCAAGCTCACGGCAAGGATGCCATCATTCCGTATGGGAGGTTGGAACGGGCTATCGCTGTGTGCATCATTACACCTGCCTATACCAAATTCCCATCCCTTGCTTTACTGCCCGGACACTCAGCCTTACAAGATCCTTCTGCAATTCTTCATAACCAGCAATCCCACTGACTGCCTTCAGTAAGGAAGTACATTACTATCTTTTTCTTTCCCTGCATTTTTGAAGAGAGATTTTTATGCCACCCCTTGTTTTCTTTCCCTGTTTCCTCTCCATCCCTTTGTCTCCCAGTTCTTGTGCTTCTTAGTCTGACTGAAGAGATTTAAAATACCACAGTGGGTGAGGCCAACGTATCCTATTAATTTCTCCAAAGTGGGTACATACTCACAAAACTACTAGTCTGTTTTATTTTTTGATAGGCCTTTACCCAAAGACAGATGCAATCATTACACCTATCAGGCCAAATTAATCATGAGTGAAAGTGGGGAAAGAAATGAGAGGAGCGACTGCATTACGCTGTGCCGGAGATCTTAAAAGCTAGCACAAAATGTAATATGAGCTTTGACACAATCTGAATAATGCAAAACTTCTTTTAAATGAAACCTTTATACCAAAGGGAAGAAATGTTATCCCGAGGCTTAAATTTCCAGACAGGCAAAATATCTCTCTCAGGGGTCTTTCGAATTAAATGACACAGAGTATATTTCGTTTGTCTCTGAGATTTCATTTCTCAAAAACCGGTAAATAAACACACAGCTCCCAGAGTGTTTGAGAGAAGCTCTGAAACATCAACCATCAGTTGTTAGACTGGATTAGGAAATGCCACTTCCTGCAAAGGGAGCATCTGCATCTTAATTCTAATGTGCAGCATTTCTTGTCTTGATTTCTTTCTCTTAAAATAAACTGCAATACCCTTTGCTCACCATAAGACGCGTTGGGCTTTAACACGTCTGTCAGCCACATGACAAGAAAAGCAACCTACTTCCTTCTAAGACTCCAAGAAATATAAAACAGCTTAGACAATGATCGGAATATGAGACCACGTCAACAACAAAAACAGGATGAGATCTAGGGATAGGTGAAGGCAGAGAAGGCTTAGAGAATAAAATGTGCTATCAGCGCAGCTTCACCCACGCAGCTGGAGCACTGCATCTGTCGTGTCAGCCTAAAAGGCTGAATGAAATTGGCTCTTTGTTTAGAAGCTGCTACGAATGATCGCCTTTTGGACCATTACTGCAGCAAGGCAAGTCTCAATGATAGACCTCAGCTAGGACGATGTTCCATCTCAGGTTGCAAAACGTCCTGAGAAGTTGCTACCAGCAAGAGTTCTGCCTTCTGTGAGCAGAAGTTGCATGGCCCTTCGAAGCACGTACCCAGAAAATATTTTCAAGCATCAGCATCCCAGAACTGTGGTGGTACCAGACAAACTGGAGACTTTGTGACGGGCATATGAAAAGTCTCTGTTTGAAGTTATCCTTTATTGTGCTTAAGAAGCCCACCTCTTCCTAGGAGTGACCTCAGGGTAGCTACCCTACACAGAACATCTGTAGGGTAGCTACTGTCATCCTATTCTCTGTGCCACCACCTCTGAGAGATGGGATTTACCAGAGAGAAAACCTCACCTTCACCTCCTCCTCACAAGCATACTGCCGTCTGGTACTCATTACACTTATCAATTGTATTGTAACAGTGGGCTAGGTCCCAGCAGCCTCAGCACGTGCTCAGGACAGTACAGCACCATCTGCCTCAAAGAATTCACAGTCTGAAAGCAGACGCAGGTCACAGGCAGCGAGGAGAGCGCGCTCCCAGCCAGCTAGCAGAGTTATTAGCCAGGACACCCCCAGCTCCCGCTGCAGTGTCCTGCCCGCTGGACAAAGCTTCTCTACTAAATAGAAACCATTTCATGGAACGTCTCGCAAGGATCCAGGCGGTCCCTTACGGCTACTTGAGGCATCTGTAGGGACTACTCACTTTTGCAGGCACCATTCTCTGCATAGTATCCGACAGGACAGTCAGGAATGCAGCGATCCCCCAGGAGCAAGTGACGGGCGTTCTGGCACTTCAGACAGATGCTGCCGGTGTCCCGCAGGTTGGCCACACACTGACGGCACAAAGGGTGGCAGTCTAAAGAAAGCAGGGAATAACAGATATTGTGATCACAGACGGACAAACCAGAATTGCTAAGGGAAAACACACTGCTGAGAACTCAAGGAAGACATTAGGGACGTAACTTTCAGAGCCCCTTTCTGCTATCTGGTGTGCAAGAGCTGGGATCAGGTGCTAAACGCTGCACTTCCAGATGTCTGCAAGAGAGGTGTCCAGAAATTACCGCATTCAAGGAGCATTCCTTTCCTCTTGCCCTCATCCCCATCTTGTGCTCTTCCTGAGCATCGCAACGTTTTCGCTTTTCCTCAGCAACCACAGTCTCCGCATCTCTCCTGCCCCATTCAAGCATCCCATTTCCCATCCTTAAGTGAGCTTGGGAAAGCTTTGTACAAAGCCAGTTCAAAACTCTTCGCTTTCCTCAAACCTTTCTCTGATTTTAGGTGCTTCTACCTACAGGTTTATCTTTAATAAACTACACCGGCAGCTGTAGGCATTCACCTCCCTCTGCTGCCACCGTTGAAAAACAACGAGCACAACCTGTACAGCTGTGTGACCTTCTCCCATAGTTCTCACTGTTCAGATTTTCCCACACAAATGAGACATCCATACCCTGAAGAGGCCACTGCAGACCTCAAAGCCAAGCCAAGAGTGGCATTTAGAGTTGCATGACAGTGCCTCAAAACCTTGTCCTTTTCTCATTTTTCCCCAGCAGCACACAAGCTTGTGTCTCCTGACCTCTGCCTGAACTTGGGCGCTTCAAAAGGTTTTACAACAAGCCTTTTGTATGCACAACAGTGCAGTGTAAGGCAACCTGGAAGCCAAATTAATCCTTATTATGGGAATTCAGAAAATTATAAAGGAAATGATGACTGTCTTGAAAGAAATGTAATAATGAGGCTTGATTTCAGTACCTGGCCTCTTGTCAGATTTCTACTGAAGGTTCAACCTTTTGTCTCTCGTGACAGCATTGCTACAGATTGTCAGGCAATCTAATTTTACAAGCTGAAGACAGGCTCACATAGAAGTCCGGGGGAATTCTGCATCCATACCTGCAGGAACGTAATAGTGACCGGAGTCTAACCCTAGCCTGACTTCTCCTGTATGATACACATAGATGATTCTTACCAAACGCTGGTGGAAAAGCACAGGTGCAGCTCGGAAATGAATGCAATTCTGACTGCGTCCAGGGATTCAAGGTCCTTAAAGCAGCTGCCTCTTTCACCTCCTGAATTTGCAGGGTATATAACCTGCCCCACAGTTTCTACCCCACACTCCCAACTTTGCAAATGGGAAATTAACAGCCAGAGGGGAGGTAAAGGTAAGCAAGAAGGAAGATTATGCTTAAGATAGTGACCCTGTAGGTTCTCAGTCCATCACTGTCACGACAGAGGTAAGAAAAGAAAAGCAGCACGTGAGGTGATGCTCCCAAACTCAGTGACAAACCTCAAAACCTCCTTAGAGGGGTTACAGGGGTTATGGTACTGCAGCTTCTGACTGCACAGGAGAATAACTCAATACCCAAGGCATCATCCCATAAATCTTCACAGCCAAAGATCCCAAACCTGCGCTGACATCAGCGTGGGAAGACCTGCCATCTATCTGTAGCCTCACTGAAGGATCACGCACAGCTCACCATAGAGATCAAGGACTAAGGTATCACCCAAAAGGCCCTGAGCAGCATATGTAATTTGTATCCACAGAGCTGAAGGCGGCGGGAAGAGTTTTATGCACTTATATTCAATAAAATTAACATAAATCCAATTAGTTTCTCATGCTAGCAATATGTCTACCCCCCTTATTGTTAAAGTAACATTCCTCCCGTTTAATCTCTTGCTGGAGCCACTGGTCTGTAACAGAGTTTGGCTAGATGCAGTAAGTAACCAAACCCAGCAACAGTTTTTTAGTGACCAAGAACAAGAGAGACACTTGTGTACAGTCAACAAGTTCCATAAACAGAGCAAAAAATGAGACAGAGCAAACTAAGGGTGCCCAAATAACCAGTATCTACTGTAAATAGCTAGACTCTCCCAAACTAACATTTAGAAAGCTAAGTATCTACAAAACTAGGTGCTGTTGCAGTACAGTTTTCTCTTTACAGCCTCTATGATTGCTCCTGTGTATTGAAAGTTCTTTTTCTCAGCTACTGTTTCAGGATAAATCAGCCCCATCACTCCCTCGTTCCTTTGCAAGCCTGGAGATCAAAGAGCACGCAACGCCAAATAAAAAACCAGAACCGACGCTCATGGTGAATTTGAGGGACACTGGGGATCTAGTGAGAGAGTACAGGAAGAACTGAAGTGCTTTGTTTTGGAAAAGATTCTCTCAGTTTTTCACAGCAGGCTCCCTTTGAAGGGAGGACTAACAGAAGCGGAGTTTTTTCTTTATGCTTCTCAATAATACCGCACAGCTGTATTTGTTTGCTGCTTCTGCCTTCTCCCCGTCAATGCTCACTGCAGCTCAGCTAGCAGGCCAGCTACTGCCTGCAGGCTTTGGGCTTTCGGAGGCTTCACAGCCCGTGTCTGTTGCAGGTCAGTGCAGTTACTTAATTCCCTTAGACTTCTTCCAGTATCCAAACTGGATTCTTCAGGGCAGCAAGTCACCACCTTGCTCGTAGTCCCAATGCCTCCCTACTCATCTTTTTGAGACTACTGACTTGCCTCCCACCGCCCAAACACAACTTTTTCCTGCTACCCTTTCAGCTGGCTCTAATTTCCTCCTTGTCAATTCATGTCTACGCAAAAAAAAAAAACCCACCTTACCTATCACTGATCTTCCTATAAAGCACCTTTCATTGTAAAGTATAATATAATTACTTACAGGGATTTCCATTTCCAGTTACTTTACTTCCACACCCTCTTTAGGGTTCTCTTAGCAAGCAAAGATAACAAAGAAAATAGTGCCCTTCCTATACGGAAAGTATCTATGATATACTGTTCCCTTGCCTGCCAAGACAGAGAAGGCTGTTTGGGGAGAAAAAATTATCTCTGAAGCGTTTGTGAATGCTCATAAAGGAAACCAGAGGCATTTCTACCTCTCAGTTCCACCATTTGCCAAGCAATCAACCACTTGTGTTGTTTAAATACATCTCCCCTCTTAAGGGCTCCTGAGAAAAAAATTTCCTGATGCAAGTTTCGTACTACACTCTAAGGTAAGGTACGAGGTTTACAACAGAGTACTACTTTTAATCAGTACTTAAATCACCGTGCAATTTACAGGCATGTCAGCGTGCAAACGTTCTCTAGCACGCTACAGTAAATCCAGAAAGGAAATCAGTATGGTTGATGGAGAAGGACACCTAGCACTGACCGGGATTTTTGGTTTGATTTGGTTGTTGGAAGGTTTTTTTTTTCCCCTCTCCTTTAAAAGACCTGAAAGGGAATCTGTCACACAAACGAGGTGAACTCCTGGTGAAGTGCGAGCACGTTTGCAGGGATCTGCCTGCATCTTCTGAAAAGGGTGGGAGCTTCTTCAGGCAGCGAAAGGTGGGAAATCCAGCTGGATGGTGCCCAGCACGAATGAGCCCAGACCAAAGTAGGGAAATGACCTTCCATTTTCCTCCTCTGGCAGCTCCGCTGTTAAATTTCTGTAGTAGGTTGCATGCCAGCGAGTAAGTGGAGCAAAGCCCCCAGGTTCCCTCTTGCTCTGCTCAGAGAAACTCCAGCTCTTCGTGATGATATCAATGTCTCTCTAAGAGTACGGCAACAGCTCATTAATTTTACTGGAGCTGAATGTATTTCTTGTTGTCTTACTGTCCCTTCTGGAATTTTAAAAGCAAGGCAGAAAGGCTTGTTACAGGCATCCTCCTGAGTCAGCTCTTCTGGTTTATCTTTGAACATTTTCACAACTGCATACAGCCTGAGAAAGCAAGGGCCTGAGCAGCTGAACGCGGGGATTGGGAGTTCCCTTTCAAGGAAGATGCGGTTGGAAGTTAAGATAGGACCTTGGGGGATACTGTACCAGTGGGTGTTTTGATTTTCATTTCATGCCAGCTGCCCCTGCTACGAATTCTGGTAGGCAGGTCCTCTGTGTCCTTCTACGCCTCAGCTGAGCACCCAGTAGAGCTCAGCCTGTGAACTCCTTCCTTCGGCCACTGCACAGTCCCTCCGCATTTTTCTAATTGCCCTTCTACTGAGTCAGGAAAAGATCAATGAGGCAGCCTCAAGACAGGCATATGATTTATTCAAATCAGAAAAGAGCGGGACAACAGCTTTAGCGACGGTGCTATTTTTTAGACTGGTGACTGCAACCTTTCCTGAAGCTGAAGGTGTCTTGGATAAGAGGGAGAGAGAAATCAAAGAGTGTTTTCAAACTGGGAAAACAAAAAACACAGAGGACCTGAGACTCAACAGGAGACTGCTAAAGCCAAACCCACGTTCCTGGCCATACGCTTTAGCTATAAAATAAAATTCATAAATTGAGCATTCTCAAGGAAGACTGACACAAATTCAATGTGCCCAAACCAGAGCTTAGAAACTCGTTGATCTTTTGAAATGTGAGGCCACTTTGTCTTTCTTCTGCTTACAGTTGAAATGCTTATTTGATAAACTGCTGAAAACAACATCTTTTTTTTTTTCCTATTAACAAGGCAAATGTTCCAGTCCTCATTCAGGTAACATGTACAATAACAACATTAATTCACAGGTAGTGGTTTCAAGTGACAGCTGGTTTTCTGCATCCCGTATGAAAGATTTTCCCCTGCAGGTCCATAAAGTATGACAGGTGGCTATAATGCACAGCAGTCCCTATAAGTCGTAACACAGTTCTGCCTGGAGGGTCGGGAATTAAGAGATAAATGGGAAGATAATTGTAAAAAATTATTGCTTTGGGAAGCAAAGGGAAAAGCTTTGTTAGATTCTGATGCAAATCATATATTATGCAAGTGTCAGGGGTTTTAATGTTCTCTTTTACGGGACAGCTGCTCTTTAACTGGTAATTAATAACTTGCAAGGGCAAATTTAGCACTTCAATCAGTGCTGAATGAGAAGAATGAGTGAAATTTAACAACCTGGATGTGGAGCTCTTTATCTCTAGCAGAACTGGCAACACACATCCTTTGCTTAAACATCAGACATAAACTTGGCACAAAGAGCATCACACTTCAGGCTGCAGATCCGAGACCAAAGCACAACTTTTTTGTAAAGGCAACAAGTTCCTCTACAAGGATTTTCAAAACTTCAGTCAGACAAAGAAACATCAATGCATCTATGTGCAAGACCACATGAACATTAAGGGTTCCTATGTTACAAGGAATATGACTGGCCTCTCGAAGGCAGGACTGACACAAGCGAGTCACACAGCAAGACTGAGGTCAGAGCTGGAAGGAGGAAAGGTATCTCCTTGTGCTCTTACTATGCTGCACCTGGAAAGCCTTCTCTCCTCTTTTGGGGGCACAGATCCAAACACGACTGATGCTCAGTGATGCCAGGCACTGTGAAACAAGCCTTGAAAACAAGTTTCTACTTTGAGAAGACCAGCCTCCAGCGGACCACGTTCGTGACCTACAGGGCTTCAAAATAAAGCTTCTCAGTTTGCAAGGAAAGGACGCATCACCAGACCGCAATTGCTTTGGAGCCCAGAAAGCCAGGCAAGGTTCTTTGCAGATGATTCATCACTGTCAGCGTAGCGCATCAGGAGGTCAAACCTTGCCCTCCACATCGCCTGAGCGAGCCCATCGCTTCCAATTTCTGCCCCTCATTACTGCCAGGCACTGCGACGTCTACCTAATCACCTGGCATTTGGGGAGCACGCGTATCGCTCCATGACACGTCGCCAAACTTACAGGTAACTGCAGTCTAAAAGGGGTAATTAAAGCACATAGCATGCAGCAAGCAGCAGAGTAAACCCTCCTCAGAAAGAATCCTGGTTTATGATAAATGGTACTAAGCTTTTCGAGTGAAATTTACAGCTGGAAGACTGCATTTCCATAGGCCTTTTTTCATAGGAAGCATAATGCAAAGTAATGGGAAAATAAGGTGGAAGAAATAAAGTGCATAGAGCTATGATGTGACAGGACATTAATAGGTATCATTGTAGCCCCTGAAATTTTACAGAGCAGAGACAGCTCTTTACGCTGAAATGCTGAATTATTTCCATATTGTAATTACTTGACTGTATGAAACATCTTGATTCCCCAACCGGATTTCTTGTATACCTAAGGAGCCCTACGATACTTTTAGGATATTTTTCTACTCCTCAGATACTTTGTCTCTCCCCCCCCCTCTTTGTCTCTGCAGACAAAACAATAACCGTTGTTTAAAAGGAACAGGAAGAAATGGTTCATAAAATGAAGCTGTGGAGAGCAAAGAAACAAGTCTTTCACAAAAAAACCCCAACCATACATGTATGTAAACAAAAAGTAGTCTGTGAAGGGGGATCATCTATACTAAATTGAGAACAATAGCCTCTCCATGGATATATTTATTCCGTCTAGTGCATTTTTCCCTTTTCTTAGGATTCCTTATCTTATTTGGAACTGTTCAGCCTAGATTAAGCCTCACACACCGTATCTTTTTCTGATAAAGAAAAAAATGGCTTGATAAAGCTCAGAAACTGTTGGAGCAGTTCCCAGGATATGTTTATACATGTCTGCGTGATGGATTAAAAGCGATTTTTCTTTTTAAACAGAAAAATGCAATCAGTGGCTTCTGATGATAGGCTTAAGTGCAGGCACCGAGCACCCACAAAGTATAATCCCTATACAGAAATCCTATTACCTCCCAAAAATGCACACAGCAACGCTAGCTGTGCCAATTTTTCTTTAGGGCCCCATAAACTGCTTCTCTGAATCACAAATGTTTCCTTAACTCACTTTACTGAAGCTCTGTGCAGGACTTAAGCAGATTTCCTGGCTCTGGGTCCCCCAGGCTTGGCTCTACAGTGACAGGCAGTATTGCTGTCAAGCCCAGACCGGAGGGAGACGCAGACAAGCGCTTGGCCTTTCTGCAGAGCAGAGCTGCAGCCCATCCTATTGTTAAAAGCACGCTCGTTACGATATTAATAAGTATATGAATGCTCTGAGGATTCCCGGACATACTGGTCAGTATATGTGACCTCAAGGCTTCACACCAAACCGTGCCGCCGCAAGCTCGGCAAAGAAGAGCCTTGTCTCCCTACCACCTGCCTCACACAATTTGCAATTAACTTCACGCAGCTCTAGTGAAGATAGGCACAGCAGGAGCGGTAAGCAGCTTTGCTATGTAGTATGCACGCTGAAGAGTTTCCTCGTGGTATTTTCACCTGTGTGACATTTTACTCATAACAGGCATTTTGATTTCTTCGTGGTGCGTGCTCAAGTAGCTGGTTAACGCCACAGAAAGATCGCTGCACTGTATGACCCACGCCATCTCCTCTTACTTACCCACACAATATCCCACCAGGTTGAGATACTGCTCTTCCTTGCAGCTCGTCCTGCACTTTCCACTAGCTAGCGTCGCATGGGGATGGCAGGTTAAGCACTCCAAATCAGAAGGGCCACGGCATGTCTTGCAGGATGGATGACAAGCTGGATAAGAAAATCAACACTTGTTGTTATGCTCTTGGTATAGTCCCACTTAGACTCTCCCCTCCCCAGAAAGCCAGCCCCTATAATAATCATTTACTCCTACAAAATGTGGGCATAAAATGATCATTTTTAGCATCAGCGACTGCAGAGTTGTGGTTTGGAAGGCTCTTACGTCCTCGTTTTGAATAAACGAGATGAGAAATGAGTTGTCCATTTTAAAATGCGGTATGTTCTCTGCATTAATCACGGTACAGACCTATACAAAATATAAAATATAAAGAGATTGGCTCTCTTATTCCTCCCTCCAGCATATGCTCGTGCACATAAGAAGGAGAGTGGGATGCACAGGGGAGATATATTAAACATCTTGGGACTGTATGAACATCATAGTGGCATGAGTTTGATATTGAGGAGTGGAAAAGCCAGGAACGATTTCTGCACAAAGCCCTCCCAAACTGAAACCTCTAAAACCTGAATGCCATGCCAGCTCGTTAGCTATTCTGTCTGCTAAGAGCTCAACAAAAAGATTGCAGGGGAAGTGGTTAAGATTGCTCAAAAATATTTCACTCAGATTGCTTTTGTACCCTTCCACCTTTAAAGACAGATGCCATATTTCCATGATTTCCCTGATTTCCATGCTACAGATCTGAGGAAGATAAAAATACTATGGCTAATGATCAGTAAAAAAATCCTAAAAACTACTTTTAAAGCTCTTCTATGAATAAAAGCACACGACTTCAAAAATCTCCCACCTCAGGACTCCCCTAGGCTACATAAAATTGCTCGCTCCCCACACGGGAGCTGGGCATTTCGCAGCTGCCACAGCATAAGGCTCCAGTGTTTAAGACCTAACGCATCGTGTCCCACCACCTTCTCAGCTTCTCAGCAACCATGCCCATGAATCCAGTGTTCAAAAAGAAGAATCAATTTTCTAGACACACCTGTATTAACTGAGCTTCGCTGTTCAAAAACGGCAAGAGATCTAAGCTGGCAGCATACAGAAAGATGCCTCTTTCCTGACACTGAAATTCCGTTTCTAAGACATTTACATAAGCCTGAAACTGCATAATGCAGCATTCAGCAGTTACCTCAGCTCTAAGGTGGCAGTGCAGAACCTCAAAATTGATGAATCTTTACAATGGCCTGCCAAATAAAGATATTTATAGAGTTGTTCCTTGGATGAATAAATTGAATAAATACAGCAACGGACTTGAGAAGAGGTTTCTCTCTCTAAACTTGAGGCCTCGCAGGGAAGCGACCAGTAAATTTCTCCTACTGCCAGAACAGATACACAGATGCCTGACCCAATGAATCTATTATAAAACAACAGACAACTTTCAGACGACCTTGAAGGGACTAATCAGATTTCAAAGGCCTGCATTTCCTCACCCACTGTACTTAGCAGCTCATAGTGAACGGCATAGCCCAAAGGCCACCGTTTTCTGCAAGTGGCAAACAGGATTTAATCGTTGCAGTCACTCACAAGGTCAGTAGCCACAGTCAAACATGAGATCAACCAAGCTGAATGAAGGCCACTTGCTGACTGGTGGGCGAGGCTGAAACACAAATAAGTAATGCTGTCCCCACTACTGATCAGGCATATTCATAGATGTAACAGCTTTCCTCCTGTATCTGCAGAATTCCTTCCTTCTAAACCCAGCCCTGCAGCCAGCAGCGGATTAAAAATAAAGCTAGTTCATATGGGCGATATGCTTATCTAGCCTAATAAAAGCAGCCCATGCTTCAGTGTTGTCCAGTAAAGACCTCTTCTGCCACAACGTGCTGGCTAAGAACATCATCCAAGCCTACTGAAATGAAACGCAAAGCATCTTCAGGGAAACAGTCCAGAGGAGCAAAACTGATTATGATTTATGATTCAACGTGTACGCCTCTCTCCCATTAGGAGGAGATTCCATTTCCTGAAATTGGACTATCCTATTCTCCCCTGAAAATACTTAAATAGCCTCATATAAATCTGACAGCATCTCTAATTACATTGAGAAATGCTTTACAAAATGTGCACGCAATGAAATTCAGCAGCGTAAGCTGCAGGTGCCTGCACTACGCACTCACAGGAGCAGCGGTCTTGGTGGCTGAACAGCCCCTCTGGGCACTCAGAGAGGCATCTGCCTTCGAGCAGGACGTGGGAAGACAGACAAGCCGTGCAGTCCTGAGAAGTGTTCCCCACGCAGCCTGCGCAGGAGGAGTGGCACTCTGCAGGGAAGGGAGAAACAAGAAGACAGAGTCAAGTTAGTTCTAGCTTATCTTGGCTGTTACGCTCCTAGAGTACGGCTAGACTGCTTTCTCCCCAGTGATGACAGGGAGGTGTTTCCTTTATAGGATTCTCTGCTTGTGAAAGGTAGAAAGGGCAGGAGTACAAAGGCTGTATAGCACGCTTCTTGAAGATCAGGAGCAACCACAAATAGCTGCATATTTAATCTTTCTTTGCACACAGTTCACTACTGAAACGGCAAGCTGAGATGCACAACGCCGTGCAATACCGTCCTCCTCCCTGTAAGAGCTCTGGGGTTCTGCAAACTTACCAGATTCTGCAATCATCTTTCGCTATCACCCTACAGTGACTCCGGGCAGGATTTTCTATCCAGCTTCACTGCATGGTTATCATCAGCCGTTCTGGAGCAGCAAGAGCAAATATATAACGAGGTGGGCTGGCCACCTGACTTTACAGCTAGCGAAGTGAACGCTCATTACAAGGATGATTCAGCAAGAATGAAAAGAGTCCAGTTAAAAAGTTAGACTTCTTCACCTTTACAGGTACTGAGCCTAAAATAAGCCATCTTAAACTAAGTAATCTGGTTAAATAAATATATAAACTCATTAGTTAAAAACCTAGTATTTATTAGAGCGGTAACTCGAGGCCACAGGTTCCACTGTGTGAGTCTCTGTTGAACACAAAGGGAGACTTCTTGCCCTCTAGGGAGACAAGACGGACACAGGGCTGAAGAGAAGAAAAGAAATGAAATGGAATGATTTGTACAAGTACGCCTAGCTGTCTGCCAGAGAGCCGGAGAGAGAAGTCAGGGATCCTCATCACAAATGCAACGTCTCCAGGACTACCTTTGGCTCAAGTGACTCAAACTGTATCAGAGAGAAATTTCTTACAGTTTCATCAGGGAAATCTCAAGCATTAGGAAAATACGGATAGAGAGATTTCTGTGGTTTGGTGAGAAATTCACAACCACACAAGCAAAACCTCCAAAACCAGCATTTTAACCTACATACGAACGTGCTTCTGTTCTGCACAGATAATGTAGGCGTGGTACACATCTACTGTCGGTTTACTTTTTCAAAAAAGCGCATCTACAAACTTTGCATGAGTATTTTATGGGGGTAGCTCAAAGTTTGAAATCTTGAATCTTCACACCCTTCTGCAATAAATCAAACTACTATTCTAATGCCCTTACTAATACGGCAGAGCTAATAACATGAAGGGCTGTGCCGGCATTCTTGCCCAATGACATAATTCAGCACTGTCACTAAACTCTGCTCAGGCCTGTTTGTACAGGTCTGTTCACCCATTTCAGGCAGTGGTATACGGATTTCTTCACTCAGTTTCCATACCATAAGCTGGACTCAGCCAAGAAAACCCATTACTTGCCAAGGAACGGCCACTGCGTGGATTGGAGGCTCTACACTAATGCCTTCAGGAACGAGTCCAAAGCCCTGGACGCTTTATGGTCTGTGTAGGTCACTGTTAAAGACAGAATCATTCCACCAAAAAAAAAAAAAAAAAAAAGCCACTTCTTCCTTTTTTAAGATCCCCCTAAGGCAAAAAAATGAGCTTGTACAGACTCTTTCCATCAGGTTGAGATGAAAAGATAAGATCAAAATTAATGGATTTTAAATTATGTCCACTTTTAGAAAATGTTTTTTCAACAGGAAGAAACAGCCATCAGTAGCATTGTTGCTATTGTTATTACTATTACTTTACTTAAGCGCTGTAGTCTCTGTCGCTGCGACTGCTCTTTCCACACAGGAAAATCACTGCCATTTCTGAAAGCGTCATTTCTCCTTCGGCTTAGGGTGGGCTGTGTTGGCACAAGACGTTCAGTCTGACCTCTCAGCCTGCTTCTCTCTGCATTATTTTCAAGATATTGCAATATGTTTGCTGTACAGACATCCACACCAGCTGCCACAAGCTCTGCACAGCCAGACAGACTGGCTTCCTGATCCACCCAGTAAAGTCCACAACAGTTTTCTGTCAAAGCGGTGGGAAACCACATATATCCCCAACGTACACCATGTTAGCCTCTTTTGCGAACTCTAGCCTTCATGGAAATGCTTCCTACTTGGTATTTCAGGAGACAGCGATGGCACGTGTGCTGCAGGGCACGTATCAGAAGAGCGTCCTCAAAAGAAAAGACTGCTGTGGGATGTCCTGACCTGCTCCAAGGGCTAAAAGGAGACAGCTCAGTCTTTTCTGAAAAGGATTTAAGGATTGATCCTGCTTCAAAACAAGTCAGTGATAAAAATCACATTCTCGACATCAATGAAACGAAAGCTAAGCTGTGCAGACTTCAACACAGTCGTTTTAAAAAAAGTACCTGAATTCTTCAGTCACAAATTGTATGTAAATTAAACTTTTCTTCAAAAGTACTAGTATATGCCATTCTGAAAGTTACGGAGTTTAAACATTCGTGACTGTCACAAGGCAAACACAGGAGCTCAAAGCATGTAAGAATCGAAGACGGTACAAGATCACCCTGAACACCTAAAATCCATCGCAGCCCTGGGCTGAAGGCTTTGAACAGCTGTTCCCATGCTCTACTCACGTCTGCAGACTCCCGTGCTACCCACGTAGAACCGGGCTTGGCAGTGAGAGAGGCAACGGCCATGTACAGCTCCTTCCGTGGGCTGGTGAGGCTGCAGTACGTCCTCTGGCGCCCGGCACTGCAGGCAGCGAGAGGCCCCCGGGCCGACGCAGGTGCGGCAGGATGGGTGGCAACCTGTGCACAGGTCAAGAGAGCGGTCAGAGCCGCAGCTCCGAGGACAGCTTTCTCAGAGAGAAGGACAAGGCCCAACAACGCGGGCATAAATGTGAAAAAGAAAGGGGAGAAAACACTCGTTTGGACCCTCTTGTTCATCCCTCTTTCCCGTTTTGCATTGCTGTAGAGTCAGATACTCAAAGAGCTAGCAAAGAGCATACACTTTGCAGCAACTCACAAGCTAAGAAGTCTGTTCCACGAACGGACAGGGTGCTGTATTTTCCATAATGGAACAGGGATTCTAGAAAAATACTTTGACATCTTTCCCCCCACCCCCAAATAACAGCTCTTTTCTTCAATAAAGTCAATGAACAAATAACGTTGGGAAAAAACTGCAGTATTGTGCCACAGACAGTCAATTTTCCTTTAATTTCTGGAACCGCAATGGTGAACACAATCTTCCTAGGAGAGACAGCAAGAAATGACAGTCTGAAGGGCTCGTAGGAAGCATAAATTCACCTTCCAAATTTTCAGGTTTTCCACTGCTGCAAAAATGATCTCAGTCTTAGTGACTATCTACTAGGCGTGTGCAGAATTTCATCCACCTCTTAACTCATGTCAAGAAAAACTTGGAAGCAAGGTACCTTTATTTCAACAGCATAGAGGGAAAAAAGGTCCCCAAGATCACTAAATCCTGACAGTGCAAATACAGAAAGCGTTTGAGAAAACTTGATTTTTCTCAAAGCAGAAAACAATCAGCAGGCAAACACAAGAATTACTCATTGACCAGTTCAGCACAAAGGATCAGCATTGTAGCTGGGTACTCCGAGCGCAGCCCGACAAAAGCCAATATAGATACGCTGGTTTGCAGCAGCTGGGGAACTTACTCCAAGTACACAGCTTACCCTTGCAGATGTCGTGATCCTGGTAAAAACCCTCTCCGCAGCCCTGCAGGCACTGGCCCCGGTGCAGTGCCAGAGGAAAGGAACAGGAGGTGCAGTGAGTGGCCAGAGGTCCTTCACATGCGGAGCACGAATCATGACAAGCTGATAAAGAAAGAGAGCACGCAGAACTGACATATCCCATCTTTTTCTCCTTGTGAGTGGTGTTGCTGACTACAGCCTCCTCCAGCCAACAATGAAAACTCTCAGCTGGCATGATATTCAGCTATGTGAACTAATGAGAGCAGAAGTGCACGTGTATTAATAACTACTAACAGTAATAACTCTCACTCACGCAGTGTTTTGAATATGTATCTCAGCGTGTCTTAATATGCTTCGCAAGGCAAAGAGGTTATTTAAAACAAGCTATCACAAGCGAACCAAAGAAAACAAAAAAATCAAATTCCCTCTCCCCACTCGCACTTCTGTGCTCTTAACATTCCCTCCCCACAGGTAAACATCTGGGAAAAAAAAGACAACATGTGGAGGGCGCCTTGAGAGCCTTAGGAAAGGTCATGCAAATATGCCTCTTACCTCTACATCTTCCATTGCCACTTGGGAAATATCCGTCCGGGCACTCCGAAATGCATTTCCCATCATGTAACAACTTATCTGAAGCGCAGGTCAAACACCGGGGTTGGTCTGAATAGCATGTTTCGCAGAACTGGTCACAAGCTGCCGAAGAGGACAGCTCATTAATGAAAGACACTCAATAAGCAAAGAACAACAGGGCCATCAACCTGACCACATAGATAAAATAAAGTAAGCCAAACCACGACTTGCCCTTTCTTTGTCAGAAAGGCATCTTTAAACATTCCTCTCCAGCACAAGTAACCTTTTGCACTTCCCTGGAATAAGGAGTGACATTCACGGAGGCAGATGTGTCAGTGCAGACAGGTATTCACTGACCTGTGTCCTGTCTAGGACTCAGAGTAAGTGCAAATACCAGAAATGGGTCTACACCAGCTCTCCCTCCGCTCCTGACACAACCCCCTCCAGCTAATGTAGTATATTTTTCCCGTTCACCAACAGTCTGTGAACAGGGAGCACCGTTCGGAACAATTTCATGTATGAAAACCATAAATCTTCACATGTCTTTGTACAAAGATGGAGGACAAGTTAATTGAAAAAATTGTCACTTCCCCCGTCCCCCTTTTCTTCAAGTCAAAGCGTTAAGTGTGAAAATGCATCTAAAATCAAGCATGATAATGTTTCTTATCAATTCCTGTGGTCTATATCCTCCCAGGCAGTCAGTTCTGAAGTTAACTGACCTGTTGTCTAAGAGCACCATGAAACTCTGGCTTCCCTAAGTCAGTAGCACTGCTGCTGCTGTATATTCAGAAGGGCCAAGCATTTTACCTAACCAATTTTTGTTTCTTTTCACCAGTCAGACAGCCTCCCTTTGAAACAGCTTACAGCTCTCCAGCTGGGTATCAAAATGCATGGTTTTGGTAGAAGATGAAAGGCCTGAATCCTGGAGGTTGTGAGGAACAGATAGGCAGTTTTGAGAAATCACTGGCAATAAAAATCAAAATTATGGCCAAGCTGCATCTAAGTTCAATTTCCTTTTGAGCTTAAATGATTTTCAGCTACAGATGTAAGATTTCAAGCCTGCACACTTCAAAACACAGGTGAGTAACATTTACTGGTATGGACATCAACCAAACTGAAGGGGAACTTGGTCAAAGTGAAATTCATCCACAAGTGGCCAGAATGGCGACAATTTTGTCAACATGCTCCAGGTTTGAAGGCCTCTCTAGCTAGCTGTGGCTCAGACAGACCTGCACGAAGACAGACAACCCCTGCATCGTTTCTACTGACTATGCCGGACAGTCCTTCAAAGCAGCTGGAGGCGGCTGCCAGCAGAAACCCAGACTTGACCTGAATGGTTGTGGCAAATTACAGATTCTTTATTTATTTGAGATTTTTTTTCCCCTTCATGATCTGTTTGACTTAGGTCTTTTAATTCCCTCCAGCCATCTTTTCCCCTTTTCTCAGCGAACCTTCCCAGCTCCCAAGCCTCATCTGTTCTGCAGGTATTAGTTACTGTGATGCTGAATTATAACCAAATTTACAGAAACCTGCTGGCAAAGGCCATTTCTCTTTCCGCAGACAAATGGATTTGTCAAGCCCTCAGAAACAGCTCAGTTAGGCTTTCAAGCTGTTCACTGAGGGGAAAAAAGCTTAAACCTTTCAGCATCTGATTAGCTTAAATGAATTAATAATCTTACGAACAAACAGCAGCTTTTCTCATCCGATATGTATGCACAAGGTGCATCTGGCTTCTTAGGCATGAATAAAATCACAGCTGCTGCACGGCTAAATGAAATATTGATTCCTTTTTTTGCAGAGCGGTTCTCAAACTTCTTGCAATGGGAGGAAGAAAACAGGTATTTACCAGTGCAGACTCCATCTTTTGTATAAAACCCCTGTCCGCAGCTGGCCACGCAGAGCCCCGCTTTTAGCACGCGCGATGTGTCTTTGCAGGACAAACAGTTGTTCTCAGCAGCACCCCAGCATGAGGAACAGGACTCGTGACAAGCTGGAGGAAAGAAAGGTGCAGGATTAACAAACAATCCACTTGCAATCATCTCGTTAAAATGAAGAGCTTGCAGTAAATCACTTTTTTTTTTGCAGTTTTGTTCCTTAAATTCACAGGCATTCACTGCTTCAGAAAAGGAAAAGAAAACCAAAACCCACTGCTCTTCTTATGTATCTTTCATCCAGGACATCTTAGGGGTACAATTTACAGCTTCACTTTGGACACACAATACGACACGCGGTATACATCAGAGCAGTTTCCGTAGCGGTAATCAGACTAGGAGGAGTGTTGGTAACACCGTTAAGTCCTGTTCATCCTGGTGCTAGGGGCTGTACAAGCACAAAGGGAAATGGGAAGAGATCCCGTCACCCGCTACTTAAAAAGCAGACCTGCAGTGACTGCTGACACTAACCCAGCTCCATGTGTACAAACACACAATTAGACTGCAGGGCTGCAATCAAGATCCTGGAAAATTAAAACCAAGACAGCCTACTTCTAGAAACAACTCCTTCTGCCTTTCCAGGACTCGGCACCGGTGCAGAAGGAACTGACTTCTGGATGGTGGCCGATCTGGTCGGGCAGGGCAGAAAGCCTCACATGCTCAGATTGAATAATTCCTGGGGAAAGGTGGGCAGTGGGTCCCAGGTCCGGTACAGCGGGTACTGCACATCCTTTCCTTGACACTGCCAGCAGAAGAGAAGGAGCTTTCCCTCACTGAGCTGAGATACCAGCTACTTTTCTCTCTGGGTGAGCCACGTATCATGGCTGGGACACAGTAATGTTTCAGATATTCCTGAAGTATATCACATTCCTGCAATGCAGGCAGTATAAATGCCCTCTCCGTGGCATCTGGGAACAGGAACACACACGCAGAACAGATGATGTCTTACAATTAAACTAATAACTGTATGGAGATCAATTCTGCCTCCCAAAACAGCTGTTGAACAAGCCACCTCATTCGAAAACGTACGAGTTCGGCTGTGGGAGAAATCAGCCCGCTGCGGTTACCGTTTATGAAATCTGTGACGCAGGCTCATGTTAAATCCTGTGCTACTACCAGTGCTTGCAGGAACGGTGCAAATTACCGTTCTTTTATCTATTTGATTTTTTTCTCGATTACACCCAAATATGTTCCGAAGATGTTCTTAAATTTATTATTGCACAATAAGGCAGGTACATGCTTGTGCTCCCAGACCACGGCAGGTGGGAGAAAACACAACTTTTTGACACTTGCCCTGTACCCACAAACACAGCTAAAGCTGCACCCACCCGAGAGAAACTCATCTGCGAGTGTAACGCAGGAACCAGCGGACACAGCAGCAGCTCATCCACATAACTAAGAGCACACTGACATACAAAACAGTGACAAAAGCAAACACCCTCCTGCCAAAATAACCCCCGTAAGTGAGAGACAGTCCATCCTCTCCCCAGTAACAGGTGAGCGTGAAAGCGTTTGCAATCCAGGTAGCCATAAATAAGTTTACAGCAAACCAGTGATTGCCACCACGCCCATCTCACTTCTGTTTTGCATCGTTTCTATGCTGCTTCTGTCTGCTTGAGGCCGTAGCTGCTCTTGGGTTTGTTAATTAATGAGATGGAGCACCTGTGTTTGTGCTTATATATGAATCACGCTGCACAGCATAAGCTAAACATCCCATCTTAGTGGATCTCACCGCTCCTAAGGCAGGGAAGTCTCCACCTCATACACAGGGAACTGAAACACAGATGTGACGTGAGGTGCATGGGGTTAGAAAAGAGAATTTTTAGGGGGCCAAGACACGGGACTTTTGAGTTCATGCCCAGCACAGGGTCCTTCGACCTTCCAGATGCTCCTTCTCCACACTTCTACCTTCATTTTTTTTCCCTTTTCTCATCTTCTTCTATTGCTTTGTAACTAGCTGTTTGCTTTCACCCTTCTCACCTTCCTGCACCGTTTTTTCCCCCCACTTTATTCCTGATTTCTCCAGAACACTGTAGCTCTTCTAGTTCCTGAACACTCCTATGTGAGGAGTGTTTCCTAAGGACGCTGGGCATCCTGCACCCGAAAGGATCTTCCCCCCGGCTCCTACGGCAAGTGCCATCACCGCTATCGAGCGCATCTAATTGTGGCTGAATCACAACACAATGAATACCAAACATCCCATCCCGAGGTAAAGATTGTGCACGCTTTTCTGCTCCGGTCGATAATTTCCCTTGCTGATAAAAAGCTGCCTCTCGTTCCAGCTTGGATAATTCTCACGGCACGTCTACGCTCGAAAGTTAACTGCAGAGCACGAATTCGTGCTGTAAATGCCTAAGTACTGAAATGTCCTCACTTCACCTTCCAGCCCTGAGTGTTTTTCTCCTCGCTGAGCTCACTCTGACTTTCAACGTCTACTTGAAAGAGTGGGCACCAGGACTCGGATCCTCTAATTACAGACCTCCCGTCGCACAGCCTGACCCCCCTCGCTGTTAACCTGCCTCAATATGTTGACACATCTGAAGACACCCAGTTATTTGCAAAGTTCTCAAGTCCTCTGCCGAGATGCTGCTCCTTTCCAAGAGACACTTTTCTCTCCTGGCAGCCTGGCCTCCAGACTCTGTTTTTAAATAGGAAGCCTTGCATATAGCTGTATTAAAAATGCACTTTTGATGAAAGCCAGGTCAGTTGGGCAAATGTACTTTGGCTCCCACCACGCACCGTTTGCTGCCTGCACTAGGCCAAGCGCTCCCGAGCACATCCTCACCTCAGTCTCTTCTCCCAAGCCGCTGCCTCGAGCTGTCCCTCTGTGTACGTCAAAATAATGTCTTCACCTCCTGCCAGTGCCACGCATTTTGCTGGAGGTAAGTCTACCATAAACAATACCCAGGCTGGAAAGGTCTTTGGCATGGCTGGACCCACATCCCAGGCTCTTCTTGCCTCTCTGCCACAGCCTGCACACGGCTGTTCTGCTGGGCTTTTGTCACCACCACCGCCGTCCTTGCCCACAGCTAACTGCAGTGCAAACAACCCCCCTCCCAGCTCGCCTGCCCTTCTGGCTCTGGCTCTCTTAAGCCTTTCTACGGAGACGTGGCCGTAGGGCTAACAGAGCAGCAGACAGGCCAGCCCAGCCCGCTCTCCCGTTCTCTGCTGCCAAAAGAAACTCCCCACAAACGTTACTCTAAACACAGCCACCAAGAAAGAGAGTGAGACAAGAAGGAAGGGTGTTTTAGACAAGGACGCGAGCCCTCCCAGTGTCACACTTCTAGTGGGGAAACCTGCAATGTCTAGACTCAAAGCCACGTAACGACACAAACCAGCACAGTCCGCAGGCTGGAGGAGTTTTAAATCTTAATTCACCCCCCTCCCTCCAGTTCCCAGTTGGCTCTCAGTGGCCCTTGGCAAAGATCCTGCAAATCCACTCCTGGGTATCGCAGCAGCTTTCAAGCCTTCTAGTGAGGCAGCTGTTGTGTCAAAATTGCATATCTTCCTAGATGGGGGATGACTTCTGTGGCATCTCAGCTATGGAAAGGCTACAGCGAGAGAAGTAAAGATGACGTACAACCTACCAGAGGCCATCAGACCTTCTGAGAAGCTGCAGTCCATTTGGCAAACTGGTATGAAAAAGATCCTCGGGACTCCAAGCTACTAGACAGAGACCAGGCCTAAATGGATTCTTTGGGACAGAAAGGGAGGGGATCTAAGTAGCAGAGTTTGGAAGAAAGGAAGGAAAGGAGAAAGAATGCAACTCGATTTTTAGCAAGACAGCCACACTGAGCATTTGGAAGCAGTGCAAATGACTCAAAGTGCAGGGTCGGTAACAGTTTCCTCAGGTGGGCCAACCAAAAAAAAAATGCTTGCAGCAAGAGACTGAGTTCTGATGCGCTGCTCCCATCACTAGCTCTGCTACGCAAGCCCTCCCCAGGAACAGGCTCCACGGGCTCCTCCGACACAGCCATTTCTGTATGCGAGGTGGCAAGCGCCTCCAGGAGTTATCAGCTGCCAGTCTCCAGATGACAAACTGATTCATGCTCCTAGAGATACAATCCTTCACGTCTCGTGCTTGCAGCGACAGGCACCAGGCAATTTATTTTCACATGTCTTGAGGACTTTTTCTGTCACAAGTCCAGCAGCTACTAAATCCCAGCCAATATCTCCACTCTGTTTGCCATCGGATGGTACAACCGCAGCTGGAGTTGTCAGCAATGGACCCCCAACATGTAGGACTTGGGGTTCACGCGGACGGGACAGCAGCCCCAACCCCTTCCTGCCCTGTTTATACGCACTCGCGCGCACCCTGCCTGCAGAAGCTTTGGCTCTTTCAGCGCTGGATCGCTGCCAGACTCAACAGCTGCTCCTCGCCCAAACAGCCAGTCACCAGCTCCACTGAAAAAGCAGGGGAAAAAATGGAAGCATTCAATGAACCACTGTCAGCTAAAACATCTTTGCCTACAGCAACTAAGCGGCTGTGTGAAAATAAATCAACAGAAGTGACTGCACTGCCAGGAAACCGTTTTCACCCTTTCCGGCTATTTTCAGTTCAGATTTGTAGGGGCCATTTTGCACTGCCTCCTCCTTTCAGTGTGGATACTGGACTTATATGCAAGACCTTGCAGCTTAACCAGACACTGTTGCTGAAGGAAAGATGTTCAAAAGAATGTAGCTGACCCTCCAGTTACAACAGGGTGTGCAATTACTCTGCCTCAGCTGACGCGATGGTATTCATTAAGCTGCAGTAACACGTCTTTCCAGAAAATCAGTGTTAAAACAGATGAAAATTCCAAGGTCTCGCTTCTTGGTTAAAGCAAGAGCACTCCAGTGGCTCCCGAGCCAACGGGTCTTTTCCTCTGCTCTGTTACTCAGGAGTTGCAGGGGTGTAATGCAGGAGTCATACAGAAGTGACACAAGCGCAGGCTTTTAGAAGATGAGAGGTCCTGCAAAGTGATGTTTCTGTTCTTTCAAGATTGACCAGAAGTCAAAAAAATCAATTAAAGATCCACTCACCGAACTGTCTCTTATCTGCATCAGTGCGGGTACAACATTCCCAGGTTTGGGCTAACGCAAATGCCATCCCAGCAAGAACATAGTAAGAAGTCTGCTTGGCTTTAGGAAAGCACAGAGAGGTTCTAGTCTGTGCTACGTGGTACCATGAACCACCTCTAACCTGCCCTCCTCACCGTGAGCGGGGCAAGCTCAGCTTACTCAGGGTCAGTCATTTATTCTCAAGGGAAGCCTCCGCAGCTGGGATACAGCGGAGAAAAACAACAGGTCGTGAATAAAAATCCAAGTGCTTCGCTATAGTGTGAGCCGGGTCTGTTAGCGTCAAGTTACGCATTTCAACGTTCACGTTTTGGGAGATGAAAGCAGAAACACCTGAGTTCTGCCTAGGCTTTTGAATAATCTCGAAAACATCAATAATTAAACTAGAAAAATGCAGTGAGAGCACTGAACACTGCAAGTCCTTCGAGCCCTTCTGTTCTAGCAGGCAGACATCTTTTGCTTCCCTTTGCTTTGCCTCTGCGGGGGTATGTGTGGGGTTAACTGTTTCCACAGCCTATTTCTGACAAAGACGACTTCATCTACCACTCTGCTCTAAGCCTGATACAAACTGATCCATGATCTTTAAATACACTGCTACATAACTGAACCTATCCCCTTTTATTCTCAACTTTACCTTCTCTTAATGGTTTTAATACTTTACAGAAGCAGGCGGAGGGACGGGGGCAGGACACAACACCGGTATAAGATTAAAATAGAGCAGAGATCAAACAACTCCATTCCAAAATTCAAAATAGATTCAGTTAGACCAGATGTTATAAAACATGAACAAGAGGAAAGGCTGTGCTTTCTTACAACGCAGACAACAGTGTTTCAACAATAGGATGGAGTAAGAAACCTGGTCTTACAGGTCTTTTTCATCTCCAGAGGGAATTCCACAAGAGGGAGTTTACTGGAACTATAGCAATTAACACAGTCTAGTTCATCCTTTTTGTGATTTTGGAACATGCTTATTGCAGATGTTAAAACTCTTCTGAGAAAAATATTTCTGAACAGCCCAAGGCTCGTCTGGACAATCAGATGAGAGCTTTGTAAAAATAGAGAGGATACAAAGAAAGAGTGAATGGCAATGAATTATGGACTGTATCGGAAATTTAAGACTTTCTCCACTGGTTTGACTTTATGCAGAAAATGCAGCCAGGCAGAACTAAAGCAAATTGGTTTAATTCCCTCGAGGAAATAGGAACAAATTTTCCCAGCAACTTTAAGCTACAAGCATGCGTGACTGCAAATTTGGATGGAATGTACAATCAGTAATCTACAAACCAGTAATAAAACGAAACGTTAGCCTTTCCCTACCGCTTCAGCAGTACATGGGCACTGCCAATTAAAACACTAGGAGCAGGTGGAAAGGAAATGGTAAAATAAAACCAAATGAAGTAGAAGATTATTTGATACTTAAGTCCATAAATTCTTTTGGACTGGGTCTCTCTCTTCTATTTATACATGCACAATGGGGCCCTAGTCTACAGTCCTGCTGGAGGACAGAGGTTTTTCGGACTTCCAACACTTGAAACAAACGGTCAGCTCTTCAAGGCAAACCACTTCAGAACAGGAAGCTGGACTTAGAATCTAAAGTGCTTTCCCCTGAAATCTGCCAAAAGCCCTAAGCCTGTATTTAAGCAGGAGGGCTAGTTCCGAACAAATTAAAGTGATGGTTCAAGAAGTTAAGCGTGTGCTCCACCCCTTTGCTGAATTAGAGCTGCAGAAATAATTGGAAGCCTTCTAAAAAGGCCAACATCAAGAGGAGAAAAGTGTTAACTTTAGAGAAAACAATTAAACTGTCACAATGAAAAAGCAGCTGCCTTACAGTTTGGGAAAAGTACAAATATTTCAAAGGAGCAGGGGAAGCTCATAAAGGCACTATCACACCTCCATCAAAGAGAAAACTCTAACTTCACAATCTTAGTCTTTCCAATCACTAAGATACAGGTTTTAGACGCATCTCGGTGTTTTATAGAATTACTAATTTATTTTGTAAATATGCTTTCTGAGAACAGTTAGTCCAATCAACTTTCAGGAAGAGCGCGCTGTATGAAACAAATGAATGGCAAAACAAAGCAAAAAAATTTCCCAGGAGGTATTTTCTGTGTGCTTTTCTCAGTTCTATCCCCATCCCTCCAAGCAATTTTCTACGCACCTCAAAGCACTGTCTCCTGAAAGGTCTGGCGTTAGCAACTGCAGTTAGTCTGCACTGAATTCAAAGAAAACCCCCACAGATCAGATTGCCCGGCATGGCTCAAGGTGTTATATCCTTAGTAAAATTAGTGCACGCATCCTCCTCTGTATCCTTAACACCACAAAAACCACAGTCGCATTTCCAAAAGAAAATTCTGACGTGAAAGAGGACAGTGGTGAAAAAACTCAGTATTCAAAAGCAGAGAGTTTTAGACCAACAGAACTGATCTGCTGAGGAATTTTAATGAATATTTCCCCAACCAGTAATCAATTTTACACTGTATGACTTAGTTCCTCTGTTCACTCCTTCCTTTACTCTAGGGTGAACATTAACACCTATGTCAACAGCAGATCCCTCAACAGAGAGTATATCTAATAGCTGGGGCACAGCTTTTGTCTGCTGTTTCGCTATCACAAAGTATTGCAGCCTTTTTTGCTTTGAGTTACCTGTGCAGAGGAGGTGATCCTGAAAGTATCCCCTCCCGCACGAAGTCACGCACTGCCCGTTCTTCATTAGCAGGGATGTCCGGCACAAGGAGCACTCAAATCCATTGGTACAGGCTGAGCAGGTTTCATTGCAGGCTTCCAAGAGAAAGAATAGAAAAGGAGGATGCATTAATCCCACATGTCTTGATGCAGCAAGACTCCCCTGCTCTGATAAAAGGCGACAATTTTGCCTCATTTTGGCAAAAGAGTTTGAGAATTTGCATTTTTCAGGGGCTTCCACCTGAAACCTCCTGAAATCTTAAGCCCATGGTTGCTACTCAGCATGCGCCTGAATGCTTTTCCAAAGAAAGCCTGGCAATCTCTTTATAATGAGCCTGCGGGATCCTACAAACAAAAGCACAGCAAGCCACAGAGAAGACAGTCATCTGACAGGGTGTCAGCCCTCGCAGAAGTTACCTAAGCAAGTCCCCCCATCCTGGTAGAAGCCCGATTCACACGTCTCCACACAGCGCCCATCCTGCAGCTGCCTCCTTGCGTCTCGGCAGGCGTTACAGCGATCAAAGGACTGAGAGCAGGTCAAACAGTCTGGGTGGCACTCAGCTGGCACAAAGAAAAGACACAAAGGTAAAAACCATCAGCAGTGTTTTCAATCAGGAAGGCATAAAACCATGCATCCTCCAAAATCAAAGCGAAATTTATTACTTATTTCTGCGGGTAGTTCAAGGTGTGTTAGTTTTGGAGTGGTTTTTTTTCCAAGATCACATGAAAGGGGCTAAACATTACATTGCTGTATTCTAGTACGTGAGAAGTTATTGCACAGACTCAGATTTTCTAGACTATTGATAAAAAGGATATTCACTGTCCACATGGTTTCTCAGCAGTAAAAATCATAAGTCATCAGAAATTAATGGGCCGAAACAACCTGAATTTGAGTTTTCCTTCAGTCAAACCCTGCAATAAGTCAAGACTGTGTCCATGCCAGGTCAGAGTACAGGTGGCAGACCGCTCCCCCTCCAGTCCAACGCTTTATGTCACAGCACCGTAGCAATCATTCCTGGCCAGGGGTACTTTCTCGAATGGCACGGTTGCTCTCTCTGCAGAGGTCCAGCGAAGGACTACTTTTGCTTTACTACAGAGCTACTTTTGCTTGTGGAAGAAAAGCTGCCTGTTCCTTCCTGACCAGTCAGCAAAAAGGAAAACACTCTCCTTCTCCTGCTGAAAACTCTCCTTCATTTACACTAAATAACCTGCAAGTTTCCAGGGAGATGTACCTACGGAAAGGATCAGGAATCAAGAAGACATGCAGTTGTAGATAATAATGTAGATAATAATGAATCCACAGTGATAAACAGGAGGAATGAATATAGGATGCTCTGTCTCTATCTATTTCTTTCCAGTAACCTTCCAAAGGTATATGCAGCCCCATCCGTCCAGTCTGACAATGAACTGACTATGCGGAGAGGTACAGAATGGGCAATTTTTCGCTAGGTACAAAAAAACTCCCTCTGCTCCAACCCGAATGTCTCAGCGAGAGGGCCTATTTGCTGGTTTTCACATTAATACAGCTATGCTAGGGCTAGATGCTTTACACTGGCTGAAAATGAATGGGTTCTCTCTGGCTGCTTCCCCCCAGCACATCTGTGAGAAGCCGCAATAAATTTTTCCTGGCTTTAACGAAGCAGATGCGTTAGGGACTGATGCTCTGGGCTCACAGATTGAACTGCCGCAGGCTGGATTTGGCATTTGTTTCTCATTCCGTCCAACGCGACACCGAAAAAGACAGAGGGAAAACAGCAGGCTTCAGTAAATGAAATTTCTATTCACCCTTTTAGGACACAAAAACGCAAGTTTCGCTCTGTACGTCCGATAGCATGACTTCAACGCCTGTATCTTCCAAAACGCTACCATTACGGAAGCTAAACGAAGAGGCCAGATTTTCAAGGGTAACCAGTACACAGTGGCACTTCTTGATAAGCAGAACAGATGGGTGCTGAGAGCACTTTATAATCTGTCCCCTCCTTAGGAGCCTGTGCAGATGCTGCTCCCTTTTGAAAATCCAGGACAATTTGATCTGAACTGTCCGAAACTCATTTTCTTCACTTTGCAATTTGTAGCGCTTTGCATTTTTATTAGCATGCAGTAAATAACAAGCTTTAAAACATTAATATGGCAACTGTGCCGAGGCACTCCTGCAAATGACAGCATAATTAAGCTATGAAGCTATTTTCTTTTTACTGAGATAAAACATTAACTGGAGCACTCTGATAAAACCAAAGTTACACGAATGCAACAAGAAGAGCTACCAACATGAAAAATTAGCAAACCACAGCTAAAGCTTACCAACTATGAAATGTAAATCAAGGAGAACGACAATATCCTGGAGAAAAATTAATTTACATGCAAAATTAACATATAAGCTAAGGCTATCCTAATCTTTCCAAGTAATTATGAACTGGCAGCCATTCAGCCCCAGGTGAGCTTGTGGCGTAACACTGTAAACAGGTTCTTTTTTCTTTTCCACTCCCAAGAAATAATCAGGAGCCCAGAAACTCCAAAACGCATGTTCGGATTCAAAAAGGAGCAGTCCCCTGCCTTATGAAACCCATGTTGAAGGGAAAAAAAAAAAAAAAAAAAAAAAAAGAAACATTTCCAAAACACCAACCCCAAGGAGAAACTCTTTTGCCAAAAGAAAGCTACCATTTAAACCAGGGGAAGTCAGTGGGAGCCTTCTGGATGGAGCCCTAAACCTCGCTAAGAACCCTAATTAAATTATATGAAAATGAGTTAATTAGCAACTGCAAACTAAAGACAACTTAAAATTCAACGCAGGTATCAGACCGGTACCGGGGAAGCGAGGGCTGCAGGGATGCCAGAACAACCCCCGTGCCAGAGGCGTAGGCAACGCACGCTCTCCCCGCCCCCAAAAGAGGTACAGTAAGAAATGGTTGACCCTGGGTCTGTACCTGGCTCGCAGCGCGGGCAGCAGTCACCCTTCGCCTCAACAGCCAGGCTGCCCAGCGGGCAGGGCGGGCAGGAGCGCTGGAAGCAGGTCACCTCCGCGTCTCGGCATTCGCATTCTCCGCACGGCCCTTCTTCCCATTTCGCTCCGTTCTGCACGAGAAACAGTGAACAGCCAGCATCAGTAGCGAAGGAGAGCCTTTGCACAAAGTGGTTTCGCCGTGCACGGAATCTCTGGGCAAATTGCAAGGCAATTTAAAAGTAAATTAATCATTTCTGGGACTGTTTCAGCACCGAGGCCTGCCGACATGGGACTGCCTGCCTCTCTACCATTAACCCTCTTGCCCTCTTTGCCTTTCCAGAATAAGGCAGCCTGCAAAGTGCCTACTGAGGAGTCCTTGGCCCGTGAACACCTCTCATTCCCTCTCAGCACTCCCTCCAAAGCAGGGTGTTTTTCAGTTAGCCGTTAAGTCCTTTCTACTTCTTCACCTCCCTTCATTTTCTCCGACTCAAAGCATTTTCTCCTGTCTCCAAATTTTGCTGCCTCACTTGTCCACTTCTTTTTCACAGCCTGGTAACAAGTACTTGAATCTGCTCTGTATCTGAACAGAAGATACCCACAATCTGTCCGCTGTCTGCATCTATGTCTTTGCATAATGACCTTTTTGTCACACTTTAAATCTCTTTCTAACCTTGACAGCGTTTTACTTCCTCTCCCCCTCTCTTCTATTGCCTTGTTTGCCATCACCGAGGAACGGCCGGAACACCACAGGGATGAAGAGGTATCACCGGCTTGCTTCAAAACTACCCATCGCACCCGACACCTGTCTACTTTTATTGGTCGATGGAGGAGAGAGATCTTGCACCCGCTGTTCCCCTCCTGCGATCCGCATCCCTCGGTGTGCTCAAAAGGCCACCGAAGCTGCCCTCGGCGGCTGAGGCTCTGCTGGCAACACGTGAGGAAGTCAAAAGGCAGAAAAGAGAGAGTAAGCATTTTAAATGCCCGCGAAGCTTTTGTGCCAGTTCTTCTCTTAAAAGAGATAAAGCACAGACTGGAATAAACCTGACACCTTAATATGTTTTACCTCACTTGGGTCAGAGAGAGAGATCTGAGGAAGGAAAGGGAAGTATTACCATTAAAAAAAAAAACCAAAACAGTATTAAAATTCCCATTTCTCACATCTGTTGGCAAATAGCAGCGATGAGCTCCAGTCCTCATCTGTCCGAGCAACGAAAAGTCCATTGCCGGTATATTTAATCCAAGATACTTAACGTTTCCTTTCTATTTAACTTCAGAAGGAAAGTCCCTTGAAAATAGTCCTAAAAAAATGGACTCCTGTCCCAGTAAAAATTAAAATCAGTGGGAAGCATAGGCAGAAAGCTATACCCTGCCCCTCTACTTTATAGGATTAAAGTCAGGCATCTTCAGCTCCATGAGAACTGCAGGAAACCTATGAGTACGTATATTAAATATTAAAGGGAAATGATTGATTATACCAGGCAAAGCAAGGCAAACTTAAACTCTGCAGCATACCTTATAAACAAATGCATTCTGGAAATTGTAAAAGCAATCTGCAGACAATATTAATGGATTATTTTTCTGCTACACTTGCAAATAATATCCTTCTCAGAAGTGGACAGGGAGAGTCAATTACTCCAAACCTTTATGAGCAGAACTCACTAGTACGTGCTCCAAAGTACCAGGATACTCACAGCTTTGGTATGCTCTTTGTAAACACAGTAACTATTACTTGAAATACATTCAGGACAGCACTTCCCATCTAAGTGAATTAATTCTTCACCCTGTGAAGAGAAAGGTTGCAGCAATTCAAATGGAATCAACACCACCAAAAATACTGTGGAATGCAGAGGCAGAACAGCTCTTGCCCTGGAATGCGATCTTCAATATCTAATTTCACCTTATCTTCTCTCTATCCTACTTCATCTCTGTAGGTACAGTTTGAAAAATGCGATCAGTGAATACTGCAGTTGCAGAACAAACCTCGGAAAAGGCCAGGGAATTCAGCGATAAGGCCATTACTTCATCCCTAAATCCTGCAGAGAAAGAACCCCCCAATATAATCCACTGCAAGTACAGAGAATAGGAATGCCGTATTTTTATTATGAATCCCTCGGATTTTACTGGACCTCTGTCAAGATTTCAATGCATAGAAGATTACCTTCATTTTGAATGTTTGACTCTGTTTCCCCGAGAGAATTTCAAAGCACATGCTCTACTTATCCCAGATGGAAACAGCCTGTTCTTTGCTACAACTGTACAACTCCACAGAATCCACTTAAATAACTTTGGTTTGAAGATAAGAATTTAGCAGCAGGAGAAGGGAACAAAGTGCCCTAAGTCGTCACAACTTTTTGCGCCCAAGTGGAAGCTGAACATGTAGAAAAGAGGGAGACTCTGTCCTAGGGAACCAGGACACAGCTCAAAAGAAACAGCTTCCACTTCCTGACCTGAGTAGCTTTTCTGGACCAGATTCTCATGCACTGTAAACATAGGCAGGGTAATACATACTGGTCAGAAAACAGACATATGTATACAAAACCAATACAATTAAAAAGTTACAAATGAAGGACGAAATTAGATTTTATGCCGATCTGCACTGAGCACTCGTTTAATCTATGCCCTTTAAATGTCAGCGTTAATACTCATCCCAAATCTCAGCGGGCCTAATCTTCCTCACTTTGCAGTCAGGCTGGTTACTTCCCTGTGACAAACGGAGAAGTCATGACCATGCGTTCAATGTTTGTGAGGGGCTCACACACCCAGTGAAATCGCACGGCTCACGCTGGCTGCCATTTCAGCGTGTGGCTGCTTTCTTCTGGCGGCTCACGAAATTCAGCTGAGCGCCAAGTCGACCAAACAGCTTTGCTGATTTACACCGACCGGGCATCTGTTCCAGCAGTCACTCCAGGATATTTTTCGCCGTGCCACACTGGCACGCTCACCAATTTATGTATGTGAATTACTTTAGACATAGATAAGGCAATAACAGCGCCGGTCACTGTTTCACCAAGGTAGAACAACTAAGCCAGGCCACACTCTGGCAACCCTCATGCCTTTCTGAGAATGGTTAAGAGGAGAAACCGTATGGTTCTCAGTCATCGAGGACCACACACAGCCTAAATCTCTCTCTGCTGGCTCTATACGTTTTTGCTCCTAAATCATTACGTCAAAACGCCATTGGCCGTGGTTGGATCTCATGTCACTACTATGTACTGTAAACTCTCCCATCCCCAGCCCTGCCCACATCCCCACCCGCACACATAAACACGCGCTGTAGGAAAACTGAGAACAACTAGCCATGGAACACGGCTCGCCCAGGCAAAAAAAACGCAACCACGCTGCTCTGCCAAGACTCAGAAAAGGGAGAGGCCTTGCGAGATAACTTGTGGCTTTGCTGAAGAGAGATTCATCGTATTCCAGGTTGAGAACACAGAAAGGCAGCGATGGGCAGGGAGGCAGAAAGGAGAAAAAAACGTGGTATGCAATCTCTCTCAAACACGTACACACCTACATCCACGTGCACCATCCGTAACTCTAAATATCGGAAAGACTCCTGCAGCTTGCCGGCTGTATGGCAGTCACGCAGCGCCCTGCAAGCTCTGTCTGACTGATCCTGTACGTTCCAGGGCTGCCAGCAGAAATATTTCATCACCAGCCTACTCGGGTAGGCTGCAGCATCCCCTGCTAGCACCCACGACCCCTCCTCCTCTGAACGTTGTCACGCATGTGCTTCCTTAGCTGGGGTGCTGGCAAGAGCTCCAGCAGGATTATTTGATGCTCTGACAGTTTGAGTGGTTTTGGTTGAGCGCATCCACTTCAACATCCACAGCTAACCCAGCGTGCCACAGAACCCGTATCCCTAGCTCATCAGTAACCTGCGGAAAATGGCTTTTTGAAGATTCGGTCAGAATCCCCACAGACGCTTTCATTTGGCGCTTGCTGGCCAGGTTTGTTTGGAAGGGTTTATAAGCTAAACCTCTACCCTACCCTCACGTAATGCTGCTATGCTACGTCGAGCTGTCTAGGATTTGCAGTTCATATCTGTGGCCTCATTACATTTTAAATAGGACAATGTGACGAGAAAATTAATAGTGCCTTAATGAAGAGATGAATCCAAATGCTCCTAGCTTCACATCAGCTCTGATTTATTGATGCAGGCGTCTAAAAAAACAGAGCTACAACTCAAAAAGGAAAAAGCAAAGGAAAAAGAAAATATTTCATTTGTTTTTTGAGTAAATATTTTCTTGTAATTAATTAACGTGCACCTTGTACTATTGAGATCAACTATGACTGAACATGACTCGAGGAAGCTAGTTTATCTTAAGGGAAGCCATGCAGAATAATAAATCCCTGGGCAAGTATCTTTTATCAAGTGGGACCATAACTCTTCTCTACAACAAAGGACACTGTCTTCCTCCTTCTGTCCTCCTAGCAATCACGTTTCAATCAATTCAAAATTGCAGCGGTTCATACGCTGACAAATAATATAACTTTTTGAGATGCTCGGGTTTTTAGATGGGTGGTTACCTCAGAGAGCCTGAGTTTGAAAAATTATCGTGCGAGTGATACGCTGCGAGTTTTTGAACCTCCCCAGTTTTGAACCCTACGTGTTAACGTTTCCAGCTATTGTTCTGTAAAATATCCCTGCCTTTTCTGAATAATGGATTCTTTGCCAGTACCCAAGATACGAGCATGAATATTAAATAATTCTCCCTACTGAGCCATGACAGCATGCCATCATCATTAGTGTAAATGATCCAATTTACAGCCATAAGCATGCAGGAAGCTGACTGAAACAGATGCGAGTGCACAAGATTTTATGACAACCACGACTTTCCACCCAGCAAAACCTCTCCGTGCAGTTTAAGGTCAGATGATGGTCAGCAGTACTACACCAGTGACAAGAGTCGGGGTCCCACACTCAATGCGTTTTTGCTATTTAAAAGCCACAATCTCAGACGAACAAGCAGACATTTTTCTTCCTAGACACATCCTCTCTGCATGATCATCATCTGGGACCCCATGTGCGGATTCTCACTTTTATGAACACTCATTAAAACAATCTAATCCAGTGAATCCGTTATGTCCGGATTTTGGCTGGACTTCAGACGCAACACAAGGGTGCTGCCACTCAAGATTCAGCACGCAGGCAGTCGCCAGAACAGCATTGCCACTGAGAGAGAAGACTCGCAAGGCTACAACTCCTTCCCTTCTCTTCACTGACACTGTGGTATAAAGCAGATATTAGCCCACTAATTAAAACAGATGCAGTGGCAAACAACACGGAAGTCTTACACTGCTGCAAACAGGCAATTCAAAACATATTTGGGGGGGGGGTGTCTGCGTGTGAAGCATTCAACCCTATATAATGCATTTTGCACATCCGCTACAGAGTAAATATAACCTAACCTGGCGGGGGGGGGGGGGTGTAGTTTTGGCGTAAAAAGCACTGGGAATAAAATATATTACCAGCTTCACTTCCATGCCAAGAATGGCACAGAAAAAATGGAGAAAAGTGGAACGCTGACTTCCATATCCAACTACCTTACTGAAGCCCCCTGTAGCATACAGAATGAAGATAAAAGGAACATTCCTTAAGCTTTTAACTGTCTCTGGCCTGTACGTCTCTCCCCATGTTCAGCTCCTGGTAAAGCCGGTGGTCACTGAAACCTCTGGGTGTTTGACCTTCCATTATAGCAGGCAGACAACAGCGTGGGAGGGAATCCAAGTTAGATTAGTCACTGACTCACACTGCCTTGCTTCACAATGCAAGCCCACTGAGCAGTCAACCTTGCATGGCAAATCCAAAGATTACTCTCCTTTCCCGTGAAGTGTTTTCAAGATAATTGCACAAAACGAGCCCCGAGAGAAGGGCAGGTTCTTTGAGCGTCTCACGATGTCAGTCAAGAAAAAAGAAAAAGGGGGGGAAAAAAACCCCAAGGCTTGACAGATGCATCTTGAAAGAAGAAAACCTTTCTTACCTTGGCACACTCCACTCTGCCACACTCTGCTTCCTGGCAAGTGACTTGCCCTTCATCACAGACGCAAAAGTCGCAGCGGGTACTATTCCACATCTCACTGTGGTACCTGATGGTGCCATCATACAAGCAGCTTCCCTTGGAAGGCACACACTCCTCACAACACTTTCCCGGGCGCTGCACTTTGTTCTCCCCCTAGAAAACATCAGCAACCATTGAGCAGGACCGTCTGAACCCGTTGGCACGGGCACAATGATACGTGCAGCCAGGGCACCAGAGGTGAATGATTTTTAACTACCTTCTCACAGGTAATAGAGTCACAGGTCTCCCTCAGACATCGGACTTCTCCTCTATGACATGCACATGCAGTGCAGGCATTTTTCTGCCACTGTTCGCCATGCTGTTCAAAAGGAACAAGTATACAATTGTTACACACTCTTCGTAAATAACCAAATTCTTTCCAGAAATCCGTGCTGCTTATGGAATACGATGGCTCCTTCTGCATGTCTGTATCCAACAATAAACTTTTCTTAAAAAATGCTTATCTCTACATGATCAGCAAACAGGAAGAAGAGGTATGAGGTCTAGATGACACTGTGCTGTGTATTTCTCATTAACTGCAAGCCAGTGAGATTGGTGAGGCCTTAACTACTACTATTAGCAAAACGTTATCGTTAACAGAAAATCCCACATACTTATATCCATTAAATAATAAATTAATTCCAGATGATACAATGAAAGCTATAGCTTGACCTTCACCAGGGCTTTCTGCTTTCCTGCTTCAAAAAAGCGTGAAAAGAAAGTGCCTAATCTGCTTCACCCTGCAAACTTCCTTTCTGCTTGCCAGCAAATTCTTATCTAGTCCTAATTTCTTTCAACTCTTTTGGCTTTCCAGGAAGAAAAAAAGCAACGGTTATACTAAGCTATCAGTGCTGGCAGAAAGTCAGATGTCACGGAGAAGGGAAAGAGAGATGTGCCAGAACTTGTGAACAACTGCCTTCTGGTGCGGCTCGTCAAAGGTTACCTGGTACACTCTTCCTGACACCGAGCAGGGCTTTGGAACGCATTCTGGGCAGCATTTTCCAGGAGACATAACCATAACTTCATCCTAAATAGAAAGCAGGAGAGACAAGTAAAATAAGAGCATGAATAGTCGACATGGGGCTCAGCATCACCGCCTGGAATTCCAGGCATTTAGAATCTGTGTGATAACCCACAGTCACTCAAGGCTTCATTTTGGCTCCAGTATCTGGGGGCAGTCTTCACAGCACGAGATCAGCGTAGAAAGCTAGAAAGATATTTCCTTCACCTCATTTTCTGGGCTTCTTTGGATGGCAATTGAGGTCCAAATACATAGATAAGTACACAGATGCAGATAAACACATACACACATGAGATAAAGTACATATATTCAGGTATACAGATATACAGAGGAAAAAAAGCATATATAAAGCTATGTAGCACATTAAAGCATGAGACAGAGAAGAGATTTTTTTTCCTGGTACTGCCACATTTTGAGGCTTTGAATGTGTGATTTACACTCGCCATCTCTCAGGCATTTGCAAAGTTTTAGTTAAATCCATACAGCATAACTGTCTGTACAGGTGTTAAATTATGCTTACAATTGGATTATCCTAATTTAAACATTTTCATGACTGATTTAAATCACATTGGAATAGGCTGGCACTTCACATCAATATAACAGTTCCTGCATGCCTCCACTCCACCCATCCAAAACGTGTCTGCAATTCTCCTGCTGCAATTTCACGTACATCCAACGATTTGGAGTAGTACTGTTCACCAGCACCTCCCTCCAGCCACATCAGGATGGCCGGAAAACCGACTTGTGGACCAAAAGTAGTGTTGAAATGCCAAGCACTATTATCTCATCTGCTTTGCCAGTCAGATCACTGGCTTTCAAAGAAAGAGTGGAAGACTTTGTATAGAAGTTATCGACGATACATTTCCCAGCAGAGTTAAAAGAACTCTGTCATGGATTTTGGTGGGATATGTAGCGTGACATTGAGGTGCACTCCTGCATGCAACAAACATTTTTGAAGTTCCTCTCCCTCAGCACCCAGGGAAGGGCACGGTTATCTGAAAGACGGAAGATGAGAGTTTAATACTGGGAGAATTTATGTATTTGCTTTTGACAGGTAGCGGAGAATGAAAAAAGTGACAGAGATAAAGGCACATGCAAGAAAATGTTAGGCATGATGGAGAGTAGAACAGGATCCTTGCTCATCCTGCCAAGGTCCCTTCCACCGGGCACCTTGGTAGGAAATATCTGGAACACCATCAGAACAGGCTTCCTGCTGCGTTAACTTGGATGCTCTCGGCCAATTATTCTCAGATACATCACAGCGACAACACAGTTGTTTCTGTTTCCACAAATTAAATCCTAATGATTAGCTGATTAAACATGAGTGCAATCAGTCAGCAGATAACATCAGTCCATTTGGAGTGGGAAAGGAGGAATCTAAAGCAGGCATAAATTTGTTTTAATGCACAGTACTTAGTCAATGAATACTAATTGAGTATCTCAGGACAAAGCAAAACAGAATTAGCATGCACAGAAATAGGTGGGCTTTCCTTCTATCAAAAAAGAAAAGCGTTAATTGCACAAACATCTGGTCCAGTAACAGAAAGCTGGGTAAGCATCAACAGGAAAAAAAAAGTTTAGGACTACTGCTTTTGTTTTTCTCAGTGCTACAGGGAAGTATGCTCAGCCAGAGCAGGCATTTCAAGGGAGCTTCTGGATTCATCATTGGAGTGTGGTAATAGAATAAAAAATATTTGGGAAACGGCAGCTCCTAAAACATAAAGTCAAGGTCAGAAAGAGGGATTTCCAGGGAGCCAGTTCCTGCATTTCCTTAGCATGGCATGCTGTTGTAACAGAGCACGCCAAGGTGCCCAAGAAAACTGGTACAATGGGCCCAATGAAAAGAAATCCAAAGAGCATAGTCACACCCTTAAGCACTTCCAATATAGTAAAGAGATTTCAATAAATTGAGTCACTTGTACAGAGTGTGGAGTAGTGGGTATTAATTTTCTGCCGTTACTAACCCCTGTGTTAACGCTGTTTATAATCTTGTAGTGTTTTGGTTGGCTTGATCACTGCACAAGTGCTGAGAACTCGTCATCTGTCCACAGCAAAGACCTTGGAGACAGAAATGTCCCAGTTCTCTCAACTGGACTAAAACCGTGAGGTACTACTTGAGCTTGCCTAACTTATCTTACTGGGTTTGCTGATTTCTAAACACAAGTACCTGCAAGGAATAGTGCTCCAAGACTCTTCTTTCAGCTGAAGTTGTCTTGTATTTCTAAAGTCCTTAAGTCAAAAGGGGAATTTCATCCACATTTGACTACTTTCAACTGTATTTCTAGAGTTCTTGTGAAAAAAAAAAAGTAAACAAGACCTGCAAACCAAACTTTTCAGCTGCAAACCAAACACTGAAATTTGTGAAGATAAACTCCCATTAAAAATCTTGTGCTTTCATTCCTTCCCTCACACCTTACGTCATTTTTTTAGTATAAAATAAAAAGCAGTTTCTTTAGACAGTATTTGTGTTTAATTAGCCAGCAAAGGCATGGTAAGAGTAAAGTGGTGGGGAAAGAAGATATTAGGGAAGTGACACAGCACGTGTATACTGACAGACTTAATCGTCACTCCACATCATTTCCACACATCAAAACTCCCTTTTCCAAATCGCCCGCTTGTCACACGGAAGATTTGCCTGCTAATTTGTACATCTGCAGGAGAAATGACAGCCACGAGTAATGTCCCTGACGGGTCCTGACCTGGCTGCACAGTAGAGGCTGGCAGGAAGCTGTGGAGCACTGAGTCGCGCCATCCCTGCAGACGCATTTGGAGCACCGACCAAGGCGCCAGTCCTCGCCATCCTGGAACAAGCGTCCATCAAAGGAGCAAGGCTCTAAGGGATATGAAAACAACGGGGTAATTTTCTTTTCCAATGCCCTTTAATCCCTTTCCGTCACCCATAATTAAAACACAGATTTTGTGCATCTCGGAATTCAAAATTCCGGTTTGTCGAAGCAGGTAATGACAGTAACAATTCCACCAGTTTTTAAGGGCTTTGGACTTGTGAATGAAGAGCTCCAGATGCACTTCTCCCACTGGACCCCTATCAGAAAAGGTGTCCAATAGCTCAGGCATTTTTGGAACTTGCAGCCCAAGTCTGCAAGTGCCAAAGGTACCCTCAATACCTAGGATATATCTGCATCTTTTTTTCCAGATTTTAATCTCCAAAAATAAGGACATATTAGGCACATCTGCTCACTGCTTAAATCTTATCACTTCATCTTGGCCTATAGGTGAAGCCATTAAAAATGTAAATATGGTAGCAGGACAGAAAGAGAATTAAGGAACACGCTTGATGCCAGCGTCTTCCCAACAGAATTGAACCAGAAAAGAAAAGCTTTCCAGATTTGGGACTAAAAGGAGACTTCCAGTGACCTACTGCTCGGATCAATGACGCCAGCCAGCGCCCCGTTCACACGCAATACTCACCGCCACGGCCCACGCATTTGGGACAGCAGGATCCCTGAGCAGTGTACGGCAGCTCCCCTCGTCCACAAGCGAGGGCTGGGCAGGCGGTGGGGGTGCAGTTCACCTTCCCGTGGGCACAGGAGCACCGGACACATCCAGAGCTGGCCCACTGCGTGCCGTGCTGCAGTGCGCAACACAACCAAAGGCAGAGAAAACACATGCGTGAATCCAGCTGCCAGTGAGACCTGTAAATATATCTTCTCCCTTTTAAGATCCCCCTACACCAGTATTAACTTTACTTTTTTGCAGGCCCGGTCAATCTTTGCACAGTGTAGCCCTTACTCCTGGCTGCAGTTGGGGCAAAAAGTAAGTTAATACTGGTAAAGTAGTAAACCTGGAGATCAGCCTAATTTTCCTTCCTGTTGCAGAGTGGCATCCAGCAACAACCCACTGCAAAAGACCCAGGCCGTTGGATACACCCCCTCTCCACTACAGTTTCTGTAGGGCAAACTCAACATTTAGAGATGTGTTTTCTTTAAGAGAAATATTCAACATGGGCCCCAACACACACCTCACCACGGTGGCCAGGTGAACACCGCCCGCCCCACATACTTAACACACTTCACTCTGAGTAAAATCTCATTAGATTTGCTTATTCATTAACGCAGAAACAAATATCTCTACCCTGAGGCATGGTGAGGAAAAATTGGCCCCAACAAGAAATACGTTGGTGTATTGCAACGCTCTCCAACAAACAGAGAATGTTAATTTCTACAGAACATGCAATATTGAATTAGGCAGGGAGTAAAAAAGCTCTTGCCAGATAGAGGATACAGATCGATGGAGCTACCGCTAGGGCCAGTGTTGCTAGCTAGATACTTCTAGAATGAAGGTCCAGTCATAAAGCATTACAGTGGGTTACTGACAAAAGAGAGAACTTCTTCCTTCGGGAGATCCGTGCCAACCATCAGGACGAGACTTTGCACTGACAAAAAAATTGTTTAACGACCACCTCACGGTGGAATTGGGGTGTGATATATGACTACAGGTACAAATATGCCTGTAATCCCTGTGGGGATGCCTACTTATTCACCTGACTTGTGTCCCAAAGAACAGCCTTACAGAGAGCCAAAACCCGAAAGCTGCAGCAAGAATACAACACAGCAAAATGCAGCAACAGCAACAACAAGAAGAAATACGATGTAATATGATATAATATAGCATCACCCAAATCACAAGCACTAAGAAATAGGAGAAGAGAATGGACGTGCTATCCCTCCTATTCCAGCCCTCGTCTAGCTCGTAACAGATTCATGCTGGTCATGCCTCCCACTGAAACAGAGGGTTACAACATCCATCTCAGGTGTAGACTGTGAGGTCCAGATATTCAAACGTCTCTGGGCATTTTAGCATATTTCTTAAGATTTGGACCTGACTTGCCTCTCGTCAAACAGGAAAGTCTGTAAGAGACCAGACGCAGGACTTGGGTTCACTGTTAAGCCATTTTTCCACGTTTGCCTATTGTTCGACATGATTCATTAACTACTACCCATGAATCTTTATTTTTTTCTTATCTGTAGACACTTATTCTTATTGTTTTGGCCTTTCAGCCCCCTTAGGTGAAACCGCATCCTGGAACCTGCTTCTTGAATAATTCAGGATTACAAAAGACATAACCCAGGGCGCACAACAGTAATCAATCTCTACCAGCATAGATGGCTGCTGAGAGAAAAGCCTTCTTTCAGGATAGCTAATATATCAAGTTCACTGTGCTTTGCTCCCCTCCTAACATTACTATATTGGCTCAATCATCCACGGAAACAGCAAAGCGAATGAATGAGAGGGAATCTTTCTCCCCTTAAGCCAAGCAGGACACACGATTGCTCAGCGACACATTCCCTTTTTGCAAACCCTGCCGACCAAACTCCCGTTATATTACATTATCTGATAGTGACAGAATATAAGCCCAATGAACTATGCTTCTCCCACACATCAGCTAAGCATCCTTCACTGACGTGAACCAAACAGAGAGCTAAAAACTGGAAAGGATTGCCACTACCGAGGAACATGACAGAGCACTCACGCTGTGGATCTGTCCTTCATGCTGGCAAAATCCTTTAGCTTGGGACGCACACTCGGGGCAGCACTTGTTGGGGGCTATTTGGAGCACTTCTCCCTAAAAAGAGACAAGAATCCAATACACAGTTCACATGAAATAGAGACTTTAACATGAAGGTAAAGACGTGGGGCCTTGCTGGACCCAGTGCTCTCTGTTTAGAGAAGAAATGTATTAAGTGAAATATATAATGCTGCTACACCTGATCCCTTTGTTGAGACGTGGCACATCAGTTCGCTGTATTTGACATTTCACCATCAAAACAACAGGAGACTTTACACCCCTAATAGTACAATTAGGAAGTCTCCAGCTGAACTAGTTTTCAAAGCAGAACAAAGAATAGAAAGCACTTATTCAAGACAAAACCCAAGATGACCCACTGAAGGACCTCAGAGAAACGTGGTACAGATATAATTTTTTCAATAGATAGTTTTCTACATGTGCAGGATGGATGTCAGTCTAATATTCTGCCACACCAGAAACGCAGCTGGCAGGCAGAATGAACGCGCATCCATTAACTGTACTTCTTTGGCTCAATGATCACCACCTTTTTTTTTTAATAACACTACTTTAAAAATAACTGAAAACTACTGACTGCTTCCAGCCACAGCGGAGTCAGGTGATGCTACTACCGCTTTGCTTTGCATGTCCCAAGGGCTTAGCAAGCTGACCACTTGCTACGTCCTGTTCAGCGGCAGGGAAAAAGATGCTGCTGCTGGAAGCAACTCATCAGGCGAAGGGGAAAACACATGGGTGAAGACATCAGCCAACACTGGGAAGGATCATGGACTCCCAGTGCTGGAGAATCGTATTTTGTAAGGGTGCCTGTCGCTGATGGCAACTGGACACGAGGGCCTCTGGCACCGCCTGAGGTACCACAGACCTCAGTATTTGCCTCCCACAGCTAATAACAAAAAAGGACCGAACAATTTTACTGATGTGAGCGTGGTAGCTGGAGAGGGAGAAAAGAGAAAACCAAAACCAGAGGAGAACACGTCAGGTTCGGGATGCAAAATGTAGAAAAATATTATCCATGAGGTCACCTTCTTCAAAATATTGCAAAGGTGTTTCTCAGGAGACACGCTCCATCCTTTCCACTTTGAAAGGGTTCGGCCAACGTCTAAGGGATTCCTGCCCAGAAGGGAGTCATTATTTGCTCTGTTATAATAAAAAATGAGGACACTGTGATGTCAAAAAATTGCCTTACCTTTCACCTCTTTATTTTTATGATAAAAACGACTGGAATCAATTGAAATGTCACAAGTTTTCTTTCGCTGTTTTCTAAAGCAAACATTTTGATTTTTCAAACCGAAAAAAGTTTCTCACTTCAAGGTTTTCTTCAATGCCGTGTCTTTTAGGAGGTGGCAAACAAAATTAAATATTTCACTTAGCTTCAACCATTAAACCCTATTCAAGTGTGATCCCGCTGTGGAGAAACTGTTCTTGGTTGTTGGTTTGCCTTGGTTCACACAACAGAACTACTGTTTGCTGATTTTCCACCTACTCAAAGCACTCGGTATGCACAGCAGGAGGTTTTAAATACAACTGTTTAGAACACCGCTGGGTATGCTTTTTGCAAAGACTGCTGGTTTTGTTTATGCCTTGTTGCTGTAAACAAGATCAGCAATATTAGCATCAATCTCATAATAAGCAGATAAGAAATAAACCACGGGGAGGGATGGCCATTTCTGACCTTGTTCAGCAGTGCTTTGTTTATGCTTGAAGGCTGAGCGGATTTTTTTTCTTCTGGGATCCTTGATGATCCTTGATGATCCTTTTCCACATTTAAACGGCCAGACCTTTATGGAACACTTAAACTCTTTGTCTTGAAGATGACCCGCATCAAGGAGTCACACAGGTTCATTTTGCACTATCAATCTATTTCCCTTTATGAGCTTTAAAGTTGCCACCTTTTCATTTATCCAGTTTTTTAAAATGAGCAACAACATCTTACCTAGCCCACTCATTGTTGGGTGTGCCACAACAGCACTCTTTTTTTATTTCTCTCCTCTTAAGCACAGAAATTCCTAGTATTTCAGTCTTGCTCTAATCAATACACAGTGATAATAATGGGGAAAACCAGTAAAAATCAAAATTATTTCCTCGTTAATGCTGTCGTATTGGAAAACATTTTAACCTGCTTCGCAAAGCCATATAATTATATTGGCGGTGCCTCTTTAAAACACTAATTTTCATTGTCAGTCATGCGTGCTACCCCAGTAATCCAGATGCTAATGCAAGACCAATTCCATGGCCAATTAGCTGTAACCATTAATGAAGGCTCAGACAGAGAAAGATAAAGAGGAGACAATGAAAGCTCAACAACCATCACAAGGCAGAAGAAACTGAAAGACAGACAATCTCAGCTCTGTTGTTGTTCATCAGAGTGGAAAGCGTCCATCTGCACGTTTGAGGGAGACCCAGCTCCACGTTCAAATGAAGGGTGACTGGAAGCTGGGCTCATGCTGGGAGGTCCAAACCCAGTTCAGGGGGCTTCCTTTGGGGACCAGACCGCCCTTGGAGCACAGGCGGCCCGCAAGCTGTTCCAACACCAAGCCTCTGGCTGCAGCGTGGTGAAGGAGACAAAGACTTCACGTGCTGTTTTTTGCCTGTGCGTTTCTTACACAGGCTTGCATCGACGAAAAGTGAAAGGGCACAGAGATTGTGCCTGACCCTGGGCAGTCACACACACCCTGGGAGGCGAAAGGGGATTTCACCGCACCCTCTTGCTTCTCCCAAATCCTGCTGTGAACCAGACCCTCGGGTTCAACGGGAGCTGCAGGGAGGCAGCTGAGCCCGGAAGGTTGATACGGCAGCTGTCACTGCGGTGTACAAAGATAAGCGACCAGCTCACCTCTGCCAGTTCCTCCGGGGAAACACCTCATGCTGCATCCTCTTTTTGTGTCCCTCTTAATACAAGAGGAGCTTTGCTTCCACAAGGACTGTAGGGCCAATTACCCCAACTGCTCTCACCCTTTCTTTCCGTATAACACAGTGTGGCGGACCCAAACAAGCATTTTGCAATAGTTATATATCGCAGGGGTTTAAAGCAGGGGAAGGCTGGGAACTGCAGAGTGACCTGATGGTTCTCCCAGCACGCAGAACGGGTCAGCTGGCATTTGGACAGTTGCAGCCCCTTACCTTCTGAAAGTCACACTGAGGGTCTTTGCAGACGGTAGGTTCACAGGTGACAATATTGTTATGGCAACGGCAGTCTTGGCAAGAATCTGGCTTCCAAATTGTGTTATTCTGCAAATAAACATAAGTTTTAAATTAGACCATTACAGCACAAGGTGTGCGCTATTTTACGCAACAGAAAATGGCTCAAATAGCTCAATATCAACAGACTGGAAGAGTAAAGTCTGCAACAGACCACCCCTCCTTCCCACACGCTCATCAGGCACAACTTTGGTATTATTCATTCCATAACTTCAAACACGCAGCTGAAAGACAAGGCCATGCACGACAAATAATCAGCCACAATAGCAAGATAATCGATAGGACATAACCTCCAAAAACCCCAAGGTGATTATACCATCTCTGGGAAACTTGCAGGTAAATACTGACATGCTTGAATCTGAACGAGCTGTTGAATTAACATTAAAAATTTTCAGTCTGCAGGATCATGGAAATAAAAAACTCTCACGTCAAAACCATGATATAAACTGTGCTCATTACAGTAGGCTCTAAGATGGAAGGAAAGGTCTGAAGGGCCTAAGATGCAATTAAACTGATTTAGTCAAAAATGCTGAACGTGTGGCCAGGTACAAACAGGCTCTACCTGGTCACGCTTCTTCCAAAACGTCACGAAGGGGACTCCGAGCAAGCAGACAGTCCAACAGATTTGGAAATAGCTGTCGCCACCGCTCGATCAGTGCACCCAACTGGAACATCCACAGCTAATTCCCAAGGGTTGTCACCACCCCTGCTCGACCCCTTTCCATTCCCTCCGCACCGAGGTCATGATCCCACGCCGCCACCGTACTTTCATAAGGCAACTCGGGCCCTCATCCAGTTGCTTGGACACTTGCCAGACTTCTCCTTCTCTCCCGCCAGTTTCTCCAAGGTCTGAGCAGCGACTTGGGACTCATTACTCTCGGTAGGATGCTTGGAAAACAAAGCCTTCCTTCTCTTTACTCCTGAACACTGACATCCAGCCACCCCAACATCAAACAGCATCAGCAGCATCCCAGAGAAGCAGCCAAGTCTGCCTGTCACACTTCTTTTTCTGCCTGCCACCCCCTTTCCTATGAAAATGTCCTGCTCAGCTCCTCTGCAGCATCCCTTCACCCACGCCAAGTATCCTTTCTCTGACAATTTAAAAAAGCAACCGGGAATTACGTACTCAGGTAATCCAAAGGATACAATTGCTACGTTCATATTTAATGATCTGTTTTTAAAGGCCTTCAGTTAAATCCACCAAAAGAAAATGGAAAGAGGAAGATCAGTTTCTCATCTGAAAATCTCTTTTCCGTTAGACAACCACTGTGCGTACACCAGCTTAAATTTACGCCGTAGAGGAAATTTTCTTGTGCAGTACAGACAGCCACTATCCAAGCTATTAAGCCTCATTTTTAATTGTTTTGAAAGAAGACCAGACTTTGCCCCTCGTTTACATAATGTAGCGATTTACTCCCATAAGTCAATTTACTCACAGAGTAAAGTACGACTTAGGCGAATTAAGATACAAAAAGATGCTTAACAGTTTACTGCTAAGAGCACATTTAAGGCTAACTACTAAAACTGTTAAGCATAAAGATAAAACACTGAAATGTGCCTTAAAGGCCCATAACCCAAGGAGGAATGGTCAGCTACCTGCTACACCACTTAGACACGCACAAGTCTATGGGGCCCGGTGGGATCCACCCAAGGGTACGGAGGGAGCTGCCAGAAGGGCTCACCAAGCCACTTTCCACTATCTATCAGCTCTCCTGGCTAAGGTCATGGAGCAGATCATCCTGAGTGCCCTCAGGCGGCAGGTACGGGACAACCAGGTGGTCAGGCCCAGTCAGCACGGGTTTATGAAAGGCAGGTCCTGCTTGACCAACCTGATCTCCTTCTATGACAAGGTAACGCACTTAGTGGGTGAGGGGAAGGGTGTGGACGTTGTCTACCTGGACTTTAGTAAGGCCTTGACACCACTTCCCACAGCGTTCTCCTGGAGAAACTGGCTGCTCATGGCTCGGACAGCCATACTCTTTGCTGGGTAAAAAACTGGCTGGATGGCGGGGCCCAAAGAGTGGTGGTGAATGGAGTTAACTCCAGTTGGTGGCCGGTCACCAGTGGTGTTCCCCAGGGCTCAGTATGGGGGCCAGTCCTGTTTAATATCTTTATCAATGATCTGGACGAGGGAATCAAGTGCACCCTCAGTCAGTTTGCAGATGACAGCAAGTGTTGATCTGCTGGAGGGTGGGAAAGCTCTGCAGAGGGATCTGGCCAGGCTGGATCGATGGGCCCAGGCCAACTGGGTGAGGGTCAACACGGCTTCGGGCCGGGTCCTGCGCTTGGGGCACAACCACCCCAGGCAATGCCACAGGCTTGAGGAAGAGTGGCTGGAGGGCTGCCCGGCGGGAAAGGGCCTGGGGTGGTGGTCGGCAGCTGGTGAACATGAGCCAGCAGTGTGCTAAAGTGGCCAAGAGGGCCAGTGGCAGCCTGGCTTGCATCAGACATAGCGTGGCCAGCAGGACCAGGGCAGTGATTGTCCCCCTGCGCTGGGCACCGGTGAGGCCGCCCCTCGGATCCCGTGCTCAGCGCTGGGCCCCGCACCCCAAGGCGGCCATGGAGGGGCTGGAGCGTGGCCAGAGCCGGGCAGCGAGGCTGGGGCAGGGGCTGGAGCACAAGGCTGGGGAGGAGCGGCTGGGGGAGCTGGGGGGGCTCAGCCTGGAGAAGAGGAGGCTGAGGGGAGCCCTCATCGCTCTCTGCAACGGCCTGAAAGGAGGCTGGAGCCGGGCGGTCTCTTCTCCCCAGGAACAAGCGATGGGATGAGAGGGAACGGCCTCAAGTTGTGCCAAGAGAGGTTTAGGTTGGATATTAGGAAATATTTCTTCCCCGAAAGGGCTGTCAGGCCCTGGCCCAGGCTGCCCAGGGCAGGGGCTGAGTCCCCATCCCTGGAGGTATTTCAAAGATGGGGAGATGTGGTGCTGAGGGACATGGTCTAGTGGTGGACTTGGCAGTGCTGGGTTAGCGATAACTCAATGATGTTAAGGGTCTTTTCCAACCTAAACAATTCTATGATTAGACTGCTTAATGAGAGCAAAAAATAAAATCTTGAAAAATCTGGCCACTTGCTCAGGCACTTACACAGAAGCTGCCGGGTGCTGCACTCTTCTGAAAACATAATGTGATGTACTACAAGCCAGCCTGTGCAAACCATGGGGAGAGACATTTCATAGGTGTCTGACAAGGCTTCACCACGCCTGCGCGACTGCAAGAGGGCACAGGCAGAGGTGGTCTCTTCTTTGACCCATCCTGCATCCAGGGCAGACTGTCGAGTAGAAAAAGCCAGTTGCCTCCCCTCTGAAACTGCGCTCTTTGCCAAAACAAAATGGCTTACTCTGTGATGCTGGATCAAGAGTGCAAACCTGCGAACGGTGGGATAACCAGAAATACTGCTAACAAATCCTTGCGTCTCTTCACCACTTTACAAAAGCATTGCGCTCGTACCAAACTCTGCTCTTGTCGTGGCAAAGTACACGCGCAGGCAACGAACACCCTGGCAGCATCAGAAGTTTAAGGAGATTCTCTGTTAATATAATGATGGTGGCAACACTAACCTTAATAACAGCAAGAGATGGCAGTAAGCGTACAGCCCCTTGGGGCGAGATATCAACAGGACAACGAGAGATGGTAATTTCTGCTCTGGTGATACAGCTGGTTCTCCCCTTGCATACTCACAGCTGTGGCTGGAGAACAGACACCCTGACTTTATCTCTGCCAGAAGATTTACGGTACAGTTACAGAATAAATTCAGGTTAAGTTACGTGTGTGCCAAGCTTTAGCTAACACACGCACCGTAGTTAACTCATTCTGCTCTCTTTTAACAAAGCTTTATCATACTCAGATCCACCCTAAGACTCCTAAAATCATTATAATACCCAGAATTCCTAACATCTTTCCACTGGCAAAAGGCGATGTTTAATCTGTTTGACGAAACCATTAGGTATCTTTATTCATTTATTCCTTCGCTTGTTTGTTTCCAGCTGGAAGGAGAATCCCAAAACAGTAGGTGGCAAAGGAGAAAATCTGCAAGAAAGATATCAACGCTGAAAAGCCATCTGCGTTTTAAAACGGGCAGCTCAGTGCAGGGTGAGGCTGTTGCCTCAAAAGCCGGCCACGGGGTAAGCACTGGGCACAGGGAGCGCAAAGGGAGAGAGCAGATTTAGCGCCTCGTCACTTGGCTCTCCTAAACCTTCACCCTGTGGCCTCTCTCCTTCATTAAAAAAATAAGAAATATTTCCATGGTGGAGTAACAGCCGAAGGACATGGCAAGAGGTCAGCACAGAGCCACCCTTACTCACATTCTGAGACTTAAAGGCTCAAGATTCTGATAAGAAACCCCCCTCTTAGGTCTTCTCCTTCCCCTATTTTCTATTACGGTCTAAGCAGGCTGGCTCCTATCTGTGGGCTCAAACCAGCTTTTTCTAAATCCACCAGATAGACACCTGAAAGCATCTGCATGTGCCAGTGATTCCCATTTGCCAGGTATCAGATCAAAACCGGCACATCTCTGCAGAGGTTTTAAGAATTGAGAATCTAGTTAATAGTCAGGAAACTACTACCTGAGTTTTCAGGCATGAGAGTCTTCCGTGCAGTTCACAAGTCTTGGTGTTCAGCTCTTTTGACAGTTCAACACTTAGCTTAAGATTCCCGGCTATGGAGCAACAGACCTAAACTCAAATTTGGAAAGTCTGACGACAATTAAATTGACTGGTTTCTCTACAGGAAGGTGGGGGGTTTGTTCTCTGTAATGCTACCAAACGTCTGAATGTTACAGTCACAGTAAATTGAGCAAAATACAACGCTCTGGCTATCAGCCATTTGAAGTGCAAGGCCACCTAATTCCTTTGAGATGGGAGGGAAAAGCAGCACGTGTACTTCAGTCACACGGTGGAAATCCATAAAAGAACGGGGAGGTTGTTGCAACGATTAGTTTTCGTGGGATTCCTGGCTGCTGACTAGTTTAGGATCACATTTCAAACTAATTTTAATGCGTTCCCTGTTTACACGGAAGCGTGTAGCTAACAGATGCTACTACAGAAAAACATAAAAAGATTTATTGGCGCGTACACAGAGCTCTTACAACCTGGAGAACGCAGACTGCCCTCGCAGACTGTGAAGTGGGTATTTTCATTATTCTTTTCGACTTTTTCATTTCAAACATGACTGCCGCTAAGGCAATCAAAGATGGGCCAACCGCTTAAGAACGTTCTTCCCCGTTTTGCCCTTAGCTAGCTGCGAGATCTTGGTCCCCCCAAGCTAGGGCAGCATGTTCCAAAGTGACACAGAAGCCCCAATATAATAAGAAAGGCTCCTAAGTCATTCTGCTGATAGCAACTGAGATACTAATCACCCAGCTGCAAAACGAGGATCCCACCTACCTGTCCTGCACTCTGTAAGGCTTCGTTACTCTTACTTACAAAGACACTTGAAAGCTCCCAGGTATTACCGTTTAAAACATAAAGCAAGACTTCTCAGTAGACACTTAAAGAGCTTCTGTAAATCCGCCTTACATCTTCTCCAAGGCACTGCACCTCAGTGGACGAATTATCTGCTACAATTTAAGCGCTGAATTCTTATCCTGTTAAGAGTGTACTTTTATCAACGACAATTTAAGGGGCTTTTTCCTTACAAGTACTAATATAATTAACAGTATAAATAATGAAATACTGTGCACAGAGCACTTTGAAGATGGAAAGCACTCCTTAATTACCAAGTAGTGTCGTTATAATTTATTAATTCTTTGGATTTCCCCACATCAAAAAAAGAAACGATACCTAATTCAACTGAATTTTAAAACGCCACGCCGCAAAAAGGAATATCTACGTTACTTGGCTGGTTTGCGGAACGGGGGCCAAAAAAGCAAGATATGCTCGCAAACCTCTAGAGCTTGCAGGCACCCAGACACGAGACGAAATTAAGTAAAACCCAAGGCACAGGAGCACAGTGCAAGCACGTACCGGGGTTGGAGAATACTGATGAGGATTTAGAAAAAGGCAGGAGAGAGAGCAAGAGAGCTGCGCGTTAAGAAAAGGCTGAGAAGAGAAGGAGGCAAGAAAGCAACCAGCAGTAAAAGCAGGGTTGAAGCAAAGAATTAGCTAAAGAGACAAAGAGCAGAGACAACGTGGAAGCGGGAGCCCAGAGCAGCTGTGAGCACTCGTGGTTTGCTGTTGCCATGCTGTCATATTAACCGGAGCACATAAAGACCTAAATCTCTTTCACCATGTTCTTTTTTACTAGTTATACTCACTTCATATGGCTGCACCTGTTCCTCCTCTACCTCAGCAAAAAAAAAATGCTCAACAAATCAAAAATAATCGGAGCCTGCTATTAATATGTAAAAAGCTTCGGTAATTTGATCAGATGCTGCTTAACGTGGGATATCATCGCACTGCATAACAATCCGTGCTCTATTCTGGTGCAGTGGCTGTGGAAATAAGCAGCATACAACAGCTGGTTTGTGTCCTACCCCCAACCCCTTTCCATTTCTTACGGCTTCATGACAATATTCCGTCAATCCAAAAACTGTCACTCGATGCTGGATTGTCCTCTGCAGCACTCCAGACTTGTAAAGCTGGTCGTCTGCTCAGTGGTATTGCTGCAATTACTAGACAGGGCAAAACCAGCAGTCTACAGCTGAAGCCGTAATATTAGCCAAGAATCAAGCTTGAAATTTTTACCGTCACGTCGAGAACAAGGTGGTTGTTATTGCTTATCATGTACCCTACTAATTACCTTTCCTGCTTTTATGAGAAACCAGTAAAACCCATGCAATTCACTTTCAAAGGAGCTGCTGCGTCCCCGGGCCGCCAGACGCATGCGAGGGTGGCACTCCGGCTTCGGGGAGCGGGGAGGCCGCAGCACGGGGAGAGGGGCTGCCGCTCCGCTGGGACCGGCACCGACAGAGCACCCAGCCCGAGCCCCCCCCGACACGGGCGCCGGGTTGGATTTACTTCACAAGTCGTCCTCCGCCGGAGCGGAGGGAGGAAAGGCAGGTATCCGATGTCCCGGAGGAGAAATACCAGGCTGCTTTGCTGAAATCGTAGGCAGAGCCCAGAGCAATTACACTTTTGGTAACAATTACCAGCATCACCCACCGGCTGCCAAGTGAGGAGCCTTGGCAGCTCGATAACACCGCTTTCATTTATCATTTCCACTCCAATTAGTTGACAATACCGGGCAATTGGCAGAATAAACCCAAATGTAAGGGAAGCTGAGAGAGTGCTATGTGGTCTGTGGGGATATCCATTAATGGAGCGATGAAGAGATGAAAGTAATTCAGAGGCACATAAAGGATTCCTAGTGTCCATTTGGGTTTAGACTTTATGTTTTATCTTTTGCAAGAGGGAGCTGTTGCCGCCGCCGAGTATGTTTTCAAATCTGATATGTGCTCACATATAATAAAACCCCCTTGAAAATGGGCTTTTAATGGGCTTATTCCAGCATGCCCACAAGCAGAACAACATAGGAACGGCTCCGCCTCTGAAGCCAAACAGAAATTCAGCTGATCTCAGTGGAAACGGTTTCAGCCCTACACTTCTAGGACAGAACAGAGCAGTTAAGGCAAAGCGTACAGCTTGATTAACAACACCTTAACACAAACACACGGTTTCAGGAATCGGGAACTATTTTTCTCCTTCTTCCAACTGGGGATTATAAGTTAGACAAACTAAAACAAGGTACTGTTTTCATGGTTCACTAGTCTGATGCTTTTCTACATTTTCTAGCTGTTACATCTTTCACCAGTTGTACCAGCCTTGTAAAAAACAAGAGTCTACGAAGGAAATTTCCCAGTAGTCCTAAGCTATTTCAGGGATGGGAAGACTATGATATTCTAAGAGATTCTTAAATTACTTAGGTGCTGTTGTAAACTTTATCCTATCTTTCATACAGACGCAGAAGCAGTCACTAGGCAAGGGCTCACGTGAATTAAACGCACAGAGCGAACAAGGCAGACGAATTAAAACAACGGTTTAAAATCACTGGTTCTAATCATGGTTTAAATCAGCATACAGATAATCTTTATTTAGACCAACAGGTCAATTGTTTTCCTGCAGCAGTGTTCCTCTACAAAGGTTAATGTCTTTTGGTTGGTCACAAAGCAGATTGATCTGTAGTCAAATATATCCTTTATAATAAACGCTGCACATCGGTTCTGCCCTGGAAGAAACCCTGCTACCTATAATCACTTCAGGGACCGTAGCTTACCGCATTTTTATTCCGATTCTTACGCATTCCTCCCCCTTTCTAATCAATTCATATCAGCACTTCTATAATCAAACAGCAGTACTCTCTCTGAAGTAATCTTTATTAGTTAAATAACCTCCTCTGTAATGAGTATGTGAGGAAAATAATTTTAGGACAACATTTTGCATTTAAAAGCTATAATTAAAGGTAACATAGTTGCATCACACAAAGTTTTTAGACCTAGTAGATCTCAGCCCAGTTTTTACCATTGAAAGAAGGCATTTCTCCCCACGCTTTTTAACCCTTCGCTTTAAAGGAAAAAGGATAAAGCGCTCGAATACACTGAAATAAATAATTATGCCCTTGGTCCCTGCATAGAGGGCTACCATTGCCAGAGATAGATTTAGCGCTGTATTTGTCCCATATATTTACTGAAAAAAAACCCAGAAGCTCAACAGATTGACTTTTTAAAAAACGGTTGTAAATACATCCTGCTTGGTTTTCCTCCTTAATGTACACGAGTTTTAAAAATTACAATATGCTTAAGCCTTCCTATTGGTAGTCAGAATTTCAAAAGCGTTTTTTCAAAACAACTTGAATTTAAATAAAGAGAGCTGTTCCAGTGTTCAATCTTTTAATTTATGAGTTTTCTGCTCCAATTCTGTTTTGAATTCCTTTTGCATTTATACATGCAGATACGGGACGCAAGCTGGAGTACGTCAGACAGTCCGTTAAGCACATGCTCAACACTAGCACCGATAAGTAATGGATACCTGGGAGATCGCACTAACACTTGCTCTCGCTCGCTCTCACACACACATTCCCCCCTTCTGCACTTACGTCCAAAACCCAAGCAACATCCAAGGACTTAACTTGTCCAGCTATCATATTTTGTATTTCATCTCTTCCGTGGGAGCAGTAATTTTAAATTACTGTTATGGTTATGGCGTAAAAAACAGGAAATCTCTTCACCTGGTTGTAAAATCAGCACCAGAAGTAGCGGAGGAGAAAGGAGGAGGGAGGATGAAAAGTTTTGAGTTTCTCTCAGCGCTGCGTTTGGTTTTATTATCTGGGAACACAGACAACTTGAAAACATTACCCCAACCAGAGAGAGCCTCAAGACTGTGCTTCCTTGCATGTCATCAAGCCCTCTTTCCCTCTTGAATAAGAATCTCACTTGTATTCAACATCCCTCTGTAAACCAATAGAGAATTTCGAAAGGAAAAAAAAACAAGATTAAACCCCACAATTTTAACAACATGCCCCAGACTAGAAGATTGCATTTCTCCTGAGGCCTGGAGGGTACAAAGTTGGTTCCGTTTTTAAGCTTTTACCCCCAGTCAACACAAGCAGGAACTTTGTTTCCTTTTTCTTTTCTTTTGAACTGAAATCATAAATTATCTCCTCTTTTCATGACTTGAATTATAAGGCACCTCTTAACTAGTTAAACACAAGAGACCTCCCAGAAAAGAGCAGTATCTGGCAATACACGGTTGTTTCACACTTGGATACCATGAAGCCTCCGGTAAGAAAACCCACACCCAAAACCGTACAGCACCCAGCAGCGTGGGAGGAAAGCACCCAGCGGCTCTGACCACCTAACCACGGACAACACAGCCTGCTCTTAAAACAGCATGACAGGGGTTAAAAAATGAAGGTGTGATTGCTTATGGCGAGTCATTTTTGCAGAGCTCCATTCTTCCTCAACTTGACTTGTTTTACAAACATTTTCTTAAGCACCAACAGCGTGGCAGGAGCAGGAACACCTCGCCCAAAACAGCTTGCAGCTTCTTTGCAAACTTTCTTCGCATGTTGGGTCCACCTAGAAAAGGATGAGGTGAACAACTACTAGTAAAAAATAATTACTAGAAGGGAAGGGGTTGCAATTTTAACACCATGGCACACAGCGAGAGCAAAGATCCATTTTTGCCCAGGAGCTTGCTTGTGACAACAGCCAAAATCAGACAGCTGAGAATACAAATACAGAAAATGATACTTCTTCCAAAAACACCCGCCTTGCAGTTTACAGTTCAGCGACTTCCCAAGTCAGGAGTTGTGTTTCTGCATTTAATAATTCTCATGGCTTTCTCCTCTGTGAATTTCTCCAGGCTCCCCTTGAACTCACATAAACTTTAAGCATCGACATTTTACAGCCAGGTTTTAGCACTTTATCACACACGGAGTGAAAAAAAGCATCTCCCTTGCAGAGAACTAAAGCCTGCACCGTGCTGTTATGAAAAAGGGACAAAAACAAGGGTCAGGCAAATAAATGGCATGATAACGCACACCGGATCCTTGCCGAGAACAGGGATTTTCCCCGGTTGGCACCTTAGGGTAAGAAGGAGCAAAAAAAGAGAAGAAAGAAAAACCTAGAAGACCTGCACTCAATTCCTGTTTCTGCAGATGACTACTGAGATCTCAGGCAAGATGTTTCTCTTCTCCGTGCTTGCACTGCCCTTCCCGTCCTGTGTCTGTCCAAACTGCAAATTCCCTGGCATCGGGACCAGCCTTTCTTACGCCCTTCTCCAGCATTTGGCATCGTCTGCTCCGATCTTAAGGCCTGAGAAAGAGCCGATGCCACGGTGGCTCAACTGAGCCAGCCAAGAAATGGCAGCGCTGCCGGTCCATGCCTGACCCCGCTGATGCCATCGGGCCACGAGCAAAACCCTCGCGCACATGCCTTTGCTGCAATAAGCTTGGAAAGGGCACACCGAGGAGAGGATTGTTAAACAAGAAAGTGGTTTTTTAGTTTTTCTTCCCTATTCTTTTGCTACGAATTTTATCCGTGCCAAATTGTGTGTCAAGTTTGATGAACGGCACAACCAGCAATTCTCCTTAGCATCCAGAATAACATTTGGGGTCCTCCCACTGGTTTCTTTTTTTTTTTCCCCTTTACTCAAACAGTTCCTAACCTGCCAGCTGGGAAATTTCAAACACCCGCCCCAAAAATGACTTCTGAATGGATACCATACCCAGAGAGTTTGACTGAACAGCTGTTGAAAAGAAGGGAGGTAAGGGATTAATTTAATGTAAACTTGATCAAGGCTTTAATTATAGCGTTTATTACCATATAATGGCTATCTCTGGAGCAGCAGGAGACAGTCTCTACCGTGCGATGCTCCGGCATGCGTGCAAAGCACGCGGGTGCGCCTAAGGCAAAGCGCAGCTTGACCTGTCCGAGAGCACCGAGGAGGTTACGTTCTACCTCCGCAAAATGCTGCTGCTTGTTTCAGAACTGAACCTGTGAAAGCAAACATCCAACACCGAAGGCTGCAGAACTGCAGGCAACCGCTGTCAACCAGCGTGCGCGGAACCGCAGCCTGAAAATAATCATCGCAGATTTGAAATTGGCCATTAAATCGACTTAATCCAGTGCATATATTACAAGGGATTCCCTGCAGAGCACCGCCTGACTCTAACCTCTAGGAAACACTGCTGGCCTTTTGAGCTTTTTTCTTTTTTTTACGTTTTCAAAAGGAGGAGTGGAAATCCTCTGTATTCCCCACACAGATATGTCAAACGACGAAGCGATATTGCCAGCAGGATGCGTAATTTCAAATTCACCCTGTCGTGCTGCTGAAATGCAGGCTACGGTGGGCCAAATGCTTCAGTGTTAACTGTATCTAGCCAGGGCAGAATGAGCAAGGCAAGCTAAGCCTTTTATCCCATTTCTAACAAAAAACCATCAGGGCATGAAAATCATGGCAGCTCAGCCAGCTGATTCGGCAAAGAAAGAAAATAGCCTTCAGTAAAAGTCTCTTGCAACAGGCCCTCCGAAGTATTGTACCAGGTGAAACATAACTCTATTTCTACTTCTTGAAGGCAACACCGCACTCCAGAGCAATTTTGCAAGCCACTTTAGCCAATATATAGGTATCTCCAATTCCAAGCTGGATATTTAGGAGATATCCTTTCAAAGTGCAAAGCAAGGAATTACGTGCCTCGAATCCTACTATTGTTACTGTGGATCCAAGCACAGTTATCTCTCATACAGCTCCCAGAAAATACAACCCTTCATGTCCTTATCTTCAATCTCAGCTCCCTGTGCAGTAGATTAATAAACTGGTTCTCTCTTTCCTTTCAAAGGTGGAAGAGGACCCCTGCAAAAGGCCTGCAGAGTCATTAATCTTTGTGAACAAAGACTTCATTACTGAACAAAAATTATTAGGAAAGGCCCGTAAAAAAGGGGATTTTGCAGGCTGTCTTCACATCCTCTAGTGCTGTTTCAAGACCTCTGGTTCCTTGGTAACTGTCAAGATTTAACAAGGTGGTAATTTTATGACCAAACAAATTGGAAATAATGGCAGGAAAAGGTATGTAACAGCTTAGTATTTTACTCAAATACACAGGCGCCGTGTTGCCTTCTGTTACAAATGATTAAATTAATTGACTTTGGCACATAGAAACTCCGGGCTTGAAAACAAAATTAGGCTTAAATTATCCTGAAAAGGGCAAAGATGATATATGTATTTGTGTGCTGCTTTTAAGAAAAGAGGTCTCTTTTGCCCATTTTTGATAGGCAAGATGTAATAAAAAACACTGCTTTTTAAATGCTTCATACCATCCATCTTTTGCCTTATTTCCTCGAGATTTTATAAGAAACTTTCTGCAGAGCAGTGTTTAGCATTCCTCCTCTCCATATGTTAATCGGGTAACACAAAGAGGCTTTTCTTCCCGTCTGCCCCACACAGGGAGGGACTGTCTTGAGGAACTCACCTCTGATGAACCAAAATACTGTAATAACTGGATTCACAATAGCAACGTATAGCGTGGGTAAAGAACACACACATCAATCTATTAAATACGACTGCTCAGCTCCTAAAGGATGAGTACAAAAATTCATTTGCAGAAGCAATTGGCACAGACGCTTGAACACAATCAGCGTGTCTGGCAAGAAAGGGGGAATTTCAATCAAACAGTCGGTTCAACAACAATATCTACATTGAAGGGTAGCGTCAGGAGAAGGCCGCAGCAGCAGGCACAGCAGCAGAACAGATCTCAAGGCCCTGGCAAATGGAGAAATACAGTTTTCCCAAATGATCAGCCTAAGCATCCTACAATGAAAGAAGTTCCTCCCTGAAGTGGTTAGAAGGAAAGGGAAGAGCTGCTGGAAGGCAATATCGGGGTGGATGGGGGTACCACCTTGTGACAGGCTGGTATCACACCCGAAAACCAGCAACTCCTCCAGCAGTACATTTTTCCTTATTGCTGCTTGACTTAGGGATTACATCTGTCCAGTCACTATCTGCATTATCAGCACATTTGACTATCTGGACAGTATTCAGGAAAACATTAACACAACCATTTTACCTTGAAATATGCCAGAACTGACTTTCTTTCCTGGATAACTTAAAAAAACAACAATAAAAAAACCCAGGTAGTGACAAATATTTTCAAAAACCAAAACCTCCCGCTGTAATTTCAGACTGTAACTCCCAGCAAGATTACTGCTGGACCGGTAGGGAAGACATGAAGAAAGACTTCCCTGTGCTCATCCCTCCATCTGCGTACACCACAGGGAAAGCAATGATCTCCTCCAGCACACTCGCTACCACGGGGATCTGGTGTAGCAGCATTACGTATCTCACTTAATACGTTTGCTCTCTAAACGGAGAGCACTGCGTCCAGCAAGGCCGCACGTCTTTACCTTCATGTTAAAGTCTCCGTTTCACATGAACGGCCTATTGGATTCTTTTATCTTTTCAGGGATTAAAAATTGCACGTGCCTGTAATTGTAGTTCAAACTGTTTCCAAGACACGCGCCGGGATGGCGATTGATTATCGGGACAGATCAAGAGTGACAGTGTGGGAGGAAGGAGAGAAGCAGCAGTTAAGCAACATGGTCCTTACTATTCACTGGGTCGCACGTGCTCTGAAAATGATGATTTTTTTTACAGTGACCACAAAGCGTACACCATGCAAAATGAGCTGAGGAGAATTACAGCTCATTATCTCTTGCTCTACGAAAGAAGGAATTCCATGGGTATAAGGTTACCCTGTCTGTTTTGACTTCATTGCCTCCACATGCATCTCTGTTCACAGAAGGTTTTGCTACTGATCCGTAGTGAGACGAGACCAGGCCCTGCTGAGGGAACTGTTTAATACATTTTTTTAATTCTCTCTAAATTCTTTCCCTCCTCTTTATTCATTATCCAGTTTTTATGAACTTTTCTTTCTATATTGCACCATTAAATGACAAGAGCACAGGCTTGCACGCGCAGCTAGCTGGAGCTAGAGAGAAAGGTGAGCACCACCTGGTACGCTGCCTCGCTCCGCAACACCCCGACTAATGAGCAAGATGTCGCTTGCCCTGAGAAAAGCCACTGCCAAGCATCCTCGATGAAATCTTTCAGTCAAGCTCCTACTAACCAAAAGCAAAGCACCTCGTTTTGATGGAGGGCACATTCAGCAGCAGAGTCAAGCGGTCACCAATTGCAACACGGATTCTTAAGAAGAAACACGCAAACCTTGCCGCGATGCAGGGAAATGCGTCCGCTTCGCTGCAGTTTCACCCTGAAATGATGATTTCTCAGCAGGACAAGAACCACCTTTCCATACCTCAGCTGGGCACGCAGTACCGCCATACTCCAGTCCGACAGGCTACTGACGGCAAGCCCAGTATTGTTCTTTTTTAAGGTTATGAACCCATCCGCATCCAATGCCAAACATCCTTTTTTTAACAACAAACCCGTAAGCTATGCAATGCTAAAATCACCATCCATCAGTATTTTCCCTAATATAAATCAAGAGAGACTGACTTGCAGGACTGAAAACACTGACCAGATCTGGTCTACACCCTGAAAGGCAGGCTGGCACCAGGTAGTTAGCATCAGGAAACACAACAAAGGTTCAAGAGGAGCGAGCAGGTTGAGGGAGCGGAGGCAAAAACTGCCGAAAAACGCCTATGGAGGAGTGGTCTTTGCCAGCGGGTGCAGCAAAGGCAAGAAATAACTACAGGGCTGGAAAGGATGGTCAGACAAATCATGAGCCATTGCTTTTCAGGGAGGTAGGGATAAGAAACAGTTGCGAAAGGCATTTCAACTCCCTCTCGTGAGCCAGATAAGAGGAAAGCAAGAAAGAGGGCACGGTCGGTCTCAGCAGGAGAAGCACCATTGTGTTAATTAGCATGATTGGCCGCCAGCCAGAAATAAATCATATTATCCACTGAGAAGTGGCAGCATTCGACAGGAAATAAATTGCAGGCGTCGTCGGGCTCATGCTGGAAGAGTTAATTTTGCTTTCATTATTCAGAAGTGCTACATAAAAGGTCATGGCAAAAAAAATATTTATTTAAAATTAAAGCCCTATAATCCTATCTAAAGTGTATTTATTTTCTCGATGTGTAAGAATGTGTAACACCCTGCTTTTATGAACTGCTCTTCCAATGTAGTGCCAGGGAGATGTCAGGAGTTGCTCTGCAAATAAAAACAATCCGTACTTTGCACATCTCCAGTTTGCTCCCTTTACTACGGTTTTTCTCTATAGAAAAGACAATTTTACAAAACTTGACTGTCCAGAAAAGAAGCAAGCTAAGGGACAAAGATTACCATAACCTCTACAGCTCATGCACATGAACTTTTCTCTCTCACCCCCTTCTCAGTACTTAACATCTTGCTCAGAATAAGTCTGTGGTAAAAGCTCGGCAACAATTTACATGGCAAGCCCGTCATGGCGACTGCAGCAGCAAGGGTAAGAAAGAGCTCAAGCACTTATTTAGACTCTGGAAAACAGACCGGGTGGTCCTTAAATCTCTCCAATGCTCACGGTTTAAAAAAGGGACAGTTTTATATCAAAGCACTTTATTCCTTCACTGTAGTGCTGTCTTAATCTACGAGAGCCGCTCTGTGAAATATTTAGCAGAGGCAAAACATATGCATCCCTTAAGGTCAGGCTGAAGAAGAAAACGCATCTTCCCTCCATCCTCAGGCACGCAAGAATGGGCTGAATATTATTGAAAGCAACACCTGAGAATTTGCTTTTGTTCATCATTTTAATTCTGTTTCCTTAATAAGCTTAAATGAATGCTTCCTAATGTCTTTCTCAAAGCACGTCTCTTGGGTATATAAAGCCTCAGGCATCCATGTCCACAGGCATTCAGAGACAGGAGAGGAACAGAGAGCTTTCATCACATCACTCTCAGTGCTGCCACGGCTATTTGCCAGTCTGAAGATTGCTTACTGACACGGTGTGAGCTAATTCTTGTCGTGCTACTTCACGCTTGGCTAGAAATAATTGCTGCCTCGTTACAAATTTAATAATGACACTGTGATATGGTGTAACTCTTCTTTGCAATTTTCTTCTCTTCTTTTTTTTTTTTTTTTTCCCCCTTCTCTTCTTAAAGAAGATATGAAACAGATTAGCTGTTACACAGTCCAGGTATTTTTAATTAATGTTTTCCCTGGAAGAAGGAACCCCCACTTTTCAAGATTTTGCTCAGGTAGTTTTTAGAGGGCTTAGGAAACACCTCCACAATGCTTTTAACTCCAGGTTGCTGCGGGATCCTGATAAGGTTTTTAGTTTTATTTCATCTGCATCTACTCTGAGAAAGTCCGGGAAGAAACCCATGCTTGCTGTCTGCCTATACCCTGAATGATTCACAGCTTCCCTGAAGAATGAAGAGATGTAGGAAAAGTGATACAAGAAACCCTCTTTAGGGAACTGTCCTCTCTACCGAATGGGTTCGATATGACTAATTACAGCGTGGGGAGTGCGTTTCCCATTCCCCTCTCACCTATCCATCTGCTCACAGGAAGGAGTACAGTCCGGAGTTGCAATGAAGCAGGGAGAGCGGGGCATTAAATCTACCTTGCACCTCCACCACAGGCTGTGAGAGGGTCCCGAAGCAGAACAGCTATCACATTCATCCTCTTTTTGGTGTGGGGAAAGATCCAATCCTGCAAGTAAACACACACGCTGCAAAGGTGACAATCTGCTGAGAAAAGGTTATGGCGGGTGGATGCTTTCAAGGGTCAGGAGAAAGCTGGGCTTATCCACTTGCTGCCCAGGTGACTGCCCCAGCATTTTGTTCATCTTGCCATTACTCAGATACTCAGAATAAGAAATCTGGAAGTATCAGCCCAATACACATTAAAAAAAAAAAAAAAATCTATTTGCATTTTTTTTGTCTTTCTCCTTCAAGTTCAGGCCAGTTTCTTCCCGATCCAAGTTTCTGTTAACTCTGATGAGTGCAGAGCAGCCAAGCAGTAACGCTGTAACAGGGCATGCATCGTCTCTTCCTAGGCACGCCGTCAAGCAACTGTCAGGACGCAAAAACTGCTGTCCTCGCCAAACAGGCGAGGTGGCTTGGCTGGCTGATGAGTGCAACGTGGCCTGGAAAACAGTGAGTTTTGAAGAAGGCTTAGTCGTCCAACACCATCAGCTGCAAATGAAATACAGAGAACCAAACCAAATCAGAGGGCAGCCCGACTCAGAGACAGTGAACAGCATCGGATGGTCCAAAGGTACGTACACCTCTCACATCTGCCTCTCGCAAAGGCCCACTTGGGTGTCCAGTAGCCCAAGATGGCATTAAACCCACAGGTACAAGATTTCATAGCCCTTACGAAGTCTGATCAGCACTAGCTGCAGTAGCTCATGAGCCACATCAAATACCTGATCCCTTTCTGGAATCCCAGCACACGGTCAGCTTCAAAGCCTTCCTATGGCAATGACTTCCATCCAGCGGTGAGTGATAGGTGTGGGGTGAATGCGGCACTATTCCTTTGTAATCTGAGTACGCATGGTTTTCGGGAGGCTCCTAAGTACTCTGTAAGTACTCTCTGAATAAACCGTACCTTGAGAAACACGCTGGGTTTAATTGTCCTGGCCAGCCCGAGCTACAGTGGGAGGGAGGGGAGGTTCCCCAGTCACACAGCTCTAAGTCTTGAGGGATTATTTCACACTCCCCTTTCCCCACCTTCACCTTGCCCAGTTCACACTGTGCCATAAATGCAGCTGACGTAATGGGCAGCCTGGAGACTTCCTAGAGCTACAGGAATCCCACCAAAGGTACGAATGTCACCTATCTGACTGCATGGATGAACTCAGTTATAAGGAAGACGACCTCCAAAGGAACAATAGGTTAATCCTTTGCTGCACAAGAGCTATTTCGAAGAACACCGCAGCAAAGCGCAAAGAAACGTTCCCAGAACTACAAGACCCAAGTACTTTCAGCAACTTGAATCACAAGCCTTGTTTCAGTGCAGCCATCTCTCCCAAAAACCTTGGCGACGGGTGTTCCCACCGCTAAGGCCTTGGTGCTTCTATTACTTCCACGTGTCTGTCTACGTGTTACTTCCCGCGCTTTTCAAATCAGCAGCATGTAAATAAAGCACAACCTGACAATAAAAAAGGGTAACGGATCTAGAAAAATATTCTATTCTATTTTTCCTTTCTCTTCTTCCCCCAGCAAAGAAATAAAACTGAACTGGGAGATCCAAGACTATTGAATTTACTTTCTTTTCTGTAGGCTATTTACTCGTGACCACCCGATAATCTACAAGGGGAGAAATAAAACCCCAACACACAAATAAATGTTGATTTGAACACAAAGACACTGCAGATTCACAAGCCTGTTAGACTGGATGATGTTAAAACAAAACATACTCCAAGTTTCACTAAGGTGCACTGTAAAGACAGCATAACAAATTACAGTTGAGAACGCAAGGAATTTGAGAAGAAACTTATAATCAACCACCTCCAGTATCATGAGACACCTGGAAGCATCTGCCATGGACTGTAATTAAGAGAGGTAACACGCTGCAGAGACGATGCAGGGCATGTGCAAATGCAACGCTGTTCAAGTACGAGTACTGTCAAAGGAAGAGATGATACAACTCCAGGGAGGAATCCATGCTATATTAACGGCGATAGAGTTAGCTCAAGAGAAATAACTCTGTTTTACTGCCAACACCAGAGACAAGCAAGAAGGGAAAATATCCTCTCCAGCACTGCTCTTTCACTCCTCTGCACTGCAATACGTTCAAGAGGTCTACGCACAACAGCATGATGGATTTGTCCAAACACCTGCATTTGTCATTTGATTTGACCTCCATAGGCCACGTTCTTCCCGGCAACTTTAGTTAGTTTTATCTTAAAAAGAAAAAAGAAAAGTAACACGGGTCACCGGAGTGAAGCTCGCAGCCAGGCTTACTGCTTTCCTGCCTGCAGGGAAACAACCGCGACTCCCCGGTTTGGTGCGGCCTGGATGCGGCACAGCTCTCAGCCTGCACCAACGCAAATCAGATGCTGCCCATCTTACCTCAGCACCAGGGCCAGTCCACCCCACCGTCCGGTTGGAGAAGGAGAAGGAGACAGCTACGGCGGTACTAGCTGTCCTCATAAACGGAGGGCCGTTCTCACCTCCGAGTCGTATTCTCCAGATGGCCGTTTTTCGTCTGAACCCAAGAAACTTTGCTTCTCGTGAGATGCGCGGAGTAAATGAAGTAGCAGTGGAAAGCACATCCCAAATCACAGCCTTGAACTTGTGCCTAATGCTTCCTACTCAGCACTATGAGAAATGTTGTTTAAAGCTCTAGAAAGAAACTGCCATAATGTACAGTCACGGTGAGACAGCCTGTTTTTCAGTGGCTTGGGAACATTAAGTATTTCAGCGCTCTCTTCTATACTGCAGTAAATATTGCACTTTAAATCTACCCGATAGGTGTTTAAGTCCTGCTATTAATCTTACTTTCAAGTTCTGGGACCTGAAGTATGGGTTTATTCTACAAGCTGAGAAAGCCTGAAAGAAGCTATCATAAATGCAGCCCTCACCAATTACCGGGCAACAGCCTAAACAAGAATATTTTTGTGCAGGGCAGCGTCCCTGCCATCACTCCTTTGCCGAAGAGTTCAAGCAGTCTCCTCTGTCTAGCCAAAAAAAACCCGAAGATCACCATGTAATATCCTAGAGTTGGATTTACATTAAGTTTCTGTGCCTCTCTACTATACGAGTTTAGAGTCGGCTGTGGTGACACAGCGCAGTTTGCCATTAGTGGTACAAAAGGCTCCAACGTTAACATCTGGCAGCGTTGCCTCACCAGTCCCGTTTCGTGATCGAATATACGACCGTCCTTGCACAAGCACCAAAATGTTCAACAGAGGCAGTGCAGCGACAGACGAGGGGGAAGCGGTTGCGTTATCACCTTCCAGGACAAAACGCTTTAAAATAGCAGCTAGACCAAGTGGGAATTGCACACACGAAGCCTGAACACAGCCATCTACCATCCTCCCCCTGAAAATATGCACCCGGCAGATTCAGGTGGAGAACAAACTCCTAAAAATACAAAGGGCTACTGAAAGCAAACCTGCAACTCTTCTCAACACAGCACGCTAAGAATTCTTCAGCTTCCCCCCACCTTCAAAGGGCCGTCAGTCTTTTTGAAGCCTACAAAGCATGGCGTGTAGCTGAGGGAAGATGCCTGCATGCAACACCACTTCTTTCGGCCGATGAAAGATGCTTGATGAAAGCCTCGAGAAAGGCAAGGCTCTCCCTGCAAAAGCAGATTGCTCGAGGGAAATCCCAAATTCCCCAGCCCATACCACCCACCCGCCCTCGGGCTGAGACATTAAGGCAGCCAAGCCGCACTGTGCTTGGAAACAGGGATCTACTGAGGGATAAAAAATTGCTTCTTATCCCGTTATTAATCTGCAGAGCTTTCCCATCCCCTGAAGAGGAACAGAGAGAGACAGAATTTCAGAGCCTAGCTCAGAGCATACTTGGCTTGAAAGCAAGCCAACACAGAGATTTTTTTTTTTTTTTTTTTAACTACTTTTACCTGTATGATTAATCTGGGTACCACTCCCATGTCTGCAGACACAGTATACCAAGAATAAAGTGCCCACGAGCTACGCGCACAAGTCTTATCGCATCCACCCCACCCCTTCCCACCCCACAATTTGCACTGTGAAAGCAGAGTTTTATAAAACAAGAGAGCCTCCTCTCTAGGAAGAGGATTAGCTATCTCAGTATAACTTCTGTAGCAGCGTCATTCATACATTATTACAGCTATATTTACACATTGGGTCTGCAAGCATAATGAAAATATGTCATCCAAGACGCCAGGAAAGGAGGGGGTTTTACTCATGTTGCCATGCTGAAGCGATCCTATCTGGCTCCAAGAGCAAAAAGAAAGAAAACCCAGGGCAGAAGGACAGCAGACGGGCCCCCGGGCTCCCTGCTGGCTCTCCAAGCCGTGGCCAGGGTCAAGAAAGGGGACCGGCACATGCCATGATCTCCTCCAGCTACGTCACCTGCTAGGAACCATCAGCACAGGGTTCCCACCACACGGTAGGGGATAAGAAAAGGTCACAGCGACCATCCAAAAATGAGAGCCTGTCAAGAACGTTAATCCAGCCTTACACTGTGACCCCAATAAGCCCTGCTACGCGCACTCAAGGAACCGAACTGAAATTCGGATGCCTGGCAAGGTGCTGGTTTGGGAAAAGGCAAAGTATCTTCAGAACATCGATAATGTCAGAAGTTATTTCAAATGCTTTGAGCATGGGGGAGGGAAGCATTTTCCACACCTTTCTATAACGTCCTTCTTCACTGTCATTTCTCCTTTCTTCTCCCTGCTATTTTTCCATTTCTTATTGCCATCATGCATTAAATTCTTAATATTCAGGCCATTTTACTTCATCTACCCTTTCCCACTTGCCCCTGCGCTCATTTTGTTTTGTTGGTCGGCTCTGCTGCTTTCTGTAACTTTTCAAAACTTTCGTGGCTGTGGAAAGTCACACTGTGACAAAAGGAAAATTCAAATCTCATTATTCAAACGTCTTCGAAATTTTCAGATTACAAAGTCTCTGAATCTTTTAATTGTTAAGTTTTTAAACTTTCCCAGAACGTAAAAGCACTCTGAAAAGAGATGACGTTTTAGTGCTTATTTGAAATACCTCCGAGGAAAAACTCAGTGACGTATTCCAGCGAACCACCTTGTCTCACGAAAACATTTGTTTCCAAAACCTAACCGTTCAAAGGAAAATCATTTTGGACAGTGTCGCATCCAAGTTCGTTAACACCTAACCATAACACAGCGGTAAAACCCTCAGTTCCTAGACCTAAATCATTCCACAATTCTGATGCAGCCAATTATTCATTCAAATAGCAGAAGGAAAAAAAAAAGCAAGCAGCTGAAGGTAACCACTACCACCATGCTATCTGCCAAAGCTGGCAGCCAGGGACTCTTTCTCAACAGACCAAAACGTCACGCAGACCCAAGCCTGTCAGTTTTGCCGACCCAAAACCCAAGGACCACAAGTAGTCATTGCTCTCAATGAAGAGTCACAGCAGCCAGTGTGACGCTAGAAGAAAATCTAAAGCTCAAGCACGCTTAGGGTAAAAAATAATATTACCTTTTCTCCCCAAAGTATCTCCCACGGATGCTATGCCCTAATTTTTATCTGGTCACATGTCCCATCCCAAGAGCTGAGATTTTGATTTGAGCAATGCCAATGTAATGTAAAACAACTTTAATATTTCAGATGGATGGGTCTGGCAAGTCCCTTCCTTCCAGACGTCATTTAAATTGTATAGAGAGGCATAAGAAAAGTGATTTATGCAAGATGGAAGTCATAGGAAGCAGTCTGTCACACACAATACTTGTATTTCGTCCACTGCTCCAATGTAACAGCAAATTGCACAAATTCAAAGGAAGGAGACAGCAGGGAATCCTGCCTCTTAGGAAACTGGAAGTAAAGCAGACCTTTCCACTTCTGTTTCAGCAAGCTGGTAATGAATGATGGTCACTCCTGTTTGGTGGCCTTCATAAAATGAGCTGGTAGTGTCAGCTTTACTCCTGCACGGTCACATGTCTAAATCACATCTGGAAATAAATGTCCCCTTAAACGACAATTTCGGCAAAATACACTAAACTAAATGAAATCTTAAGAGGATGAACTGATCTTTGATCCCCACAACGCACTTCCATCGGGAGCATCCAAAACTAAGCTATCTATGGAAGTTTTAGCTGCAATATGCACCTTGTTAGTATTTTTTTTAAACACAAATATTAGGCATCAATGATTTACTAGCGTACTGTTACACAACTTGCTTGATCTCTCCAAAATCTCCACACTCTGTCTCTAGGAGCCAGGTATATTTGCCGGCAACTCAAGGAAAACACTGCCTGTTCAGTACGCCTAAGCACAAGCAGGGTACCACTCTGAAACACATCAAGGTGCTAACAGACAGGAGGTAATTTATAACAGTGAGCAAACCCACCTTCCTCATATAAGGGGATCTTCATTGTGCCAGTTCAGAAAAAAACCTTTGAGCAAGACCATAAAGACGAACAAGAGTAGGTGCTCCACAATAAATTCTTTAAAAGGGACCAGGTAACGGCAGAGAGCTGCCCTTCTGAAGGCCATTCTAGCACCTGTCAATGAGCAATCCAGAAATAAAGCCATCATTCCTCACTTCTTAAACACTGGAGTCCAATAAAGTCAGCAGAAATGCACCCTTTTCTCCACTGTTAGATTTTCTTCTTCTCCCAGCAAAACCATTATTCCTGCTGGTGTTCATCAGGTCAAGCTCTCCTCCTTCTACTTCCAGCTAATGAATCAAAAACAAAAGCTGCACTTAACAAAACCCACGTTTGACCCTGCATCAAAGCTTTACTTTGCCCTGCTTTGATTCTCCCACAGATAAACAAAATAAAAAAAAAGAGTCTCTGGTCTACAATCATCTCATTTCATCCTAGCCTCCAGGCAAACCGAACTTCAGTCCTGCTAAGGATGGGGGCACTAGAAATGCCCTTGAATAAACATTTGGCTTGTCTCAATTCCTTGATCTTTGTGTGTTCAGCATTTTACAGGCACATGAGCAAGTACAGGCTTCCTCTCTTCTTAAACGCTTGTTCTCTCTTCAGATCTGGTTAAATTCAGGACAACTAATCCTTCAATTACAAGCAGAGTTAAAGCACAGTCGCAGGGAAAATGGTGTGTGAAGTGTCTGTTTACATCTCCAGCGACTGAGAGAACCATTATCATCCATCCAATTGTCACAGGGCTTTGTATCATATGGTCAGGCCATTAGGATTTAATTCCTTTACACGATATCTAGAAGTCATTTACTTGCAGGAACTCGCAATTAAATGCATCGCATCGACCACAGTTGTACAAGTTGTAACATTCATTATCATCCTTGTTTGTCAGCGCTGAAACAGGCGCTCATAATTTCATTTGAGCAAGCGCTCAGCAATTTATGCTGAAGAAAGGCACAGGTCAATTGGATTTGAGGCTAGTCAAACAGTGCAGATGTGATCAATAAAGACTCTTTGCTACACCATCTCCTACTGACGGAAGACACTTATAGCCAACCTCTCCCCAAAACAGCTTTCCATGCTGCCTGCAAAGTCCCCAAAATAACCCCGCTCCCCTTCTCCCGACAAATCCGTGGTTATGGGTGAGGAGTTATCTAAAGCAGGCCCCCAGTGAAGTCGCTTGCTCTGCAGCCAGTGCTTTATTCTAAGTCAAGTGGCAATTCCCGGGACACTGAGGCTGCTTTCATCTCCGTTCGTGCGCAACAGGTACGGCTTGTTACCTCCCACCATGCAGAGCTGTGAAAAAATAAGACAGAGCCAACAGTAATTTCGCTGTTGCCCAAAGCCACAAAATGCGTTCCGGTGGCCAGCCGGATCCATCAAACCTTTGCAGTTATTCAGCCCCGCAGAGCGCACATACAGTACCCTCCTCCTCTAAGGTGGCACTCCCAGCATGGGCGCTACCGTCAAAACCTCATCAGAAACAACCTTTTTTTAATTGCTTTTCATTTAAATGTTTCCCCTAATGAAAGACATTTTGAAGCCTCCCACAGTCAAAGGCAAGTAAGAGGGATACATATTAAGACAAGGTTTACTCAGAAGGCCAGAAAACCTAGTTTAGTCTTCTTAAAGCAAGAAAAAAAGAACTGACACTGAAGTACCAAACTGTCCTGACAGAAGACGACTTTGAAACCCTCCCAAAGAACCCATGTTTTACGGTTTTCTAGGAGCAGTGAGGCGGGGAGCATTTTGTCCTGGCTGGGATCTCAATTTCAGGCAGGAATTTTCCCAGCACCTGCCTCCCTACCAATACATAAAAGCCTGCCCACTCGCACTCTGCCCTTCTCTGTGTCTACGAAACCAGGATCTACCGTCCTTCACTGCTGGCCTTTCACCTTTCCAACTCCAGCAGGGTTTTTCAGACAGATAGGAAAACAAGGCCTGGTGCTCGCAAAGAACGCATGCAACACTAGGTCGCGTTCCCTGTATGTTCTCGGCGATCCAAATATAAGGCGAAACCTTAAGTCCGACAGCAGGCTGCCCTCTGGCAAGGACTCACAGGATGTTTTGAACAGACCGAACCGCTGAACGTTGCTGAAGTCAGAGGTATGGTCTTGACAGACCTGTTGCTGGTAGGATGACAGATTTGAAGGTTCTTTGGCACTCATCCATTTGAAAAGCATCGTGCAATTATGCAATGGTTTTACATCTAGGAGATTTCAGTACTATGCAGTATCTGCCTGTGCATGGTACAAACAGCTATTCTGTGGAAGAAAATGTCCCCAAACAAGAACATCTGCAGGAAAATATGGAGTGGAAACATCAGCTATAGATGCAGAGACATCCAAGTCACAGCTGGCTGCCAAGCGTAAGCTCTACTAACATCTCTCTCTTGCTAGAGAAGCCTCTCCTCTCACACAAATTCCTTTTCCAGACAAAGAGGAGCCACAAACAAGTAAGAGGGGAACCTCTTCTCCTGCTGAAATCTAACCCAGCACATTCCAGCCTTCATCAGCTCCCATCCCACTCCTAACAGCCTACTGATCTTCAGCAGCACGGCTTCTAAACTGGAAGATGAACGGGGTATCTGGGTTGGGAGCCCGCATGCGCACAGAGTCTCACTTCCCCACTGAGAATCCAAAGGAACTCCAGGGAGAAACACAGTTCCCAGCAGTGCACCACAACAAGACCGTCTGCTCTAAAAAGACTGGAAAGTAATTTTAAAAAACAACAAAAAAACCCAACAAAAAAAACCCAAAAGACATTTAACAGACACCTCAAAACAACTGAAAAATATATTTTTAAAATTCCGATGTAAAAGGTACCTCGCAAGAAGCACACGTAGGGTCTGCTAACAAAACAACAACCTAGGGAACAAAGATGAAGGACAACAAAGGTAGAGTTTATTATTACCAACTTGCTAATGCCTAGATGATATTTCAGTGCGAGCTTTGCCAAAGAAAAACGGCTACAGCAGGACCCAAATAAACAAAAAGGAGGCCCAATGGCCAGAATGAGCCGAAGGCTCCTAGAGTTTATGCAGCTTATCCCTAGAGATGATGGTCATGAAATACAGAAGCTCTCTCGCATGCTTTCTTGCTTTATGCCCAGTAATAGCTACAAAGGAGGCAAAGGTTTCTCAATCTTACCCATATCCAGGAGCAGTCTCAAAATGCAAGACAGCATGATTTGATTCAACGCAAGAGGATTATCCCAATGGCAGTAAGTCTGACCTATTCTTCAGTCACCTAAAATAAACATTTCCTTTATGATAGGAAGAACACCACTAGATTTTGCGCTTCACAATCAGGAAAATCCATGCTTTTAGCTAAGTTTTCTTTTAATGCTAACAGGGTTATCTTTCACAGGGAAATGCAGTAAGCCATGATTGAAAAAGATAAGGCAAGCTATCCCTAGATGCCTCACTGAAATCAGCTACGCATGGCAGTCTGCCCTTTTTGGTATGTTTGCCTTGGGATGGGAGAGCTTCACCTGTGATCCCATTCACGGCTGCAGTCTGACCCAGATGGTGATTTATGCCTCAGCTTTCCACTGAAGAGATGCCAATACTTGTAAGCTGACCCTACACCCTTCATTTTATTCTGTCATCTGTTAATTGAGCTAGACATTTCACACACAAAGTACCTTCACAAAGCACCTTCACAAAGCACAAGCAACTAGCAGAATTTATTAGACACGATGGCTCTGCACAAAGAGGAGTCTCCAAAAATCACTCAGTGCTGTTCCTGTTGCCTCATCAAAGAATCAGTTCTTAACACACAATAAACGGTCTGCTTGTATTTCACAAGACACAGCTATTTCCCACTTCGAGGAAAAAGACCATATTTAACAACTGGCAAAATCTGAGTGAGGTCTACACAAGATCCTTCTATTACCACAAATACCCTTGAGATGAGGCAGTTGATATGAAAACAAAAAGACAAAATAAGCTCTGCAATTCTTGTGAATAATTAACTTCAATACAAGAAAACGCTCTTCTTGGAAAACACCTTTCCTGAGCAAGCACAATTTGCAACGATACAGATAACTCCAAGTAACAGGAAGGAAAAGGTGTTAAACAGATGATCATAAACCTAAGATTTCTCCAGGAGTGATCCTTTTCAGGGCATCCGCAGAGAAGTATTTACTGGGCTTGACACAGACTTCACATGCAAAATTAATACCTTGGCAAACGGGAACGCACGAGTGTTATGACACGATGCACTCGCTCTGAGACGGCCAGCCCCAAAATCAGGATCAGCTCTGGTCAGAACAAGTCCTTGATCTTGCAGACTTACACGTTCCTTAATGAATGAAGTATGATAAAATGAATAGGAATAATGATACAAGGTAGATCTTTGCAGCATTCAGCACCAGTTAATGTAATTCTACACAGTAACGCAGTAGGTACAATTATTCCTTTGCATATCGTTAAAAGGTCTGCGTTATGCTCATTTATGCAAGTATAGTTAATATAAAAATCTCCTCTTGGCCCATGTTCACAATTCCTAACAGTAGTACATTTAAAAACGGAAGAAAATGCCGAATGCACAGCTGGTTGCTAGGTAGAAAACAAGGTACCGTGAAGTCCTGAATACCAAATAAGCCTGTTACAGGTCACGTCTTTTGATTTCAGCTTGACAGATGTGAAACGTTGTACTTTTTTTTTGCCAATTGTTACAGCTACTAAACACTCCAATGTTTTCAGCCACCAAAGCGAACAGCCTTTACCTCCAGCAGCCACAGATACAGAGGGAAATTTCCCAAGTCACACAATAAATTGTGTAACAGGGCTGAGATGCAAGCACGGTTTCAGAAAACGCAGGCTGGATGCAAAATTCGCTGAGCTGACACGAGACGGGAGGCAAACTGAACATTTCTAGGCTCGCTGAACACCATTTATCAGCTATACAACAATTATGAATAGGGCTGGTGCTTTCAGTGATGGCATTTAGCAAGCAGGTCAGTCACAAAGCCCCACGTACCGTGCGTCAACGCTCCCTGCAATAAAACTTCACCCGGCTGGGGTTATCCAGCCATGCAACAGACCGAGTAAGAAACGGGATTTCAATCTAGGTCCCCTGTGGCCCAGCCACTAACATTTGCCAGAAAGATTCTGGTATTGGCCATCCATTCCCACTAGCCTTCCTACCAGTGGCTAAACTAACTTTTAATTCCTATTTGCCCCTAATCCTTGTAGTCCTTTTCTCATTTTAGGTATAAAGCAGACAAAAAACAAAGGCAGGAGACTACATGTTTGCAAAGACTAAGGTACCGGTCTTTCCTCTCTGTCCTTGGGGACTTCTGAACTGTCAGAATTGGATCCTTCCTTCCTGTTGTTTTATCGCTCCACCTTTCATCAGCTCCTAAAACTCCGAAAACAAAACTTAAAACTACACATAATCAAGCCTGGAGAGCAATTTAGTTGTCCACATGCATATAACATGCTACGTTTTTTCCTGACAATGGCCTTAAATATGATTTAATTGACTTCAGCTTTGCAATTACATCTCTGATATTTACCATTATGCTCAAGGAAAAAGCAGTGGAGAACAGATGCATTTTATAATCCCCAAATTGATAAATAATGTGTGGAAAGTCAGATTTCTCATCTTTTTCCTACTGATTCATGTCCACAGTTTACACAAGAATTTCTCCCTGTTCAAGAACCGTTCTGAGTTTTACAGACCTATAGAAAGCGCCCAGGGAGCACTTGTCCATCCCCCCTGCCTACTTCAGGTCAACGCAGGCCTCGCTCCAACAGCTTAGCGACGCCTTGGACCCAGAGCAGAAGGCAGCAGCAACAAGATGCAACGTGAACTGCAGGCTGTAACAGAAAAGAATTAGCAAAGCCATTTTTGACATACCCCGTAACAACAGAGCTCTGCTTGGGGACCTATATTTCTTGGGCAATCACGTTTCATGCTACTCCAATACAACGGGCGATTTCTTTGCTGAAACGTCATCAAACATACTGAACAGAAAGCCATATTTCTTTAAAAAAAAAGGAATAAAGATCTTTCCATCATTATAGCCTCTGTAGAAACAGCTTAGAATTTGAGAGCAACGCTGTTGGTTAAACCACCCAACGCTCAGACCATGCAGAAACAATAGCCACAGTTTAAAAACTATTTACTGCAGCAGGAGTCTCGCTCTGAAAACTTGCTATCTCCTGCAACTTGTGATCTTAGGACCATTTAAAATTATTTTTCTCACATAAAACAGTCTCTGCCCTTGATGCTTATTGAAGTCAAGTACTAGCTAGTGGTTATAGGGAAGAGATAACAGTTCAAACCATTATTACCTCCTGCACTTGCAAACAACGGTTTTATTGTTTGTTAACCTCAGAAACCTATCCTTTTATGTCAGTTTTAGAAGTAGTAATGATTACAAAGGGACAATCTCCACCAGGCAAGAGCTTTGTTTAAGAGCTATCTGTCCTGCGGTCACGCCTAGAGACCACACGCTAATACTGCAGAACACCACAGTGTCACGCGCTATAAAAACAAATAAAAGGCTTTGTAAACCTACGAAAACAGCAAGAGAGCCAGGAGAAAGGTAAAATCCCTCATCCCTTTGGGGAAAGGGCCACAAACCAGTTTATCATTTCACGCACGCGTGCACAGAAATGACACAGCCATAAAAAGCCTGAGTGGAAAAGTTCAAGGAAATCGGCGTGCGGGCTGCAGACCAGACCAGAAGTTAGAAGAGACAGGTTCTCAGCTCCATCGCGGACTGCAAAGCGGCTTCGAACAAATGGTTTAGCACCTCAGCACATCAGCTGTAAAACAGGGTGAATGCCACCTTTCTGTCGTGATGGCAAACTGAATACAGACCGCAGGGGTACGTGATTTTATAGGAAGGGCGAACGTGCGTTACCTTCCGATCTGCAAGAACGCGTTACGTGTCTGCCTATCTAACCCCACAGAAAATTCTTACTGTAAAGTTTGAATACCCAAAACCTGTCCCAAAACATGGTCTGCAGACAATATGTGGCACAGCAGTAGGCCATAGGGGGGGAAAAGTGATAGAAACCTGGAAAAAAAAATAATTCATCTTCACTTTGGCTAAAGCTCAGGACCATTCAAAGTCGTTTGTAATTCGGCTGGGTTTGGACTCGTGTGATTTTAGTATTTTTGATACTCGAGTTGATTGGCCACTTGCCTAACTCAGAGTCTTAGGAAAGCCATGTCCCTCCCTGCTGAAAAACGAGCTAGCAGAGATCCCATTGATGCTCGACTCATCAGCTTTGTAAAACTACTCAAGTTTAATCATACACGGGGCCCAAAACACAGGCGGACTTCCCGGGCCATCCCCAAGGAGACGAGAGCAAAGGAGGGAAGGAACAGGCAGCGTCTGGGTGTTCGGTTGCGTTTCCTACTGAAAGCAGCATGCATAACCAGCTACAAAGCATTTTTAGAGCAGGACTGAGGATTCCCTTTAGTGGCATAGCTTTGAAAGGAAAAGAAAAAGGAATTTTGCAGCATTTTATGACAAATTATGAACATTCCAACGCTTCCCCTAAAAACATGTGTTGGACCCGCCAAACACAGAGACTATATCATGGTATCTGATGAGGCCCAAAGGCCAAAATATCTCTTCGGCTGCATCTAAACCGTGGGGAACCAGAAGCAATTCCTATGAGCGCTTACCTACAGGCTAGTAGTGCAGGATCAGCCTTTTAGTTTTGGGTTCCTCAAAGATGACTTTAAAGACAAAAGTGCATTTAAAAAAACCCCTTGTTTAATGCTAATAGGAAAGCTGAAATAATTTTGTTGCCTGAAATTTACCTTTATTTAAAGGGTACAACTTTATTCTCCAGAAATACTGTATTCAGCTGACCCTTGGCAAGCCAAGGGGAGCCACCGTACAGCTAAAAAAGCAGAGAAAAGAACCAAAACACAATCAGGATCCCTAAATCCACAGCCTAGCTTTAGCCTCCTGATCTTGGAAGAGCTACGCAAGTCACCATTAAAGCAACTGTCCACAGACAAGGATTTGGGAGAGGATGGAGTAACAGTAGGGTCATTTTGAGGGAAAATTAAAAACAAAAAAAAAACCTCCCTTGGGTATTAGATATACAGTCATTTCTTTAAGGACAAGCTATTAGCCAGTTTATTCTTCAACCAGGCAAAGGGACACAGCTGTGAGTGTATACAGTCAGAAATGTCGAATACAACATCAACTTTTCAATCCCAAACTAACAACTGAATTAAACAAGCACGCAAACTTTTTGCACTGGCCACCAAGACACGGCATGGTAAAAGCAGAAGTACTTCAAAGTAGAAGCTTGGCTTTTCCTCCTCGGTCAGTTCTCCCTGTTTGGAAAGTAAAAGCTTAATTTAATTGGCCTTTCAGTTCCTCGCTGCTGCAATAACTGAGTTGCTAAGGCTGAAGTTACAAGTTACAGATGAACTAATCCCCCTGTGGCCTCTACCGTGAACTCTCTCCCCTGACCCGTCCTCCTTCATGCCCCGCTTCCCAGCACCAGCGCTGCCGTTCACGGGAGCCTCTGCTGAGCAGATTCAACTTGCTAAATCAGCAGAGAATTATTCACTTTTCCCCGATTCAGGCTTCTGCCTCTGAGGGAGGCAGGGGAAAATGTGTCCACCCCTTTCCGCGGCAGCACATGGTTACCTACGATTCGGTGCAATATTAAATGATGCCCTCACATTACCGGTGACAGCTGGCACATGAACTTGCATTTGGTAGACTTTTCTTTAAATTAGAAAATATCGCTTATGACATCAACATACAGAAAAGCTTAACGTTTAGATTAGAACATGAACTTGCAGCCAAATTTAGAATCAAAGCCTCCTGTAAACCCTGTACCATGATCAACCTTAGCAGCAACACTGAGGTTGATCATCTGGGCTTCTTCCTCCCAGATTTCCACAAGCCAGAAAGCATTGATCAAATACATGTGCTGGCAGAACACCAGGAAGGATTCCGCATATCAGATAAACCAGGACTTGCTGACTAAGAGGAACTCAGCAGACATTAGCAGAAAGTTGTTATTAATTCAGGCTACCGAGGCTTTACCAGCTAAGTAGTTTAAAAGCTTGTGGTTTAAAATTCTACCATTAAAGCGTAAGAGGTAGAAGAAATTGCTTCAGTGGATTTAGACACTGAAGATTTTTTTAAACTTCCTACAGAGTATTTTCCTTTTCTACCCTCGTCATCCTATCCCATTTCTCATAGATTACAGCACTGCTACCGTGTTTGTTTAATGAAGTTTACACAACATTATAGGTACTTGATTTAGCTGTCACAGCTACCATCTGTAATTAATCCTCCCAGGAGCTAGAACGCTGCACAGCTTGTTACTGCAAGCTGTGTTTCTAATGTGGTACAAGCTTATAACCTCCATAATTCTGATCATGCATCAGTTTTATGCCATCATAACTTCTCTGCATTCATTTGGCCAGCCACACCAGCCAGGGGAGAACATGACCCACAGGGAAAGGTCGTAAACAGTAACAGCAGGCGGGAAGGAGTCCTTTCCCTCTTTCCTTTCCTTTTTCTTTCCCTTCCCTTTTCCCAGAGCGAGAAATAAAGCAGCACAGAAATGATTTGACCATCTACGTTTGCAGACCACTTCTGTGTATTTTGCATAGGGCTTCTTCAGCAAGAGTTACATGCAATCAAGACACCGCCTTTACTGCTACTTACCTTCTATTAACTTATGCACAGGAGTATTAGCGAAGCAAAGAGACAAAATTATGGCACTTCAGCCGCTCCTTCAGTGTGACATTAAAAAGTGGGCGAGATGAATACTACACCTTCTTCATGACGCTGTCTGTGTTCTACCGCACTTTTACAGATTTCATATCGAAATTCAGCTGGCCCATTTTTTAATGCAAGGAGGCCTGTGCTAGTTGACTCTGCTGAATAAATGAACTCTTGATTCTGGGCCAAAAGCTGCAATTTAAGCACAGCATAGCTTTAAGGGAAAAAAGCCAACCATGATTTAAAGATTTCTAGTGATACAGAATAATTCATAGCACACCTCAGGAAATTGTTTCAATGATTCCCTATCTCACAGTAAAACTCTACCTAATTCCTAAGCTCAATTTATCTAGCTTTCATTTTCTGGCTACTCCATTTTCTTACGGACAGAGGCGTTTTATTTATAAGAATTTCTGTTCCCTCTGTAGCCTTCTACAAATCACCCCTTAACCTTCCCTTTGAGAAATGATGCAGACCGAGCTCAAGTCTTTTGCTATGAGGAATCATGCCTCTCCTCCAGATCCGCTCCATCCTTGGGCATCCCCCCAACATATCCCCCCTCTCCAAACCGGTGTCACTGAACAGTGAAAACATCAGACTGGTATTCCTACAGCTGTCACAGCGATGCCGAATACCCAGTTAACATAACACCATTCCTCCTCGACTCTAAGCCCCTAATATTCGCTGAGGAATCGGATCACCCCTTACCACTCAAATGTTAACGCACCAGTTCCAAAATGCGTGACCTTGCCTCCGGCCATGCCGAAGCACACCTTCCTGCCCGAGTGTAGCCATCCTGCCGTGCCTCCGAAAATACCTACCAGGCAGGCCTCTTCTTCCCAGTTACCAACAAAACGTTCAAAGCTCCAAGTTAAACAACTAAGCCCGCTAGGCTCACTAGGCAGATGAACCGAACAGTTCTTTTAGACCATCCCACTAAATTTTAATCCATCCATCAGAACCCACGCTAACTTTATGTCAGCCTGGTTTCTTAAACAGGTCATCCAAAGACACCTTAAACAAGAAAGCACACAAAAACTGCATTTCTCAAATCTGCCCTCTCCTATATCTTACGGCCAAATTTATCAAGGCCACGTTTGTAGACACTTTTCTTTAGCAGCACACTTGAACTACTTAAACAATGAAATAAATTAAAATGCAAGTGTCCCTAAAGAGTGTTACCTTCTTTCACTGGGGAACAAATAAAGGAAAAAAGCTGGAGGGGTTTTTCTTTGAAAAAAGGGAAGTGTGACCAGGTAGGAAACAGGTCAAATGCTGAATGCCTGAAGACCTCGAACATTTCTCCTCTAATTCATCCCTGCAGCCAGGTCTTTGGCAACAGAAACAAAAATGTGCAACCGGCCCTGGCCTCTGGTGCAAGATAAGAAGAACTGAATGCTTTTGTGGTAGGTTCCTAAGATAAAGTATTATGCATGCCCAAAGGAGTCATGTGCAAACACGTTCATTGACTCCACACAATAAATCACTGCTTTCCAAAGCAAATCCAGCTTTGCGTTTCTAGTGCACAAATTTGGTTGAGACAAACAATGAGGAGCAACCCCTAAGCTTTTGAACCTCGCCATAGTTTGTTTGCTCAAACAAACCAGATTTCCTCTCCTTGGGGCTGGCAAATGATCCCAGGCTGGATAAATGCTTAATGCGAATGACATACGAAGGCTCAGAGACAAACTGCTTTCATTCATTTACACAGTCATTTCTAAACAGAGGAGCAGGCCTGCCTCTACACTGGTTTGAAAGGGACAGTTACTGCCCTCCGAAGCCACCGCAAGATGCTGGAACACCAACAAACATCTGAGTAAGGGGCTTTGCCAGATCAGTACCTTGGTCTTTCTTGTCACAGAGGGACAGGAGCAAAAAAAAGATTCGAAGGGGAGAAAACCCCATGTTTCCCAGTCAGAAGAAACTAAGGCAGAGGTAAAAAGAAATGTGCAAGACGACCTCAGCTCTAATAAAACTTTCAAAGTGAGAATAACAAAATTGAGCATCTCTGCTTACAACGATGCCCTCAGCAACTTTTACTAATAACTCTTATGTGCGTTACAGAGTTCGGGAGACCCAAACGGGCTCAGGGTCCTCTCAGCCTAAAGTGCTCTGCACAAACTTCAACTCCCAGCTCGCGTGATGGCCGCAGAGATAATCTAAAGCTGAGAGAAAGGCGGCCAGTTCAGCTGGGAGAGGAGCAGGGACTTTGCTGGGCTGCTGGTGGGGGTGTCAGTGACAGAGCCAAGGTGACAGCAAAAGGGTTTGCTTCTCTCCGGAGTGCCTTCATCACCCAGCAACAGTGACGTGTTTACCAGAGCTGGTCTCAATACTGAACCCAAAACTTTCAAGTAAAAAACATTTTGTAAACAAAAACCTTTAAACCTTTATGCACAACCTCTTTTGTTTGGACTGATAAATTCTGTAGGGTTTGGTTTTGGTTTTTTTAATGTTATTCCAAGAAACTACCCAAAACGCTGCATTTACCAACAATCACATTTCAGATTTTGTACACACAAAATAAGCTCAGCAAAACATCTGGCAGAACACAACTCTCCAGTAAACCTAAGGGCACAAAAATATAATCAACCACCTTTTTGATCAGCTTCCAAGTCGGTTTTTTAAAGGGTACGCACACCTTTCTCAAAAACCTGGCACATGATGCGCATACCTGCTTTTAACACTTCAAAGGTTCAGGATTCGTGCTTACCCCTGCGCAAGTCAGCTGCTGTGCCCAGCCCTGAGCCCTGGCTTTCGTTCACGCCAGACCCACTCAGCTGGGAGCCACACCGGGAGCACGGAGGACGAGAAACTTTTCGGTCCCCTTCACATCTGCAGAATGGGGTTCAGGACCTAAGTGACACACAGGCCTCAGATTCACCTTCTACACAGAGGGCAGTTTCATCCATGAGGTGCTGCAGAACAGCTTTATGCAGTCAAAATACTCCCCAGAATCACCCAATAAAAGCTGAATTAGATGCAGCACCTACACATATGGTCTTCAGGATGTTCGGTGTCCCCTGCTAAGCGTTTGACGGATCCCGGACACGGCTGTAGTGTTTGCAAAAGACATCCTGTCAAAAAGCTTACCTGAAGCTGAGTATGGCGTCTCCTTCCCTCTGACAGGGCTTATCTCAGAATTAATTCTGCACTGCAACGAAAGGTTCTGGGAATAGAAGTCAGCTTTGGTGCTTTTGAATTCCCAGGTGTGCTAGCACCTTCTGACAGCAACCACATTGCACAGTTTTGGCTGGCAGGCAATTCAGCTTAATGGTGTTTTTTTTTTCAATCATGTAATGGATGTTTGAAAGACAATTGCAAATCAGCTCACTGAGACGGCATTTCAGCATCGATGAACAGAAGATACCCCTGGCTCTGCAGATGAACTCCTCCTAACACAGGTACCCTTCTTAGAGGAATTCAGAACAAGAACTACTACAATGCTCTTACCACTGAGTGTGTAAAGTCCACAGGTGACAGTGGAGACGCTTTTTCCTTCCCTAAGTCTATAACAAAATCTGATAAAATTGCAAACAGGCTCCCGTAAGCGTAGCTCTAAAAGTACTGTGCAAAAAAGTACGATGCCTGCAGGAACATTTATTTATTCATATACATGCTCGCATTTAAAAGCCAGGGAAAACACTAGGAGAAACAGAATGGGAGAAGGGAACGATCTCAGGAACTTACCTATTAAAAAAAAAAACAAACAAAACCAAAAACCACCAACTTTGTCACTGATAAATTTTAACTTTCTCTTCCCTGTTAAGGATAGCAAAAGACTCCAGCACACCAGTTATGCCACATTGCTTTCATTTCCAGGTCACCATATGGACAGCGTAGCCAATAACCTAGCAATTGGAACACAAGGAGACCAAAAGCTCATTAGAAAATCCTCTGGAAGTCTATGTAAAATGAAGATTAAGAGAAAGGGGAAATGAAGGGGAGGGAAGACAGAAATGCAGTTTTCTTTGGATTCCTAAACCACTGTCTTCCAATTCCTTCAGACACACGGGGATCATCACCTTCCTAGCGACCAAACTGACTGTGCCAAGAAAAAAAAAAAAAACCAAAAACAAATACTCAATAAAAGACCTCATTTGACTTCTCAGCAGTCACAGCAACTGCCTTGCCAGGAAACAGAGACACCAACGCAAAGCAGAGCCAGGAGCTGTTCCCAGGGAAGCCAGAGGCAAAGCACGGATGGATTTCCAACACTCCAAGTGCCTGGGAAGGCAAAGATAATCATGTTTGATTAGAGCAAGAGTAATTCCACTGAAACAACTGCAGAAACACGCGCAGAGCACAAAATACAGCCCTTTCTGTCAAATTCACACAGTCACAAGATCCCCGGCAAGACACAAACTGTACCCGTGCCGAGGACACTGGAGCGGGTGAAGGGAGGGCCTGTCAAACCACCCAACACCTTTGCTTCAAGGGCTCCCCTACTCCAGCCTGGACTCCAGCCTCGGCACACACCATCAGCTCCAGCGTTAATGCAGAGTACAGAGTAACTCAGATCTCAACGCTCACCAGTAGCTCACGGATGCTACTCGAAAAGGCAGAGGGGTAACACCAAAAGCACCTCTCGAGGGAGTCCAGCCCACAACTCTCCATCTATGATCTACACGCAATCCCCAACACCCCTGATCTAACACAAGTGTCGATGTTGCTGCATCTGGCTTAACCTCAAGCTTTCAGGCACCCCTGAATACTGCACAATGTCTACAAAAGCCCAGAAGATGTGAGCATTACGCTTTGCTCATTAGTCTACTAAAACCCACGTAACAATTGTTTTTGTATTCGGCAGCCAGCACAACGAAGCATTACCCCAAGAGAGGGACTTGTTCATGGCACACAGAAGAAACACAGCACCGACTGGTTTAAGAAAATAACGAGTTGGCCCAAACCTACCAGTCAAGCTTTAGAGCCGATGTCTTCATATACACAGGGACAGCAAACAGCACAGAGAGGGAAGGGACAAATTAATGAGTAACTTCTGTCATCCCTCCCACCAGCTACACACCAGGGCAGCCTCCAAGTGAGAGGAAGCAAGCATACTGGTCATTGATTTGGGGAACACCCCCTGCAAAAAAAAAAACCCAAGAATCCTAAACAGTTATCACCATGCCTCACTTCAAACTGGCCCACAAAAATGCTTAGTAAGCACAGGAGTAACACAGGGAACTGCCATTCCCAACAGAGGGTTAGGGTGCCTGAAGATAGCCAAGTGAAGGGAATCTCAATTCCACCATCAGCACCTCCGCTTTAACACCTTCCCCAAAGCCAGCTTCCTCTGCAACCGCTTACTCGTATCCAACGCTAAATCATTTCTTTACTTCTCAAAGGAGCCAAAACTTCACACGTCAGGCCAAGATGAGGTAAGAACAGAGTAGCGCTTGGGCTTACTGCAAATCTCTCGCAAGTAAAGTTAAAAGGTAAACCCATGCTCTCTTTGGAAAACACCAACTGGTAAACCAGTTGCCATTTTGCAGCCTTATGTCCTTGCATCATGTATTAAATAAGCTCAGTGGCTTGAAGGCCGCCTGCCAGCCTTAGGGTCAAATGCTCAGCTGGTAAAATGCCCAGCTCCACTGACATCAAAGCAGCTAAAGCCATTTCCAGTAGCTGAGGACCCAGCCCCCTAAAGCTGAACAGCACAGGAATGCGGGCTCCCCAAATAGAAATACACCCATCACATTTCCAAAACTGACTCCGGCCTCACCTCCAGTTTCTCTGCAACACTGCAAACTGGCAAGTCTACAGTCACCATCTAAATCGCTCCGGCATCGCTTTCCAGAGACTGAGAGATTAACAAAGAGATCAACTCTCCATGCCAGCACGGGGCGGATATTTCTCATTTTTCTGACCTGCCCAACAATCCTCACACAACCCCGCTCTGTCACTCCAGACAGATGCCGCTGTCAACACCGTCTCAGGGAGGTTTCCAAATATGAATGTCAACAAATCATAGCTTTCTTGCTTCCACATCATCTCGCAGCCAAGGGTCAGGGTAAGCCTATAGCAAAAATAGTCCAGTTCCACACTGCTGGGAGAGTGAATACCAGAAAGCATCCCCTGCACACAACACTACAAAGCTGTCTGGCACCCAAACCTGCACCAGATGAGTTATATTCTTCAAGGGATTACACAAATCAGAGCCTTAAAATTATACCCTTACAAGGCAGCGCTACCCCACCACAGGCTTCCTACCGCGGGAAAGGACTGTTCTCCCTCAGATGTCCTCCTCTCTCTGGTCCGTGATGCAGTCCCAGCACCGGTCACTCCAACGGCCGTGAAAAACAGCCGACCTACAACATGAGTATTTGGGAACTCCCGATCAGGGATAACGGGAAAGGCCACAGTCCCAGTGAACCAGCCACCACTCAACTCGGGGATTTCCCTGGGAGGAAACAAGTTCTGCCACGTGAAGCCAGTGTCTGCATCAACCCGTTCTTAGCTGCGGCAGGAGTGGGAAGGGACATAATGCAGCCAGGAGGGAACTAAATCCTTACCCAACTCTCAGCTTAGATGCCCTTAGATGGCTTTAACCTAAACCCAGGTGAATCACTGTCTTCCTCTACAAACCTGGTATCCTTTCCTATAATCCTGTCACGCATTTGGACAGAGGTGCTGAGTTCAGCCCACTTGTCGATTTGCTTGCACAGACTGGTCTGGAACGCCACAGAAATTAGACGACTCCAGAACAGAAAGAAAAACTTTCTTTAGAAAACTTAAAGCTCCCAGATGCATTCTTTATCACGTTACAGTAAAACAAGAGGTTATAAGCAGAGCTCCCTGGAACTAAGTGTAAGCTGAAACGTGTCTCTGTTTTTACAGCTCTCATAGCTAACGTACGCGGTTTCCATCGCAGAAAAGCACAGCGGTGACACTTATGGCACTCTTAATTACATTAAATATCTAAAGCCTTTAAAATATTGGTGTAACCATCTAAAGAGGGAAAGGCTCAATTACCAAGGTTATTCTTTCCTATTTCATCTAACTAAGAATAGCCATTAAGAGGTTGCTCTACAAGATGTGATGGATTTAACCAGATGCTCTCATCATTTCTACCGCAGCGCTTGAAAAAAATAGCTTCTATAAATACACTAAAAAGCCAATGAATTACAGAAGCATGAAATGACTTCGGTAAGGTTAAAAACATGCTGGCATTGTACAGCATGCACTGAAAATATTAAGTATAGAGACCTCATTGCAGCTCTTACATAGACGGCACTACCGCTGATTTTAACCAGGAGGTTACTTATTGAAGCTGCCATATAAGAAATTATCGTCTCCTCAGTCTGAACATGTGGATTGATTAGCTATTTGTGGAGGCTAAAGAAGGCATCTGTGTAAACAGAATGTGGAGTAAAAGATATGACCTTGAAGATCAGATCAGCCCCCTTGCTGGTACCTGCAAAACAAAACACATATTCACGTACAAGCCTAAAAGGAGGGAAATAATCGTATATGAACAAACTGCTGCAGTCCACTGTGCTAGACTTTTCTATTAGAGAAGGGTCTAATAAACCACACTTAACCTATCAAAGAACTGTCAAGCTTCTGAATTGAGACAAGCCTAACAACAGATAGGCTGAGTCCACTTTCTAAACCAGAGATGCCTGCATCCTGCGGATTCTTAACAAAGCCACAGGCTCAAAAGCATCAAGCACTGCTTGCTGATACCTTGCTAATAAGCAGTGGAAGCCCAGCAAAAATATTCTGCTTAGAAAGCATCGTTCCCAATTTATTTTTGGTACTAATGCTTCCTATTTTTAGTAGGGAAATCAACATCACAATAATAATAAAAAAAAATGCTGATGAGAGGGCTTCATATTACAAATCAATGCCTCTGACAGCCTGGACGGGTACATACAGCGTGCACACCAGGCAGCCACATCCAACTACTACTAGACAGAAATGCCGTGCCAAGTGGAGAACTGGAGAGCACATCGGATGCTAATCATAGCAGGAAAAGCGGCTTAACCCCACAGCCCGCTCCTCAGATGCAAAATATCACCGATGACTCCTTTTCCTAGGGATTTCTAGAGGCTTGCCTCTGATCTCACGGATATTTCTCTGCCTGAAGCGAGAAGGAGAACTGACACTCTTACATCTTGTGAGCTTAGATCTTCCCCCACAAAAAGATATTTATACTTTGCCCTAAGGGCAGGTCAGGGAGATGGAAGTATCTGCGGTAATTCCAACACACTCCTCTCCAAAGCGTGAAGAGATCCAGAGGTCTCACCGCTCTTTTACAACCAGCAAATCCTTCTGAAACTCACCAAAAAGGATCCCGTGCCCTTATGGGGCCAGGCTGTCGCTAAAATGACTAAAGAAACCCTATGTTGCACAATACCAAAGCAGGACAGACACAGGGTTGTTAAGCCGTATCATCTTCCAAAAGAAACAGTAGGATCAGTGTTGTCTTAATTAAGTCTGCTCGGAAGAATCCAAGTATTAATGGACCAGACAGAAAAAAAACCCCTAACATGACAGAGGTAAATGATTTTGAACTCAGTTCTACTTTTTAGCACGCCAACGTGTCTCAGCTATCCTGTGTCATCACGGATGTGCCGTCATTTTATTTTGTCAATCACACATCACGTATGTCAGATCACTCGCTGGATTACACTCAGGCATCTAAAAACCTCTTAGGAAGTAAAATTACAGCATTTAAAAAAAAAAGAAAAAAAACACGGCAAAACACTACACTGCAGTCACGCCCAAACTTCTGCAGTTGCAAGATGTACTACTGTTCGGTAACAGGGCCCAGAGCGACGTTCATTTATGGCCACAAACAGAGGGTCTTGATGGGAAACCTCCACATTATGTTATGTACCACAGCATCACCTACAACTTGCCCAAGATTAAGAGGATTACGATGATAACATTCCGCTTAAACCAGAAAAGGTACAGACCCGTGCCAGGACACGGCACTCAAGCACGGAACGTGCCGTTGATGAAACACAGAAAAGACAAAGGTCTGCAGCTCTCCAACATACCGCACTTGCGTCTTCCCTCTTACAAGAAGTGGGGTTGCCTTCTCATTTAAAAACCTGCCAAGGCAAAACACAGCTCCGTGTGCCACAGCACGATTCGACCGTGCTTCCAGCACAATGCCTTGCTATTCCTTTCAGTGCTTTGCCTGTCATTTCTAGCAGAAAAGCCAAGACATTCCTGCTAATGTTTACATTCTCAAAAGAAATAGCGCAACCTACGATTCCGCACTCAGTCAGTCTGACAGCACTGAGTTTCCCTAACGCAAACATAGCCCACGTGTGATGACAGACGAGGCACACGCACTGACTACACATACGAAGCGCTCACGGGCACAGGGAGCGCGTTACGGACTATTTACGTCTCTCTTGCCCTGTAAGACTGCATCTCGGTTCTTCTCTGGTCTGTTACCAAGCTTTGTTTGTAATAAGCACATAAAGACATTTCACTTTCCTTGCCATGGTAATGCAAAGTTAAATTCTGGGACAAATTCTGCTCAATTTATGTTTGACTGTATCTCAATTAGTTCCATTTTATCTAATACAATGTCTCCAGATGTCTTTGAAAGTAACATATCAGACTTTGTTTTGTCCTAAGGATTTCATTAAATTTTAAACAGATTTTCACAAAGTTGATTGTTTCATTCTGAGAATCTTTGTTTTAAATAAAACATGGGAGAGAGACTTAAGACTTACTCCTTAGGTCACTCAATAGAAACACATCATTCGCTTTTGCTTTGGAAGGTTTTCCCCACAACCGGAGATTGAGGCACTTTCAGGTTCCCTTTCCATAAGCATGATGATGCCACAGTTTCACTGAGAAATTGAGATAGAAAGGAGTAGATACCATTTTTAAGTGCCTCCAATTGAAAAATCAAACCTAGGTTTTCAAAATGGAACACTTCTAAAATTCCGATTCCTTAAATAAAGAAAATCCACTGGAATAAAATGTAGCAAGTTACCTTTACTCTGTAATATTGAGAATAACTGTAAATTAACTCCTTAAATACTCAAGAAAATCAGGCTTTTTACGTATCTAGAAGAATCTATAAAATGGCAAAAAATGCGGGAAAGAAATTTCTAACAAGTTTGCTCATGTTTTCACTTAAAACCACTCTACCAGGCTCAATGAACAAAAGGATTTACTGCGTCCACAACTCAGAACTGGCTATTAGTGTGTCAGTAATGACAACTCTGCCTAAATCAGCGTAGGTTTTGAAGTTCATAAGTAAACAACCAACCCTGTATTTCCTCGCAAAATATGAATATTGATGAACCACAAAAGAACATCTGATTTACAGTATATCGGTCTCATGCCGGCTAAGTAGCCAAAAGTATTTATTCCCACATGACTATGACCAAATCTATTAATGCAGGACAACAGACGAATTCCCAGGAAATGAAAAGATTAAAATTTTCAGGGAGACTATATTCCCATTAGAAATAAGAAATTTTATTAGAAATATTAGAATATTAGAAATACGATTTCTCATTTGATAACTGAGGTAAATAAAAGGGCATGTGTATAGCTGCAAGGTCCAAAATTTCATGAGAAATGACATTTCTCACTTGTCATCTTGCTGCAAGACCCTAGCTTTCAGCTCCCGTGGATGTCACTGAAAATCTATGCTCAGTATCAAACAAATTAAAACTTCCCAATTTTGAGCCTGAAAAAAGTTTAATTCTGATCTCCATAAAACACACAGGAAGCAGTTTATGAAACTTCTTAAATTTTTTGAGTAATGAAACACCTGGCTTCAAATTCTTCAGATTAATACAGGAAGAAATCATGTTCAGGATTTATCATTTGGGGGAGGAGGGAGAGCTTTCTTCCCCTCGCTGATCCTCAGAAACACAACCTGAAAATGCCTAGGACTCTCCCTTAGCTGTAGTATTCCAGCTGGTAATATAAAGATACTTCTGATGCTGAGCTCGTGGGGTTAGTTAAAGGATTCATTACCGAATGACTCTGAAGTAGCTATAATGATTACAAAATCGAGTAAGCACTGAGTATTTTATCCTAACGGGTCTCCTTAATCGACGGCTCAACAATAAATCACAGCACTAGGAGAATTACGGTGGTCTTCCACTGGAAGTCTGTTATATGTACTCCCACTAGAAGCTATTTAATATGCGTGGCAGAAATACAGACATCCTCGCATCACAAACTACAGAGCATCGCAGCATCACGTGCCTCTCTTTACAGCCACTTTTAAGGCTGACAGATCTGAGCAGTGATCTAAAAGCAATGCACCCATCTGGAACAGCTTCATATTTGGGATTTTTTCCATCTTTTATACGTCTTCCTGAAAGCACCAAGGAATATTTTAGGCTCCTTGTGAAATTCAGCAGTTACAATAGCAACAACTGGAAAGCGAACGTTTACTGAAAAGGCTCAGAGAATTATTTATCCCGGGCAACTTTGAATCAACTAATTTATCAAGCCTGTGCAACAAGTATAACGGTGAGGGGGTTTCATACTGGCATTTTTGATGGGGACATGAGCTATTCAAGGGGAAAAAAAAGGAAAAAGAAACACATGAAAACTACCTGGAAGATAAGAAATTCCACACGGGACCGCTGTCCAGACACAGTAGTCCAACTTTGCCTAAGGTTTATGATTGATTAAAACACTAGTAAGCTATTTCAAAAGACTGAGCAGATGTTCACCAGTTCCTCTTAACTTCTTCGCCCAAGATGTTTTGAGGACGAAGAACAAGGTCTCGAACATGTGCTGGGCTGGCAAATGTGCAAGCGTAGCCTGGTGCTAGTATATATTATACTAGTATAGAGCAAAGCTGCCTCTCCTACGAGCTCCAAGGAGCAGACAGAACTCCCACAAATTCCCCTGTCGGCAGCCTTTCTCCATAGCTTTTGCTGTTTCTCCCAGCTGCCTCCCTGAAAGCACACCTAAAGGAACGGGACACACATTTCTAGGCTTTGCCAGTTCAGATAGTTCTGCTTTGAACTCGCCCTGAACCAGAGCGTGCCAAGTCCTGCTTTTCAATACTAAAGGCCCCTTTTTGCTGCCTACGGGACTATTCAGCTACCCAGATGCGAAGCTCAACCTTAATAGACTTGTTCGGTTATTTTGAGAGTCAGTTGAAAAGATCACATCCAAACTATGTCTGATAGATTCGGTGTCATTTTGTGTCATACAGATCCACCTAAACCAGGCTGTTTCATTTATCCCGACTCATTTTCCTGTCAACTGATACCGTACCGCAATGAGACAGAAAGCTGTTTATATGGGAAGGACAGAAGAAATTCAGTCTGTACTAACAAACAGTTTCTTCTCCATTTCTAAACAAAATCAGCTCAGTTTAGGTTTATTTTTCTCTATAGAGGGAGAAAGTTCCTCGCTGATACATACTAGTAGCTTCAACATTTCTATCTAAAAATTAAGATAGGATTTTCCTATACCCTTACTAGAGGACAGTGCTCAGTTTCCAGTCAATGCCAACAAGAATTGGTGAGCCACTTTCCTCACGTATCTTACAAATTCAATCCAAAAGTTCTTTGGGGGTCATCGAAAACGTACAACAAAGTTCCGTCAGTTACTGGCAGTCATATCCAGGGCCAATTATTTTCAAACTACCAAAAAAATCCTAGCACAAAATTCCTCGGTAAGATGCCCAATGTCACCCCAAAGAAAACTTTCACGGCTGTGATATAAACCTCTGATAACTCATATTACAATAGAAATTAAAAGCACTGACGGAATCCAGAGCTGCCGGAAGAAAATGCATTCGTACAATGCAAAGGAATTCCACGTTTATCTTCTAAGGCGCCCTGCAGCAAGCAGCGTCAGGGTGGAATTCCAGTTGCCTGCAGAAGTTAAGTAAGCTGCCTGCCCAACTCCACCGAGCACCCAGGTGACCGCAGAAGGAGGAGACGAGCCATGTCTCCTGCAGAAAGGGTGTTAGGGTTATTTTCCTCTTGGCATCATTTCTGGTTTTACCTATTAGATCAAATGAAACAGTCAAAACCAAGTTTGCTTCTCCACTAGGAGATACCGGGTGGCAAATGCCCCCCGAAAACCACATTGATGTTTACAGTATCTTTTTTTCAGATTCAGTATCTGAGAGCCTCCCTTCGGAGAAAACCAACATTAGAAGAAAACAGCCCAAGTTCCCAGATCCCAATAGCCTTCAGTGGGACTTGCCCACACCTGTACAGAGTGATACATGGAGAGAATCTACGGGTATCGAGGAAGTTGAAAGAACATCTCAGACACACACATTAGGGCAATTGCTTGCTCCAGCGAGCCATAGCAAATAAAGCAAGCAAACATCTCAAGTTCTTTCGCTGAAGTGATCCATTCTCCAAGCACAGAAACTGCCAGACAAACCTCCTTTCTCCCTTCAGGGAGCAGTAAACCTCTCCCTACCATCTGCTGGGCGCAGGACGTACCTACGTGCCATCGCAGCGTATGCTGCGGTCACAGTAACCCAACAATCCTGTACCCCGTATGCCAACGAGAAAGACACATGCAAAGGCACGGCTGCCTGACGGGGACTGGCAAGTGTGCGTGCTAGCAGAAAAGTGAGACTGAAGACAGTCTTGCTCTTATACCTCTAGCTGGAGATTACATCCCTCGCCCTCCTTTAGCTACGACTAAGTGAGCTTAAATCACCTTCCGTGGGCTCCTTTCAAATTTCTTTCCAATACACAATCTTTTTGTTTCTTTTCTAACACAAAATAGGAAGCACAAACTCTCCCGACTTCTCTGCTCCAGCCTTCTGTCTTCATTTTCTCTCCCCTAAAGCTACTGATGTACACGTATATTCAGTGTGTAAACACCACTTGTGTAAAACGTTGTCTGGGGATAATTAAAACGATATTGACTTTCTCGATCAGTTCAAAGACCTTTAAAAGTCATCTGATGAACATTAACATTATGATCCTGGAAGATGAGTACAGATTTTTGAGTAGCCTATAAAAACAGCAAGACGATCGTCTCCAGAACCGTGCCCCACCAGGTGATTTCAGCAGCTCTGAATTATTGCGCTGAAGAGAGGGAAAATCAGGTTTCAAGTGAGCTGTCATTTACCACTCACGCAAGAATTAGAAAAGCAAAGCACGGGCTGATTGTTCAAAACAAAAGTCCCATTTGACACAGAAAGATACAGTGAAATCCCTTCTGGAAAACAGGCTATGACTTCCAACCCGAACACTCTCTCGCCTCTTCTGCTTGTGGCACGCAGATCTGCTGCTGCCCGGCACAACCGAAAGGCCCTCGGAGGTAAAGGGGCCAAGTCTCGTGTACTTGTACGCGCACCTAAACCTACCCCAACTAACCCTACTGAACAAAACTGCTTCTCACCCAAACTGCAGGCATCACTGCTCCACAAAGAACGGCGTTGGCTTACGCTTTCGTAAGCGCCACGAGACTGTAATAAATCTATGAGTACCGTTTTCCATTTCTGCTTGTATCATATAACCCACCACGGAGACAGCTATTTTATTTCCTCCCAACATTTTCATCAGCTGTGGGACACTGCTTCCAGCCCCAAAGCTGGCGCTTGCGCTCCCAAACCAAGAATAGGGAGGTTTTCAATGCAAGGCAGGTTAGGCACACACACCAGTATGACACTGGTTTCTTGCCAATTTCAGCCCAGTGAGAAACTGCATCTGAGGCAGGTCCCCAGGTGATGTGAGCTGTCAGCTGTCTATACCTACATTACTTCGCACTATCCACACGTCTCAACTTTTAACGCATTACAGGCTTTTTCCACTGGCAAAACCAGATTTCTGTCATTTCTCTTACCAATTAAGATGACATTGCAACACCTACTGTAAAGAGAAAATGCAAATGGCAAACCTGATCGAGGTTTTGACAGGGTTGAGGAGAGGGAAGGAATGAGGAAGTGACCTAGCAAAGGAAAAAGCAATTTTTCATGCTGGGAATTTAGAAAGCAAAAGGAAGTGACAAATTACAAGATGTTATTTCCTAAAAAAGGCTCTTCCAATGCATCCGGAGAGATGGAAGGCACAATGACTTGTGAAATTCATAAATGCTGGGTAATTGTTAAATTGTTGTCCTGGTGAATGAATCCATGAGAAATCCAGCATCTCCTGCCAAGGCTCTGGCACATAACTCCTGTAACTGCGTTATTAAATGTTAATCATCTACTTAAGTCAGTGTTCGCGGATGAACAGCTACCATCCAGGAAGCTCACTGGAACGGAAAATGTGGAACAGGGCAGCTCTTGTAAAGACCCTGATCTCCAAATAAGACTGACGCCAGATCACCTCCCACGACACGGTGAAGATTAAAGCACGCATCTTTCACCAGCCGGGACAGCGGACGGAGAGGAAAGACCCCTGAAGCAGAATACGGCAGCCAGCAGGCGCTCGCACCTTCAAGGAAAAAAAACCCACAGACTGCAGAAGGTCATTGCCGACAGCTCAGAGTCTCCGATTAAAGACCAAAAGCCCCACAACCTGTAGAATCATCTTTTTTAGTTTATTAATTTGTCCGTGTTTCTTTTGTGCTATCTAAAGTAAAGATGAGTTGTTTCAAAATCTCTTTTTGCCACAAACACCACATGTGCCTGAAAGTTTAGAAAGAGCACCCCCAGGTTCAAACCCAGGGCCACAGGCTGTTCTTAAACACGCACAGACAACCGAGGAGGACCCTGTCCTCGCCGCTGGGCCCTGGCCTGCTAGAATATGAGATCCCATTTACAGAGAGAAAAAGAACAATTTCTGCCCAGCAAATGTACCATGAGAAAGACAGACATTTACATACGCACAGAAGAGTTGAAGGGGAGGGAACTGGATCAAAAATTTACTGTACTTGCAGCCCACTGCGGAAAGACCTTTGAAATACCTATCTCAGGTAAGGATGGCAGATAAATCATCTCAGGGTAAGCAAAGACACCAGCTTTGTGCTTCAGTTGCATCAGGTTAAATGTTAAGGCCCAGTTCTTAATGTAAACAGGTCTGCCTCACCACTGCTTGGGAATTTCATGAAAAGGGACGTGGCAGCGCCTGGAGAAACGAGGAGGGTGCCCTGCAGATGCAACTTGCTTCTCCCAGACCCAGGGGCTGCGGGGACCTAAACTCCTGCCCAGCTCCGAGCACAGGGGGAACGGGAAGATGCTGCTTCTGCGAGACCACCAACAGGTCCAAGCTGTAGGAGAAAAGTGCCTGGTCCCAGAGACAGGGCGAGCCCAGCCACCCTCTGCCCCCCTCCCCATCCCTGCATTTATCTGCATCCATTACAGGGCAACTTAGAGGCAGCTGCTGAACAAAGTTTGTGTTGTATGAATTTGTCTTTCATATTATGAAAGTTAAAACTTGCGTCAGTTGCTGCTTTTTTCACTGAAACACAGATCTAGCAAGCAAGAGCCTTTACCCTTCCACAGGCAAAGCCACAGTTCATTTCTGACGCGTGAATACCCTCACAGCACTCCTGAAACGTGAAAACCTCTGAAAGACAACAGCCCATAGAGTTGTCCAAGTGCTCCGGCTCAGGGCCCCGGTTTTCCAACTGAAGTGTCCTTCACCTCTGCTCACAGTAGGGCAGGGCAGATCCTGCTGGGGTTTTAAGACATTTTAACACCCAACTCTCAGCACCTCCTCATTTAGCAGTTTCTAACAGAGCTTACAGTTGTTGAAGGACGTTAGAGCTCCACCGGACTTCTTTTCAGACGTTAAAGTGAAAAAGGAATGAAAAATAACCACTCATATGCAAACTGTACTGATTGTCTGTATGTACTATGTCAAACCCTTATATTGAGATATACACCTACGAGGACTAAGTTCTCAAATTTTTACTATGTGTTACTTGGTATTCAGAACAAGTTTCAAGTTGCTACAAAACAAAATAAATGCGATAATTCTAGAACATACCACCTCTCAGCTATGCTACCAGCGTTGTGTTTCCTTATAAAAATGAGAGTTCATTTTCTGAACAAAAAAAAAAAGACATTTAGAAGTCCTGTCTATGAGAACCACTAACAAATAAAAGAAGAATTACTACATATTAAAATGTGTGCCTCGGTGCACAAAGAAAAAAATCCTTACTGATTAAGAGACAAGAATTCACTACATCCTCAGGAGAATAATCTGCATCTTACATCTAAGCTTCTTTTACCTGGTACCATGAAATAAAGAGCCTACCCCCGTTCCTCTAAATTCTACTGTTATTTTCAAGGAACACAAAGAAGGAACACACATGCAGCACATGCTTTATTCAAAAAACACTTTTGTCTTTATTTTTGCTCTTCAGTTGATCTCAGCTTTCTGAAACCCACAAGCGGAAGGGATTTCCTACAGGAGAAGCATCTCATTATTATATTAATAAACCCGAACTGCATACCATTCGTGTCAATTGAGAGGTCTATTTTCCATCACCTTGCACTTCCGTTTGTAGCCACACAAAGCAAGGATAAGTTGGACATCAAGCCCTACATGCTGCATAAAACAATTATTCAGTGTTATGCACTTGCTCTAAACAGGCTTGAAAGACTGCACAACAGCACTGCAGAATCAGGCCCCTGCTGCACCAAAATGCCCCCAGCCTTTCCATCACTACTCTTGGAAGTCCTGGGAGAGTCAGGGCATCTAATTGTATCTGTTCAACAAATCAAAATCATCATATATAGGATATTAGTCAACTTACGTCTACAAGAATACGTCTACCCTGAAACAGCAGGAAAAAGCAGCCTCGATCTTGCACGCCTCCAACAGAAATAACTCATGACCTCCCTACTACTCACGTCAACGTGGGAGACCGCAGAAAGGCAAATCAAGAGTGCGGACTGCAGGCTGCTCAAGGAGGAGCGCCCACAGCAAACGGGGTAAAATCACAGCGTTCTGTGAAAAGCTCATTTGAACATTATACAGAAGGGAGACTCCTGCTGCTGTAAACCAGAGTTTATAGCTACCAAGTGTTATAGGCACGTTATAAACAGAAATTTATACTTGTGTTCCCTGGTGGAGTTGAGGATGTACCCGCAGGCTAGAGTAGCGGCATTTAAATCACATTATTTAAACAAAACAAAAAAACAAACCAAAAAAAACAAAACAAAACAAAAAACACCACAAACCATTTTAACCATTGTAAAAATTAGCAAGCCAAACCTTCAACTCAAATCTTCAATTCTGATCTCATTTTTCAGTAGTAACTTATCTTTCTAAAGAAACTGAAGTGAAGTTCATTTTCCATTGCTAATTTGAAACGTTCCCTAGCCAGAAGTGCTCTGCACCTGCTAACATTTATAATAGTCACTAAATTTATTCAGAATAGAAGCTAGAGTAGGAGATTTAAAATTTTGGAAAAAAAAAAAAAAAAAAGGCATTTTCTATTTATTCTATTTCCCCTTTCATTTCTGACTCAGCACAAACTACAAATGGAAACAGAACTCTGATTTTAAAAGCATAAATATCAGGTTTTCTTTAAACTTCTGACAACAAAATGTACACACGTAACTGCAAGACGTTATCAAAGTTTATCAGAATATTTAAAGGGATACTTTTTTATTGAACAACAATATGTTACATGCAGTCCGTCCCATCAGATACTTAATTTTTTTTATTGTCACAAACATCAAACTTGTCGCATCAACTTTTTCATGCACTTCTTCCTTCAGACACAGAACTTGAAACGAGCACTTTGTTTCTCCACTCTGATTACACTTGCCACTGAAATGAGTTAAATAAGCCCACCTTAATTATGTAAATAAGGTCTCTGAAGCTGAGCAAGCAGCTGCCCTCCAGCACAACACAGCTCCATGCCTCCACTATTTGATCTCCTTATCTTTTGCTGAGGTTCTCCCCTATCAGTCCAGCTCCTTCTCTGTGTTTATAAAAAATTACAGTTAATGCATATATTAAGTTGATGATCTGATTGATAATAAAGCTGATGGAAGTTCTATTTTATACAATAGATATCTGTCAACATGCGATTTTTTTGTTTCTGTTATTATTTTGTGACCTCTACCATTACTGACTGTTGAGCAGAATTAAAAAGATGAAAAGCTGAACGATCTAAAGAGCAACAACAACTCTTTTTTTTCCTTTTCTGGAAAAGGTATGTCGCTCTTTTGACTGACTGCTAAACCCAAAGTCTCTTCTTTTAAGATATTCAAGTCAACTAAGCATTTCAATTAACCTGAACCCTTTTTCAGGCAGTTTCATAAGGAAAAAGGGAAGCAAAATTTTTGGTAGAAGCACAAGTATGGTACCATTCACTGTGGATTAAGTTAAGGCTTTTTATTCTGTTCATAGTTTTCATTCGAACTCCACGATTAAAAACATTTCCTTTCAAGAAAAGCTGCTTGGCTTGTTTGGTGTTTTGTAGCATTAAAAAAGCCCCATATGTGTCTCTTGAAACTTCCAAAGGAATCTGCCAGTCCAGAAATTCATCCTTACGTGCATTACCAGCAGCTGTTACAACAGACAACGTCCATGTTTTAACACAGGAAAAATAAAAATTCACTGGAAATTGCTCAGCTGGACTTGTCCTTTCTTATTGCAGCGTGCACCAGACATGAAGCGTCATTTATCAAGTCACACTTTCCATTTAAACCAACTCCCACCTTAATTCACAGCCCCGTGCTTCCCCTCCCCTTCTCCCAGGACTCAACAGTCTTCTTGGCACAAGCCAGCTGGTAGAAAGATGCAGACATGGACTTGATCAATACCTCCCCCACACATCTACTTTAATTGTGGCATGAATGTCTCCTCATCCCCACCTACGCTACCCTCCAGCTAAAAAAACGATTATAATGTGTATCTTCTTCTTTGCTAAGTAAAGGAAGCGGCTGCACTGGTTGCGTGGATTCGAAAACTCCCTCAAAGGTGAAGGCAGAGGAGCACAAATCTCCTCAGCACAGCTGGAAATCGAACACAGAAATGAAATCTAACACAGAAATGTGTTTTCCCTCAGAGGAAACACATGAACACAAGCTGACCCCTGATATACAAGCAGCTAAGTCAGTCAAGCAAGATGCAGAACTTCTGCAGCGTTAACAAGTCAAGCAACTCTGCATTGCTGACTTCCACTACACTTAAAGGTTTGATTTATACACCAAGGATTTCTCAAGTGACTTCAGAGTTTGGGTTTGCAGCAGAAGCGAGCAAGACAGCCAAATGTCATAAAGCAAGACTTGCAGCACATCGCGTTCCCACAATAACCCAGCAAAAGCTCACCTGCAACTACTTGCACACGAAACATTGAGGAAAACCCTGAATAACAAGAGACACTGAAAGGCAACTGTTTCTAGCCGTAGTTTAAGACACAAAAAAGATTCTATGGCTTTCTCTTGGAGGTTGTCAACAGCTCTATTAGTGCCACAGGCATGCTGTGATGCTGCCACTCCAGGTGAGAGCCATCAGGTGAGAGCCATCAGGCGAGGCTGCAGTGTTTGGCCCGATGCCTTCTTGCCATTCAGAAAAGCTTTCTATTCAGGGAGTAAATGGTTTGTAAGCAAACACACCCAGAAGGCACAATCCTCCTCCGGAACAGATTCTACTGAGATGACATCCCTGGCTTGCAGTTTGTCCCGTCCCTGGCATTTCTTCACTGAACACCTTCTTTTACGCGCAACTTTCCAAAGTCACGTACAAATGCTGAAACCACAAAATTATCCCCCAATCTGCTTCTCCGCTCTCCTCTGGGCACATGGCAGCACCGCTAGTGAGGAACGCCACAGACAAATTCCGCTGTCACATCCATTCACGCTCTCTTATGTCAGGGCCCCAGACTTGTAAAACTCAGCTTAACCCACGATGCAGCCAACAGCAGACAAGACCAGCAAGGGAAGCTCAAACCAGAGCTCCAGTACTGCTGCACACAGTAGGGCAGAGCCTACTTCAGCTTCCCTTCAGCTGTGCTGCAACAGCCATGAGCAGGCACACGGCTGGGCTGGCACGTGGCCTCCCCTTACACAGGGGTTACACCACGACTCATCATACTCACTTATAAAACCTGGGGCTGTTCCATGGTACCACCAGCTTCCTCCGCCTGGTACTATAATCAAGGTATGAAGGCGCCTTTTGCAGCTGCTGCATGGACAAGAGGCTTCACTACCTTCTGAAGAAATAATGGTCCATCTGTTCCTCTTTGTCTCCCCTGCCCAGCTTCTTGCCTCTCACCTTGTCTACAGACTTAAAAGGAACGAGTCAATAAAATAACAGCAACATGAAGAAGTTCAAGTCCGAGAGCAGCTACACTTGGAGGCTGAGCAACCGTTTGGGAAACGGACCAAAGCTGTTCTTGGCTCTAGTAAAGGCGGCTTCATTCATCCTACCAAATAAACAAACCCAACTCAAAGGGACTGAACTTGTCACAGGAGCGCCATTTTTGTCCCATCCCATAGATTATTCTGTCCGTGTTAGCACAACCATATCTGTTTTGGAAAGACAGATAGTGAGTGATGCCCTTGTTTACAGAGGGAGCACAAAAACCCCAGCTAACACAGCTCCCACCAGTCTTACCAGAAAAATTAAACAGCACAACACAGATTACAGGCAGCATGATCCAGCATAAAGGAGAAAAAGACAACTGTGTTCATCAAAACGACAGTGTAACAGATAGGAAATGTCAACTTGCACCTCCAGAATCCCAAACCAGCGATTCAGAAAGATCCTCTTCCCCTGCTCCAGTAAGCACAACTGTGGCAGCAAAGCCATGAGGCAATAGCTCCCAGCTTTTATCTGTCAGACAGCCACATCAATGCTTTACAAGCACCAAATTTAACAAACAGACCAAGTTGTCTCTCACATGCATCTTCGGATTTTAAATTTTTTTAATACAGTGCTCATTCTGAAGCCAGGGAAACTGCAAGAACCGAAATAATGGCAGCGGCCAGACTGCTCTTCTTGTCACCTTCCACTTCAAAACTGACCTTTCTGAGACAGTGGCCCTCCACAAAGATAACACGAGCTCCACAGCTCTGTCACAGCTCTCTGCCACCAACCCACAAGTACTAACTGCCTTGAAATCACTCATACACTACCTCTACTGTTTGATTTCTATCACGCTTAACTGAGCCAACTCCCATACTGCTGTCGGGAGTGGCGCAAACCAGAGAATGAAACAAATCCTAATAAAGGCTCTTTTCCATCTGTAATTTCCACAGTTGCCTGTGCAGTTCCTGCTTTCCCAGAGAAAAGAGTCACCCAAAGAAACATGTGAAGCAGAGGAAAATGCACCTAGCCCACCGGTTTGGTACGCTGCATGTGGTTATTTCCCGCATCCGAGTCAGAAACCATACGGCTTTAGTACCTGTTCTGACATTGCCAGCTGAAGCCACAGAGCCTGCCCTTTGACCTATATTCAATTCCTGACAATAATCAAAAGTTGTGACATTAGTGCCTATGAAATAAAAGAAACACCAAAATACTCATGGAAAAGCAAGCAAAGGCCTGCTCCCACAGCAAACGTCTCTCAGACAGGAAAGCAGGCGCATCTTCAGATGTGACAGGTCCTCGTTACAAGAAGGATGAGCTTGAGTTGTTCCAGTTTTACCTGATTATAAATGCCAGCTGTACACCTGCATCAGTTTTGTGGCTGCTCAGAGTTCTACTGCAGAGCAATCCTCTTGTACAGCTAATGGAAACCACTGCAGTTACCCAAGTCATTTATCAATAAAACCACAATAATCTTACTAAATACAGAGATAAAAACAAAATCAAGGATACTGGGAGCATGTTCTTTACACGGGAAGCATCTAAACTAGAATATCCCATAGTCTTTGCGTACAAATGCTATGGCAAGGTATTATCGAGACCCGCACTACCGTTTCAAAAGCACAGCAGTAGGGAAAAAAAGAACAGAGAAAAAAAACAGCAGAACACCAAGAAACGACAAAAGGCAAAACAAATTTGTGACTGACACGCCAGTAGTAACCTCTGACAGGGGAAACCCCTCACTTACTAATGCTTCAGCTCTGCTGCTGCCCTCACCGAGCTGCGATGCTCAGCAGAACGCGACCCGCCATACAGTTCACTGAAGTTGGAATCTAGACAAGCTTTCCAACCGCTGTTCAGACACTGATGCCCCACAGGGCATTTTTAAGAAGACCAAACACATTTAGCCTCCTTCAGCTTCCTCCCAAGCCATCCACCGAAAACATTTGCCTCCAGCAACTCCCCCTACACTCCCTTCTTGCAGCAGAAAAACTTCCAAGACCCTGCGTCCGTGTTGGAAGGCCAAAGGAACCACCCGCCACCAGTTATCTCCAAGATACATACCCAGTTGTCAATGTGTCAGACACACAGAGCGCACATCCAGCTTTGCTGGAGAGCTCTAAGGGAAATAAAACCCCAGGCTTTCCCCGACAGCTGCTGCATGCTGCCTCCCAGGGTAACAAATCCCTGAGCAAGTCTGCTGGGGGATTGGAGGCAGGTACAGAAGCACTCCAGAAAGGTAAAGCTGCTCAGCCATTTCCTTTTAGCCCAGAGTACCCAAGCAAGGCAGACAAGTGGTACAGAGCAAAACGCTGTTTATAAATTGTTAAAAACTGTGATTCTTGTACAAAGTCATTCATGGAGTATGTACATACAAAGAGGAAGACTCTGTAAGAAAATACTTTGGGTTTATAAAGAAGAGTCCGGGTACACAGTACTCACCATAATCAGCTGAGAGAGAAAGGTGTTAAATTGTTGTCATTAATATTAATTTTTCAGGGGAAAAAACACAGAGCATACCCTGGCATTCCAGTGACATTTCACAAAACATAACCTCTATCCTGCCTAGGACCGCACATTTGTGATTCGTACGGCTTCCAAGAACCTTGAAATCTCTCGCATCTTTCCACACACCAGACAAAGGAGCCCCAGTTCGAAGGCGGCAGAGCTGTGCTGAGAAGAGTGGTTGGGTTCAGAGGCCTGGGGAGAATTTCTAACCTCTCCGAGGGCAATATTTACTTTGCTGCTGTTTTCCAGCAGGCTGAAGGCTCACAGCTCTGTGACCTGCTGGAAGATCAACCATCCCAGTTGCAGGGGTGACAAAAATCACGGACTAGAGTCAAGTTCAACAGCACCTTCTCAAACACTTCCCCAGCACAACACATTCAAGCTTACCTACCTCAAACAACAAGCCTTGGTAGACACAGGCACCTGCGGGACAAAAAGAAAAATCAAACAGATTAGAAGTGAGTAAGACCAGCACGCTCTCCAGTGAGCTTGCTATATAACAATACGAGCAGCACTGAGCAGCCGCCTCCGGCCACGCGCTTGCCAGCAACAACACAAATGCGGTTTTGGGGCAGCAGGGCAACCTCTGGGTAAGCTGCGGACTGCAGCGTCAGGGACTCTGGCCAAGGTGGACTCAAGAACTTGGAAAGCGGCACAAACAAGGCAGAGAGAAAAGGGAAGACCTATCAACATAATGCAGCTGGTCTTCAAGAACGGGTTAGCACACGCTTTTGCAGCACCTCACCAGGCCACTCATGAAGCATCACAGCATTTTAATTGCAAGAAGTTGCCCAGTCTTTCTCAGACAGAAGTCAAGGACACAGACAACAGTCAAAGAAAGCAGAACGCAAGGCAGTGAAACAGGGGCGGACACTAACCTCACCAGGACCTGACTGCACCATCACCCATGACCACCCACTTTTGAAGAGGGCTAGTATCACATCCCATTCCCACAATCACCTCACACTCTCTCAGACGGGTGACAAATTCAGACACTCGGTGCCACTCGTGCACTGTCACAACGGCTGTCCCCGATAAGACAGGAACTCTCATAATATACACATAAGATGAAGCTCAGAATTGTACCTTTGAATAATTGCCCGAGCTCTCACTGAAATAAAGGGAAGCCACAGCTATTCAAAGGCAAAATACGGCCCTTAAAAACGCAAGGTTACACGGCATTTAAATTGCATGCTAAAGAGCAGTCTCTTCTCCATACTCCTATAAATCCTTTCACCATTTACAGAAGAAACAACTAAAGCACATGAATATACACATAAAAACGCAAACACGGCATGAATTCCCACTCCTAAATCACTCCTCCACGGGCAACGGGTCACATTTCACCTAACGACAGGCTCACGGGACTCCTCCTGCTTCAGTCTTCCTAGTCCTCACCACTGCCGGCTGAGAGAAAGGTTCTCCAAGCAAGTGGTGGAGATATACACCCATTCAAGCATACTTTATATATTCTACGTCAATAAATCAAATAAGAGGTTAGAAAATAAAACGATGAATAAGTTGAATGACAGTTCTGTCATTGATTTCCTGGGAAATAGCCATTCTAGAACAACTACACATATCTGTCTACCGAAAACGTGACGAGAATGCGAAATCAAAAGCAACCCAAGAAACTCAAAGATGAAAAGAAAAGAGAACGCGGGAAAAGCTGCCTCAAGGGACCACCCAGAGAACTAAGAATTTCCTCGTCCAAGAGTGGTGTTTCTCCTAAAATGCAGATTAGACAAATTTGTACAGAAAACCTTGGAGCTACACTGCTTCGAATCAAAAGCTCCTCCTTCGAGCTGGTCTCCAGCTCAGCGACAAGAGGCTGCAGAGGCACCATCAGGAATTCTTTTCCCTTGCCAAGAAAATGAGCCACAAGAGCCCAATCACGTTTCTCTCAAACTCAGCAGATACCTTTCTACTCATACTAACAGTTAACAGCGAACCCTACCCGTCACACGCCCAGACGGAGCACCGAGGAGGACTAACGTGCTGAAACGCTGCGTTTCACTCGCACATCAGCATAGCCCCCCACGAACCGCACGGTTAACCACTCCGCATTTGTCAAGCAAGCTTTGCACGTTCACAGCGGTGCCAAGTTACGTGAATGCAACTAAGACTCAGACTCTCAGCAATTACCAGTTTGTTTATTTACTTGACTTGCATAGCAGTTTGCGTTTACAGTAAAAAAACCCAAACACACACTTGACCATACCTTGATGTCCTGTTACTGCATTGATTTTCAAATACCAATTATTTTCCTGCCCCTCACATCTCCTTCCCCACGCTCTTCTCTTGGCAAGAGAGAGCAATTTCAAGGTTCATCATCCAGCTGCACCTCAAAACTCAGTGCAAAACACAAGGTCACATACTCCAGGCACGTGGAAAAAAAAAATACTTCATAGCAGTTAGTTAAGACCAGCACAACTCAACTGTTTTACTCTTAAAAAAGAGCTAGCTGCCCTTTCTTTTTTGCTCACTAATGTTGTCCCAAACGTAGAGCCAGGCTCACCCCAGCCCACGCGGGACTACAATGCAAGCGCAGAAAGTCTGACTCTTCCTCTCCATTAAAGCAAAGGCATATTTCACTCCCTCACAAGTTACCAAGGGGGATGCTAGGATATAACCCGCCTTTACAGGACTTGGAAAATCCTTAGTTACAAATACCTTCTAGCTATTTTTCACTCCCAAATCTGAGCGAGCCCAAGACATCGCGTGATGCAGTTAAGCAACGTTGCTCTTTGTTACAGTGCCCGGGTTTTGCATGCAACTCAGCAGTGAGATTAACGACTGTTTGCAAAGCTCACCTGAAAGGGTTTCCTCAAACAATCATATTGCCTTTCACATCGAGAAGAAGGTTGGGAAAAAACCCCCAAATTTCTTGCCTTAGTATTTCTGTGCTGGGCATCTTGGATGCAGGAGGTCAGTAGGGTCGTTTTCTGGTTTGGAGGCTTTTTGGGGTTTTTTTTGTTTATTTTGTAGAAGTTAAGTCTCTCAGAGTACTGCCTACCAAGTTAATATCCCGAATTCATATCTAACAATTCCTCAACTCACACAGACATAGCTATTTTTAACTGCTGTCATTCACTAAGGCAACTATATCAAATGGGAATCACAGCCTTAGGCTGGGAGCAGCACCTGGGGACTGCCACTTTGGAAACCAACAACCTACAGTCAGACGGTCAAAGGAAAAGCAGGAAAATAACCTAACAGCCACACCGCACTCCCAAACTTAAAACATCAGTGACTTGACTGTTTGACAGCATCGCAAGATCATAACCTTGCACTTTTTACAAGTCTATGCAGAAGAATTCTTTAACGACAGAAGAAACCAACGCTTGGTGTCTGTTAGGGCACTCCTGGAGCGCTCTTACAGCAACACCCGCACACAGCAAGTTGAACTCGGCCCTCTTCTCCTAACACAGGGGAAGGTGGACGACTGCTACCTGCTCCCCGCAGCTCCTGCCACCGCTGCCCAGGCCGGCTGGCTCCAAGCACACGCCACAGCATTTCCCAGCCCCGTGGGCAAGCGGCTTCGCCCTCAGCCCCGCCACGAACGCCCGTGGAGAGCGGGCCAGGACCGCCCGCGGGCCGGCTCTGCCCCGAGCCCTGCCGCTGGCTGACCCAGCGGCCTCACACGCAGGCACCGGGTGATTTTTGGGGGTTTGGATGATTAAAACCCACCAAAGGCTTTTCGGGCAACCCCAGCCTCAGCTTGGCAGGGGGTTTACTGCTGTCCCGCGTTGCCTCACCCCCCCCTTCCGCCGTGAGGAAAAGGTGCCGAGGGTGAGGGAAAGCCCCGCAGCCCCAGCCCGCCCGGCGGCACCCCCGGGCCCCCCTCCCGCCCCGTACGCTCGCAGCGGGACACGCTGCTCCATCCCCGGCAGCCCTCAGCCGCCTGTGGGCGCCCCACCACCGCCACCACCGGGCGGGAAGAGCCGGGGGACAGAGGCGGGAAGGGCCGGGCACGGCCACGGCTTCGCCCCGGTCCCCCTCGCCCCGCCTGTGGAGAGGCCGCCAAAATGGCGGGGGGCGAGAGGCGGACCCCCGCCCGGACCGGGGAGAAGGAAAACGAAGGGAAAGATGCCCCAAACCCCCCGGGAGAAGGGGACTTCTCCTCAGCGGGGGAAGCTCAGCTTCTCCTCAGGGCACCAACCGCCCGCGGGACGGGGACGGGGCCCGGCGCGACGACTCACCTGAGGCGGCGGCGGCGGCGGCCAGCGCCGCGCTGAGGAGGCACAGCGTTACCCGGGCGGCGGCCGGAGCCCCCATGGCCCCGCCGCGCTGCCCCTCCGCCGGCTGCAGGGGAAGAGAAGTGGAAAGGAAGGGGAAGGGGAGGGTGGCCCCGCCGCCCCCTCGGCAGGTGCCGGGGCAGCGCCTCTGCCCCCCGCCCCGCCGCCAAACTTTCCCCGCAGACAAAGCGGCGGCCGCCCCGCAAGAAATGCGCCGGAGCCCGCCCGCCCTCCGGCCCCGCCCGGCCCCGCCTCGGGCAGCGCCTTCCCCCTCCTCCCCCGGCACCTTGCACTGGGAAGGGGCGCAGCCGAGGGGCCCCGAGCCTCTCTCCTCCTCCTCCTCGGCTGCTACCTGGTGGAGTAGCGACCCGGAGTAAACCTGCAACCCGTCGTGGCTGCAGCAACACGGCGGTCGTTGGTCCTGCCGTGAGGCGAAGCGGAGGTGTCGGTGTGGGAAAATCTTACGGGAACTGACCCCAAGGGGGTTTCACCGCCAAAAGAGCTGGCGGGGGATCGCTCCTGGTCGTAAATCGATGGGCTGGAATGGAGAAGCCATCGTCTCTAAGGGGGGTGGAAGCTTTTCCCGAGTTATGTTTGGATCTCACTTGTGTTTGCAGGCTTAAAACCAAAATAAATCAAAGGGGCAGGGTTTCTTTACTAAAAGGACTGTTTTCTTCTCACAGAGGGCAACATTGAAACTATCTGTTCATTTCTTCCTTCAGTTTCAGTTCCTCTGCTCTCCACCCATTATACAGGTTCCCCCTATAAAGGAAGGCCCCAACGTCAGCAATCGCAAATCGGCACTCAAACTAAGAAAAATTACCAAAGCGTTCCCGAAAGCCCGAGTGCGACTCTTCCCAGTGTGACATTTTCTTCCTTTAGGCACTTCCCAGCTCCTGGCCAGTCCCAAAAACCTTACGATTCCACACCTCCAGCACCGCACGCTCAACAGAAGATACCAGAGCCAGCTTTTCCAAGTGCTTCTGCAATATAAAACTTGGGTTCTTTTAAGTCGCAGGATAAAGAAAACAAGCCTCAAGTGTTGAAGTCTCAGCCATTAAATTGCTACATGCAGAAGCCTAAAACTGAACTAGAAAAACAATCCTAGTTTTACCAGGCTATGAGCAAAATATTTTTTTTTCCCCAGCTAATTTCCATGTACCTGCTTCATAGCAGTATCCCAATTATCATGTAGCAGCCAGTCAGTTGTACAAGGCCGGACTGCTGCGGCCACCTTCTCCTGCTTGTTTTAAAAAAAGCCTGTCTGGTTAAATGCAACTACGCCTGCTAAATTTAGTAGTATTGCCTCACGGTAATTCAATCTGTTCAATTTTGATTCACTTTCTAATGAACACTACCATCTTGAACTCCGAGTTGGAGGTCAGGGTTTTTTTTCCAGGATTGTATGCCATTAATTACTGTACCGGAATTCCAGCAACAAATGGGAGAAGTGAAATGTACAGCGTGGCACCCATCCAAGATTCAAACAGCAATTTGCATGATGAGTTTCTCAGTGCTTCACCAAGTTAATACTCATTAGCTATTAGCAGGAGGTAGTTTTCATAAAAATAGGAGCAGAGAGACATAATAACTACCACTGCAGACACAAACAGTAACCAAACCAATATGTCATGTTAATTCCAAATACAGTAGAAATGATGTACGAAATCAATACCCAGGCCCCAATTCCCTTCTAATTACTCCTGTGAAATTCAGGACAACCTGACCCAACTCAAAGGAGCAGTAGCAAAGCAAACCAGGTGGAAATCGTAAGAAGAGCCAGGCACATACAGGGTTCATTAAGTTAATCGAGGTGTAAAATCCAAGAGATGCCTGCCATGGAGACACACACTTACACCAGGTGCATGTCCAACAAAGCAGTGACTCAGTGCAGCTTTTCTGGTTGCTTGCTGTCCTCTTTCTGTTAACTTTCTGGTAACTATGGGTAAAACCAAGGCAACCGAAGGCAACGCTGTCAATATTTTCTTGCCACGCAACCACCTTGCCAAAATGTGTGCAAATGTCCTTTCAAATCAGCCCTGCAGAGCGGTCTGGCTCTGCGCTTGGGACCATCTGAAGACGTGCAGAAACACAGCCTCTGACACCCGAGTGTTTCAGGCAGTGCAGGAGAAAAGCTCCAAGAGACAGCATAATCTATTAAGATAAGTTATTTTTGATTGAAACCACTCCACATAACAGCTGAAACAAAAAATTATCACCTGCTCATGCATTGCTTTGCTGCTCATCTTTCTGCTACTATTCTCTATGCTTTTAAAATTTATTTCCCTCGTTCAACTGCAGCCTCCCCCTCCCTATTTCTCCTACCTCCCTTTCTGCTGTTCTGAGCTTGTTTCTTCCCCCTTCTTCCTTTCCTCCCCATCTCTGGAGTACCGACCTGCTCACCCTACCCATCTTGCTTCTGTCATTTCTCCAGCTTTCTTCCCACAGGCCCTGCTGCAGAGTTCACCATTGCTGACACCCTATACAGCCGTAAAGCAACCAGGTTTTGCTTTCTGTGAGCAGAGAGCAAACATACCGCCAGCATCCAGCTCCTTCGGTAAGAACGCTGTTTTCCATGCTCAAACTGCCTTAACAAATGAAATCGGGTTTAGGAATGTCAGACCTCCTATGCTTCCTTGCACCCCACGTGGTTTTTACTAGTCACATCTACATTCATACCCATTCAGCAGGGGGTCTGTGCTACCAGTCACCCCCTCAGTAATATTCTGTATTGCAGCTCTCACCTATGCCCACCAGCTCCTGCTGTCATGCATTTCCCTCCGTGCCGTGTCCTGCTACTACATGCTCCTACCCCTGAAACCCTTTACCAAACCAAGGGATTTAAGAAGGAAGTTCAGGAGACCTCAAAGTCAACCAAGGCACCTCCTTTAAGGCATATGTTAATAGCCAGCAGGCAGGAGAAGAAAGATCCCAGCTGAGCAGCAGAAGATAGGTGATCCCTGAGGGAATCCATTCCTACACAGAGCTGTTTCAGACCATAACACAAGTCCTGGTGCAACAGAGAAGAGCAAAGGTTGGAGTCAATTCCTTCCCGCCTCACCAATGCACCCACGCAGAGAAGCAAAACACTTCTTTGTCAGAATTCACACCATTCTGGCCTCACCACACCTGAAAAAGTAGATTTTTCTATCACATGGAGAGAGAGAACAGGTATTTTGCCACTATCTGTCAAGGCAGACCGTGTTACAGGTGTACGGCGTTACAAATCATGCGAGATGACCATAAAAGTAACTTACATCAATACTAACACTCTTCTAAAGAAGCTGTTAAAGTCAGAAGAACTCAAGATCCATAATTTATATAATTGTGGAAGTTTACTCATTCCATGATATGAATGAAGAGCTTTTCCCTCTGGAAAACAAAACATGCATTTAAAAGAAAACATTTCTCAAGTTTTGCACCAAGGCCTCCCACGCTGTTTCAGAAATTCAAAGTTTTGTAACGTCTTGTCTTTTACATCCTTTTTTTTTTAATGTCCTAATTCAATACAAAAGCAGCATTTCTGTTTTGAGTCTATTTACAAGTTAACAGCAAACAAAATTACAGAATAAGCTTCAGACTGTCTAGAGAAATATGAGATGGTTCTAAGACCGAAAGCTTGAAGGGTGCACCTTGAAAAACAGTGACCGAACTGTCAACTGTGGCCACGTATCTTGGACCTAGCGGCACAAAAAAAACTCACTGAGGTTGTAAGAATAAACCGTTTTTAGCCATCCTTTTTTCAAATCCCTAGGCAGAGGTCAATCTTCTGCATGTTGGTGTTAAGGATCTGTTTCTCAGTTTGGCATGGAAATCGCTGGTTTGAGTGATTCGAGCCAGGTATGACGTACGGTCATTGAAAGCGGGGCATGTGCTAGCACAGACTTACACCAAAGAGCTGAAAAAACTTGTTTCTGAAAAGGATCCGTCTGATTCCAGCTCTGCTGGCTGAGGTCTCTTCTCAGGATCTTGTGAATTTTTGGGGATTTAGCCCACACGGTCCATACTCGGAAATCTGTGGGTTAAGCCCTCCAAAGAAGATTGCGACCTTTGTGTAGGAACTTGTCAGATAAAAGTAGGCTCAGATGTAGTCCTATACTTGCATCAAGCCAGCTGCTTTCTGGGACAATTAAAAAAACCTGACAAATAGACAATTATGAAATAGACTTTTCTGTGAATTCCCCACTTGAAGAATCCCTGACATTTCAGTTCTTAGAGTTAACAATTCTTCCAAATTTTACCTGCTATAAATAGGCACTCCTTAAGGCTGCTAAATTAGAGAAATGAATTACGTAAATTATTTTTATATGTATTAATTACATTTAATCACTTTGGACTTCTAACTTCTGGTGAAACTGGTCATTGCTTGTCTGTGGGAAAACGTTACCAGGAGGACAGAATCTACCCTCTGCACAGCTCTTCCTTCTTCTATTTCACCTTTCCAGCCTGTCCGATGAGCAGAATTTTGCCATAGCTAAATTTTTGTTGGCATCTTGGTCTATTTCTGCTCTGTCTTCTTGAAGAATAAGCTGATCTGTTGCAGTCCAGAGAGTGGTATAACAAACTGACCTTACTCAATGAGTAACAGAATCAGTGCTGCGCTTGCACGGACCAGAGCTTTTCGCATCTCGGGGAGGAAACAAATGCGGATGGATTTCTCCGTAGAGAAAACTCGGGGTAAAGGAAGCAACAGCTACAGGCACAACCAATCCACCAACAACAAAATTACACTGTACCTTCTTCCCTTCCCTGGAGTTATGAAGTGCACACCAGGTGCAAGACTCCCAATCAATGTTAAATAGCAAACCCAATTCATCTTTGATAGCAATGCTTTGCTGAATTCCAAGCAGCCAACCCTGTCGAAGCTGAATGAAAATCCCTACCGGTGGATGTTTTGCTTGGCACAGAACGATAACGTGCCAGAGGCTGCAACTGTGCCATAAGTAATTCACAGTTCTCATATGAAAAGTAAACAAACGCCGTATAAAGTGGCACAAGCTTTTTGGGAGAGGACTTAACTCTCATTCCCTAACGCATCAAGACGCTGTCATTGACTAGAAGCTTGGCTTGACTTCAGTGTGTTCATGGTTGTTTACAGATGGTATTAGTATTCCCAGGAAGGATGAAGGATTAATTTCTTCAATTTAAAAAAAAAGAAAGGATTTTTTCTAATCTAAGTGCGAGATCAAGAACTGAATGGGTTTTATCTGGCCAAAGAGAAAACAACTTCCTTCTGTAATATCCTGATGCTGCGATAAGGCTAGGAGATGAAATTCTCTCTCATGCCGTGTGAAGCCTGATACACCCTAGCCGTCTTGGACTGCTAGGTATGGTATTTCAGTCAGTCTTTTGTCACAGGTAAGCAAAACGGCTTTATTTACCAACACGTGTATTGGAAGAGGACAGCTGTGTTTTTAACATGATGCCTTTAAGTTACTTTTCCAAGATGATTCATTTGACCTTCTGCCCACTTGCTCGATCTCCCTCAGAAACCTTAAAACGTACTTTTAAAACACCTCAGTGTCTGTAGCTCAATACACACACACTGGGATGCAATGCCTGTCCTTGATTTTACTTCCAAGTTCTCCAACTTGCTAGGTAGCCTTTACAACACCTTTTATTACAAAGGCTTTGGAAATGAAATGACAATTTGAAGGCCGCTCTGACACGCTTTAAGAAGAGTCTGTATTTCGGAGTCTGGAAGCTCTACATCTAGTAGACATTTCACCCCTTCTCATAACATCTAAGGTGACAAATCACTAGTGAAATAAAGGCAATTCAATTTTTTCCCAATGTCTCTGCACACAGATAAGGAATAAGACACCACTTCTGTACACTGCATATAGTAGTACAGATTTTGTCAACAAGCATTTTTAATAAACAATGAGATTAGGCCATTAATTATCCCTTTCAAGCCACTATCCACTGATCACGGATGCTCGTAAGGATTTTGAAAAAATATATTAAAACTAGTTTTCTTGAAATATGAACAACTCGAGCTTTCACTGCCATCGCATCTACTCACAATCCTCTTGGAAAGCCCTTGGGAAGCAGAAAAATGACCCTTCCCCAAACTGAGGGTCCAGCACAAAATTGCTTCGCTTCTCTTTACGCAGGGGTGCCTGCCTTGCAGCTCGGTATAGCCAACGCAGACGTGCACTTACACGTCCTCCGCAGCACACACAGACCTGCTCTTCAGTTTTGGGGAAGCGTATGATGGACCGCGCTCACGCGGCGCAGCTTTGCGGCAGAACTGCAGTCCAGGTCAAGGTCAGCAGGCAGCACACTGGTAGGAAATCCAGCAGGCACTTTCCAGAAACCTCAGAAATCGTAAATGTCTTTCTACTACATGGCATATGTGTAAACTTCGCTTTAACTAGGATGATGTTGTTCTCTCTCCCTGTCCCAGTCCCCAAAACCCACACCCCATCCCCAACAAGCCTTGGGAGCTGAAAGCCGGTATGCTTGGGAAAGCCCCGTTACAGGAACCGTGCTTAAAATGGTTCAAAGTCCCTGAAATAAAGCTTTATTTTTCAGAGGGCACCTCTAGCATAAGGTCACCGTTTTTTCCCAAAAGCTTTGAATAGTAACTAGCCTGGGTACAGGTCACTTCCAAATTAGTCTTCTCATAATCAATTTTACTGATGCTGGGATATGAAATTTACCTGACTTTGTGCAAGGGGCATCTTAAAGAATCAAATTTTGCCTTACTTCTCTTTTCTTTCTGCCCCAGTCACTTTTCCTGTAGTGACTCAGTCCGTGCTGCTGGCAATGTAATCGCAGGACTCCTCCTGCTGGCGAGATGAAGCTCTCAGGAAAAAAACAAAATATTTTTAACATCTATCCTTTTTACTGAAAACATTTACACTTACATTTTGTTTTTCGGCTTGGGTTGTTGGTTTTTTTTTTTTTTTTAAGCCTTCTTTCGGCTGAGAGCGCAGTCCCCCAAGTGTTTCTCCACTTGAACAGTACAAAGACCTTTACAACTCCAGTTGCAAATAAATACCATCAGCACAGGTTTCTCATACAAAGATGCCCACTAGAACACCACAGAGGTTCACGAAAAGACCTGCTACCCCACTGAAGATCGCACCAAGGCTTCCAAGTGCCACAGCCCCGGCCCACACCTGCCTAGCTCTGCCAGGGACCAAAGCAATCTGGCACTGCATAGTCACCGTGTGCAGTAATAGTTTATCTTAACCCAGCATTTCCCAGTACCTGGCAATTTGGGTAAACTGGGGTTTTCCCCTTGTTTTCCAAGTACTCTTGGAGCTAAAGAACTTAATGTTTAACTTGACAGGATTTGACCCTAAGGAATTCAATACTCTTCGATGACTTCCACATTTTTCACAGGCAGTTTTAGCAGAAAGCCTGATCTTTCTTCCCAAAACCTTCACAAATCAGCACTTGCCTTTGCTAAATAGTAGAATACTACCCACTGGGAGCAAAGGTAACCCTAAAACCAAGTAGCTTATATTGAAGGCCACTGATTAAAGACAGTACTAAACCTTAAAAGTCAATGAGCGTACCCAAATCAAGTCTCCCATGAAGTCCCATCCTTTCAGTAGGATGCCAATACAAATCCCTGATGGACCGATTCCCATGCTGCTTGTCCTCACGGCATAAAAAACTTATTTCCTTAAAACAGTGATAGGAATAAGGACACTGTTCTCCTCCCAAACCAGCTTTCCACCTAACTGCATAGCACTCCCCCCAGAATAAAACCTACTTGCACATGCACTGAACTCTAGCCCTGCAAGGTACAACCATCAAGAATTCACTCTTCATGTAGTTGGGGGATGAAGCCTCTAGCCACCTGCAAGCTGAGGTACTGACAGAAATGACTACTTGTAAAATAACCATCTTTATCCCTATTTTTAGTCAGTCTTAACAGCTTTTTTTTTTTTTTTTCTCCATCCTATTTAAGTCAATGCAAGTTCTACCATATAGACAGAATTTAGGCTACGGTATTAGCTTCACCCAAAGTTTGGAGGCTGACCATACCAACCGTACTGCAGAACATCAATGTAATAATTGATAACGCCTGTCTCAGCATTTAGAAACTTCTTACCCCTTGCAGGCACAATTAGCTTTTTAAACAGACCTCATCAGTGACATCGTCTGGATGGGCTTTGTGCTTAGCCCAGATCTTTCCAAGCCGTTTTGTACGCTTCAAAGGAAGTGCTCAACCCAACATCTTAGACGAGCCTAACTTTCAGAGCAGTGGCAGACACCCAGCAGAACTTGGCAGCTCTGGGAAAATTAAAATCGGTCTCTGTACCTGGCAAGGTAAATTCAGGAGGCCTACAAGGCTGATTTTACTCGACATATCCAAAACTATGCTCAGCTACAGCACAGCAGAAGAGCATCTATAGGACTAGTGCTAATTCTAACTGCCAGCACCCTGCCATACCCCCAGTGGGCAGAGAGAGGCCAGCCTTTCTTCCATCAGTTTTGAACGTGGCATTTGTAACATCCCTGTCCTGCTCTTCCAACTTCACCTCCCTGCCATAATTTACAGCAAAAGCCCCGTGAACTCCGTTTGACCCATACAGATTCCAAGTTTTTTGGAGTGCAACTAATTCCCGTACAAGTCTAGGTTTAGGCTGAGTGTCAGCCTAAACCCTTCGTTCCCCGCAACTGCATGCATGCCTCTACGGCAATTTCCTCCTTGTTTGGGCAAACGTTTCTGTACGCACTAACTGTGAATCCCATTTCATTGCCTGCTTCTCCTTAGTTAAACTAACAGCAGTTTCAGACAGGATGATTTTAAATGCAATCGTACATCATCTGCATTACTGAATGTATTGCAGCACTCCCTTTTTTCCACAAGGAACATCAGTGAACTTGTTCGATACTCATAAATAGTGGGGATTCCAAGCCCCGTACATCAACTCCTGCTTTCTCACCATCAGTAAGAGCACGCTTTTAGAGGCAAAGAGGCTGCGACCTCAAATGCCGTAACCTGATACATCCGAGAAGTATTTTTGGTTGAAATGAAGCTGCTAACCAAGTTCAGCATAGCTTAGATCGTGCTGCTAAAAATGAGATGGGAGAGAAGGGAGGGTAAATGCACTGAAAAACACGAAGCCCTTGGGGAGAGAACTAGGGCACACCCATCTTCCCGTGACCATGGCCTTGTCCTTCCAGCCACCCGCCCAGGCATCTCCCCCTTCCTGCCGACTGCCAAGCGTGCACAGCAAGGTACGGTTTGGTAACGGGAGACAACATTTAGTAACTTGTCAGGAACCAAGAGTACGTGCTCTCATACCCAACTACGTGCAAAGAGTCTGCCTAGAGTACCTTTCACTCTGGAGTAACTTACGTGAGATAAGTTTCCGCTTACGGCAGGTAACATCAGCCCGAAGCAGCTAGCACGGACTGGGTGATGCTTGGTAACAGCTCCTTTCGGACTTCACCACGTATTTGGGTAACCAGGTCCTGAGTCGCTGCCTTTTTGCTTTTGACAGAAGATCTGTGCTCTGTTTACCTACCAAAGGAGTATAAAGCACTCATTAACAGAAACTGGTAAAAATGGTACCTCTTATTTTACAGGACGTACAAGAACTTAACATTCAGGACCAATAACCTATTTATATACTGCTCTAACTAATGAAAACCCACTAAAGCATTACAACCCCACGCTTTGCAATGAGTACACTAGTATTAATTTCTAGAGGCCAGCAATGCCATTTTATTTATGCTTAGTGTAACCATTAAACTGGTTTCTAAGCCACAACAACTCCCATTCTGCATTTTTTTGGGACTAAGCTTATTAAAGGGGAATAATCTCATGTTGTCTTCCTCCCTTTCATCTCTCCTCCATGCCAATCAAGCATTTCAGGATAAAAATCACAATATATTCAACAGCCTGTATAACACTATTGCAGTATTACACAGACCAGGGGCATTATTACTTCATCCATTAGTAGCACAGTAACATGAACTCAGCACTACAGGATTACACCTGAACAAATGCAGCTGAAATTTTAAGTTCATAAGCTTTTTTTTTTTCCTCCCCTGACTTCTAGAGGCTCAGATTTACAGTATTCCCATAGCGTTCAAATTTTCCAAGTATAGATTTCTGCAGGAATGTTTATTATTCCACACTTCTATTCTTTGAAAGTACACTCAGCAGTCGGAGAGCTTATGATTTAAGTTCACCTATATATTTATGCTTAAGCATCATTTTTTTTTTTTTAAAAGCCACCCATCTTCAAAAGGGCAGGTCTACCTTTTTCCATAATGGAGAGTAAAGTCTTTGAAATAAGCCAAGAAAAAAAAAAAAATAGAGAAGAGACCAAAAAAGCCTCGCTTTTCTACACCAACAGGTAACTTAGCTTCACATTGTTCCTTGTGGGTTGCAGACAGCACGTAACTATTACGATATCTCATAATATTCCTTAATATGTAATTCCTTAGTAATAAAGACACTCTCTGGTTACACACAGGCACCAAATGTTGTTTGCGGGGTGAAACAGTGTTCCTGTAAAACTAGTGTTCTTGCTAAAATTCCGAGTGTTAAATCAACCGCTCGTGATCCATTTGAGACGCACTTAAGTTAAGAGCCAGGTCCTCAAAACGAAGCACACCCCCATGGCTTGATCTTTTCCCTTCATGCAAGCCTGCACCCTCAGCACAAACTCCAAGCAGAAAAAGGTCACAGCCTAAGTGAGGTACTTACAGAGGATGCTGTACTTGAGCTAATGAAGCCAGACATATTGCAGATAAGGAGCTTGTGCAACATGATTAATGTTTTTGCATTCAAAAAAACATCTAGGTAAAACTTGTGGTAAGTAATCAAGCCTTTTGCTGCGGACTGATTAAGCTGCTATCCCATCTACGTTGCATAGACTAGACTTGCCAGTACACAACCATCAGTAACCAGTATAATCCGTTACTTAAGGCACAGGGTGGAGGGGAAAAACACCCTACAAACTTGTAACATTGAAGAAAACTGTTTCCTCTTGATGACCTACCCTCACCTATCTTCTGAAACCTGCCTGGTCCTCCAGAACAGAAATTAATAGACATCAGTACTCGGGAGCTAAGAAAGCTTTACTCTACAGCTTTACCTTCTGCAGAACAGAGAAAGGAGGAGGGAAAAAAGAAAGAAAAAAAGACATGACTCATTCTGTAGCTACTTACAAATGCCTACCACTACCAGCCTCCTCATCACCAGTTCCTGGTGTAGGAGGATTTGGACAAATGGGTTGTCTAGGGGCAGTTAACATCACTGAACACATCTGACAGTATTTTTGCCAGTCACATCAACTCTTCACTTGGAAAAGCAAAAGATTTGATTTTCTTCTTTCTACTAGGCATATGAGCACAGCCCATAGCAAAAAATGTGTTTAGATGGCTATTCAAGCGCAGTGGCATTGCTTTTTTCCACGTACTACCTAGGAAGTCTCCTGAAGTCAGCGCGAAGCCTTCCTTAACCCCCAAGAGGATTTTCTGATCCAACTCGGAGCAAAGCACCCCACGTAATCTAAGATACAGCAGCGTGGCCTAACAGTAACCTGTCGGGCACCCTGACTGACAGCAGCCAAACGCTTCGGATGGGAGGAATGAGAATTTCTGTGCAGATATGGGTAACCTCTTTGAAAAATGAGCCCTGCCTCTGATAATGGGAACGATTTCAAGCCGTAACTACAAACAACCCTACCAGATTTGGATAAGCTCATCCCTTTTGTAAATAGCCAGTCCTTTTGGGAACCATCTTACATTTTAGGGTGCAGTTTTACTAACATATCTTTAGCAACAAAGTCCAAAAAAAAAAAAAAAAACCAACCCCACTGAGAAACTCTTTTCCTAACACCTCTACAGAAGGGAACAAGAATGCCGCCTGCTGGAAACAACGGGGAAAAACATGGGAAAAAAAATTGCAGCAAAGCCAAAACCACCGATTTTTAAACAGCCAGTTAAAAGATGCATGGATATTTATGCTGGTCTCCAGTTTATATTTAAGAACGATGCTGGAGGAAAACAAGGCAAGCAAAATAAGAAGTCACGGCAATTGCCACAGAGTGAATTAAATCAGGCAGAACGGCAGGGGTACATCGCAAGCACGTTCAAGGCTGGTTGTTGCGAAAAAGGGTTGGTGTTTCGGTTTTCATCTGTTAGAGCCGCACCAACCAGCCCCAAAGAACAAAAAGCTAATTGTGCCAAAAACAGAACCATCGCCAAGTTGAGCCTTATGATGTGTTTAAGAGCTCAAACCCTGGCAAGAAGTTTGACTTATACACTGGGAATCTAGCACTTAGGTCAAACTGTGCTATTGCTGAGAGAGACCTCCACTGCAATTAGAGAGGCTTCATTTTCAAGATTTTCCACCAAATCTAAGTGGTATGCATAGCTAGTAAGAGTCAGAGGAGCAAAGTTAAGCAAGTAGATAACCACAAGTGACCCCCGCAGCCTTTTTTCCCCCCCCATACGCTGGCAGAGGGGATGGGGAGCCTCCATCCATCCACTAGAAAACCAGTGTCTTCCAGCTAGGTCTACAGAGCCTAGTGCAGCTCTAAGATCACTAACCTAGCACGGGACCACAGCCCTACGGCTCCTAGCTACTCACTGCTCCCCTTATGTACCTGCTCTTCATCTCCAGACAATAACACATGAAACCCACATAAAGGCATCAGTCAGCATTTTTAGGCAAAAAATCAAAAATCTCATCGGGAAGCATAGCACAGTCGTCTTCCTCTGCGAGTCACCTGTATCGAAAAAGCGATCATCTGCTTATCGTGAAGCCGCCCTCGCTCCCCCAAACCCATCCACTTATCCCAAGCCCATCAAGAACAACCTCCATGATAGAAAACAGACAAAAAAGCAACACTTCAACTTTGTAGCTTCACTCAGGTTTCATCCCAAAACATTTTAAGCATAATTCTTCCCAGGACACTGCAAACAAACCACCAACTGACTGGATCCTAAGGGGCATCGTCTCAGTTATGCACGGATGAAATACCATTATTTGAAAGACGAGGTGTATGATCACTCCTCCCACAGAATACATCCCATTTTTCCTTAAAAAAACTCACCTATTACAATTTGTCACGAAGACTAACCTGCATTCAGAGGCTCCAAGTAGCAGAGCAGTAATCCTCTGTATGCCCCTGCAGTATCTACGTACGCAGATTAAATGAAAACAAAGCGAGCTATCGCAAGCATCATGCAGACGTTTCTCCCACCAACTCAAAAGGAACACCATGTCCGACTCTGCAGGGAAATGGAATGGTAAATAAAAAGTCTTTTCCTTCATTGGCGAGACACACAGCAGCTTTCCGCAAGTGACTGCGTTCGCTGCTCTGTGGGGGACTGAGTCAAGACAGCAAAAGCAATGAACATTCTGCAATTTCACAGTAAAACGCCCAGCGTTATGGATGTAAGATGTGCCGGCCTTTCGGCTGCAATTGTGGAAATCAGATGGCAATACTCCAGAAGTTACAGAAATACTTTTATTAAAATAAGAACTATTACGTGCAAAGCAAGACACCACACAAACTAGGGAGCTTCCAGCGAGCAACAGAAGGAATTTAAAAGGTCTTCGGTTCGACCACAGACTCCTGTTTGTGACAATGTTTCTTGTTCCACAGAATTTACAAGTGAGATTCACAAGTGAGATTTACGTTTTCTTTTCATAAAGTATGATTTGAATTACACCATTTGCTTTCCAAGCTTGATCATCAGATTTATAAGCAAAGACATCAGGTAGTAACAGATTCTTGGACGTGTTTTTCTTCATTATCTTCTGCATTTTTTGCTTCATTATCTTCTGCATTTTTTTCTTCTTCTACTGCCTCCACCTGAGGTAGAAGTCCATCAAGGTTCAAGAGCAAACCTTCACTGGTTGAAGATCTAATAACCAACTTCTGCACAAAAGGACCTAGAAGACAAAGAACACCACCAATTCGGTCACTCTACCACTTCTCGTGTCTCGGGGCTGATGTATCTTAGTACTAATCCCCACTGCGTCAAGCTCAGGACCAGAATCAGAACTATTCTTGTAGGCACATCCCTTCAGTACAGAGAGTTTAACATCCGCCCTGGTAGATCAGGTTCACAACGCAATTCACGCTCCGGTGCCATGAAAGGTACTGAGGTGATGGCTACCTTATTCCTTCAATACCTCACCAGCAGTTGACAGCACTGGTGCCCCTGGGCCTTCAAACATACAAGCCAAGCTTCACACACACACACACACACACGCTCTCTTCCAAAAAAATGAAATACAGGTGAACTCACTTGGGGACGTAGTCCTGAACAGCAGGATATGGGTGAGAAGTTCGCTGATCACCCAAATATTCATACGTGACTAAGAGCACAAAAGAAACCATTCCTCATTCAGGATCCTACCGTGAAATGCTGAGGGAACCTCTTGACAAGCACTACTAAAAAACCAGCCAGATTTCCTTACCAAAAATTAAATTGATCTACATTATACTCTGAGAACATTTGCCTGGTGGTGTTTTTAGCCTTGCATTAGATCAAGTCACTTGCAGAGGAATGCCGTTTCAGCGATAACTACATAGCGGCACGAAGACATGCTATTACACATGGAAAGTCTGAAAGGAACTCAAGAACAGGTATCTGTAACTAGTTTGTCTAAGTGATTGATAGTTAGCAAGCATATCTAGACTCCATTGTTGGAAAGAGATGTTCATCATCAAGTCGGCTTCTTATAAACGGCAAATATTTTTCATCAAGCCAGAAAGAGACCCACCACAAAAAAATCAAGCTTGATACCGCAAAAATCAGTAGAAATGCTGCCAAGACGAGTAGAGCTTACCCTTACTTAACTAGCTTGGTGTAGTTCACATATAAACTCTTTAAGGACAAAAATACCACCACTTTCTGCTTCTATTTACTTTTATTTCAAGTCAACCAACCCCTTAAACTTTTTATTTGGGCTGAAATGCTTTTAAAGGCATGTGTACTTGGCTGTTCGTGGTCTCCTCTCTGTATAGGAGTTACTATTAACAGCATCACTGGAAGAAACGCAAGATGGTTCTTTTTGTAGACATTAAGCCAATATTAATACAAAAAGTTGTTTTCTTAGCTTAAACAACGCTGTTTTTACATAAAATTATGTTCATAAATCACCATTTCCACTGCAGCTAGGCAGATGACATTTGTTTAAAGTTTACTTCATTATAACAATAACTCAGAATTCACACCTTTACTCCTTTGTAACCAAATCCTTTTGCTAAGGTATTAAAAAAAAAAAAAAGAAGATTAACAGCTCTTCCCATGGAGCAGCAGAAGTTTTAAAAATATCTTGGTAACAGAAACAAACAAAAAAAATGGTGGTATACCTTCAAACAGGGTAGCTAACCAGACTAGATGTTAACCGAAGCATAGGTTTTAACTAAGGCAATTGCAGGGGGAATCCGGGTTCAGATTCTTCGCGTTGAGCCCCAACAGGGTCACGTCAGTGGGGTGAAACCAAGGCACGCAGACGGCGAAGACCTCCACGTCTCACAAGGATTTCCTTGTATGGCTTTAATCTCTAAGCATCAAGCCTGCAAACTTAGCTTTGTCACTCCTTTCCTCACACAGACGCTTACGTAGTGCTGCGGTGCCATTAGAGTTCACGTTGATAAGAGCAGATGCTATTCAAGCCCTTACAGGCTGTCAAGTTCTTAGGTCTTGGTTTACCGAGCTGCCTAAGAGCTCCCTCCTCCTGTCCCAAGGCAGCAAGGTCATTTAATGACAACCCGGTGAAGAGCACTCATATCTTAATTTGCTTTGCTGTCACTTTAACTACCACATTAGAAGAACGGCTACTTACCGTAAGTTGCTGGCTTGAATGTGCAGATATCATGGATAACTGTTTTGAGATTGGCAACTATCTGCTCAGTAGGCATATCCAGCTGAAAAAGGACAATGCAAAATTAGCCACGCTGATACTTAAACCCTGGATTGATAAACCTGACAGCACTGCGTACGTATTTATTCTACATTTGGATAGATTTCTATTTCTCTGTGTTCCCTGTTAAGGAGTTACAAACCCCATTAACAGCCTTATGCAAATGGCTCAGAGAAAAAACTATTTTACACACGGTTATCTGCTCATCATTGTTCTCCATATTTCTACTCACGACATTAAATTCCCACAGCTCTGTAACAACATGTACCCTTAAAGAGGTAAAAAGTCTTGAAAAAACAATATACATCCACAAGTGCTTCCACAAAAAAGATATTAAAGTATTTGAGGAAAGAAGCTTCAAGAAGTAGCTGTCAGAGACCACAAAACAGATCAACTCAAAAAACACAAGCATCTAAAATTGAAAGCATTAAGAACTTCAACAGAACCAAATGAATCATTGAAAAATTAAAGTTTCTTCCCCTTTTCTTTCCTATTTTAACATATTACATGGAATCCCTACTTTTTACATAAACTACACGGAAGCATCGAGCTCTACATATACACCAGTTCTCCATCTACCCCTTTTACACACTCTGGTTCCCATCCACATAGCAATATTTGCACAAGTTCCACCAGAACAGATCACATTTAAAACCTGATTCATGAAGTCTCAATGCTTTTAATCTTCTAGGGGATCTTTAGAAGACTGCAACTGCACACACAGAGGAGCCACTCAGCTATTTGCTGGCTAAATATGCAAATTCAGAACAAAAAGATGCCCTGCTATTAAAGCACTAGCTTTCACCACAGAACTGCCTTTCTAAACCGTATTTAGAGAATCTGGTCTGAGAACCAGCAAATAAAAGACGACTTAAATAAAATGAAGTAAAATCCAGTACTATCATTTATACATCAAACAAGAAAGGTTGAGCAACAGGAAATTAATGGAATCGAAATAAAGCCAAGAGGGAAAGGTTTCTTGATGGGAATTTCTATCTATTTCTTCAGTTTATAGCTGACAACTCTTAAGTTCAAGTCATGCATTGACTAACGTATACACACATGTACACGTCAACTGCAATCTGCAACTGACTTATCTATCATAGAAATCCAAAAAGTGGCTTCTGCTACGTACTACGCAAAAATCAAAAGCCACGCTAACGCAAACTAACCAGGAATGGCACTTCCATTGCTTATTACCTTCTGTAAGCACACCTATCATTCGCCAGGACTGGTCCTCCAAAAACAACAACAAAAAAAAACCAACCCAGAAAAGCAAACCACTGACTTGATTGCAGTCTGGACATATTACTGTTGCATCTAATGAAATCAACATAGCATCTTACCCAAAATTAGACAGGGCTATTCATCTATTAAAAAATACAACGAAAAGCTTCACGCAGCTTCAAATTAAGTGAAAGAGGAGAAGGGAAATAACCCCTCCTTTTATTTGTGAGGGGCAGTCATCCTCTATTTTTGCTATTCCAAGGAACTTTACCATCTCAGCTACTAACGTTTTAGTCTCTGTAATATTTTAAAATATATTTGATTAAATACCCTAAAAGTAGTATGAAATAATATTTAAAGGTTAAGTGAAACTATTTTTAACAGGTATGGTATCCCCTAAGTCAACAGGAAAACTCCACAGCAGACAAAAGTGCATGACTTCAACTGCATTACTCATAAACATGGTTTCCATAGAAGAAATACGAAATACCAATTAAATTCCAAGTCAGTCAACCCAGCTTCCCTCATTCCTGTGTCCGGTAAGTATCCAGAATAACCAGATTTTCTGTTAATTTCAACACAAAACACTTGAATCCACCGAACTCCAAGAACTTGTCTTCAAATGCCTCTACGCAAAATGTGACCTACACCTATTTTAAAAATCAGGTTTAGAGCTACTCCTAACAAGTTTTATTTTCCTTTGCTGCAGCATAACACAACGACTCCGCTTGGCTGTTATTCTGGACATGAAGCATCTTCCGTTACGCAGCCAGGGCCGAAACTCGCATCTCCGCTTTCAGAACAAAAAACGATCCTCCGAACCAACAGCTAAGCGTCGACAAACATGGCAGAACAACATTTCTGCACCATTTGCAAAGATATCGGGAGGAGTGACAGTATCAATAAGAGAAGAGCACTCATGTATTTTGTGTTGCCTTGCTTTCATAGGTTTCTGCTCAGTTATGCATCTTCCTGAGAAGGTCAGAATAAGGGAAAACGCAAGAGTTGTGTGTAAAAGCCTATAATAACATGGACCGTGCAGACAGCATTTTCTCATCCTGGCCCTTAAGGTAGATGCATTTCTGAGCCCCACACAGTCTGCAGGAAAGAAAAAAAAAAGAATGGAGGCATAGAAATACCCTCATTGAGGCTGTTGTAAAGCGTTATTTCCTATTCCTAGTTTAACTTGCTACAACTTTTTCCATATCCTTGGTGCCGTTTTGTTCCAAGCTCGAGCCTTTTGCCAGTACGAGACTATTACGAAGACATTTTTCAGGTACAGTGCAGCACGCACCCTCAGGACCTACGCAACCCCTTCAGCTCCGAGGTGCTTAACTTCAGGCTGAATCTCTCTCTCTCTCATTCTAGGCTTGTCCGTAGCTGGAATCATTCAGAAATAGCATTGCAGACAGGCCAGCCTTTCCAGGTGATATCTCAAATAGAGAGCAGCTCAAACAGGTAACAACTGTTACAACCTATGCTTTTCGCATTATTCCTTTTATCCCCCAACAAACATATTTCAACTCTCAAGCATTCGAAACGGCAGGACTTAACAGCTCTTTCTCAACTGTGGGATTTCCCCCTCCTCTTTAGGGAGTTCAAAGCTTAGGATCCATCAGTCGTCTTTTTCTTTCTTTCTTTTTCAAGGGACACTGACACTTCAGGCCTTCAATCCCATTAACAGCCAAGGGAGGGAGATGCTACTTCCAGTGCAAACTGGCATTTCTGTTTCCTGCCTTCACTCTCAGTTCCATGCACCCGTACGTTCTGTGTACACAGTCGGAGAGATCTCTGGTTCAGTAGACATCTCTCCACGCTTCTAACCCTGTGAATAAAACAGCGCTCCTGTAAAGGTGTCCCCTCCCAGAGAATACATCCTTCCGAACAAACCTTGAAGTCCCACCTCCTGAAACCAGTTTACTCTTTTCCAGAGAAGAACCACTTCGCAGGCAGCTCTCTGCACAGACAGGAAGATACACTAGAAATTCCTTCCTGGTGTCACATTTGGACTATGATTTTTGTAAAGACAACTCCAACTTGGGAGAAAGAAAGTTTTGTAACAATCAACAGCACCCTGTCTGGACTCAAGACTTCTGTCAAAACCCTCAAAAACACGACTTGAAGCTGCCCTCTGCAGACAGCTTGATTTTGAAGGAGATATCCCGAGTGTCCTCATTGGTCTCACTTCTGCTTTATGCTCCGTGTCTTCAAATAATATTTTACATTCTCAGTTACACAACTTCAGACCTACTAATTAAACTTAACTGCTGCCAAATTCTGGGCTTTCCCAAGACATCTCAATTACGACTACGAAAACACCACTGAGGCTGCCGACTGACGTGGGAGCGCAGCATTACATCAGGCCGCTGGCCGTAACTGAACTAGCAGGCAACAGGAGACAGCAGCACTACAGGGAAAACATCTCTGCGAAACGCCAGCTTGGCAGACTCCCAGAAACATCTACGCTACTGTTTGGAACACAGCAACAGACCTTCATGCTTCTGTGGAATTCATAAATTATTATTTTCTGATGGATGAGATTTAAATGTAAAAAGCTCTTGATTTAGTGGTGAGCAGCTATGCATAACCACTCAAGGCTCTCACAGCCTCCCAGAGCCTGGCCTGCACTCGCTTTCCTTCCAGCGCTGCTGGGCAAACAGTAGGAAAACGAGGTCAGGTAAAGAAGAGTAGCTAGAGAGGGTGGAGACATTTCACACAAGCCTTAACCACCGAGTCATCCCTCCGCACACAACTCGACACACAACAGTGCGACAGAGCGCGTCACGCCGAGTACGCAGTGTTGGAGTCACCTCTGCCACGGAGCTGACATCAACCCAGCACAGCCGAACTCTAAATAAACCCTCATCATGCTGTTTCTGACCCACGATTAAGAGTCCTTTCACAAGAAAGTGCTGTTTACTCGTACAGGGTGGCACCTCCGGCTGCGCCAAATCTTATCAAGTGCCAGGAAACTGCAGGGCTGAGCTGCCTGGGCACAGAACCTAAGGTCACCTGTGACACCGACATCTTACATCAATAACAGGACGTGGTTTTAACTTCAGAGAACACCAGCCACAGCTGCAGGACGCTACGCTAAGCAGAACCAACCGCGGTTGCACTGAATACTGTCAAGACATTAGAGTTCTTCATTCACTTTTATCAAAAAACTGATTTTTCTTCTTTACTACACAAGAAGAAACTTGACAATAAGTTCAATTTGCAGGTATTTTTTAGACTGATCTACAGTGTAAAATGATTAAAGTTTAAGCAGTCCAAAGCAAAAATTAAAGACGACAGTCACAATACTTGAAACCAAGAGTTAGCTATGGATTCGAGGCATTTCACGCAGTCCATTTCACTTACAAACAGCTCAAGACAATTCTTGCCTGTATCAAAGTGCCATATATAACACACTTGAGCAGAAGAGTCCCAAGAACCTCAGTTTTGAGTATCGTATAGATGAGCAAGCCCTTGAAATTCACACGCACAACTCGGAGCAGCTAGCCAGAATTCATAAACCTGCCGATCTCTAACACCACCAGGCAAAGCTTCAGGGGTTGGGGATCTGGTACGCTTCCTTTCTGTGCCAGTATCAGTTAAAGGGAAATTAAAAAATCCGGCAGGATAACAAACAGAAAAAACAGAATGAAAACAAAAAACACAATTTGGAGCCAGGAAAATAAACTAAAGAAAAACATTAAGGAAAACACATAAAGGGCCTAAAAAGAAAAAAAAGAGAGAGAAAAGATACTCTTATATAATCCAATTTCTTATATGACAGCAAAGCAAAAATTAATTTTTTATTTCAGGTGTAATGCAAACAGTTTTTGCTTTTTGCTTCAGTCCAGGACTAAAGTTATCAAAACCAAATGAGCCTTTAGTTATTAGATTAAAGCAAACACTTTTTGATCCATCTGTGCTCACCAGCCATGGGCTTACAACCCATAGTTTATTCACTTAAAAAAAAAAACACCCCATAAGCTTGATTTCACTCACAGAAGAGTTCTGGGGAAGGCAGGAGGAAAGGGAAGCCTATGTTAAGATGTCAACTCAGGAGGAGATTCCTAGGAATAGTACCTTTTTCATCCCATTTAGTTTATTATTACTATTCCTTGCCAATGTAGTGGCAAATACCAATCCCATTCCCGGCATCCATAACTTCGTAGCACCAGGTATGCCTTGCTCTCAGTTTTAGCAGAGCCATCTTCTATGACCACACATTAACAACATACGGGGCTCACATCAGCCAAAGATGTCACACAATGAAGAGTACGAGTTCCATTTACTTCACACATCAATTAAACAACATGGTTAAAAATCTTGGGAACACACAGATTCAAGCCATGTTTTTCCCCCCTCTAATATTAACTTCAGTTCTGGTCAGTAGAGAAAACTTAGGAACTCTAGATACAACTTACCCTTGCTATTCTCGTCTTGATTACACGCTCGTCTTCTACCACGTACTCAAGACCTTCTCGGAAGAGTTGCAGCATTTTGGGAATATCATGGCCCAGGGAATCTAATTAAAAAAAAACAAGAAGGCAAAAAAGTTGAGTAACACTTAGTAGTGTGGCTAAGTGCAATATTAGTGAAGAGAGAATTCAATCTTTCAATTAAGGCGGTTAAACTCCAATCAAAAAAGCAGTTTCACAGACAAGACAGTGGTGTCCTCACACATACTATACAAATCATTTCGATCTTCCCTTCTTTCTCACGAATCAGCAGACGTGAATAGCTAATACAGTAGGAAATGTAACAAAGGCTTCACTTCAAATACAGAACCTGTTTATGTATATGTAAAACAAAGCTTTATTACCTAATGCAACTAAAGCAGCTTGAAAGATCACAACCTCCTGAGTTCGGTTCAGAACAAGCCCCAAGTCCTCCTTGAAAAGGAAGTTTACAACTAGGTAATAGCACAGTCACACACACTGGCCCAATCCAGCCATTCCCACAACTCCAGACAGCTGTTTCTTATCTCGGCTGCAAGGGCTCATTTGACAGATTGACACCATCACTCAATTGTTTAAAATACAAACTTTACTTCTCCCACACATCTTTTGATGGCTCCAAGAGAAATCGGCCCCGGATAAGCTACAAGCCAAGAACATTCATAATGGCATAATATATCTTTCACTTGTTCCAAAAATTATGTGGAGTATTTGCTGTTGCCATGTTTTAGCCAGGTTAACAGGTTTGTCTCAAATGTTTAGGAGCCTAAAAACACTGCCTGCAGCTTGTAAAACCTGAAGACAACTGGGGCAGGGAATGAAATGATACAAGTCAAGACTCAGTGCTTCACACAGCTGCACAGGCTCTATGTTTGAAAACCAGCCCCCTTTCTTTCCCTATTTGAAACAGACCCCTGACACAGCTAAAATAAAGTCAGTCAGGAAGGGAGGACAAAAGTATTGAGAGCCTGATGTTTATTGCTGTGAAAACCTGACCTGCAGAGGAGATCTTGAGCATTATGAAAAAGCAGAGACCACACCAGCAAGGGAGCAGGCGGTACTAAGGAAAAGCATAACTAACTCCGTCGTTGAGTAGTAACTAACAGTCAGAAGGAGCAGTAGCAGTCGCTAGGCTGGGATCCAAAGAGCTGCACAACAGTTAGACAACGCAACTATCTCACCTATTATGTTTTTTTCAACTTGCTTCCATTTTCCTGGGTAACTTCACAATGCTCTTATGGTTCAAGAGGGCTAACCAGCGCAGGGGCAACTAGTAGGCAGACTTATCTTAATTCTAACCCCACATTTGCCTGTTGTAGGAGAAAATCGGAGTTCTAGCTTCCTAAAACTACTCTCATCTAAGACAAAACAAGTGGTTCAGTCACATACAGTCTAATACTCAATGTAATTATACATGCTCATCAAAAAAGTTTCAGTGTCGCTTCTAGAGTTAAATCTTGTTCAGTACTTGAGATTTATAAGAATTGCTTCTTACTTCTTTTTGTGCTTGGATATTTTCGTCTTAGTTTGTTCCTTAATGGTATTAGCTTAGGCATGATTGCAGGAACAGCTACATAGAAGTCCACTTGGATTTCATCTTCCAAAATCTGCAATAAAAAAATTAAATATATTTAGGAATACAATAAATGAACTCAGTACGCAAGCTGACCTACAAGCATGTCTGACCGCAGAAACCCATCTCTCACTCTTTATATTGCCTGCTAACTTCAAGCTAGAGTTTACTGGACATGAGGTTTCTTGCTCCCTCCACCTCAGTCACTGTTTAACTTAGGATATTTAGGTGAGTCTTAAAAAAAAAAAATAATATAAATACCCATTTGATTAATTCAAGTCCTCCCACAACAGCAGCTCCATTCTGTCGAGCTATTTCAGCTTCTTGCTCATTCTGTTGAGAGAAAAAAAAATTAGTAACATCTGTACTACCAATTAGTCTATATAGACAGCCCTGGATAGGTGATTTACCCTGGACAATTGGGTATAAAACCAGGCTATTTACAGGTTAAAAACGAAAGAAGGGTTTAAGGCAATCCAAGACCAAAAATATCAAATGCTGGCGATTTAATATAGGAGCAGCAACTCCACTTCACTCCAGGTCCCAATAAGAAGCAGTCAAATCTTTAGTCGACTTCTGGAGAAGGAGAAAAGCCCATCCCCTTTGCTGAGCGGCTCTGTCCCCTGGGAACTACAACGAACCATCCACTGGATGGAGCCAACGTCTTACTCCAAGCTTAAAGAAAAGCACAGAACGTGCTCTAAAAACCACTGTAAAATAAGGCTATTCAACTTCTCAAAGTGCTATTAAACTCTAGCTTCAAAGAGCATTTAGAAGTTAAGCTCATCTGTCTGCTGCAAAGTTTCTGAAATATGGAAAGGTAAAAGGCATCAGTTTGGGAAAAACTTCAGCTCAAGCTTTTGATACAAGCAGATATTCCTGACCCCAAGCCAGAATCAACTTTTCCTCACAAGAAGAAACTCAATAGCCCCACACCTCCATCCAAAAGCACTAGCACTTCAGCAGCTCAACCCTTCTCCACATACACACCTTCACAAGGCAGGGGATCCCTTATCCCACATGAATTTCAGTGAAGAGAGAAGATTGGGAGATACAGCACCGAAGAACCTGGCATGCTCGGGTCTTTCTGTCAGCCCTCCGTTCTGTAGGAGGATTCTCACCTTGTAGCTCAGGTAGGGAATTTTACAAAAATTAAGCGGAAGGTGTAGTCGGCTAAATCTGTGACAGTTCTCTAGGATCATCTCACACAGACATACGTACGTCTGTTCCGTTAGAATGATTAACCGGCAAAGGAGAGCAGCAGAGGCTGATATTAGTCCCATACAGATGCTACAACTGCTCTACACATCATTTCACATTACTCAGCTCCTAGGAGAGCAAAGGCTTTGGGGCAGGGGGCTGTTGATTTGTTAGGGTTTCTGAGGAGACAGCACTTGCTTCCTCTCCTCCCCCAAAGCTCTCCTGTTACAGCACAAGTTACCGTGAGTAGCACCCCCTTCTAATCTGCACTGCCTGCTAAGGCTTAAGACAGCAGGGCTGGACATGGCTGCTGCACTCAACCATCTGCCCGTGTTACAAACAGGTAACAAAGGTTTTACTCCCTAAATCATCTTTCATCATCTCCTCCTTCGCCGCATCCATGCAGATGTTTACTCCCTAAGTGCATTGCTAGAACTATCTACATATACCTAAACCTATCCAGACGAAGGAAATCCTATAAGATGCTTGTTAGTACATTAAGGCGCTGCTGAAGACGAATCCTAGACAGACTTAAGAGTTCTGTAAAGCATTCGCAGAGTCTTCCCAATAAAAGGTATAGCACTTGGATGGGAACTAGTTGTGTTGGAAGAGCACGCTCGATACATAAAACATATAAAGCAAATAATTCAGGCCTACCCACCTCTGTGAAAACCAAGACCTTATTCACTTCATCTGAAAAGCGATATGGAAGAAGAACAGTGCTTGCAAATGGATCCACTTTTTTCTAAAAAGTAAAGAAAGAAAGATATTAAAACCAACAAACAAAAGAAATCACGACTTAAGGGCCAGTTACCCAATCGCATGGAGTTGGTCCCCTAAATAGCAACCTTGCCCACAATTTCCTTGCACAGAGGTCATAACAAACAAGCACGATGCTTAAGTTGTGACTGCTTTTTTAACGTCCGGTACATACCGAAATCTAAACTTACAAGACACGAATTAATTACGCTGCAGTTTGCCCAAGAGAAAGGGGCTGGGACCAGCGACTCCAGTGTAGGATTGCTACCAGGCCGAGGTGCAGTCAATAACAAACGCTGAGGTGCTGTAGTTGCAGCTTCTCTAAATCACGTTTCTGACGCAAAGGTCGCTGCAAACCATCAGCGAGTAACGCGTCTCTCGCCAAGCCTTAAGAATACCACGTAGCCTCCAAAAGCAGGAGCGCGAGCTTTGCGTTTCTTGAAGCATGGACTTATTTTCTAGCTGTAAGGGAGCCCTGGTACACCAAAGGGGTAATTAGTTACACACGCCAAGAAACCAACTCTAAAGTGGCCTAACCGTTCTCTACTTAGGAGGGAAGCAGAAGGAATTTTAGGGAAAAAGTAAACTGGGCTAGACATCTTTAAATCAAAAACGTCACAGGCAAACAAGCAATAGCATACTTTCAAGAAACAAATTAAAAATAAAATCAAAACAAGGTGAAGGACAGAGGCAGGAAGAAGCTTGCCTTTATACTGCTCCCTGTAAGCCTCATCCCAGAACAAAACACACGTGATTTTGGTAACACATCTTTCAGTGGAAAGCCCAAACAGATGTAAAGCTCAGTTTGATCAGTTCTGTCCAGACGTGAATTTTAGTCACCTAATAGCCTGCTTTCTAAATCCTCAATGGTGCTACCTTCACCTCAGGAGTAGGAGGGACGTTTAATAATTATACATGTATAAAGGCACAAAGCCACCTGCAAAAGCACACGTTATTCTGACAGGCAGAGAAGCTGCAAGAGGCAGCCGAGAATGCCAACAGCAGCATCTACTCTGCACGTAAAACACAGCCTTCCCACGTTAAAAAGGAAAAAAGGATCAAAATTTGCATAGGCTTCCAACCAACCTTCTTCTGTAGTGCCATATCGAGGAAGACGTTAATGTAGACAAACTGTTTGGGGTGAGTGAAGTCCAGTTCCTGAAATTTCTTCAGCATACCCACAGCCTCTTCCACACCGTAGGATGGCCGCTCATAATACCACGTCAAGTACACATCGTCCACGGGCTTGCTCATCAGCGGCCGCCTCCTAGGTACTGGTTTCTTTTTCGTTTCTTCCTTCTTGGTCTTTTGTGAACCTTTTTTTGCGGTTCTAAGACAACCAAAAAATATTGTTAGATCATCAAGTGAAGAGTTCGGCACCTATTCCAAGAGAAAAAAGTAGATACTGTTGTGTGTCACTTGTTAAGCAACAATTAGTTAACCAGGAAGGTTCTACACAAAGGTGAACTAAATCCATCCCGGTTACTTGTCTCACATGGCCAAGACAGAAATCAAACATTCGCTAATCAAAACCTCTGACGGCAGTTAAGCTCCTCAAACAACACAACCGCATTTGTGCGGCATGCAACCAAGTCAACAACCTCCTACTGCATCAAAGCAAACCCGTTTTAAGAGAACACACCAAGTTGTCCAGGTCTTGCCTTCACATGGGCCCAGAGCGGGCTCGACCCGCTTCTGAATCGAGCAAATCCCACACACCTTCCTGGTAATCGGAAGAAGCCACATCCGCAAGGTTTTTCTTCTTCTTATAGCAGATCACAGCAGCCCCATCTTCCAAAAAAGGTTTCTCCTCCCTTTCCTGTATCATTTTGCGTGCAGTTAACACACCCTAGCCCCAATCCTTATTCTCCTACCTATTTTCAAAGGCTCTCAAATCAAGGAAAAATATATTAAAGTAATAGCTAGATACTCCGTTCCTCTGTTAACTACGGTGAAAAAGTCCACAACGCTTCAGAACACTTGGTGTAGGGCACGCTTCACTGTTTCTTACACAGAGCTCATTTTTCTTCTCCCACTTACGCCGTAACACGGGACTTAAAGAGACAACAAATTCAACAATAAAAGGCAACCTGAAGCAAGAAGAGGAACTGTTTGAAACAGATTCCATAACCTCACCAGCTTTCACGCTCCTTAAGCTGTAATCCAGCCACACCCTCCAAAACCACACATCAAAAATATGAAGTAAATCCTTCCCCGTAACTGTTACATTCGTTATTGTAAAAGTAACAGAAAACGCTCCCTGCAAGCCCAGCTGAGCCCTTCTCTCTCCAGGCTGTTTCTCTAGGAGCCAGCAGCTCGCAGGATGCCACCAAAGCCAGCTCGGCTGTCAGAGCAACGCTGCAGACACCGAAAACGCCACACGCTCCCCCCCCCGCAGGACACCCGGCAGCCGAGAGAGCTGCTTCAGATGGAAAGAGAGGCACTCACTTCGCTGCCGCAGCGTAGGGCCGGGCGGGCGGCGCGGCGCTCACCAAGGCGGGGGCGGCGGCGAGGCGCTGGTCGAGCCCGGGGAAGACCCAGCCGCGACGCGGGGCCACGACTGCGAGGGAAAAACAAACATCGCCTCAGACAGGCGCCCCGGCCTCCCTCACCTCCCCGGGGGCCGCCCGCCAGGCCCCGCCGCCCCTCAGGGCCGCCCCCTGCCCCGCGACCAAGGGAAAAGCCGCCGGCTGGAGATAGAGAAGAGCCGGTAGACCCATCCCCGCGCTTTCCCGGCGGTGAAAACCGGGAGACGGCGAAGCCCCTTCACCTCTCCACAGGCAGCGGCCAACGGGCGACGCCATCTTGCAGAGCCGCCGCGGCGCAACGCGAAAACCTGCCCCCGCAGCGGAGAAGAAAGGTTCCGGCGCGCACGGGCCCGGGTGCTTCCGGCGATGGCCGGAAACGCCTCACGGTGTCCCAGTACCGCCGTCCCCCCACCCGCCGCTGCCGGGGCCCGCCGTTCCGCGGATGCGCCGGTCCCCCTTCCCGCCTTGCGTCCGGTGCCCGGTGAGGGAAGCATGACCGCGGCCTGCTTAAAAGCCTCCAGCTCGGTTCTTCACCGGCCTGAAAGGGCGGCCTCGGTACAAAAACGGAGTTGACCCCGCAGCCCTGCGAACAAAACCGTTCCCCCTGCAGAAGGCGTTCAGTGGGCTGGGCCTGCGCGACCCAACATGGCGGCTGCCCTCTCCCGCGGGCAGCCAGGGCCGCTTCCCTCCGAAACCGGCAGGTTTCTGCCTGAAAGAAACATCTGCGGCCCTTCACGTTGGCCGCTTCACTCTTAACGGTTTTGTCCGTCACTCCCAAGTAACTCAAGAAAGCGATTTTCTGCCTGCCGTCACTCTTGTGCCCTTTCTAACGGGTTTGGGAAAGATCTGTTGGTTTGGTCGGAAATATTTGTAAAATAGCTGACCAGCCACGACACCACGGGTTTTCTCGCGGTGCAAGACAATTCAAACTTTCTGCAGAGGCGGCAGCGTTTCTCTCCGTAGGGACCACGGGCGCTGCGAGGGCCCGGCGGCTGCTGGATGTTTACATCTCCCCTGGCGTTCCCCGATCCGGGAATTGTTATTTTTAAATCAGACATATGTGCTTAAGGTAAAACAAGTCGTAACAAAAATGATATGTGTTTGTTCACTGTAACTATACGCTCGGCGTCCCAGGAAAGGATCGAGATGGGGGGGCGTGAAGGTGACAGGAGGAAATATAACCTACTCCTCAGTTAAAAAGTCTCAGTGAGGAGTGAGAAAGTCTGAATTTAAAACACAGGTTCTTCCTGGATGGGCATTAGGCACGTATGTCTCCTATAGTGGTGGCAGACGTAACGCAAGGCTCACCACGGGACTGTTTAAGGTGTACCTGCATCCTTTACGGTCTTCCTCCACGAATCCTCAATCCCCTCGTGAGCCTCTGACTTGTTCAGACACAAGGTTGCTGCTCTGGATCGTGGATTTTGGCCCTGCGAGGGAAATACAGGCTCACGGTTAACGTGCACCCATTCCCGATGATGCTCTGAAGCCCATTTCCCACCAAGACCCCTTGGTCCATCGCAAAGCCTCCTGCACTTCCCGCTCTTGGAGCATAAACGAGCTTTTTTGGTCCAACACGAGTCCAGGCAGTTGCAGAAGAAAGCGAGTTCAAATAAAGAAAGACCTACATCCCTCTCCACCCCTGGCTGCTGCTTTTATTTTATTTTTCAACCATCTTTCCCTCACGGTGGTCCCACGTTCCTCCTCATCCAACGTGGAAACGGCCAACGAAAGGATTTTGGTGTCTCTGAGAGAAGATGGGCTTTACCGCTGGGGTGCCATTTACCTGCGCTTCCTTGCTTCAGCATCCCCCGCCTCGCAGGGGTCCGTACGATGGCAATTTGGGCGCCCAAAAAGATTTCCCAGAAAAGGAGCTGTGAAGAAATAAACGTGAGCGATGCCGACGAGGGGACCTCTGCAGCCCCCAATCCCACGCTGAACGCGGAGCTCCGCCACCGCGACCCCCGGCTTCGCCGGCGGCCATTTCCCTCTCCCGCTCCCCCAGCCCCGGGGGCGAGCGGCCCCCTCCGCACCCCTCGCCTCCGTAATTTGGGGGGCCAGGCAGCCCTCAAAAAGTCTCCCCCCGCCCCAAAACCCGAGCCACGTCCCCCCGCGGGGGGCTCCGCAGGCCTCCCGATGACAACCGCCTCCTCGGCTCCCGCTCCGGTAGAGGACTCCTGGCTGCCGCCGACAGAATCATGAGGTAAAAATGAGGTGTTTTCCCGCCCTCGGGCTTTTCGGGCACCTACCGGTGTCCCCCCGGGGCCGGTGGTGGGTTCCCCGCCCCGGGTGGGTGTTGACACCGGCTGCGGAGGGGGGACAGGGCCCGCCGCCTGCCCGAGGTCCCCCCCCGCCGCCGCGGCCCCGGCACCGCCCGCCTCCCGCCTCCCCGCCTCCGTCTCCTCCGCCCTCCGCGCCGCCCGAACCCCGGCCCGCTCCTCCCCGCCGCCGCCGCCGCCGCCCGGGCTCCGCGGCTCCGTCCCCGCTCCCCGGCGGGCCGCCGCCTGCATGTCGTTGCTGCCGGCAGCCGCCGCTCCGCCGCCCTGCCGCCGCCGCCGGCCCCGCCGTCCCGCCGCGCCGGATGCAGGTGAGAGCCGCGGCCCGACGGGGCCTGGCGGGGCGGGAACGGGCCCGCGCCGCCATGTCGGGCCCCGCCGCCGCCCCGCCAGCACCGGGGCCAGCACCCGGGGCGGCCGCCGCGGCCTGGGCCGCCGCTCCGCGCCCTCACGGATCCCCCTGTACGAGGCGGGGGAGGCCGTGGGCTGATCCCCGGCGAGGGGCGGCCCGGAGGGGAATAGGGCCCCCCCGGAGGGGCCGGGAGGTGAGGAGGGAGCGGGGGTCCCGGCCCCGGGCCCGGCGGTGGGGGATCACCGCAGGCTGGGCCGCGGCGGTGTTGGCAGCCGCCCCTCCGAGCTGCTTTTGGGGGTGCCAGGCTCACCCCGTAGCCCCGTTGAGGGCGGCAGCCGTGGGGCAAACCCCGGCCACGGGGCGAACCCCGGCCACGGGGCGAACCCCAGCCATGGGGTCAATGCTTGGCCCCTATCCCCTCCGATCCGGCCAGCATCCCATGCTGGGACCTTCGCCCGGTGCCAGGGGTGACCTGGCAGCAGGGTTGCCGAGGGCGTTTTTGGGGAGCCACGGGTCTCGCTGCTCTTTCCCGATGGTCCGCGGCAGTCCCGTACGAGGAAGACGGCAGGAATGTCACCTGCCATAAAAGCTGGGGTTCAAGCTCAGGCAGTGGCGCTTGCAAATAAAATAATGCGCCTAAACACTGAGTTTTTGTAACAATTTGGGGCTTGCTTTTTAAACTCAAGTACTCTTGGTAAATATGGCGGAGGGCTCGGTTGCTTTCTGCCGTTTCGTGGCCACACCAAGTTTCATCTGACCTTCTGAAATCTTTAGACAAGTAGCCTTTATCAGGCCATTTTTGAAACTTTGAATAGGCTAAGTATTTGCTTTGGGGAGTTACAACTTCTGATGAGCCAGCCTGCTGATAAGAATTTTAGATGACGGTGTTTAAGCAGGGGGGTTTCCTACAATTAAATTCGTACCTGTGCCGTCCCCCCTCCGTGAGGCTCCGCTGCGCAGCCAAGCACAAACACGCTCCCCCGCAACCCCAAACTAACCTGGAGGGGAAAACACCTCATTCCAAAGTCGCTCACCGTTAGACTTCTTGTGGACGTGGACGTGGCTGATAATGAAAGTGGTGATAACGTGTCTATTTTTAGCCTCTGCCGTTCCTTTGAGATGTTTTTGCCTCGGTGCTTTTTTTTGTTTAACTTAAAAAAAAAATAAATGCATTATTTCTAGCAACAAAGTCTTCCCTGTGACACAACCCAAGGAATTGCTAGAAGCTGTATCCCAATTCGGAGGGCCAGAAAGCTCTGATGAAGGTGGAGCACGGCCTTTACAAACACAGCACTGCCAGTGATCTTATTTCTGCTTTCTCCCCATCAAAATAGGAAGCGATGGTGAAATTTGTACGGCCAAATGTCGCTCTTCCGAAACGCAGCCCGCTTTAGGTACGGCCACGTGCTGGCGATACCTCACAAAAGAGAAAGGCAGGCTTTACATTTGAGGTTTACTTTGCGCTGCCTGCGAGCGCTGCAGCCTGACCTGACTTCCCGTACGTCGCCCTTCTCCTTTCCACAGCCCCGCGCTTCGGACGGCTTTGTTCATTATTGAACGCAAGCGGCTTCAGAGGCACCGAAGCGCTTGCCTGTAGCTTTCGTTTCCCCCACGGAGGGTGGTGGGAGTTTATTTACAGCTTGATTTTGTAATTTTGCTCCAGAGCAGATTGGCGGCGCACGCTTCTGACATCTTGCTGCTCCGTGCTCTGGAATAACGATACGCATCACTGTACACACGACCCGCAGGATCGTGGCGATTCATCCGAATAGCACTTACGTTTGAGCGTCAATTCGGGCGTTAAATCTCCTTGCCCGCTGTCTTCAAAGACGATTGAAGATGACAAAAGCCCCGTTACAGTTTGGCTGTTCGGTTTAACTGAAGTGTGGGAATTTTGCAGTGCTTTGCTGTCTGCTAAACAAATCCTGTTAAACACTTTCAGTTTTGTTCTTGTCTTACTATTAAAAGCGAGGGCGGTCTACGCCGAGTGCTAAAGCACAGCAGAATTTAATTTATTCCGTTTTATCTTTTTTTCCTACAGGGGCTCTTTCTAATTTAGTTTGTGTATTTAATTGAAGGATAAAGTACAATGTAAATGGCTGATAGGTATTGCCACGTTCCTGAGCTAAGTTTAGGTTTCTTCTGTCCTTGGAAGCAGAGATCCTAACGTGTCAGCAGCACAGGAGTAAGACTACCCGTCATCGGAGTGTTAGAAAAACTTCGTTTGGCAGCAGCACGAAAACCACGAAACTTTGCAGATTCATTTTAGCGGCTGTTGAGTTTCCCACCAGGTCTGTATGGCAAACTTCTGCTGGCACAGCTCTGTCCGCGAGCGCTGTGACGAAGCGTGACCCGTGACTGACATAGCTGTGCCAGCAGAAGTCCCAGCTGTAGAAGCAGTTATCTGCAAAAGTGCACTTTTACTGATATAGCTTGTTTTTGCTTTTAAAGGGTGTTTTTCCCTCTCCTGGTTGCAGTGCTGCTGCCAGTAAAGCACCATGCTCCCAAGGATGTAGTATACTCCGAAATTGCTTTTAGCCTGGCTTTATTTGCCCCTGGCTTGGAAGGGACAACCGGCCAGGGTATATTTTCTGTGTGTGGCTCTCCTCTTCCCATCCACAGTCTGTAGGAGCTCGGTCACCTTTGCAGTGGAAATTCTCTTGCGGAAGTAAGTGGTGTTATAGCTGCTACTTGTTTTCTTTACCTCCAAAGGTATTTATAAAACTTCCATTTAATGTGATAAGCTGGGATATTTTTTTTTTTTCCCCTCCATGTGGACTGTGGTTGTTTTTCATTAACATTCTTGTTTTTGCAAAGAGCGAGGCAGGCTTTTGACTAAGTTTGCCAGGCACGGTAATATTTAGCTTTCACACCAGCCTTACAAGAAATAAGCCAGAAAGTGATCCCAGGGTGTGTGTGGACTCTGGTAGTAAAACGAAAAGGCACCACTGGAGAAAAAGTAATGAATTTCCACACTGGGTTAAGTCTTTACTTAATTTAAATCTAAAACACTGAGAAGAAAAACTTACATTTAGCTAGATAGTAGCAGCCTCTGTCTCTTTTGGTCAGAGTCAATGTGCACAAATGGGGAGGTGTATTTCTTTTATCTTTTTAAAACCTTTCTGAGGCCATTCTGTTTTTAAACGATAAAATTGTGCGTCAGCAACGTGCATAATTTCAGAGCAAACTTTCTTTAACTGCAGAAAAAAAAAATACTGCTTAGATCAGCTTTAATCTGTTGGACACTTTTGGGTTACTTGGGTTTAAAGGGGGAGATAAATACAAATAAATGGCTTGCTTACTATTCATTGGAAGGAGCTTTTGGGATGCCAGAAGGGCACTGGAGGCCCTGGATGTAACCTGATTTGCAGAATACTGAGAAAGCAAATCTAACGGTGGAGCTTAGTTGTTTGGGAGCGTAAAGTGGCATTTGAGTAAACTTCAAAAAATAAGTTAAAATATGTCTTAGGCATATTTAGATTCAGGAGGATTTGCTGTGGATTTACTACTTTAGAGCATTAAATGCTAAGCCTCTTGTAATATTTTTTTTTTTTTTTAAATTCTGCGGTTCTCTTGATGATAGCCTGTAATCAAGGCTTGGGTGCTTGTTACTTGCTTTCTTCAGTTTAACAGAGCATTTCTCCTGTCTCGAGCAGATGTGCTAGCGCCGTAAAGATGTAGATCGTTCTCCTCTGCATTTGTCTACGTCCCCTGCGTGCTGCTGGTGGCTCAGGCTAGGGGAGCAAGCTGCCTTTAGTGCTGCACTTACCTTGCTCAGGATGCCCAGCTGTCAGGTCTTCCCTCGCTCTGGAAGTTGTGACTACATCCAAGAGCTTTGCATTCTCCTCTATTTATCAGGTTATCAGTTAACGTACGTGTCAAAACACGCGGCGAGCTATTTTGATGGTGCAACTGTCCCAGCTGAGCTGATTGAACTTTGCTGGTGCCAGAAGGGGAAGTGCTGCTTCGCTTCCAGCCCGGCCACTCGTTGGACGCTGTGCCGAGCCAGTTTCACTCACTAACCTGACAGTAAATAAATAAACAAAACAGGAGATAAAGGCTGCAAAGCCTTCATGTTTTTTTAAAAGTGTTGATTCTTAGATCGGCAGTGACAGCACCATCTAACTTCACCTTTTCAGTAATTCTTTGGGCTTCAGTGATTTGTCTGTACAGCTTCTTCATCTCACCTGTAAAGATAAAAGCAAAGACTATCTTAGGACGTTTCTTTATCAGTGTCTTTATCTGGAATTCTCTTGCTCTCTTTCTCCATCTAAAAAGCTTGTGCATCTCAGGTCTGTGTCAGCAAACTTCGCACGCGTACCTCCCACCACAAGGCTCCCTCCACCCCCCCACAAAAAAAGTTCAGACAGCTCGGAGGGGACAAAGCGAACTCTGATGTATCCCGCAGGAGATGGCAAAAAGATCTGATATCCACAGGATTTACTGGATCCATTTGTGCCTCTGTCCGGAGTGCCTTGGAGCAGATCTCGGAGAGCAAGGTGCGGAGAGGACTGTGTAAGGCATTTAGCTGAACACGCTGGCTGGCTTTGTTTGAAGCTTGGTAAATTCACAAAAGGGCAACGTGACAGCTACCTGTAATGGCAAGGTACTGGACAAGACTTGGTTTCTGTTATTTGGGAGAAAACTCCTCTCTCAGAGTTCTGAGCAAGAAAAAAAAAATCCCAAACTGAAATTACTCTGAATAAAAAAAGAGCAGCACTGGAAGAAAATCCCTCCAGAAGAGTTGCTCTGGAATCCTGTTTAGAAGAAAAATTTTCACAGCCGCTTGCGCACCTCCCTACAGAGGATCAAGAAGTGACTTAACAGCATTCAGACACTACCAGAAAGCTTTCCCTCCAGGGTTTGAGAGGTGGTCATTGAAAATATGATTGAAGGTAGGCAGAAATGCCTCATGTAAAGCAGAAAAACCTTATATGGTGTTCCACAAGAAACAAATTTTATCCCTTTCAAGGGGAAATGTTAACCCAGCACCAATGAAAATGCTCCAAGATGAAGAAAAAGCAGCTACAAACGATTTTAGCTACAACTCACGTTCAGTCAGTGAACACAGAGATTTTAGAAGCTGCACGAAATCAACACCTAGGGCCAAGGAACAGAACCCCATTTAGTCGTTGCGTGTCACGCACACAAGTAATTTAACTAAAGCTTGTAGCCTGCATGTGTACACAAGGAACAGATAAGGCTGTGTGTGTTCACCCTTACTTTGGCATTTCCTGATGTAAATGATTAATGGCGTTTTATGATTGCACGGCGTTGTAGCTGTTTAGCTACATGGTTATGTTAGCATTCAGCTAAAGGGTTTATTGTCTTGCACGTTCTGCTTGCCTGTAAAGGAGCTTTATGTTTTCTCTGAGAAGTGTACATAAAAGGAGATTAAAAGGGCTGTAGGACTCCATCTGCAGATTTCCTAGGATATTAAGTCTATGGTATAGGTGCATATTTTAAATAAAGTTAACACTGCGCGTACATTGTCTGCAGGCAGATTTCACAGATTTACAACACAGCCCTGTTAACAAAGGTGCTCGGACCGTCTACGCTAGCCGCGGAGAAAGGAAAGTTTTTCCCTTTTGTAACTTCCACTTTGAGCACAACAGCGAGAGTAGGGCCGGAGGAGAGAGGAAGAGGAGGGGTTTTCGCTCATTGCCTCACTGCCAAGAGCGAGCTGAGGCTTGCTTGTGACACCGATGGTTAAAAGCGTCGGGGTCAAAAATAGCGATCTGGGGATCGAAACAGCAGCGCTGCTGTCTGGCTCCAATCCAAGTAGGTCCTCTTGTGCTATTTTACTTGTCCCACCAAAGCGGACACAAATCTCGCCGACGACAATAATCAGTACAACTTACTGAGGGAAAAGTCTAGGAATAAAGATGCCAACCCTCAGGAGAGGGCATATACTTTCTGAGTCCGTGGGGCAATGGATCTTCCAGAAGGGTTTTAGTTTTGGGGTTTCCCCCCTCCATTTGCAGCTTGAGGATTGGTAAATCTTTGACTGTTTACAGACACAAACTAATCCTTCAGAGCACCCTGCCGTCATCCCTGCTGATGTGAATCAGGATTATTCCTTACCCTCAACCAAGCGTAAAGGCAAACCTATTGCGCCCTCGGCTAGGAGCAGCAGGAATTTTTATGGCTGGGAAACTACCGGAGGCAGCGCTTCTCCAAAGAGCCCCTGGGCCTTTGCCCTTCCCGAGTTATGCACCCACCTGCGGTCTCCGGAGGCCTGTGTTGGAAAGGGGAACGCAACCCAAAGCTCCCGACTGTGGGTCCTTTATGCCGGTCCTTACACAACTACCACCGCAAGTCAAAAGCTCTCTAGTCTCCTACTTACAACCACCTGAAACTAAAAACCCAATTAAACAACCTTAAACACTTTTTAAAAGCAAAAAATACTCATGGGCCGAGGCAGCTCTGCAAGTTGCAGAAGAGAGAGGAGCGTTTAGCCTTGCGTGGCTGCGGAGGGAGGTTTTGTTGGCCGCTTTTGGGGCGGGCAAGGAGAAGGAAGGTCTCGGGAAAAGCGAAGGGGAAGAGGAATTGCCTTCTGCTTAGCAGCATGTATGCCGTGGCTCACAGCTACAGACAGAAGGGATACGTAGCCTTCACCTTACGGGGTCCCAGTATTGAAAAGGGAGCTTTCCCCATGTAAAAAATGGCTTTGCTGTTCTTCTTCAGACATTCTGACAGCTCCAGAAACCTGCTTCACTGACAGATCATTTGGAGAAGGAGGTTTTTGTGGGCTGCTAAGCAAGGTTTTGTGAAGGCTCAGATGTGTGCCTTTTGGGTCAATTTGAAACCCAGAAAGCCTCTGTTGTTTTCATTTCTTCGAGTGTCCGCTACCAGCTGAAACCACCTTTTTTAGCGAGCTTCTTCACTGAGCGAGGGACCTGAACCTCACGTTGGAAACAACAGCGCGAAGCAACCCCCTCTTCTTTTCGTCCTCTTTGCTTTGGTGTCAGGCTCCATCCAACATATTTTTTTTAGTTCATCAGATTACACAAGTGCGAAGATAACTACAAAAAACATCCGCTTTTGATCAAGCTGTTAATAATAGTCAGGATTTGTAGACCGGGCTCGAGTTTGCCATTTACCCTTCAGGGCAGCTCAATGAATCGATTGGGTGGTTTTCCCCTCGCTTTTCAGGAACGCTTCCATCTGACTGAACATCTTTGTGCCTTCTAATCGCAAATTAGTTTTGCTTTCTTTTCTGCCTAAGAAATCAATCCAAAGGCGCTCACAGAAGGTTCTGGCTTGGCTTTAAGTAGGTAGAGAGAGAAGCATGTTGGGGAGGACTTCCTTCTGCAGATTTTTAGCTGGGTTTTTTCCATGCGATACTTGCAGGAAAACTGAGAAAGGGGGAAAACAGAAAACATACTTTGTATGCTTTCCTGGATATTACCATCCTGTGTTTAGTAAACAGCAGAGTCCTGCAGGTTTTGAAGTTTTCAGCTCCGTGGCCTGCAGCTGTTCCTCCTCCTGGTGCTTAACGCTAAAATTTCATGGCCAAAAAAGGTATTTGAGAGCTTCTGATGCACAAGTCCCATTCAAGCACTCCAGATATGTTTGTCTCTCCCATGTAAGCTAGGGAGTTTGCTCTTGGGGGGTGGAGGTGAACGCACACCCGAGGCTTGCTTGCCGTACATACTTGTGTCCGGTCAATAAGCTTCCCGATGGCACAAGGGGTGCATATCTCCCTCAAATAAATGTCTTTTATCTTGAGTCAGCCTTGACACGTGGAGAATATCCTTTGCTCTTCTCGTTGCTTCAGGCTGAGAGCTGGAGCAGAACTAAAACGCTCGGAGGAAAGCGTAGAAGTTGCCACCCCGTCATCCGCGGGCAGAAACACAGATAGAAACCGCTACCAGCGCCGTGAAACTGCCAGCGTTTCCTGGCCTTTCGGAAAGGGTTGGTTCACTCGCTTCTTGTCAGAGCACGTCTCGGTATGCGCTCCTCAGCCCTCGCAGACGTGACACGGGCTGCTGCGAGACAGAGCTTCCTGCTGATACAGATAGGAAACTTCAAACCGATTTGCAAGGGACATAAAAGCAGAATAGTCGTCAGAAATTGTGCTCTCCAGGTAAAACAAAACACTCTTCTTTGCATTTTCTTAGACTCGTGGAACTTGCAGCTCCAGGCAGGAAAAGGCCAACTGGGACAGCGCTGAATGTAGTTCCAGAAAACTGGTTACTGCTTCCTCTATACCTTAAAATTCAATTTATATTTATCCTGTTACACGAATTTACAACTGGCCCTGGAAGTGGGAGAGAGCTAGCACAGGATGAATTATTCACCCAGCAGAAATTTCCACTCGTGAACGCCTTTCCTCTAATCCCTTTTTGTTTTGGAAAGTTAAGAAAGCAAAAGAAAAACGGGGCCGGACAACTTCTCACATCCAGAATATAGTCACAAGTGCCAGGAAGAGCCGGGTTCAGACTGTCAGATGGCCCTTGGCTTGCATTTTTTCCTCCAGCCAAGTTATGTCTTACCATTGAGAGTAGTTCAGTCCCTCAGCACATTTTTGTACCTGTGCAATGATCCTTCTCCTTCGTAGTCTGGAGCAAAAGATTGTGGAGGAGTGGAGTTCATCAGATTAATTAGGAATATTTTGAGTGGAGGAGAGAAACACAGGTATGAAGTATTTGAGACTTATGGATAGAATAGAAGGTTTTTGTTTTGTTTTGTTTTAACAGTACTAAAATCTCTTCAATATGTCTCAGATTACAAGGTTATATAGCCTTTTTGCAGACATGTAGCAAAGTTTGAGTGAGGCTGTGACCTAATGATACCTCTTTCATCCTTTGATGTATTTTTTTTGGTATACGGTTTGACTTGAAGACTGCACCGTGACTAGTCCTGTGATGAACTAAAAGATGTTTTGCTGCCTGCTGTAATAACCCCTGGGTGCTGCCAAACAAAGCTCCCCGTGCAGGTAAAGGTGATAGCGTTCAGTTTTAAATTGATGGCCATTTATTTCGAGGCAGCTGCAGGTATGGACAAAACAACCCTGGACGTCTATGCGGGGAGATGAGTATAACTCAGAAGTATTTTCTACTTGGAAAATTATGTGTTTTAAAACCTCAAGCTGTCAACAACGCTACAGCATTCCTGAATCCGTACCTGCCTCTTCCGCATACCCGCTGTGTCGGTGCTCTTGCTTTAGGCTCTGTTTCTGTAGAGCAGCGGTGTGTGTGCAGCCCAGCAGTGAGCGACGCTTCGTAGGACCGGGGCTTCAGACTCTATTTCTCTTCTTTGACTTCCTTTCAGAGATCATTATCTTCTTTGCACGTTTATACAGCACTTAGTGTCGTGAGTACTCGGACCTCCTAGCACCTCAGTGCTTTGAAAGTGAGCATTAGTGCCGCAGCTCTTCCGACGGTGCCCGATGCCTTGCGTAACTCCGAATCCGCAGCGAAGGACCGTGACCAAAGGACCACCCAGTCCGACGGGGAGGGAGGGGGGACCACGAGGAAGCCTTTGCAAACACAGACAATAGGGAACTCTAGAATTACACGAGCTAGCATATTAAGAACTAACAGACAACTGACCTGTTTGGCCTTTTTTTCAGCAAAAATTGCCAAAGGTATTCCCTGGTTAGGTAATGCACGCACTTTAGATGAAACCCCTTGAAGTGGCTAACCAGAGGAATCCACCCAAGTTCAACCTATCTTCTGGCAGAGGAACGAGCGCAATTCGTGTCAGCTCTCGGCCATGCCCCCTGCCAGCTGACATGTACCTCAGGGTTTGTTCCCGTATGGCCTACTTCCCTCTAATAAACGAAATATTACAGTGATCGTTCTGAGCAACAGAATGAACCTTCTGCTAATTTTGGTTTAGAGAGCAGGATACCTCCTGCACTGGGTAGCGTCCTGACCCACTGGAGATGACAGCTCTTGTGTGTCTTGTTGTGGTCCGATTTCATAGATGCTGATAGTTTGACCTCCAGATATCCGCGTCTTGCTTTTCTGTCAGAGGTGAATTTCCCGGTCCTCGCAGAGATGGTCTTGGGCTGTTGTTGCTGTCGTTTCTCACTTTCCACCTTACTGGAACGTAGCTAGAAGAGTATGTGTTACTCGTTAACAATGAAATCTAGTATTTGGAAGTTTAAGTATGGTGTAAATCCACAAGGGAAAGACTTGGATCATCCGATATGGAAGCAGCTGAACTAACTTTTTCGATATCCAAATAATATGCTCTTCTCAGGCAAGCTTTTTTACTTCTTTGATTAAAATAGTAAAGTACATTTAAATATACCCTACCGAGAAAGGGGTTTATGCCTATCAACTGCTTTATTTTAGAGAGATCCCTTTTCTTTCTCCTCCTCTTCTGAGCATACAAGCTTGGCTACTTTGAGCACTAGTGCAGCACCCTGGGGCCTGTTGAAACCGGGCTGAAATTTGAAAAGGCTGATTTATTGTGCCAGCAATTGCAAAACAGTTTCCACTATTGGTGTGTGCTTTTTCCTCTGGCTTGATTATTTTTTCCCCCCTCTCATTCTTTTAAAATCTTGAGCTTTGACTCATCCAAATCTACCTGTAGTTGAACAGGGCAGGCCTTGTAACTTTAAAGCTATCTGAAGTAAGTTTTATGGCGGCAGATTTCCCTGTTGTTAATTATTGCTGCAAAGAACAGATTGTGAGCGATAAGCTGGCCTTTATCTTGCCATCATATAGGGAGAGTAGCTGAAGTGCTGCTGGGCTTTGCTTATTTTGTTAAAGTTTTGGCAGCCTACCACTTAAAGGGTAAGATAATGTCGTAGCCACGGAAATAATCTCATTTGTCCTTTTCTCCTACAACAAACTTTTCTTTGAAGGATGGAAGGTTATTGAAACTGTATTTTAAAGAAAGGAAGAAATGCTCATTGAGAAGACCGCTCCCAAGTTGCTGCAGTGCTGTGCGTGAATTAATAATTCTGGTGTACTTTTTGCTCAAAAAACGGGTCGATAGCTGACTTCTCTCCAGTTATTGATGCTGAGGAGTTGAATGAGACAAGGCGGTGGCTCGGGGCAGCCTGAACAGCGTCTTTATCATTTCTAAGCGAGTGACCGAACGAGCTTAGGTGTGGGATCGGGCTTGTCAATAGAACAGCTCTTTCCCTAGAGGCGCGGAGGGATGCTTGCACACCACGACACTTTAAACTTACTCAGTTCTTGAGGTTGACAGTTTTCTCTCTCCTCGGTCCTATCGCTGTCAAACCGGCGCTAGGAAAACCTCCTGCTTTAAGTCGCAGCCATGCACGGCTGCTTGTCTTCTGTGCCCAGGACAGCGTTTTGGCTTAATGCTTGCTACTGATCCGGCACTGGCTGCTTCCTTCCCCAGACTCCCGGTGACTTCAGTCCTTAATCCTTTAAGCCACTCTGTCCTGTATCTCATTAAGACCGGCGCTCTCCAGGGGATGGGGCAGCATTGCAAATGGGTCATTTCTTTGAACGATTGTGGGATACCCATGTAAATAAATGTACTACTTAAACCCTCCCTCTGGGGGCTTCTGATCAGATTTATTTACAGGCCGGCTGTTGAAACTCTTTTTGCCCTATAATAGACCTCTTGTATGCATTTCTGTTAATCAGAGCTTTGCTTTGGAGGAGCTACCTACCCTGTGTTTGCATATAAACTAGCCCCTAAGAGCTCCTTTGAAAGCAATAAGCATAAAAGGCATCTGCGGACAAAGGCAGGTATTACTCTATGGCTCGATGCAGATATTCAAGAGCTGTCGTGCACACGACGAGAGGTAACAGACTACTTCAAACAGAGCAGAAACTGTTCTTTTGGAGGAAGGACTGAAATGTTAACTAAGTACAGAAATTAAAAATAACTACGTAATGCTACATAGTATTTCCATGCAGTAAATAGTTCAGCTGTTCTTGTAAGTGGGGGTGTGACATGGGGGAAAAGGAAGGGTGGAAACCTGGGTATTCTTGTGTTACCTGTGATTTAAGAAAAGACTCTACACTTCATTTAGAGGAGATGAGGGAACAGGGGGAAATAACTAGTGGGTGTATGTCAGTAGGACAATTAGCATTTCCATCAAGTGAGTGCCAGTTGGCTCCAGAGTTAATCAAATACAGCCCATTCCCTCCCATCCCACTCCTCCCCTTGGCTTTTGCTGCCTTTTTTTTTTTTCCCTTCCAGGGTTTGCTTGTATGACTTTTCTGTGCTTCTCCGGGCTCTTACGGTCTTTGTTGAAGTGATAACGTGCAGCCCCCCCCGGGATCCCACCGCCACCGAATTTACTATCGGCTGCAGCTTCTTGGTTACCTCTTGCGTTGCACTGTTCCCACCCCCAGCTTGAATTTCCCTGCGCTCGGGCTTGTGCCGTGTGTCAAGACAGGCAGAGGAGGCGAGAAGCCTCGCAGGATGTGGTTGCCGAACGTCGCTGCAGCCGGTCGTACATCTTGTTTTGCCTGCCTTACAGGGGCTTGACAGGACTTGAGCAGCTCCGTGTGAGCTGAGCCAGTACCCTAACCAGTGTGCATGCAATTCCTTACTGGAAAGGAAGAAAGCTGGGTAGTTAAGGTAACAGTGACTGTGTTTCCAGTCCCTGAAAGCAGTCCCTTTGGACGACAGCCTCTAGCAGATCCCTATGAACTGCTGCACCTCTCGCACAACGAAGAACTCGCTCATGAGCAAAGAGAGGATTTTCTGTGAAACTGAACACGCGAAACTTAAACAGCCTCCTCTTCCTGAGCCTTATCTAAGTACCACATCGAATAAAAACTAGAGCAAGGTTTGGACAACCGTATCGTCACCGTGCTTGTTGTTGACGTGTCCTTTTCAACCATGCTTCTGGGTTCGCTAGCTGGAGTGGGTGAGTCCAAGTCCAAAATCCTGCACGCAGGTTCTCACAGGGTTGCCACCACTCTGGTCAGGACTTTCCAAATCGTCAACCATGTTTATCAAGCAGTAGTGCTCTCTTCCCGACCCTGAAGTTACTTCATGAAGATGCCTCCTGCCTGCCCGACCTTGTTCCAAGACCTGGTGGAGGGCTCCGAGTTTCCTTTGACTATGGCAAAGATAAAATTGCCAGGCGGGGGCAGGACCATAGTAAGAGTCTGTTCCCTTCTGCTTCTCAGCACAAACATGCCTCCTGACCAGTTGTAGCTTAGAGGAGCAGCTTTTCATCCTCTCAGCATCAGCATAGAGATCCCGCTACTTAGGTCTTGCCACTTCTGCTTATTTTGCCTGCATCAGCTGCAATATAAAGCTATAGTCCTTGAAGAAGATCTGCCTTGTGATAGGTACAAGGAAGGACTATGAAAATTACTTCTGAAACTTATTTTGTTGAACTATTTTCTACATCTAATATTTATTTTCATCATGTAGAAGAGGTGGCACCTTCATTTAAACATTCAGCTTGCAATATGTCTAAGACTCCCTAAAAGTTTCAAGTTAAGGTATTTAAGTACTGAAACTAAAAGCAACAAAGATGTCTTACCTAAAGCAAGTTTGGTTTTAGATGCACGACTGATGTGGTTCAAGAAACCCCCCGTATTACCTTGCTGTATTTTTAAACGCATTAGCAGATGAGAAGAATACAAGCTGATGCCATTTCCTAACAGCTTTACTGAAGTAAGGTCCTGCCTTGTTCCCGCTTGGAGCCCAGATTATTTAAAAAAAGCAAACTGGGCTGAGGCCCTGTCTACAGGTTACTATAGAGGCAGCGTTACTGTTGCTACAGACTTAAAGAAATAGAAGCAAACAACCTTTAATGCTCTATGCTTCCATGTTTCTCCTAACTATGTGGTTTTTGGCCTCTTTCTGCTAAAGAAGAGATTGCTAGTGAGTAGAAATCAATAGTCCTCCTGAGTTCATGCAGGGAAGCCCTCTGCACAGCAGAGTCACTGTGCCTTCTCGTGAGAAACCATTTTCTTGGATGGATGATATGAAAATAAATATGTCTTTTTACAGATTTATAAAACAAAATATTTTTTCCAGTTGTGCTTGTGGACTTAATCATTTGTTGCTAGCTCCATGGTGCTAAGCTTGAAATTTTTGTTGTTATTCCTTAGATTTAATATTCACTTCCAATTTCATCTTTTGCCTTGCGATTTATTTCCACTTCTGTTTAACTATCCTCCTCTTGGTAGGATAGTTACTTGTGTCCGAGTAGTCTCTATTTATGTACTTGGATTATACTTTCGTCAAGGATTGTTCGAAATCTCAGTATTGGGAAATGACAGTAACAAAATGCTTATTTTCTCTTTTTAATAAAAGACCGTGATGAGGCTTTTTCATTTCTTTCACTGATAATGTCTGTCCCCAGTCAGGTTACTGGAGTAAGAAACTGCAAAGAGACAGTACCTTTGTTGGCAGACTGATGGTGCTCGTTGAATTCTTGCTAGAGACAGCAGAGGTGGTTGAACGCCTTGCCTTTTCCTGCAGGAAAGCACAAAAACCAAAGTTGAGATCCAAGCAAAAGACTACCGAAATTCCCCATGCGTATGTTCTTGCGAGTATATATACACTGGATACTATATATACTGATATACTAAGTACTTTACCTTAAGCTAACACATAAATACCTAGCCTAGTAGTAGCAGTTTTGTTTTAAATCCCCTTAACATACCCTTAAACAATCACCGTATTTGCTTGATCTTCACCCCCCTCAAAGTACTCTAAGTAATTTTTTGTGTTTGTGGGTATTAGCCGTACTTCCCCTTCTCGAGGCCGAAACGGGGAGACTTTTGCCATACACTCACATAAAAACAGAGCACGCTTATTACAGACGAGTAGCCTTCCTCTCCTCCCTTTGCAACCCTTTAGTCCCGTTTACAAAATACATAAGATAAAAACGGCTCTGTTTTCCAGCTTCTGGTCCAAGTTTCCGACATTAAATAACACGTGCCTGTGCGTATACATGCGCACGCACACGCTCCGGCCTCGTCAGCCGGCAGGATTTTTAATTCCTGGGAGGGATCACCATATGGAAGCGGATGGACAGTAAGCTGTTACTGCACAGAGGAAGGAGGAATGATTCAGGGCTGTCTGCTGGATAGTTTTCAAAATGCTTTGGCAGTTTGACTCATCTATATACAGAGACTGAAAAAAAAAAAAAATCACAAAGAACGTCCCGCTGCTGGAGGCGAGGATTTTGAGTTGTGCCAACACATCCACGAACACAGGGCTGAGGCGAGATGAAGTTGCAGCTCTTTTTGATTTGCTTTCTCGTTAGAAACAATTAATTTACGCACGGAGGTATGAAAGAACTGAAATGAACAACGCATTATAGTCACTGTAATTTAAGAAATACATCTTCTGACCTCTCTGGGGAAGGGACTGGTCATTGTTTTGCAGCAGCACATAGCTCTAAGAGACTTTGACCTATCTGGCTTCAAAGGCCTCCTGCAACATAGATGCCAAATAATCTGGACAGCTTTGAGCAGGCTTTCTCTTTGCGCTGAACAAACGTTAATCCTTCTGCTTGATGGGGGATATTTGCCTTCGGAAGAAGAGATCCGACTTTATTAAAAGTGATAGTGATGCCGTTCATCTCTCATAGCAACCCTGAGATAGTTACTTTGGTATGTTTGGATGTGCTGTGTAGTGGAAGAGATTTTCTACGTTTGCAGCTGCTGTTAATTTCCCCCACCCATACAAAAAAAAAAAAATACACTGTGAGTTAAGAAATTTCTTAATCCCTAGCATAGTGTCCTTTTTTCTCTTGTGTTGATGCAATTTGTAGACCTAGCTTCAGCTTCTCCCTAAGAAAAATCACAATTTATATTTTGCACTGCTAACTAGATCCTCCCTATCTCATACTCTCCACACCTGAATAACCTGAGAAGGCCTTCGGTAGTTAAGTACAGAAGAGCGGTGCTCTTCTCTGTTATTACCTGGTTATCTGAAACTCCAAGCGTGCAGAAGCTCCTGTTGTTTGTTGCCCAAAAAATGCATCTGCAGAGTAGAAGCCTGCTGCGCAGCCTGATAGCTCCAAACTTTCTTCTTTAACACTCTTCACACCTTCAGTACTGTTACATTATTCCTTTTTTTTTGGATTCAATGGATAGCCAGCGTGCCCCATACACAAAAGCCAGCAAATACAGCACCTTACAAAAACAAAAGTGCAAAAAAAGCAGCCACAAACCTACTGCTTGCAATGCTTCCAAACCAAGCAACCTCCCCCTTAGTCCTTGTTATATACAGCTGAGCTAGAGCTGCTTAAGTTCACCTGGGACCATACTTAGGGTTTCAGCTGAGTAGCCCTCCTGTGCCAGTCAGCTCTAGGCCTTTGAGGATGGACTCGTAGCCAAAGAGTTAGTGCGTAAGCATGACATTGTTAGGAACCCCCAGATTTCAAAGTTTGTTCAGGGCTTAAATACTATTCTTACTAATGCCCTGATGTTCTCCTATCCAGGTTTTCTTTAATTTACACAATATCAGTGTCATAATATCTAAGTTTACAAGGTTAGGTTTGTAGTGGAGAGCAAGTTCTACTAGCTTCCAAAGTTTTCGAAGGGAACTCTTTGCAAGAAAAGCCGTCAAGAATTTTTTTTTTGGTGGCACTAGAAAAGCAAAGAAACCAAGTGCACGTATTCTGCTCGTGGCACACCCGCGTTAGCTGAATTTTAGCAAACGCCTTGCTTGAACCCGCAGGGTGCAACTCCGCCACAGCTCAAGCTGTCCTAAATCAGTGCTGCTTCAGTTCCCGCATCCCTGGCTGGGTCTTCTTGCTTTGTTCCTCGCGACAGCGCTAATGCGCGTCCGATTTGGGGGTTAACTGATTCAGGGAACTCGGTGTAGCTCCCTGAAGACCGAGCAAAAATAGGTTGGGATTTTTGCATATTGGTTTAGTTCCAGGACAAGCAGAGGGGGAGATGGGAACGCTAGGAGTTGGGAACCCAGGCAGAATTCATTTTTGTTTCAAAAACATACATGTGGTGGCTTTCAAGTCTTGCTCAACGTTGCTGTTACGCAGAAGAAAAAAAAAAAAAAAGTATTTGATTTAGGTTTGTTTTCCCTTTTCTGTAACTGTGGAAATTACACTGATGCTCGTTTGACTCACTACTGTTTCAAAATAATATTAAAGTGACTAATATCTGAAAAATGTTTCTGTCATTTGACTCGCAGTTCAGGGCTCATTTCATTGCAGGGCCTCCGACTGCCGCAAATTGCTTTAAATTGGCAGAGCACTTCTCATAACGAGCGATATTTCACCATAATTTAATTGAGTTCCCTGCCAAGGAGGAAACTGTAATCCTGAAGCTTTTGGATGGTGTCACCTGGTCAGTGGTCATCGCTTGGCCTGCGGGCAGGTATGGATGAGTAGGGGGTGACTCAGATGGTCTAACCACCGTGGTTTTAAAGACTTCGTCAAGCAGGCCCTGGGATATTTGTCCGACTTCTCCCCCGTTGCAAGGAGCGAAGCTGCTGGGGTCTGGCGGTGGGAACGGCAAGCCCAGCTCTGATTTCCAGCGAAGCTGCTCAGCAGCTGGAGGAGACCGCTGCCGCTTCAAGACTTTGAATCCACGTGTGTGTGACGGCAAGGACCCCGGGCCTTCCTGAGCTGTTAGCCACCTGGGTCTGGCTTGCGATGAAACAGCCAGCAGAAATACAAATAATTTTGCGCTTGCCTCTAGCTGGAAATGCACCTTGAGAAGCCCATAGGAGGCAACCGTGGCCAAAGCTTTTGCCAGCAGTATACAGGGCAGGGAGGAGTTTCAGTACGCAGAAACTGAAATTTAAATCTGCCTGGGTCTGATATTCCTGTAATATGACGCTGTAAAAACAAGAATGCAAAGACTCGGCAAGCACAGCGTGTTTCACAGAGCAGTCGCCCAAATGCTGACGCTGAGTATCGGACAGCAAAGTTTGTGGTTCTGGGTCCAGATGTGGTAGAAGTATGGATTGTTTTAAGATAGGACAGATGAAAAAGCAAAACGAAGACTCATCCTGTGCCAGTTCAAATGTTTGATGATTAAGACTTAAAGATCCAAAAAACTCTCTTCTGCCATAAACGCTTAATCCTGTGTCGGTGTTCTGCTAGATTTTCACCACCTACCTTTTAGGTTTCCCCCTTCTAATCTGCAGTATGCTTGCAGATGAAATAAATATTGCCAGGTAACGAACTCTCGTTTTCTAGTAAAGGATTATTGCAGGTAACTCTGTGACAGTGACGAGACAGCTTTACTTGCTGCAAAACTAGCCTGCTGCTTTTTGGCACGGACAGACTCGCTCCGTTTATGCCGTGGCTGAAACGCTAGGACTGTGGTCTTATCTGAGGGTATACGACTTAAAATTTGTATTGAGTAGTATGCTAGATCATACGCTCGGTGCTACTCGCGGCAATTAGCCTTTAATACAAAGCGCGGTAGCGCTGCGACGCGCTTCCTCGCAGGCGTTGGGACTGCGACGCCGTGCTCTCCGCAGCTGCCAGGGACTGCGAGCTCCCCCGGTGCTCGGGGCTTGGCCCCCCGTCTCGGCAGCAATTCACGGCTCCGCTGGATGTCTCCGGCCGGTTCCAGGGGTCCAGCAAAATCCAGGAAGAGCCGTGTCGAGACTCGCTGGAATGCGGATTAGTTTCATACGTGTCTAAAGGCAAGGATGCCCAGGAGAAAAGGTGAAGTAGGGCTCTTGTGGCTCTCGGCAGGGGCTGTGAGGAATCCATTCTTGGGGCCGGCGCCGCTCCCTGCATCTGCACATGCACGTATTTAACAGTGAAGATAAATCCATCAAACCCTGAGCACCGGAGATTTAGCACTCCCGAAGCGCAGACTGTAACTCTGATTGTGTCGGGAAGTACCTTCCCCAATTTTGGGGTTCTCAAACGAGGATCGAAGGATTTCAGGTCTAATCCCGTGTCCTTAAGTAACGTTTCATTCATCGCCTCCCGCTGAATCGCTGCAGCTGAGCAGCGCGAGTGCAGAATCCTCTTACCCTGTAGCTTTCCTCGCCGTACGCCCTCACCTGTAAATAGAAGTCAGCTATAATTAGATGTGGGGCTCGCCTCTGCCCTGCGCTTGCAAGCGGGAGCCTTAATTCAGCGTGAATGGGATTTCCTCGGGCGTTCGTCGGGGAAGGAAGGACCAGACCTGTAACTGAGACCCTTCGCAGGGGACAGCCCTGACAGCTCCCGCGCCGGTGCCGTGCCAGAGCCCTGTTTTGGCTATCTGCGTCAGTTGGAAAAAAACCTGCAGTACTTTAAGCTCGTAAAGGGGACGTGTGATCTTTGTTTAGTTGGACTAGCTGAAAAAAAAACCAACCCTGAACTCGTTTCCTCAAATTCTTCATGGTTTTCCGTCTTGTCAGTTCAGCGAACCAAATGAGTTATAGTTGTTTTAAGGGCTTCACAGCTATTGCAGCCAGTTGTGGTAGAGATGTACGTATGAGGGAAAAAAATCCATCCTGTAGCCCAGCTGCTTTGGATTTGTATAAAACCAAGGTTTGTGTATTTTGTGTGTCTGGGGAGGAAAAGACCAGCGAACAGCAAATTCAGCTAACCTTGTGTTTTTAAACCAAACAACCCCTCTCCCCCTCTAATCTTTCTCAGCACAACGGTCCGGGGAGGTATGGAGGGAAACTTCTCCCCGTCTCATCTGGAAAGCGTATGTTTTTTGAACGGGACATCGGGGCTCTCTTCTGACAAGAATGTGAGATTAGAATCTCTGAAATGAGATCAGTTGAGTTTGTGTGTGCTCACCCTTAAGACACGAGTGCATCTGATATTAAAGTTTTGGACTGGGCTGAAGCCCTGTACGCATAAGAACAGCTAATGAGAATTTTACCTGAGCTCGTTTTATGTCTCCTAGGCCATTAGGAGTAAAAAGGTCTTGACTGATACCGAGCATGAAAAAGCACAAAACAGAAAAGCGAGGTAGTTGATGGAAAAAATTGAGCTAATTCCCCTTCAGACTGCATTTTCAAGCCTTGTGTAAGTGGAGTGCAAAAGTAGGACTTTTGAAAATAATTGCTGTAAAAGCAAAGAGAAGAGCCTTCCCTTCGGTCGTTGGTTCCCTGCAAAAACTACAGGAGGGGAGGAATCCGTGCGCTTTCGCCGTGAATAGCGAAACGCTGTCATCTTGTCTGCAGGTTCTGCGCACAGCAAATAACTCAGCGGTGATGTAGGTTTTCGTCTGGGGGATAAACTAGGAACTCCAGAAAGTCTGCATCAGGGCAGTACAAGGTAACGCTGCAGACGACTGCAGAAAACCAAACTTTGTAGGAAGAAATGCCCTTTTTTGTTACGGGCCCGTATTCTGCGAAGGTCTGAGCACCCGCTTTACTCCGTGCGCTGGGAGCGGTTCGGCTGACGTCGGCCTAATGTTTATTGTACATAAACTCCAGGGCATGTGTTTTTGCAGAGTGTCACTGGGGAAGGTAATCTCCTGGCGGGCTAGAAATGAAGAAATGTTGTCGAATGACAGACGGTAATGGTTGTGATGGTCTTTCAGACTAACAGGGATGCCAAAGGAAAAATATGATCCTCCAGATCCTCGCAGAATTTACACCATCATGTCAGCAGAAGAGGTAGCCAACGGGAAGAAGTCGCACTGGGCTGAATTGGAGATCTCGGGTGAGTTGATTTGGTTTTGAATTTTGGTTCGGCGGAGTTGTTGGTGCCCCAGTATACCACCAGATGCTTTCAGATAGGGGATCCTGTTGTGGAAACAGTTTTTCTGAGTCGGGGGAGGAGGAGTAACTGACTTACCAGATTGCCTTCGAGCTTGGCTGGCTCACATTCAGCCCAGTTGATTTAAAACAGCAACTCAGATTGGATGCGAGTTTTTGGGTAGCACATCTGCTTCCCTAGAACTGTACCTCTGTCTCTGTCCTTTTAACTGGGAGGGTTAGATAATTATTTAAAGTCTGCTCATAGAAAAGATACACGAAGGTATCTTCTGCAAGCGTCCCTGAGTGTTCCAGTGAAGTGGTGGGGCTTCCACACTGGAAATCCCATAGTCTGACATCCCCCGTAGTTTGTACCTGATGGTTTGAGAGTGCAGACCTGACTGAAGAGGTGGTTTTTTGCTTTTCTTTTTTAGGTAGAGTGCGGAGCTTAAGTACGTCGCTTTGGTCGCTGACGCACTTGACTGCTCTGCACCTCAATGACAATAATCTTACTCGCATTCCACCTGATATTGCCAAGCTTCATAATCTGGTTTACCTGGATCTGTCATCCAACAAACTCAGAAGTTTACCAGCAGAACTAGGAAACATGGTATCTCTCAGGTGAGAGAAATTATTCTGGTTAACTTTTCAAAAAACTGTATTCTGGGATTGGGACCGAGAATTTTATTTTGCTTTCCGTTCTCGTATTTAAAATAATTCCGAAAAATTCAAGATTGGTGCAAAGCTTCAGTTCTAATAATTGCTTTTGGGTTCATTACCCTTCTTTTCTGATCTCTACAGATACACGTCTGTAAGCTACGTAGTCTTCTGCTCTGACACATTCTTTGAGACTTGGTGATTGCCTGCTGTTTAAATTCTCCCTGATTTAATTTTGTGTTTTGGGGGTTTTGTGGCTTTTTTCCCCTAAGGAAGGTATTTCGGTCGTGCTTTGAAATGGGAAGATTGGCATATCTTTCCATAATACAAAAAAATTCAGGGTGAGAAGTGTCGTCTTTGAAGGTGAGCGGCATGTAGCGCTTTTAGAGTTTTCTTCTGAAGTGATACTCATCAAAAGTGTTTTTGCATTTGCTGCAGGGAATTGCTTTTAAATAACAATCTGTTACGGGTTTTGCCTTATGAACTTGGACGGCTCTTCCAGCTACAAACCCTAGGTTTGAAAGGTGAGTGAGTTCTTTACGGTTAAATATTCCCAGGAGTACTGTTGAATTACTGAGGGGGCTGGGCTCAAAAGCTTTGTGTATTACCTCAACATTTTCTTACGGTTCATTTGAGATATTAAGCTCGTAGCAAAAATGACCGGCCAGTTTGGAAAACAGTGTTTTTCTTTTTCAATGCTATTAAACTTCCTTGCGAGCCTATTTCAAACCTGTAGATAGGGAAATAAACCCTGTAACCTACTGTATTATTGATTGAGGTGAGTCGAAGGAAGAAAGTCTGCGTGTGCTCGCTATTTCTATAGCATGTTACTGTGGTATTCGACAGTTCCGAGTTAAGCAACCTAAATATCTTCTGAGTCAAGTTGTCTGTTCTCATCATGGGGGATTTGCTTTGGTTGGAAAGCCTCAAGAAAGTCAGGCAGCTAATCACCCAGTTGTTGTTTTATGCTGTTGGCAGGCAATCCTTTATCACAAGATATTCTCAGCCTCTACCAGGATCCAGACGGAACTCGCAAGCTACTGAACTACATGCTTGACAATCTAGCAGGTGACAGCCCTACAAATCTGATTGACAGAAGTGGCTTAAAAGCATGCGTTTCTGACAGTATTTGCTGCAAAACCAAGAATCTGAACCGCTGAAGGGAGAGTATTTTCTAACTGCTTTTGCGTTTTTGTCAAGTGGTTGCAGTCGTACACGCAAACACACACAGGAGAGGTTGACATAGATTGTCTAAGCTTTTCCCATGTTACCACGTTACAGCCAGTTGTTCCCACTGTTCTGTTTGAAACCCTTCAATTACCAGCAAAGTGCAAAGTCTTCCTTGCTGAAGCCACTGTGATACTTTCCACTAGAAATGATAATTCAAATGCAAGCAGAATGTCAAATTTAGATGCAGAAATACCAAAGTGATGGAGACTATCCAGTACTTGACTTAAATCCTGCTTCGTGGTACTGTAACCGAGCTTTCTGTTTTGCCACCTGATGTCTACTTAAGTTAAAACATTGCAGGAATGATGGATATAGGGTGAGGTTCTTGGAGAAGGGGAGCATAGGATGTCTGAACCGCTACAGGATTTACCCCTCCTTCTTCAGCAGTATATTGAAGGTGCAGGAGTGTTTTGGTGGTGCTTCTAGATTTGAAAGCAAGAGACCAAAATAGTCGTGAATCTTACAACTGACAAATTTGCTCATACTATAGCTAGCCATTTAAATGATTTGTGCTTCCTCTGGAGCGTAAAAAGACTCGGGGAGTTGGGGCTGCAAAGCAGAGTATAGAACATGATTGTTCAGTCATCATTTTGACTTAACAAATTGTGACTTACAAATATAAACCCTGAATTAATCACTGTTTTAATTTTTTTTTTAGTTCATCCAGAGCAGCTGCCTCCAAGGCCATGGATTACTTTAAAAGAACGAGACCAAATTCTGCCCTCAGGTAAATCTGTGGTTCTTTTCCCCATGTTCACACAACGATGCGCTGAAAAACTTGTCTTTGGCTTTAATTTCAGAGAAGTCTTCTGCCTTACACGGATCAGACTAAAAATAGCAATTTGCGTTCCTTTGTACTAAAACAATTAACATACGGCTATGCTGTAAATACCGTTTTTGTAATTTGAATGCGATGCCAGTCATTTCTTTTCCATGTTAGGCTTTTTCATAACTGTTCCAGCCACTGATGCCCAAGCAAAAGAGCTTGTTTTAAAAAATTCATTTCTCAGAAATAAGAACAACTGTAAAATAACTGTATACAAATGCCGTGTCCATGCACCGGCTGACTAAAGCGAGACTTGGAGAAGTCCCTGTCTGCAAGTAAACCCGTGGACTGCCTGGTACTGAAGTTAGTTTAATGCCCTCTATTGTTGCTTTTGGTAAAGTGCAAGAGGCAAAATCCAGTGGCTCTTCTTCCCCTGCGCATCCTGAATATATCCCTCAAAAAGCACCCGTGAGCTTGTATGAAGAAGAAACATGCTAATATCGTTATTGCAGAAAATGAGATTAATAACCAGCAAGAATAACATGGCAGTCCTCTATGCTTTCTTTTTAGAAGTGTGAAGATGGCAGGTCTTCAAAACTTAACTGGGTTGTGTCTTAGGCAGGCTAATGTTGCAGTTAAGATCATCTGTCACTTTTTTTATATTAAAGAACAACAAACCAGAAAACAAATAGGAAGAAGAGGGAAATGCCAAAAGTCCTGTAAGCCACCACAACATTAAGTTCTGCATTTCTGTTTCAAATTCCCATACAAATCAGTATCTCGGTGGAGTTTTACGGCCTTTGATTTTATTTTTTTAAATCAAACATCCTGAGCAGAAACAGAATTCAGGAGTCATTAGAAAGCCTAGTGGTAGGTAAGTAAGTGAGCTGTGGGATGTTTCGTGGCAGAAACCGTAACAAGCCAATTGGTTGCTATTATAAAATTGAAACGACTGAACAGCGGAAATCTTCTTTGACTACGAGTATAAAAAAATAGAGCTGTGGGGTAGCCTTATACTAAAACCTCGCTTCTTTCCCTGCAAATACGAGCAGTCTTTTCCCAGTGGCATGGTGCTAGGATGTTGCATTTACCTATCTTTTTTAATTGGTGTAAAATCTAAGGGAGCTGAGAAGTTTGTGTGTGAAAGAAGTGTGTTTCAAGGTGAATGATCTGATGAGCTGCATGCTGACTTCTCTCTTTTTTTTTTTTTTAAAATGCGACCAAATAATGTATTAGGTGCTTGCTAATTCCTGACTTCATTTCTCCTTCTCTTCCCTGCCCTCGCCCAGACCTCCCTCTCCCCCTTAGACTCGACACAGATACAACTTGATACAGCTTGGAAACATTTTACAGGTGCTAGGAAAATCGTACAAATGTTTTGGAATCAGGCTGCCTAAAAACGAAGCGTTCTGAAGCAGCACTTCTCTCTGATGCTGTGGTATCATGCCATAGTCACAGCTTCTTCAGCAGCTTGGTTTTCCTTTTGCTTTAGAACTGTACAGGTCACTTAAGCCTGAAGTTGCTGTGCACCTCAGGCAATAAATACTGGGTTTTGATTCCGTCACTGAAATGGCTGCTACTTTCCCTCTCCTGACCCCCAAATCCAGAGGCAGACTGTTCCTAATTGTTGCCGACCCCTAGATCTCCCCCAGCCTCAAAGGTACTAAAGAATTGACTGCAAAATGGGATTGCGTTGCTTTGTTACGCACACGGCGCCGTCTCGTTTTGGTAGTAACGCTGATTTTTTTTCAGGAAGAGTTTAGCCTTACGTGGTAACTGCTGGCTCAGCAGGGCCCTTTTTTACTCCTGCTCATGAAACGCTCAGTGTCATAAGCCCACTGGCTCGTGTTCAGTAGGCCCTCCAGAATAGACCGTGTACGATTCAGTATTTTGGCTTGAATAAATTTGGCATTTGTAATCTTCAGAGGTGGATAACCCTTCCCTTTCTTTCTTTCCTTCCAGCTTCCTTCACAGTTATGTGTTACAATGTGTTGTGTGATAAATATGCCACCCGGCAGCTCTATGGCTACTGCCCGTCTTGGGCACTCAATTGGGAGTATCGAAAAAAGGGAATAATGGAAGAAATCGTCAACTGTGATGCAGATATCATTAGTCTTCAGGTAACTGGAAAATAACTGTATTTTTCATCAGAAACAGAAAACATTAACCTCCACCTTTAGAATGAAATGCTCCCTCGAAAACACCACATTCGCCTGCTCGCTAACAAATTCTGGGGCTTACCAATAGGGGCTGCGTGCACAGCTCCTTGTTTACATATTGGCTTGTGTTTTATGAGATGAAACAAAGTAAGTGAGATAAAATTAGCCAAATTAGTAGGTAATTTGCATGGGAAGATCTGGGGCTTTTCCCCCTCAGATAAGCATCCTAAATACTCTCCCTCTGGGTGTACGGGGTTTACTGCAGAAGGGGAGAATGTGGAATGCTCTAACCCCAAACGCCACTGTTCCTCGTCCCTTCCTGCTTGGTACAGAAGTTCAAGTCTGAAAAATACTCTCATTGGCAAACAAGGGGACTCTCATGGTTAAAGTTAAATATCGATTGTCGTTGGTACGTGTATCCTGCCATGTTATTTGAAATCTATTGCCGATGTTTAGAACAGTTGAACGCTTCTGCCTTTAAACTGATCTTCTGGTTTTTAAGCAAGTTCTGGTAGGCAAAAGTCTTGCACAAGAAGGGAGTAGTTACCTTGGTCTGAAAACCTCAAGAGATCAACCTCTGAAATCCTCTTGGAGTCCAAATGCAATTACAAAGGAAATGTATTGTTACAGAACAGCGAGAGACCCGTGTGCGAAAGAGCTCTCCAGATTAAATATTAATTGCTGCTGGATATCTCTTGACCTCTCTGAAGTTTTAACCTAGGACGGTATCTGCGTTCAGACGTCAAAAATACCAGGTGTAATCTGTTGCTATTCAAAACACACCTGTTACTTTCCCTTTGGGGGGGGATTCCGGGATATCCAGGAATGCAAATCTGTTTCCAGCAGGCCATTAATCTAGGAAGTGACACGATTTGTGCAAACAGAAGCTTTTCTCTTTGGTGAGAGTTGCTGACTGCCAGCCAAGGCAGGCTCGAGTTGCCGTACAGCGATAGGAAGGGTTTACTTGACTTTGTTAGCCTAAGGTATTTGTGTTCAATTCCAGGAAGTGGAAACAGAGCAATACTTCACCCTTTTTCTGCCAGCCTTGAAAGAACGAGGATACGATGGATTCTTTTCTCCAAAGTCACGTGCCAAAATCATGTCTGAGCAGGAGAAAAAGCATGTGGATGGCTGTGCAATATTCTTCAAAACTGAAAAGTAAGGGGCAGAAGCAGCTTTTTTAAAATACATTAAAACCCGCTTGATTTAGGTCTGAAAGCTTTCCTCTCTCAGGGCGTGTGGTAACCAAAGTACCGTGCTGTAAAACAAAAGATGAAGTTCCCTACAAGGAATGATCCTCCCTTCCCTTTTGCTGCTCTATTTGCAACAGAGTCCTTCCATCCCTTTCAGACTACGAACAGACACATCTTTTTGGAAACATGGAAGTTGCAGGAGAGCTACTATGAGTAAAAACTTACGTGCTTCGTGTGCGCATTTTTGGCAGATCTAACAAATACCTCACCTTCTCTACAAACTTTTGCCTTGCTTGACAGAAGTTTGACCCCTCTGAGATTCATCTTTAAAGATGTATAAGCTGTGCTTCGGGTATTAAATCTTCAGGTATTAAAAGAGGTATTACTGCCAAAGGATCACAGAATATTCTCTGCTTTTATGAACAGAAAATTGAATACGTTATTGAATACCTGATCCAAAAAGTTCTGCCTCGCTAAAAGCAGCAAACTGTTGGGAAGGGAGGAGAGGTGCTGGCATTCACGCTTCTCATTTGTGTAAGCTGCTCGTGGGTTGTGCCGCGCCGAGCATCCCTCTGAATATTCCCTCGCAACAGTTTTCGGTAATTGGAATGGAAATTGCGCAAAGCTTTAGCTCCCTTTCAGAGTTTTCATTGCTTCCAGAAACAAAAATACGCCTTTCAGATCAGGTATAAAAACAACTCGACTGAGTTGGAGTAGAGGAAGCCTGTGAAAACAAACAACTGATGTTTTTCAAACCTTCAAACCTTGCTACTGACAAGGATATATACAGAACCAGTTACTATACTGTGGTGCGCTCAGTTAAAAAACAGAAAAAATCCTCTTTCTTTGCTAGTAATACCTGTTTTTTATTTTTAAGAGGACAAAACCAAAAAAAACCCCTTTCAATAGGTAGCCTTCAGTTTGTCCCGAAGCAAGGCGTTTTCAGGCACCCTGAGGCCATAAAACCAATTTCACGAAACTACTGGTGGTAGCTAGTGGTTTGAAAGAAGCTGGTTTTTAATAATGCATTTGCCCAAAGTAAAAGGCAAGCCTTTAATTACCACCTCGTCTTAATTTTTTGCCTAGAACGCTCCTGAAGAGGTGCGATAACCTCTGAGCGTTGCTCTGAATAGCCCTCTCAGAGTGCTACGCTGAAACAAGTCAACACTTCCTAAACCCCAGGTATCTCATCTCCCCTGAGAGTATCTCACCTGCCAGACCGAGAGCTCTATCCTGACGGGGGGAATAGTTCTCAGAACTGTTTTTACTTTTATAAAACGAGAGGACAAAAGAAATGTGCCTTACCCTGTCCTGCAGGCTCTCTCCTTGGACGTGGTAGACTGGAGCGCAGATAGAACCCACGTCGTTTCACGGAGCCGTACGTCACACGCGTTCACACGCGATTCTCTTTGTTTCATCAGATTTACGCTGGTGCAGAAGCATACAGTGGAGTTCAACCAGGTGGCAATGGCGAACTCTGAAGGCTCAGAAGCTATGTTAAACAGAGTGATGACGAAGGACAACATCGGAGTTGCCGTGGTGTTAGAGGTGCACAAAGAATTATTTGGAGCAAGTGAGTATGACCGTGGTTCTCTCGCTGATTATTCAGTTCCACGTAAAGGCACGAGTTATTCTTTAGGTAGTACGCCTCTCTAGCATATTATTGCCATCGGTGGTGGTAACCAAATACTTGCAGATGAGCAAACGCTGTTCCCTGTGCTAATTTGAGAAACGATAGCCCATCGGTGGCTAAGACGGGACACAGATGACGTGATTTCCTGGCCCGGTTGCACTCGCAGCCAGATTCCCAGCACTTAGCTTTCTCCTTTCAAGCTTTTGCCCCTGCTTACCTATTCTGTTAAATTCTGCCTGAAGAATTAAGCTTTTCCAAGGTCAGTGTGTTTACATGCGTATGCTCTTACCAATAGTCGTCGGTAATGTTCAACTTGTATTTTCAACTTTTTTTCGCCCTTGATTGAATCCTTCCATCCTCCCCCAGTGATTGTATGACAGTGCTAATGTACTGATATGGAAGAAGGAGATTATCAGGTATCTTTTCATGCCACTTGATTGACAGACTGTCATATTTTCATTAAGTTCGATCAGATGCAGCAGACGCTTTCAACACACTTAAAATTGCCACCCCGCTCTGTCTGCGTGTCTGGTTTTTTGATCGCTTGTTTCCAGCGTACCCTTCAAAGGAGCAGAATATCTAAATCGCGGGACTGGAAGGAGCTGCCTGTGACTTTATGCCTCATCTTTCAGAGTACTGTTCCTCTAGTAAAAACAGCTATAGCGTTTTGCAGCAGTCAGGTTCATACTGCATTCATTTAAGCAGGTTTGAGTTTTTTCCCCAAGGGAATAAGTTCCCGTACCGTGGCAGCTAAGAGTCAGGAAACTCCCTTGTGCCTTAAATATTGAAGAGTGGTGCACGGTCAAGTGACGACCGAGCAGTAGAGAAGGAATGCAATTGTAACGATATCGGATTATGCTGGCTATTTCTTTCCTATATTGGAGAGATTTAGTCACGTAATATTATGTGAATGCTGCCAATTTAGAAAGGAGCAGTGGTAATGCCTTTTTTCCAGCGACGAAAGTACATCCATCTGACTCGGAGTCCTCAGTAGCTCAACCCTGAATATTGACAGGGGGGAATCTGCTGTATTCGCACAATCAGCCTTTCACTGATAAAAATGTGTTTCTTTATCTAGGTATGAAATCGCTTCATGTGGACAAACAGCTGCTTATTGTGGCCAATGCCCACATGCACTGGGACCCCGAATACTCAGATGTGAAACTCATTCAGACTATGATGTTTGTCTCGGAACTGAAAAATATCCTCGAGAAAGCCTCAAGCAGGCCCGGTAGCCCAACAGCAGATCCTAACTCTATCCCTCTGGTGCTGTGTGCGGATCTCAACTCATTGCCTGATTCAGGTAAGACTGGGTTTGGCTTGATTTTTAACGTACCTTTTTAGAACGTTTGAGTCCTCTTTTCCTCTGAGGGCGATGGGGCGGTTTGCACTTCCCTGGGTAGGTACGGATGAAACCTTTTTAGAAACGGCTGTCTTCCGAAATCTGGCTGAAGAGAATGCAAGTCCTCCGGTTGAGTAGGCTGCTTTTCGTGATCAGTTGTGCGCTCCAGAAAAGTCGGTTGCGCCTACGAAGAGGTAGAAAAGCACAAATAGGTCTTAAATCAATCGTTAAATAAATACCCGTGCCTTAAGCAGCAATAATAAGTAGGAAAGATGCGAGTTCGTGATGGAACGTGAAAACTTTCTAAGGAGACGGGTTTGCTTTGGTAATTATGACGTTCGATACTGTAATGTCAGGTATATATATGAAAGCTGCCTCTCTCGCACCCCATCACGTGCGTACTACAGTACAGGAACTATGGGTTTACTGTAATCCTCAACAAATGGTGTCGAAACCGCCGGAGAGCCTCAGTTCCCCGGCTGCGTGTCGGAAAGGTGTAGACGGCTCAGACGCGGACAAGCCAGCGGCTGTGTAGATTTCCCCTTAGCTGGAAACCTTTTTTCTGATCTCACGGGGTGTCTCGTTGGCGTTTTGGTTTTTAACCCCGAGGCCAACATTCCCTGAACGTTGTATTTTAAAGCAACTCCCTGAATCCTTTCCTTTGCAAACAGGTGTAGTGGAATACTTAAGCAATGGCATAGTAGCTGACAACCACAAGGACTTCAAGGAGTTGCGTTATAACGAGTGTCTCATGAACTTCAGTGGCAACGGAAAAAACGGGGCTTCTGAAGGAAGAATTACGCATGGCTTCCAACTCAAGAGCGCCTATGAAAACAACTTGATGCCTTACACCAATTACACTTTTGATTTCAAAGTAAGCAGCGATTTTTCTGAAATGGCAGACATTGACCTGGTCTCCCCAGGATGCTGTCTTAATTTTCTGACCATTGGCTGTCTTTCTCTTTGTTCCTGTAAGTGCTTCATCACTGGTTCCTACACTCGCTGGACACTTTCCTACCGCACACAAATCCTTGATTTGCTGGTGTTTTTAAGCTTCCGACCTGGCTCTGGCCAGTGACTTAATGAGAACGGATGCAGCGCTTTGAACGCAGAACGCCACGCGCGTTTCTTACCCTAATTCCAGCGCTGTGCCTCTTCCTCTGAATCGCAGCCAGAAGCCGGTCGAGTTCAGGTTGCCAGAAGCGAGGTCTGTTCTCACTGTCGTGTTTCTCTTTCTCCCTAGGGTGTGATTGACTACATTTTCTATTCCAACACTCACATGAACGTGCTTGGTGTCCTGGGGCCTTTGGACCCTCAGTGGCTGGTTGACAACAACATCACTGGGTGTCCACACCCTCACATCCCTTCAGACCACTTCTCACTGTTAACACAACTCGAACTCCATCCTCCGCTCCTGCCTCTTGTCAACGGTGTGCACTTGCCGAACAGGAGGTAGTGGAGCCCTGCCCCTTTGAGGGCAAGAACCTGTTGTTATGGACCTGTACAGTTGTAAATCAAAGTATATAGGAGTGAAGTATGGCCAACCTTAAGCTGCTTCTTCAAGCTCCTTTCCTTATGTGTTTGATATGGGATTTTGCACATTTTGGTGCATATTGGTATCATTTGGCACTAGGGCTGGAACCAAAGTATTATTCCCTTTCCAGGTTTTTAATTTAATTTTTTTTTTTTTTTAAACTGGCAAGCTTTTTCTTTTCAGTAGGAAGCTGCACTTATAAATGGACAAAACGAGATTAAAAACTTGCTTATTAACATGTTTCAAGATAATGCTTTTTTCCAGAACGTGGCGAAATGAGCCAACCTTTTAGGAGAAAGAAAAACAAAAAGAGAAATGCTTGTTTTGTAGGAAGAATATTAGAAATACTGTTTGTTTGAACCCAAAACGGAGACTGAACTCTGCATCCAAAATAAATTTTGCACATTAGCGAAGCACTTAATACCCGACTAGAAACGATTAGTAGTGTGGCCCTACCCCTTGTCTAACTAATATTAGAAAACCAAAGATGGCTTAATATCTGTGATAAAATTCGAGGTCTAAATTCTCCCGATGTAATCTCATTTACAACGAAATTTCCAGCGAAGCTACGTCTCACGAGACTTCGCAGGTGAGCGTTTCATGCTGTGTATAGATCGCTTGCTCGGCAGATGCCGCGGTGACTTTTTTCGGAGCTCTGAAGAACTCGGGTCTTTTCTGGGCGAGATCCGCAGGGATCCAAGGGACCTCTGTGACACAGAGCTGCCTCTCCGCTTCGGCAAGCCAGGGCGAGCCGCTGTTCAGCAGCACAGTTTGGGAGCGGGACTTAGAAATGGTAAGAAATTGCACTTGAAGCGAGCCGTTGCAAGCGTTTGGGTTCCGGGTGAATAAAGAAGTTGCAAATCCGTCCGAGGTTCCCTTTTCCGAAGTTCGGTTGCAAAGACGGGAAACTTGGGATTAAATGCTTAAGCGTAGGGTACAGGAAAAAGCCGCTGGAAACGATCTTACTTCTGTCTCCAAAGGGCACGCGGAGTAGCTGTCGGCATGCTTTTTTCGTTGGGGGAGCGAGCGGTAGCCGTAACCATTCCTTGGATTATTTTTCCTGACCCTAGTTGCCAAATAACCATCACACTTTTTTAATAATCTTTCTTTCCTGTTGTCGGTCAGGGTTGAATTCAAAAGCTGCTGGTTCATTCCCAACTGTTAATGCTCTTTGGATGTGTTGGAAATCTTTTTTTTTTTTTCCTTTTTATGCTCTAGGTGGCCAGTTCAAAACCTTGTGCCTCAAGAGGCATTAAACATAATGCAATTTTCTGAAAAATTGGTTGGCTGCTTAATGTTTAAAAAAAAGACGGCACAGTGATAGGAAAAGGTTGTGTCTGTGTTTTTAAGTTTTTCTTTATTCTGCTTTTTTGCTGCTATAAGATTTTCTTGAATTTATATTTTAAACTTTTCATGCACTTTACTGTTTCTAGTCTCAAAATGTGATATTTTTAATAAATGAAAAAATTTTCCATTATGTGAATGAAATTTTTAAACAGATTGATAGCCTATATTTATGTCTCATTCGTACACTTAAAAAAGTCAAATTGAAATTGTGGAATTAGTTTTAAATACTAAGGAGCCATCTTCTGTCTTGCAAAACTGCTACGTCAGGCTGTTCCTCTACTCTTTAATTAAACGTTTCCTTTGTCATTTTATACATAGGAAATTATCTGTAGGGAAGAAAAAAAAAAAACATCAATTGGACCTAGAGTAGAAACTATTCCCCGACTCTCGTTGGGGGCCGGGGAGGGGGCGGCGCGGGACAGAACGCAAAAATGGGTTCAACATAAACGACAACTCCCTTTTAAAAGAAGTGCCTAAAAAACGGAGGCGTCATCTATTGTCTACTATAAATTGGAAGCAATCGTAGCGGGGTGAAATTCCTGTACAGCAATCGCTTTGTGCAGCACCAAAAAAAAAAAAAAAAAGCCCTTTCGAAAGACGGATTTTCCTCTAGGTGCAGGTATCTCTTTTTTAATATACCTCAGCGGTCGACACCTAGCCATTGCAGATAAATTGCGAAAGCGATTTGAGAGTATAGTACTGGAAAGTAGAATAGCATGAAAAACTTAATTTTGTGGACATTACCTTTCTGTAATCAGCTACTGTATCTTTTTTGGAGGGGGGGGTGCTCTGCTCTGGAGGTGTGCACTAACAAACCCTTCTCCTCCTTTTCCTACACGCATGTTAACTAGCAACGTGAGCAATATTTCCTACCATACTTCACTCCCAATATTTTTTGAGATGTTTGTATAAAATGGAATTTAAAATTCACCTATGATTGTATATGAACTGCAGAGGAGCCCGTTTATTAATAAAAATAAAAACCAACAACAATCTTTTGTAATACCGGGGTGGGAGAGGATGGGGATGAAAAAAAAAAAACCAACAAAAACCTGGCAAACGTTGTAAACTGCTTAAGTTTGACTTTCCTTTGGTTTCTAACCGACTGAAGCGTTCTGTTGCGGGAAGGTGTTTAGTTGGATTTTCTCTGCTGCGAAACCCACTTCTGAACGTCCGTTACGCTGTGCGATTTTTTTTTTTTAAAAAAAAGTTATTTTAACAGACGCTGCACAAAACCTCTGGATTTAAAAAAAAAAAAAAAAGAGTCTTGTTTATGTTTCAGTCGATGCACGTAACCGGGGATGTGTTTACCCGCCTTTCACTTGTCTGGCTCCCTCCCCGTTTTCCCTCTGTTTTTTTCCCTTCCCGGCAGGAGCAGTAAGGGGATTGCGCTTTTTTCCCAGCCGAGCAGAACCGCCGCTCTCCGTAGTGATTTTCTGCTCTACGAAGAGAGGGAGCGGGGAGCAGGCAGCCGGCAGCCTCGCTCGCAGGACGAGATCCCTCGCGGCAAACATACGCATCGTCCAGATGGCGACGCTAATTTTCTTTTGACCCAGATGGAAGCTGACGGTAGGGCGTTTTCGAGGGGAGAGGGAGTAATAAGAAGCGAAATATCCCTAAGCCGAAGCAGAGATGGATGGGAAACCATCCGTTCTCTCCATCGCTGACCCTCGGTTCCCAGCACGTCGCAGTGCTCTCGCAGCCGACGCCTGGAAAAAAAGCTCTAAGTCCTTTACTGCTCCTCGCTCTCTCGGTTTGCTTTCAAAAATATGGTGCCTGGTGTCAACTTCTAAGCAACAGCACTGCCTAAAGCAAGCAGAGAAAAAAAAAAAATCCAACACCCTTCTACAAGCAACTTTTTAAAATTCAGTATGGTAAATCTGTTAGATATGGGGTTTTGTGTGTGTGTATATATATAAAAAAAAAAAGAATTTTGTACAATGTAGCTGAATATTTTTGTTTCCTTATTTCAATGTAAGGAGCGTGAACATTTGCGTACCGCACGCTGAAGTCAGGTATGGCACAATGGGGTCCGAGACCAGCTTTCCTTCCCATTTGCCTCGTTAAAAGCTTTTGTCGTCTCTTTCTAGCATTCGTTGAGAAAATATTTCATTTTATGGGTAAGCTTCCTCCGTCTGTCGGAAGCCGCTCCTGTTTAGTCTGCAGACACATTCAGAAAAGGTCTCATTAGTCCCAAGTCCTCGCTGTTCTGTGTTTTATAGACTAGAAAGCCAAAATCTTTGACTCTTAACCTTTTCAGAAGCACTTGCCACTGACCCAACGCAGCTTTCAAAACCGTACCGTGATCTTCAGCGTTCGGGTAACGCTGTGGATGGCTGATGGTCTCCCACCTCGCTGGCTTTGCTGCGGAGACTCCTAAATCCACGTTCACGCTCTTGAACTCCCGAGGCCCACTTTACAAAGATGCTGAGCATCTGCAGCTCCCGCTTAATCCCGAATATTGGGCTTTTGGAGACCGGCTTTCCGCACCCGGCCCGTGAGACGTCGGGTCCGAATTGCGAGCGAGAATTTGAGACCTCAAAGGTTCATATCACTTGTTTCTCTGGGGGTTGGTTTTGGTGAGGTGGCGGGGGGGAAAGCCGAAAAGGCTTGTTGAAATTCAGAGTTTCTAGGTTTAGAAGAGAGGTTGGGGAAACACTTGAAGGATTCCTAGACCAGGAGCACAGCATTCACGCCTTACTGCCTAAAGACCAGATTTAAACCCAGCGACACAGCAGCAATTACTTCATTTGCACAAGGTGTTTTCAGCTTCTAGCGTCAAAACCTTCCCTTGGCACAAAACTCGGCTTAGCGGGGTGGAGCGAAAGGTCTTTCAGTCCTATCCAAACCAAATCGATAGCCTGCATTAGAAATATCACCCACATGCGATACGCACCCTCATACTGGTTTAAAAAGGGGTTTAAGCGCAAATAGGAGTTCTCCTCTCCCCAGCGACCTCAGCTTTGTACGTAATTACGATTCCTCTGTTCTTGGCTTCTGTATAGATATTTTTAATGGTAACGAAGATCTAAGGCCTGATGTAAACCTAAGGAAGGACCCTGTCCCTGTTGTACGGGGAGACGCCCGATCTAAGCGCGTCCTTACCTGGCACGCTGGTATGCTAGGCAGCAGCAGGAGGTGCTTCGGCTAAAATCCGGCCGTCGGCATAAAAGAGCAGCGGGTCGTCGTCCTGCTTGGTCACCCCGCAGGCGTGACGTTCTTCTGGGCAGTCTTCGCCACCCAAACTGCCCGGGAGGAGGCGAAGCAGCCCACGAGGCTCGCCGAAGTTCGCGTTGGCTTCAGAGCCGCCGTGGTTTTGGCACCGAGCGCGCACGTTGAAACACCTCGCCTGCCTGATTTTGCGTGCCCCAAAAGGAGCTGAAGTGCTTGGTTTTGGAGGGTTTTCACCCACGGGGGCAGAGGACCTGATTTGTTAAAGACCGGGAAAGAAAGAAGCCCTAGATACAGAAAGCTTTGGGTTTTTCTGATAGACGCTATTATTAACCGAGTCTCTTCATCTCATAGTGAGGAAAAGCATCTTGCGATACGCAGCTTATCCGTTTTTAATAAGATTACAGAAGCATGGTCACGTACCCTCCCTTTCTCACCCTTCACAACACAAACCCCGAGAGAACCTGGTGGAATCCGTTCACCTCTTCAGTCCCTACGCCAAGCATCAGCCAAGAACTCACTTTAAGATTAAAAACAAGTTTAGAAGGAGATTATAAGGCTCTAGATCCAGGCGCAGCGCTAAGGGATACAGCGTCTTCTCCTGTGACAACTCTTTGCCCTGAGACCGACCACGGCTTTGCTTTTCCTCCGGGAGACGAGAGCAGGGACAAAAACCAGAGGGAATGAGGCAGGCGCAGGTATTGCCCGATCAGAAAAGGGACCAAATTAACACCTTTAAAGAACTCCTTCATCCTAAGAAAAATGATTTGACTTTATAAAAGGTATTAAGAGACGATAAAGTTTGCTGGTTTGGCTACGTTCGGGGATGACGGACTTCAGGAGTACAGTTTCTATCTGAAAATAAGCGTGAGGATAGAGAAACGCTCGGGTACTTTGGTACTTCAGGGTGTTTTAAACAGCGTTGATGGCAAAGCACGCCAAGTGATATGACTCTTTCTCTTTTTTTTCCCTCCCCCCTTGCGGTCGTACGGTGTGTTTAGCTTGCAAAATCTCTCACCGTTTGGGTGGTGAAGGTTAGAGCGACCCTGGTACTTGGTCTTGTCAACAGTTCCTACAATTTAGGTGTTTACTGAGTTTGCATTTGTCTGTATTTGTCTTTGTTCCAAAGCAAAAAAAAAACCCAGCCAAAAAAAAAAAAACCAAACCTCACGGTGGCTTTCTTTACAAGTGCTATGTTACATGGCTTCGTTTTCCATTTTTAATTACCGCGTTGTGCGTTTGCTTTCCGAGCAATTAAAGTGTTTCTGTGCAACCTGTTAGCTAAATATGCCCTTAATTCATAAACTCCCCGGCCGGAGCGGAGCAGCGGCGATGGGAGCCCGGGCTCCCCCTCCCGCCCCATCTCAGGGTGGTTATTTGGGGAGGTTGGGGTTTTTTTTAGTTGGATTTCTTTCTCCTGTGTTGTCTTTGCAACCGCAAGGTCCTGTCCCTCAAAAGGTGGAAGTGCACGTGGAGAGGGGGGGGAAGCTGCAGTGTCACTCCCGGCCACGCTTACGCTCACGTTTTAGGGGGGTTTACGTCTCGGTTTATGGAAACGGTAGCTTCGCTTTAAATCGAGAGGTTTAAATCGAGGCTGCCTTCCCCGCCAGCCCTGACGACGGGGACGGGGTAGCTCTCCCAGGCAAAAAGCTTTGCAAAGTTTGACACCAGCCCTAGGCATCACGCTTGCAAGAGCAGCAGCCTTCAACTGAGACTTGAGCAAAAAACAACCCGAGTAACTTGCTTATTCCGTGTTTCCCACGAGCAGAAATAGTAAGAAACCTCGCCAGCTCTCTCCTTTGCTTTTACAAAAGGAGGCTTTTTTTCTCTCCCTCTGAAAGAACTCATGTTTTGGAGAAAGTGCCACGCCACAGTGCAATTCCCCCCGTAATTATGCTCTGCAATGAAAAACTCACCGAGAAAGCGAATTCCCATCGAGCGGGGACGGCGGGGACCCAGGCAGGGAGAAGCCCCGCTCCCCGGCACCGACCCGGCCCGGACAAAAGACCGACGACGAGCGAACTCAGCAGCCCTGCCTTTCTATAACCTTAGGGCAGTTCGGGAAAGGGAGGTCCTCAAAACCCTGAACTGTTACTTTTTTCTTCCCTTTTTAATTTTTTTTTTTTTTAATTTTTAATTTAAACACACACCCCCTGCACCGTGGAGATGGGGTACTGCTCACACGTGATGGATAGGGCTAAATATCTGCTTGTTTCTTCCCGCCTGTGTACTTTTATTTCCTTCTGTAGGCAATAAACAGCCCTTTTGCAACCACTCCTGGCCCCTGCTGTGGTTCCTGAGAAGCACAGGGCGGGAAGGAGGGGGACATGGGGACAAGCCGGGGGTTTCACGGTGGCCCTGGGACGCGCTTGTGGCAACCAGGGGGGTGGGTGACGCAGATTTGATTCCTACCTTTTTGGGGAGATCCCCAGACACCTACGAGCAGCATGGCCACGCCAGATTTTTAAATGATGATAATTTTGCACGGGGTTGCAAGTTCTACCGCCGTCACCTCGGTCCCTGTGGCCAAGGGACGTCCCCGCGCCTCGCTGGGGTCCCCGTGGGACGTATGCGTCCGTCTCAGGAAAATGGGGGTCCACAGAAAGATCCTCAGCCACTCACTGGGAAATTTCCCAGTATCTCCCATTCCTCCTGGGCTCGCACGACTGGGAGCCAGCACCGTGGGGCTGCAGAGGTCAGACCCCATCCAACTCCCGCCAGCGTCCCTTAGCGTCACCCTCTCCTCCCAGGAGCCGTCAGAAAAAGGCACGAGAACGCGGGGCAGAGGAAAGGCGGCGCGTTGGGAAGCGCCCCGCGGCAAAGCGGCCGAGGGCTGCCCGGTGCCACCGTCCGCTCTCGCTCCCCCCCCCCAAAAATCCGAATTTTTACACAAATCCACGTAAAAAGAGCTGCCGCAGCCGAGGAGGGAAGCACGTTCGTCCTTTTATTGATGGCGCCCGGGACGGGCTGCCGTTGCGTGCAGAAATGGAGGGCGACCCTGGGCGCCCGAGGGGAAAGCCTTTTTTTGGGGGGAGCGGGGGAAGGCTCCTGCCCTCTGCCAAAACCCCAGGAGCAGAGCAAGCCCTGGCACTGTGCCGCGAAACCCGGCGTACGTCGGCGCGGAGGGGTTATATCGCTGCTATCCCTGCAGAGGAATAAATAACCGCGGCTGGTTATTTATTATCGTATCCTGACAGAAGGAGAGACGGGCCGGGGGGTCTGCAAGGAGGCCGGCACCACCGCTCCGCTCCCCCAGCCCACCGCTCTGCTTCCCGCCGCGGCCGCGCCGCCGCTTCTTTTTTGGTGGCATTCCTGCAGATTTTAGGGGAGGAAAGAAACGAAAACAAAGCCGTCAGGAGGAGGGGATGGTCCTACCGACGCGTTCGATACGCCGCTCGTTTTTCGGTCGCCGGGCGTTGCGTACCTCTGCGTCAGCTTGTGGATGAGCAGCTGGATCCAGGGCGCCTCGGGGGCCACGCACACCTTCTTGTTTTTCTTCAAGGTGAGGCTGCAAGCCGATGAGACCCTCTCAGCCCCGCGTACGCCCCTTCCCCAAAATTTTTCCAACCGCACCGCTGTCTGCAGAGAAAACCCCTCTCGCTCCCCGGCATGGTTAGGAGCGCTCCCCGCCACCCTCGCTGGGAGACAGACACGATTTTTTGGGCCTCGAGCTCGGCTCCGTGAGCCACGCCGGGGGTAACCCCAATTAAAACGGGCAGCAGCATCCCATGCAACACCCTGCGCCTTGCAAGAGTCACCGCAAGGTTTGGGAGCTGCAGAGAGGGTGCAAGCACCCACCTATTTTTGCGCGAGCAAGCAGTTTGCAGGAATTGCTTTGCCGGCTTTCCACTTACATGATCTCCTTCCTCCTGCAGTGAATACCCGGCGGCGTAACGTCGATGGCAAGGATCAGCCCCAAGTTGATGACCTGGGCGGTCGATTTGATGCACTTGCACCTCATGTTGGTCAGCAGGCTCTCCAGCGACAGACCTGCACCCGAGAGCAGCCCACACCCAGGTCTCAGCCCCCGTGGCTGTCTCTGCCCCCTCCCGCTGCCATCCCGGTGCCACCGTCCCCGTGCCACTGTCCTGTCCCCTTCCTGGCACCCACGGGGCTGTTTGCAGGAACGGGCTTGCGTTAATGGGGTTTGCAGCGGCAAGCGGCGAGAGCAGCGAGGCTAATCCCTCCCGGCGCAGTCTCAAAGCTTTCTTTTCATGCATATGGAGGGGATTTAGCTTCAGGGCTTGAAAACTTCACCAACACTTCATGAATTAAACCCCATCGAGCGCTCAAGTTTCATAGGGGTCTTCAAGAGAAACAGCTTAAACCCATCACGCAAATCCCCCCCCAGTCCCAGACATCCCCCTCCAGCTTAGCCACTGCGTTTAGAAGATAAACTCAAGCTCAAAGATAGGCAAGAAGCAAGTTTGAAAGCTTAGAGGAGCCCATGCTCAGCCCCATCCAGGACCCCCAATGCCCCCGCCGAGGGATTTGGAGGGGGAGACAGACAGACACCCCGAGGTCACTCACCGCCCCCCGGCACCAGGTTGCTCAGGAGCAGGGCCAGGGCCAGCACCGCCGGCAGCAGCCGCATCCTCGCCGCCCGCCCTGAGCCACCGTGGGGGCTGCTTTATAGCCAGACCCGCCGGGGATTTTGCAGGCTGGGAAACGCCCCGGGAGCGGGGGGAAAGGAGCTGCCCCACGCTTCAACTTCCCTGCCGTCGCTTCCCCCCGTCGCACGTGGCCGATGCCGCCTCCCCACCAAAAAAGGCAGAAACCACCGCGGCCACCTCCTAAAACCTCCCGATTGCCCCATGTTTCTTGGTGAAGAAACGCCGGTGATCCCGGCTCTGCTCCCCACCCCGCGGGGACTCGCTCCCCTGAGCACCCCCAAGCCCCTGGCGCGCCGCGGGAAGGGACGCGAGCGACGCTGAGCGAGGGCTGCCGCCTTTATTGGATCTGTTGGGTTGTGCCCCAAGGGGACAGCCAGCGCCTGGCCATGGGGTGGGAGGGCAGGGAAGCGGGGACTGGCATTTTTAAAGGCTTAAATGCATAAAACGCAAAGGAAAAAGGGGCTCGGGGCATCACGCAGCAGCATTCTCCCCTCCGCATCGGGGCAAGGCGACAGCGGGATGGGGGGAGTCCAGTTTCGGGCCCGGCACATCTGGCCGTCCCGCCGGTGGCAGCTTCCTCAGTGAGGAGCCTGTTTCTTCCTCCTGCCAAAAGCAGAAGAGGGGGAGAAACGTGTGAAAATCGGTCCCCACGGGATGCCCCTGGTCCTGCCGGGAGCCCCTTTCGCTCGGATGGAGGGAGGCTTACAGGTTAGGGAGGTCCTGCAGGAGTTTCTTCACCCAAGGGGTGTCAGGATCCAGGCAGACCCTCTCCAGGGTTTTTAGCTTAATCCTAGAAAACACGGGGTTTCAGCACCGTCGCTTCCCCCTCCCCTCGGCTGCTCGAGCCCCCCTGGGCTTCTCATAAAGAAAAAGAGTGCAAAATTGAAATAATTCAGGGAGGATGGGGGCGGAACAGAGGGCTCGTGCCCCCCCGGGAGCCACTTACACCACCTCGAGGCGCCGGCAGCTGCTCCCCACCGGCCGGACCTCGATGCTGCTGTATTTCCGCGGGGGGATGAAGGCCCTGGTGGTCTTGGCGCAGCGGCAGCTCAGGTTGCCATTGGCTTCCAGGAGAGCTGGAGGGGCACACGGCCGCGGCTCACGCATTGCCCGAAAACCCGCCGCCATCCCCAAAACCCTTTCTGGGCAACGCATCTCCCCCTACATCCCACCAGGATCACCGCACCCGCTTGCAAAAGAGCCTCGGTGGTATTTAAGCCCAAGAGACGGCGGCGGGATGCCGCCTCCAAAAACCTCCCCCCTCCACCAGTATCCTCCAGCCCCACGCGTGGGGACATGGGGACCCTCACCTGCATCCCCGGGGCGGTGGGTCGCCAGCAGCACCCCCAGCAGCAGGGCCACCCGCGCAGCCATGCCGGCCCCATCCCTGGCCCCGCAGCATCCCCCTATTTGAGCCGGAAAATAGGAGAAGTGAGGCGGTGCAGGCGGGAGGCCCTGGGGTGGTTTTCACCCGTCTCCGTTCCCTGCTGACAGCGCTTGCTGAGCTTGCAACACCGCTGATAAAAAGCAACTCGGGGCTTGGTGGGGGCCCAGGCTTCCTGAAACCGGCTCCCTTTTCCCCTTCCTATGAAGCCAGGTCTTGTAAAGCTATCGGTCGTTTCCCCCAACGCTTGTTCTTAGCCCACGTAGCCGTGCAAACCTGGAGGCTCTTGGGGTGCTTTTCTTTTTTCGCACGATCAGGTATTCCTCTTTTCTCCTGCGCCCACATTTCCCCCCTGCAAGGTGCATCCCGGCCTGAGCTTTGATGGCATTTGCTTTTGCTCTTTCCCCCCGTGGCCGATTATCCCAAAACTCTCGCACCCATTCCCTGTATTTCCTTATCGGCCTTTACTGCTTCCAAACCCCAGCCCCATTCCCGAACGCTTGGAGTTGGGGCGCGTCGGCTGTATATACCCGGCTCCCTGCACCGCGGGAGCCCTCAAATCAGCACCGCGGGAGACAAGAGGTTATGCCGGGATGGAACTTGGCTTCCCAATGGCTGTGCCGGTGCTGCCGGACCCAGTGCAGGGCTGGGACACCCATCCCAGCTACCGTCGCTGCCTTAAGACAAACCTTTCCTCGCCCCCGTCTCACTCCTCCGCGTAAAAGGAGTTTTCATCACGCCTGACACGCGCCGGGGCGCTGCCCTCATTCCCCTACCTATAGTGGAAATACCTCACCTGCCGTATATTCAAATGCACATTTTAATGCACGCGGCGTATCTGTGAAAGAGCATCAAGACAAGAGCGCCGGACGCAAACGACAGTAAATTCGGCTCTAGGGGGGCTACGACAGTGGGGTTCATCAAAGCTCTACCGAGTTTCTTCGAAGCTAGGCGATCCAGGGAAAATACAACGGGAGGAAAAAAACCCTGAATTCTATTGGACTTGAGCTCTCAGGACAGGACGCACCACGCTGCGTAATAAAAACCCCAGACGCGCACTCCGTCGCTTCGCACGGGAAGAGTCGCAAAGTCGTTCCTGCAGAGGGGGGAGCAGCCCCTGCCAGAGCAAGGCTTCGCAGTCTACGGGCAAGTAAATAAACGAAGGGTTCACGTTCACGCTGATCCAGGGACCGAATGTGGTGGGGGGAACACCCCCGCGAACCTGCCGCGGGGCTGGGGTCGGCGGCGAGCCGCCCTCCCTGCAGCGGCCGCCGCCGGGGCCGGACGCGGGGCTTTCGGGAAGGGGAGGGAAGCGAGGGCAAAGTGAGGAGCGGCCAGGTTTGCACGCCTGTGCATCATCCGCCAGCCTGTCTCGGGGCTCCGAGCGTCAACTTCCTTAGCGGGAAACTTATTTTTTCTTCCTGCGAAAAGCAGAAGGAGGAGAAACGTGTGAATGTAGAGAAAAGTGGGTCCTGGGGGAGGAAGCTCCTGCCCCGGCTGAAGGAAGTCACCGCTGTTTCCCCGGGGCAGCCGTCACCCGCGGGGACGTCTCCCGGCCGCCCTACGCTGTGCCAGAAACCTGGGCACGACGAACAAGGGCGGCTTTCCCAGCCGAGCACCGACGCGCTATTGCACTCGCAATGAGCAAACCCTGCTCCTGCCATTCCCCCCTCTCCCCAAAATAGCTATTTTTTTTTGCCAGAATGTGTTCAGGGATGCGGCACTGTGCACAAGCCGGGGGGAGCACGACCCCAGTGCCGCTTTGCACAGCGAGGTCTCACCCCTCATCGCCTTGCGAGTGGGTCCCTTTGCCCCCGGCAGCCCCCCGAGAGCCCTCGGTCCTCTGAGCGCTCCCCAGGACCCCAGACGCGATGGGATGCTGGCCAGGGCCGCCTGAGCCAAAGGGGTTTTCCCAAATCAACTTACGTGCCAGCAATACGCTTCAGCAGTTTCTTTACCCAAGGGGCGTCGGGATTCACGCACACCTTCCCTGAGGGTTTTAATTTAATTCTGAAACGCAAGGAGAGTTTATGAGCATTACCCTCCCCTCCAAAGGCAGGGATGGGAGCAGCCGGAGCTGATCTGCGAGGCTCAGCTTTCATTTACAGCGCCAGCAGAATCGCAGAAAGCTGCGAGCGACAGAGGGAAGCCACAGGACCGTCAGGAAAAAGCAAGACGCAACACGTTCCCGTGCGAGGCGGAGACCATGCTTGAAGCCCAAAGACAATTTTCTTTGTAGATTTACAAATATATCAGTGCTGAGCACTTAAAGAAATCTTACGCTTCTGCTTAACCGCTTTAGTCAGAACAAGAGCAACGAAATAAGGGCTTGACCCGAGATGCTGTTTGCTCTGAGGAGCGTTGCGTACTGGTAGCGGAAAAATTGGTTAAGGCTCGTCCTGCCTCGGTGTCCGAGGATGTGTTTTCTCCAAACAGCAAACACCCCCCCCACCACACTCCCTGCTCAGCACCAGCGTGCAGAAAAACGCTGGAAAGGCTCATTTCGGTCCTGGGGAGCTCCGGCAGGTCAGCTGGGCTCCCATGTTTCTCAGCCCCGAAGCGTGAGCGAGCTTGCCGGCATTTTTGAAAGGCTTTAGCGTTCAGCAAGGGAGCGGGGAAGCGGGGTGGTTGCAGAAGACAAAGCGCAGCGCCGGCCCTGCCGCTCTGCGGGGGCCGGAGGGGAAAGCAGCTCTCTGCCCCGCGAGCCCCCCGCAGCACTTACATGATCTCTGTACGCCTGCAGGTGCTTCCCACGGGTCTTATCTCAATGCTTTCGTATCTCTTCGGACTGAGGTAGTCCGAAGTCGTTTTTGCACACCTACAGTTCAGGTTTCCGTTCACCTCCAGGATGGCTGAGAAAGAGAGAAGGCAGCAGCTTACAAACAGCGTTATTTAGAGATGCAGCGACTCCGAACTTCTTAGGCCAATAAATTGTCCCTTTCTGTGCTTTCACTGACAACACTTCAGGGACCACGCTAAGAAACTGTTACCGGTGCCTCGACCTTGGTACCCCGCTCTCACACAGCTCCTGAAAGCTCAACCGGGTCCTAGCAAAGGAGGACGGTCGTGCTCCTTCCTCAGCTACGAGAAAAACCCTGGGTTAAACAGCCAGGAGTCGCAGGCTCCTCCGCTCCCTCTGGGCGCAGGATGCAGGCGATGCCCACCCACGGCGAGGACCACGGCAGGCCGGGAGCCGAGAGGCGCGGGGATCTCTGCCAAGACGCCAGCAGCTCACCTGCGCGGGCTGAGTGGGACATCACCAGCAGCAGCAGCAGCAGCCACGGGAGCAGCGGGGCTCCCGTCCGCAGCCCAGCCGGCGCTCGCATCCTCGCAGCAGGCTCAGCCCCAGAGACGGTCTAAGGAACCGGGTGAAGAAACAGCCCTATTTATTCGCCAGGGTCACGCTCTGACACAAGCGGCAAGATTCAAACTTCAGCAATCGCATCTAGCAAGCGGACCGTGAAAAGAGGTGACGTAGTTTCTCGTAGGCTCCCCGCAGCCGGGTGAGAAGCTGAATTCACGATATTATTGATTAAAATCAGCCATTGGGACAAAGTGGATATTCGGATTCCCCACATAATCTTCCTCACACCCTGTTTCGGATTAGCTGGGTCAGCACAAACATCTCCCTTCGTTCCCTTTAGCATTTACCCCTCAACCACAAAAAGAGCCCAGAATAAAATCGGAGCGCAAACCCTGGGTAAGCAGGGTTTTTTTTAATGCACTCAGATATTTACATATTTCTTTCTTAGGGCTATAATTCCCCCACGCTATTTTTGCTATCTCTTACATCAGCAAAAATGCCTAGCACCGTACCGTGGAAAAAAAATAAAGATCTCTGCTGTACGTTTCCACTTCAAATCTAACACTTTGGTGTACGAGTAAAACACCCAAGAAACGCAAGAAATGACTGGTACAGTAGCACCAGCAAAAAGCAAACTATTCCTACATCTCTGCACCTTCGTGACTAAGCGCCGGCATTTACCAGCGGCGACTTTCTCGGTACCAGCGACCTGGGTGTGAAACACGGGCGGATGGCAGAGAACGGCAGGAGGAAAAGCAACGGGGCCGGGATGGACTTGGGGATTTCTGAGGGGGAGACCTGAGCTCTCCCCTTGCAGTGCTGGGACGGGAGGGAGAGGGGCCGCAGCCCCGCTGTTTCCCTTGTGAACGTCTCTCTATTTTGTGCCCAGCGTGCCCTTCGATAACATAGGGATCAAATCCCCATTTGGATGCACGAGGAGCCACGGAGCGGCACCAGGGGCAGCTTCAGGGGTCTTCCTATGTGGCCCCATTTAGCAGCCCATTACAGCACTTAGGACTTGAAATAGTCTGGGCTTAGAGGTGTCCTGCCTGCCTACCGTTTCAGGAAAAGCAGCTTCTATTACTTTATAAGCTTCCAGGCGCTGCGTGCTATGCAGTGAGCCAGTTCTCCGTCCTTCACGGCAGGGATAATCAAATGGTAGCGGGCAAACTAGGGACGCCAAAGCAGACGTGTACGTGGCACCGAGAAACTGGAGGAGCAGACAGAAAGGGAGGTCAGACCACGCACGTCCCCACGATGCTGTAGACCCTCGTGTCCACGTGGCTTTATTCCGGCAACGCGGGGTCCTCCGGGCCTTACACGCGAGGGAATACGCCTGCTCGTTTTGGGGGACCATCGGCTGGCGCTTGCTCCTCTGCACATTTCACAGCATTTTTTGGGTTCTTCTCAAAATGAGCCATTGCAGGACTAAAGCAACGCATTTTGGCACGCAAGGGGTCGAGTCCTGTAACGCCAAGAACGCCTTCGGCTCTCCCACAGAATATTGAAGGGCCACCGCTGCAAAGCGATGGCCACAGCAGCACCCCGCGCTCTCGGGTTTTGGTGGGACGGGGGCTGCCCTGAATGAGGCAAAGTCACCAGCCGGGAAGCAAAAGGGGAAGGGGACATGCGGCCATAATAGCGAGGCGAGGAGGAAGGAAGAGGGCAGAAGAAAAATTATGTGGTTGTGTGATAATGTCGTCATGTAGAGCTTTCAAATCACATCAGCATTTTATATAGTAACAAAATGATAAACTAAAAAAAAAAAAAAAAATCTTCCACTCAAACTGTAAGCTACTCATCTTTCTCTTAAAAACTTGTTTTTCCTCTGAGATAGGTCCAAAAGCCTTGTAAAGACCTTGTTCAAGAGATCAAGGTCAAACACAGACGAGAGCGGAGTTTAAGTCCCTGCACATCGAGGTCGCAGAAAAGCCAGGGACAATTTCCATGAGCTATTCCCAAAGTCCTATGGAGGAAATGAGAGCCTTGCTGCTAAGGCAGTGGAAAAGGAGATGGCTTTAAAACTGGTTTTTGTTCAATACTTTCAGAGTTTTCAATTTCCTTGCAGAGAGTTATTAGAAGGAGCCCAACCTAGGACCGGTTTAAGTGGTTTTGCTGGGTCATGGCAGGGGTCTCTTCAAAGAAAAGTCTGCAAAACGGAGGGGAAGGCAGCGATTTACCGGGAGAGGTGACTGGGCACCTACTCAAAGTGCTATGGAGGCACCAAAGAAGTTTCAAAATCTTTCTGAGGTTCGTGACTTCAAAATGATCCTGCTTTTATAGCTGGGGAAAACCAAGAGAAGCGAAAGCAACTTTCCCCAGAGCTGCGTGGCGGAGCGGACGGAGCCGGGGCACGCGGCCAACGCTCCAAGCATGGCTCTTCCACAGCCGGGGGAAACCAACACCAGTGGTGGCGGCGCTTAAGGAAACTGGTATGGGAAGAAGCTACCCCTGGGAGACATACAATGGACAGAGCAAGATAACTCATCAGCAAGATCACACACCAGATTTGTGGCTACAGCGCAGGTGTCCATCTCCTGCCTACCCTGGAGAGAAGTGGGAGCTACAGAAGCATGTTTTGGCTGGATGGATTTAGCGAGGTGGCTTTAGAGGGGTCCAGGGCGATCAGTTCAGCCAGGACCGCCTCAGTTTAGCAGATGTTTGCCCCCAGACCTATGCAAGATCCCAGGTGCTTTCACTGAGGTGGTCTCCTCTGGGGATGTGCTGCTTGGTGCTCACATGTTACTTCATGCCCATCCTTGCAACGCTTCTTCCATGACAGTCATGATGCTCATTAACTTACTTTGTACCCAGGATGAAACCCACACCTCCCTCCAGGGGAGGACAGGAGGGCCTCCTCTTCATCGCGAGCACCGAGCAAGGTGTCCCCTCTGCAGAGGTGGCCTTGGCAGCAGCTCCCCTCCAAGCAGGAGAAGTCAATGCTGCTGGGACAAAATAACGTGCTCACCCCGGGGCTGTGGGGAAGCGACAGCCATCACGGCATCCTTTGGGCAGGCAGCGCTGCCCAACAGTGTCCCTGATCCGGCCCGTGGATGCTTCTGGAAAGACAGCCCAAAGTGCAGGCTCACCGCTGTGATTTCAGGCAGTGGGGTGGCATGGCAGTCATTGCCTACAAGGCTACAAAGATGAACAGAACATAACCAGCAGTTCCCTTTCAGACGTGCCCTCTTGATTCATACCTAGACGCAAATTTTCATAGTGAAGTCCAGCTCTGGCTCCATCTCCGAAGCGATGCGCTCGGGTTTCCCCCAGGACGATGGGGCAGTTTGGTGAATCCCCGCTGCATCGCCCCAGAAGACGTGCATTTGCCTAGCTGGTCCTCAAGCTGCTACAAGTTTCTGCTTCGGGTAGGAAAGACGAAATAAATGTGGACGCTGCAAGAAAGGAGAACTTGACAGAGATGCTGTAATCCCAGGGTTTCTGAATTGTCTTGATAGTAGTCATGGTGGTTTTGATGTATGACTAATGTGTATATTGATAAATATTGTGGTGTTTTCTCAGGAAGGAAAAGCTTCAGTCATTGCGGGCGGCTAATATTTGTGCATGCTGAGTGCTAATTCTGAAAAGGGAGAAGGAGGGTGAGGATCTAGCCTGTGACTATATTTAAGCTAACCGCTTCCTGGATGCCAGTAATTCGGAAGAGTGGCCCTCACATATTGATCTGTGGACTTATCCAGGCCAGCATCAACATGTTAGAAATATCATAGAATCACTTAGGTTGTAAAAGACCTTTGAGATCATCAAGTCCAACCGTTAACCCAGCACTGCCAAGTCCACCACTAGACCATGTCCCTCAGCACCACATCTCCCCAGCTTTTAAATACCTCCAGGGATGGGGACTCAGCCCCTGCCCTGGGCAGCCTGGGCCAGGGCCTGACAGCCCTTTCGGGGAAGAAGTTTTTCCCCATACCCAACCCAACCCTGCCCTGGCGCAGCTTGAGGCCGTTCCCTCTCGTCCCATCGCTTGTTCCTGGGGAGCAGAGACCGACCCCCCCGGCTCCAGCCTCCTTTCAGGCCGTTGCAGAGAGCGATGAGGGCTCCCCTCAGCCTCCTCTTCTCCAGGCTGAGCCCCCCCAGCTCCCCCAGCCGCTCCTCCCCAGCCTTGTGCTCCAGCCCCTGCCCCAGCCTCGCTGCCCGGCTCTGGCCACGCTCCAGCCCCTCCATGGCCGCCTTGGGGTGCGGGGCCCAGCGCTGAGCACGGGATTTGAGGGGCGGCCTCACCGGTGCCCAGCGCAGGGGGACGATCACTGCCCTGGTCCTGCTGGCCACACTATGTCTGATGCAAGCCAGGATGCCACTGGCCTTCTTGGCCACCTGGGCACACTGCTGGCTCGTGTTCAGCCGGCTGTCGACCACCACCCCCAGGTCCTTTTCTGCCGGGCAGCCCTCCAGCCACTCCTCCCCAACAGCTCCTGTATTTTCTGTAGCAGCTGTACCTTTGCAGGCAAGAGTTTGATTTGAGTAATTTTTCATTTCTGTTATTTTTATTAGATTTTAAAAATCTCTTACATCCCCCGGATCCCCCAGACATCCTTCCCATGGTACCTAAATCAGACGCCTACAAAAACATGGTGCAAATACCTCCCAAAGGCCACGACCGTGGCAGGAAAGAAGTGCTCTGCTGCGTGGCTTCGCTGTGCTGCTGCAGCCATTAAAGCACTTAAACCCATGTAATTTAGTGGCATCAAGCCATAGAAAGCCTCAGGCTAGTTCAGCAAGGTCAAAGATTTTCTTGAAGACGCTGAAAAATAGGTGATGGGAAACGAGAGGAGAGGTAGGTGAGCCGCGTGTGGAAAGAAGAAGAGAGCTCCTGCTTTTTGGCAGAGCGAAACTGGAGGTTTTACGTGCCTGAGCCCTCTCTGAAAGATGAGGGTGGAAAACCTGTCACGGCATCTCCAAACACATGAGCCAGGGATGGAGCAAGAAGTTGGTCTGTAACAACAAGGCAGCTTCAGACATGAGTAGAAAACGACCTGAGCTAAGCGGAGCAGGAGGGAAAAAACCCAAAAACCCTTTTCCGTGTTTAACCAGGATGGGCAGAGACCCAGCCTTGACGTAAACGCCGTGGAGATGCCGGCTCTCCCGCCCTTCAGCAAGGACCTGCGTGCTCCACAAGCAAGCGTGCAAGGATTTGCAAGAGGCTGTGTCAGAGACGTCTGCAGCAAGCAAACCTCTCGGCCACACTGAAACCGCTAGGTTTGTTTTGAGAGAAAGTGAACTTTCAGCACACCCCTCCTTTCTCCACATCTCACCCAGCGCTCCTTGGGGGAGAGATAAAAACGGCTTTGTTTTTTTTAAAAATTACCCCCCCCCCAAAAAACCCCAACTGCAGTGAATTGTCACCGCTGTGGTTTGTGGTCCGTCATCTGCTTCAAAGATAAAGGTGCCTCCTGCCGAAACCCGAGGGAGAGCTGCACCCACACTTATTTCAGCACCAACCAGTTCAGCGCTGCATGAAAACCCGGGCAGAGTCACCCAGGACCCGAGCGCAGCATTGGTTTCTCTCTTACCGTACCAAAACGTGTCTCAGCCGCTTCGTACAGTGCCCAGTTTCCAGCCCAGAGCCCCTTCCAGCCCAGCTGGGATGTTCTCCATCCCCTTGTGCCTCCTACACCTCAAAAACACATTCCCAACCAGCCCCTGTTCATTTATCCACGTATGACAACTTCTTTAGCCCTTTTTTCCCCTGATGTCCCTTCTCCTGGCTGCATTTTAAGAAGAATCATTCCCTTTATACAACCGGCCTTCCTTTCTCCCACAAAATTACTAGCCCAAATCTGCAAAAAACCACACCAACAGAAGGGTAGAGCCCAGGGGAAGGGAACGACTGACCAGGACGCGTGGGTCTCCCAGGCCCTGTGCTGGTGGTTACCAGCTCAGAGGCAACTCGGCAGAGATTTATTTGTACTCGGATGCAAAACAGATGGTGCTTACTGTGGCAGACGCCAGGTATAGAAGTGAAATTTCAACCTGAGAGGACCAGAATTAGCCGAAGCCTAACGAAATCGGTCCAAAATTAAGTTGTTCAAAGCACCTATCGAGCTCACTGTCACGGACTGTCTTCGAGCGAAGGCGCACAGACTTGCTGGTGATGTGGCATGGGGACAAGATCTCATTTTGGGCTCATTTTTGGAGACACGAGAGCGGTGTGATGACATCTCTGCTCTGCCTATCTGCAAGCAGGTGAGAAGCCTACTATGGGCATCTTTAAAAGTAGGGTTCGAGTATTGGGTCTGCTTGAAGGCTAAAGAAAGGGAATAGAGTAAGAGGGAGCTTAGAAAGAGAACGGATAAGGAGGAAGGAGAAAGGCTCAGAGCAAGAACAAAAGCTCGATCGGGGTGAGAGAAATCAATGGAAACTTTTAAGAAATGTGAATTCGACGCTCCCACCTCCCCGGTCAATCCCGAGCCGTAGGACCTCTGCGGAGCCGCGAGCGGGTGCTTTCTGCCCAAGGGAAAGCAATAGTACACGTTCAGCAGCGTGTCAGAGCACGCCGCCCGACCCCAGACCAGGGACAGTTTCTGGGACATCCCGTCCACCCCAAAGATGCAAATGGCACCAAGCAAGCGCAGGAGAAAATCCCCGGACTGCTGTGCTAATTTGCACTTGCCGCCAGAAAAGCGCACTGGAGAAATACCCCAGCACCCCCGCACTTCTCCGCCTGAACCTCTCGATGTGTCTCAAATATGAGTTAATCCGAAATGAACCCAACACGACGCAGAGAAGCAGCGTTATTCCTCAAAGGCAGGCGGGCAAAGCGGAAAGCGCCGTGCCGCCTGGCACGAAAGACGTGAAGTGGGAATTAAACCCAAGGGCTTTACCAGAAAGCGGTGTCGGTGGCTCGGCCGCGGGCCCCAGCTCCCTCTCCGCACATTTGCATGCGGCTGCAGGAACCGGTCTAGACGCTGCAGGTGCCGCCGAGCGAGCACCGTTAGCGATTTGCATAGGGGCTCTGTGCGACGGTGACGGCTCCACGCCCTGGCACGGGAGCAAGTCGATGATGAGTTGAAACGAAATCAGGCTGCGACAGGGAGGGAGCCAATAAATTGCAAGCCAGGGCATTATAAGCAAGGCGCGCCTGTTGACATGGCCTCGCTGCTCTCGTTGCGTAGTCGGTGCAACTTCAACCCGACGTCCTCCGCATCTCCACCAGCTGAGAGGAAGGTCTCTCGCTTTTCGCACTTCATTCTTGGGCCAGCGAAGAAGCGGTCCAGGTCTAATTACAATGGCTAGGCCAAAACATGCTCCTGGAAACTCCCCCGGCTAGATCCAGCCTGTGCTTCACAAGATGGGAAGTTTCCAAACTCGAAAGCAGTCCCTACGACGCCCAGCACCTTTCCCGGGAATAGAAAGAGGATGCTGCAACGCCAGTGAGGATGCTCCAGCTCTTGAGGAGACTTACGCAATGGGTGCTAAAGAGAAGAAGCTAAATCAGAGCGGCAGGATTACATCGCCTGCTTGTCCGGCAGCGCCCACGATGCAGCCGAGACCACGGTGCCGGTGGGAGGCTGGGTATCAAGGACGTCACTGCAGCAGCTCAAGGTTTTAGCTGTCTTCTGTGGCTATGTCAGCAATTGCACCATTAGCTGGAAGACTGGAAAAAGGAATTAGACCCAGGGGACTGCCAAGATACGGCACGCGAGCTTTCACAGCTGGACTTCTCTGCGCGTAACAAGGAGGAAAGAGGTGCCAAAAATGCCACAAAGGCTAGAAATATAACAAAGATACTGGTATGCAAGCACATTTTCCCTCCGTACCCGGAGGCAGCAGCCTCCTGAAGGCACATTGTAATTGTTTGAGCGGAATTACATCCTATTTGGGTAACTGATTTAGGCAAACACTTAGCAACAGTCCTGCCACCAACCTGCCAAGGAGCATTACGGCAAGGTCTCCTCCCCTTCTCCTCAGAGTTTAACATCTCGATAAATGCAGCTAGAAGCTGGCAGGCTTGGTTAAAGCGGTATTGGTTTATTTTTCCAAATATTAGCGGTTTCCATTTTAGTTGAGTCGGTAATTAATCTGTCTCCACGTTATTTGGCTTGCAGAATAACCCGTGACTATTATTTCTGATAGAGCTAAACATGGTCTTGACCCACTTTCTGTTAGTTAAGCCAGAAGATAGGAGCTGCTCTTTAGAAAAGTAGTGCCTCTTGCTTTCTAGCTTGACACAAGCTTCCTCACCCACAACCACCAACCTCCCCAATGTCTAGGGGCACATCTCCGCTTCACACGTACGTTAGTGACTCATTTCCCAACAAACGTCATCTCTTTCCAGACTATCTGGGTTTGATGGCCACAGCATATATGACATTTGTCTCCGCTGTTTTCCATCTGTACAAAGTGCTATTTGCTGACCTCGTGCTTGCAGTAGCTTGACATTTCCCACCTGACCGAGAAACGTTAAGTTTATCCACCCTACTTGCAAAGTTCACCAACCACACATGAGGGCCAGCTCCCCACCTCAGAGCAGGGTCTCGCCTGATGAGGTCCAGTCCGAGTAAGTCACCTAAACGTGACAGAAGCCAGTTGAAGGGTTTGCCAATCCCCGTTGCCACAGGACCCACTTCTCCAAGTGGGAATTGCACACAGAGACCACAGCCTGGCGCATTCACAGCCTGGGATGAGCTACCCAGAGGACGGGAAGCCAGCAAGGCAGGATGACCAGCTAAATGGACCACGAGATGAGCCACAGTCCCGCTCTGAAGAGAGGCGGAGAAGCCACCAGGGCACTAGTCCTTGCGATGCACAGCTGCCTACCCCAAGATCTGCTCTAAAGAGCTGGTACTGTTTAAGTGACATGGTCAAGGGAGAAGGATGTGCCCAGCTGCCTTGGAGAGCCTCGCTAGCGGGTATTTCTGTCTGCCACATCTACCGACACCGCTCCGAGTCCTAGGCCTGCTGGCAGCAAGGCGAAGTACCTGTAAGCGCAGTCTGGAGCCCCCAAAATGTGCTGCTTTTGGAAGAGCCACGTGGTGGGGCAGGAGAGGGAGCGATGGTCCCAGCTGCAGACAGGCACAGATGAATGCTTGCCATCCTGCCAGGGTTCATCACTGCTGAGGGGCTGCTCTCAAGGGTCACGGGGGTCTGTGAGGGGTGGGAGGCCTCCCAGCTATTCACACTTTATTGGGAAGGAGAAGGAGGAGACACGTGGGAAATGGCTGTGGGGATGGGATTGTGCATGCTGAGTGGGGACATCCTACCTCCCGAGACATCTCGGTGACATCCAGCCATGGCTGCTGGAGGGACCGCTGCGTGCCAGCCCCATCCACGTTGCCCCATCCCCTCCCAGTTGGGCAGCGGCACATCACACCCAGCTACTGGGGGATGCTGTTTCTGGCTGAGGTCCCAGTGCAGCACACCACACTCGAGCGTATCGCTTCTGCCACGAGGCGCTTTGTACCCTAACATACTAGGAACGGACCCAAACTCAACCATCAGACTTGGGCTTCCACCCGGAGCCATTATTTTCATTAACGTCCACTTAATGTTTCGAGGCCTTTCCTTACCCTCTTTTTGCCAGGTGTCTCCCCACCTCTTCTCCTTGGGGAAGATGCTTTCCCCACATTTCGCCCGCAAGCCACCATAGGAGTAGTTATATTAAAAAAAAAGCAAGCCAAGAGCGACTGTTCTCTAGCAGCAAGTAGAAGTACACCCGGTAAGGAGGGGAAATCCAGGTCTCCACCAAGAAGGAACCACGTCACCGCAATACGAATGTCTTTTGGGGAGATGAGCAGCCCTCCCGTCCCCTGGAAAGCCCCTTCTCAACCGTTTCTCTTGGACCCAGCACCCCTGAATCAGCACTTCGGACATCAGAGCCTCATGCACGCTGCTGAGCCAACGCAGCTACCCGGAGCTGCTCTCGACGGAGAAGGAGAAACTCAAGCTCAACTTCTGCAAAGGACATAAATCTCATCAGCTAAGAGAATCGATACCGAAAGGGGTTCTCTTGCAGCTAAAATAATCCGACGTCGCTTCAGGTTTTGGGGGGATGCAAGAAAGGTTGGTCAAGCTGACAAGTCATGCTCAAGGCTGGAAGGTCAGCAAGCTCTCACCCGCTGGTGAAAACAGGGAGGCAGATGAAAGGGCAGCAGGCAAGGAGAGAAGAAAGGCTTAGGGAGATACCGGAAAGCAAAACCAAGAAGCATAAACCCATAGAAACCATGAAATCTGCTTTGATCTTTCCTCAGCTTTTGTCTCGGTTGTCGCTTACGAAACACACCCTGAAAACTAATAAGGCCTAAAAAGTCGCATCTGTCGCAGGGCGCAGCCTTGGGTTGGATTCAGAACGTCCCTGAAGTTATTTGTGCATCTCCCCTCCCTTCCATCCCCTCCTTGCCGCGGCTCGGGTGACTGCCGCTCGCAAGCACAGCCGAGAGCATCTCCTGCCTTGAGGTTTCGTCGTGCGAGAAAGATTTTCCATCGCAACCCTGAAGCTTCCCGCCCCTGCTAGCGATGCGCAAATGGCAAGCAGGGGAAAAGCAGTTTTTACCCAAACAGACTGATTTTTCGGGGTACGCACCAAGGAAGCCGATCGCGGGGGGAAAGCTCCCTGCTTGATCTCTGCAGAAGAGAGATATTCCAGTTAACTTTTTCTCCCGCAGTTCACGTCCCAGGGCTCCAGAAAGGATTTATTACTGCTCTCCTCCTCCTTCCACGCTCCTCTCCGCACAGTGATTTATTCCCTTAAAGTCAGAAAGGATGGCTACAGTCCCGTCTACGTTGGCAAGTAGCCTGGACCAGCGCAACACCTGCAAAGCATTGACCCGTCTGAAGATCGGGCATCCAGACTCCATGCACACATCAGGGGCTTTTTCATCTTCGTTTCTGACTCAGCCTAGTCCGCTCCTGTGGACCGAACACCCACTGGAGGCTGGCCTGTGTCCGCTGTCCTCCGTCATCCCGTTTAGTTTTGCCAGAAGGGAACCGAGTTCATGCCCTTGAGGATGACCCCGTAGGATGGAGCACAGCACGGTAAGCGGGGACGCTGGGGATGTTTGGTCCAAAAAAACCCCCCTCAAAACAAAAGAAACCCCCACTCACCCAACTCTAGCGAGCCGACCTGACACACGAATGTAAACGCACCCCAAGATCGCTTCAGCCCAAACTGCCTCATCGTGACGAGCCCCAGGCTGTTTCAACATTCAGAAGCACGTTGCACCCGCGGGAAGGGAGAGAGGGGCACCCACGGAGAGGGGGAGCACACGTTTTCTCTGTCCCGTGGATGCGGTGGAAGAGATGGGGGGGACATCAGCAAGCTAAGTAACGACGCAGGTGCTACAAGAAGCCATACAGCTATTTGCCACGACAGGAGAATTCAGCTATCCCACTTTACAATTGCCATGTTAATCCCACGTTTGAACGCGACTATATTTTTACAACAGGAAGGAAGAGGCATTACTATTCAGGGTACGAAAAGCCCACGACGTGCAAAAGACCGAATTAACTTCTGGGGAAAGGCAAAGCGACCAGTTGCGAAATACCTGGCAGCACGGAGAAAAAGAAAAAAAAAAATCACGTAGCTTGTGGTAACAGACCCACACCACGGATTTTGTCACTACAGCAGAGCAGCTTTACAGGCTGCTCAATGAAGAGCATTACATAAAGCACGTTCTGGGGTTTTTGAGATTTGTTCCTACCTTAGCAATGCACGCAAATTAAGGAGAACCCGATGTCTCGTCACTTGGCTTTGCCATAAACTTCTGCAAGACACGATCCATCGTGGATCGAGATCTTTACTTTGAGGCAGCACAGGTGTCTGCACGTATGAGAAGATCGTGCCTCGCGTAGCACTGGAGGAACTAAGACTACGAAGGGTCAGTAATCATCATAACAGCTTAAAAATTATCTGAGAGTGATTTATATAACCTACATGGAAACACGTCTTTGCATTTTGGGGTATATAATCACTAAAGTTGACTCAAACCCAATGCCTAACAGGAATATCCCCTAATTCCAACCCCTATCTAAGAAAAAGAAAGAAGGCAGCTGCGTTGAGAAGTCAAAATATTGGAAGGAGCCAGGGAAACTGGGCAGACCTTCGAAACCAGAGGGGGCCCGGGTGGCACCGGGCCGCAGTCAGAGACGTGCCCTTCGGAAGCGCGTGCTTCCCAGCAGCCGTGCCAGCCCTTCGCAGGCTCAAACGCACGCGTGGCCGGCGCCGACACGATAATACACGTTTTCTGACAAGGCGTGCCTTTACGGCTGAACGCGCTCGGCGTTGCAAAACGAAGATGCTAATAGGGTCAATACAAAGTTAACAGCTTAGCTGGAGGTTCAGCGATAGGAAGCAGAAAAGCCCAGCGTCTGCCGAGCGCTGCAGATGAAACCCTTCCGTTTTGTTCTGTCCTTACACAGTTATAACCCTGCTGCCTGCTTGAAGGCTTAACCAGGCATTTAGACACGTTGTGTATCTCCAATCTCATAAAAACATCCCTACAAAGCAGTCGAAAGGCACATTTATAAAGGTCTGAAGGCAAAGGCAAGCACTGAACACGACGCAGTCTGAAGTATCTCTTCCGACTATGTGCATACTTGCTCAGGCTATTTTCCAGAGCCCAGAAGGGAAAAAAATAAAAAGACATCTTGAAAAACATTTATTAAACAAGCGACCCTGCTATTCAGTCACTTGAACCTGTTTGGTGTTTATCCAAAGCAAGCAGCAAGCCAGCACATCAGCAAACCATCTGCTGCAGGCTGGATTCGACAAAAAAAAAGAAAAAATTAATCAAAGGCATGATGGGCTGAGCTGGGCGCAGGGTGGGAGCACCCACGGCCAGAGGGTGCTGAGCCACGGCCAGCGAGCGAACGTGCGCACCCCGGCACCTCCTGGGGCCTCGGGGCGTAACGGGGACGCAGGCACGGCTTTGCAGAGAGGTTCTCAACCGCAGGAAAACCCTTTCTAGAAGCAAAAAAAAAAAATATTAAATCGCACTGGCATCCTAATTGAGGGAACATCAGTGAAAGTCTGACATAATTAATATTGAGGGAAACTTGCTTTCGTCTGTTGCAATAGATGTTTTACCTTTTTCTTTCCTGCCAAATAAACTCTGTGGATCATATGAAAGATCAACGCCTGCCCTCCCCTGCACCTGGGTTTGTCAGAAAACAGCCTTTCCCCTTCCTTAGTTTGCTGGTCCCCACCGGAGATGCGCAGATGGCTTAGAAGAAAACTACAAACAATATCCCATAGAAAACCCGGATTCTTTAACACATCAACTACTTCGACAAACACAGAAGTTTTTCTTTTTTCTTTTTATTTTTAGGGGCTTTTTTTTCCCTGTTTGAACAACAATATAAAAAGGCCAAAGGGCTATAACGTTTGTGCTTCACATTAGAGCAATATCACGGACGAGGAGGACTGTGACATGATCCAAGCTGACCCTCCCCAAATTTATCTGATTATAGTCCTGTATTAAATTGCATTTTCCAGTAAAATGAGGTCATCTGTTGCATGTTGCTCTGGCATCAGACCAATGGGGTTGGTACTCAGATCGACTTTGGCATTGCATTTCAGATCTCTATTTTAGATTTACACTTAGGATTACTATTTGCTAGCGGGTTGGTTTGAATCAGGTTTTTATGTCCCTCCTCTGAGGGCTCCTTGGTGGTCTTTATACGCTTTATTCCAATGAATTGCTGCTTGTACTCCGTTTTCACCTCTGAAGTTGCAACTTGACTTTTAAATGGCAAAATAAATCAAGACGTGGTGACTCAGATCCCAGCATCAGGCCCTTCCTCCTTGATGTCCATCACTGGGGGATAGCTAGGGACCTCTAAGATGGCTTGGGGATTTAAGGGTCTGCATTTCAGCCAACAAAATCCAAGCTCCTGCTTCACGAACAGGCTACGGGACAGAGCCAAACCCCTTCTTGTGCTCACCCTAGACCAACAGGTCTCCCCACAGCCGCCCCCTTTGCTGATGGGGACTGCAGCACAGCAGAACAAGCATCCAAGCTGCAGTAACTGGAAATTGTGAGCTGGAGCAGAAGGACATGAAGGCTAGAAAGGGTTTTTCCTCTCTGGGACAGGGGATTTTCTTTTCTACAGTATTTGCTGAGGACATTTGGCTGGATATCAGCGGTCTCAGTGGCAGTAGCAGTGGGTATTTCACCTGGCAATTATGGCTGTGTGGAAAGTGGAGGTGGGGAACAGGGGACACGCTTGGAAAGATGTTTCCCCAACATAACAGATCCACATAGCGCATCACCTTACCATAACAAAAAGGGACTTTCCTTCTCCCTCTGAGCATGGGAGTGGGGAACGTGGGCAGCTTAAATGCCCGCATCATGAAGATACAGGATTTAGACTTGCCACGGCAGAATAAGCTCTGTAAAAAAAAAAAAAAAAAAAAAAGGCACCAGCCAGGTTCTCACTTTGCAGTGACAGCACAGGATTCGTGCACAGCACGGCAGGAAAAAAAGAAAAGCCTTCTTGTTTAGTTTCAGAGCCGTGTTTGCTGTTTTGTTCCACAGCACTGATCTTAAGGCACAGCTGTTGCGGCTAAGAGGTTTGTGCAACACATGTACAGATATCCAGATTTTTTTTTTGCCCTGCTTATAGGAAGATGTTTAACCCGGTTTGAGGAAAGACCCAGAGAATGGCTGTACTGGGCGAGACAGGGACCCCAGTAACTGCTTGTGGGCAGGGTCCAGCGGTGGATGCCTGGAGAGGAGTGGATGCACAAATACACCGAAACTTCCCCCGAGCCCCTTCCAGCGCCTGCACATGTGTCCGTATCCAGCAGTTATGGGAGAAGCCGGTGTAAAGCGGGGCTCCCCGGCAGGCTCAGGGCTCAGCACCACTAGAGAGCGGCAGACACCAGCGCCGACGACAGCAGCTGAGCGAGGGAAAACCGGAGCGGGAAGGGAGACTTTCATACAGCCAGGGATCCACCCAAGGGTCCAGGTTGTATGCAGAAGATGGCAGTCGAAGCTGACCGACTGTACAGGAAAAATTTTAACATCTTTGTAGGCATTACATGTGCCTGCTCTCATCACGGAGGGGTTTTATCCATCACTCCCCTTAAGAAAGGCAATTTTCAGAAGTATTTCTGGACCACTAGCTTTCAGTTTTTTCCCAGTTTATCCTTTCTGCTAGCGACTGCGTTGCAGTAACACTGGAGCTGGGCAGTGCCACGGCATTGCCCAGTCTCATCAGACCCCAGCGCAGGTGGGTGCCGCACGAAGGCCGGGGTGCTCCAAGGAATGGCCGTGGAGATGGGATGCAGCTGAGAAGGACTGAGGCACCGGGTGTCAGGGTGGGAATGAACAGAGGAAACTCAGTCCTGGGGAAGGAAAAAAAGAGAAGGAAAGAGATGAGATGAAAAGGAGGGCTTCCTCCTCTCACGTAACACACAGGTTAGGGCTCTTTGCTCATTTCCCAGGCAAGAGCGGTAGCAACCTGTGGAACTGGCTTGTCTTGATGTTCTGCAGCAAAGCATGGTTTAGGGTAGGTTTTTGGGTGGGGAGAGGCACAGAGGCATCCTGGAAATCTAGAAATGCAGGTTAGACCCTACAGACCCTGCGGCAATGTAAAGGGACCTCCGTTGGAGGGAGGATCGAGGAAGACTGCTGCACAGAACAGCCAACATGCTGAACGATGAGGAGGAGAAGGAGATGTAGGCAGACAGCCTTCTTTCTCCCGCACTGCTGGGGGACCGGCTGAAGTCTACGGTGTGGGAAAGGAAAATAGCCTGCAGCCAACATATCGCCCTGGAGAGCCCGAGCACTCCCAACAGGGCCAAGCGCACACGACCGTCTGTGGGTGGCAAGAGGAGGCTGGAGAGCAAACCAGCAGAAACGGAGTAATCGCGCCACATGGTGCCTTCTGCACAGCCACCGCAGGCAGGCGGAAAAAGCCTCCCATGCCCAGTCGGGGACAGGGAGAGCTTGCACAGTCCTGGGGAGGGCAGAAGGAAAGGGACTCTCCTACACAGCTCCACCATCCCCAATGCCTTTAGAGGCGTCCCCCAGTTACAGAGAATGGAAGCAAGCGCGGATGAGCAAACTCAAGATGCATGGTGTAGGCAAAGGACTTCTGTCCAAAGGCATCCCTCCGAGCAGACCCAGGGAGAAGCTGCCATTTGTTAGTCTGACGAGCCGCGTACGTTGTACACGGCCCTGCTTTGGGCTCTAAAGCCCAGGCTTTTCTTAAGAGAGACTGGAGGACCCTTCTTTGCAAATACACCTGGAAACCTTAGTGGGTATAACTGCTACAGCACATCCGCCTGACTTTGCAAGCAGCCTAAAATACCAGAGTTATTTCCGAGTTAACCAAAACACACTTTTCTTGTGCTTATGGCCTGAAAGAGTATTAACATAGCTGCACAACCTAACTAAAGCCAGCATGGCTGAGAAATATATACCGTGAAGGACTCCCACTGCTGAACTATGCTGCGATACTCAACACTAAAAGCATGCCAGCATCAAAAGGGCAGTCGGCAGGAAAGTATCGCTCCTGTTTTTCCAAGTCCAGGGAGACTTATCATTAAAATATCTAGAGTTTTGCTAAAGCATGGAGATGCACGTTTACATGCAATGCCTTTTTAGTATCTGTATACTGGCTATATTCCTAGCTAGAAAGCTTATAGGTTAAGTAGTCTTAAGGTGAGACGTGAGCGTTCCTGTTCAGCTGCACACCTGGAAACAGCTGGGACCTGTCAGCGTCACAGGCAGCCCGTGTGTCGCACAGAAAAGGAGAGAAATCCCACAACGGCTGCGGCTTCCCGCCGGGAGAAGCCCAAGAACCAGAGCGCAGGCTGCCCGCTTCGATACGTGAACTCGCCGCATTTGTGTTTCAGTGCCAGGAGAGCACGCGTTCGGGATCTCCGTCTTCTTGAATCGCAAAGAGGAGCCACGGTGGGACTGAAGTTTAGGGGAGCTCGAGGTGAACTTCTTTCCTAATTTCTCCTGGGTTTTTGCCTGCAAGGGAGTTTCGTCTCCCATAGATGCTCTTCCCCCAAGACAACGCTGGATGCTTATTTGCTAAGAAGTAACACGGGTGCAAGCCTGCAGCGTAGGACTTCAGGCATGAAAGATAAAGGAGGGAGAGACCGAGGAACGGTACTGTTACCCTAACACCTAGCTAAGCCTGTGAACCTTACAAGAAACTACTAAGTTACTCCAAAGCCCTCCATTCCAACAGATTTGCCCCTATGAAGGGCAAGACGCAGCTTGTGAACATGACACATCACGATCTATTCGGTTTTGTACGGTTTTTCTTGGTTTCGTGACAGTCAGTACTTCTGAGTAAGCGATATAGGTGTCAATTGACTGAGCAAACCACGCAGTTCAGTAGAAACACAAAATCCCCCTAGAATATTGAAGTGTATACGGACACAATACCCGGTTCTTTCCGGACCGCCACAGGAAGGCAATATAGGAGCTGGGGTGGTATTTTCCCCAAGGTTTGTGCCAACTGCCACCCAGACAGCCTTCAGTCCCAGGTACCGGTTGATATAACCAGCCTGTCTTATGGTTATTTGTCTGGTTTTTCCCGTTTGACAGTCCAACCGGTTATCATCCGAGCTGGAGGGGAGCGATACTGGGAAAGCCACCGGGCTGTAGGGCATTCAGCTGCTTCCTGGCAAGCAATGCAACTTGGCGGGGAGGGTGGGTGAAATGCATTTCTGCACAGAACATCTTCAAAAGCCGGGATTTTTAACGCTTTGGAACTAATAGCCAACACAAACGAATAGCTAAACGACGCTTTAAGTCTACCGCACGGAAAGCCTTATCTGCTTCAACGCTCATCCAGCATTTGTAGGCAACTGCAGTGGACCCTCCCAACCCTTTAACTTGTCAGGCCCAAGCAAATGATGTTTATCTGCCCAGAACTCAAACGCATGGGAGCGGGAGACCGCGTGATGCGGCGGACAGCATCACAACAGCGTGATTCACAGCAGATTTACATTCAGCCCTGCCTCACCCAAAGCGTTTTCTATACTCGAGTTGAATCAGCCCGTGGAAGTGTTTAAAGGTCACGGTGCTAAATGCCATTGGAATATTTTTTGCCACTCAAAGGACCCCTTCCCATATCAGCCCTAGGATCGTGGCTCCGGTGCTTCAGGTAAGCTGCTGCACCCTGCCTCTGCCACCGCTAGGTATTTTATGATGGGCACCAGGTCACAGCCCCTGCCCTGGCTCTCGCGCAGCTCCAAGGTGAGCTAGCCGCCTTTGGTCCCCATCGCTGGCTCCGCATCGCTTTCTTGCCAGCCTCCCCCGAGACGGGCAACTACAAACCCGCGGCCAGGAGCCCTGCCCGCCTCCCTTCCTTCCGCCTCTCCTTGAAACCGGGGCAAATCGAGGTGAAGGTGCCAGTCTGGTGACACATCTGCGTCACGCTCCCAAGCCGTCACCGGTTCCACCTCCTCGCAGGTAACGCCGCAGCTATTTGCCCTACCCAGCTGATATTTCCTTGTGATATTGCCTCAGTTTCTGAGGTCCCGAGCTATTTTCTGAATTGCTTGAGCTATCAGGGTGTTTGCATAAATAGCAGCACGCTCACACCTTCCTCCCCCTAAGGTTAGTCACCGTTCTGCCTAACCTCAGACTAACCTGCAAGCGGGGAGCCCACGCTTCTACCGCACCTACGGAAAAACCCTTCTTTTGAGGCGCAGTTACTCTGTGCTACTCGTCACCGGACGAAGCGTTTGCATTTCAGGGTCACGCCAAAAGCCCACCACACGCCTGCTTCTGTTTAATCAAGCCGGGGAGACGCCAGCAGGCCCTTTGCCAACACCCAAGGGCTGAAAGATGGAGGAAACGATTCAAGCTCGTTATTCTTCCCTGCGTGACGCGTCCCAAGCGGCGGTAGTCGGTCACAGGACACACAGCAAGCGCCCCACACCTCCGTAACCGGCTACGCGACCACGCAGACCCTTCAAAGCTGTGCTTAAAGGGATACGAGTCGTGCAGTCATCAGCATCAGGCCATGATATTAAGGGGCAAAGCAGAAATTTCGGTCGCTGCGGTGCTGTCTGAACCCCACCCGTACTGATGCTGAGTAGAAATAGCGGAGGCACAGCTACCTGGCTGAACACACCGCTTCAGGACAGGACCCTGTCCCTTGGTCCCTCTTTCTCAGTCCTCTTTAGATTCAAACTTTGCCCTGTCTCCTTCCCCATTAGGGCAGCATCGCCAGGCTTGGGATGCTCAGTTCATTAAGATCTACACAGTAATTCGCCTCCAGCTTGCACTAGTTGAAGCAAAATGTCAACCACGTACCATTTTTACCCCAAACATCTTGCAAAGCTGTCAAAAACCTCTTTCCTACCTCGCATTGCGAACGCGCTATGGGAATTCCCACCCTCTCCGCATACCTTGCAGCAGCCCCCAGGAAGCAAGGGACCCTTTTAAGTCTTTATTTGAACCTGAGCGAATTTATTTGCTGTCAGCAAAATCCCCGCTCCTCATCAGAGCCTCAGATTATTTTCGCTCCTGAGGTATGGGAGCTTTTCCCGGGAGGCTGGCTACCTCGCCGTACTCCAAAGGGAACGGGATCCTTGCAGCTCGTTTGTGCTTTGAAGCGCGCAGAGGGAGTTGCGGTTTCTTCTGGAATTAGTAGCGAAGACGAGCCAGATCTCCTCCCGCCTTTTCCCTCTGGAAGGAGCCTGGGACCTGTCAGCGGCTTCGTACACATCGCCGTTTCCAGAGCTTACGCGCTCACCGGCAATATTAGCATGTTTGGGACGTCACTTCAAATGCCGAGTACTTAAAATGGAAGTAAAAAACAGTCACTGTCCTAACCCAAAACCTCTGTTCTCTAGGCATCATTTTCACCGAGAAAGACAGGTTGGTTCAAAGACACAACAGGAAAGTTTTGTATGGAAAAAGTAGGATCCTGAGGCAATAACAACGGGACATGGATTTTCCAAATACAGCGCTTCTTTCCCCCACCGGAGTCCCAACAGCCCCGGCCTGTCCCCAAAACCCCGAAGACCCTGTTACAGGGCAGCAGCAAGTCTTTTTCTCACTTGCTGCTCTATTTAAACAGTCACGGCCCTCTGAAGCCACCACCACAAACCCTTCCCATGCTTTGAAACGACCCGGAGGGTGGAACGCTGTTTTTCCCCCTCCCTTCCCGGCCCTGAGCTCCTCAGCTCCCGATATTTGGTCGGAAAAGCTACGGAGAGTTTCAGAGTCAGTTCTCTTCCCCACAGCTAACGTGAGGGTGAAGCCAGTTTCTCAGGCAGTGCTCTCAGCCGATTTTCTGCTCCCTGTGGCCTGGTGGCACTGGTGGGGCCATGCACTGCACTGCTGTTACCTGGACCATAGCATCCTGCTAGACAGGGATGTACTAACTTGAGAGCCTAACCAAGGAGCCCACGCTCCCGTTCCTGGTTTGGTTGGGTTTTTAAGTTCTGGGTGAAGAAAAACGAGCACGAGTCCCTCGTTTCATCTGTTGCTCAAAGCCTGGCTCTACCCCTGCTATTTCCCAGCTCCTACTTTCAGGTGCTCCACACCTCCACCGACAGCATGTTACTCACGGGCTCTCGGTGAATGGAGAGCAACTATCCAACTCCAGAAAGGTTAGGACTTCTCAAAGGAGCGTGTTGGGTTATTATTTTATTGAGATGAAGTTCCAAGCCCTTGGAATAGTCACGTTTCCTCCGGGAAGCTTTTAAAACATAGAGGTGAAGAGGACCCTACAATACATTGGGACCTTGGAGCCAGAACTTCAGCAAGTCTTTTGGGATCAAATGTAGCAAGATCCAAGGATTACACCGTCTACACCAGCTCCGGTGCTGTCTGTCCATTCATTCCTCAGGTGTATACTGGCTCTGCTCCTTCCTCCATTCATTCTTTTCTTACTCCTCTACTTTCCTCTGTAAGACAAGCCCGGTTTGGCAGACAAAATAACACATCTCTCTCCCGAAAGAACAAACCAGAAGAAACAAGCCAGAAGAAACCCAAAAGGCTATTGCTGAGGGTTCCAGACAGGGCAACAGCTGCTCTCCCCAACGCACGCTTCACTTATTTCAACTTAATGAGAGAAAACAGACTCCTTCCTTCTTTCCCCAAGAGCATCTTTTCAACCATTTAGGAAACTGCTATGTTGGCAGAGAACGTTCTAACAGAGGATAAATTTCAACTCAACTTCTTCCGAGACAAGCTGTATTGACACCAACCAGCCTGTGTCCATCAAAGGACGGTATGTACCACCTTACCCTCGCGCCTGATAACACCTAGGTGAAAGAAAGGCTCTCCGCTGCGCAGTCAAATAGAGACTTCCACTTGCATCGGAAAGAGGTTGAGGTCAAGGTGTATTTCTACAAACAAACAAGTTCCTATTGAAGGTAAACAGCAGCCACCAGCATAAAATACTAGCAAAACAATTGGAAAAACTCCACGTACTCACATATTGAAGCCCAACCGCTGTCATGAGCTGCAACGAAGCCAAAGTCCTATCATCTCCGCAGCCAGATTGTGCTTCGCAGCTCCGTTCTCAGCGGCCTTTCTGCTAAGAAAGGTGGCCACCAGCTTTCCTATGATCAGCAGGAAGCTCGCTGCCGGGGCAGCGTCTGCACCTGGGCTCAGCTGGGAGCTGGTACGCCCCCCAATTCCTCGTAAAGCACTCCCACCTGGGAGCCAGGGAAGGCGAGCCAGAGGGATGCCTGCTTCCGAGCACTCCTCAGCTATCTGGTGACTGGCAGCAAGAGGATGAGCCAAGCTAATTAGAGGAAGACAGAAGCAAGTTAATGACATTTTACCCCCCGACTACTTCTCTGCAGGCTTCTGTCATCCCCTCTCTGCAGTCATTTCCAAGCTTAAATTTTACAAGCGCCGAGCGGTGTGTTAGTTTTGAAGAAGACCCGTGAGGGGAGCGTGTGGTTTTTCTCTACCGGAGAATCCACCACATCGTCCCAAACGCTGGGACGGGGGAGTTATGCCGTACCCTCCCTGCCAAGAGCGGGGTAACGCTGGGCATCTCCTTCGAAGTGCAAGGAGAGGATGCCAGGGCAATTCTACAAGTGCTCGATGAGTTTTCTTCATCATATGGAAAGCCGCTTCCATAAAGCGGTACTGAATTGGGAACACATTTCCAGACATCCCAAAATGTCTCAGTAAATCACTTGCTTTCAGAGGCGCAGGATTCTCCTTTCATTTATGTCCTGTGCTCTCTCCCCTCTTTGTAGCAAAGCCTTTTAGCACGTGTCAATCCCTCAAGCCTGAAAGTAGTTTAGCATTAAATTTGTGCTCAAGGAACCAAAAAATCCAGGATTAACAGGTTCTCCTCTCCCTTTCATTCTGCTTGCATGTTGCCAGTGACCCATTTTACGCAGCCTTGAGGGCCGAAGGGACTCTGCAGCCAGATTTTTCCTACTTGTTGGTATTTCAACACATACGCAGCCCCGAGCTTGTTTTTCCCTGGCCACGATAAAGAGGATGCGGATTGCAAAAGAGGCAGTTTCTCACTATTCCAGCCAGTTTGTGGCAGGCTACCCAGAACAGCCCTCCGTTAATGCAGTAAGAAACAGAGACAGAGTTCAGATAACTGATGAAGACTGACAGTAAATACTGAAAAAATGCAAACTGTCCTTTTTGATTTCTTGAAGCCTAATTCCGTGAGAAAGCTAATGAAGCCATAGGATAAAACATATGACTTCCAGGAGATTATTTTCTTTCCTAGCCTCAAAAGGCTTTGTTTTTCCTTAGTACAGATAACACTCACGCCTAAAGAAAACTTTAGGAAGTTCTTGCTAGGAAAGCCCTACCGTAGGATTAGTCACGTTCATAGTCACCCGCTCCGTCAGTGGGCTGCTGGGCTCGGATCACGTAACATTCGTTCGCGGTGCAATACCCCGGGTAAACGCCATGCCCCGGTTTCAAAAATCCCCTTACAGGCTGCGTGTCGAGGCTTGTCAAGCCTCAAGCGCCCTGCAGGCTGCACTTCAAAAACCTCTGTCCTAGATGATTTCTCTGTCAGTAGGTTCTTTTTCCCGCCGGCTCTCCCTCTTTGCAGGTTGTTTTCATCTGTGGAAGTTTCGTTTCTGCTGATGCTAACGAAGCTGAACCCTAGGAGAAGAGTCCGATTGCCATCAAGCCCTCCGACTCCCTGGAGATCCGGTGTGAAGTCAGCTAAGAAATCATTTCCCTCACCATGTATTATTTTCCTACCATTTCTTCTCTAACGTGCTTCTCTCCATGAAAGCAATTCCCTGCCATTTCCCATCAAGTGCACGCAGAAGACGAGACTACCGTTTCCCTCAGCTGCCTTCCCTCTGCATTTCCAGCCAGCCTGGCCTCAAACGAGCCCCCACCATTTAAAAACCACAGCCCCCTAATCTGCAACTCCCTCTTCTAAACTTAAACAAAGGGGATGGCGGATTGGCTTCTCTTTGCCCCTTCCTCCCCAAACAGGCTATTTGACAGACCAGTGACAGCTGTCACTCAGCACTTCTTCCCTATAGAAGCACCGGCCCTGCAGGTTTGCCTCCCTATCTCCCTGCAGAAGCGGCTCTATTACTCGCAGCAGCCTAGCACGAAGCATAAGCAAACTGAGAACGTTTGTGTCTCGGCTTCAGCACGTTTTGCTTCACCAGGAGGCCACTGTGGGCATCCTTTGGCCAGCTCGTAGCTTGCAGAAGACTCGCCTATCCACGCTGCTCCAAAATCAGGACTGATTTGGCCGCGTATCAGCGTGAGATTACACCAGAACACCTGTCCTTTTTGGAAAGGGATTGACCCTGCACTCTTTGCTCAGGTTTTGAGCGGAGATGATTTTGCTGGCGTGGATGGTGCTGAGCAACACACGTGCCAAGTGAATATGACATCCCCAAAGGAGCATTTTGTGGTCGCATTGTCAATGCTCCTGTGGAGACAGGCCAGGCCACCACTCAACCGGCAAGGGGGTAGGCACGGGTGAAGGAGCCAAGCCACCTATAAGAGCCCAAGAGGCATTTGGGTGGGTTATGGATGTAAACTTGGAAGCAGGGAGGAAAAGAAAGGCCTCCGATCTTTGCAATACACGCCGAATAAGGGATCAGCTTGGTTTTGCAAAACAGCTGCGTCCGAGCTATCAAGCGTGCTTGAAAGAAAGGGATTGAAAGGCAGCTGGCTGCACTGGGATTGGATCTTTCCCAGCTGTCAGCAGCAATTTCACTGGAAGGCCGTAAATGAACAGCCCCGGAGAAAGACAACAATCCCTCTGCAAGGCTGGGCACGGGCCCCACCGGCGGTGCGAGGCACGGTACGTCTTGCTTGTTCCATCCTTTACGGCTAAGGGAGTCGTGGTATCCTCTGGCATTGCATCTGCTGCTGCAAATTCACCTGCCACGGGTCAGCAAGGGCACGTTAATCAGTAACTACTGATTGCGTCGAGCGACTTAAAACTACAAATTCTACCTCTGCGCTTGGATTTCTGTCTGAATCTTGCTCACAGAAACAGTCTGATAGCTTAACCACGCCGAGTGCTGGTATTTTGCCACTACCAAGCAACCGCATAAATAGCAAAGGCATCCTCTGTTGCTTTTTTTGTCACACAGGAACCTGTCCTCCAAGAATTTCCCAATTCTGGGAAGGTATAACACCCACTTCTTGTTCCCACCTCCCTTTTATTTCTCTTCATTTGGCAAGATGAAAGTGTTGCTGCCCTTAACAACTTAAAGAATTTTAAGAGTTTCAGACCACTGGAAGGGACGTAAAATTTCCTGATTTTTTACCGAGAAGGGCATGGCGATGCTATCAGAAGGTTCAAGGAGGTAATGACCGTTAGGTACCTTTCCAAACATGAACCAAGAAGATTTGCATGCCTTACTTAGGCTAGAAGCGGGGGAAGAAGCACCCCCCCAGTCTGGCTTTTCATATCCGATGCAGGCTGCTATAAACCATAACAAGCCTGTTGCTTCAGTAAGACCTTACCCGATGACGGCCAGGGAAGGCAGTAGTAAGCTGAGGAAGAAATATGGTCTTGGGGCCAAATAGGGAAAAAAAAAAAAAACCACAGCTGAGGTGAAAGGAAAGTGAAAATAAACTCTTTGCTAATACTTTGCTATCGGGAGACAGCAGAGTGTGTTGTGCCACAGGAGAAGGGACCTCCTTCATAAAGCTAACCAGATCAGCCCAACACACAGAGTTGGAGACCAGGCTCAAGGCTGCTCCACAAGGGTATGAACTGGGCTTGTGCAGCTCAAGTGAGTTAGGCTTTTGCTAGGTCAGGATTTGGGGAACCAAATAACCATGAGGGATGGCTATGCAAAGTGTCACAGCGCCGTGGTATGGGGGAACCCACATTTCAAGGATAGGCCCCATTGGAGATGAATCACCAGTCACCCTTCATCCTTAAATTTTTTTTGTTTTTTTTTTATATACTTCTCAAAATAGTTTATTTTCAGTCCTTTAATGAGTGAGTCTTATGTCCAGAATCTGATGTTCCTTCTCTGGCCGCGACAGGGCATGGGAAAGGGCTTCTAAGCCCCCACTCTCTGAAAGTCGTGCTCCAGCTTAGCTCCTCCTCCCTTCCCCTATAAACAGAACAAGCAGCATCACGAGGCAGCTCGCAAAATGTCTGCAACTGATGATAAAATAGTAAAATAAATACTCCATCTTAGACCTTGTGATCTTTGCTTATATCCATCTGCTCAAACGGTTCTGTTAAGACACCAGGTCTGGCCAATTCCTCCTGGCTCAATCTGCTGTGGGGTATTTCCACTTCTGCAATGGAAATTAAAAGACTGGCCCAGTCTCAAAGCCCAGATTTGAATTTCAGACTTCCTGAAGTTCAGGAGTGTTATGACTTTGTTTTAATTCAGCCCCCAGTAACGCGGGACAGTTGTGCTTGCTTGTTTGTTTTCAAAAACCTGTTACTAAGATAAGAACTTACTCAAGCAAGCATTTGCAAAACTCGGCTGTTGATCAGGTATTTTATATCCAAAGTCTTCCCTCCGGCATAACCTGAGGATGTACGAGACCCGAGTTTCGGAGCTGATGAATCTCTTCAACTCCTTCAGAAAGCAGTGGCAGATGGAAGCATTCAGCTACTGTGAAAATCACGTTGTCTGCACATAGGGGGAAAAACGCAGCTCCTGTTGCGCATCCAAACAGCCTCCGTGAATCTCCTCCGCTAGGAACCTGAACAGTCCTATTTGAGCGGTGTTCTTCAAAGAATTACCTATAACACGTATGCATGGCGTGGAAGAGGCAATCTCTGCTTCAACAGCAAGCTCTAGGATGACAGCCCAGCCCACGCCACTGTTGGAGGAGACGGGCGATCTGCCAGCCCCAGGGAGGTGCTTTCGGGATCCGATGAAGGTGGACCAGCAGCCGGAGCACAGGCTGACCGTGCTCCAAACTTAAGATGTATTGTGTATGTGTTACGAGAACTGTTGCAAAACCAAGTCCCTATAGCTACTCACCTCCCCTTCTTCAGCTTCTCCAGAAATAGCGAATCCTGGGTATCCTTGAGTGATACAAAACCAAGGACTAATCCAGCCCTTTCACTATTTCGCAGCCGAGATGACACTCCAAGGCTGAGCCCGACCCACACAACACCGACAGAGGCGGTAGCCCACAGATGCGCAGCTTCTTGCCTACAGAACTAATTGCCTTGCAAACAACCGGGCCAAATTTTGGGTGCAGATGCGTGGGGTTTTCCAGCCGGGCGGGCAAGTGGCTTTACTCAGCTGGGTATATTTCCATAGCATCGACGTGCTTCTCAAAAACCAGCCTCTTGAGGTCGGGTTTGAAGCACGGACAAGAGGAAGTACAGAAAAGTGTGCGCTGCCGTTAGCTACTTGAAAAAGGACTTTGATCTCCGGAGCTGACAACCTAACGCCTCCAAGAAGCCATACATTTCACACAGCATTTTATTTGCCTTTTCATATAAAAGCGAGGCACACAGGACATCAGCTGAGGGATAAGTACCAGATACAGAGTGCTGTCATCTACTACTGCTTATTTAAATAAAAAAAAAAAAGTTATTTCCTGCTCACAGCTCAAGAAATCATGCCAAGAGATATAAACCCATCACAGAGCAGCAACATCAAGCCATGGCCAGCGCAGACCTAAACGCTCCACACGCCATAGCGTCGAAATTATTGGCCTGGAAAGATCTAAGGAAAGCAGTAACATAAAAGTTTGAACCCTAGTGAAGCAGAAAATGATTTATGACCAGAGCCAGCATGGCTTTGACCCTCTGAGGACTGGAAGTTACATAGAAAGAGAATCCAGCCCTGTGACTTCAGGTGGACCTTTTGTAACAGATGAATCACGGGGGCATGCAGAAGGCAGGCTCCTATGGCAACTGTGGTCAAAACCCATTAAACAGACTAATAAAGTTAGCAAATTCTGTTACACAAAGTCTCTTTCCAACAATCGTGGCAGTACAAAAAATTTCCAAATCAACACTGATTAAAATGTACATCAGTATACCCAGCACAGTGTAAATATGACTTAATTTAACAGTCAAGCCTTTCACTGCTTTCTGTAAAAATCTGAAGCCATCCTAATCTTTTTTACTTTTATTTATTGAGAATTACATGCTAGTTATAGGCCGGCCTCTAGAGCATCCCGTATTAAACACAACCCCCTCCTCAACCTTCTTGCAACTCTGCGTTTGCGGGCAATGGATACGCGTGCGAGGGGGGCATTTATCACGGAGGCAGTTCGGTGCGTCAAGGTGGGACCTCCAAGGACGCCCTCAGTGGCATCAGCGGGGACAGCAGGGCACAGGGAAGCGCTGAGCACCTGGGGGAAGGCCAGCCCTGCAAAAAAGAAGTGTCACTTGGGCCGGTTTAGACACAAACACAGCTCACCGTTTGCATTTGAAGAACAGTACTCTAACAAGAAAGCGCTGACAGCCAGGGCAGTCAGATGAATCCTAGAAAAAGGGAGCTGAAGGGCTTGGGTTGTCTCTTCTTCCAACGTTAAAAGGGAAAAAGGGACAAGAATGAAAGGATCGAGAGATTTTACACACCAATGTTATGTAGTTGGGAGAGAGAACGTTGTCCCCACTTGTACAGCAACCTGCTATTCTGAAAGTGATGGTAAGAAATGGCCAAAAGCAGCAGTCAGGGACCTCGGCTCCCCCTCAGGGTACCCCTGCAAAGCCAGCTCCGATGCCTCTGTGTGGGTTGCAGCATAGATTTACCCCTGTTCCCACCACAGTCCAACTCTTCTCATGCTAGCATCCGTCTCCATAAACTCCTGAGAAGGCTTCCTTCTCATTCCAAGGGCACTTGGAAATAGTGGCTACCGAGATCTTCCTCCAGACTGCCGATTTGCAGAGCAAGGCTTTCCACACTGCTCCTGTCCTCAGTATTTTGACACTGGTGGCTCATGCTTCTCCCCGCCTCGCCCAGTCCTCCAGCACGGGGCTCTCGGAGCTGCAGCCACTGCCCACTCTTCCCTTCAGGGCGTATCTGTAAAACCGCACACATCCAGCAGCCTCTGCAACTAAAGGTCCCCCCTGAAGGAGCTGAAGGTCACCCTAAAGGAACTAACAGGACACAGCTGAGCCCTTGGCAGCCACTGTCTCAGACAGACATTGCCTCTTTTTGAAGAGACTGAAGAGAAGGATCCACAGTGGTTCCTTCAGAATGAGAGAGACGATATCCTCAAGAAGTGTTTTCTAAACCCAGACACTGAATAGCAGCATTCACTCACGGGAATGGCTGGTCCCACCTCGTGCTTCATTCCATCTAACTCCCCAAACTTGCCTTTGTGAACACGCGCGCATTGCATGTGCAGCTGCCAGCAGCCTCTGATCAGCCAAGTCGAAATAAAAAGGTCCCCTCTTCCTCCAGTACCATTCTCCGACCATCAAACAGGTTAATTGCCTGCTTTTTCTTCAACTACACATCCAAGATCCAATGGTTTTCCTGCTTTCTAACTATGGCCTGGTGAGATCAAAGCTCATCACCAAATATCCCGGGCCATGTTATCATAAAACCTAGTTAGGCTGGACAGCAGGCTTGGCCCTGCTAAGCCCGTAGTCGGCTGCTTTGCTTTGCTTTCTCTCAGGTCCTAACGTCCTAGGAGTGCTGTAATAGTCCCTAAGGAAGAAAGGAAGCAGGGGACAAAACCCAGCACTAGCCCCAGCTCCTGATGTCTTTGGTAGCTGTATCCGGCTGGAAGCTCCGGGCCAGTGAGCATCAATGTCCGCCCGGACTGAGATTTTGCCCCCAGGACCACCTTGCTCGAGGAGCTGAAAGGCAGAAGATGGAAACGCTGGAGAACGCACGGTGACGTGTAACCGGGAGCTGTGGACTAAAAGCTGTGATGCTAAACCGATCCCGAGAAGAAGAGCTGAAGGATTGCCCTTGAGTGTAGGTGCTCACGAGTCAAGCGCTGCTGCCAGGTGACCTGAAGGAAGCAGAGAAGCAGAGGCACTGTCGCAGAGATTAGACACCAGTGGAATTTTAAAGCCGCTGGTTTTCCCCTGGAAGGAATTAATCCATATTCATCCTGGAGATCTGAGAAGAGTGCTAAGCTACCACCACAGGTAAGATCTTATTTATTAAATCAGCTGGTAGATGAAAGGATGAAAACCCCAGACATTATTATATTCAACAAAACAGCCCTTAATTATAGTGATCTTTTGTATTTAGCTGCATCCAAAGATACCACGTGAGGCTGCTATATGCAAACGGAAAGAAGATACACTGCATACACAGGCAAGCGCACACCAGGACAGCATGGCACTGTTCACTGCAGGAACATGCCAAGCACACAAAAAAGATGGAGATTATCATTCTCATTTTGCAAGTGGGACAGCGATCAGATAAATTTCTATAGGGTGGGACAACAGCTACTCAAAAGTCATGTTGAAAACCCAAGACAAAGTCAGGAACGCAGCCCATAGCATCTTTATGCCTGTCAAACGCCTTAACCAACCGTCCCGGTCTGTAGGAAACCGCATACCCGTAACAGCCACGGATGACAGCAAAGAACATGGGCCCTTGTCTAGAAAACCATGGCCACGGCCTTCGCCAACTTGCCCGCAAGCAGTGACCGTATCGGTACACAGCTGTATATAAACCAAGATGTCCTAAGCAAGGGCCAACACTTAGCACAGTATTCCTTCTTCTCCTTCCCTCTTCCTTCTTAGGAGCGCAAAGATGGATAGCTGCAGAGTGGGAAGACAAATCCAAGCCCCCTGCCTCTAAACCCCTCCTCTAGAGAATTAAAATAATCCTACAGGCTGCCAAAGGAAAAAAAAAGGTCTGTTCCTGCTGGAAACTTGTGGAACATCACCAGTTTTCAACCCTTCTCTGCACCGTCTCACTGCAAACCCGAAAGCCTCAGCGCTCATGACTGGAAGAGCTCTCTTCTGCACTGACCCTCATCTTTATCAGCTCCTGAACCAAACCATGTGGAACAAGAGTGGAAGTGCACTTTCCCCCCGCTTGGATATTTAAGACATGGTACACACTTGAAGACCAGTCCATCGGCTGCCCATAAAAATAAGACGCCTCAGTCTTTGCCAGCTACCCCAAAATCAGTCTTAATAGCAGGCAACGGGAACGTAAGATCCAAGTACGAATGTTTTTACTACAGTCTCAATATTAATACTACAGCTACCTTGCTTGGGAAAAGTGGTGGAGAAAACGGTACTAATTTCTAACCATACTTCTGAGCAAATCCATGAGATAAGCTCTGTTCATCCAGATAAGAAGATCTCAGACCCTCGTACCACAGGTTTACACCAGGGATTATTTTCAGAGAACATTCCCCCATCTCACACACCTTGGGCAAAGGCATCTCCCACCCACAGGATAAACATACCTAATAGCTGTCTAGCACTCAGCAACTCCGAACAAACATCTGCCATGTTACATGACTGCTCATTCCTCTCTGCTTGGCAGGATAAGGTGCACATTTTCCACATTGAAACAGAAATCCATGTTTTTATAAGCAGCGAGAGCCACACAGCGTACATGCACACGGATCAGACCCGTACGCATCATCACCATCACTTGCTTGATGTTAAAGGAAACACCCTGGAATTAAAGTGGAATTTGAGAGTTTGGGGTGCAAGGGTGAATCCCTAACTGGGGCTTGTAAAAATGCTACAGCAGCTATTCCAGTGGGGATGGTCGGCTGTGGGGGTAAGCGGTTCACGTACACATCCTGAGAGTAGAACAAAATGAAATTCCTTCAGCAGAGCCACATTTGATTTCAGAACTGAGCTAAGTAGCTCATGTTGCATTTATGGCATTGAGTGTAAGGCGGCAGGATTACATTTAGGAGAACAATAAAAGCTTAGAAAAGGAGAAGGCATCGGACCTCTGGATGCACTGGACGGTGCCTCTGCTTAGACAGCACTGCTGAATTCGGCATCGCAAGAAGAGGAGGTCTCGGCCTCATGAGCAACACATCAAATTCGGTTCCTACAGCACGGCTGGAGTGAGGGACAGTGCCGGAGCACAGAGCATCAGCTGGGACCCGCAGCGTCCCTTGCCTCTCCTGACACAGCGAGGGAGGAGCACGCTACTCCACTCGCGCTCACAGACCGGCTTTCCCCTCCTATTTGTCTAACACCGGGCCAATATCTTGGGCAAGCGATTGGCACGTCAACCGCACCCACCATCTGATCATCTGCGGCACAAACCACTAGGCTACCGGCCTTTACGTTTGTAAGCCTGGCACGACAGCAAGCCAAAGCCAGGGATCACCTCCAGTCCTTTTACTCCCTACCGTAGTTAATAATTGAGCTCTGAATGAAAAAAGACTTCCCAGATCCCTGGCTCAGTCACTGTACATGACAAGACTGCTATTTAGACCACAGCAATGTTTTCCAAAGTTCCTTGGAGACTTGGGGTTATAAATTCAACTCTAACCTTTAAAACATTTTACCCACAGCTACATGAAATCCTGAGAGAACAAGCATACAGGCCCTTGCAAAGTCAACAGAGATGTTGCTTTTCCACCCTTGCGTAACTTGCACAACTGCAACTCTCTGTAAGCTTCGTCCACGTATCCCCGTGTAACATGCGGCGGGCAAAGCTCTGGGTGCACGCACAAGGCTGCTGGAGAAATGGCACCCTGCAAAGCACAGCACAGGGCCTTCCCAGCAAAAAGAGGCTATCTGGACTTGGAAAACGTTCAATACCTCCCTCCCACGGCAACGGGGGTTGTCGTCAACGGGTCAGAGCGCCCATCCTGCCACGCTAGCAAAGGCGACATCACATTTGAGTGGGAATCCCTGCCGGGGCACATCTTTACGTGTAGGAGCACTGAAATGCCCTGCTGGGAAGAAACAAGTAGCCTAGCTCCACTCCCAGCAAAGCCTGCAAGCCCCGCTTTCTCAGGGGCCCTTACGCATCCCGCCTGCCCACAACAGCTACGTAGTTCTCTCTTTTCAGCCCATTTATCCTCGACAGCTGCGAATTACAGTACGGAGCTATTCCTATCTTTGCTCTGCTGAGGGGGGACAAAGGAAGCGAGGGATTCAGAAATACACAGAAGGTCAAGGAGGAAGCGTGTGACAGAGGAAGGAGTTGCATTTGCCTTTCTAGGTCCAGGACAAGAATTTCTCACCATAGGCTAGCTCTCCAGTTGACTTCACTGGGTGGGAATGAAGCCAGCACCAAGTGCTCTGGAAATCCCATCACGAATGCTTCTTTCATTTAAATGTTTTAATAGGGTTCACATCGCTCTGATGAAGACGTACTTGCTGCAGCCAAAAAAAAAAAACCAACCCACCAGCACTCTTTGAAGGAGAAATGAAATGCTTCATTAATTCAAAAAATGTTGAGATTGCAAATCAGGAACAGAACATACAGGTCTAGAGGCAAGATTACTAATAATTCATGAGCAAAATGCTATGTTTATGCAACACTAAAGATGAGATTTTAATTGCTTATTACTCTAATTGATTTCATTCAGTTGTTATGGCAACTTTCTCCTTGTAGTATATGCACTACAGTAAACGCTAACAGGCTCGAGCCATTTAGTAAGGCGATGTGACACACCACAGTTGCAACACGTATTGTAAGACAAATAATACTGATAATCTGTTCATGGTACATAGTAGACACGACCACAGTTAGAGCTAACACCTTCTAGTCTAATGTTTTATTATTATATGCAGTTTCCATCAGCTGTCCCAACCGATGACTTCCATACTTATCTCCACTGTTCTCCTTGTACATGACCCGGCGCTCTGCTTGAGCAAAAACAGTGGCCATTTCGTGCAGAAGCTAGTTAGTAACGGCAGTTTTGTCAGCACAGATGTTAGATATCACCTCATCTATATTCTGACTCTTTTCCAGAAAAGCTTTTACACAACAGGAATTCAGAGCAAGAACTCAAAGCCTGACAGTCAAGACCTGAAGTCAAAACCATGCGCTTCGCTGGTGAGAAGGTGGTACGCAGTTCAGTTAAACAGGAACACAGGCTTTGCTCAGCTCTACTTACCCATCCACTCCTATTTCTCTCTCCCGCCCAGTCTCTCCCCAGCGATGGTGGAACTGCTGCTCCTGTGTGAACACAGCCACTAACTTGTGCACAGCAAAACAGATCTTGCTCTCCGAACGCGTATGCTAGCAAAGCACATTTTGCTGGTCCCTGGAGTACATCCTTAAAATCTCTTTGAGTCATCTGTCTCACAGGCATCAAGTTTTTCGGGAGCCGAAGACAGCAGCTGCGACTTAGACGTTGTTTGGAAAAGGAAACACAGACTTTTCCCCTTGTTCAAGGCCCTATGCAATGAACATTGAACTGGAAATGCAGAAGCTGGTTTCTGGTCTTGCCCCAGTATCTACTGATTCACATTTCGCTGAGCTTCAAAGCCCTTATAGCTAACTGGTGTCATAAGATGAAAGCATTCACCTATTAGTCCAGCCCCTTCACAAGCAAGCAAAGCAATGGTATGAGATCGGGAGGCAGCGCTGCCTTTGAGATCGTTTCCTTCACTGGATGGTTCAGCCTCTCACGCTGCAGACCAGCGCAGAGCCTGCTCTGAGCACTGACTAATGAAATCTAGTACTTATTCTACTAGAAAAAAAACAGGGAGCTGTTAAAGACCAGGACCTGAACACACCGACTGACTTACGCTCAAAGATTGTATTGCTCCGCGTCACTTGTCATGCAATCAGGTGGTGAAGTCGTGTTTCCCATTTCAAAGGCCATTACCATGAATTATGGAACGACAATTCCCTAGGAACAGAAGCGGTTCCGCTGCTGATCCCTCGCGGCCCAGCTCAGCCGCAGGAGAGCAGGCGAGCAGTACGGTAACACCTCGAGATGCTCTCGGAAGCCAGGGCTCGTCTACGCCGCCGTGAACCTTCAGCTCTGCACTCGAGATAGGTTAGGCAACACGCCGTCTCACGAAGGCACGGGGAGCAACAGCCCAGAGCCCATAAGGACACCTTACGGCCAGGAGCTGTCCCAGGGGACGTCTTCCCCACAGAAACATTCCCTTGCAGCCCCCACCCAAACCAGTCTTACTGACAAGGCAATTCTGAAAATGAGCACATACTTATAAAAACTCTTGAGACCACAAGCATTCAAAGTTTCACCTCGTGGTACGAGAAACAGCACTTAAAACCCATGCACAGCTCTGCTATTAAAAAGCCAACCACCAAAAGCCCCATTCTTTGAACAAAGCCAGGCAAAGCTCCTTTGAGGGATACGCAGCTATTGCACCTGGCAGAAATCCAAGTTGAGCCTCAATTATCAAACCACAGATGTAAACCTGACAACCTTCTCGCAAGCAAATTTCTTTTCATGCTGGGACCAACTTGAAAGGGGCCGAGTGGTACACCTCAAGCTTTATTAAGCAGGCGAATCTCAAGGTGTTAATAAACCCAGGGACGCGGCCCATGGCTTCCTGCCTTCATAACAGCCCACCTACACAGCGCACGCGTTATCGGCCGCCTCCCACGCGAGGCGGTTGCTGTACCGAAGCAACTCGAGTGGGCACCTTTGAAGTAGAAGCCCAACATATTCTCCGCAGCGGCTTTCATGTTCAAAGCGGTCACGACAGACAGCAAGGCAGGCATTGCTCTTCCAACATCACAGCGTGCGTTTCGAAGGTGAGCGATTCCATCGTGTAATTGACTTGGTGGTACATACGAGTTATCAGGCAGAAGGGAATTTCATACAGAACTTGGGACTATCGAGTGCCCATCCCTCATCTGTTTTATGTGGGAAGCGAGAAGCCTTGTGGTGTGTTATTGTGTTTAAAAAAAGGAGCTGTGAAGGCCATAAAGAAAAAAACCTGTGGATGATTTCAACAGTGTTTCTTCCCACACATGCTCCCTGCCAGCAAGCGACAGCACTCATACTGTCAGCCTCACCGCCCCAGCCTACACACGCTGCCCCGATGCCGCAACATCCGAGGCAGGACTTCCCTTCGCGGCAGCAGCAGCCGACAGCGCTGGAAGGCAGGCTGGCCCGGCAGAGGGAACGCCTTTGGGCTTCTGCTCACTCCAGCCCTTGCACAAAAAAGAAAGAAAGGACAAAAAGAGGGCAGATCTGTACCAAGCTACAAGGTGCAATAGGTCTATCGTGATGCTTACAGCCATCTCAGCAGACAGCTGAGTGCAGGTCCCAGCTCCCTCTTTCAATCTTTCCAAGGCTGGGAACATCTTCCCAGCAAGAACCATTTACAGCCCCTTATTCCTTAATTTTTGCAACGTAGGCAACTCGGGCAAGATGGGCAGGATGAGACAAAATGGAAACCAGCCTAAATTTGCCTTTGAGTTATTGTACCAGGTTTCACTGCGAAGACTGGCAACAGCAGCAGCCGCAAATCCAGCGAAACCCACGCCGCTTTGCCTGTAATGACCCCTAACTTAACCAGTGGGAGCTCCCACTAACTTAACTTAGTGGGAGCTCCCCTTTGCCAGATGTGCGAACGCGCCATTCCCAACCCTCACCCCAGCACGACAGAGCCCAGCTGCGGCTGGGTGATAAGCAGAGGATACCTCACACCGGCTTCCAAAACCAGTAGGAGCAAAGCTGAGAAGAGATTCACCTCCAGCAGCAAGCCGTGCAGAAGTCTCTCCTTTTTCCTTTGCAAACTGCTTACCAGAACTTGTGGGGAACCTGGAACACAGCTGCAGTACCACACAAGCTATGCAACAACAACAAAAAAAGGCAAGTCAAAAGCTTCAAGTAACCAACCGTAACTCACATCAGTTAACAAATACAGCACTGGGTTTATTTTTGTTCTCAAAGACGACTCGGTAGGTTCGTTACCTGTAACCAAAGTACTCTATCGCAGAAGCGAGCTTCCAGGAGCGGAGCCTTGCAGTAAGGAGTCTTCACGTGTACAGTATTTATATCATACAGAGTACACAATAAATTACTATCTACATGCAACATACCTACAAAAAGTTACATATAACGTAAAAAAATACAGTATTTTCTGCTCATTTTTTGTTTTATATTTTTTTCTGTACATTTTTTCATTTACATTTTTATATACATTTTTGTAAACTTTTTGTGTTTTTATAAAACTGAAATCACGTAACAGTTATGAACTTACGGCACCACTCTCACCATTCTAAACCAACGCTTGTGTCTACGGAACAGCCTTTAGCTTGTTTGCTCCTTCATTTCTACTTTGGCACCACACTTCACACCGTTATTCTGAGCTAATTAGTCCGCTCGCTACCTACCCATCTTCTCAATACAGAGAAACGCAACCACGCTTCAGTTTGTGCTTCAATAAAGGAAGTTCAGAAAAAACCATTACATTAACTACTTCATCAACATCACATTTACCTGATATTACTGCATAATATCAACTTCTCCTGCACTAACTGCTGTACATAAGCATGCAAACAAGTCTGATTATGACTCAATCAATAACATGAATATACTGAAAAACAACTACGAGGGTTAAATATCAAAAGGAATGTAGACTTAACAAGGTTTACCATGTTAATAAGTCTAAGCTAATAGCATGGATTGACACGTTAACAGTTAAGATTTTAAACACACTGAAGTTTACCATGTGATTTTCAGTGTAAGAACATCTGTATTAAAGAAAATTAATGAAATTACTCCCTGCCACACGCTTTATACTATCCTCTAGTGAAAACTAGCATTGACTGGAAACCTCCTGCTTGCAACGCATACTCCTGCTGTGAAACAGGGATTCCTGAAGTTTATAAAAACCAAGCTTTAAAAAAGAAACAATCTCCTTGAGTACGCAGCTCAAGATCCTGCTGAAAAGGAGCACAGCAGGTAAAGCATTAAAGCGGTTTCAGCATTTGGCCCATTTGACAGGAAATCCTTTCAGCCTGGTACTACGCATACCTATCATTCCACATCACCTACTCAGCCAACTCGATCTATTCCCAAAACACGGAAGGGTGGAGGTGCCCTCAAAAGGACTCTAGTCCAACCTCCTGCTCATAGCAGGGTCAACGCTGAATTCAAACCAAGCTCGGGGGTTTTGTCATTGCTGAATCCTACGAACGTCCCAGGACAAAGGCTGCACAGCCCCTCTTGGTCCACTCTCATGCTGGTCTGCTCCCATGGAGCACACTTCTTCCATTAACTGAGAACCTCACATTGCAATTCAATGAAAGCCTCTCATTCTTGCTGCATGCTTCTCAGTCAAGACCCTGAAATCATCTCCTCCTCAGCAACCTCCTCTTCGATACCAAGAGGTTTGAAGTTCAATCCCTCTTTCCCTCCAAAGGCCACTTCACCAGGCCGACGAAGCTCACTTCGCTTCGCCTCTCCTCACAGGTCCTGCGCCCCAAATCGCTCAACCATCTTGGCAGCTTCCTGTCGGGCTTGCACAAGTTGATCAAGGTCTCGAGCCCAAAACTGGACACTGTCCCAAAGAGAGTATGAATGCCAAATCAAGGGAAGAAAAAACCTGCTTCCCTCAATCTATTGGCTGTGCTCCTGCTAACACAGCCCACTACGCTGTCAGCCTTCGCTGCTGCCAGGGCACACTGCTCATCTGTTTAGCTGCTAACCATTTTGGACCACCAGGTACAAGACTACATTTATGCTTCTTATCAACAGAACTATACATGAACTTTTTTGCTGAACTGGGGAACCTGAACAGGATTTTTTTCTTCCTTAAAATTACAACAACAACAAAAAAACCCAAGGCAGGCATTCAAAGCATTGATATACCACAGCAATTCTTGCCTTAATACAGTTTACAGATGACCACCTCATTTATTATTGCCAACAGACTCTATGGTGCATTAAAAATCTCAACCTAATACAATCAAGACTTAATGCTAAGACCGAGAGCTAAGAGTTTGCCACTTCGTTTTAGGTTTCAGTTCAAAGAAGAAGGCGCCTTCCAGATCACTCGGAGGAGAACTGCTAAGGCTTTCTTCTCCGCTGCTCATGTCTTCGCAGGAGTCTTCACTAGAAGGAACAATAGGAAAGGTAATTTAAACAAAGCACAGCCCCTTGGAAGTGGCAAAATACACCTCAATCCTCTGTTTTCTTACAAGCTGTTCTGTTCCCAGTATAACATCCCAGATTTCCTCAGCACTAAGGCTTAAATCATAACCGAGTACAATTTCCTTTCTCATAACATCAAAAGTCTCCTCCCAGTCAAGACGACGGTGTTCAAGAATTCAAATATAAATTACTTTAGAAGACTTAAATGATTTGTAAGCCTCCCTACCTTTAAAAAAAAAAAAAAGGAATGCCTATCCCCCCCCATAAAGCACTAGTACTTTTTGAACACCACAATGACAGTTCCCCATTTTTTTTTTTCTTCTCTTTAACATATATTTTAAGTCCACCAGTACTTTCAAAGCTAGCCCTTTTTTTCCAAGTAGTACTGAATAAGCCCAGTTACACGGAATTGCCATTAACATTTCCAGAAAATTAGACTTGCCAAACTAACCACCTGGCCTAAGTTTTACCAACCTCTCGCTTTCATTGAAACATCCCCCCTCCGGTATCGTTGGCAACTCAGGAACACTGTAATAACTGTTTTGTAGATTCTGGGCTGTACGTCTCGAAACAATCCAAACTAGCTTTTTATGATCAGGCTTGCAACATTCAGGAGAAGAATAATCTGCTAGGCATTTCGAGACCAGTTCCCTCCAGTAAAGCAGATCACTATCACTTATCTGAAAAGCAAGAGAAGTACCTATTTAGTCTATTACACACAGCTGTAAAGATAACCCCCCTCCATTTTACCTTCTCAGAAAATACTTTAAAAAACCAGTCAAAATAAAAGTGAGTTTTAATTGTGATACTTTTGTCAAACTCGGGCTGAACTCCTGTATACCTCCTAGAAACGTCTACACTGAAGTCTAAGTTGACAGTTTGCCTGTCAGTTCCTGTTAACATTTTCATCATCACTTCCGAAGGAAAAATGAAACCAAGATTATTCCATTTTAAAAATGGAATTAAAAAATTGAAAGAAACTTTAAAATGGAATAATCTCATACTTACTAATCCTCAAGAAACTGCATTAGTTAATTTGGCTATGAGAGTGAAAAGCTTGTTTAGACCATCAACTGATACAGCTTCTAGCTGCGTGCTCCCAGTCCTATGCTCGTTATTCAGGCAAAAAGAATCACCAGCCCAGCAGTCACTGCAGTCCTATGAACCCACTGGAAGTTTCTCTACAACATACAGCTATAACTGTACAAGTTACATCAGCTGCTTGTTAAAGGACGTATTGTGTAGGCATTACATCAGCATTTCTTCCCATTTTGTACATTTAAGCTCATTTTTTAAACCATAATCCTTTTGCTTGCCAGGCAGCTACCAAGATGAGCCAGTGCAAAATGACTGCCTGACCTCATTCTCTAAGCAGCAGGTTTTTTTTCCATTTGGCATTCCACCAATGAAACCATGTTAGTTACAAGAGTTGCAGACAGATGCTTAAAGACCCATTTCATTGCTTATTTCAGCCCATGCCAAACAGTACCTGTGAAGATTGTACACTGACAGCAGGGGTCCCTTAAATGTAACATTTACATCATTAACTGCACCAGTCCCAGGAACCACAAGAACAACCCACAAAAAATACTTACCTTCGAATGCTTTTGAACCCGCAGAAGGATCTCCAAGAGCTCAACCGATTTTAGGGTCTGAACTTCTAGAGTGAGAAGGCACAAGGCCAAGACAGATGGCTAGGAGGACAAAAAACACCACTCAACGTGACATGAACCAAAACCTACTCAGAAGTCAAAGAAAGCTACTTCTACTTACTTTAGCTTTAGAAAAGACTAGACGACAGTTGCAAGCTTTTAGCTGGGCTTCCAATTTGTCGAGATTCAATACTTCTTTCCTGTAAGACAGCCAAGAGAAGAAGCATTTCATCAACAAGCATTCACTTGTCAGTAAGTGAAAACTAAGGAGCTGCTACCTCTACAGCCAATGCCATAATCGTCTAAGAGGCAACTGAAGCGGAAAAGGGTTTAGCAAACCTAGACCACCACCAACGTGCAGCTCAACTCACCTTTCTGAGGTATGACAGAGTACAATAGTATGGTACAAGTGCAAGAAGGTTAAGGCAGTAGTAGCTTTAAATTCAAAGTGCAACTTCTCTGAAATTATCTTTTCCATCCGTTTCAGGTCGGACACAGTGCATTTACATTGGCTGATCCGGATTATCTCATGAGCCGATGGAATATTGCATTCTTCTTCAACTACTCGGGCGGCCAGTTGGAAACAGCAAACTCCAATGCAAGATAAATGCTTCGGTTTCACCTGAAAGTAAGAGGAAGCACTATGAATACCTCCCCGCCCCAAACACCCCGCTTATCAAACAGCAACACCAACAGCTCGCTCAGCCTAGGTGAGCTGTTTTGAATATTCACAGTTCAACAGAAAGAGAAACTCCCTTATCTCAACTAGACCTGACATCGGTCAGCTCGTGGACCTCACCTAGTCATAACTAGTTTCAGCAAAACAGCTGGCCAAGCCAATAAAGCAATATCTATCTGCCATAATTAAGCCAGAGGAATTAAAGTTCAACAGCTGAGCACCCTCTATTGAAACTGTTCCACATCACTACACAGCAAATAAATCGCAGCGAGAACTGTAATACCACACTTCTCCAAGCGGCAGTGCTCACTTACCCTCATTTGAAGCCTACACAAATCCAGCCTGAGCCTGTTCTAGGCAGTCCTATCCCTCCACAACTTGTTCCTACCTCTGCTCTTCTCTCCCATGCACCAGCGTAACGTTTTGTGCAACCTCAAGGACGGTCAGACCAGAGAACTGATGCAACTTCAGTTTTTCTGCCACCTTAATAATGGGGAACTGGTTTAGATTCAAATTGTCTGCCATAAGGCAGCACAAATACAAGAAGAAAAACATCCGGGAAACGATCATTTGGTGTTACTTCCAGCGCTAAGCTAAGCTTTACCCCACTACCTAAAAATAGTCTGTCACACAAATGGTTTTGTTCCTTCTTAATTCCTCCTTTCTTAGTCTTTTACATCTACGTGGTGAAGGCTGCAGACTTGTTAGAGGAACTAAACCATGCTGCTACTCGCCTTTAGAGGTAAGAAGAGGCCGTGGTATAAAACAGTTCATCAGTCACATCAACCTAAGCTCATCTTTCATGCAAGAACTGTACTCGACCTCAAGCTTACAAAGCAAGACTTCAGAAATGTTGCTAACATAGAATAAGGAAATAGCCGCAGTTACGTCCTAGATCACAACCCTCCCCTTTTTGTCAGACAAGAAAGTTCAGAGGAAGCTTGCATATTCCCAGCTGACGCTGTAGCAGGTCCTCTCCCCCCAAAATACCTTCATAAGAGCCAAGAATCTGTCCAGAATGTTAACAGCCAAAACAAACGTTTCAGTTGCAAAACCAAAAAAGTTGGTCAGACTCCAAAGATCTTCCACCTTGGCATTCCTTTGTCTCGGACACAGAGTATGTTCATTCTGTGGCAAGAGAAGCAAAGTCAGAATTATTCAGTGGCAAGAGTCATGACTGCGACCACTTGCTCCCTAAGTCCTCTTTTACTTACATTGAAGGGAAGCAATTCTGTTCTTCCGTAAACACTGTATTTCTCCTAACTTAAAAAAATCAATTTAGATACTCAAGACTCAAAACACGCCCAAGGCACAGGGATTACAGCCAGGTCCTGAGTCTCACTGGTGCAATACCCAGCACAACCACATTTCCAAGTGCGCACTTATTATTTTAAGACAATAGTTACCCATTGCGCGTATACGCAGTGACTCCTGACCTTACGGAAACAGAGGTGACCAAACTCAGCTTATCCTCCTCTCTGCCTGCATGTCAATATTTAAACAATAAAAGTTCTGTTTCGAAAGAAACAGACTGATTTCAGAGACTTTTTGTGTTAAGCGTTAAGGCCCTTTCCAAAAAACTCACAAGCAGCCGAAGGAACGTAAGCCTGCCCTAAACTCAGTAAGGAACTCTGGTCATTAACATAGAAATGTTTATGCTTAGTTTGTTTTTATCTGTTAAGCACCCAGTGTTGCTAGATTCATTTCCCTCGACCTTGCTAATGAAAAGCTGGTCACTTCCCCGTTTGTTAATTGCCTACTTGACACCCCAGCTTTCCTCCAGGGGGACAACACAGCGGTAAAAAGCTCCCGAAATGAAAATAAGACACTTCGCTTGGTTCTGTGCTCGCTCGAAGTTTCAACGATAAAAATTAAACGCCTGCATATTTTACTTGCCCTGTAGGTCACTGTTCTTTGATAATGCAGTGTATGTTAATAACTACAGATTAAGACAGAATTAAAACAAAAGGCAAGCGGCACTTGCAAAAGGAAGAATTAACTTTCCGAAGTTAAGGCACGTCTCCCTTCTGGCTGGGAGGGTTTTTTTAACAAAACCCACGTACTGGCTGCTCTGAGGAGGCTGCCTGCTCCCCCCAGCCCAGCTCCCCGGCCCCCCCCTCACCTCGGCGGCGCCCTCGATGAGGCTGAGCCCCTTCTCGCGGGGCTGGAACCGCCCCTCCTGCTCCAGGTGGAGCTTCAGCTGCTTGAAAAGCCACAGCGCCTCGCTGCTCATCTTCTCCCCTGCCTCCGGATCCTTTTATACCTTCAGGGCAGACACACGGCGTCAATAGCTGGCAGCTCTGCCCCCCTCCCCCCCCCCCCCACCGCCGGACAAAGGGACCCGGGCGAACAAAGGGACCCGACCGGACGCCTCAAGGAAGGGGCAGCCCGGCCCTGCCACAACACTCACCCGGGGCGGTGGTGAGGGGGGCACCGGGCCCCCCCCCGCGGCCCTCACCGCTCGGTTCCTCCGCGGCGGGGAGGGAGGGGGGAGGCGAGCCCGGCTTCCCCTCACCGCACGGACGCGGGTCGGCTCCGCCGCTGGCCCCGCATCCAGGCAGGGCCGCCTGCGCCCCCGCCCGCGGCGGGCCCCGCTCGCCTCCCCCAACGAGTCACGGCGATGCCCGCGGCAGCGGCACCATCCCCGGCCCCCAGCAGCCGCCGCCGCTCCGGCCCGGGCCCCGCATCAAAATGGAGGCGGCGCGGCGCCGCCCCCTTGTTTTTGTTCTGGCGGCCCGCAGATGGCCCCGCGCGGAGCGGTCCCGCCGAGGCCCGGCCGGTGAGGAGGCGCCGCCGAGAAATAAAATAGTCCGCTTCCAGCCGCGCACCCTAAGGGCGCCCCGAGTGGGCCCGGAGGTCAGGGCACGACGCAGCCGCCCAGCGGCGCTCCTGCTCGGCGGGAAGCCGGGCGGGACCGCGCTTCTCCGGAGGGAGCGCTAGGCACAGGCGGAGGGAGACAGGAAAGAGCCACACCACTCCTTTAAAGGGACCGGAGCGCGGAGCCCCGGTAGCGGCTGACCGGTTTTAAAAAGTCCGCCCAAACCCTCCCCCGCCCTGATTGGTCCGCGCTCCCCAGCCGCTGATTGGCCGACAGCGCTGCTCCCCCCCCACCCCGCGATGGCGGGAGGGGTGTTGTTTACCGGCGGCGATTGGCTCCCGCCGAGGGCGGGTCTCTCCGGATTGGTCGGAGCCGTTCTACCTCTGCCCCGCCTACAGCTCCGCGCCTTAGCAACCGTGACGGGGCCGGGGCAGCCGGCGTTGAGGGCGGGCTGCGGGCGCCAAGGGCCGGGGCCCCGCCGTCGCTCGGCTCCGCAGCACCGGCTGCCGGGCCCCCGGGGCCCACCTTGGGTCGGCTAAGCCGCCGAGAAACACCCGTCCCCCGTCCCGACATGCGCTGTGATAAAGACAAACGCTGACCTGCTGCCTGCGAGGAAGGCGGCCTGAGGCAGCTCAGCGCCCGTGGGCCTAACTCCCGCCTGTCTGTGTGGGACCCTTCACCTCAGGGTGCTTGTCGAGGGTTCAAGACATCCGGATTCAAAAGCCCCATTTAAAAGCTTCAAACCAAGAGTCAAATTTATTTACGGGCTGGCGTTTCAGAGCTTTTTCGGACATGAGCTTCTCTTTGTCATCGCAGTCCATTTGCGTGGAGCGTGAATCCGAGGTCCGACGCTTCAGGTGGAAGGCGGTTAATGCGCCGACAGCGGGCAGCTGCGCGGGTGCCTGTCGACCCCCTCGCAGATTCCCAGTCAGAGGCTGCATCACAGAGCTGCTCAGCCAGCGGCTGAACGGAGCCCTCCCGACAAGATAAAACGGGATCTCGCAAAATAAATCATCGTCTGGAGGATTTGTGGGGCTGTTTCCCATGTTCTGCCTATTTTTCATGGACAAACACAAAGGAACAGATGTCATAGGACAAAACCAACGAAACCACAGTGACTCGTGATGTGTACGTACTGGAGACAAAAGTCTGTGGCGGCGACTCGAGCAGATTAGCATTCAGCTCGATTTAGTGAGGTTCCCCAGTTTCAACAAACAGAAAATGTTTATTAAATGTCGCAGTCAGGAAAAATAAGCCGCCTTCTCTACAAAACAGTCGGCAATGTTGCTATGCCAATCTCTATTTCTAGGCACAGTTCCTGTCTGCTATGCCAGTGATGACGGCCAACAATGTCTTCAAGTTTATTTTGATGACAAGCGCTCTTAGATTCCCATAAACGTGCACAACTTCTCCTCGGGATATTCCTGACACAGGCCAGCGCGCTTGTAGGTACTATCAGATATATCTGAGCGCCCTGAAACACAGCATCCCTGCAAGGGGAGTGAACTGGCACGCCGATTGATTTTTTTGTGTGTGTGTGTGTCTGAGGCCGGGATTTCAAGGGATAAAAGTAGTTTTAGGCTTTGAAGTAAGAGCTGTGGATCTGCTCCAGTTTGAACAACAATGATTCCTGTTAATGGAGTTGACTTCAAACTGGCTCCGTGCAGGGGCGTCATCTAGGTGATGTTGACAGGACGAGGCTCGGAGCTCCAGTCTCTGTTGGCTGAATGCCCTTGGCAGTCGCCGCTTAGTTTTTTCCCCACATTCTGAAGTGTATCTTGCCGTCACAGAGACGGAGTGTGGACGTTCTTCCTCCTCCGACCGCTGTATTAAGCCACGTAGTGGAACGTAACGTTTCACTGTACCTAAAGGGCAAAAAAGGTTCATTTTGTAAACACCGAGCACGACAATCCTACAAATGCTAATTCAGACATCTACTTGAGCACATGCATGCCTTTTCCTTTACTAATTTAAACCTAATGGAACACTCCGCAAAATTATCATTCCTGTATCATGTAAGTTGAGGAGGGGGAATCTGTTATACGAGCGTGCCTCAACAGCGCTTTCTCGGCAGCCTTGCAGCAGAAGGGCTCATTTTCTGCCTTGGGAGAGAAGGATCCCTGCCCGATCTTTGTTCCTCTGTAATTAACTGATCTCTTGCAAAGAGCTGAGTAGGATCAAGGAGGAAAAACAAACAAACAAACAAACAACCATCCTTACTCAGTGTTGCATTCATCAGCTTTGGGATTATAAACAGGGACAATCAGTCCGCTCCCTGTGCTGTCTGGACCTGGCGGAACAATCAAGTATTACGGACAAAGGAGGAGTCGCGGTAAGGTCTAGAAATAAAATTTGGATTTTTTTCCCTTATGCAAGGAATAATTTTCTTTCAATGTGGCATTGATTTGTGATTAAAGGAAGTGTGTATGTGGGGGGAGAAATGAGAACTGTTTCCAGCATTATGAGAAAACACAACTTATCTATTCTGTAACATGCCGTGTTTACAGAATAGCAATTCCTTCCTGGCGTTCTTTGGGAACCTAAAGATGCGGTAATTGAAAAGAAAGTTATAAATTCCTTAGCTACAGATGCTATAGCGCTCATTACTTAGAAACAGTGACGATAGCCTTTGAGAGGGGAATTCTTGAGTTACACTGAGCCGGAAGGCTGCTGTGCAATCAACAAAAAAAGGAATTAAACCTGGAGGAAAACCCATCTGAAATCTTTTGGGATCCTAATAAAAGCAAAGATTTAGACTGAAGCCTTAACCTCTGCAAGACAAATTTTAAACTAAATAAAAATATTTGCTGTGATGTGAGAGTTTCCAATGCCGTCACGTTAAATAGGTATTATTTTAACTAGCCTCGCTAAACTATCTTCCAGTATGGCTTGGCAAAACTTGTCCTGGCCAGTCTGCACAGCAGTTCATCGGCAGTAGTTGTGGATGGCTAACAGCTTTGTATTGACTAGCAGCCGATGATATCAGCGATGTTAATTGGGCCTTGTGGCATGTGGATTTCCAAACTGAAAGAGGATTACCAACCTTCATGATTAAGAGACGGGTGGTAATTAACACTCTGGACACAAGCAGTCTGCCCACTCGGCAACTGGGCACCCAGGTAAGAACAATAGGGGTCACTTAGAACAATAGTTTCCTCTGAACCACTTAACCAAAGAGCTCCAGAGGCTTTACAACCACTAATTAATCAAAGTGCCCCGCTGCTGTCCCATTATACTGGTATGGAGGCCAGCGGCACCAGGGAAGCAGCAGCGCTGAAAACTGGAAAGCACAAGTCACAGAGTGGTGACTACTTCTCTTCCCCTAAGACCAAACTGCTGCTCTATGGTGATTAGGGACTTGGCACCTCATTCTGGGGGAAAAAAAACTTGCCTACCTTGGCCAACATCCTCGCTTTCTGCAATGATGGAAGAGACAGCAGCTCCTGCGTGAATTAGCATTTTCTTCAAACGTAATTAAAGCTCATTTGAGAATACGGGTAAAGGATCAAACACCGAGAGAGCCTGCGTCAAATGAGATTAGCCCTTCCCCCCTCGAGAGCTGCTCATTCTTTCATAACTCCTTAAGAGGCATCATATGAAAAAAAAATAATCTCTGGGATAAATAAATGGGATGATTTGACAGTTGGGTGGTTCTGGCTTAACTAAGGGGAGTAAAAGTAGGTTCTTTAAGCAAACAAAATAACCTCAGCATGTACATTTTATTTTTATACAGAAATATACATAGTAGAAAACACAAATAAAGGCTACATACATACGGACATGTACACGGACATGTATATGTATCGGAGAAATATTTTGCAGATTCTGTTGCTTTTAGAAGGAGCGGGACCAGCGCCTGGTGATAAAAGCTATCAAAACAGAAGTTTTTGCATAGGCTTCCCCTCACCAGGCCCTTTCTGAGGGAACAAGTCTAGGAGATGAAACGATTCGTAAATCTTGTTCCCCTGACAGAAGCCCCTAAAGGCGAGTGGCGTTTGGTCCTCAAGTAGCCACAGGAGTAAACGTCCCCACTGGTACAGCTCCTGTCTTCAGTACAGAGGGGCGTAATTTCACACTTTACACCTTGTGCTCATGGAAGTCGGTCACGTTCAGAATTCATAAATAAACGAATGTATTCAGATTTATTAGGTGCTCCCTAAAAGACGTAAGGAGAGCCAGGCTTACCGATCCAGGATTAACGTAAATATGAGGTTGGTGTTGCGGTAAAGGTTCACCGGCGACACGAACAAATCTAGGGACAAGCAATGACAGCGCATGTCTGTCTGTCTCAAGCGACCACACCCCGAGTTCAAAATAGCTGTTGAAATTGGGAAGGGAGGGTGCAGGAAAAAAAAAAAACCAACATCTTGTTTGCTCAGGAGAAGGGAGCTATACTTAGCAGAAAATATTTTGAGCTGACAAGACCCAAACACAAATGAATGGAAACGGAAGAAGTTTAGGACAGAGTGTAAGCTGTTAGAGATTGTGATTTTTGTCTTGTTGCTGCAACATATGGCAGCCCAGCGCAGAAACAGCATCTAACAGCGTTAATGGCGAGGTGAGAGGAATTTCCATTACAAGAGGAAGCTCACCACAAAGGGAAACGCAAGCTGGCCTACACAGGAAAATTTATAACAGCACAGCTGTGCTGTTTAGGTGCATTGCTTTGTTTTGCAAAGGCAAAGTTTACATGGTTTTTTTTGATGGGCATCCAGAAACGCTTTTCAGACGCATCCGGAGAGCGAGCCGGGAAGCGCCGTTTGCTCGGTGGGATCTTTATTAAGCGGCGAGGCCTGCGGCACGCGGCTCACTGCAGGGCGCCTTCAGCCAAGCAGCTCGCGTTTTTGGGACAGGCCCGATGCAAAGAACCCTGCTTGTACACAGAGCTGGTTATATATACCCTAGGACTCCGGTGTATATTTAGAGGAAGCACCTATCATTCTTCTACATATTATAGATATTTACGTACACCTAAAATTATGCGTGTTTTTAATTTAATTTAAGCTGGTGTAAAGCTGCCGTGTACTGATACCACATACTTTGTTTACTGAAAAAAAAGCTACCATATTTATACCATTATATCAGTATAAGTACCCCTATACCAGCACAGCTGCATCGAAGTCCTGGGACAAGAGGAAGTGCGTTGGTATAACTTAAATCGCAAAACTTCCTAGTATAAAGAAGGCCAAACTGCAGCTAAACCCCCAGGGAGAAGCATCAGACGTCTACAGAAGATGGAATGGTGATGCGAAGCGCTGAAAGGGACTACTTCAGACCTCTGTCTTCCCTGCCTCGATTAACATTTGGTCTGTTTTCATCCCATTTACGCTGGTTTAACGCAGTGTTCTCCTCCCCGCCCGTTTGATCTGGTTTCATCAGAGGTACTTTTGACATTAAACTGTGTCAGGAGGTGTTTCTGAATCCTCTCTGACAACAGAGAAACCTAACTTCTGACTCCCAAGATGAGGTTACTGGAAGAGAGAGATCAAAAAGTCTATCGGAAAACAAATCTTTCCTAGAAAACGTTCGTATTCCCTGTACAGTAGCTGGCGTAAAACTTGTAAAACACCGCTAAAAATTGAATTGCTTGAGTGCTGAAATGTTGATTCTTGAAGGAAATTCCAGGTCTTTGTTGACAAGTTTCACTGATGCGAAAGGATTTTGTTCCAGGAATGACACCGCGGATAGGCCCCTGCCTGTTATTTCATGGCTCTGAGCAAGCCCACGTAGGGTATGCTGGGAAGCACAGCAATCCACGATCCCCGATACTGAGAGAGCGTGAGGAAATGGCCGGAGAGCGAACAGCATTCTTCGGCGAGCCCGATTCTCCGCCTAACATCAGCAAATCTCACTTTGGAGGCCTTGCAAACAACTCCAGTACGAGAAGAGGAATGGGGAACCAGACCCCCGCACCCATGCAAACCCTCACGTAAAGAGGGTGAGAAGGGGAAGGCACTCGTGGATGACTTCACCAGTGCCACGTCAAGAATATTTGCAGTTTTGTTGCTCACGGGTTGTTGTTGCCCCACCTCGTTCAAATTCCACTCTCTGTGCGCTGAGAAAAAGGAAGGGACTAGGAAAGACTCCAAATCTGTGACACGTTTCGTAACTTAGCCGGTGAATACAATTATAATTCACGATTTCTGCGCTGGGTGGGTTTAGGTGCCCTTTCTATTAGTCCCCTTGCAGCTCCTTTGTGAGCCGGCTCAGTCTCCCTGATTTCCATTACAGCTATTGTCAGAAATCTATATTGCGTCTTCAAGTCTATTAAAAAATTGCTTCCTGTCTTTTTTAGAGAAGAGCATCAGATGCATATATCAATTTTCTGCAGGAAGACATCGCAGGCAGTATTTGTAAAGGCAGCTGAAGATGCAGGCCCAATTCTGATCCCGCTGACATTGCTGTGCAGCGAGGGCAATCTTTCGGAAGCCAACGGAATTACACCAAATGCCCGAGCAACGTGCTTCAGTGCTTTTATGGCAATAATTTGCCTTCAGTGCAAGTTAAATTGTCTGAAAGGAAGCTGTATGTTTCAATAACCTTGTGCTTGTCTAAGCATGACCACGTAACTAGCAGTTTGCTTAAAGGTCTCTTTAATAACGATTTGTTACTGGAAGGTGCGTTTCATTCACTGTATGTTTTTGTCACTTATTTCAAGTGGGTTCTTTTATTTAATTGACAAGATAATTCTAGGCAATATTGTACTTGAGGCTTTTTAAAGTATTTTTTTAGAAAGGTAGTTGTGCATAATTTCAGAAGGCGTTTTCAAAATCGTAGGGATTCTGCATAAATGGAATTTAAATCAGTCATTAAAAGTTAAACCAAGAAAAAAAGAGCAGTCCCCTTTCTGACTGTAGAACCAGGCAGCTGTTGAGTAAAATGATTTGCTAGGAGGCATTCAGTTACGAGGACTGGGAATGGATATTTTATATTTTCAGATTTAACATGGTGCAAATCCGTTTTATATAATTTGGATTAATCACTAAGAGGCCGAAAGACCCTTTGCACAAAGCATCCACAAAACAATAGGAGGATGCTTCCCTCTTGCTTTCTGTTTTTTAATCATGCAACGCAGGTATCATGAGAGAAAATAGGTAAAACAGCAAAGTATAGATGTTCTGTACCACAGCGCTCATACGTGGCCGTTGGGAGATGACAGGACGGGTTGCACACTGCAACTCGCGCCTCTTCGGCTCTTAGCAGAAACCCTGCCTCAGTAGCACTCGGTGACGAATTTCTGGCCGCCGGTCAAGATATCCCCCCCCTCACTTCTCATCGTGCCGCTCTCTGCTGTGGTACCAAAGATCTTCTCAATTCCTTACGCGCTCGCTTTTCAGACTATCCAGTCCGAGTTCCAGAATACAACAGGCCCTTACATTTCAGTAAGCACACCTTCTAATGACTCAGGCTTAATTTGAAAGCCTCAAGAGCTGAAAAATCCCTTAATTATCTAATGTGCTGTGAACAAAATGCATCGCATTGCCCTTTCCCAGGGTTTCTGAAGTTTACCTTCTTGTGTGTCTTTTGCTAAAACTGAGTTATTCGGGGCAATGTCTTTTATACTTTGCATAGGGATAACCATTAACTGTGAATAAGAAATCATGTCAACCTGTATATTCTTCCCTTTATCAGACTATACAAACAGAGACTGTCACAAATTACCACAGACAGAAGTTTTTTCCCAACTTTGAGTGTAAAAAATTTCACCCCTCATGTCTAGCGGATGGTTATTCCTACTCAAATAACTAGCAGTTGGAGTTCTGGAAGTCTCGCAGAGTCTGCTGATCTTACTCTCTCTCCTGCGCCAGAAATGGAATATTCCAGTTTTTCCCCTTCTTTCCAACCGATAACTACCTTGAGTCATTTCATGTCCATCGGTGCATCGTGCCCTTCTCACGTTTCCCAATAATAATTTATACTTTGTTTCACAAGATGAATTGCTCCGTGCTAGTGTGAACAGAGATCTACAAATTTCCGCGCACAGTATCACAGATGTTTTCCAAGTAACAGCTGCAGAAACATTTCCAGCATAGTTCTATCTTAAGCTACCATATCCAGGCACATTTCACGAACATACTCTTGATACTTGCCAGAAGAAATAATTCAGATGTACTTTCTCAGATGTACAGTCAGTAGGTAGCTCTGCCTGTCTGGAAATATCTGGGTCGAACTCAAGAGTTCAAACCGCCTAACCTTGTATTTAGGATCACATATCACACGGTTCCCTAAATACTCACAGAGCATGCAGAAAATCCTCCAACACCTCGCCTAATCTGGGTCTGCTGTCCTCCTGCTGTCGCCGCAGTCAATGGAAAAGCTCCCGTCTCCTTCAGTGGAAGAAAAGCCAGGCCCTGGCAGCAAGGATTCCGGAGCGAGGGCAGGAAAGGAAGACTGCCGTATCCAGTGGAGCTGACGGGTGATTTTTAGCAAACGGAAGCGTACCTCACTTTTGTAAAATCTGCAACCTTTCATCTATCCAAACGAGCGTCGGCAAACGTGATCCTGACCCGCAGAGAAAAGTGCGAGTCACTATGTTACTGGGCAGCAAATGACCCATTTCAAGAGGCATGTATACAAGTGTCACAGAAATACCATACATTTTGCAATATTAAACACTCCCACAATGCTGATATGAACTCTCATAAAATATCCAATTATAGATGATGATGTCTACAGTGAAGTATAACCACAGTCAGGTAATTAATGTGAACTGCCTTTAAGTAGTCACATGGAGAAAAGGAAGGACTTTTTATGTTCTGGAAGGGAAAAATGTAAGAAAACCGGTATTAAATGAGCCAGAGAGAATGAGTTTTTAAGGTACTGTTACTCACAGTTTCTCCCTTCCTGAAGACCACGATAAAGTCGCTTTAGCTGAAGGCGTGTTTGGAGTAGGGATGCCTAAGGGTACACAGCTGTCGTTGCCTTGATTTACCTCCACGTCCGTTCCCACGCGCTTACCCGTCGCCTTTGTTACACGCAACGTGGAAAACCATTCAGCCTCATTTAACTTCGAAATTAGCCCTGCTCTGAGCAGTTTGGCCTAGCAAACCTCCAGAGGTCCCTTCCAACCTCAGTCGTTCTTCCATTTTATGACTATTTATTGCAGTTAACACCTTTGCGTTTATAATGCCCATTTACTTGTTGATCGTGAATTGTGAAAGTCGGTCATTTTCTGCTTCTCCTGTACTGCCCTATTACCACACTGGTTTGCTTCTAGCACTATTAAGAAAGGCCATAAGAAATTATACTGTAGTTTAGAAAGCGATTCAAGTAAACGCATCTCTTCAAATTAAATTATACAAGAATTAAACTTAATGGCAGGTGATGACTACTTGAAAAGAGTTTTTCGAAAATCGGGCACCATTGTATCCTTTAGAAGAGCAGGTCAAAAAGACGTGGATACAGACAGTTAAACTAAGAAGGATTTTTTCCCCATAGTAATTTGCATTCGGGCAGGTAGATCACGTATATGAAACAAAATTAAGGAGAAATGTGCATGAGATATTACTATCGGCTAGCCGTTCCACTATATCATTCACGCTGCCAATACTAAAAGGGTAAAACTGGAAATGCTGTAGAGGAGGAGATACGTTCCTATCTGCTGCTGGCGTCCTCGCATGCTGCAACACACGTTTCTGACTACTCCTCTGTTTTCGAGGAAGAACGATTGATTTCCAGGTGCGATCCCTAGGGTGAGGGACACAGTCTGAAGGTTTCACTCTTACCAAGTTAAATGGAATAGATGTGCAATAGATTAGAACATTTTCCAAATAGCAAAGCAAACCGCAGAAAATATCTGTTCTGGTTGAGAAAATTACATTATGGGGCCGTTTATTTAGTAAAAATAAATCAGGTAGAATGGTTAATTTAGTGCCCGCGGTTCTGCTCTCCGAATTAATCACTGAATGTGAAAGAGGTACTTCATTTGCTAAATGTAAGCACGTATTTCACTGTTCTGGATGAAAGCAGAAGTGTGCCTTGGTGTTTCAAGAAGCTCTGTGGTGGGAACAGATAGCAAGGGAATCTTCTTCAGCTCAGACAGAAGGGTTTGTTTTCCTAGTAAATAATTTATACTCCTGCTGTTAGGAAGAAGTTGCGAGAGACTGTCAGAGAGCAGCGTGGCAACAGCTAGGAAGTCCTAAGAGGCCGCGGAGGTGTTACACTTGATCTGGCACTCCTGTGATCCAGCTTATGATGATTTCTAACGTCAACAGGCTGCTTTTAACACGCGATTCTGCGGACTCACAATCAAAACCAAGCGGCGACGTACCTGAGACTGCCTCTCCCTGCATGATAGGCGATAGCTTCTGATAAGGGAGAGCACTAAAACCGACAATTGATTTTTAAAAGAGACAGAGCAGATTGCACAATTGCACAAGTTGTTGACTGCACGCATGCCATGGCTGCTCTTTCTGTTATCGTTATTTAAAAATGGATTTAGGTATCGGAGACAACTAGTGTGCAAGCCATTTTATTTTTTTGTTAAACTGTTTTTTTTTTTCAAAAGCTGACAAGTATTCGGGAGTTTATGTCGCTTTTTTTCTCATCTGCTTTGGAAAAAGTAAACCAAGGTAGAGTACTTTGGAAAGGGGGCTCGCTTGCTGCTAGTCTCTCTTACCGGCCAGATGCTTCGTCCTGTTCCGTGCCAGGACAACAGTTTAGCTTCAGTTTCATGCATGGAACAGCTGAATTCTGCTTGTGAAACTGAAGCCAGGGTTTGTCCGTCCAGCTGCAGTGGAAATCTACATTTTAAGCTGAAAGAAATGGAAGGAGCCTGCGTCTAGTTTCTTTTTTTCCTTTGCCACATACTTCAGGAACACTAGATTATTTTTCTTCAAAGGGCAGTTCATTATTGCCTGTAAGAACAAGCATAGCTAACGTACTTAAAAGGTAGAACAGTCTTATAATTTCTATGTAGCGACTTCCACACTACTGACTTGGAAAATTAGCATTCCATTGATTGATTCATTGCGCAGAAAGGATAAGATTTGCAAAAATAATTAGCGATTTTGGATAGTTCGGTTTTCACAGAGGTCAAAGACAGTTCAGTGCTCAAACCCATTTCGTTCCTCTTTGAGCGTTCCTATGTGCGGAGGATTTTTATTTGATGAGCACTAACTCTCAGGAAGCTGAGCAAAGTCTTGTCAGGTAATTTCACCATAAACGATTTTTTAGGATTCTCCTCGTTTCCTTCTGTTGCGTTTCCCAATCTTCCACAATATTGTTTTGCAAACTGTGCCTCTAGACAAAGAAAACGGAGTGTAACTTTTTTCGCAGCTTTTGAAAAATCTCTTCCCAAGGGTCTGTTTCATTCCAGTCTTTGAAAACAGGAGTTCCCTCCAAGAAGGGGAGTATTTCCGAGCCCTGAGTATGCCTCCGTATGATATTTCGTCAGTGCTCTCAGCATGCATCTCTCTCCTGACTGCTCTGATGAGCACTCGGATGCCTCTGCGAGGGTTTTCTCCAGTAACGACCCAAGCTCAGCCTGCCTCCGGGCAGGCAGCGGAGATGCTCCAGGCCCTTCCTCTTTCGTGATGAACGTGACTTCTGATGAGAGCTCTGCTGCTCACCGAATTTTACGTCTGAGATTGGTTTGGAAAAGAACAACAGGACTTTTTCATTAATTTTTTTTTTTAAGGTTTTGTGTGTTTTGTTCTTTAAACCAACATCAAAATTGCCTTCTCTGGGCTGATCAAAAAACTTGTTTGCTATTTTAAAGATCTCAGGTAAGCAATAAATAATAGATAAGTTATATAATGGTTGGAGTCAAAGGACAAACACGGCACTAACTAGGCTTATTCTGCCACACTACGCTGAACTCGACCAGCTAAATCCAAACAGCAATTACTATTAAAAGTTTGCATGTCTCTAGCCCCTCGGGATATGCAAATGCTTTACAAAGTATTTTAATTTAGCCTCACAACCAGCCTGACATGAAGGTAAATTTATCCTTGTTCTGAACTTGCTGTCTGCATACATCTTTGAACTCATCAAGTTTGCTTGCCCGTGCTGGACCTTGGGTGCACGTAAGTTGGGTGGATATGAAAATTAGTATTAACCTTTGCATCTGCGGGTTTAACTGACTGGTCAAAAGTCATGCAGTGAGCAGCGCTTGGGTCTCCAAAGCAGAACACAGAGCCAAACCACAAGACCATCTGTTTTTCCCTCTGAAGGGTGTTTAAACAGCACAGATGATAGAAATATCTGCTGCAAGGATACACGGCCTTCCCTTTTCCACATACTGGGATTTGGCTGTGAATCCTGTAGCGTCTCTTCTTTCCCTCCACTCAGCGGTAGAAAAATCGGGCATTGCCTAAGCGGAAAGGCAGGTACTACAAATGCCTTATACGTGGGATTTTCTTGTTTCCACTAACGTGGAGCTCTCACTGGTCTAACATTTACTGGTTTGTCACGTCCCTAGAGCCCAGGCTGCGTTAAGGCAGTGGCCACCTGTGTAGTTACACTTGCCTGCCGTCACGCTGTCTCGGTAGCCGGGCTGGGACACGCTTCGTTTTGTTATGACCGGAGCAACCCATGTTGCTGTAAGCCCCCTGCACGCCTGGGCAGCGAGTCCACTGTACCTGCTGCCCGTGCCAATGCAGTTGTCCTGTCAAGTCTCTTTAGAAGAGACGCGCTTCATTTCCCCTCCCAGGGATGAAGAGGCCTTCTCCCTGCTACCGAAGCATACCTCTTCCTTGGCTGACGTGGCACTTGGGGTCTTTATACTGCTCCAAGGCGTCAGATTTTTGCACAGCGCGTCAAGTCCCTGCATGCGGAACACCTGCTTGTAATGGTGTAACGGCCTTCCTCCAGGTGCGCTTCATTACAGTCACCGGGTAAATTTATTTTCCTAGGTTTAATATTGCGTCTTTCGCCTTCCCCCCGGGCCACAGGCCCGAACACATAGAGTTCTTGCTGGTTGCGTCCGTCTCTTTCTCAGTAGTCTCTCTAAATGCCTTGGCCTTGGCAGCCACTTACTTGTGGCAGCCTGCCCACCATAACCCTCAGCTGCTCTGGGCACATGCTGCGTCTTTCTTCTCGGAGCGTGTATAACCGTGCTGCTATTTTGACCCCTGGGCGGTTGTGCCCAGACCTAGGCCACCTCCTGCAGAGGCTGGAAGTGGTCCTGGGAGACCTGGCCTTCAACTGACCACCCTGCTAGCACGACCTGCCCTGAGGTCCCTCCTGCGCCAGCTGACGCACTCCTCGGTCCCCAGGATTTCCTTCGGAAGGAGTATCGATCCAGTAGCTGACACGTTTATTGCACTGCTTTCAACTCAGTTGGGTGCTGCCTCAACTGTCCCTTCCTACTGTTACTGAGGACAAAGGACTTTCATCACACGTACCCAGCTGAGGGCATATTCGGCACAAGACGAATAAAAGGAACTCTGTTGCGGTACGTTAGCACTAGAGGTTCCTGCCAAACCATCGATTCCGCAGTCTGCCGGTCTGAGGATGTGCCGCACCGCCGCAGGCTCCCAGCGCTGACATGCGAAATGTTCTGGGAAGGGCCCTGATGGAAATCCCCTGAGCAAAGAGTCAGAATATGCAAGAACTGCTGTAACTGCGGGACTGGAACGATCTGGGACACTGTCGATCAGACCCCCAGCAAGAATTTCCCAGCTAGGAGCATCAGCTCAATTATCTTCACTTGGTCACTGCCGCAAACTACCAGCGGGCCGACCGATTTTGGAAAACCCTAACAGCTTTACAGACTTCTTAAGCTCTGATCCTTAAACAATGAGACCCAGAAGAACTAGTATGAAATTAGGAAAGCTCAATAAAATTCCAGTGGGACTTGCCCTTCTCTGCACGTTCTTAGTTCTAAAAGGCATATCCTATTTCAAGATAAAAAGTAAGAAAAATGGAAGGGAGCAGCACACCGCAAGCTGGGATTCAAAGAGCGGTTCACCCTATGCACAGAGGAGTTTGGTTGCTGCAGCAAAAACGGCCTTTCATTTCAGTCTTATAAGCGTGGCCTGAGAGTTACTAGAGAAAGGGTTAAAGAAGCTTATGACAGATTAATTTTTAGCAAACTGATTCAGAGTTAATTTGTCAGGAAATAAATAGAAAAAAATTTTCTATGCTCTCTCTACGCTTGATTTATGTCTCTGTGCTGATTATCTCCAGAGGAAATCCTCCTTTGTGCGCTGTCTGAACAGCTAATAACTACAGATACTGGAAGGAGTTTAAAGAAAACGAGTTGCCTTTGCTCTGAACTTGTTGCTTTTATCTGTTAATTTGAACCTCTAGTGGTATAGCAAGGTTTTGCCACTCATCTTCACAGTGCCAGGATTTTCATGCAAAGTATTTAGTCTGTTCCCAGTGTTTACTGTGCAGTATTGGAACACACCCCCAGCCCCCTCCGGGAAAAAAAATAAAAATAAAAAGACTTATGTTACAAAAAATTTGAAGACTCACAAGTTGAGTTGTCCAGTTCTTAAGTCGAGCGGACAAAAGGAATAAATGGAGCTGTGAGAGGACATCTGGGCTTCCCTGGCACCTCTGTCTTCGGCCCTGTCAGTGGGGCTGCCCCAGCCTGCCCTCGGGAAAGGAGGAGGACAGTGAATCCCTCCCGCAGGGGCAAGGCCCGAGCCAGCAAATAGAGCAAGTAAAGGGTAAATTCCCCTTTAGGTCTCTCAGGCAGCCCCGGGGGGGGGGTCTCGCCCAGCAAACACAGGCCGGGTGACACGGTACCGAGGTAAAAGCAGCGAGACCTCGACGCTTTTTGCCGAGCAGGAGAAGGTGTTTGTCAATAAACGCCTTTGCTTATTGTTTCGCGAGTGTTTTAAATGACAACTTTAAAGGTTCAACCCGCTCGCTGCCACAGGGTCACTGAGGGGGGCGAACTCGGACCTCTGATGCCGGGGCTGCTGGAAGGAGCAGACAGAGGCGGCGGGCGCCCACAACCCCGCTTGCGGGGGAGAGGTGTCCGGAGCCCGGCGGGCCCTTCCCCGCTGCCCCCCGACTCACCCTGCGGGCAGGGCCCCGCGGCTCCCTCACGCCCGGAGCCGGCAGCCGGAGCCCCCTCAGCCGCGGCGCCCGTCCCCACAGCCGCGCAGGCGCCGCGGAGGGACGGCGGGGAAGCGGCCGCTTTTCGCGCTACCTCCGCGCGATCCTTCCGCCGGGCGGCCCGAGGGAAGAGAGTCCCCGTCCCTCACAGCCGCCCGCCGGCTCCCCGCCGCCGCGGCGTGGGCGGCGAGCGGCGGGGGAGGCGAAGCGGGAGGCGGCGCCGCGGGAGCCAGCCCCGCCGCCGCCGCCGCCCGCTCGGCGTTGTCCCCCCCTCCGGTGGTGCTGAACACCAACGGCCGCCGCGCCGCCCCGCCCCGCCCGGGCGGGAGGCGGGGACGGGCTGAGGGGAGGCCGCCCCGCCGGCCCTTCTTTCCCTCCCCTGCTCCCCCCGGGAAGCGGCTGGCTGCGGGCTGCCTCTCGCTCCCCCCCCCCTTCCCTTTTAATTTGTATTTTATTTTATTTTAACCCCCCCTTCCTCCCCTCCCGCGCCGCGGCGGCGGCGGCCCTCCTCCCCCCGCCCCCGTCGCCGCGGCCCCGCACCGGCCCCGCCATGGCGACATGAGCCCGCCGGCCGCCGCCGCCGCCGCCGCCGCCGCCCCGGAGATGGGGCCCGCACGGTGCTGAAGCGCCGCGGAGGAGCCCCGCCGCCGTCGCCCCGCCATGGGGTGCTGATGGCCGGGCCCCGCCGGGCACCCCGCCGCCGCGCAGGGGAGGTGAGATCGGGGGGCGGGAACGGGGCGGGGGGGGGGCGGTGGGGGCGGGGGTCCCCGCTGCGGGATCGGGTGTGCAAGGCACCGGGGGGGGGTGTGCGGGTGTGCACTGCGTGCACGGTGCACGCGTGTGCAACGCAGCGCGCGAGTGTGAAGTGCGTGTGCGCGCAGCGCACCGTTGTGCGCACGGTGCGCGCAGGGCAGCGGTGTGTAACGCGTGTGCAACGCGCGCGTGCTTTCCACGGGCGTGTGCAAAGCCTGTGCGCATTGCACGGGCGTGTGCAAAGCGCGTGTGGATTGCACGGGCGTGTGCAAAGCCTGTGTGCATTGCACGGGCGTGTGCAAAGCGAACGTGGATTGCACGGGCGTGTGCAAAGCCTGTGCGCATTGCACGAGCATGTGCAAAGCCTGTGCACATTGCACGGGCGTGTGCAAAGCGCGCATGGATTGCACACGCTTGCGCAAAGCACGCGGGGATTGCACGGGCGTGTGCAAAGCACGTGTGCGTTGCACGAGCGTGTGCAAAGCCTGTGCACATTGCATGGGCGTGTGCGAAGTCTGTGGGCATTGCACGAGCGTGTGCAAAGCGTGTGTGCATTGCACGGGCGTGTGCAAAGTACACGTGGCTTGCACGAACGTGTGCAAAGCCTCTGCGTTGCACAAGCGTGTGCAAAGTGCGCATGCATTGCACTGGCGCCTGCAAAGCCTGTGTGCATTGCACGGGCGTGTGCAAAGCGTGCACGCGGGTGCAGCGCATCCTTCGAGCGGTGCCTTGTGTGTGTGCTTGCGCGCCGGGCGCGCAAAGCGTTGTGCCTGCAACGCTGCCGGGCGCCGCGCAGCGCTTCTCTGTGCGCGCGTGTGAGTTTGCGTGCGCGTGTGCAACGCCCACGGGCGTGCAGGATGCACGCCGTGCCCTCCTCGACGCCCCGGTCCCGTCCAGCAGCGCATCGTGCCCCAGGTGTGACTCGGTGGCGCACGTAATTCGGTTTTGTTCTCTTCGCGTGCTTCGCTTGCAGAGGTGGGCTGCGCTCGCCTCCCGTCCTCCTTTGCCCTCCCATCCGCGACGGAGGAAGTTTGCTTGAGAGCAGAGCGGCGTTGTGTTCTGTGAAGCTGTCCCCGGAGGGGTGAACTGAAGGAGTGGGGTTACCGCCGCTTGTTTCGTGCCGCTGGTAGAAAGAAGACTGGCAAAAAATCCTCCTGAAAACTTGTCCCTTGAACGCAGAAAAACCTGTTCCCTTACCCTCCCCTTTTGACCCTGTGAAGGAGGGAAAAAGGAACAATCCTGCGTTTTCCCGCTCTTAAAAGTAAGGGTGTTAGACTGCTTCGAGCCTGAATTTTAGAGTGCTTTTCAGCATCGGCCTTTGTGTGTTCCCAAAATGTGTGCTGTGACAGCCCGTACGTGGCACAGCCCCTTTAAAAGACAGAACGGTGAGATTTTTTTTTTATTAACCAAATATTTAATTTGAGCAAAACGCCTGTGGTTGCGAAGCTCCCCTTTCCGGAGCCTATCTCCCCCTTTCCCTCCAGGGGTGGCAGACGTGGCCGCCCCCCGGCTGCCTGGGCCCCGATTTAAAGCTGGGGGATGCATGCAGAGCCCGGGTTTTGCAAGGCGAGGCTGGGTAGGAGTTTGTCTCAAAAAGCAAATTATAGCATCTTCTCCTCGTCTCGAAGGTTTGGTTTTGGATCCCTACAAATGATTCGGTTTTGGTAGTCTGGCTGGCTCGTAAAGCCGGGGGACGGCTCGCTCTCGCCTGTGCCTGCACGGACCTTGGCGTGGGATGCGGGAAGCCGGTCTTTTGGCTTCTCCCCCGCGGGAATTGCACTTTGCCGTGGCATACGTATACTTCTCATTGCCCTTCACCCCTATTTAGAGCTTGTATAGAGCTTGACATGGCAGAACTCATCTCAGATGGGCCTTTTACTGCGTCCGTTCTGTATTCTTACCGAGTCCTGTGCTTTGTTTGCTCCGGGTTCTTACTTAAAAATACTCTGAGATTGCTTCTGTCCTTGCATGATAAGAGCCTTGCTCTATCCGGACCCTTTCCACAAAACATCCTGCTCTGTGGACGCCTGCCGGGGCCGGGCTTTCCCACCGCTTCGTGTTCGGGGCATCGCGGGGCTGCGGCCAGTGGCGATGGGAGCCGATGGTCAGCAAAGCAGCGCTCCCGTGGGGTTTCTCTGCTCTGGCCTCGCCGTCGGCGGCTGTTCCTGGATGCAGTTGAGGGCGTTGACGTGCCTCAACGCAGCTGGAGCTTTGCTGCGTGCGGGGCACTCGGAGAGACCCCGTTGTCGGCCCTCCCGCGTGCCCTGGCCTTTGCCAGGAGCGCAGTCCGGGCCAGCTGTGCGGCCTTCCCTGCTGGGCTCTTCTGCACAGCCAGGTGGTAAAAGGGAGTTGGGGTTGGTTCAGATGTAGTTTTAGGGAAACGGTCGTAGCTCAGCGGTCCGTATCCCTACATCCTAGAGGCCTTGGGGTGACTTGGTCTGAGGGAACGGATAAGTCAGGTGTTGGGAACCTGTGTTTTCCAGGACAGTGGAGCATCCAGAGCTATCTGTCTGCCATCTTACATTAACACTTTGATGCAAACAACATTTACTTTCTAAAGTGTGTTATTTTCCTGTTTTCAGATTATTTGTTATAGTAACACTCACAGACATTTATCAATTTAAATAGACTTCAGTCCAAGCGTGAGGCTGTTCAATGCCACTACCTTTCCTTCTGTCAGTGCCCTGGGAGAAACTTCTCAAGTCAGTAGGACCCAAGCGTTAAGCTTTTTACAGCTCTGAGCATCTCCCTTTGCCATTAGTCTTTTACGTTTTTCCCTTCTCAACTTTTTTGTGCTCTGCTGCTTCTCGAGCAGGCCACAGAAATGAGTGGTGGAGCGTGCCTTCCCCCAGGGCCTGCGTGAAAGATGCTTTCCTTCGCACACCTGCAGCAATGCGCTGGTTAAAGCGGTAATTAATCTTGACCTCATGCTGAACTGGCTTTTTGGGAGCACGTCTATTCACAGGTTTAATCTTTGTGGCTTTATGTGGCACTTTTTAGGAAATAAGACTTGGTGCAGCTGTCCTGCTGATGTAAATGATCCATCTAAACTGAGTGATAGAATGGATAAATACACCATCTGCAGTTTATTTCACGCTGCTCCGTAGCCTGCCAGAGAGAGAGTTTAAAACAGCTGGGCAGGACCAGTGGCTCCAGGAAAACGAGACCTTGTATTTTGGCCACCAAATGATAACCCTTAGGACTCCGTTGCTCAAAATGTGAGTGAAGGAGAAGACCTCTATCTCCAGATGGAGTGAAACAGGGTTGTGGGATCTGAAGGTCCTCCCCTGCAAGGTGTAAAATGGTTGTCTAGAGCTAACCCAACAACAGCTTGTGGCTGTTTTCCTTTGCTATCATGACTTTGAGGGGCTAGAGAAGGTACAAACCCAGGTGCCTGTCACCAGGACACCCCGACAAAAAGCAGGGAATCCAGGCTGGCCATGCAGGAGATGGATTTCACAGGGGATTCTGCTTCACTGAGAATAGAGAGTAGTTTCTTTGAGAATTCAGGACAATAATAGCTATTTTCAAATGCCAAAAAGCCAAGGTGAAGTCATTCAGATGGAAGGAAAATCTCAGGTGTCTCCCATCTCGGTACAAAGCAGATGTGGTCTGAAATTTTCCCTTCCTGTGTGTTTGCTCACTGCAAATATCATCATCACTGATTTATTAACCATAATGGGTATTTGCACTTGCTAGGCAATAGACTCATCTAAAAGCTCACTCATGAATAACATGTTACTGCAGATGCTCCATTTTGCTCATCAGACATCAAACACTTGCTTTACTGGGATGATGGGAGGTGCTGGATGAACCCATTTGCCAGAGGCATTTGCGCCTTTTTGGTGGTATTTTGCTGTATACAGCGAGATCCTGTTTCTTGGCTGGGCTAGCTCTTGACTACAGTGGTCTGTTAGACAAAGAACTCGGCTCCCAAAAGCTTGAACCTTTACCTTCCTAACAATTTTAACTGTAAATCTTGGGGTTTAACTGCTGCCGCGCGGCTGGAAAGCCTGCTTCCTTTAAGGATGCAACCGCTGTAATAACATGACCATCAAATGCAGCTTAGCCTCCGTTTATGAAAGCACCGCAAATGCATCTGTACTTGCATGGCTAGGAGCAAAGGGGGACCGCGCACAACACGCTTCGGGGAAGCGGCAGGAGAACTCTGACGGCCATTACGCACTGCCCCAGACATACTGTTTTCTCTGTATCAGTGCCCCCACCTCCCAAAGTTTCCTTCCCCGAGTTGATTTTTCTTTTATTTTAGGCTGAGGACTGTTGTTTTTAACGATGTCCAGAACTGGGGATATCAAGGCTGTTTCCTTCATACCGGTTGGGCAGGAGAGATGAGCGCCTAGGGAAGAGCCAGGACTGCGCCTGTGCCATCCTATTTTTGCGGACAATTGGAATTAGGTCCTTTTCCATATTGTCTCAACAAGAGGCTAATTAGTCAGCAGGCTCGAGCTCCTGGAGGATAATTACGCTTTATGACTGCGGGTTCTCTTTGGTTGGTGAGACAGAAGAGACAGTACCCTCAGAGCCTAAGAATGCTGCTCGGCAGCTACTGTGCTGTACCTCATAATTGATCTATTGTTTCAACAGCAGATAATTCCTCATTTCCTCATAATTATCTCTTTTTAGTGCCTCACACTATATCCTGATATTAGCTGTAATCACTGATTATTTACCCTGAAGCCAATCAGAATCTGCAAAGCGAAATATCGGCCTGGGCGAGCAGTTATGCTTTCAGCTAAAATTCTCTTTTGTTGTTGTCAAGAGGAATCAAGCCATTGTAGTTACACGTTTTTTGGATGTGGGTGTTGAACTGGGTATAAACTTGTTTGGTTTTGTTGCTGTTCATTTATGTTAATGACCGACTACCGCCGAAAGACAAAAAGAACTACTGCTGAATCCTGTCTCTGTGTTTTTGCCCACAGAGGCATTGTATTTATTTGGTTTCAGGGGATTATATTACTCAAAAGGTGTTGCGTGATGCTTTAGATTCTGAATGCCTGTTGGCCCTTGTCTGTAGAGAGCTAGCTTTCATGAGCTTGAAAGCCTCTGGCCCTATTTTATGAAATTACTGCTCACTCCCATACTTTGTGAGCTTGATTTTCCTCAGAGTGACTTCCTTCAAGTTACTGTTGATTTGTACCAAGTTATATTGGTGACAGGAGAAATGAATCATGCTCCACATGTGTTGCTTTTAGGCAACTAGCAGTGAGACATTACATAATGCCAGGTTTGGTTTGCCCTTTTTTTTTATTTTAAAGCCTTCCTGGTCTGCTTTCAGCATTTGCTGCCTGAAGAACCCAAGAGCTGCTCTGGGCCTACAGCTGAGCCCTCACAACTGTGCTGCTTTGAGCCTAAACCCCTTAAGATCAGGGAGTGGTTGAGGCTGGAAGCAACCTCTGAAGGTCATCTTGTCCAACCTCCCTGCTCAAGCAGGGCCCACCTAAAACCAGTTGCCCTGTACCATGCCCAGATGCCTTTTCAGTATCTCCAAGGATGGAGACTCCACAACCTCTCTGGGCAACCTCTGCCAATGCCCTGTCACCCTCACATTGAAGAGGAGCTCCTGATGTTTAGAGGGAATGTCCTGTGGTTCATTTTCTGCCCCTTGCCCCGTCACTGGGCACCACTGACAGGAGCCTGGCTCCATCTTCTTTGCACCCTCCCTTTGGGTATTTATATATATATTAAGAAGATTCCCCCTCAACACTCCTCCTAAAGCAGCCCATGATGCCATTAGCTTTCTGTGCCACAAGGGCACACCGCTGGCTCGTGGCCAGCTTGGTGTCCACTAGGACCCCCGGGGGCCTTTTCTGCAAGGCTGCTTTCCAGCCAGACGCCCCCAGCATCCATCGGTGCCTGGGATTGTTCCTCCCCAGGTGCAGGACTCTGCACTTACCCATGTCCAGGTCCCTCTGGGATGACAGCATCAGCCGCTCCTGATTTGTGCTGATTTTTTGATGTTTGGTGTCACCTGCAAACTTGCTGAAGGTACAATCTGCCCCGTCTCCCACATCATTAATGAAGACTGGTCTGGAATGAGTATTGACCCCTGGGGTACACCACTAGTTACCACCTCCAGCTAGACTTTGTGCCACTCATCACCACTCCCTGCACACTCAGTTTCATTCATTTCATTCCTCATTTCATGAGAGTTTTCACACTCATTCAGTCGGTGTCATTCTCATTTTCAGTTTCATTCATTTCATGAGAGTTCTCACACTCATTCGGTCAGTCTCATTCTCATTCAGCCAGTTTTCAGTCCACCTCACTGTCTGCTACTCCAGCCCCTACTTTCACTAGCGTGTCCAAGTTTTCCCTAGTCTTCCTTTTGTCACCTATGTGCTTATAGAAGCCCCTCTTGCCTTTGACATCCCTTGCCAGATACTATTCCAGCTGGGCTTTGGCTTTCCTGACTTCATCCCTGCCCGCTCAATGTTTCCGTAATCCTCCCAGATTACCCAGGGAATCGCCCATTACAGTCACTCACTCCTTCTTCCTAGAGGTCTTACATGGTTTAGGGTCAGGTAGCCCGTATCTTTTGCTTAAAGGCACATCTAGCACCTCTTAAACTTTGAGGGTGGCAAGTCTATTTTGTAGTTGTAAGCCCTTAGGTGGGACAGGAGCCTTCCTTTTAGTGCCAGAAGTCACCAGCTTCCGCCCTTGCCCTTCTCCAGAGGAGTCACTTACCTTGGTAGTGGGGGTAGGCGCTGCCTGTTTCTCTGTTACAGATGGGGGCTGAGGCTCTTCAAGCTCCCCGGTCCCAGAGAGGATCCTGCCTGTCTGCCATGAACCTTCTCTGATGCTGCACAGCCTGCTCGCTTGCTCCTGTAACTCCTTCGCTTGGCACCGCAGCTCCTCCAAGCCAGCATAGCTCCTGCAGGACAGAAAACCATCTCTCCCAGCCCCAGAGAGAGGCCCCAGGCACTCCCTGCAGCCTGGGGCTTGGAGGGCTGCACCCACCATCCAAAGCTCTGCCTCCATCAAAACCTCTACCCTGGCGGGGGCAGCTGCTCCACGGTGGGCCACCACCATACCCGAGACCATTTACACTGGAAGAGATGTAGCTGAGTCCCCCTTCACAGCAGCTTTTTACCTAAACTTCTAGCATTTGGTGGTGGTGTTTTGGGCCTGTCTCTTATATAGACTTGGCCCAAGCGCTGGCTAAAAGGGTGCTTGACCCTCCCTAATTAGGGGCAGCTGCACCCTAGATCCAGGGCAGCTGATCATGCTCGTTAGGAGCTGCTAGAGCTTCCTCAGCCCCACGGCCCTGTGGCTCCCCTTACCGTGTCCTTACCTAGCAACAGCAGCACCCTCAAGTTTCTCCGAGGGTTCCCAGGTGTTCCCCAGTGATCCTGGACCTTGTCCCCAAAAGATCCAGAAAGTCCCGAAGCAGAACCCAGAGACTGCTGCGCAAACCGCGGCTGGTTGCCTCTGGGAGCTCCGCTCGTTCCTTTGCCGATGGTGTACAGAGAGTTTGGTACAGGGCTCAACCATTGCTTTCTTGGATTTACTCGCCATTTAGGATGGAAACAGCATAAAAACAATGGGCGTCATTTCAGCAAACACTCGTTTATAGTTGCTTTATACCTGTCTCGTGCTTCGGTTCTGATGGTAGCACCATCTTTTCGGCATGTGACCGCCAATTGTCCCATAGGAGGGCTGTCTGCCCCTGATGTGATACCCCAGTGCACACAATAAGGGCTGACATTCCTGACCTGGCAGCACGGCTCTTCCCGAGCGTTGAGATCTGCCTGCCGAACAATAGCAGGGCCCATTCCTACCGAAACGTTAGCCCGAGCCCCTTGGCTGATTTTAATAAACGTTGTGAGGAGTTTACATCTTCAAGAGGCATCTCGCATGCATAGCAGCAGCTACATGATGAGCCCACAGCGTTGAAAGAGTATAAAATGTAAGCATTTCTTTTGCAAGCGGTCATAAAATGGCATAAAGGGGTTTTGGTTTGCGAGGGTTTTGTTTTTGCTTAATTTAATCCATGCAAGCAAACAGCCTCCATCAGTTAATAACTTTTCCTTTGATTTTTAAGTTCAAATAAACCAAAATCTCAAAGCAGAACTGATGAAAGTATATTGAGTTTCATCTCCTCTTTGCATCAAACGCATACGTTACGCAGCTGGAGCTGGTCTCCTAGGGCTGGATTCTGAGCCTACCTTTTATCCGCAGTTTGCTTGGCGTGTGTTGCCACACGCCGCCTCAAAAGGGAAAGGAGCTGTGATTGAAACAGCTCGTTTGCCTTGCTCGCGAGCTGTGGCAGAGAAAATTTAAGCCGTTGCTCACCAAAGGCCCTTCTGGGCAAATGCTGCTTGGACGGACTCATCTTGGCGGTCGCGGAGGCAAAAAGGAAATGCAAACCTCCTCTGGCATTTCCAACCGGAGCCGTTCGGAAAGGGGGTAGGGCAGGCGTGGGTCTGGAAGCACGCCTGTCTCGCCAGGAGGGAAGAACGGTGACATTGTCTGAAAGTCCAGTCAGGAGTTCATCTTCTACCTTGTTTTTTTAAAAATCCCTACTTTGGAAAGTATCATTTAAGCTGCCCTTAAATAGCAAAACCCTGGTGTCAATCGTGAGGCTTGGGGCATGAAGGACAGCCGAGATTTCTTAGAACTGGTCTGGTTTATGGTTCCCGGGTGCGGGAGAGAACAGGCTGGGCAGCGAGCATAGATTTTACAAAGCGGTGGCTGCTGTAAAAAAAAAAAGAAGGAACGGCTCAGGCTTGTACCTGCAGAAACCCCCTGAGTGACAGCCATCAGAGAGCGACTTTACACCACCCCTGTCACCAGTGGCATTTAAAAATGCCCTCATCCAGGCGTTTTTTTTTGCCCCAAATTATTCCCCGTTTCCTCGATGATTTTTTTGCTCTCCTTAGGGAATACTGTGAAGAACCGAAGATGTTTATGTTTTCTACCGCGTTACTCTATGAACCGAAAGGCGGTGATGGTGCCGTGACAAATTCCATCTGAGCTTTCCGTTTTGAACAGAACAGAAACAGAAGATGGCGGTGAGAAGAGCGTACTGCTGCTGGGCACGATGCAGCCCTCTCCAGAGGGCTCCTGCTACTCCTCCCTGGTTGCTAAATAAGCCCTGGGATTTCTCTGTTTCAAAACAGACTTAAAAAATGCCTCCCTCCCATCAAAACATTGCTATGCATTCTCTTTCTGCAGTTGCAGACCTGCGTTTTTAACTGGCAGGTTTCTTTAAAATGTTTGGAAAAATCCTTCAGTTTGGAGAACCGGCACTAAAATGAGGTCAACTTTATTTGCACTCCCAGGAAAAATCTGGTTGGAGGAAAAGAAGTGGCGAGTGTGTGATGTACACGAGCCTGCCTGAACGGTGCTGCCAAAATATCTCACAGGCTTGCCTTTGTAGCAGGTTGTGGGAGTTAGCGCTGGGTGAGTCACACAGACAAATGGCAAGGGCCCTCTTCGTTTCCCAGCCTGAATAAAATTACCTCTTTCCGAATGTAGGTCTGCTGGCTGGCTTAGACACAAGTCAAATACGCTGCTTGTTAAAGGTGCAATATCATATGCGCGCCTGCGGTGCATTTGTGTTTGATACGAATGCATTTCTCATGGGGGAACGCATTCTTACTGTAATGTCTGTTAGTATTCATTCCGTAGACGTCAGTTCGTTGCTTCAAATACACTCGCTTATTTAGATGTTGAAATTTGAAACTATATTCCCAAACATCTTTTTTCCCAGTCATTGACTTGAAAAAGATCATATATTGTCTCACAACTCTGTCAAGCTATTTCCACTAACCGGGCTCTAACACGATTTACTTTCTACAACTCAAAACAGTTGCTCCCAACCCACGCCGGTCCTCTCCTTATCGCTATCGCATCAGGTTGTGCTTCGGAAAGTTGAAAAGACAGAAGGCTAGGCGCCGATTTCCAGTAGTGAGGCATTCACGGGAAATTTTGCTGTCTAAACCACAGAAACGTTGTCCTCTTAGAACTGTTACGCGGCACAGAAATAATGTAAAATTGTAAAAGTAGTTTACGCCTGCTGCTTTTTTCTTCTCGGATGTAAGCAACGCCGTAGGCATTTACCTCTGTCTGGCATAAATTTCCAGACTGCTTTACTGACGCGGGGCGAGGAAAGAGTTAAGCTAAGAGAAAGCCCCAGATACTAAAATTAACATCCATCCCACTCCCCCGCCCACAGCTTTGAAATTTCTAATCACAACTTGCAGTTAGACAATTTCTTCTAGCAGTGCAAACTACGTTTTGATCGTTCGAAATCACAGATGGCTGGCTGGAGCTGGGAGGAATTCAGTCTCCTTCCTCTCTTCCTTCTGCTTCGCCTTCCTCCCCCACCCAGAAAAGTCTGTTTTCAGGTCATCTGTAAGATTTCTATTATTGCTTGCTAAAGCTGAAGCAGATTTGGCTGCTGGTCGCTGAAAATACTTACGAGGTCTGCAGAAATGCGTGTGGTGGTTAAGCTCTCTTGGAATTACCCCTCGTGTCCAGAATACCCACCTGGATTTAGGCTGTCTCTAGTCCTAGAAATCTTGTTAGTTGTTCATGAAATGATCTATATTTAAAAAAAAAAAAAAAAGGCAAAACCAAACAACAACCCACAGCGAAAACAAAAGAGGTTTTTATTACTGTCCTGAATGATTTCAGTGATCCTGTTTACAGTGCATTTGTGTTGGCACCGCTGAATTGCAACTGGAGGCAGGGCAAAATCAGGAGCTGTGTTAGGAGCTTGTTCTGCCAGTGGATAATACTGTAACTGCATCCTTTGTCCGCAGGAGGCTCTTATTATTGTCAGTGCAAGTGATTACAAAGCTTAAAAAAAAAAAATAAAAATCGACTATTTCGACTATTTCGCATCCTCCACAAATGCACGCCTTCCCCCCCCAAACCAAAAAGTGTTTCTGGCTAGGGAGCTGTCTGCCCCAATTACTGCAAACACAAAACTGCTTTGAAAACTGTAGCCTGCAGCACTTAGCAGCGTGAAACTTCCCTAGGGAAACTGAAAGTACCTCTTTAAGTAAAGTTAGCTATAAACTTGGATCAAAAAGAGAGATCTTTATGAGATGGGTTACATTTTATGGACCAAGTCGGGGTATTTTTAATGGATAAGCAGGTGATTTTTAATGCCGCTCACAAGTGAAAACCTCGCGCCAAAGTTTTGACTCTCTAATTTCAGAGCAAGATTCAACCTGCAGCTCGTGACCTTGCCCACAGGAGACGTCAAAACAAAGCCGATGCGTTGACTTGGCTCGCTTCTCCTTTACTAACCTTCCAACTCGCCTTTAAGAAGTTTCAGCGTAGCCAGTTGGCCTTCCAGCGAAGATTAAGAAACTTTTTAAGAACTGTTTGAACAGTGGTTTAAAAACTCCCAAAGTGACCACAGAAAAAACCCTAAAGCTAAAGTTTAATTCTAAATCAGGGAAACAAGCAGAAAGCTAGGGTGAGTGAGTTTATGGTGACTGTCGCAGCTTCGGCAGTTCCTCCAGCCGCGGCGGGTCTCTTGGGCTCAGTCGCAGAAAAATGCATTCAAGTTTTTGGCTGGAGCAAATCTTTGCCGTCAGGGCAGGCTCAGCCCTCCCGTTGGTACTGCTGTTCTCTGCAGAGACGCCTGCTACGTTGCCAAGTAGCTTTACTGCTGATGCGAGCCTTGACGTTGCTTTTCCCCCGACGCTTAGGTTTTATCATCTTGATCAGAGCAGAGAGGAGAGTCCGGTCCCTCCGTGGTTTTCACCCGACTTCCCTGCGCTGGATTTCGGGAAGCTGTGCCAGCCATCCCGTTTCTCATCCTCTCTCGGCAGTGGCTCCCTTTGTGTTTCGTGAAGCGTACATGTAGAGCGTGCTGGCATTTTTTCTAAAATGGCGTGCATTTATCTGATTAAGAGCTATGTAAATTTAGATGCAAACTCGTTTCAGCCCTCAGGGTGCTTGGCGAGTTGCCTGGCATGCTCTCGGTGCTGGAAAAGTCTGCGCGCCACTGTTGCTCCAAGGGAAACTTTCAGGCGCGTCATTCCTCTTCTTTTTTTTTCCTTATAAAGGTTATTGTGCCTCAGCCCTCATTGAATTACCTCCCTAGTTCAGAAAGGAAAGGTTATTTTTCCCTCTCCTTTCCCCTTGGCAACTCGAGAAGAGTTGCCATCGCTGCTCACTAAAAATGTCCCTTGCAGGGCCATTGGTGTTTCAGGGTGCTCCAGGGATGCCCCTGAGCTCTCTGCTGGGGCCACCGACCGGCCCAGGCAGTACAGGGGCAACCCAAAAAGGGATCAGGGCAACTAAAAGAGCTTTTCTGGGCCCAAAGGCCTGTGCAACCCATTGGTGTTGTAAATGCGGTGGGAATATTTGTCAGTCACAACAGAAAAAAAAGGTGCCTGAGGATGCTCACTTTGGCCTGAAATTTTTCATGTGGTTTCTCCAGTGATTTGAGGGGTGGGTAATTACTCCCTCTTTCCTGTAGAACCGAGAAAGGACCATCAGTATTTCATATTAGAAGACGTGGTCGGGATAAATACAGCTACTGCTTTTTTTCTGACAAGCATGCAGTGAGGAGCTCACCGGCTCTCAGCTCTGGTCCCTGGCTTTGGCCGAGCTTGGGGTCCGGTCCTAACCTCGCCGTTGCCCTCCGTGCACCTATTTCACCTTGTGCAGCGCCTTTAATCGCCGTCTTCTCCAGGTGCGGTCTGGGAGACTGCAGCTGATGCTCTTGGATGTTACCCAGTTAGCATGACCTGGGACGTAGCAACTGATGGATCTGCAGGCTCAGTTAAATAATAAAGACATTAAAAAAAAAAAAAGGCAGCCACGCTCCCCGGTGCAGGGTCCCCCAGCTCAACCCCCGTCTGCAAAATACTTCACCTGCGCCTGCAATTTGAACTGCTTTTTTCCATCAGTGCGGGGGCGCAGCCCTCATCGCCGCTGTCCTCACTTCCCGGGGCTTGACACCTCCTTGGGAAGAGGTGACGGCTCTGGAAATGGTGGGTGACCTGGCCTTTGGGAACCAGCCCAGCCCCCAGGGAAACCTGGAGTGTCTGATGGCAGGATAATGAGATGCTAATGAAGCCCCCGGGGGAATGAGCTGGGGGGGGGGGGCGGGGGGAGAGGCTGTGAATGTGCATCCCTGTTTCCCCTTCAGCTTCACCGCCAGCCCCATTTACAGTGGTGAGAGTGTCGTCAGGATCATCCCAAGGTTTAAAAAAGACGTGCAAAAATGAGTAAATGCACATAAATAAGCTGCGGTTCAAGCCACGGTTATCTTTAGAGGAACGTAGTTTCACCTATTTCCAGGCAGAGTCTTCCTCTTGCCAAGTGGGGAACTTTTAACAGGGATTTTTCAGTCCACAGTGAGACTCAATTAGCCATTTAGGGGCTGATGGGGAGTGATTTTGAGAGACACTGCAGAGCATTTTGTGCCCTTTCAGGAATCGCGGATCCAAAGTGTTCCCTCCAGCCGGAAAATCTGTATATGGCCCGGATCACCTCGGGTCGTTACACTGGCTGGAAACCTTGTGTACGGGTATGCCAAGCCAGTACAGCCTCTCCTTTGTTCACGGAGAAGCGTTTGTTTTATAAAAATCTAAAATAAAAGGGGTTTCTGTTGAGGACGGAGAGGCCTGACGTTTCTTTGCCACTTAAAACCTGCTTGGCTATAAGTGGGACTCGAGTGCGGTTTTATGCCTGGTGCGGGTTCTGTGTGAATCACGCCCCTTAAAATCTCCTCTAAATTGATAAAAATATTTGTTCTACCGTTTCCCTTACTTCTGTGAAAGCACTCTGAATCTTCATTCCTTCAGAGCTGCTGTTGTGATTATTTATAATAAACTGATGGTTTTCACTGTGAATTTTGTTTATTTTCTCGGATTCAACATGTTGCCTTATTTCCTGTAAATACAGCATAATCTGTTGTATTAACAAGGTAGTCTTTATAAAATAGCCTGGTTAGCGTTTGGCCAATATCCACCTGTTGGGGATTTCACAAGAGCTGGCAGAAGGAATTGAAAGTTTAAATAACTTTCCCATGGATTTACCCTTCAGGGCTGAATTGTTTTGCCCAAGCGATTTAATACTGGCAAGAAATTGGCGGCCGGAGTAATGGTAGGCAGTATGAGAACAATTTGAATTACCTCGTCAGTCAGACCATCTTCTCCATTTGAATGCAGGTGGTGGAATCTGTTGTCTTTAAAAAAAAATGAAAAATCTTGCCTGTGCTTTGGTTTTAATTTCAAATTTACAAACTTCTCGACACATTGTTACTGCTGAGTGAGGCTGTACTAGGGCCGGGAGAACCCCCTTTTTTTCTGTTTTGTGTCTAGAAAGGTGTTTTGCTTTAGACTGCATGCTTTTTTATCATCGCCTCTGCCAGTGGAAGCAGGTGTTTCTGAATACTGTCGGCCTTGCAGATATTTTCTCCGTCACTTACCCGGTTTGTAGTCATTTCACGCTTTGCAAAGGCTGTCACTGGGTTTGCTGCTTTTTTCCCCTCCTTTAAAACGCATTTCCTATCTAAAATTAGAGATGTGCCCTAAAGTTTGGTGGATATAACATATTTTCAGAGTGATCAGACCTGAAAGGACCCTTCCTGAACCCCCTGCTACATTCGCATTGCACATGAAACAGGTCGCAGATTCTGTGAGAAGCTACGAACCATACTGTGCCGAGAGGGAAAACATTGATCTTTTTGTCGGGCTTCAGCCTGTAAATCATTCTCAAACAAGCGTTCCTCTGTTTTGCCCAGAGCTTCCTGTTGCTGCTGAGAGTACCGGCGTACGGCTGGCACCAACCAGGCTCCGAGGCTGGGATTTTTGAAAAACGTTTGAATGTCAGTCTTAATTTCCCTTGAAGTCACAGGTAGACTGGTTTGAACTTCAGCGAGATTTGGGCCAGGGCAACCAACTTACTAAAATCCCCTTTACATTTGCCACACATCTCTCCATCCTCTCAAGTATTTTTGGATGCTTTGCCGCAGCAGGAGGGGTCTTGCCTGATTGCCTGCATAACTTGGAAGCAGAAAACCTCAAAGTGGCAGGACTCTCCAACCCACGTAGGTGTTGGAGACCTGTGGACAATTTTGGCCCAGCTTCATCTGAACCTGAGCCGACTGGTTTGGGTTTCCTTGGGAAGGTTTGCCAAGTACCCGATCACTGTCCGTGTTACAGATGAGCCTGTGCCATTTCTTGCAGCTTTCGTCACCTTTCTGTGCTTTCTTTTGCTCAGTTTACCGGACAGGCATGGCTCAGTATTTCACCACGCTGTCTTTGGTTTTGCAGGTAGCTGTATCCAGCTGGGTGGCAGGTGGATCCAAGGGTTACCATGAAGTTTTCAGGACCCCTGGAGAGCCAGAGGTTGTCTCTCCTTCTGGAGACGGCAATCTCTAGGGAAGCTCAAATGTGGAAAGCACATGTGCCGAAAATTCAGCCCAATCAGGTAACGTCTCTTCTTCTCCTCCTTCACCTTAGTAAAAGCATGAGTCTATCCTCTGGTGTATTTTTATGTGAACAGCTGACACTGTTGCATGAGAAGTCACCTTCTGCTTGAGACCTGGGAAATTAGCCTCTGAAGTAAGCGATTCCTTTTTTATTTGAGGGACATCCCTGCAATCAGGGGTACAGAAACACACTGTGCAGCCTACAGTGTGAGATCTCTGCTGTTGCTTGTGAAAGCACGTACATGTATTGTCCTAATTAAATTAATTGTACAAATTGCGTGGATAATTAACGCCCATTTCTAGTGGGCGCCAACTCTGCAACAGTTCTTAAAAGCAGCTTCGTTTTCTTGGACCAAGTTCACCGATAACAGCATTGAAATGCTGGTTGCTTTCCACATGAAGTGACACCTTCTCACGTGTACCGTTACCGCTAGCTTAGCTCGGGCCTCCCCCCAAAACGGCATATTCACAGCGAAAGCCTGACTTTGACGCCTTTTCCCGTTCTGAGCCAGATTCTCCCCTAGCGCGAATCAGCCTGGTTCTGCAGGGTGGGCTGTGGCTCTATCAGCAGAAGCCAGATGAGGCTCTGACTTGGTAAGGCACTGTCTGCTTCAGGGAGAACCCCACTGGCTGTAATCGGACTATTTATGGAGCGGGGTGGAAGTGCGTGTCGAGGGAAGCAGAGCCAGGCACTGGCCCGTTCCCGTGAGCAATGTTCTCATAGGACTGGAGGAAAATTCCGGGTGGAGGGAGCTGCCGGGGGTCCGTAGTCCAACCTCCTGCTCAGGTTTTGCAGCAGGGCCGGCTGGGAGGTTGGACCAGGTCGCTCCCAGCCTTGCCCAGCCTGAACCGCGTTTGTGCTCCTTGCGGAGGCGGCGTCTGTCTAGCATGTCCGCTCAGAAATGCCTGTGAACTCCACAAAGTTTTGTTTAAAACAAAATGTCCAACGTGAGGACGGTTGTCGTTGAGTTTCTGGTACCTTGTCACCAGGTTGGGCAGAAATAACCACATTGACGGGCTCGGATCCAGTCTTGCTGTTCTTGATTCATGTAAAATGTTCATGCAAGTATATCAGCTGTTGTCAAAGCTAATCAGCGTGGTGTTTGTTTTTTCTGTCTGGTGAGGAAGAAACGGCTGTTGTTGTGTAGGAACAAATAGGTTTTTAAGGGGCTCAGTATTAGTTTTGTTAATCCACATTTAGGTTTGCAAATAAGTGGCCTGGTTGTCAGAGGTGCTGAGTATACTGTAGCTGTGGCTGTCTTCGGGCACGTACCGATTCAGACCCTGGCTTATGGTAAACCAGCCTGTTATTCCATGCTGGCAGTATTCCTGGGGTTAGCGATTATAATGTAGGGAGATAAGATTACGGTATAACAAGATAGGTTAGGGACTCGGAGAGTGTAACCAAACCAGATTCTTGTGTGAAGGTTTCACAGGGACAAGGCGCTCGCATTTTTGCCTTGGTGAAGTTGGTTCTGGTGGCTCAGCGGCCACCACCCGCATTAGGCACTCTCCCTAGCAACCCCTCCTTTGCAGGACTGCGCTGTCGCCCGTTGAAGATGAGGTTCCCCACCTGCGTGGTTTGAGTTGTCGCTGGAGCAGAAGGACTAACCTCAGCCCTCTCTGCGGGGAAGAGTAACCTCTCCCTGTCCTGCCGCCAGGGACCTCGAGGGGGTCTTAACGTCACTGCGGTTGAGGTCTGCAGCACCTCGCGAGGTGTTGTCCTCAGTGGTAAATCCTCAGAGAAGGTAGCGGGACTTTGGGCCGTCTGCCAAATGTGAAACCGGGGAGGCAGCTCTGTCGCCCGCCGTGAAAAGTCGGAGTAGGATCAAGCATGGCAACAGCCCGATGGCTAAAGCCAGCGTCAAGTTTGTGCTCGATAGCGGAGTCTCGCGTCTGGCCTGGAGGGATACCAAGTTTGTGCGAGGTCCGTGCTTGGGAGCGCTTCCTGGCCCTCTGTGCTCGTCACCCGAGGGTTTCCTATCCTGGAATTCCCACCCCCAAAACCGTGCTGTCTTTGTAACCTTTTTCTTCATGTTTTCCTACATGTCAGTTCAGACATCGACTTTATCAGCTAGAATGCCATAGCATTAAATGTTTTCTAGCAGTAAATAATCATTAAATTGGATTGAAATCTCTGTGTGCCTATGTACCAAGGTCAGATTTAGAAGAGAACATAAACACAGCTGTCTGCTCTGGGGAAATCCTGACTTGCAGTGCCACCGTGCAGCTGAAACCCCTTTATCTGTAGTCACATACATAGTTCTCTCTGTTCCTACAGTTCGTGACGCCCCACTTTCCAAACTGTCGCGTGTGCCCCCACTTCTGCAACGTTCGTTTTGGCAACGTTGCAGCCACGGACGTTCGGTGTGACCGATCCTATTTTCTGTAATATCTGGAAGAAGGTCATATTCCCTGACATCTACTACCTTCTTCTGCAAGCAGCTGCAGTAGCCTAAAAACCTCACTCGTATGAAACTGTTGTTTATTTCCCATGACAGTCAGGAAATCTGCATCCTCCTGTGTATCAGATCTGGCAACCCAAAGCGAGTGTAACTTTCCGTTCCTTGCTACCAAGGTAGACCGACTACGGAACGGGTTTTAATGAAGTCATCTGGTTTGCAAATGAGAAAATGTGAGTGCGTCTACAATAAACAAAAAAAAAAATCTAATGATCGGATTGGAGGTACGCCGTAACTGTTTTCCAGGAGTTAACTTTCAGTTTTGACGCTTTAGGAGACGTTTTTCATTCTAATATACAAAACCGGAACAAAGTCGGTTTCTAAATATGTGTCAGATTTGAGATCTTTGAAAGGAAGAAGGAAACTCCTCATTACAGAAAGAGGAAGGCTTCACATTTTTAGTACAGGATGCCGAATCTGTCGGGGACTTTGGTCCTGATAATGTACGGGATTTTTCTGTTTCGTTTTTACTTTTTGTCTGAAAACTCCCATTTCCTACTGGCATGTGTATTTCTTTTAGTTTTCCTCCTTTAAATGTAGGCCACTGGCTCCGGGTATTTGCAATATATCCAAGCCAGGTGTCACAGGGGCTTTTCAGCCTGCAAAAATAGGTGGGCTGAGTCTGGAACCCTCCTAGTGCTTCAGAGTGTATTCGGTCTTTTCCCCCCCCTTGTTTTTTTTCCCCTCTCTTGGGTTATACAACGTGCAGATGACATTCAGAAGTTTTCATGTGATTAAGGCTTGAGAAATCAAGCAGTAAAGACTGGTCAAAGGTTGATTTTTGCATGTTACCAAGTAACTTTGCAGCAGAGAGGTGTGTACGCCATGGTTTTTATTTTTTTATAGAAACACAGTGTCACTTCTGTCATTTCTCCTTTCTTGCCTGTTCTAGCTCTTTCTGTCTTCTTGTTTGTTCTCTGTATCTCTTGAGGAATCAGGAGACCTCAGTTTATTTCCAGTTTTTCCACTCTCTCAGCACATGACCCCGGGTTGGTCTTTTAACCTTCTGATGCCTGTTTTATCCCGCGGGCGAATCGGAGCCTGACTTACCATTTTTTGTCAAACATCGTGAGAGGTTAATGCATCCAGCTCTGCCGCTTTGCCGAGCAGCAGTCTCCCTCCCCGGTGCTGGTGCACGTTATCGTGCCGGCGGCCGAGGCTGTGCCGCTTGAGCTCTCCGCTGCGCCGCTAAACCGTGGGCAAACCCCGCAAAACGCCGCTTCTGAAAGGTATCAGGAGAGCACCTCTTAATTCCCGACCGGTGCAAGTAGAAGCAGCCCGGCGAGCGTTACTTGGGGGTTGCTCTGGTGTGAAACAAGCGCTCCTGAGATCCAAGGAAGGACCGATTTGGCTGTGATGCTTACAGCTGCCCTTTGCAGAAGCCTCCCGGTCCTAACAAAGGTCACCTGCCTGCTCCCCGAGGAGCCCGCAGCGGGACTGGGCAGGAACAAATAGGGGAAAGAGCAAAACATCTCTGAGACAGCAGACACTAAAGAAAAAAAAAAAAACTACCAGGTAAGGTGTTTTTCCTAGATTAGGCAGCAATAAGATTGAGTCATGTTTGAGTTCACAGATAATATTTCTTTTTAGACTGCATTTTCCCAAAGTCTCAAGGTATTCTTAGAGGTGATTTGTGCTGTGCTCGCTCTCTGGAGCCTGAGTCTCGGCCTCCTGTCTCGTGCAGCGGGCCCGGCGGCAGGGTTGCCGGCTCAGGGACCGGCAAGGCGACGCGGCTGCCGGCGAAGGGGAAGCAGAGCAACAGCTCTGTGTGCCTCTCACCATTGCCAAGGCCTCACAGGCAGCTTTCTGACAGAATGCCCGAGAAATGGGGTTTGGGGCACTGATATGGGAATTCGGACAAATAAGATATTAACCATCACGGGACGCTGGAGGCCTCGGGTCTGTCTGTTTTGTACGGGGCGCTGCGTTCCCTCCCTTGGGCAGAATTACTGACCGCTGCGGTTGCTCCCTTCGGCGTGGCAAAATGACAGGCACGGCGAGCGCGGCGCTGCCATGCCGTTACTCGGTGTAGTCACCTGCCGTCCCGGCACGTTGTCTGGCCTCGTGCCACGTCATGTAAAAATACCTGTCAGGAACCCTTCCCAGAGGCTTCCCGCCCGCTGACAGCATTTAAAGGCATGTTCATCGATAGGGTGACAGGATATTTCTTGGTAAGGAATCCAGCAAATAATGGCAGGAAGCAGGTCAACGTGACGTACTCCTGCTTTACGCAGGGAAGAGGGAGAAGCCGACGTCCCTCCGCTTCCCCATTTGTGTCCCAAACACAGCCTGTCAGCTCCCTAGTCCTGCAAGGTGGCTTATTCGTGTTTGTGCTGAAACAAAACTGACGGGTTTACACGCACTGCTGTGGGCTGAAAAGGCGGGAATTAGCGTCATGCCTTCAGCTTGGAAAGGAGGATACAGGTCTGTCACTCACACGTGGGTTTGGGATAGCGTCGGTAGCTTCGCGCGCCCGTTGCGCTCCTCGGGTGCCACATCGCGCGCTGATAGCGGCAGGGCTGGTGGCGTGCAGCCTTGTTCCCTCCGTCGCTCCCGCCGGACGGAGGTGTTTGCGTGCTCCGCAGGTGGAGGGCAGGGAAAAGCTGCGGAATCCTCTGCTGTTATTTTATGGAGGTGCCAAGCAGGACGGAGAAGCAGGAAAGGTTCCTGCTGCGGGCGAGCCAAGCGGCACCTCCTGCAAATAGTCCGGAGACGAGCGCTCCGGCACCTGCGCGGGCTCGGTCTGCGATGGCTGGTGCGGGGAGGGGGGCAGGTAACGCGGTCCCCCCGCAGCAGCCGGGGGTCCTGGGCACCCCCAGTCGCGCAGGGCGAGTAGGACCGGGGCTCGGTCCGGCGCCCGATGCTGGCGGCGATTGTGGCGAAGAGCTGGGAGCGCTGTCACTTGTTTGTTGGCAGGAGTCACGCACACGTGCCGGGATGGGCAACCAGATCTGTAGGTCAGGCCTTGCTCTGATCTCGCCTCCCCTCCAAAAATAAAAAAAGAGGGGGTGGGAAAGCGCCAGCCGGAGGAGCTGGATTGTCCTGCAGTCAGTCCCCAGGGCGGTTGTTAGGTCTGTCTCGGAGCAACCTGCTGCTGCTCCTGCGTGAAAACGGAGCCCACCGTCGCTGGGCTTGGGTTACTTTTCCCTAATTAAAGCCGTCACGCTAGGCTATCGCTCTTCCACCCCGGGGGTGAAGTTCCACAACGGTGGATTTGTGGGGACAAAACAAAGAGCTGGCCGGTGAGTGGCAGAAGGCGATGTCTGTGGGAAAGTACCTCCAGGCCGAAGAGGAACTTTGCTTTCCAGCCCAAAGGGACTTTTTTTACTTTCAGCCGCTGTAGTGTCTCGGTTTTGCTTTTAATTTTATAGAACTAAGGCACACTGACCTCGCTGCTTAATTAATTTTACAGTGCTGCGCTTCTTATTTGTGTTACTAGGATGACACGGGTACACCTTCGAGGGAGAGGGATAAAGACGGCTACGTTTGTGCGGGAAGCTCCTGGCCCTGCTCGGAAGCAGCAGCAGGGTTCGCGGATGCGGTGGGACCAGTTCTTATTCCCTCTGCCTGCCCCTTCAAATGGTCCATAACGAACTTTCCTAGCGCCGACGGGAGGAGGTGTAAAGCCACCTGGTCTTCCTGTGCGCGGGGATTCTCCCCCCACCCCGGTGCTCCTTTATTTGCAGTTAGGGAGTGGAGTAGCCAAACTTTTTGTAGGATTGCTGTTATTGCAGAGAACTGCTGGAGATTCGCCTCCTTGCCTTCGCTTCCCCAGGCAGTTCTCAAGAAGCCAGCCTTTATTTTGAAGCCTTCCTTCTGCTGCGCATACACCTAGATGCGAGTTCACTTTGCGGTCGGTCCTTCATATTAAAGGAACACGGTGATCTCTGTCGGGGCTGGGTTTTGTTTGTTTTAATTTTATATCATGCTTAGACACACTGTTGTTTTTCAGGGGTTTAGATTGAACACCATTTCTTTTTCACATGGAAAGGCCAGATGTTACCAGGGACTGCGTGTACAGTTGCTGTTCTTTATGTTCCGGCCTTGCTATTTAAAGCTAACTCCCCAGTCTGAATTTTCGCCTTTCGGCCTCACACGGCCCATGAAGAGTGAGAAGGTGTAAGGACAGATCTCGGGAGGACCGAAGACCGAGAGGCAGCCCGGAAAGACGATCTCGCCCTTCCCACCCACGCTGTCTTTAGGAGAAGGCCTAACCTTTTGCTTTGGTGGGCGCAGGGAAAACGGCGCTGAGCCAGGACAGACACCGCCAGGAGCCGGTTCTGCCGGGATCTAGCAGGAACGGGGTTTGCCAGGAATGGAAGGGGATGGGAAAAATCCCCCCCCGTGCTGCCGAGGCACGGCCCTGCCTCCCCAGCAAGGAGCGCGAGGGACGCCGTTTTGGCCCCCCGAGGTTGTGTTGCAGGAGGGAAGGCAGGGGAGCCTGCCGCCGCCGCGCTGACGGCGCAGCTCTCCCCTCGCCGGCCGAGGGCCCGAGCCCGTGCCTGCCGGCTTTGCTGGCAAAGCCGCTGTGGCGGGGCCAGGGCGGCGATTTCAGAGTCAGGCTTTTAAAATCAAGTTTATTTTGTTCGATGGGGTGGTTTCAGGTTGGGTTTTAGCAGGTGAGCTTACCTACTGGATTCACCCAGATACTGCATTTCCAAAATAATCCTTTAAGCTGCTTGAAACCTTTGAAGTCCACAACGTTGTCCAAACCTGGCTGTGATTATAAGCCCTTTCGTATGGCTTTGTCTCCTTCCATTGAAAAATAGGCGCAACAAATAAAGCGACAAGGAACTTCATCTTAACTATCGCTCCTCCCTTTTCTGCCTGCTTTAGGTTCAGCTGCGCAGGCATCGCTTTGCTACAGGAGACGTACGCTCTGTAAGGAGAGCCAGTAAATAACATAGCGGTGCCCGTTTTTCTCCCCAGATACGTTCTAGGTCCCCATCCTGCTGTCCAAAAGATGTTTCTAGCAGAGCATTTAATAAACTCCTCACTGCTGTGTGGTGCATTCATTGTGCTCCCAGCGTGCATCCAACGAGCATTTCTGGAACAACGTGTTGCAGACAGCGGGTGCCCTGCCCCTGGTGGGGCTCAGGTTTCACCCTTAAATTGCAGTAAGGATTTTAGAAAGAATCATTATTTCTTGGAATTGAGGAAACGAATTTTCTCTTCTCTCCTGCAAAACGGTAGGTGCTTTTTAAAAAGCCACGCTGTAGCGACGCGGCATCCAGAGGTCCCAGCTGAGACCAGAGGCCCGTCTGGATCAGACACAGTCCTGCTGTGGTTGCAGCGTCAGGGCTTCAGGAGAGAAAACAAGGCCGGACTTTGTTCTCCTGAGGGGAGCACCTGATCGAGCACTGCGGGCACGCGTTGCAGGCAGAGGTGGTACGGCTTTATTAGCCCAGCGAGTACAGCTGGAAGAAACAGCGTTGGCTTGCACAACCCCGTGCCTTTGGACGAGATCCCTGCCACAGCAGCGCTGTTACCACGGTGCTTTTTCTAAGGGAGCTGGGTGGCCGTGTTTTGGGGGGGACGCGTGTCTGCGAGCAGCGGTAACCGGCCCCCCGTCACCGAGCCCGACCCTCGGCCCCGGGGCTCCAGCCCCGCCACCTCCCCGTCCCTCCTGCCCCACGCGGGGGTGAGGGTGCAGCTCAGCACCCGCAGGGAAGTTAAGCACAGAGTAAAGCTGTCACGCTGCACGTCGCAGCGAAAGGTGTGAAGCTGGTGTCCTCACGGGGGCCCTGGCGTAATTACAGGTCTGCCTACGACGCTCTGCTTCCACGCACGTTCTCGGCTCCAAGGCAGGAGAGTCAGCGACCTGTAACAAAGCGCGTTACTGTCCGTGCAACGCACACAGTAGGCACACTGGTGATAGGTGTCGCCTGAAGTGTTTATTTTGCGTCAACGTTGGGTGTTTTTATATTTTAAAATTCTGCTACTTCCCCCCCCCGCCCCGTGTTATTGCTGGGAGGACGGCTCCAACCCAGCCCAGCAGCAACGTCTGTTTGCGCAAGCCCTGAGCTTGCTTTTCCACAGTGACTGGTCAGCCAGCATTTCGTTCGCTTTCTTTCTCTTAAACCATCTCAGTAGTAGCCAAAAAAGCACAAGGACCCCACACCTATCAGAATAAATTTGTTTGGTTTCACTTCTCACTTCTGGACGGCTCCTTGCTCATCACCCCACATCATCCCCCCTGGAGTGAGACCAGACCCTTACTCAGCTGAAGTGAAAGGCTCCAGGAAAGCTGTAAATATTTCTGAAGACGGACAGAGAGAGAGAGAGAGATTTTATGTCAGTGACTGATCCATACGTGTGGTTGAAATCCAGCTGTTGGCCAAACCGATCACTGCTGCTGACCTGGGCCAAAAAGTGAGGGGAAAAAAAAAAACCATCCCAAACTTTTTTAGGTGAAATCAGACCTGCTTTACCTTAGTTTGTAGTTAACTGTACTACTAAAGGTCTTTCATAAGCTGTTTGGAATTTTATTTTTTTAACAGATACTGAGCTAAAAATATCCCCATAATTTGAAGGAAAAATAAACCTTCCCTCTGAAAACACCAACTCAGTCCCTACCCTCTTCTGTCTGTCGGGGGCTGCGCATCTGCCTGGCTCCCGTTGCACGTCTGGTTTTGTTCAAGCTGGGCATTTCTGTGTAGCTACACTATTCTAAGGAGGTTAAAAAAAATAAATCTCTTAGAGCTAAGCCGGAGAAGACCCTGTCAGTACTTGAGAAACTATGACACATCCTTCTTCTTTTCCCCGCTGTACGGTGAAATTTCTGAGTGATGTTTGAGGTTGCTGTAAGGAAAGTTGTGATCCCCAGGGCAGATTCCTTGGGATGGGGAACGTAACTGTAACTGCAGGAACAAAGCGGTGATTCAGGCTGGCTCGAGGCCCCCCCTTTCCAAAGGAGGCTTTGTTTCCGCGCTGAATAACTCCTGCGGAGGTAAAACGTTTGCTCTTTGCTGACTTGCTCAGCCTGTGTATAAGAATAGTTTGTTTTTCTCTCCAACAGGATGTAGCCATTTCTCCAAAGCAGAGGGATGAGGTCATCCAGTGGCTGGCCAAGCTCAAATACCAGTTCCACCTTTATCCAGAAACGCTCGCCCTGGCCATCAGCCTTTTGGACAGGTTTTTAGCTGCAGTAAAGGTAAATATTTGCAGATACATAAACTGAAATAGATTTATACCACCCACTCAGCTGTTTCGGTGTACAGTCCTAGTGGTGCGGTTGTACGGAAACGCTTACTTTTACCCCTCGGCTCTCACACCCTCTTCCTTTCTCACGCACGTATAGGATGCTCCAGGAGCTTAATTTCAGGTTGTGGAACTGGCAGCACACACTGCCGCCAGGAACTTTTGGAGGTAGATCCCTTCCGTAGTCATTTTTTACCCAGGGAAAGTAGCCGTTGCTTTAATAAGAACGGACAGTTCTCGGGGAATCGACCCAGTGCTTCCAACTGCCAAGAATATTTTCCCTCTTTTCTCTGTTCTGCTCCTTTCCTTCATGTAACGCAGCTCATGAGTTTAAACGTACCACTAACCTAAGAGAAAAGAGGCACCCGTCCTCTTCAGCTACGTGCTCGCTCTTAACCTGGTTTGAATGCTGAATTTGCCTCAGCACAGTACCTGTTCCTTTAAGCAATTCCTTTAAGCAATCAGAAAAAGAGGCTGTATAGAGGTTATTTAGATAAAAAAAGAACAGTCTCTGCCTTAACCTAAATTGACTCATAAAGCTAAAGGAAATACTAGCTCGCAGTTAGGAACCTAGGCCCAGTGCCCTCTGACAAAAAAGTCGGGGAAAGTCCCTGCTCACCTCTTAATTTCTCTGGTGCTTTAACTGCATTTTATCTCATTTGTACCACCTAGAATCGCTGGGAGCACCTGCTAGCGGTGAACTCGCTGGAGGAAACAAATAGATGTTTGAGGACAAGTTTGGGCCTGGCAAGTGTGGTAGTGCAGGGAACTGGGGGGGGAAAAAAAAAAAATACGGGGGGAAAAAGGGTACACCCAGAAATGATTGCTTTTTGGGGGAGTAGTTCACTACCGAGCGCTCTGTAGCCAGTCTGACAGACGAAGAGCTTAAGACTGACGTCAAGTCAGGCAGATGGGAAGCAGAGAGGGGGGTAAGCAAGCATGGGTGCAGGCCACCAAAGGGACAGGCTGTCCCCTCCCGCTGTACTGAACAGAGAATATATACGCCCGTTTGATTTTAAGGCTAACACCATAGAAACTGTTTAAAAAAAAAAAAAAAGACAAGTTAAAAATCAGAATTTGGGGTACCCGCAACTAGGATCTGCTGCTCTCCTGTCCCTCCAGATCCGCCACAGGAGGAGGTTAGATGTGCTGCGCTCGGGCCGTGTTTTGCCCCCGCGCAAGGGACTGAACAAACCGCGGGTCAACCCGAAATCCCTGGCCTTGAGCTGTGAAGCCGGGCTTCGGGTAGCCTTATCTCTTGCCGTATTTGCTCAGTCACATTCCATGCTCGCAAAGGTGCGGTCTCGTCTGCGCGCGTGTCTTAGCTCATCACCGCTGCTGCTAGGTAAGCGATAGAGCTCAGCGATAGAGCTCAGCAGATCTGAGCAGAAGAACGTATTCTCAGCCTGTGCGCTTACGTTTCCCCGTGACTTAGTTTGGTAGAATGCAAGTGACATCATCCATTAACCTACCCTTTAAATATTAATAAATATTGATGACGTTTGATTACAAGTCATGGAAGTTTTTATTTTTGAGGAGATCTCAAACTTGCTTATCTACTGAAATACCGAGATGGGAAACAGATTTAAATCCCTCAACAGCTAATGCCCTCGAGTACAGTTTTTCTGTCAGTAATTTGCAGCAGCCAAGGAATCTGCAAAGAAAGCAGGAGAACACGAGTAAGGAGTCCACGGCCTGCTTCAGGCAGCAGCGAGCAGGAACGTGGAAAGGTGTTTTGTCTGGGTGAGCACTGTTCGAACAGCTCAGGGCTTCGTGCTCCCTCCCCCAGTTTTCCTCTCCCATAAAGCCATCACTATTCCGATGCAGCTTAACTCCTGTTTTGGTTTTTTTACCAGGCGCTTCCGTGTGGGATTTTATTATTAAGACAACTAGTCCCGTCCCTTCCCTTCACCGTGAACACGCTCTGAAATTGCTCAGGCTGGCTGCCCCGAAGGCTGTTACCCTGTCCTTTTGGTGCAACTCCCTGCACAGCACTCGTTAACCCTCAGCAGAGCCATGTTCACAGCCAGTCTTCCTAAAAATAACGGGGAGAAAATAGGGGCGAATAAGCTTCCCTGATGTTAGGGACCTGCTCTAGACACCTGCTTTTCCCTGAACACGACGCAGGAGGTGTCCTTCTTTGCTACGCATTATTTCGTGCTAATTTGACGGTTTTCTTCGAAGCCGCCTGGGTGGTCAAGAACAAGTTCCAGTCTTACCCTAAGGGTATTTATTCTCTTTGCTTTTAGTGACACCTGAACTCATAAGCAGATGTGTGCACACACTCCCCCGCCCCCAAGTGTGGATTCTCTACACGTATTTAAGTTTAAATGGCACCAGAAAGCCAAAGCCCTAGGCATAGCATGGTCCTTTTTAAGTAACTGAGGCTGAACGTAGGTAAAGATCTTCAATTGGGACACGATCCCGTGTTCTTCTCTTGTTGCTTTCTGGAAGCAGTGTTCTGGATTTCTCGCCAGCTCATTGCATGAGCGTAACGTGCAGCATCTCACCCTTCAGCCACCCCACAGCGCTGTTGCTTCTGCTAAAATTTACCTAGCGAGAATAAACGATGGCAACAGTTCAGATTATAAGTAGATTTCCACATTCGGCGCAGGATTTTCACTCACCTTTGCTTTCAGCATCTCCTACCGTCGACAGAAGAGGACCGGTTGCCAGTCGGCTGTTGGAGGGGGGGCACAGCTCTGCAGCTGTCTGCTCGCTCGGCTGTGACGAGGTTTAGAAGAGGTGCCTCTACATTCCCTAGCCCCCGGCCACTAAGGAGCAAGGGGACACATCCCGTGGTTCTTACGCTGATGGTGGAAGTGAAGTCCTTTGTCAGACAGTCACATCGACGAAGGGCGCCGCTAAGCAAGAACTCCAGCGTGCGCGCCGTACTCGGAGCGCGTGCTTCGCCCGCTCCATCACAGCGACTGTCTGAACGCGCGCAGCCCGTGCCTCCTGCTTCCCCCTCACCCCCGAACCAAGGCAGAGAAAAGGAGTTTTTGAGGCACATGAAAAAAATCACCCCTTCCCCTCCAACTTTCACTGACCTTGCCTAAAACAACTCACTGTAGAAGGGACCAGCTCTCCCTCGATAATCTCTGGGCCACGGTTTTGAGAATTGCGGCGTGATATTACACGAGTGGGGATTTTTATGGGTGTTTTATACTTCCCTAGGCAAGGACAGCATTTTTAAATTCTCTTCTTTTCCTTCCTGTTCTGTGTCTGACCCCCAGCAGCCCTAACAGCAGAGCTCTGCTGAAGCAGGTCAAACGGCAATTTCTTTTTGCCAGGTGACAGTCCAGCCCTTCTGATTTTCTCTTTCCTATTTCTACCGCGCTGCCTAAAAACGAGCTCTTTCCACTCCAGCGCTGCACATCAGCGGGTGCCGGTTACGATCGGGAGGCTGGCAGATTGCCGTTCTGCCTTACATCACGGAGTACGGATTTTTGCTTGGCACGCCTTGCCACCGCCGTGGCGTAGTTGGAGGTCAGCCTGCTGATCCAGAACGCGGTGCACGGGCAGCTGAGACCCTGGGGCTCAGGACGTCCGACCAGAACGGATTACGCCTAATTTTCGCATCGCATTCACACAGACTTCTCTGCTCTTCTGTACCGTAGGCTCGTCCAAAGTACTTGAACTGTATTGCAATCAGCTGCTTCTTCCTTGCTGCAAAGACCATTGAGGAAGATGAGGTAATTTTTTTGTTCTTACTCCCCTAGCATTGCGTGAATACACACTCCTCCAGTCCTGCCTTTGCCTGCACACGGTGGCCGACGCTTGCCAGGACAGGCACGAAGCGTTTTGCGTGATTTCTATAATGACTGGTTCTCGCGTTTCTTTTCTGCATTGGTTTTTGCAGAGGATTCCAGTACTGAAGGTGTTGGCTCGGGATAGCTTTTGTGGTTGTTCTCCAGCTGAAATTCGCAGAATGGAGAAGATTATCCTGGATAAACTGAACTGGGATCTTCACATGGCAACGCCACTGGATTTCCTTCATATTGTAAGTAGGGGGCTGTTTACATTCTTTCTGGAGTCTGACAGTGTAAATTGGGTACCTAGACAAAAACTCTACCTGTAGGAGAGCGAAGACCTCAGGACGTGTTCGTAATTCCTCCGTACAAGTAGTTTCTGAAAGAAAAAGCCTTGCCAGAGTATTTCAGAGGAGACTTGTGACGCTTTGGGCGCCATTTCCAAACCGCAGGCCTGCCGTCTGACCTGTTCTGAGGCATATTAAACCACAAAGCTAAGGCTCTCAGCTCCTGAAACCCTCGCCCCTAAGTCTTAATCGCTAGGGGTTTGGCTCAAAGCTGAACGCCAAGCAGCACGAAAATGGTTAAGTACAACCATGGAGAAAGCACTGATGCTGGGCAATTGGTGCGCTCTGGGCCTGCTACAGAAAGGCACGGCCAGAGAGCCAGATCGGTGGCTGAGATAAGACAAGAGGACGGAAAGTGTCCTGAGGTTTTCTGTTGAATTTCATCCTCTCTGCTTGCTCGAGGAGGAGTTTTTGTCTAGGACGCCTGAACTGCCCAGCCTGCGTTGTTGAGAGAAGGGTGGAAGGGCATAGCCTGTTGCCAAGCCCCGAGAAGCCTGGTCCCCAGGCCGATGATGCGTACGATGGCAGGTCCCGCCAGAAAAGCTGCGCCAAGCCGTTGGTGGGTTTTTTGTGGTGCGGAAATTGCCTTGGAGGTTAAGCAGGAGGATCCTTGTGCGTCAGAGACGTGTCGCATGTCGTTCTCGAGGTCTGACCTGGCTTTGCTCTGGGGTTGCCCGTCGGTGACGCCAGCTGCCTCACGTGCTTGTTTCCCCCCCCAGTTCCACGCAGTTGCGGTGTCCAACAGGCCTCAGCTACTGACCATCCTGCCCAAGCTGAGTCCCTCTCAGCACGTGGCGGCGCTCACCAAGCAGCTGCTGCACTGCATGGCCTGTTACCAGCTGCTGCAGTTCAAGGGCTCCATGCTGGCGCTGGCCATCGTCAGCCTGGAGCTGGAGAAGCTGCTCCCCGACTGGCTGGCTCTCATCATCGAGCTGCTCCAGAAGGCACAGGTGAGGGGGTGCTGGCACCGCACGCTGCAGCGGGGGGGGACCGGGGGCTGCCGAAGGCTGCGTCTCGCTCAGTTCTCCGGTGATCCGAGCCGGCCGGGCCTTTCAGATCCCTAGCTGCTGCTCTCTGCCTGCAGTTCCGCTTTTGCGAGGATGGTTGTGCTTCAGCCTGCAGGGAGAGTTTGTTGGGACAGTTCCGCAAAGTCTTGATCTTGACTGCATCCAGCGGGTGACACGGGGAGGAGCCGTGTGCCCTGATGCGTACGAGCTCTCTGCATCGGGGAGAAAGTAACACACCGGGGAGAGCATCCTAGCTAGCTGCTCAGCCGTTCGTTCTAAGCATACGGGGTGGTCTGACAAGTACTGGAAAGACAAACGCTCAAGCTGCTAAAAACATGCAGTGAAACCTTTTAATATCTGACAGGTTTTTACCCCCCAGTCCTGCCGTGAGGGCTAAGAAGCAGCAGGGGTCTGTATCTTACAAAGTCGCCATGTTGGGGGTCTTTTCGGTCCTTTATCGCTTACTTTCTCCCGCGCCCAGCGTATCATTGAGAAGCGAGGCGCACGGGTGGCCGGTGTGTTCAGAGCCCTAGCCCTGCCCTGGCTGACAGCCTCTCCTCTCCGTGGCAGTAATCCCGCCCTGCCGGCGTCTCTGCTTGTCTTCCCGCTCCAGATGGATAGCTCGCAGCTGATCCACTGCCGGGAGCTTGTGGCACATCACCTTTCCACTCTGCAGTCTTCTCTGCCGCCCAATTCTGTATATGTCTACAGTCCCCTCCAGCATACCCTGGTGACCTGTAACAGAGGAGCGTTCAAATGCCAGCCCTCCTCTGTCCCAGGGCCAGGTTTCTCCAAGGACAACGGCAGGCCAGAAGTGCCAGTCACAGCTACAGCCGCGCTCTACCAGCGTCTGCCAGCTCCCAGCGGTTGCAAGCAAGCCTCTGCCAAGCGTAAAGTGGAAGAGATGGAAGTGGACGACTTCTACGACGGTATCAAGCGTCTCTACAACGAAGACATCGCTCCGGAGGTAGTGGCTCTTGAAAGCATGGGCTCTGTTTGTGGCGCTGATGTCTCGAGGCAGGAGGGCAACGTTTCCCCTTGTCCGCCTTTGCAGCCAGTGTCTGTTATGTAGCCGTGAGCGCGCACCACCCGCTCCGCCATAGCTGCTCTAGAAACCACGCAGAACCTGGCATCCTGTGTTCGCAGCGGGGGGAGAAGGGGCCATACCTTGTCAGGCTGAACTGAAGGGAGCCAAAAAACAGAAAAAAAAAAAAATCCCAACCCTTTTTTGAATTTTTTCCTTGTGCGGCTAATTATAGTTCCACTATTTAAGCACTTAAAAACACAAAAAAGTATAAAAATCTAAAAAAAGACCCAAAAACCAAACAAAAAAAGTAGCAAAAACCTGTTCCTTTCTAGTGTTGTCAGTTCTACTGTTTTTCTGCTCCTGTGTATTGTAACCCATTCTCCACGTCCAAGAGCTCACATCAGTCGTGCAGAGTCGTTCCAGGTTTCCCAGCCAACTAACACCTCTCTGATCCGATTTCCATCTGCTCCTTGCTCTCTCTCTCTGCTTGCTCCTCTCTTAATTCTCAGCAAGTCTTGTGCATGATGTTCTGTACTCCCTGACCTTCACGACAGCTTTCTTTTTCCTTTCTGAAGACAAAGACCTTTTCTGTTTCGTTAGCGCTTTGGTGTTTAAATGTGGTAATATTTAAAAACTGGATTTAAATAAAAGGTTAGTCAGGAAAAAAACCAAAAAACAACACTGGCAAGCTGCTCCACACTTAAGTAATAACCACAGGAGTGTGAACGTACTCTAGAAGAACACTAGGGCAGCCGGCCACCGTACCTTACACAGAGACTTGGCCAAGTTAAAACAGTTTGCGTTTTCAAACACAGAAAGCAGTACTTAGAACAAAAACGGTAATTTCTGCTTGTTTGCACCGAGAAATGTTGCACTCAGTGTAGGTTTTCACCCATGCCTTGACTCTCTACGTCAAGCGTAAACCTTAAATTCTGCAGAGTCTGGTTTTTTCCCATATGTTTATAAGCTTAGCGTGTGACCAGCACCGCTCGGTGAGGTGCTGGGGCAGCTACGTACACCTGAGGTTTGAAAGGTGTCTACTTACCAGCCACAAAACCAAACCAAAAGACCCTAACCCTCAAGTTTTGTGTTCACGTAACTTCTAACCGAGAGTAAAACCTTTAAAAACTTGTCTCTTCAATGTTACCCCTCTGTTTCTCAGAATGACCTGTCCCGATTGTAAGCTCTCTCCACAGCCCTGAGGAAGGTATTGTATTTGGAGCCATTGTACTGATGAAAGCCTTCTGGTAGCAATAAAGAAAGTTGTCCTGGATTCCGAGTCTTGTTTTGTGCTTTTCGCCCGAGTCCGGGATCGCTTTTACCCAAGGGAGCTGCTCCGTGCCAGACCTGGGAGAAAGCAGCTTTGGGGGCGCCGGGCAGGCGGGTGCCAGCGGAGTCGCACAACCAACTCGGGGCCTCTGCAGCGGTGCCAGCTTTAGCCCCAGCTCTGGCGGCTCCGCGCTCCCTCCTCGGTCACCAGGCCGAGCACGGGCCACTCGGTGCACGGCTGGGACGCTGCTTCATCTCACCTCTCCGGTAGCCATCTCCTTTTTGGCATTCCGAAATGCCCCACTGAGGAGTCAAGTCAGTTCAGTTACACAGCATAACAGCTCCAAACAAAAATAGCTGCCCCGATTTCCAACGCTAGATAGAACAACATTGGCACGGGGGAGATCAGAGCCAGGTAATTTTCACACCCCTTGACAGCCAAGCCAGGCACCCGCGGGTTCTGCACAGAAGGGAGCCTCCGCGCGCGTGCGTGCTGCCCAGAGCTCCGGCTGCGGGCGCCGAGAGGGGAGCCGGGGCTCTCGGACGTACTGACGCTGTTGGCCTCCGCGCTATAAAGCCGTGGAGGGAGTTTTGCAGGACGACAGCTTATTTTAGTTGGCTTCCCACTGGGCAGCACCGGCACGCAGGCACTCGGGAGGATTACGGCCCAAACCCATTTGCGGACGCGCACAAGGAGAGGAGCTGGCGCGGGGCTGGGAAAAGCACGGCGTTGGCTTGTGCCAGCTGGCGCGGCCTGCCTGGAACAGAAGGGAGGTAAGCTGGGCGTCAGGAGAGGGATTTGGGTGCTGCCGGAGCAGCTCTTCCCTAGCAGATGTGCCGCAGCCGTGGCTGCGAGTCGCTCTGTCAGAAGGTAAGAGCTTTGCTTCTCACCGTTTTCTCCTCCCAAAAAGCGATGGGACAAGGGCAGGCCCAGCGCTGGCCCCACAGCAGGCACGTCCCCAGCTCCTGCCAGCCCCGCGGCGACCGAGCCAGCTGCTGAGCTGGCCCTCCGGGGCTGCACAAAGCCAGCCGAGCCGCAGCCCCAAGGCAGCGGGCACCTGCGAGGCACGCACCAAAGAGGCAGGACTCGCAGCCTCCCTGGCTGCCGAGGGAGCGTTCCTGCTCCCCAGTCCCAAACACAGGCGCTCCCCCAGCCCCAGTTTGAGCAAATGCCTTTTTAATTGTTGGCACTACACACAAATCCACGGCCATTATCTTCTGCCTGGATACAGGCAACTCCAACTGAAAAACAAGGTTCAGACAGACAAAACCTGGCCCCCGTTGGGTAGACCTACCTCCGCAGGGTCCCGCCGGCAGGCTGCTGCCCGGCTGTCCTCGCGCCGGCCCCAGGGCGTGCGTGGGCCAGCTCGCTGGCTGCATTGCCCAGCCGCCTCCTTTTGTTCTTCCGGATGCCAAAGGAAAAACCCAGGCTCTGCAACTGCAAACGCACCTCTTGGACTCGTTGCTTTTCTCCCCCTCTACCTCTGCTGTGAACACGCTCGTTTTCAACGCACCCTTTGGACCCCCCACCACACGTGGAACGCACCCACTAAGGAAACACCCCGTCGTGCCCGTGGTACCTTGATACACCCAAGAGCCTGGCTGCACCATCGAGGCGTACGGGTGCAGCAGGATACAGAGGAGGAACTTGCAAAACCACCCATGCCCCCAGTGCAGGTGCCCAGCTCTGCTGGGAGCCGCAGGCAACAAAACCAGGCTTAGTGCGCCAGCTTACCCCACCCCGCCGCCCTGAGGCTGACTTGGCCGTGGCGAGTCGTGTTTCGGGGACCGGCCAGCCCGGCTCTCGGAGGCCAGGGCTGCCACGCTGGCCTCCACAGGCAACCACAGCAACGTCACGAGGTGGTCTTCAGCTTTGCAGCTCTCCTCCCGCTGCTGGTGCTGCGGCCACCTGCGTGCCAGGCCAGCCAGGGCCGGTAAGGAGCCTGGGGAACACAGGACTGCGTTGCTGGCAGCGCTGGTGTACAGATTTATGGTGTTTTGTAGCTAAATAGGTGATGCGCAAAGACAGGCTTGCCTTTGAAAATGAGGTGCATCCCAGCAAGAGCAGCTCCCCCGCGTAGCAAGGTCCAGCTGATTTGGAAATAACCTGCATTGCCAGAGAGAAAAACCATTTCCCACTTCCCACATCTCCTCCCCCAACAAAAACCCAGGTGATGACGCAGTCCAAATGCCTCGCTAATACAGTAGCGGGCTGACTCGTGCGCTGTTCCCGCTGTCAGAACACAGGGCTGTCCTGGAGCGCTGCCAGGGCTCCCTGCTACCCACAGGAGGACATCCCCCGACGCCCGTGACTCCTCGTGTTTATGCAGCTTGCCCACAAGCTTCCTAGCACCCTAATGATTCACGCCACAGACCTGCCAAAGATGCTGAGCACAGGGTCCGCGCTGCGGAGGCAGGAGCCCGGCAAAGCACGCGGGTCAGGGGAACGGCTGGCCGGAATGCAAACCGGTTTCAAACCGCAGGCTCCGTTCCCTGCTGCCTCAACTCCCTCACAAGCACTGGGATAAAACCACCGCATTCATAAATCCATGCATGTTATTACCCAGCACGGTCCCCCAAAACCCAGGGAGCACCTGAGCGCCCGGCAGCCCAGTTTTAGCAGAGCACCGCTTCTTGTTTCAAACACCTTCTAGCAATAGTCCCAGCTCACCTGTACATGCCGCGCAGCCCTTAGTCTCCGCAACACCCCATCTTCCCTTAATGCCCCAGAAAGTTTGCTTTGAAGACACGATAGCAGCAACCTCTCTGCAATTTCCTCCACAACAGCGCCTCAGACAGATGCTGATACAGCTCCTTCACCCTACTTAGCCTGGGGGACCCTTCATGAAGTATTTATTTCTTACACGAGACCTGCAGGTGCTGAACGTGGGGGAGATGCTCCTTCCTCCTCGAGTAGGAGGCAGGTCGACGCCTCAGCCCCCTCTGGCCGGCGCGACGCGACCCAGCCCCAGCCCACGGCGGCCGGCAGCAGCACGGCACTGCACCCCCCCACCTTGTGCCGCGGGGCACATCCAACCTGGAAACCGTTCCGAGCTCTGGGCTTTGGGCGTTTCTTCACGTTCATTTTCACTCTCCAGCACTGACAGGAGGGTTAAGCTCACAAGCATGATTTTCAACTTGGGCACCCGCTCGCTCTCGTGGATGAAGCAGCTTTCCCAGCTCTGCTGGGAACATTTGGTGACGCCGAGTGACAAGTAACCTCTCTGGGCTGTCCAACAGCGGTTTCACGCTGCTGTCCCCTTCCCATGCCGACACTCCCTCAGCTCAGTTCCCGTCCCCTCGTCCAGCACGCCTGTCTCGCTACAAACACCACTTGCAGTGCCCCTATGTGCTTTCTGCTCTCCGATCCCACTCCCTCTGCCCCAGCATCCACCACCACCAGATTACGGGGATGCCAAATGTTTCATTCTGTTCCCGCACCGGCCCTTAAAATTCTTTATGGCTCTGCTTCCCCATGAATTTACCAAAAAACAAGCCCCTAAACAAACCCCAAACCCTTCTGCTGGCACCATCTGCCTCAACAACCTGGGGCAACAAATCCCACAAGTTTACTATCTGCTCTGCAAAAAAGTTACTCCAAGTTTTGAGCCGATTTCCTTCTAGCTGAGCGCCCCTCCGGTTCTAGTCGCACCGATTAGGTAACTAGCGGGTCAGCATCCACCGCCATCACAACTTCGCAGACTTTGTCACACAGAATCACAAATAAATTTAGGCTGCAAGGGACCTCTAGAGGACATCTGCTGCAACCTCCAGCTCGCAGCGGGGCTCAGCCTCCCTCTCATTTCAGCCTTGCCCTCTCCAAACTGAGGCCTCCAAGCCTCTGCGGTCTCACCTGGCAAGCTGCTGCTCCATCCCCTTTATCATTAGTGCCCTTCTCTAACTCCGCTATGTCCTTCTGGAGACATCAAGTCCAGAGCTGCATGCAGGACTCAAGGCACCAGCACCGCAAAACTCTAGAGCTGCAAAATAAAGGCAGTTTATATAAGTGTTGGCATTTCGTTTGTGCCTATCTGCTTCTCTTTATACAAAGCTTTAAAAAAATTTCTATTTGGAGTTTAGAAGTCAACCATCAAAAGGGGTTTGCCCCTCTTCAAACCTTCTTGACGCAGCAGCGCTACCGGTGGGTCACCTAGCCCCGAGCCCCTCCGGCTGATGGGGAACAGCCTCCTCCGGTACAGCCCAGCACTTGCCAAGGGCAGAAGAAATAACACTAAAAGCAGAGGTCTCGAGAGCTCCTCGAAAAGCCCCGGGCTGCCCCAGCGGACGGGAGTCCCTCAGGATACTTCTTCAGCGTTGCCAACCTGCAGAGTTGGTCACGACTTCTTACTGTCACACACGAGATTTCCGAGGGCACAGCTACATGGGTAAGACAATGGGGTCAGTAGCACTTGGCAGCCACTCTTTAGGTACAGGATAAAAAAACCCACCACCACGTAGGTTTTTTTCCTTCTTACTCGCAGTAAACGATGCCCAGCCACCCATGACCGAGCCTGTGCCCTAAACCACCCTCAGCAGCAAACGTGGCTGACCTGACACGAGGTAAAGCCCAGCAGAACAGCTCTGTGCCCATCCGTGACGGTGAAGTAATTAACAAGTGGCTATCTCAAGAGAGAGGCTATAGCGCAGTGATGGGATGGTACAGGCTAGACTCCTACTGCCACCAGAGAAACCCACGCTGCAGCTTTTAAATTTGAAAAAAAAAAGTCTAGGGAACGAGAGAAACATAAGGAGAGGATTCCCTCCCTGAAAGAGGGGCCGCGGGGAGGCTCTTGCCGCGCAGGATGCTGCAGGAGCCATCCGGTGAGCGCGCTGGCCTCTGGGCCAGTAACCAGTAGGGTATTTTGGCAAGTTGGAGGCTACCACGGAGGGGGTTGCACAGCTGAGCCACAGCGAGGCCCCCGGGCCCGCGGCGGTTGTCCCTGACGCTGCAGACTGGCCTAGGCACCAACACTGGGGAAAAAAGAAGACACAGCACTCAAACTGGGTGTTTTAATGGGCAAGACATTTTCTCAGCAAGCAGTGACCGCCTTCATGCACAGAGAAAGCCGGGCTGGAGATGACGCTCGCCCTGCACGAGGCACAGGGGTGGCCGAAGGACCAGCTTGCCCCAGCCCCACAGCAGCCCTTGGCTGCTAAGTTAATGACTTAGTTCAGAAAATACGTGGCTCGACCCATTGCTTTTTGCTGGGTACGGGTGGCCCGGTGCACACCGAGCACTGCTGCCTAAGCCCTATCGGAACAAAAAGGATTCCCTCCTACAAGCGGTGCAACCTCTTCCCAGTTAGCAAAGCATCCACAGAGTTTTGCAGAGTAAGAGAAGAATTAATACAGGCAAGGTTTAATCCAGCAATACCCTCGAGGCCTCCAGCCGCGAGGCATTAGCTACCCTGTTTTGTCCTTAGAAGGCTGAAGGTGCGAAGTCTCGGGGGAAGCACTGGTGGCTGGAGAGCAGACGCTCAGCAGGCACCACCGGAGCCCGCCGCAGCCTGGAGAGCGGGCTCCCTTTTTGGTGTTAACGCAAATTCTGTCCTAAGCTACATTTGCGCAAATAGTCATATCCCTTCCCTTTGGGCAACGGTCAGCAACTCCATTTACGTACCAGGTAAACCGTTACAGCATATGCGCAAGGCCAATATTTAATCATATTTCCGATTATATTTGAAGATTATTTAATAATCTTTCCGGATCTATAAAGTCACTGAGTCGGTTGCAAATGTTTCCAGGATAACCAGGTTTTTTTGCTGCTTTAGGAAAACAGCCACCTGGCTGGAGGGAGCTTCCAGCCATCCAACCCCATCGCTGAAGAGCGCTGGGAAATATTGTGCTTCTGAAGAGAGCCCAGCAGATTTCAGCGGAGACCCCGGGCAGCTGGCGCTTCACACAGACTGCAAGAGGCAAACCCCAGACGATTTAACAGTACCTTTCCCACGGCAGGTTAAAGGAGGGCAATTCCTTGATTAAGGTTCACAGATGAAGAGAATAAGTCACTAGTGTTCGGTTAAAAAAAAAAAAAATAAGTGCATCACCCCACATGAAAAACATCCAAAGAGGATCAGGCTGTCTCCTTCCACCCATCCCAAACCAGCTAGAGGTCACTACGCACCAAGTTGACAAGCTTTGTTTTCTACCTTCAAACAATACTTTGGCACTTTCCGAGCTTTTTGACTGACTTCACTTCCAAAGTAAGCAAGTCATGAAGTTAAACAACTACCCCCACATTCAAAAATGGTTAAAAAAAAAAAATCACTAATTAGGCTTCATGAAAATCAAGTGAAGCCTTCAACCTAAGTACAAGTCAGTGCAGCTCCGTTGTACAAGACATACGTACTTTGCTCATACAGAGGCAGATCAGCCAGAAAATAGTAAGGCCTTGACCGTCCCGAACAGGCTCTGTCAACGCAGCAGTACGCAACATCAGCCACCTCCGCTTCGTGCGGCTGCGTACCGAAAACAAGAAGTCACCCAAGGCAAGGACTTCTCTTGGGCGCACGTCAGAGGGGCACAGGACGTACTCGCGCCGAAGTTGTGGTGTCCAAAGCAGCCAGGCTCGGTCTTTAGCGGCAGAAACGAAGTCCTCCAGCTACGCGCACTCACCCTCATCCACAGTCTGTCGTTCCATTTGTCATCAGCGACGCGTGCGTGTTATGGCAAAAAGAAAGAAAACGGGGAGGGAGAAAAAAGATCAACTAATCCAGTGCAATATTTGACATGACGGCCAAGCTCTCTTCTCCAGCCGTTACCTCTGCCATTTTCGGTAGCCTCAATTCTGTCGGAGACGTGCCGGGAGCAGACAGATCCCGCACAGAGACACACAGCACAGCGCACCCTCAGACGCACAGGTGGAAAACAAAAAGGGAAGGAGAGAAGGGCGGACGTGATGGAAGAATGAGATGGCTCTTCTCCTGGCGGGGGTGCCCGTAGCCGCCGGCTCTTCCAGCGCCCTACTGCCCACGGGGAGAGAGGGTGTGGGGGCTTTTGGCAAGATGACGGTTACATAAAGAAGAAGCTACAGAAAAAGAGAAAAAACAGAAAAGAAAAGAAACAGAGGTTCAGAATTGAAATGAAAAAGTGCGAGAGGGGGAAAACAAAAGGAGGAACAACATTTTAGAGAAAGTAAGCCATGAAGGGAAGAGCGCACCGGGGAGGTGGCATATAAACCAACTACACCAGAGAGGCCTGGACCCCTTTCGAGACACCGACGGATTTGGAGAACAAGCTGACAACCGCCACAAGAAGCGACGGACAAACACCGGCACAAACCTACAGAGGCATCGCCAAGGCGCAGAACGACCCGTCGGGAAACCTCGCGATTCCTCATCCCCTCCTGTCGCACCGTTACGGAACGGCAACGGCAAAACAAACTCACAAAGGCCACGCCAAGACCAAAGCGTTTGGGTAAAAATATATTTCCTCTCCTCCCTTCAAGTGTTGGCACTATTTGTAACCAAAAGCACATACAAGAAATAACGGAGCTTATGCTATAAGGTTATTATTCAATTTGTAATTCAAAAACCGAAATATTTTAACATCAAATAAAGTGACAATATCTAACAGATGCATACATATAATTTGCATTAACACTGTACGTAGGTTACACAATTATTTAGTTACAAACATGGGTTATTTTCAAATAGCAAGGTAATAAAGTTCTACATCTATAGTTTAAGGCAATCAGGATATTAAAAATGTATACAAATACAATATTTCTACTGCTGTTCACAGCTTTATTTCCCGTTAGTTAAAAAACCCTTCATATTTGTACAGTTCCATGCTGATACACGCCGACGAGAGCATCACGGATATCACACACTGCAAACGCAACCAGGGTCCTCGGAGAAGAGACAAATACGCGCTCCTCTAACACCTTAGAAGGGCAAACGGTAACTGGATTCAAACGGACAGCTCTGATCTGATCGCACGCAAGACGACATTTCCATTCTCACTTGGGTGTTTTAGGAGAAACCGAATGAGAGCTACCTGCAGAAACACTGGTCAGGTTAAGTAAAGACACGCTTAAAGGAGACAGAAAGATAGACATCTCCTTGACGGGATTTCAAGCCGTCGGAAGCGCACAGAGAGGGTGACACGAGATGCAGTTTTCAGGCTGCAGAGGAGCCTGGGGCGGGTGCCAGTCGCTGCTTTCCCCCGCTCCCCGGCAGCGCCAAACGCCGCGGGAGATGCAAGGCGATGCATTTAACGACCGTGACCGCAAAGGGCACCTTCCTACTTACTGCCCTCCTGGAAAGGAACGGTGCAACCCCAGTGAGGTTTTAGGGGAGCAAACCCTTTTCATCTTCTCTACAGAGCCATCACGGCCCCTCTCAGCAACCTGGATTTTGTTCATTTTCCCATTCTGGGCGTTCGTTCTATGCCCTGGGTACACCATCATCCCAGAAACACGCGTTTCAGTGTGCTTTCTTGCTCCTTTCGAGTATTCTAAGGTTTGAAATCCACCTTGTCAGGAACATGCAGCGTTATCAGCTAGTTATCATCGCCGTCTAACGCGCGTTAAAGGCTGCAGCAAGGCGTTTGCCCACGCAACCGTCTGACCACAGGGTCCCCAGCTGCCTCGCTAGCTTCAAGCATGCAGAGGAGCTGGGCAGGGCTGCTTTGGGCGACGGGAGCTAGGTGTCGTGTTCCCTATGGCTTCTTTTCAACATCTCAGCAAAAGCAGATGATTGCAGGAAGTTTTAAAGTAGTTTTGACAATGCCACTTGTAAGTAAGCGGACTTAAAGACACCCCCCCCCCCCCCCCGGAAAAACACAACTGGTTTCATATTAGTCTTGAGGCAGAAAGGGTGAGTCTCTTACTGCTGTACTTACATGCAAAGGTGAAAGCCCATCCAACTAGATTTGAGTGTATCATTTACTCCATGCAGAATCAGGGGCTACTGTGAAAAAAGGCGTAAGTAAAGAAAAGAAAGAAGTGCAGCAGTCACAAGCTAAACATGGCCCAGGGGTTTAAGGAGGGGGAAAAAAAAAAAAAAGTCATTAATGTCTCCTTTGGCAAAAAACCAAAACAGTACCTTTAACTTTTGCAAGTTTACAGTTTATTCCCAGTTTCTCCAAAAGAGCTTGCTTTTTGCTGGAGAAAGAAACCCAACCAAAAATACATGCATGCACTTGGCCACAGCTTTCTGTCAAAAAAAAAAAAAAGGCATAGCTAGACTCAGCTGATTTCCCCTGCCAAACATCCATTGAAAGGCTGTTAAATGAAGCAGGACAAATAAATGTTAAAATTAAGTTTTCTGCTTGGCACAACATGCTGGTAATGAAAAAGAGGACTCGCACAGAGACAGCTACAGCAAAGCATACCGCCACAAGCATGCCCTGATGCGCCTATGATGGGACTGTAACCAACCCATGCCAGAACCCAAACTTCTTCCTTGATAACTCCAGGTTTTACAGCTGGGTTTGCCAGAAGCCCCAAGAACCATAGCTCCGTTTTTGCCAAACAGCCCCCTAGCAAACCTATTTAACCTGACAAAAAGTGCACTATGGTTATAAGACCAGGAGGCGCAATTTAAAAAAACAGAACAAAAAAAACCCAACAAAACAAAAAGATAAAAAGGCTCAACTACTTTATTTCCAGCTTATTTATCTCCAATCAGGTTTTACTGTCTGTCCAAGACATCGTATTTGGATAACCTCTTCCCAAAGCCATGTTTAAGCAGCGGGGGTTAAAAAGCAAGGTGACCCAAAAGCTAACCTCCGAACACATTTCCCAATCCAACACTGCGAAAAAGGTGATCATTCTGCCTTTTTTATTTCCCTCCCCGCCCCCAGAGGCACGAAACTCCATCCCAGAAACAAGCAAAGAACCGCAGTGTGCGAGACATAGGTGGGGAGAGTTATTTTTAAGTGGAGTGAGTTATTTTTAAGAGTGCTTTAAAGAAAGAAACCGGAGACTACCTAGCCAGGAGCAGTGGCAATGCTGGCTGTACATCAGCAGAAGAGAAAGAAATCCAGAAGTCATAGGGGAAGCATGGCTCGCCACTTCTTGAGAAGGAAGGGAAAGGCTCTGTCCGAAAAGCAATGGCATAGAAAATACACATTGAACAAACCAATTTCCACACCGTGCTGGCCGCAGAGCAAGGCCTGGCTTTGCACGTTCAAGGGACATCCGAGTGGGACATTGTCCCTGGGGCAGGAGGGCCGGTGGGGACCGCGGGGGATGTATGTCCAGGCGCCCTCTCTCCCTTGATGTGAATTCTGGATCCCGCAGCTTTGCGAGTCTGTATTTAAGTGCGTGCAAGAGTCCTCCTGAAGGCCCTAAGAGGATGTTGCAGGCTATGTCTTCCCCCCTGCCCAGGCATTTGATTCCCTAAGGGCTGCTAAGTCTTGCTAATATCGTACACATTGGAAACCAGGTACTATTTTAAGTGAGATTTCAAAAGTTTTAGTCGGGCGAGTACATGGAAAGCAGTCATGAGAAACGGTCCTTCTCCCAGGCACCTGCAGCGCCGTTCGGTTCCCACCGCAGCGTTCAGCGGGTAGCTACTACACCGAACTGGAAGGGTGGCTGTAAAAATACGCCGGCGCGTGACAGTAAATCCAAGCCAACTAGCACGATCAAGTCAGACAACAAAACCAGGAACTAATTAAAAATATCATGCAAATGTAATGGCATGCAAGGTCAGTTAAACTTTTGTTATCTACACACACATACCCGCCTCCCTCTCCCGCAACAGTGGGACTCGTATTGCTCTAACACATTAGCGATGGAAGGAACATGGGTCGGACTAAACTCCGGGGTTTAGCCACACCGGGGACTGGGCTGTCACCCTCGTACGGCAGGAATTCCCCGAGGCTGGTTTCTGCGGGCCCAGGGACCCCTTCAGCACAGGGCTATCGCAGCCAGCCCTCCGAGAGCTGGGTAGGCCAGCAGCACCGAGGACCTGATCCAGTCAAGGACGCTCGCCCGAGCTGCTGACATCCAGTCCTGACTCTCAGTTCAAATTTGGGGGCAACAACGATTTACTGCTGCTGGTTTTGATGAGAAAAATACATGATATCATCACCTTGTCCCTCCACCCACCCCTGAACTTCCAGTTGCACACAGTCCTCTACCCAATCCTTCTTCCTTCTTGTTCCCACTATGTTATTAGATGAGTTAATAGTTATTCATGTTAAAAAATGGAAAAAAAAAAAGAAAAAAGAAAGAAAACAGATGGCAGAGACATTACTGCAAAAGCAGGTGAATGCAGGAACATCCTTGGCTTGACAGGCTTTATGTGAAGCTTGCACTGCAAGTTAAAAAAAGAACAAAAAACAAAAAAAAGTTAGCAATAATTGAACTCAAAATGGAAAAAACCCCACCAAAATCAAAGAAAGCTGGGAGAGCCGACACCAGCAACCCGCTCTGGTGGGTGGGCATGCAGATGGATTATGGAATTATAAAGAAATTAAACCTCAAGGCTGGGCTTTACTCCAGCCTACGACAAGCAAAAGCAAAAAGAATAACGGAGGGAGCAGAACGACTGAGCAACCAACCACGTAAGTTCGCCAAGGTTACAGTCTGTGACCACACCGGGGTTGGCGTCTGGAAGCTTCATTTTTGCAGAACGTGCCCGGCTGGGGGTACGGCTGCAGGTGTCCGGTTTGGGTTGCTTTGCGCTCCTGCAGAAGGCCGAGTGCGCAGCCTTTACCTAAACTCAGGGATCTCAGACCTGGACCTCGTGATTTTTCCCAGCACTTCAGCACGTCAGCTTTCAGAACCAAGTCAGATCCTTCAGACATCAACAAACCCCTCTTTTTACAGGGTGTTGGGCCAGGCCCTGACACGTGTGTTACAGCTTATAGCTGCGTGTTACAGCTTACGGATGGCTTTGGGACTAAGCGTGGCCCTTGATGGCCAGACCAGTCACACTGGACTGGAAACTATTATGTAGAAAGGAAACTGGGAAAAGGTTTTTCATCTGGTTTTCAGAAGCAGCTTGAAATAAACAGAAACAGAGCCCAAACAGATGGTCCCGGCTCCCGGGGGCGTCGAGGACGAGCAAGTATCACAACGACACGTGTTGAGGCATGCATGTGGCCATCTACCAAACAACAGGCAAGCACCAGAAGGCTATTTGCTGCTCCTATTTGGTTTTGCCAAGTCTGTTGCCAGGAACCATCTCCAGATTGTTCAGGTTTGAAGCACAGTCCCGTCCCAAAATTATGGCAGGGGCTTGATAAGTATGCTCAGCCCCACATTCGGGTAAGTACTCGAGTGCGTGTCTATACTACGGTCCCACAAGTGTCTCAGGTACACAGATGGGCTGTCCTGAAAACAGCACGCTTCTGTCGGCAGGCCAGAGCCGCAACAATTTTAGATGAAAAACACATAAGCTATGGGAATCTGTGAAACAGATTATAAAAAAAAAAAGGTATAAAAAGACAAGTTGCTCCTATAGGAACAGTCTGGAAATCCAAAAGGCCAAGTTCTCCTTCATGGAGTTAGGCCAGCGGCAGCTTTTGCCCTGAGCCTTCCCTCCGGCTTGCACAGCGCAAAGGGAAGTCTCCGTTGTCCAAGTTGGAGAAATCTGATCCCACCTGGAGAAAGCAGCGTTCCCATGAATTACTTTCTGGGGAAGCTACAAGGATCGTGCGTGGCAAGGATTTCCTCTGGCAAACGCACAAGAGCCACCCCAGTCCGTATCAGCACAGAGAAAGGTTGAAAGCCTTACCTAAACAAACTGCAGCTTTTCATTAGAGCGCAAGGAGGAACTTAAAGCCTTTAGAAAAACCAAGGTGTGCTACGAAGCAGAAGCATCAGCATTCCCCTTCAAAGCCTCCATTAGTAATTGAGACACTAAAGAACATTTGAAGCGGTTACAGCACCTGGTGTGGAGCGACACCGAAAGGACGCACTAAAACACGTGCATGTTCCTCACGACTGGATTTCTGTGAATGCATCGGCAAAGCAGAAACTGCGTTTGTCACGGTCGCTAGAAACATCCAGGTATCAGACCCACGACACCGTGCATGTGCCAGCTAACTTCACGGAAGCAAACAGTAGCTAACACTGACTACCACAAGTTACAAAATTCCCCAGACCGTCATATACTGCATTGGTCTCCTATCGAAGAGGTGAAAAAACTGACTGCAGAGTTCTTAAAAATATTAAGCTACCAACTCTGTTTAAGAGATACGAAAAAGGGTCTTCAAAATTCTCTATTCTTTTTAGGAAACAGGTCACCGTGTCCAAATTCTCACGTGAGAGAAGACCGGTGTTTCAGCCTATGCCATTTACAGGCGTCGTCGCAGAACGGTATTTCAGCATGCTTGGACATTAGCTGACGACACTTATAGTTTCTACAGTTCAGCACGACACTGAGGAGTCCGTAATGATTTCTTTCCCCAAGCAGAGCATGCAGCACACAAGCACTCTATGTATTTCAGCGGGTGCCGAAGGCCAGGTTCTCGGTTAGCATAAAGCAGCAGGGCTCCATAGGAGCTACATCAATTTACATCAGCTGAGGAACTAGCCCTAGGCCCTCCCCACCTTCCCCGGGGAAGCCAAGGGCAAAAGCAACAAAGGACGGGCACCGAACCAGCCGCAGAGACAGGGGACATGCAACGAGCGTCAGCGTTACTTCCCAAAGTCGAAAAATATGCTAGTATATATGCAGTACAACACAATCCCACAGGCTCACGCTGTAAGACAGCTCAGACCTGGCTTAAGTTCGCAGGTTAGCAAAGGAGACTACACCACATCCCTGCTAGCATTTTGGTTCTTCCAACAGCGACAGCTTAGTGTTAATCGAGTAGGTTACTCTGCCACGCTCTATTAAGGAACGCACCCCTTCGCTATCGGCTCTTAAGCGTGGAACTGTCTTTTTTGTGGGGGGGGTTAAAGCAGCCTTGGCCAGCGAGATTTGCTGCGTTACCATCTTGACAGCTTTCCCGATTGTAGGTATCGGCTAGCGCCATTATCACAGATCACCCAGAAAGGGCTTGCATGAGTACCCTCTTACTAGGTACGGAAAAAGCGAATGGAAATTATGGCAGGAGGCCCAAAGCAGCCTCTGTTGCGGTAACCCGTCTTGCTGCGCGATATAAGCAAGCCACGCGCAATCTACTTCACCTCCGCAAGGTTCGTCTGGCCTCAGTGCACACATCACATCTAAGTGGACCTTGCGCTCTGCTTTTTAAAGCGCAGTGGAGTAGCCAGTATCGTGTAATAAACAGGGCTCTCTTGCACTAATAGCAGGCTCAACATAGCCATCTCCAAGCAGAGGCTGCAAGAAGGAGGTTACGTCAATTTGGGTGAATCTGGAGCGCAAGTTTTTCAACGGAGCTCTGCGGTGACCTAACTCTGAGCCCAAGTCAATGGCAACGTTCCTCCAGTTACAACGGAAGCAGAGTTAGGTCCAAACTGAGCACACCTGAAAATCCCGCCTCCAAATACTGACCACAGGACAGACTCTGTCCACAGATACACCTGCTGCCCACTAAGTCGCTGGAATCTCACAGTACGGGAGGGTATAGGATTATACTCCTAGCATACGAATATAAAATAGTAGAAAACAGTGCCATTATCTTTACTAAAAGGTATGGGTTTCTTAGCTTATCACGTCAACTCGATACAACCACAAGTGCCATTTACCTGCAATTACGGTACCGTAGTAGTTTTTTTTTTTTTTAAAAAGAACAAAAGCAAAACTTCTTGTCTTTAAAGCAAGCTTCCAAGTGCTCACTTTTGGCACTAGCGTTTCCCATGTAAAAACAACATGGTGGTTTTGGTTTCTAATCTACTTCTACTTACAACTATAACCTTAAGGAATGGGAACTAGAGACTGCTCTTGGGTGAAAGAAAGGATGGGTAGAGACCCCCTTAATACTTTTGGCTCAGGCAGATAAATCTGAGTCCGGAACATCCCAGAGCTGTTCCATAAGAGGCTGGACAGATCGCAGGTCAAAGTTCCACCATCCGATTGCTCTCCCATACCAGTCAGACTTCGACATTAAATTTCAAGGTACTCTTCTAGAGAAAAATTAAGATCATGTCCCTGGCCCACCCTTTAGAAAAAAATATTTTATTTGATCAGGCTGATAAAAGCCGTTTCCAGTCTGGTAATGGGGAAAAGCAAATACAGACATGCAGCAAGAAAGAAAAAACAACCTCCCAAACTGTAATAAAACCCTACAAAGGACGTGGGTGACATCCGCTTACTTTTTCTTGTCCTTGTCTTTCTTGGTTTGTTGAGAACCTGCCTGCTGAGCCTGCGACTGTAATAGCTGAGCTGCTGCCTTCTTCTTTTGAAAGTTGTTCAGCTCTTCCTCAAGTTCCTTCTTTTTGTCTTCCACTTTTTTCTTCTCTTCTTGGTGAGTCCTCTTTAGATGGTCAAACTTTTCGTGAAGCTGCCGGGACAGAGAGAACGAGAATTGGACGGGAAGAGAAGCATGTTTCACCCCGATTACTGGTAACGATGCCTGAAGCGGTTCCCCTGGCACTGAGGCCTCGCTGTGCTAATAACAAGTCATTGGCCTGTCCCAAGCACGCCTGACTTTGTGAGAAAAGTCCTGCAATGAACACACACACACACACACAGACGGTGGCAATTTAAGTTGCTGTAGGACTATGACAGGTCTCTGGACACTTCCGAACGCTCATGGTCCAGCCCTCGTTGCTTTGTACCTAGTGGACTCTCTTATGCTCGCACCAAGCAAGAAAACGTGGCCGTTGAGGGCGATACTGTTCTCTGGGGCTCTTCTCTCAACCTCTGCAGAAGTACACGCTCCTCCGTGAGGCCCAAGAAACAGCTCCCTCCCCTAGCAGGACATCTACGTCTTTGCTGTCCCACAGCAATGAGTGCTGACCTACGCACACCGAGCAAATCACGGTGGGGCTGCTCTCAAAGAGCTCTGTCACGTCCCTCTACAACTACGCTGAGCGGGACTTACAGCCCTCTGGGAAGTCCTCATCTCCCTGCTGAAAGTCTCCAGAAAGGTGTGACTGCTAAAGGACGACGCTGGCTGTACCGTAGCTGAAGATCCACTGCAAATCAACATTACTTTGAGCGGCAAACATTCTCTCCCTCGGGTGGGACTGAAGAGGTGAGAGAGCAGAGGGGACTCCCTCAGCACAGCAAGGCTGGCATTGCTGTGGGCTATGTAGCCACAGCCACTGTTACTGTCCCACCGCGGCACCTCCCGCTTGCTCCGTGGTATATATCCCCCTCCAGCTGCCCAAACCCAGGCAATACTCCTGCTCCATTTTACAGGCACAGAAAAGCAGCTGAGAACTGGGTGATGGGGTCACACCACAGGTCCACGGCACGACTGGGAACTGAGTTCATATCTGCTTCTTGGGCCTGTTTATGCACAGCAAGCACCTTTGCAGGCTTGATGTTGGAATCTGGATGCTCAGCTTCTCAGGGCTGTCTTGGAAAAGCCCCAGCCTGAACCCTCACACACAGTCCTCTGAGTTACAATATACTCACATCTTTCTCCGCTTCCTTCAACTCTGCTTCCTTCTCCTTCACTCGCATAACAAACATCTGCCTCATTTCGTCCTCCTTCTTCTGGAGCTCGCCCAGGAATTCGTTCCTCTTTGCTTCGTAGGTCTCTTGGAGACTGTTAAAAACACAGAAAAAACAAACAGTCAGAGCTGTGTTTCAAGCCGAGTCATGAGTTTCCAGCCTTGGGTGATCTTACCGTATTGTCTTGTCACAGAAGATCGTCAGAGGGCCCTGACTACAACAGAGGCATGAACACTTCCACCGAAATCAGCCCTAGCTTGCTAGGTGGCAGCAGCGGGAGATAAATTAGCAAGGAAAAAACCAGCACACTGTTCAGGACCCTGTAAACCACTTAGCAGGCAGGATGACTGTCCTGGATAATAAACAGCCACTACATGAGCACCTACAGCAATCCCTGATGCTCACGTGGCTTGTGATCTGTTGGACTCACGCCTTCTCACTTCTCCTGAAGCTCTTCATTTGAAGCGCAAGATTTGTGGGACAGACGCGGGCATATCAGAGCACGAAATCTGGCTTTATGCAGTTCATTAAGCGTGACACTGACAGAGAGCAAAAGAAATTTTCACTACTCATTGCCAATGGATTCAGACCAGGAGCTTTATTTAGGTAAAGCCATCTTGGGAGACCTCTCTTTCTCCTTTAGCTGTCAAGGGAGGCTAAGCTCTTGTGAACGAGCAGCAGTGTTCCTCCTCCAGATAACCACATAACTGGATTCCTTCATTCCTTTATTCCCCCTCTACTTCTTGGCATTCCTTTATTTCCCCAGCACCGAGATACCACAGCAAAGATTTGAGACACAAAATATGTTGCCCAGGCACCTCAAGAGATTTTCCTCTTAGGAACTCTGGATGCCAAATTCCTCTTCATTTTATTCCTTAAATGGATTTGGATATTTCAGCCATAATGATAGTGTGGGAATGATAACTATTTCCCCCAAGATGCTTGTTTGAAAATGCATTTTTCAAATGAAAACTCCACTGACGTGACACAGATACTTCGCATCCACGTGCCTAAGGAACACGTTAACCACTGGGCTAAGGGAACATCTTAATCCCATTAAAGCCAAGTTTTTGCCTTTCCTGGCACGCGGTGGGATCTTTAGCAGCTTTTCTGTTGACTGGTTTTGTTGTTTGGGATTTTTTTTCCGGTGGCGGGGCAGGGTGTGTTGAGATGGGGAACAAAATTGGACAGACAACCCCAAGTCTTGGGCTGAACGCGGCTAATTGATGGGCACTTGAGGTGCCTCCTAGAGCACTCCGCAGACAGGGTGCCCAGAGCTGCTCTTGCACAGCGCTGGCCGCCCCGGGCGGAATCGCACAATTCCAGCTGACCACACCAGCTTCCCACACATTGAAGCAAAAATGCTGACTCTAAAAACGACAAAAATCTTTTCATGGGAGAACAGGGCAAGAAACATCTTTGGATTCTTAACTAAATCAAGAAGCAGACCACTCACAGCAGATGGAGATCAGAAGACTCGAATCAAAACCTCCCTAGAATTCTGTCTTGGATTTAATCCTCTGACTGCGGACACCAACTTAAATTCATAAACCCTTCTGAAGGGTCTGGCTAGAGCCTAGGAAAACCCTGAGGGCAAATTAGGCTTCACTCCTCAGGGAGCAAAACTTGAATCTGCCGTTAGTGACACACTATATTAGGGAGCAGCACAGCCTTACAGAGCAGGACAGAAAACTCTGCACACTGCTAATTGTATCCGGGATTGCAACCAGTTTCTTGCAAACCTCATTTCCAAAAACACAATGCCAGGGGATGGGCAAGCAGGAAAACGCTGGCAGGAGCGAGGGTGGCAGGGGCTTGCTGTTAAATTGTCCCAGGTTCAACGCTAATCCCAGCTTTGAGCGTAAAAACTTTGCACTAACCTAAAGCCAGCAAGCTTAATCCTCTACTGAAGTGACTCTGACTTCCAGGGAAGCAAAATTCTCGGAGAAACTGGCCCAGCAACTCCAGGCTGCATATGAAAAAACCACTTGGAGCCCTAAGGAATAACAGTCCAAACCAACTGGGATCCCTGCAGCTTCTCACAGACAAAGCTGACAAGGGAATTTAGTTTTTAAGTATACAAACATATGAACCTAGATTACAAGAGTAACTCGATTCCCCAACACACACCCACGCACTGAATGATGCCCTTGCAAATAATATTCTGTTTTCAAGAAGTATTTTGAGAAAATTAACTGGAGCAGCAGAGAAACCAGCCCACAACAGACAGATCTCTGTGCAGAGGGCCCCGTTTCATGGAGCAGATGCCTGTGGGGGCACTGGTGCTCCCTCCTCACCGCAGACAAGCGGCGGGGGTTCTGCCGGCAAGGTGGGTCTCACAACCGTCGCCAGCCTCCCCCTTTTTCACACCTCGCACAAGCGCCCACACAGCACCAGCGCTTTGCTGGGGTCTTTTGCCCTGCTTACCCTGCGATCTAGAAAAGGCTCCCTGCTCCCGGCTGAAAAGCAATGGTCCCTGTGGCTCCCAGGGCCCAGACCCAGGGGAAAGGCATGCCTTTGATCCCTGATCTCCAAAGGAAGAACAGAAACAACCAAACCTACCGTTTTCCTCATTTCAGATATACATCAGCCTCGGCCAAACAGCTTGGGATCATGGGGTTTGTTTGTTTATTGGAGGGAGGAGGCACCCAGAGCGAACTGTTCTGAACTAGCACGTACCAGATGGAGAAATTCTGTACATTTTCATTTCCTTTCTACTTATAGCTTGGTCAAAAGAGGCCTCGTGTACAGGAAGCAATGGAAATTCCTCAGATTCCTCCAAGGGAAGGGCTGAGCCCATCTTAAGCCACTGCTCTCCAGAAAGGAAATCCAATAAAGCTCCACACTTGGGCTTAGGAACAGAACTGGGCTCGACTGATTCCAGCCGAGTTTCTGTGCCGCAAAAGAAATGCAGCTGCGTAAACTCAGCAAGTCACAAATAAAACCCTGAACTGATGCAAACCCCGTGTCGTAGCGCAGGCCTTGCCGGGCTCACCACGGAGCGCTCTTTTCCAGAAAGGTGACCACGAGGCCCCCGCTCTGCCCGCTGCTCTGGAGCCCACCTGGCTTTCCCCCGTTGAGGATCAGAGATGAACCACGTTCGTGACCCGCGCAAGCCAGCTGCGTGGCTGCCGTCTCAGGGACTGGCACGCCGATTCCCGACACGCACGTGTGTTATGGGGGGGATAAACCCACAGCGATGCACATGTAATTCGGACTGCCTTCCCCTGGGGCAGCGAGGAGCGTGGGATGCTGCTAAGGCAGTGGGTGCAGTTATTGGGGAAAAGCCGGGGAGGAATGGGAAACAGGAAACCAAAGGAGAAAACAAACACTCCCTCCCAAATTCCCACACAGCTGTTGTCCCTGGCTAACGACTTGGGCTTCAGACCAATAAAGCTGTCAGACGGCATAAACTCTGTATTTAGTAAAAAGCCAAACCTCAAGCATCAGACCACGGCACCCTCTTCACAGCGCGCCTTGGCCCAGCTGTGAAAAGCTCTAGGAGGGTCAATAAGAACATTTATCCCCAGATCTCCCCTCTGGTAACCAGCTATGCCTCAACGCACGAGTCGCCTTCATCTCAGCATGGACACAGCTGCACTTTTCAAGCCCAGCAATTGCACGCGGCCCTGACTTGCAGCAGAGCAAGCTGGCTGCAAAACACACTTGAGTCTGCAGTAGAGGAAAGGGAGCGCTAATGTATCACCCGACCGTCTCAAAACCTGCCCTCCTCCAAGGGCAAAAAGCATCAGGGGGAATTTCGAAGTGATTAACAAGCTCGCCATTCAACAGACTCACTCAAGTCTCCATGAAGCTCATAGTACTGCCTGTAGGAAGATGAGCATGAGCTTCACTTCAGACTGGACAGTTCACAGGGTTTAGGAAAGGAAGAGCAAGGGCGGAGGAAAAAAAAATCCTGTACAGATCCTAAGCCCCGAGAGTGAGATTGCATTGCACAAGGTTCTCCTGCCCAGCCACACTTGAGGTCTCACCTGCTCTTAAGCGACCATGGCCGCTTGCTCCCTGGTTCTGGCAAACATCGGCAACCCCAAAACCTCCAACCACTCTGGCTGTGCAAGGCCCGAGTTATGTTTTCCTACCTGAAAGGCTTGCTGTCCGGATCCGTGTCCTTGAATCCCATCTCTTCAAGTTTGCAGCGCCTGTACAGCTCGTAGTGTCGGGTGTGCGTCTGCTCTCTCAAGTCCTCCATGTTCACTCGGATCAGCATCTCCCGCAGCTTCACAAAGTCACAGTGATTTTCATTTTCAACTGCAAAAAGAGACAGATCATCCACAGAGAGAACGTTAAACCCAGGAGCCAGGTCCTCCCTTTCCCTGGCCCCAGGCCCCAGTTTAGCAAGCCTGAGTATCCTTCAGGCACACAAGCAGAACTCCAAGCCAGCCTACACCAAAATGCCTTGCTGAACTGGGGGTGAAACCATGCCACGCCAACACACACAGGCACCAGTTCAAGGCCTTTCACTGGATTTGCAAGATCTCTGCGTTGCCCATCTGTCACAGAGCTCCTGTCTCTCCATGCATTTCTGCACCAGCAAGGTGATGATCCATTTGCACTCAGGATTTCACTTCCCACTCAAATCCACCCTAAATCCAAGTCACCAACAGGGGCCCAGGCGGGCAGCAAAGTCTCGGTTTGCAGCAGTAGGGAAAGGAAAGGCGATGAGAAGACCCCACCAGAGACGCCGTACTCTTTCCATGCCAGCTAACCTTACGAAGGAGCCCTAAACCCCTGCTCCTGGCGCTGAAGGGAGGCAGCACACAGGGCATAACATGGCTTCCCACAACAACTTCTATTCAGAGCAGTGTCCCGTGTGCCCGTCAGCCCCTGGGTGAGCAAGCTGCTCAGCCTGCGAAGGGCCTGCGGCCGGAGGACTGCACGCTTCAGCGCGGGCAAACCGTTTGGGTATGCTTGAAGACAAGGAGTGGAAGTTCTCTCATTAAGATGCAAGGGCAAGCAGCAGGCATCTCTGCTGCTAACAGACAACTCCGCAGCGTGCCTCCGGGGACGCGGCGAGGCACTCCAGCTGCTCCCCTTCCGACCAGACCAGTTGTCTCTGCAAAGGGCCAGTTCAGGGCCAGGTCTTTAAAGCCTCTTTGGTACCTAACTAAATCTCTTTGACTATCTGGTCCTGGTTTCCTGGGAACAGCAAGAACCCAGCAGGATACGTGTCAAGTCCGAGACTTCCCAAACATACCAACTTCTTTACTAGTTGCGAGTTATTCCCAGTATTATCTTCTGCTGTATACAGCTGAAGACATTAAGTCTGAAGCTGCTTCAGGGTCAGTTGTTGTTATTGATAAAAACCTCCGAGTTTTGCAGAATTTCCCTGCGAATGTTCCCCTGCAGCTCGCTGGGCCGTTCTCCAACTGGACGCACAACTGAAGCCACAAGCAGACCACCACTGTCTCAACCCTGTACTTCTCAGCACCAGTTGGGAAAGCAAGGACCAACCTTATCTTCGGCAGCTTCAGTACAGCCTGGTTGCAAACAGAGCCCTAACCACGCTCTGCTCCCCAACAGAAAGGAGCTTTTGGCTGGCTTCACGGAGGACCGCGTTGTTAAGCTGCTTGTCCAGAGTTTACGATACCGGGACAAAACATACCAAGCAGTCAGCGTTGAATTAGTTCGGCTCCCACTTGAAGCTGAGAGGGCACAGCACCTGCTGACCTCCCCGGAAAATCCCCCAGCTACGTGTTTGCGTTCAGGCTTGTGGGCAAGGTCCAAACCGAACCACTCGACTCTCCAAGCCTTCCCAGTTGCTCACACTTTTTTGCTGGCAGAAAAGCATAAGGAACAGAGACTGGAGATTTAAGCTGCCATTTTTCAAGCTAGTTATTTAGCATCTCCTAGGAATGTTACCCTGCTCTTTGCCAAAGCCAATGGCTAGGCTGACACCACCACCCTCCCGCCAAACCCCCTCCATGATTAGATCAAGATTGCAAAGCCCTGATTTTAAGGAGAAGGCTTAGAGCTGTGATCTCGATTTCGATAAGGACCACCTGAAGATCAATGCACCTTTCATCAGAACGAGACAGGATGACAAGGTGTTATCCGTGCTTTCGGTAACATACCCTGCACAACACCCCAGGGGTACTGCCTGGCTTTGGCCATCTTATTGCCGATCTTCACTTCTTCAGTGCTGCCAACTACAGCAAAAGGAAGGTGGACCTACAAAAGGAAAGGGACAATAAGGTTAGGGATTTCCTTTGTTGCCTTGCCAGGGATTGTTTCTGAAGCAAGCTGTTTACTGTGGCAGCTTGTGCTGGGTTTAAGTTGCTTAAAGGCCTTGACAATTCATTGGGTGCTTTAGAAAGAGCAACAGGACCGTCTGGATGAGAAACCTACTCAGACTTTAAGTCCAAAATTCTGAAGTCCTAAAAATACAAGAGACATACATATTTTTCATGTTATTACGAAGCATTACTATCTTAAGCACAGAAGAAGTCTTACAAACTGGAACTGAATTTGAACACTGAGGACAAATAACTATCAAACAATAAAAAAAATAAAATAAAAGTGCATCCTCCCAAGGAAGGTAGACTAAAAATTCAGGGTGTTTCTGCTGCTAGAAATAACTTCTAAAGCTTCCTCTTAAAAAGAGGGCAAAGCTGTGAGGAAGGGGAAGAGCGGAGTCGACCCAGCCCTGGGCCGATGTGTCTGAGTCACCGAGCTCTGCTACGTCCCAGTCTCTCCGCGGGTGTGGTGGTGACAATCTGGGATCTGCTCCCAGAAGTGTGGCTGCTGCCGGGCGGGAGCTGGGCTCTGCCACCAGCCCACCCCCGCAGCGCTTTCCCTGCCTTCACAGCATCCACACGGGCTGGGCGCAAGCTCCGGGAGCGGGTGCCGTGTCGGCCAGGCCGCGGTCACAGGCTGGGTGGGAGAGGAAGAAGCCAAGTGGCAGAGGAGATGTGATTAACTGGCAAAGGAGTTTCCCAGCAGCCGGGCTGCACCAGAAGGAGGCAAAACACACGCTGCACCCTGGCAGAGCCACGTCCCTCCTCTGTGCCAGCTTCTCCCTGCCGAGAACACAACACCGGGAAAAGAGGGAGGCAATACAGAGGTTGGGAGAGGCTCTGATATCCAGCTAGACATGACAACTGCCCATCTACAAGCAGCTGTGCAGGGAAACTCACGAAAACCTTCAAGCTGCAAGGGAACAGCTTCATCTTGACACCTGCATTCCCTATAAGAACGCAGATAACCCAACCTCATCCTTGCACTTGCTTTTGAGCGCACTTGCTTCGGGGTTGGCACGTCCTCTTGGGCGTTACGTGCCTCGCTAAAGCCACCCAAGGGCCCCGTCAGCACTGCCGTGATGCACGTCACTGCCAGAAACCCTGAGCTCAGGTTCCTCCCCTTGCGCTCCAAGTCAAGCCCATGGGAAACAGTTGTTTCCCTCTGTAAACCCCACTAAAACGTTTCGTCTACCACAGCCCTGTTGGCCCTCAAATCCCACCCCTATTGCTAGAGGAAGGGGAAGGAGGTAGAAGCCGGAGCCCTTGCCGCTGATGGCCGCTGGCCCTGCCAAGAGCTGGAACTCATTGACGATGCCCCCGCTCTCACCGGAAAGCAAAACAAAGGCAGAAGTGAATCACCCCCCGCTAAGCAACAAGTGGTCGTTTGGAACAGGAAACCCAAACCGCAGCCCTTTGCCCTGACCGCGTCGGGGCTCTGCCTCCCATCCTCTTCCTTTCCCGAGATGGGAATACTGCAGCAGGGGAAGGATATGAAAAAATGCTCAGAGGAGAAGCGTTTCTCAGACAGTGAAGCGTATCAGGCCAGGCAGCCCACGTGCGACAGGTATCTCCAGCTCCAAAAGCCTTCTGGCCAGCCTGATATCTGCACTTAGACTGCAGTTTTAAAGCCAAAAGAAACACGGTACAATGTGCCCTACCATCAAGGATGGGCCCACGCAAACCAAGGCAAGCAAAACCCCCTCGAAAAAAACATACACTCATCGTGGCATTTATCTCGGCCACCGTCTCTTCGTCCGTCGGGAACTGGTAGATCTGGACGCCGTTGCTGACCAGCTCGCTCATGATTTTACTCTTGAACTTGTGCAACTCGTTTTTTGCGATGGTGTCAGCCTTGGCAATGATAGGGATGATGTTCACCTGCAAGACAAAGACAGCACCTCCACATAAAGAACCAAACATGTTGCATCACCGGGAGAGGACGGAGAGCAGCGACAGGATTTTCAGGCAGCAGCGATGATGGCCTTAAAAAGAAGTCAAACGCGATTTGGCAACATGCTATTTCCTGTCCTGTCGTATTCCCCTCCTCATCCAAATCGGCTGGACAGGAAACACTGTCACAGATTATTACAAGCTGTTCCAAAAAAAAGGAAATTACCACCTAGGCACTTCTCCTCCACGCCGCAGCAGGCTGGATGACTGCAAGCAACGCGCTCAGACAATAGCCTCCCGTGGGCGTTTGCTGGGGTGTTACCAGGGACACCCGGGGGGCTGCAGTGGAGGTGGAAGCAGATGGTCCACGTCCAACCGTGCTACACACAGGGCGGGGGCCGGCAGTAACACAGGCACGCTTCCTCCGCCTGCACGCCCTCACGTGCTCCCGTACACCGCTGTACTGCGGGGCTAGGGTCGATCCATCCCTGCACAGCTCTAGGACAGTCATCCAAAGGAACCGCGTGATGGGGTTAACACAGAAACGAAAGAGAAGTTACTGCCTCCCTTCCCTAGACAGGCTGTTCGCAACACTGGCAGCAGGACGGCAAACAGCAACACCATCTAGGAGGCGAGGGGAGATAGCACGGTACCCTCAGGGGAGCCGAACAGATCGAGGCACAGCGAGCACAACGAGGGCAAGACTGCATTAGGGATGAGGAACCCTGCTTTCTTTCCCTTTCTGCTCCGCCCAGATGGACAATTTCTGCTTTTGATGTTGCAGGATTTGCTTTTCCTTGCAACAGCAAACAGAAATTCTAGTGAGGAAGATGTTGTTATCGACCTATATGAAGGGATTTTAACTATAGCACTTGAAAATCCTCTTACATTACATGGCTTAATTCTGTTTGGAGGATGGCCTGGAGTTATCAAAACCCCCTTTGCCAAAAGATAGAACACGAATGCCAATTAGCTCACTTTGGGTAAATCTCCATAACCCTATTTGAAGTTGAATAGGGCAGGAATCCTTCTCCATCGCTTCATGAAACCCAATCGATAGGCCACTCTAGGAAATAAAGAACCATTGTCATCATTTATCTTCTGCAGAATCAGGATCCAACGAGCCAAAGGGGCAAGGTGGACTGACTTATATTGCTTAATCACGATGTCAAGAAGCACAGAGAAAGGGCAGTTTAAATACTCAGGTTTTACATTTGTACCTCGGTTATTTTCCCTAGAAGAAAAGAGATGAGATCTTCTTGCAAGTATTTAGTAAAACACCATGGTTTAAACCCAGCTCGGTTCCCATTCTCGCTACTCCTGAGGATAACTGAAAAAGCACATGGCAAGTAATGTATTTATTCAGATTCTTCCCGTTTATCAGATTATGGTTAGGACAACGCTACATTTGCCATGGAAGATCAAATCACTGTTTGTGTCTAGCTGGATCCAGTCAGAGCACGCAGACACAGCAATTTGATTTGTTTTTCATTGATTAGTAAAATGACCTCAAGTGTTTTAGATGTATTTCTCACCTCTCACACAGTTAGCAAATCAGGTTTTGTACAAGAACCTAATTAATCTGTCGGACAAAGCGAAATAGAGGTGGCAACCATGTCTTTGAGCGCTAGAACTAGCAGAGTTCAACTTCAACCTCTCATTTTCATTTATACATTTAAGGAGGCAAACACACTTTTCTCTCTTTTTCAACAGCCAACTGACCTTTCAGTAGTGAACAAACCTGTCACCTGTCACTGTTAACCCACAAGAAAGCAAAAAGAACAGCGGTCTCCTAACACATCCTCATAAATACAGTTTCCTGCTCGCAGGTTGCTAACTTTATAGCATAGCTGTGGAGCAAGCGGCCAAGTTTCCTAACCCGAGACGGGACTGGAAGAGGCCAGGAGCCCAAACTCTTAACAAACCTCTGCAGCACATGAATCAGTGAATAATGACCCATTCTAGCAGCTAGCCCAAGGTAGAGTTTTCACATGGCACCTCTGCAGTTCCCCACTGCTAAAAACAGACGGTATTTTTCTGAGCGGTTTAACTAAGCCTGCGGCAAGATCATAAAAGCACCAGTAGGGCCATGCGAGGGTCACAACGTGAGCAGCAAGTACCTTACTGTCGAGCTTCTTCATGGTGACCAAGTCTAGGGACTTCAGCGAGTGTCCGGTTGGTGCAATGAAATACAGGCAGGCGTGAATTCTGGTGTCGTGGTAATTGAACAGGGATCGCTTGATCTTCAGCTCTTCTTGCAAGTAGGCTTCAAACTGCGCATCGATATATTCTACTATTGGCTTGTAGCTGAAGAGAGAAAACACGGTACAGAAAAACAGGGCATTTGCTGCTGGGACAACACAGGTCGCTGATCAACAGCCAGGAAGCTGTTTGAGCAGCTGCTCAAAACCCTTGGTGCAGCAGAGCAGACTCCTGCACGATTTTCCAAGCGAGAGCTATAGCAAAAGACAGGCAGCGCTGCGCGAGGGCCACAGAGACCCGTAAGACAGTGCTGAGCACCGCCTGTTAATCTGCAGGCACCGAGGGTAGCGTGAATGTCACGACGTGGGTTTCTAACACGACTGCTGCTCCGCTTTCTCTGCTTTTGGAAATTCTGTCTCTGAGCATGAGACCTTAAAAACCTCAGACAGAGGCATGTTGCAAAGAAAGCAATAAGGCCTTATGTTGGGAGATCGTATTAAAGAAAGCACCGTAAAAAAGCAGAGCTAAAACGCACTGGGAGGACTCAAACCAGGAGCACAGAGGAAATCCCACCCACCACAGCCGTATGTGTCGGACACAGCAGGAGGACAAAAGCTCTCCCTAAGCCCTGCTGCCCTGTGACTGCCGCTCTCTCCAACTGCCCGAGCGGGCAGCTGGAGGGGCTTCACCACCAGTACTGCTGGCTCTTCTTGCCTGCCCAATGGAGCAAATGCAAAGCGACCCGGCAGTAACAAGCTGCAGAGCATCCCCGCTCCCAGCACCTGCTGCTCCTCTGAGCAGCTTTTGTTCTCGCCCGATAGCATATGGCAGCGTCTGACATGCACGGCTCTGCCCCCAGCCGGCACGCGCCCCTCGCCGTTTCGGCTCTGTAGCATTATTTAGAAGCAGGAGCTGCAAAGCGGAGGCAACAGCTACATTTTGGAGTCGGGTCAAGCAGCAAGGAAGCGTTACAGAAATAAAGCATTGTAAAATCTTTTTTAGAAAGCTACAGAGTTTTCCTTATGGGACAGTAAGAAGAACCTGCTCCATCTCCGTGCTAACGGGGATCTTGGTGGTAACTTTGATGTTAAGCTTGCGTTTTCAAAGAGCCTATGCTATCTGTCTACCGAGTGCCCTCATAGCTTTTGGTCGGCACGGACGCTGCCGGCCAGCATGCCCTCACGGGGCAAGGTGCAGAGAAGAGGACTGCAAACAACCCTTCAGACGGAGCTGGGATCACGGCAACGAGGGAGTGTATGGCTTTAAGGTATACGAACTGCATTAATTAGCATATTAGCCATGATCACAGAACGACCAGATTTAACACTACAGCTAAAGTCCATATGGATGGACACAAGGGATTGCGTAGGCTGCCCGGAATATTTACGGCCTGCATGCAACAAGAAAATCAGCACCTAGGTACAACGTTAAAGCAAAACCCACTTCGACTTGAACATCGCAGGTTGCTGTGAACAGGAGCTACGATCTGGATTCCAGCTCCCTAAAAGATGCCATGTCATTGCAATTTGAACTCACACTTTCAAATATTTACCAGGTTTCAACTCAAGCAGAGACTTCAACTAAGCTGCACAGAGACGAGGAGGGCAGAAACACAGTTTCAGTTCTTAGCTGAGCTGTGGGTTCCTCCCCTCAGTTTCTCCTCACTTCTACCTGTCTCGTGGGGCGAGCGATGCCGGCTGCCTGGATCGGGAAACACCCTCAGGAACAGTGAGGGACCTACTCCCCACACAGGGTCAGGCCCTCCTGATCTCAGAGCACACCAGCGCAAGGATCCCCTCTCTTGACAGCAATTAATTTACCTGTCATCTTTGTTAATTTGATCGCCAAATCCAACCGTGTCGACAATAGTCAGCTTCAGACGGACGTTACTCTCCTGGAGCTCGTAACTCCTGGCTTTCAATCTCACACCAGGCTCGTTGTGCGTCGCAGGTTCACTTTCAAACTTGGTGTTGAACAGAGTGTCCATCAACGTTGACTTGCCGATGCCAGTTTCACCTGAGCACACAAAGGCAACATCAGTAAGGTCCGACCCCTCTTCCTCACCTCATTCTCGGCGCACATTTGCCAGGCTAAGGAGTTATTCCACTTCGGTAGCAGTGGAATTAGGCTACGTGCACGCAGCTAAGCAAAATAATCCCTGCAGGAATAGATGGCTTTTGAGACAGTCCCCAAGGACTGAAGCAGGGACTCTGTGAATATTGGGAAGCGACAGCAGCTCTGCCTTCTGCTGCTGGGCTCCGACTGATTTCCTCCGCAGGTCACACCGCCAGGGTCTCTGCAGCACACGCTGCAAGCAAACCCGATCAAAGCACCAGGCGCTGGGGATGTGAATCCGAAAGGAGCCCCCGCTAGGCGGAAGCTGCTACCCTGACAGACACCAAGACAAACCAAATGCCTGCAGAGCTAGAAGGCGTCAGCCGCAGGTGAAGAGCGAGGCTGCGGTGCTGGGAATGGCAAGAGAAATTCAGGGCTCCGTGGGCCGGGCTTTCGAGGGATATGTACTGCAGTCACAGGCAAGGATATAGAAAGGGGCATCGCCAGAGATGCCGAGTCCCACTGTCCTCAGGTATTTTTCATTATTTTGGGAAAGGGGCTTATTTCACACATACAGAGAGGCACAGAGTCTTTTCCAGTAATACTATAGTTCATGTTTCCCATGGGAAAAGGGGGAATTGGAGAGGACGGGCTGAGGCTTATGAGACTCCCTGAATAGAAGGTACTAAACTGGGCAGAAGGGGAAAAAATAAGAACAAATTTTTTTAAATCACAACAGTTTTAAGAACATTTACTTAGACATTTGCCAAGTGAGCCCCCCTCCTCGGAGAAGGGAAAGGACTCCTTCCATGATGAATCAGCAAATGCCTGCTGCTGCTAGAACCCTGTTACTGGACTTGCTACACTGGCAGTGCAAGAGAGACAAATTATCATTCCTTTCCCATAAAGGCATTTGCCTCCAGTGGTTTTCGGCTGTTGCCTGTGGTTTTTACATTGGCACGACCTGACCGGTGATGCAGGCTCCCTCCCGCTGGATGGCACGAAGAGCGCCAACCTCCCCACCTTGCAAGCAGGATCTCTATTCAAGACAGCAAGAAGCTGTTCTTACTCGAGAAATACTTAATTCTCTTTTTAATAGTGCAGGCTAAGTCCTAGTTTTCATACAACTTTCTTTACAGAAGCAAGTTATAAAATTCTCTCAGCTCTGAGTTTGTTTCCCAAGGAGATATCTGATTCTCTACATGTTTTTATGCTTTTTTTTTTCCCCCAGCTCAGTTTCTGTTCCTTTTTCAAGAGAAGCACAAAACACCATAGTGAAACTTGGACGATGAAAATTTGAGACAGAGAAATACGTAAAAAGTTTAAAAAAAAATCTACAATAGCACACTGCTAAAATACCAATTTTTAAAGCTATTGCAGGTTCACTAATCCCCAGTGCAATTAGTAACATGGATGAAAGCATTAGCCTAAATCCCATTTTTAAGTCAAAAGTGTTTACTTAGCAATTACGCTCTCAAACTGCGACCCATGCTGTGGGCAGCGGGTGGGCTGAGGTAACGTCCTGAAGCTGCTCCAACCGAAGAGGTGCTGGGATGTGGGACAGACCTCCTGGACTGCAGCGTGCAGCGCTGGCGTTTGCAGGTCAGCCTTGCGAGGGGGGCCCATCCCAACCTCTCATCTCCCCCCCAAAATCTTAAATAGGAGCAAATAATTGAAGAGCAATGCAAAATATCAGGTGGGAGAGGGGAGCCTGCATCTGGGATCGCCCTCGAGCATCTCGCTCGGCTGTATGCAGCTCTCCTAGCGTGAAAACATCTCTCAAAATATGCAAAGCCCCCACTTCAAAGACCTGAAAGAACCATATAGTATTTGCGTCCACAGAAGCAAATACCACTACTCAGCAACTGCCTGTTGCTCTGTGGTACCCGACAGTTCATTTTCCTGGCTTTGACTTTGACCGTTTTCGTGCTAGGCTCAGGAAGGCAAGTGATTACTTAACGCCCAGTAAAATAATTAAGCAGAGAGACATTAGTCGCAGCATTCCTGTCCTGGGAAGCTGCAGGACATAAAGCAAGCTTTTAAAAAAGAATGAACAAATTAAAGAGGGGGAAGACAGAAAATATACACGACATCATAGCTCAAAATTCTAGGCCCACATAGAGCGCGACCCACATGAAAAGATCAGTCCTAAACTGATGGCGCAGACCGTTAATCTCTGAAGCTACGTATTTTAGAGAGCTCCTGATGCGAATGCTGCGCTGCTGCATGCTGTGCTAGATAGGCTTTGCAGCATTTTATCCATGCACACCACAATTAAAAGCCTCCCGTTACAATGCCAAGGTTAATTGTGTCCCATCTCAAAACACAATTTAAAAAAAAAATTTGTTTAAAAGGGGAGATGTCTATTCCTTGCACAACTGCAGCAATTTGTGTGAGATTTTAATTTGAGGCAAAAAATGGTTGATCAGCACATTTTACAAGAAAAAAAAAAAAGAGTTGGACCAAATTGCTGTGTTAATGGAGACATATCAAGTCATGCTAAGAGAGGAATATTTACTGCCAGAGAGAAAGGCAATTAATTTATGCCATTTTGATCAAAGAGCTGCCTGCTAATCGGGATGTTCCCTGCTGAATTTTAAATGGTTTCACGCTGCTAGGAGAGTCACGTGAGGGTTGGTAGCTTGAGCGTGCAGAAGGACAACTATTCTCTTATCTCGTTCTTCGACGCGCAAAGCTACAGACAGGAGTCCAGTTTGTCTGCCAGGTTTCTTTTCAAATGGCTCCCCCTGCACTGCAGATAGAAAGTCTCAACTTGCTGTACAAAATCACAGTCAGAGGGTCGTGGGGGTTTTTCCAGCTAATTAATGTAACTAATTAGAAGGGACAATATTCCCTTCTTACAGGCTTAAATGAACAGCGAATGGAAAGATGATGTTTGGAGACTGCTCTGCCAAAACAAGAGTAAAACCCACCATTTTTGTCAGTTTACAGAACCACATTCTGGGGGCATCTTGAAGAGGTCCACCAACAGGTCAAGGCTGGTTCGGCACACAGCTCCCTAGGGCTGAGCAAGGGATTTCCAGCTGCATAGTAGCCACAGAGTGCCCAGGCAGCAGGTATCTACAGGCAAGAGAAGGAGTTGCCTCCCCGTATTTCACCCTCTGAACAACTTGGGCAAAGTAACACAGTAACTCAGGCTATAAAACGAACTTGCAGCATCCAGATGAACTACAGCAGAGAACAGGTGACAGGCTTTGTTCTCAAGTACATCATTTGGAGACTAAAAATGGCATCATTTCCAACTGGAGAAACTAAGAATATAACGAGACAGGCAGGCAAAGCCTGGAAGGGAAGGAATGCAATATTTTTGAGAAACAGCCTCTACGCTCAACCCAAAGAAAGGCAGATGTAAGTTAACGTTTTTTTTAAAAATACATTTAGTTCCCAAGTTAGCTCACTTTCCTTATGGGCAGCCCTTGGGGAAAGCAGAAGCGCAGGACCATCAAATGGGTAGATTTTTAACACCTAGAAATGCCCATGTTTTGACGCAAGGGATGGGGTAGAGAAAAGGAGAAGAGGGATACTATATTTTACCCTGGAGCAGCTCTGGGAGAAAACTGTCACTTCCCTGCCACGACAGTCCCCACTGGCTCGGATCTCACCCTTCGCAGGAGGGAGAAGGTGCTGATTTCTGCGTGCACGCCTTGGCGTGAGCCGGCCGCCCAGCGGCGCAGGATGACTTACCCACGCAGAGGATGTTGAAGCAGAAGCCCTGCGACGTTGACTTGTTGACCAGCTGATCGGGGAGGCTGTCGAAGCCCACGTGGCCAGAAAGGGACAGGTTCCTAAGGTCATCGCTCTGTAAGACCAAGAAGAAAGGCATTTAACAGAGTTGCAACACCCCCGTCAGGGAAGAAGGCTGTGCCTAGTCCTGCCAGAACTGTGTAACAACACAAGAGTTCTGGGGACAGAGGATCTTTCTGTCTTCGGTGGGTCCCCCCAGATGTGCTCTCCTTCTACTTGTATCCAGCTCTCAGCCGCGGGGCTCAGGAGCTAAAACATCCCCAACCCGAAGGCATGCAAACACCACCAGACTGTTTCTCCATGCCCGTAACTAATAAACCATGATTCTGTACCAATTTGCAACACCCAAACGTTGTTTCTGAGGCCTCCGCATCGCATATCCCTAGGGTTACCCAAAGATTATTTAGGCAGACGCCCAGAGGAAAGAATTAAACACCATCATAGCTGCAAGCAGACCAACTCCTGTTTGATTGCCGCGGCCAACCTCCCCTTTCACAGCTCCCCCAGCAGCGTGGGAGCTTCCCCAAACCACCCAGTGAGGCCAGCTCTCCCAAACAGCACAGGTAAGAGTGACACAGGTTGTGATGCAGTCCTGCTCGCAACTCCAAAATCTATTCCTGATAGAAACCTGTGTAAGCAAGCAGAGAGCCAAGCTCGTGCTCCCCTTGGCTCGGTTTGCCGAAAGGAAGGAGCAGCTCCCTCGGACTTGCTCTACCCTCCCAGCCGTACCAGGGAAACCCAACACTCTCGCACTGTTGCTGCGACCCTTCGGCATGGCCACAGCAGGACATAGCTTAGATGGCAACACCGCCTCTAAAGCCAGCTAAATCTCTTTGCAGCTTTTACAGGCCTTGACCGGAAGGGAAAAAAGCACGCGTGCTGCTCTGCGGATGGCTCGGTTCACAAATAACCTCATCCAACACGAGGTGAGAAAGCAGGGCACCGTTCCAGGCGTTCCCTGCGTGACGTACGAAGCCCGCCGTGCCGTCCCTCCGTGTCTTCGGCAGGAGAAAAGCCAGGCCAGGCCCTCCCGAGGTGCCGCTCACCCCTCGGGACCCGCTCTCCTCCTCCAGGCTGCCTGGGGGGCCCGAGCTGATAACATCCAACCCCCAAGGCTGTTTTGGGCAGGGTAACTGGGCAGCGCAGACCTCGCAGAAGAGGGGTTTGAAACAACTCCAAGATTATATTTAGAACTTCTTTTTTTCCACAACAGCTGTATAGTAATTCAGAGAGGCTTGGAAAAAGAAGCCAGCCCAGTTATCTCTTCCCCAGCAAACTGCAGTTATGCCAACATCCTGAGCAGAGATATAAAGAATAAGAAAAACCTCCTCAGCAGCCCTAGAGCAGCTCTGCTGTTATTTCACACAACGTTTTTTTTCTGCAAAAGTTTGTTGTCCTTCACTTAAGATACTAACCTTTCTCCAAACCCAAACATTTCCAGTAGAGTCACTCCACCTAGGCCACACTGTTGAGCTAAATCACAGCCGTGGGCAGCCTCAGCCTGCTTTAAAAACGCTGGAAGCACCAGCTTCTTTTCCACAAAAATCAGTGGGCTTTGAACCAGACATGAAAAAAAGACACTCTTTGGTTGTTAAAATAAGAATCAAAAGCGGAGGAGGACTTCCCACTCTCTGCACAACTGCTGAGCATCCCCACTTCCCTCCTCAAAAGATACAGACCAGCCGCCGATTGCGGGGAGGAATAAGTTACATCTGGGCCAAGGGTTGATGAAAATACCACTCAGACTTAAAGGAAGAAAGGAAAAAAAACAAACAAACAGAAAACTCAAAGTAAACATGTCTAAGTCTATGCCATCATCATAGCTAAGAGGGATGGAGCAGGGAGCAAAGGGCTCCTTTTTGCCACGCCAGCACACGCAGCTTGACCCTGTACCAGGTACCCGAGCCTTCTCTTAACACCCGAACCAGGCCTGGCTGAAGGCTTAATGCCAAAACACGAGACTGTTCACCGCCATCCCTCCACGTACTGGACAGCTATACACCAGCACCATACCACAGAAGCTTAAGGCGATTAAGAGATGCCACCTCCTTCACTCAGGCTGGGTTAAAAAAAAAAAAAAAAAATCAACACGAAAGAGACCATCACCTCATTTACCCACAACAGTGATTTTCCTGGAAAAGCCCCAGGCAATGGAGGCAGACCCTGGGATTTATGCGCGACGTGAATGGGTTAAATTAAATATTTGTAACATGAGTGTTTTTAAAACACCAGTGGGCTTGGGTTTATGATTAGGTGAAGGGAGCTCGGAGCAGATCCCAGAAAGCAATAGGTGCCTGTGACTCACAGGCTTCACAGAAAGTGGTGGGTGTTTAACATCTCTCAGCACAGCACCGATATCTTTGCCTGATATATTTTGGGAAAGCTAGTACTGCCTCATCATAAGTTACTCAGCAGGAACAGGAGCTAGACTCATCCCTTGCATCTGTGTTAGTTATTTTTTGCTGCATACCTTCTTTGGTTTAGATCCCTCCCCTTTCTTTTTTTTTTCCCTGCAAGTGGCAAACATCAACAGTGGAAAAAACAAAAACTATCTCTACGCTTTTCAACGCCAAGTATTGTTCACAAGCTGTGCTGCATAACAGGAGGCAGAAGCGTAGTCTGATATCTGCCCGAAACACCAAAATGCTCACGAAAAGCTCAGAGGCCCGAGGCATGGGCAGAGATGAAATGCAAATCCAAGCCTCCAGCTCCCTCAGTATTCCCCAGGCTGCAGCACATCCCATCGAGTGGATACAGCAAATACGTGCATTTCTGCAGAAGCACCACAGATACGCATTTTGGACAAGGCAGGAGAGCCAAAGGGACTAGGGTTTCTAAATCTCTCGCTCTACACACAAACGAAAGCATCGTGAAACATAACAGCCAGTTCCAGTGCATGCAGATGGACTGGGAGAGCCGCCACGTTTTGGGGGGAGACGCAGGTCGGTCCTCTCCGAGAAGAGGGATTAAAGGGAACGGCGCACACTGCATAACCTCTTACCAGTGCAGCCAGGCCTCTGCTCTTGCTGTCGCCCTCTTCAAGGGGACAGCTCACTCCTGCTCAGTAACTACAGGGACATTGGCACAAGGGGAAGAACCCGGCCCCCTTTGTCCGCTCTCCCCCCAGGAGAGGTCTGGGCAGCAGGCTGGAAGCTGCAGGACCCCCACGAGGCTCTGCAGCCCCTTTAGCCACGGCACAGCTCTGCCAAGGATGTCAAGCAGCAAAACCACAATAGGCAATTTTACCAATTAGCCCGATTGCATCGGACTGGGCAGTTCTGGCTTTAGTAGCTCAACAGTGCTACAACCTTCAGCCCTCGGGCTGCCTGGGGAGGGGACAAGGACTGAGACCCCTGCAAACTCACGAGTGGCTCTTGAGCTCAGATTTTATCCACATGGAAAAAAAGCCTCTGCTGGAGAGCAACAAGCATGATTGCTCAGTGTATAATTAGCGGAACAGGCAAGTGATTCACGCATTCAGTCTGGCAAAACAGAAGTGTTTTTAAAACAACGGGATGCTAAGTCAGATGGCCATGCCGCTCCGGCTGTGAATCGCTGTGACAAGCTCCCGAGAAGAGCCAGGGGGCTGGGTTTTGCTCTCAGGTGAGCCATCCCACCGTGAACACCCAGAGACAAGCCCAGAGCCCCTGGGTGCACCCAACAAGCCACCGAAGCAATGCGACAAGCACTGGTTTATTCCTGCTGAAAGAATAGCTGTTTGCCAAGCACCTCCCCTGGCTTGCAGCTTCGCGATCGATGGACAAGATCAGCACGGGTAAAACTGCAGCTCCGCAGACATCTAGAGAGATCAGCCAGTTTGCACCAGATAGGCTGCTAGACTTGGGTGTCTGGATATTCTCAGATCTCAAGACATCCCAAGAGCAGTCTTTATTTTAAACTCTTCCTTAAGACACAGTCATATCTCCTTTACCGAACCCCACATTATAGGGCAAATCCCTCCCATTCCTCCTCACATACCACCCGCATGAGCGGGAGGCGATTCTGAACCTCCGGAGCTGTACGCTAACCCCCACAAAAACTACAGAGTTACATGAACAAATAAATGCTTGTTTATTGGGAAAGATGCTGATCCCTTTGCTTTTCTTTGCAGTGACCTACAAGGCATCCCACAGTTGATATTTCTTGGGTCAACAACAATCTTTCAGATGCTGTTATCGCAGCTGCTGGTTTTAACTCTAGCAGGCTAAGGGAAGGGTAAGTAAAGCAGCCAGAGGCCTCCAGAGGCACAGCATCTACTACGGACCATCACTCTAAAAGGATTAATTGCCAGGACTCCACGTCCTAGTGCTCTTCATTTTAAAGGGGGGGGGAGGGAAAAATCCTTGCAAAAGACAAGAAGGGGTTGGCAATCTCAGAGCCCTGTCAAGCCTACTTCGGATCTGGCTTTCTTCATACACAGCTCCTGGTGGCAAAGGTTTTATAGGTCAAGCAACGCTGTAACGGATGCTCCGTGGCAAACAGTGGGTTTGCCTGGATGTAATTCAGTGAAGCTTTATAAAACAATTTGGCTGACGAGGCACGTGCAAGTAGAGAATCAGCTCATTCCTCCTAAGCCACGGTGGCTTGGCAGAGCTAGCAGGAATAAGGGGAAACTTATTGGCCTCAGCGGAGTCAGCAACAGGACGCCTGCGTGCAGATGGGGAGGCGGATATAAAGGTGGGTCCCATCGTTAGAAATGCATCGCTTCTCCAGAAGCGGCACGAAGCAGAGCCACCTCCTTACACTTCATAACGTGTCCGGTAGCTGATCCGAGAAAAAACAAAGTTGCTCTTCTCCTGGGTAGAAAAAAAAGAGTGTCGCTCCCAACAGGCCGAGGAGAGAGGGTCCACAAGGACACCTGCATTTATTGCCCCGGTCCGCTCGCCTCGCTCAGGACTTAACCATGATGATGGCTGTTCCCTCAACCCAAGCAAGCTCCCGGCTGAGCCCCATCTGCTTTAAGGCTGCTGGCAAAATATTCCCCTTCCGCCCCTCCTGGTCCACTGCTCCTGGCAGCTGGGGGTCAGCTTCACACGGCCTCCCAAGAGTGAAAGAAAACAAAACCGAGCCTCAAATTCAAGAGGGGAAAAATGCTGGTATGCAAAATATTGAGCTCAACCACAAATATGAACCAAGTGTTTAGTTATTCGAGGCCACACAACTTCGGAGGCACCTTTAAGAAATTCTGAAAGCTTTTATTGTTGTCAGCAGCTCAGGCCAGCTACATTTTTGCCCCATTACTAGGTGCACGTTCCCGCGTTTCTGAAGTCATCTTGGATGCTGCATCCAAAGCCAGGGACCTCAGAGATACTTCAGTCTGCTCAGACAAAACGGCGGCTCAGGGAAGAGCAGCGAGCACAGAAGCAAAGACCAGCCGGCAAGAGACGCATCTATTGTACCCGTTCCCTGTGTTAAACGCGAGAGCTGGGGTCCCCGCCGGCAGGGCACGAAGTATTCCCAGCACCTATGCCAGAGCCAAGCTCACCGCCTCAGTTCCTTGAAACAGCACCCACAACCCCCATCCCTTTCCTCATGGAGGCTTAAGTGAGGGTTAAACCCTTAATTCTTGGGCAAGGGAACTCAAGTATGTGGGGAACACGAACAGAAAGAACCATTCCTTTCCCCTCCTTGCCATAGCTAGTGCAGTCATGCCACAAGAAAACCGCCCATAGCAATCAATCAGTTCATCAAGGAAGGAAGGACTTGGTTGTTGTTTCAGGCTGGGATAACCATCAGTGTCACCAGCAGAGGAGGGGGAGTTCCTGCCTGCGTGCTGCTGCTGCTGGCTGGCTGCAGACTCGGGCAGATGTCTCCACAGCTACTGAAGTCTGGGAGGTCGTCTTTTTTCCCTTCCTTTCTTTTTTTCCCCTTCTCTCTCAACAGGGAGAGCAGACCCCTTTGGAAGACGTATCCTCATTCTGTAGATTCATATGTCAAGCAAGCCGTGAAGATTCATCGGCGAGGTAGGCAAGCTGGACGGCTAACGCCTCCCGCCCTGCCACCGTCCCACCGAGCGACTCGCTGCGGCAGCTATTGCCCCCAAGGGCTGGACCTCAGGAAACCGTCTTGTTCTTCCTCAATAAAAGCTGGCGCCAGCTACAGCTGCTTAGGGGCGCACAGCTTCTCAACAGCGCGTGCTTCATTTGGTACGTCCCCAGCCCTCCAGCAACGTCTGAAACAGCAGCAAGGAGCCAGGTCTCCCTACTCCCAGTAACCAGAAATACCGTCGGCAAAGTGTTATGCCACAGTTGGCTCCCTCGCTCAGTAACCACGGAGGTCACAGGGAACACAAAAAGGCCCTCCTTGAATGCACTGGTTTTTCCCTTTAATCCCAGAGAATCGGGCCGGTAGAAAAGGTTATTTTGTAGGAGGAAGGCTAGAAGCCATTTGGCCAACGGAGCACCCGCCGGCAGCAGATGGGGAAGGGTAGGTGTGGGTCTCCTGCTGCCCTCCTCGCACAGAATATCGCTCTACCGATACATGAGATTTTAGCCGGGGAACCACCGGCCAAAGGAGGCTGCCAGCGAGACACAGCAGCGGGTTCCTCTGAGGAGACACCCTCAGAGCCTGGGTGATGCTGGACACGCTTACATTAGCGCAGGCAATAACACGCAGCAGGGATGAGGAAGGCAGCATCCTCTCTCCCAGGCTGGCTCCCCGAGTGAATCGCGGGATGGCACCGGGTACAGCGAGTAGGCACCGTGCCTGCCAGAGGAAAATCCGCCCGAGCAAAACCCCTGCCCCAATCCCAGCTCCCCCAGCACGGATGCAGCGTGGGGCGGGAAGCACAAGGCCTACGTCCCAGACATCTAGCGCCAAATATCCTGGTTGCTATCGGCTTGCAATTGCGAGCCGCGGCCCCTGCCACGCGGCAAGGAAACGCTCCCTGCGGCCGATAGAGCCGCCGCTGTTCCCGCGCCTCCAAGGCACTCTGGCAGGGAGGCGAGGGGAATTGCTTACATTGGCAAGCTGCAGCAGCTCAGCAGGAAGATGGAGAAAAAGGATACAGTCGCATTCTTTTGGGAAGAGGGAAGTCAGCAAAATCTGACAATTCAGAAGTGCCTGTAGAGAGTGGGAACGAACATTTGTCTTCCAGGCCAAATGTTTGGCTAAAGGTCAGCACAAGCTCAGAGCACTAACAGTTCTATTTATGCCAAGAACCGACATGAAAGACATTTCCCTCCATAGGTTTCCAAAAACCACGGACCTTTCTATTTGGAGTAAAAGTGACTAATGCCTCTAGCAGCCCCTGATGTCACAAACAGCTAACCAGCATATAAAAAAAAAAGCTGGACTTTGGGGATGATAAGGACCATATGTGCGTTCCAGCAAGGCTTGTAAACTCACTGAAGGGGAGGGGAAAAAAAAAAAAAGAGGAGAGAGGAAGGAGGAAGGGAGGGAGGGGGGAAGAGACATAATGTGACAAACAAGAATGAAGACCATCCAAAGGCAGAGCCCAATGAGAACCAGATGCTCTTGGCTTCTCTGGCCAATCTCTCTCCTGACAGGAGGACGACGTGCAACTAACTGCCTTTTTGACCGCTTGGATGAGGTTGATGAAATAAAACGGGAGTTATTCAGTGCCAGGCTCCCCAGGTTGAAACGCTCCACTCCTCCTGTTTCAAAAAACAGCACACGATTTATTGCCATTTCCCCACCTTTTGTCTTCTGAGGTGCCACGTGCAGGGAAAGGTAAATATATCCCTTTTCGCACCCCCAGCCATCCTCTCTCAGCCAGGCACAGCTGAGAAAGTTGGAGGATCCCTCAGAAGAGCCCTGAACACCACGTTTCTGGTGCGGACCGCGGGCCAGCAGAGCGCCAGCCGCTGCACAGCGATACGGCACGCGAGGCAGCCTGTGACACTAGGCCGCTTTATGCCGGCAAGCGTTGGAGAAGGTCGAGTTTTTGTTAAGACTTGAGAACGTGTAATCTTAAGAGTTAAAAACAACTCAGATCGGTACGGCAGAAGCTAACTGGGAGATGGCAGGAAGGCACATCGCTCTATGGACATTAGAAATACTTTTTTTCCACCCCCTCCAGTTCTTTTGCAGCCCTTCTGGCTACGCAGTCCCACACCACCACAGATACAGATGTAGTCCAGCAAGACAGCAGAGAGGAAAAAAACCAGTCATTTCCTTCTGTATTCCACTGCCATGCACTTAAAATAGCCCTGCAAGAGCTGCATCACAGGCCGTTAAATACGTGGACTTGTACGTTGCTAAAAGCCTTTAGCTGGAGGCACAGCGCAATATGGGACTCGACACAGAGCGCAGTGTGATATACGAACCCGGCGAGACCCCCAGTTACGCTAACAGAGAGGCCGTTCGCAGGGAGCGCTACAGGACGCAGATCCTGGGCACAAGAAGGCAGAATTAACGCAAACCCAGGAACAGAGCATCTGATCCCGTTGCCAAGTTTTCCTCAACCCTTCCCCAGGCTTCCACCAGCTCCAGTCCCATTAAGGGTGTGAACACAACCAGAGCGAAATACAGAGATTTTTAGAAAGAAAAGCAGCCCATAGGGCTTGCTTATAAAACTGTAACAAGGCCGCACTGTTCCAATACCTGAATCAAGTTAAGGGCCACTCCAAACATAAAAGGCAGCAGCTTTCCTTGCGAGGTGGTGCAGGCAGAGCCAAGCAGGGCTGCCTCGCAGTTCCTTAACCCCGTGTTTTCTTTCCTGAAAAACCGTAGCCGCACATCAAGGGCGCATTTTGTCAGCTCCTATTCAGCCAGCTCCAGGACTGAAAGGTGCCCCATATCGTGCTCTGGATAATTAATTAGCCCTGGGATCTACTACCAGGATCTGCATTAATAGCGTGCCCTGCTGGCTTGCTCGGAGGCAGGTGGGGGACACCATGGCACAGTCGTGCCCTGCACACGGACGTGCTACAGTTGTCTGCACAGACCCAGTTTCCAAGTAGGGCATGCATTGCTGTGTATATAAGGACATATAACTCCAGATCATTTATTTACTAGTTCTCTTGAGTCTGAACTAAAGAGTTCAGATTTATCACAGTAATTGTTTTCACATCGAAATCCTAAGACAACGCTGGATTACATACATGGTTTCTGCAATGCCCAGGTACCACAGCAGTGCGTATGAACAGGTCTCAACTTAAAAAAAAAGAAATACATCATTTAGCTATGTGATTTCACACGGTCAGTGCACTGGCAACTTGTTTTGGGCTTGGAGTTACTGGAGGACTTCAGTGAAGCAGGTAAATGTACTCCTTGGGAAATCCCTCCCAGGACTTTTAGGGTCCCAACAAGTGCTAGATACAGACTGGAATTCCTCAGGGATACCCGACTGGTCCAGCACCACCAAGGAACTGTTGATCCAGTACCAACTGGATTCAAAGAGCTGGGTCAGACCAGCTCTTAAATTCCTAAGCGACGTGCACATGCATCTATGACACTAAGGATATTAAACAGAAGGCCAGAGAAAACATTTCCGATTTTGACAAGTCCGGCGTTTTTACTCTCACTAGCAACGCGCACACTTGAGCACGGTTCTGACCAAGTAATGCAGACAACAACAACAAAGCAGGAAAACCAGATTGTAATGCGTTCGTGCTATGGTCTAATTTTCCGAGTGTTAAGTCATAGCCCTCACATCTGCTTAGAAAAGGGAAGGGGAACGTGCAGAGCCCTGTATGGTACATGAAGCCCTTCTGGGGCGCCACAGAAGTCATTCATCATTAATAAGAAAAGGTCAATCCAAGAATATAGAGGATTACAAATAACGTCGTTTGCCTTAGCGTGCAGTTTTCTGTCTTCAGCAGGAGCGAAAGTGGAATTAAGTTGAACTGAATCTGCGTGCAGAGGAAAAGGTCAAGGTTTATTGAATTATTTAGCTGACAGTTTTGAAATATTAGTCCGGAGACTTCAAGCTCTCAGCTGACTCAACAGCAGCAACGTTCCCCACTTGCCTTCAGCAAGTCTTCGTTTTCTGGCCTTTAACAGGGAAAGCCTATACAAAAATTTTCATAAATAGGACATAGCTTCAAGGAGCAATTCTCCATTTTAGCTGAACCATTTCCTTCCCTGCGCCTCATGAATTGCACATTTTTGTGGTTGCCTTGACAGATTGGGTTTTGTCTTTCCAAAAAAGTTAGTTGGCCAGAGTTCTTCCAGAGGAAAGCACATCTGATCTAGGTCGGCGGCACAGTCATAACACTGCTATCATTAGGAGGAGATGGAACTAGAAGGCCGCTCTACACCAGGCTTTTTACCCGCCCCGTGTTTTGCCGCACTGATAAACCGCTACAGAGACTTCACGTTGCTGGACTCCATAGGCAGCGCAAGACAAAACATTTCTCTCGCATGCAGCCCGCAAACGGGAATGTTCCCACAGCCCTCTCCGCATCCATCACTTGCAAAGGGGCAGGATCACAAAGGCATTTTATGACCACTACAGTCCTGGTGATGCTCCAAGTCATAAAGAATCCCTGGACAGGACACCGGCAATTGCCCAATATACACTCAAAAATGCTTGAATTCCATAAATGCGTAAGAGAGAGCTAAATAAACATTTACAGCACCAGAAGAAAGGATTAACTCTCTAGTCACAAGGAATCCGAGGATGGGCTTTGCAGCTCCAGTTTTTGGTCTGTGGCAGAGATAAGCCTTTTGTTCCAGAGATCTAAACCAGCTCCCATAACCATGCAGAGTCCCACTCTGCCCCACAGCTATTTTCTGCACTGGAGTTGATGTTGAGCTATTCCTCCCCACACACGGCATAGGGAAAAGGCTTTCCTTGCGCTCTAGCGGCTCGTGACTAACTACAAGTGACGTAACGTGAAAGACGTTACAGAACAGCCAGTCCCCCCCACAGCCCAGGCCACCAAGGCCTCTTAGGCAGCACAGCCAAGCTCCCTTCTGCAGCTGAACGTTTCCGTCCTCTCCAAAACACATCCTCAGTCTCCACTGCAAACAGACCAGCAAGGAAATCCAACTCGCACGTGTGTTTTTTTGCCTGGGCCAGAGGAGCTAGCTACAAAATCACAGAGATGTTCCACCGAGCAGATGTCTCCAAAAGGTAAAGGAGACTTGAAATCACGTCTCCCGCTGGAGTCAGCCTGGGCAGCCCCAGCTCGCACCACAGTAGAGAAAACGTCACTTTTTCTCCCTGTCCCCCCCCCAACCCCTATACATCAGACCTCCACAACTGCAGCCAGCAAAGCACAGGTACCATCAACTTCATCTGCTAATTAACTCAGGAGGAGCCCATGTCATCAAGCAAGTGAAGACAGCCCAAATTAAGCCGGCTACCTCCCATCTGGAACAAGTCAGCCGGAACAAGGCTTTGCAGACACTACAGCCAAGGCAGAGAAACCTCGCGCTGCCTCCCTGCCCTGGGCCGTGCCGCAGCACAAGAATTCAAGGGGACCTCGATGGTGTTGCCAACCAGCATCAGCAAGAGACTCCTGCAGCCCCGACTGCTCTCACCTCATGCTTCGCCGGCAGCAGGTCAGCCACAGACAGGGATAAAAAGGAGCGGGTTGAAGGGATTCAAGGCCGAATCCCTCTGAAGGCACTAGAGAAGTGGAGGCTTTTTCATGGAAATATCTTTACGCCATTCACAAAGCAGACAGACAGCAGGACTGTTTCCTCCCTCCTCTGGACCCTCCGAGTGCTCGCACCTCCAAAGGGGGCTCAGGCAGACACCATCACCCTAAAACAAGAACAGGGTTTTCCCACAGGAGACGAGCCTGGGAACCTGGCACAGCAGGGAGGGATCTTCCCCCAATTACAGGCAATGACACCAAACATTAGGCTTGTCCGACAAGTTTCTTTTGCAGGGACCTATTTTCCAAACACCTCTATTACTCAGGCATGAATTCCTGGGGAATAAAATAAATAGTTTCATTGGTGCAACTGGGAATACATTATAAAGGCAATGAGGCCACACCACAGCTCATTGGATGCACCAGGCTCCCGAGCCGTTGGAGCACAGCTTCCACCTCGGGGCTGGATCCCGGCAAGAGGCAGTGGATCTGTGCCGGCACAGAGGTTGGGGGGTTCACGTGCAACCCCCAGCTTGCTAAGACACACACCAGGAAGGGAGGCTCAGCACCAGACCCCCAGTTCCAGCTGTGCGCCCAGCCCCGGCACACGCCACGCTCCTGGCAGAGCCTCCGAGCCCCCCCGGGTGCCCCCTTCACAAGCACGCGCAGCACTTGCATGGCTCCTAGCTGTATTTTAGCTCGCAGCTCTCAGCCTCGGAAAGGCTGGGCAAGCCTTCCCACCAGACCAAGCTCAGATCGCAGCAGGAGCTTCAATTCCTGTAGTCACCTCAGCTTTCCTTGCTCTTTTTATACAAGCTGTGATGATTTCCTTACTGCAGCTTACTTCACAGCGAGGTGCTCCTTAGCAGGAAAAGGCATGATTCCGGCCGCAGAACTTAATTTCTGAAGGCTACAATTTCATCACCTTGAGTAAAAGCAGCAACTTTGTGTGAGAGATGTCTAGGAGGGAAGAGCTGCAAAGGAGAAGTGACCTGGAAAAGCAAATAACTCCATGGCATTCAGGATAAGAAACAGCCACACAATTTGCCTTTATTTTCTTGCACCTTTACCTGTAGTCAAGGCAGGAACAGCTACCGAGGCAACTGAAATAACAAAGCCTACCGGAGCCGGGGGAAAATCCAGGCCTTAACTTGTAAGCAAGCACATGTGTGCAGACAAAGCTGACATTTTGAAGCTGCTGTGGCTACACACCCACCTGACATGAGTGCTATAAGCAGGCCTGGCAGTGACCGAGAGGTTTGATATCATGAACTAATACTAGTTGTGGCCTCAGCTAAGGCTCGGAGATGACTTTTACCCTTCTCCCTGCCCCTCTCCTCTCCTCCTTTGCCAGGGCTCGTACTCACTACCAAGCTTTCCACCAAGACGCTAACAATTTCTAAGCGGCCAGGCTCAAAACAGAGCCCACCGCGTGTCTTCCTCTTCAGTCTCCAGTATATTTCTGTGGTCTCCAAGCAAACACATGCACAGTTTTGGACATCTGAAAACTGCCTGCCAGCTGCCACTTAAAAAAAAAAAGCCATGTAACAGCACATCTCTGAAAGATGGACAGATGAGTGGTGTTCTTCAGCGGTGGTACTTAACTAGGAAACCACTGCTCTCTTCTGCAACAGCACTCGGTCCCTTGCCCACGAAGCGTGTGATGTATGGAGAGAAGACAGGAAAGCACCCTCCCTCCGTCTCTGCGGGGAAGAGACAACTCTGAGCGCGTACGTGTGCGTGGAGGGGCGTTCACCCAGCCAGGCTCCCGAGCACTGCCAAGAGCCAAGCGATCGGGTAGTCACGCATAGTTCAAGGGCAGCTTCGAGACCAGCACAGTCCCCCCAGAAATCCAGAAAACAAGACGCTGCCTTTGCTCTGAGGTTAAGCTCAACACCGTAAAGATCACGGTCTGTACACAAATGCAAGCCAACAGAACAACTTCTTACTGAAACCTATGCAAAGTCCCCAACAACTACCCATTTTATAGCCGGCACTGCACTACAGAAATCTCTAAAGCCTGTAATAAAAGCCAATGTCAGGCTTAATATAAAAAGCTAAGTCATGGGTGATAACCCACGAGGAAAAGAACAACAGAGCATGAGTGTGCGGTACAGCTTTATAATCTGTCACGCGGACCAGACACCCAGCCTTTCCTCCACAACACAGCACTGGCAAATGGCTATTTCCCATCATCAAGGATTTCAAGCAGATTTATTAATTTAATCCTAATAACGCCAATAAAGCCAGATGCAGAACCGACATAAGTCGCTACATGTGGAAAAACCTGCCCACGGCCCCCCTTGGTCAATCTCTCGTACTAAAGCACAGTTACGCTTTCCCTCCTTCCCATCGTCTGGAAACTGAGCCAGCTTGGTGCTACCGGGCTGGGTGCGCGGGGGGGACACGGCTGGCACAGCTGCCATTTAACATTTAATTGCTCTCCCAATAAAGGTGCTTCTGCACTTTTATCTAGCTGGATGTCCTTGCCCTTGGGACCAAGCTCAAGGTTTTCACACAGTGACACACCTTCAGGGGGTGCAGTTTCTTCGCTCTTTAAATTCAGTCCCTAGCAGAGAGGCCGCAAATCCCCCTGTTAGCAGCAAGCACTGTGGAGGCTCAGGCGATACCCCCAAGTCACACTCCTCTGCTCCTCATCCTGCTCTCTGGGGGCAGATTACCACCCGTTAGGATCCTCCTCACAAAGTCAAACGCAAGGACACCGATGGCTGTCAGCTAAAGGATTCAGAGGGGGCCTGGCATAAGCAAGGCCCAAGCAGCTGCTTGCTCAAGGCCAAACGTAACTCGGTGCTCCGGGCGCGAAGCGCAGCACCATGGCGTTGCTACGCCAGACCTGGTAGACACCAACCATCGTTAGAGCTTGCGCTTGCTGCAGGCAGTTTCAGATTTTACAGCCTGCAATCTGCTTGCGCGTATCTCGACCCCAGCACTGTTAGCGAATACCCCCAGCCAATTTCTACGAAGCGCATCTAGATTTCGGGGGAGGAAGCTCACTCTTTAAGAGACGAGGCTAATCCCACGTTCAACTTCCCACAAACACCAGTTATGCACGAGCAGTCATGAAAAGACAAAGCGCCACATTAAACTCCTGGGGCTGGGAAGGGGGAAATCTCTTCAAGACTGTCCAACATGAAAAATAAGTCAATAAAACATCAAGGTCCCACACTTCCCCTTCATGTAAGTAGGTTCAGATGCTACCAGCCCCTGAACCTTCAGCCAACTGGTATGTTTTCATAACCTTAGTTTTTCTTGGCCAACAATTTTAATGATCACTCTAGAAAAAGCAACATACATACCCCAAAACAACAGCACTCAATGGCAACATTGTATAAATGCACAACATCAGGAAATAAGCCAGAGAAAAATATTTTTCTTTTTACTGTTACTAAGTTTCATTAACACTAAGTGTTATTTTGAACAGCTCCATGTAGAAAACAACAACTCCTCAAGGAAAATACTAACAGTATTTCTATAAACAAACTCACAGTGGTGGCTAAACTCCAGACACTAATTAAATGCATCCTGTAAGCATAAAAATCCTTTTCTTATTTATAAGTAATTCTGAGCCCTCGATCCAAAACCGACTGTCAACTTTAGAGGGCCTAATGCTCCAGCCGTACAAAGTTTATTCCATCAGGAAAATTTAAAAAAAAACCCAAAAACAAACCAAAAAGGCAAAAAAAAAAACCCTATAACCTCAAGAAGCATACTGCACACTAACCTGACCAAGGTTTTCCAGCACTACGAGCCCCACGGTCAGCCAGTCCATTCTCAGAAGACAGCAGGCTCGCTCTTGAATTCCCTCTCCCGTCAGGACGGGGATCCAGCCCCTGCGGCGCGCTCCAGGGACGCGTCCAGCATCGCCCGGGCAGCGGGCTGGTCGAAGACGCTGCAGCCACACGCTTCACAGCACAGAAGAGCAAACGGATTTAGAAACTATTCTAAGGCCCCTCTGACGAAACAAGGTGCGTCCGTAATTTGGCAGCAGGTTCATCATCAAGGCTGTAATCCTATGGGCTGTATCAGGGATTTGCCATTTTCCAGGTGCTTAAGGGAAAGGGGGTCCGATGGCCTTTGGCCAGCACTCGGGAGCAACAGAAATTGCAGGCACAGCTCTCATTTGGTAACTCTCGAGCTTGGGACGCGAGATCGAAGCCCCCCTGGAATCTACTACAAAATATAACATACAGCTTTATACCTTTTGACCTGAGCAAAGCACGGAGACTTGCATCTCTAAAAAGAAGGAAAGTTACTTTCTAATCACTGAAATTTTTCCCCACACCTATTACCACCAGAAAGGGCGTTTTGTGCTTGGTTCCCACCCCCCCTCTAGAGGGAGGGAATTCCAGAAACAGCCTTCCTATAGCTACTTGTTCAAAAGCTCTCCGTCCCAACGCAGTCCCTGGCAGAGCTGCGTGTTCAGCGATCTCACGGTATTCGTCAAAGCTCCAGAACATTTGAGGATTACATTACATTTCAACCCGTCCGCTAGGAAGGCCACCGCTGGTAACAAGAGAGGCAACAGCATAGTAGCAGCACCACTTGGACTGGAAACGACAGAAGAGATGCTGTCGTGGCAGGCAAAGGGGTAAGCTCCACGAGGACAGCGGACAGGTTATCCGAGGCTTCTGAAGGAGCAGCTGCCAGCGCGGCCCCGGTATCCTGCAGCTGGGAGGAGCGGGGCTCCTCACTGAGCACGCCAACTGTGGACCCAGCTCATTTTGCGTAGACTATGGGGGTAGCTGCAAACATCATTTTTCTTCCGATGAAACAAGACATTCACTGGCAATGCTCCGCTGGCCATAAACACTTCATCGTGCTTCCCAGCACCGTGGCTCTGACAGGAAAAGGCCTGCGGCAAAAACGTGGTTTGGTTATCACTCTCTTTGAAAAGAAAGCGAGGACCCTATCCGTTACAGCCAACACTTGGAAGATTACATGCCTTATGGGAACACAGGGTCTTTAACCAGCGAACGCTGAACTTGCAGTTGAGCTGGTCACTGACCCCCCAAACGGGCAAGGCAGAGGCTCCCACTGCTTCAGCAGTGAGCTCGCACCACCGGCACGGCCTCCGCAGGGCCAGATGTGCAGCACTCCGCGCTGGCTGTTTCCCTACGGGTGACAACTACAGGCTGAGCTACGAAATTCGCAGTGCCCCCTCTCTGGCAATAACACCGTGCCAGCCCCTGTGGGTCTCGGAGGAGTTTCTGCTTGGCAGGTTTCCATATCTGATGCAACAACCCAACCTCCATGAACAAACCCGACACAGGAGTCTCACCCTCCTGTCTGAAGGCCGTGCCTCCGCCATCCAGTAGCTCAGACGATGAGCCACAAAACGTTCCTGGGCTCTCACACCACCAAAAAACCCCTGCAGAAGGCAACCTCTCAGGCTGCTCAGATGCAAGCACCGCTCTATCGTGTGACCACATCTGGAGGCATAAGGTGCAAGGACACACCAGGTAACACAGACGAACTACAGCAAGTCTCCTTGTAGCCTTCTGTCATTGTTCTCAAAGCAACAAAGACTCTCACAGCTACGTGGTGCACATGAACTTCTGCAAAGACAACGAGTGAGACACTCTGGGGGCTTGCAAAGGGGTACCTATCATCTAAGGTGCTCCTGAGGTGAGAGGATACACTTTGTTATTAAACCCAACATGAGGAGAAAATGCCAGACTGCAATGGTGTTCTCAGCCCTGCCAGAGAGCGGCGGGACGAGCAGAGAGCACACAAGCCACAATTAGCGGGAGGCAGGCACTGACCCTGCCCTACGCGCTGTCAAAAGCTTCCTATCCGCATACCAAGGCCTGCAAATACCTTTGTGAGCTGGACCTTTGGCTTCTGGTATCTTGGTCCTGCTCCGCCTGCAGTGTCGGGACAGTTTAATTAAAAGCAGGAGGCCGAAAAGCTGGAAACAGGCAGGGGAGTGCTGCTGGGTTCACATCTGGCTCTCGAGTTTGGTGCTGAGGCAAGGCTGCCATTTCTTCAGCTGCAGAAAAGGCACCCAGCACCAAGCTCCCGAGCCAGATAACGTGGTACTGAGCTGCCTTGGAGCTGTGAGATCGAGTACTTGAAACAAGGGAATTGTCTTTCCGTATGACAGACGCATTGCAAAGGCTGCTTGGGAAAAGCTGGTAGCTGAAGATGTCTCCCTGTGTCGCTTCCCACTTCGTTTGATTCATGAATAACACTCATATTCAATACATCTCTGCCCAGCGCTGCTCTGCAGAAGGGCCAGTCTTTAGGAACTAAACGTGACACTTCCAAACATTATCCTGAGCTAATCCAATGTTATTTTTCCTGCAGCAGGCCGCTGCTCACGAGACCGTTGGCAGAGATTTGCGAACCACTGGCATTCACCCACATGCTCGCTGGAATCGTGTTCTTCCAAATTCATAAATTATTCCATACATAGGCTGCTGCAACTTTCACTAGCTGTCGATGGAGCCCTGCTAAAAGGTTAAACTGGAGCCAGTATCCACCCCCACAGACGAATTAATGTTGGCCACCGCATTCTGCTTTGACTGTCCACCCATCGTGTTTGTGCTTTAAAGGAAAGCAAAAGCAGTCCGAAACCCAGGCTTACTTTTAATTTCTGCCCTCTTGTCAAGACTTGTGCAGTAGCGGTTCATGCCACTGCTTGTAGCAGACTAGTGTTAAATTAAATCCCCACTACCAACGTTATTCCTTGATACACCCCAAAAGCTAACAGAACAAGTTCCTCTCTAGCGTACTACCCATCCGAACGGTCCGGCTGCTCAGACTTCTCCCAGACAGTCAAGCTAAACACATACCTGGTAGAATTCAAAGTCTTGCAACCTCATGAGTACAGACAATACATATTGCACTCCACTTTGTCGAAATACATAGCTCAAGGACAACTTTTGGAAGGGAAGAACGGAACATTTTGCAAGGCTGTTTCTCCGAATAACAATAATAAGCAAGAGGATTTGCCGTTAGCCTGCACCTCCTGCAGTTACTTTAGGCTGCAGCTTTGTACACGCACACGACTCAGATTCCTCATCCCCCTTTTCCCCGAAGAGGCGCCGCTCCAAAGAAGCGTGATCTAGCGCCCAGGTGCGCCAGCCGCCTCTCATCCCGCCGCCTTGGCAGGAGAGCGCAGAGGCAGCTCACGACCGGCTGCTCTCCTGCAGCGAGGTTTGCAAGGACAAAGCACCGGGCCAGCGCACAACCCCGTCAGCTGGGATCCCGTGCAGGTCACAGGCTGCCCATGCTAGATCCCTTGTTCTAGGCTCGATCTCAATTCCTCTTTTTTCTCTCCTGGAAGCACCAGGATAGACAGCAGGGCACGCCAGGTATCCCTCTGTAAGCAAAGCACTGAACTGTTTAGCTTGGCCAACTAACTATGCCAGCACGTACCACATAACAGCTGAGCACGAGTCGCCCGCGGAGCAAGAACGACTGTGACAGATGAGCAGGGGTGCTGCCGAGCGAGCAGGCCCCACTGCACTGTGCTTCATCTCTCTGCAGCAGCAAGGCTTTAAAGGCCTGACCGAGCAGGTAAATCCTGTCACAACTTCATGGAGCCAACCCTAAGGATTCGGGAAGACAAGCATACCCAAAGGCAAATTCAGCCTGCTCCGAGCAAGCGTTTCCTGCAGAGGACTAGGGAAGATTAGTTCACATGAAGGAGCTTCCTGCTCCGACACGCTCTACGGCTCCAAGTGCTGCAGACCTGCCTATCCCAAAACTGGGGCACAATTCCCATGTGTGGTGCATGTTTTTGCCCTTGGCTCGAGTTATTTAATGAGAAATACCAAAGGAAGCGATTTGCTGCTGCGCATTCCTTATTAACGCCGCAAAGGAGATGCAGCAGTCTCCAGCTCTGCATCGCTCAAAGCCGTAGGTAACGCATGAAGCCACAAGCAGCATTGCAAGGGTTGCTCATACCCCAGAGCAGCAGGGGTCTGACAGGTAAATAACTGCTCTGGGAACTTGGTAAGCCTTCAAAGAGGAAGGCTAATGCCCAGCTCTTCCTCCCTTCCTCTCACGACCGTCCAGGAGAAAGGGCTGGGTTTGTACGCGCAGCGTCGAGGCTCCCGCTCCGTGCGCACCACAGTACCAACGCAGCACGAGAGCCTGGTCCTGCGGCAGGCCGGCGCACGCTGACCCCAGGAGAGTCAGTGCAGGCAGGCGAGCAGCCCTTCCTTGGGTGCACGATGCTTTTACTCCCATCTCCTTGGGCCGCTCGGTAGCCCCCAAGGGTGCAAACTGGAGCGTAAACCTCAAAAGCTGACTTGCAATCTTCCTACTTGTAGAGGAGCCAGGAGGACAGCACCCATCCAGCCATCTCCATCCTCCCTCCTACCATTCAGCGCCACCGCACCCGAGGCGCTGGGCCATGACCCTCCTCTGCAAGGCACTGCATCGAACCTGAAATACCAGGTCCCCTGCCCTGAACAGCTTTCAAGTGCCAAGGTATTTCAGCAGACAGAGCCCAGCAAAAGACCCATTTGCCACAATTAGCGTGGATGGGGACAGCATCTGCACGCTCTTCCCTTGGCACTGCTTACTGTGTGTTTTCACATAGGGACCAACCACCTATTTCACGCCAGAAACATCGACCATTTTTTAGCCTGCGTGAATTTTCTACTTCCCCTCATTGCATGTAAGCCGCATCACGGCTAGCCTGCCTGGATTTATACTTCTAGCTTTCTGGCTCATCCCACGGGAAGAAATCATCAGGTTGCTTGGTTAGGTTCTAAAAAAAAGATATTGCTTTCCTTACATTATACCAAAACCAAGTAATACACATGCCATGGAAAAACTGCTTCTCTGAGCTCCGTTCCTGAAGAGGCCAAACCCGGGGGAAACGTGGCTGCGTTCAGTAACGGACAGCAGTCACACGTCAGACTACAATTTCAAATAATATTTTTGTTTCAACAACAAAACCAAAACACCTCTGGCTTCAATGTTCAAGTGGTTCCAGCCTACAACAGAGAAACTCTCCATGTCTTAGGAATGCTCTACATGAATATTGCCCTCAATTGCATTTACGTAAACCCAGAGAAACAAGGTCAGTGGAGTTACTCACACCGCTCACTTTTAAACCCTTCTTCCTTATTGAAATTACTTGTTAAATCCCCTTGAAAAAAATAACTTGCATATTACCCTATTTAAATACTTATTTATTTTCTTGAAAGTGTTTTTAATTAAAAAAGCATTAGCCTGGTAATACATAGGGCTAGGTTTGTAAAGGTGACTATGGCCATGCTGTTAATTGATTGACCAGAGCTTTGCACCTTACAAAACAAGGGAATTATCGTCTGCTGTACAGACGGAGAAGACAAAGGCATGCCAAAATGAAGGTATTTGCCAAAGACAACCCAGCAAATCAGAAGCTGAAACACTTGCAGCATGCCAACCGCGCAAGCCCTAATCCCACGTGGCTCTTGTAATTAATGATCCAATAATGAATAATTGCATAACTCCAAGTGCTGAATAGCATAAGAGCTTTTCAGCAGGATGAATATTCAACTACCTTGAAACACAAAACCCAAGGCCCCCCGACACTACTACTTTTTGATAATTATCTATCAGAAACCCAACTAAATCGTTCAGTGACCATCCACTGTGCATCCCAGAAGGTAAGGCACTTGGCGAAGTTCTTTAGCTTCAACTTTCAGCCCTGCTTCTTCATAATCCAGAGCATCAGAAAGGGTTTACCGCTGCTTCGCTGAAGAGCTGGCCCAGGGCCAAAGCAGAGACTTTACAGGCAAGTTTTTGCCCGTGTGAAGCAGCTCCCGGATCCGGCGACACTTTCTACCCCCACTGGACACCAGGGACTTGGGCTGCAGTCACCAAAACCCCCCACTCCCTGCAAGACCTGAGCATTTATTGAGCCTACAAGAAAGACGGGAGCGCTCCGCAAGAGCTCACTCAGAGCCGGGAAGGAGGGCTTGCCTCCAGACTCCAGCCAGGGCCTCATTTCACGACTCCCAAAATGGGTCCGGCACAGTGGAACGCCATCTTCCAGGCGCAGGGGCTGGTGCAGAGGCAGCAGCCTCCGACCTTTCTCGTGCCCAGTCCCTACAGGAACCCCTCGCACATCAGCCTTGACACCGACCAGGGGAGCACCCTCAGGCCCCCAACAACCTGCTCCCCAGAGATGCTTAGCACCTCGCACCCCCACGGGTGCTCAGAGGACTGGCTGGCACCAAGCACCTTCTCAAAAGCAGGCTGAAGGCTCAGAAATCCTGATGACTAACCAACCTCTGAAGATAGATTTGAGGGGGCAGAGGGAGAAAAAAACCCATGAATTAGGTCAAACGCTCCTGGAAAATGCCAATTACTTTGTATACAGCAGATTGCATTTGGATGTCATTTAATCTCAGCTTGCCGTTGTCAGATATTAGCTGAAATTCCCTGCTTTCCTTCAGCTGCCACATTAAAGTGCCACGTATTCAATATTAATGAGACAGATGAAACAGAATGAGACTAGGTTGGTATTTTCTGTGATAAAAGATACTTTGTGGCACAAAAGCATTCACTTAAAAGCGTTAGGGATCTTTCTTGGCTCGGAAATAACATACAGGAAACAAAGAAAACCATTTTCAAATATAATTGAAAATCTGAATCTTCTGATTCTATAAGCTAACAAAGGCGTAATTGTTGATGCGTTGTTTCTTCTGTTAAAAACCACAGCAGCAGCAAGGTGAGCTACCTGGCCACAGCTAGGGAAACCCGTACGGATAAAATTGCTGACATGGATTTGAGAAATGACTTTTCCCCCCCCAGTGTCTACACCCTCGCGCTGACACGCAGGCAAAAATTTCAGAGCGCAGAACTCCGCGACCGACCGAGAAAAGGCACATTGAGACCTGCCACAGCTCAACCGGGACACGAAACAGATTCGGGGGAGGAAAAAGAAGCAGCCGACGGACACGGTGGTGGTGTGATTTACCACTCGAGCAAGTCACCAGACGATCTAGCAAACGTCTCTGCTCCTCTCGGGGGCTTGGCATGAAGATTTGAGGACCTTGCATATGTTCAGCCCCAGACGGCTGCGTTAAGCCTTATAATCACTGCTAGACTTTACAGCTAGCAACATACCTGCTCACAGTATGACAGCCTAATCTTTTAGCCGCAAAAGCTGAGAAGAAATGAGAACTGTTTCCAGTTATTTAATTCAGCAATTTCTGAAAATAAGTCTTCACATCTCAAACTAGGAACAAAACAAAAACAACGACGATTAAAATCTCATTAGCCATGCTGTTTCTAAGTTCATTCTGCAGATATCCAAGAAATTTAATTCTACCGATTAAAACAAAAGGAGACAACAGAGAAAAGGAAAATGTTTCATCATAGGAAGAAGCAAGAAAAGGAAAATTCAACTACATTTATACACCACCTCTTGACTTGCAACCCTGTACATTTCCTACACACATCTGGAGGATGTGGGGTAATCCACGGCATTGCAGAGAGACGCCAAGAACGAGCATCCACGATAACCAGATACCTTCACCTTTCCAGGTCGCAAATTTCTTATTTCCAAGCTAGGCTGTTGCCTGCCAAATTCTAGCCTGGAAAAATAAAGCCGGGACCGTCACCCTGCTATTCTTCATTCATCTGAAAGCTGCCAAAAGCTCCCAGGCTGACTCGGATTGGAGGAGACGGTTTTTCACAGGGCCTGAAAGGAGATGATTTGTGTGCTTTGAAACGCAAAGATTTGGCTGTGGCTACAAGTGGGAACCTCCATCCGAAAGAATAAAAGCAGACTTGCAATTCAAACTCTACTGCAGTTTGTGCTCTTGCTCTTCACTGCCGTGCTGCCCTGCGGAAGAGGGAAACACAAGCTCACGCAGTCAGCGAGCAACCCCAACACAAGCTCACGCAGTCAGCGAGCCAGCCGAGCCAGCCGTCTACCGAACTCGCTCCTCTCCCACCTCAATTTACAGACAAAAACAGAGGCTGCCACCACCAGACTGTCAGAAACTTAATTCAAGCCACAGTAACGTGCTTAAATAAAGCATTTCGCACACTTGGTGCACTGAACACATCTGGCAAATAGATTCTGTCACGTCTCTCGCTTACACGGGACATCGTACTTTACATTGCACGCAGTTAACCACCGGCAAAACACCCGCAGACTTTGCGGCACACCTTCAGATCCACAGACAGCCCCGAACAGCCTTGCAAATCACTTACAAAGATCCCCCTCCGGATTCAAAACATTATTTCTCCCCTTCCGCTCCCATCATGTGAGAGAGGTTAATGTAATTTCTTAATGAAATACATGAGATGCATGCAGATTTCCAGAAACAATTCCTATAAGAACTACTGCTGTGCATAGGAATCAGTTCTCAGGAGCCGCTGGCAAAGCGGGCAACATCTCTGGCAAAACCAAAATGTTTCTAAAACAAGCCTTTTTCTATTAGCTTGTGCCAAGTATTCATGACCAGATCTGGTAAAGAAATAACCCGCAATTACAGTACTTCAATACCGTATTTCCAGCAGCTAAATCCCATCTGAAAATAAATCTGGGATGCAGAAATGGTAACAGAAAATCCAATTAGATAATATAAAGATCTGAAGAACCTATAAGCTGAGATAAAAAAAAAAAAAAACAACAAAGAAAAAACCCCCACAAAACCAGCAGTAGTCTGCTCTTTGCCATTGCCGTATGTGGGATGCTACTAAAGAAAAACAAAAAGCCTAAGCCTGCAAGAAAAAGATTCAGCTCCTCCATACTTGCAGCAACTTCAAAAGCTCTAATTGCAAATTCAGATCCTAAGGCTACTTCGCCACTTCTCTAAACACAGGTACAGTCTGGATTTTTAAATACGGAGTCCCAAAGATAGCTCAAGACTTATCAAGTGCAGAGCTCAGCAAAATAACCGTACTCCTAGTGAAACGGCCATAACAGCCGCTGGACTACACGCTTCATGCCAGCAGTGGGGATCACTGATGTTGGACGAGCAGAGAGAGCAGCCACAGGGGGAAAGCTTGCAGAAGGGCTGGGTGTTGCTAATGGAAAACCACAGGGAGCTTTTCCTCCTTCTCAGGGCTCTTTCTCCAGCGCCTCATCCCATGCTTACACCCGCATTAATCACACCTGCCCGAGCTGTGGATGAAAACAGCTCTGGCAGCTCCTGCATCACATCGCAGCGTGCAAGCTAGCACTTAGAGTGGGAAAGAAGATGATTCGGGCTAATTTTTTTTGTTACCACCGCTCTTAGCTAAGACAGCAAGACCCTGAACTTGGTTTTCTGCCTCTGAGCTGGAGCATTCTCCAGCGGTATTAGTGCTGAATGCTAACAGCACCGCGGTGTTTGTCTGAACCATTATTACGCATCACTTATTACAGTAGGCTGGAGAGCTGTTCACAGAGCTGGAAGCGAGGGCAGCTAGATAGTGTACCTAAAAAAAGCTTGAAGTACTATTGCAGGCCTCGCTTTGTTTCTTTTTACATCACCTGGTTGCACCCAACTGTTCTGAGCTGAAACTGCTTCAGTATCTTTCCCTGCAAGAGCCACTGCAGCTTATAGGACTCAAGCCTAGAGCCAAACCAAGCCAACAAAGAGGCTGGACAAGGCAGACGCATTTGCCAAGCCAACAGACGACCCCGTCCCCTCGGCATCTCTCCTGCCGAGCAAGCCACAAGCTACTGGGCAGCCTGGCGCCCCTGCTCTCGGCATCGCCTCGAGAGGAAGAGGCATACCAAGGGCACAAAAGGAGCGGCAACCCTCAAATCTCTCCAGAGCGGGCAGCCAGCCAGTCAAGCCATCTCTCTCGGGGGCTGCAGGGGTGGGAAGGGGAGATAAAAAACATGCCTGAGCTCTGAGTAAATATTTTACTTCTCAGATTCATGCTGCTTACTTAATCAATCCCCATCGTTATTTCGGAGGCCCTACTCAGACACTAAAATTGATTCCCCATGACCTCACCTACACAACATAAGGATTTTCCAAGCGTCCCCATCAGATCCTGACTCCACGTCAGCTCGCTTCACACTGGAAAAGCTAGAGGCCCTGAGCTTGCGGTGGGCTGGACGCAACCTGCTCCACGACCGAGGCTGTGCTGAAAACAAGGCAAGGAGGGGGCAGGTTCCCACCATTGTTAACATCAACGGGAGCAACAAGAATTGTCTGAAAGAATTTCCTACTGCAGACAAGGCACCGAAGGGAATAAAGGAAACGAAGAGTTCACAAACTAAAATACAGCCCTGTGTGCACCGCCCAGGTCTGCTTCCCTGGTGCAGGCGGGCCCAAAGAGCCACTCTTCGCAGCTGAAAGCGGGCAAGGAAGCCAAAACCCACGCCCCTGGCCATCTCAGGAGCCCCAGCAGTGCCACCCAAGCCCACATCATCACCACGTTCACTGGGAGGAGAGCCCGCAGCCCCGTGATGCTCCCTGGAGGACACCAGACAGCAGGGACAGCTCAGCCTCGCCGATAACTTGGAAAGTCACAAGCTGCCAAGTAGCCAGGGCACTGCTGACCTGTGCCTGGAGCTTGACAACCCACTCCCGGCGCTAGGGTCCATCCCCAACCCACCTCGTCCCCCAACCTCTCTTGGTCTCAGCTCTCCGCCTCCAATAGCTCTTCTCCCACCCAGTCGCACCTTCGTCAGTGAGGATGACCAGACACTCAGCTAGCAAGAGCACAGAAACACTCACAAAGGTGTACCCCCTTTCTTAGCGCTCATCTCGTTGTCTAGAACCAGTGGTCATGGTGGCCCTGCTCCACCCACCAACACACAGGGATGTGGCTTTCCAAAGGCGCCGCCCCACAGCTCGCTCTGACCCCAGCAGGTGCTGGCAGAGCTCCTGCTCAGAGGAAGACAAAGCATGTAGATTCTTCAGCTCCGTTAGTCCCGCTCTACCTTCTTGTCTCATTCCCTCCCCTCCATGGAAACTGGCAGTCTCTCATTATCAAGTATTTTTAAAACAGATGAAAGAATACATTGCGCTTTTTAATCCCTCAGATACTGTTTTCCATGGCCCCCACATAAAATTTGTATTCCAGCTTCATTTTCCATCAATTTCTGTTTGACTTGGAGGGGAGTATACGTTAGTGTATACATATGAGTAAACCTTGTTTTGCTCCTTTAACTAGACCAAGCTATGATTCTCTAAACATTTAGGATAAACAAATAAAGAGAAGGGTAGGGAGGCCAGAGTCCTCCTTCATGCACTGAACTGCTGAGAAACCATCCAGCACTGGTCGAGATGCTGGGAATTAACCCAGGAGGAGGAAGGGGGTCCCCTACCTTGCACATCTCAACAGCTTCCAGGCTGCAAATGGCTTCTCTCGCACTGAGCCCAGACGGAGCCAGCAGAGACGACCATATGCATCCTTCCACCCCGATCTAAGTTTGAGCATATGCACGGCTTTCATCAGCTGAGAGGTCCCACGGCAGCTCCCGGCACCAATCCTGCCAAAGCTTTGCTTATGCATGCCTTTACATTTGCGTACCGAGATCAGTCTCTGTGCAGTCAAAGGAAATTACAGGCGGCGCGTTACGCATGTGCCTTCACATCTGTGGGATCAGGGCCTTCAACTGAAAGCCACGCCCTGCTCGGCTACAATTAAAGACAGACACTTCACAGCGCTTCGCTCAAGTTAATTTTTATGCATGCTTTTACAATTAACATAATGTCATACCCTGCCAGGACGTAAAAGGTTGGGACTCAGGAATGTTATCTTAGTTTTAAGTCAAACTGACTGGCTTTTCGTTTCATTCCTTTTCTTTCCCACTTCCTTTAATTCTACCCCCCTGCTCCCTCCAACAAGACACACACCACTCCGGGCCCTTATAAAATAAGATTATTAGGTTGAAAGCTTGATAGGCAAACGCTCATCAGCCTTGCCTTGCTCTACCGTATAATTAACTATTTCTTCCAACTCCCTACCACCCCCCAGCAGCACAACAGCAGCATGCCAAGCGGTCGCAGAGAGGAGGAGATAAAAAGGTCTACCAGACAAAATGCGTCCGACACCTCCCGAGGACCAACCCACTCTCCTTTCTTCTCTTATCGCCCCGAGATAAAACAACTGCCCTCTCCAAAAAGCACTGATTCTGGAGGATGACTGCTCTGCCCAGCAGCTGCTTACGAGGCAGCCGAGTGCCCTCATCCTTCCCTCTCCCACACGCACATGCTCCTCACGCTGAAGGATGCTTTATTCCGCAGTCAGTCCCACTGGGCTGGACTCAGTGGCACACAGATATCAATTTAGTTTAACCAGTGCAAAACCCTCTGTGGGTGCTGTTCTGGGATTGCTCATGGACTTTCATTAATCAAAAGCGTGAGAGGCTGAGTAGTGGCATCAGTTTAATGACAGAAAAATCAAGCAAACCACGTACACAAGAAGAAATGGCAATCCCGTCTCGCAACAAGCCACGTTCCTGAGCCTATTCATGGCGTGAGGTTGCTACTCCACACAAAGCAAAGCGGCTCTGCTTGGCAATACCCTTCAGCCTGCCCTAAAAACCAGCAGAAGTAGTGATCTCAATGCATCTTCTTACACCGGAAGACAAACTTCCATTTCCAAGCATGCTTTAGACCTTAAGATCAAGGCATCATTTCAGAGGCAGCTTTACAAACAGCTGGTATAATTTACAGGTATTCTGTTAACAAACATCAGCTCTCATTTTGCTTAATAGCATAACTTCCCCACCTCCAGTAACACCATTAACCCCATCTTCATACATTTTCTTCGCCACATCAGAGGAACCATATAGCCCCGCAGATCCATAAGCGCATAATAAACGCTAAAAGAAACTGTCTCATCCCGGTCACATCTTGAACACAGACCATTTTCTTATTATGAGAAGGAGCCACGCTCAAGTCCTCCACTCATGGGCAACATCTGTTTTACTCGCAAGCACTGAAAAAGTTACGACAAGTCGGGCAAGCCTCCCTCCCTCCCCCGGCCGATGCACAAAAGTGCATTCAGTCTGGTCACGGCGGAGTTTCATTCACGTTTCTGCAAGCTGGATGCAAGAGAGACTTTTTTTTTAATTTCGGGAACAGCATCTGCTAGTTTTTGTGGGTTTGAGTTTTTTTTTTTTCCTTTCCCTCTGTAAAGGGGAAATCCTTTGTCTGTCTCAACATGGATGTAAAAAAATAAAAGACTCCCGGCCACCACATCCCCAGAAAAACGGTCACGCTGGAAGACGCAGAACACGCGTGCCCCTCGGAAGGCTTCCACGGCTGCCGCCCGCCGCAGCCCAGCGCCCCGAGCCTCTCCCCGGGGGCTGCGGGCCCTTCCCCGCCCGCCCCGGCCGAGGCGCAGCCCTCCCCGCTCCCAGCTCTTCCCCGCCGTGGGAATCCCCGGGGCAGAAACGCCCGCGGCAAGGCACCAACCGCGGCCCCGGCCGCGGCGGGAGCAGCCCGGGGACCACCCCCGCCGTCTCCCCGCGGCTCAGGGCGAAGGGCTCCGGGCGGAGCTGCCCGCCGCCGGGCCCGGCCCCGCTGCAACAAAGAACCGCGGCCCCAAACCGGGGCGAAAAAGTTTTGCGCGGCCCCCTCCGGCCGCGGGAACGGGCACAGGCGGAGGCGGCCCCCCGGCGAGCCCGCCGCGCCCCCCGGCATCGCACCCCCGCACCCCTCCGCATCGCACGCCGGGCACTGCACCCCTCCATTCCCCGGCACGGCATCCCCGGCACCGCACCCCTCCAAGCCCCGGCACCGCACGCCGCCGTCCTCGGGCAATTCACCCCCGGCGCTGCATTGCATTGCATTGCATTGCACTGCACTGCACTGCATTGCACGGCCCCGCAGCCCCCCGTCCTCCGGCCCCGCGGTCCCCGCCGCCGCACCCACCGCCGGTCTCCCCACGGCCACGGCCATCGCGGTGCGGTGCAGAGCGCTGCGCTTCCCCGGCCCGCCGCCGCCTCTGCGCTGGCTGCTAGGGCTGCAACATGGCCACCCGGCGGGGAGGGCCCATGCGCAATGCAAAGGGGCCGGGCGGCGAGGCGGGACCCCCCCGGCCCTCCCCCGGGGAGCGCGGCGGGCGGCACCGCCCCGGCCCCGGCCCCGCCGCCGCGGGGTACCCCGAGAGCGGCGCTAATTGCCGTTAATCCCTCTCCTCGGCAGCCCGGCGGGCAGGGCGCGGCTGGCCCGGGCAGGGGGAGCCCGGCCCGCTCCCCCCGCGGCCCCCATCCCCTGCAGGGCGCCGCTCCCGCCGGCTCGGGCAGCCCCACAGCCGCGGGGCACGGCTGAAAGCAGAGACCCCTCTGCTCCAGGGGCCCTCGCAAAGAGACGGCCCAGCAAGCGACGGGCAACGTCCCCCTCCTACCAGGTTAAAAAAAGAGAATGGGAATTCAGCAAAGAGATATTTGTAACGGGGGGCAGACTGGAGCCCCCCCATTGCCAACAGGAGCCCCTAATGCCCTCGTCTAATGACACAGAGGGCAAAACCAGGCACCTCATTCCTCTCGTTTCTCCTTCAGCTCTCCCCCTCTGCCAAACACACCCGTACTGGGGTTTTAAACGCACTGGGTATACCAAACAACAGTCATGCCCGGGTGGCCGGTTGCTCTCCCGCTCCAGGGAGTGATTTCCAGGGATGACGTGAAGCACAGCTGGCTCTTCGCTGCTCCAACTGGCAAAACGCTCAAGATCCTGATGTTAAGCACGATAACCCTTTACCTGCAAAGGTGGGAGTCTTACGGCTAAATTCAACTCTGCTTGCAAGTCTTCAGCCGAGGCAGCAATGAAAGAAAGGCCCTGCAGTATTTTGCAGGGCATAAACCCCCAAAAGACAGAGACCTGACTCGCCACACGCGCGAAGGACACGTTGAATTACAAACTTAGCAGAGCTACCCTCTTACGTGAACACCCGCAGCAACAAAAGATAAAAGCTGAGAGCACCTCCTACAAGTAAATGACCCAGGGTAGTAAGTAAACAGACCTCAGGGGTACAATTGCTGGTTGGACACCCTTCATGCTAAAAAATTTTACCTTTTCGCTCCCAAAGCCATTGTTGCACAGCTACGAAGAAACACGTGGCTGTTTGTAGAGGGCTACAAAACTCCAGGCATTTCCCTCCTGCAGGTCTTTTTATCACGTTTTGAAGTTTGGGGAGCTGGTATTTGAGAGCGGTCACCCGCACCTGCTCCCCCAGTGCCCAGACCGAACAGGAACCAAAGGGAGCGGAGGAGCACGCCCTGGCACTGCTCCTCATCTGGGCTGAGGACCCGCACCTGGGGCAGCAGCCCTCAACTGGGCACAGCTGCAGCCTCCGTCAGCAAAGCTGCTACACCAAAAAAACGCTAATGGGGTTTCTACCTGTAAAATTTTGCAAACGCAGTTGACGCGGAGCTTTTATTACCCTAACGTGTTAGGCGTTACTGTTAATATCCTAGGGAGGCTGCTATATTACACTCATGTTCTTGCTCCTGTAGCAAATTCCTGCTGCATGCATGGCTCCAGGTGAGGAGGTGGCGAGCGTGCCTGTACTGGGAAATGTGCTCGGACCAGCGCAGCCTCTAGTGGAAACCTGATGATGGTATCTAAAGAGTTGCCCTCGTTGCATCTGTGGGTGAGGCAGACGTAGCTTCCCCCTGTCTGAATTAGAGGCATGCGTGATGCTCCGGCATCAGCGTAACTTAACTAACCCAAAGATCTTCAGCGTTTGCAAACCCGAACGTGACTCACCGTGTCCTTCCTTGGCCTGAAGCTGGGAGAGCTGTGGCCGAGTTTTCTCCGCGATACTCATGCATGCAGACCTTCCTGGGTACGGCTGTTCATGCTGAAAGAGTAGGGAAAAAAAAAAACCATCAAGACAAAGAAATGTTCTGCAATCTTTCTAGATCTCAGCTAGCGTAGTTCCTTGCATTCCTAGTGTTCAGCAGGAAGCAGCAGACCCCTCGCTCCTGAAAGTTTCGTAACTGCTGCTAACAAATCGGTACCCGTGCAAAGGGAATTGCCAATCCCTCATTCCAGAGACCCCCAAGGAACTGCTTCCGTTTTTCCGAAGGTGTTTTGCATCATTTTGCAGATACGGCACGTCAATGCTTTAATAACCTTTTGTGTCAGCTGTGGGGCAATTTGTCAGATGACAGGGGATGAGAAAATACACAAGGAGACACAGAACTTGGGTTAACTTACCTCCTCTTTAAAAACAAACACAGGTATATAGCTCCCTAAAGCTATATCCCTAAATCCTCTGCCACAACAATAGGAAGCTACAAGACTAAGCGGTGGGCTTATTATTTTTTTTTTAATGTTGAAGTAATGCTTGATCCTGCCTCCATTTTGTGATTAGCACTACTCACAACTTACTCAGAAGAACCGAGAGACCTGCTGCGTCCACGGCTCCCAAAGAGGGCGAGAGCAGGGTAAGTTCTGCCGTTCTGAAGACTCCTACCCACAGCCAAAACCGACCGATTTGCAGACAGGGTAAATCGTTAGAGCATAAGGGGAAACAAGAATCTCCTTAAACCTCTTAGCGTGAAGCAGGCAAGGAAGCGACTCCAGGTAGCAGGGCTGCGCTCCTCCTTGCCGGCATGCAGCGTTATACCCCCTTGATCCCAAAATGTGATTTGCAGCTCGGGCTGGAAGGGGAGAGACGCGTGCCAGCGTTTGGTCTGCCTCTGAATCGACGTGAGCTACTCTTCCAGCAGACTTTTGCACGTGCCTACAAAGGGTATGGACAGACAGTCATAGCCGAACGGGTTACAACCAACTGCCGCATTACTGTCCGTCACCGGAGCTATCCAGTAAGCAACACGCTCCCAGCCAGGAGTGACTGTCAATGAGACGCACCAGTTTAACCCATTAACTCCAACGAGCTCGCTGGGGCTTTTCCAACCTCAGCAAGGCGAAAGCGTCAGCGCTCAGTGCCGGTCTCAGTCCTGCCGGTGCTTCAGCAGTCACTTACTGTTACCTGACCGTGTTTCACTAACTGCAAGAAATAAGTTGGCAGGGTGAGAGCTGACATTTCTCAGGAGAAAAACCTCTATTTTTTTAGTCAAAGCGAAGCTTATAGTAAGCGAGATAATACCTCCACGGGTGTTTAAATGAAAATGGGACATGGAAAGCCTCCTGCTTATGCCTTTGTCCATTAAACCAAAACGACACTTTCATAGGAGTGTTGTCATTTGCCACTGTTATTTACTTGAATTTTTTACCTTCACCATCTACCCTCCTCTCTTCTTTGTGATCACAGTTACGGCACTATGCTCCATTCGTTTCCCCTCAACCGCCTCCGCTGAGCGCGTGCCGCTATCAAACACGGTTGTGACTGCGATTCAGGCCTCATCAGAAGAGGAGGGAGAAAGGTATTTCTGCCTTGAAGAACTGTACCAAAAGCACGTGCAAAATGATAAAATAGTAACGCGAGCCTTACCCTCTTCCCAGCACCCGCCCCTACTCAGACGAACACCGCTGATGGGATGCGGCCAGACTCTCCTACAATATACGCCACGGGGAAAACCAACAGCAGGACGCAGCAGAGCACGGAGCGCCGTTTCTCTCGCTGCGCCACCCAAATCTTGGCACGCTGGAAGACTTTTCTGATACATTGCCTAAACTGTAACTTCTAACCTAGAAACTCAAAAGTTTCTTTTAGGGCTGCTCCCACCACTCCAGAGGTTACAGTTTAGCAGTCCTGCAGCTCCACGGGGCAATTTATCCCGCAAACCGGAGTGATGATGTGCTGCGGCAGAAATTAACGGTTCAACGTCAGCAACCCAAAAGCACAGACCTGTGCAGCTTGCTCACTCGAGAGCAACGCTGCTGCACGCGTCCACTCTTGCATGTGTTGGCAGGGTCTGAACTTTCAAAGTTATCCTAAGGTTTTGTGTTACCGAAACAGAAATCGCAAGCCCGTACGTACCATCTATGGCACTCTCTGCCCGGGGTTTGTGAAGGTTGCATATGCTTCTGGGTTTGCAGCGGGCTGGAGGATATTGCAGCTGCCCAGATGACCGGCAGCTAAAAATATTTATGGATACCTGGGAGCCTGCAATAGAGGTGATTTCTGGAGCGTGACTTAGGGCCTGATCCAGACCTCTTTAAAGCCTGTGTTGAGCTCTGTCCCGCCATGCCTGCGATCCCTGGCTGTAAGACAGAAAAACCAGCACGCTGTCTCTCGCAGACTTTCCACCCACTATTCACTCCCCAAACTCCTTGGGGCAGGGGCTGTCGTTTGTTTGGTGTGTACAGGGCACGTCGCGCACCGGGGCGCGGATCTTACCCATCCCTCTCAGCTGTAACGTACACGCTCGTGATAACAGCACCGGCAGCACAGAGCAACATCAGATCCCCGCTCTGGTACGATAGGTGTCCAACCCACCCCAGCCACACAGTGAATACAGAGAAGATACGAGGTGTAATTTGACTTCAGGCACTCTTGGTGTTTGTGTGCGGTTGTCGTACACGGGTACGATCCCACACACCTGTAATAACAGCTGAACCACATCACGTTCACGTATCTTTGCTGCCAGTTTTCGTAAGTCACAGAATCACAGGGCGGTTCACGATGGAAGGCACCTCTGGAGATGATCTGGTCCAGCCCCTGCTCAGGCCGGGTCACAGAGAGCAGGATTGCATCCAGCGGGGCTTTAAATGTCCCTGAGGATGGAGACCACAACCTCTCCAGGCAACCTGCTCCTGTATTTGATGGCCCTCGCCGTAAAAGAGTTTTTCCCCCCACACAAACGGAATTTCTTGCATTTCCCTTTGTGCCCGTCGCCTCCCGTCCGTTCACTGACACGATGACTGATAAAGCGCTCTTTCTCCTCGCCGCACGCCACCAAACGAGCCTCGCACTTCTCAGAGCACTAGCAAGGCTCCTCCGGCCCCTCGACCCCGCTGCCCTCCTTCACCGCCGCCACCCCGGGCAAAGGCAACGGGGGGTGGCGGCCCGGCCGCCGAGGAGGAGGAGGAGGAGGCGGGGAGGCCCGGCGCGGCAGGAGGCGGGTTTCCCCGCCGCGGCAGCGCCGCGCACCTGGGCGCAGCGCCGAGCCCCGACGTGCAGCGCCGAGCCGGGAGCCGGAGCGAGGCGAGGCGGCGAGCATGGCGCGGGAGCTGAGCCAGGAGGCCGTGCTGGACTTCCTCTGCGGGGCCGGCGGCCGAGCCCCCAACGCGGCGCTGCTCCGCCACTTCCAGCGCTTCCTCCGCGACCCGGCGCTGAGCGAGCAGCAGCGGCGGGAGCGCCGCGAGTACTTCAAGAGCCTCGTCAATTCCCTGGCCACCGTCCACCCCGCCGCCGCCCCCGGCGCCTCCAAGGACATCGTCCTCCGCCGCAGGTACCGCGATCTCCTCGGCGAGGAGCTGCCGCCGCCGGAGGAACAGCGGGAGAAGGAGGAGGAAGAGAAGGAGCCGCCGCCCCGACGCGACCCCGACCGGCGGCGCGGCCCCCCGGGGGAGGCGGCGGCGAAGGGGCGGCCCGGCGGGGGGCAGCCCCCGGGGGCCGCCGTGGCGGGGGGCTGCGCCGCCCGGGGCCGCGGCGGCCCCTGCTGCGAGTGCCGCCGGGCGCACCGCGCTGCCGCCCGCCCGCCGCGCCCCGGGGCGCCGGCCCCCGCCGGGCCGCCCCGCTCCCGCTCCCCGCCGCCCCCCGCGCAGCCGCCCCCCTACCGGACTCGGCCGCTCTCCTCGGGCCCCGGGGCGCTGCACGCCGCCGGGCCGCCCCGCTCCCGGGCCCCGCCGCTGCCGTCGGGGCCTGGGGCGCTGACCCCCGCTGCGCCGCCGCTGCCGGCCGCCGGGCCGCCCCCGCCCCGTGCCAGACCGTCCCGGTCCCGGTCCCGGTCCCCACCGCTGCCGCCGGGGCCCGGGGGGCTGCCTGCCACTCTGCCGGCCCCGTTCGGGTCCCCGCCACCACAACGCCCTAGAGGGCCGCCCCCAACCCGGTCTCTGCCACCGGGCCCCGGGGTGCTGCCCCCTGACAGGCTGCCTCAGCCCCGGTCTCCGCCACAGCCCCGCACCGGGATGCCCCTGCTGAGGGCCCCCCCGCCCCCGGCAGGCCCGGGGGGGCGGCCCCCCACCGCACCAGCCCACTCCCCCCTGCTGGCATCGGGCCGCAGGGCGCTGCCCCCCGCCGAGCTGCCCCTGTCCCGCTCCCCGCCGCCGCCCCCCGCCGAGCCGCCCCTACCCCGCTCCCTGCCGTTGCCGTCCGCCCCGGCGGTGCTGCCCCTGTCCCGGTCCCTGCAGGCGCTCCCCACCAGCCGCTCCCCATCCCCACCGCTTTTACCGGGCCCAGAGGTGCTGCCCTCCACCCGCCTGCCCCCATCACAGTCCAGGTCCCTGCAGCAACTCCCCACCAGCCCGTCCCCATCCCCGCCCAGGAGATCCGGGGTGCTGGCCCCAAATGGACCAACCCCACCTCAAGCCCTGCTGCTGCACCCGTACCAAACCCTGCCACTGCCGTCAGGTCCTGGGGTGCTGCCCCCCCCCAGGCCACCCCCCTCCCAGTCCCCACCACGGTCCCCCGCCCAGCCACCCCCATCCCAGTCCTTGCTGCCAGCACAGAGCCCCGCGGGGCCCCAGGCCCCAGCCAGCAGCCCCCCAGCACCGCTGCCTGTCTTCAGGAGCATCAGGTGCCAGCTTGCTTTGTTGGAGGTGCAGGGCATCACCGCATCGCTGCCAGATGAGCGTGGGCGGCAGCCCCGCACCGTGCCCTCCAAGAGCTCCCCTAGGAACGTCCCAAGCCGGGGGCTGTTGGTGCCGCTGGGGCAGCGGGAGCACGCCTGGCTAGTGGCGGTGTCGGCAGGGTGCTGGGCTCGGGTGCGGGGGCTCTTCCTGGAAGAGCCGGAGCTGGCCCTGCAGCGGGACTTCATGTCAGGCTTCACAGTCCTCCACTGGCTGGCCAAGCACGGCGATGGGCCAGGCCTGCAGGAGCTGGCAGCGGCGGCACGGCAGGCTGGGCTGGCCCTGGACGTGGACGCCCGCTCGGGCTGCGGGTACACTCCGCTGCACCTGGCTGCCATACACGGCCACCAGCTCGTCATCAAGGTGCTGGTGCTGCAGCTGGGGTGCCAGGTACAGGTTCGGGACGGCAGCGGGCGCCGGCCCTGGGAGTATCTGGGCAGCTCCACCTCGGGGGAGATCTGGCAGCTCCTGGAGGCACCCCGAGGCACGATTATGTTCCCCACACAGCCCCTGGCCCGCAGCGTGTCCTCAGTCAGCAAGGTCTCGCTGTCCGCTGGCAGGGCAGCGCTCCCCGCCTGCCTCAGGCCACAGCACGGCCACGGGGCAGCATCCCACCGAAGCAGCAACGAGAGTGACTGAGAGACAGCTCCCTGGCATCCCCTGCCAGTGGAGATGGGACCATGGTGGCCATCCCGCAAGAGAAAGCCAGGCAGGCAGAAAAAAGCTGTGAAACAGATGGAACCTATGGAAGAATGTACTTTTAAATTAATCCAACGAACCGTTGTCTGAGCCTCTCTGCCCTCCTTCCCATTTTTTGCTTTTCTACCAGTGGGAGGATGCAACGACTCTGCTGGAAGCACATCTGAACCCTTGGCAGGCAAGTCCTGTGCACCCCACAGGGCAGGCACCAGCTGCTGGGTGCAGGCGCAATCGCCAGCCTTAGTGGGACCATGGGTTCAGGGTCTCAAACTCCGCTGCGAAGCTCACAGCCTGGCCCCAGCCAGCAACAGATTGTTGTTGGTCCTGGGGTTTGCAAAACACTTGTTTACGCCGCCTGAATTCCGGGGAGTAGCTAAGGCTGCGTCCCTTTTTAATCCCAGCAGACTAAGGACAAGTCCCGCTTTTAAAAATGCAGCTGATCAAGGTCCTTCTAGCGAGAGTCCTCAGGGAGCAACTGGCTGTGGCAGAGGGTGGCAGCTGGAGAGCCCGGAGTAGAGGAGGGTGTAACACACCCGCTCCAGTTCTCAGCCCGTCTTGCCCACCAGCCCATGCAGAAAGGAATGCAGGGCAGCACCGCAGCCCTGCTCCTCCCCACGACTGCCCCATGCCCGGCAGCACCGATACCGCCCGCTCCTTCCTGCCCCTCCGGTCCCTTTCCTCGCCCCGCAGGACTAGGAAGCGGTACCCACGTTGTGGCTGGAACCCTGTTCCCATGCCTGGGGATGGCAAGCATCGCTGCAGGAATCTGCATTGGGCAGAAAAGGAGCTGTGCCGTGGGACGGGTCCCAAGCTTGTAGGGGGAAGGCAGTTTCATAACCAGAGCTGCATTTCCCCAGAGACCCCGGCCCTGAATTGCCTCATAGGCATTTATGTGATGGGAGCGGGTGGGATTGGGGGTCCAGGTGCAGGGAAGAGATGTCCAGTGCAGTCATTCCTGCGAGCTTACAAATAACAAGCTGCCTTTAGGAGTCTCACTGGATTACGTGGGTCCTGTAATGTACTCTGCTCTCTGATTTAGCATCAACGAGCTTTTAAACAGTCAAAAAAAAGCAATAGGTTCATCTTGCACCTAATCTGGCTCTCCTATGGATCCTTTATGAGGGCAGGAAGAGAGCTAAAATCCATGAGACAGGGGTACATCACCGATGATGCTCCTGCTGCTGGGTGAGCCCAGCGATAGGACCAGTGGGCGTCAGTGCTTGTGAAACTAGGGCTGCTGGCTCTGCTTCAGCGGGACGCTTTGGGGCAGACCGGCGCGGTAGGTGGGACTGCTCATCTATTTGAGGCATGTGCCTAAATGCCTGCAGTTTCGGGGAGGAACGGGAATCAGGGCAGCAGAACCTGACCCTTGCATAACACGCGTGCTGGGGAATGCCTCCAGTCCTTGCTCAGGCACTAATTGAGGTCTGCGCTTTGCTTGGGGTTTATTTGAGGGAGGAACTCTTTCCTGCAGAAGGGAAGCTCCTTTGCCTGACTCTGTGGCCACAAAAGGTTGCGGCCTTTTCCCAGCCTGGTTTTCTCCTTTTACAGGGGAAAGAGCTCAATATAAACCAAGGCAGTCTCCTGTGACTGATCATTCCTTTCTGAGTGGACATGACAAGATTGGACTCATAAGAAATTCAGCTCCGATGTGGCCTCTGCGCCATTGGCGTGGACACCCGGAGGGCCCTCCGGGACCCCCCAACAGCAGGGGGAATCCTATATAGCTCCCTTCCTCTAGGATCCAGCTAGGGGTTATAGCCTAGATCAGCACAAACATGCAAAGCGGCTCTTGCCTGGTAAAATGCTCAAGTCTCTTCCACCACATTCAGAGCCACTTCCACAGTTCACATCACGCACCAGGCTCCCTCGGAAAAGGGCTCGCTAAAGCCTTCCTCGAGCCTTGGCTAGAAGCTCTTAAAAGCATCCTGTTGATATCAGGGATGCCACCAGACCCTTCACGTACAGCGAGCTTCAGGGAAGAATCCCCAAATGAAAGAAGTTTGTGAGCTAAGCTGTCTGGTGGGGAGCGTACTTTTGCTCCGCAGCCATCTACAGCTTCCGAAGAACAAGGTTTTCCCTTTGCCATCTCCAGTGTTGCTAAGACAAAGACTGAGAAGGACAGCGCTACCTTGGGATTCTCATTTTACAGCCTTTCCATGACCTTTCTCCGTGACGCACATCTAAGTAGCGCTTTTTTTTTCTGCACGCTGTTGCAGACCTCGTCTGTCATCCTTTTCAGAGCGCTTTTCTCTCCCTAGCAGTATTCAGAGTTCAGCAGTCTAACAACGAGCTGTGAAATCATTTTGTGGCCGCTGTTTGCTCGCCTGTTGAGATGACACAGAGAAGCTGCTTTCTCCAATTTTTAAATTGTAAAGCAACCCTTAGGAAGTCTGAAATGGCAAAAAACCTTTCCCTACTGGATCCATTCACCGATTTATCACCCTACGATTACTGAGGAGCTCTTGGACTGCTAACATTGGTAATACTGCACAGCTCCTACACCACACTTTTTAAAAGCAGTCAGTCACTGCTTGTGGGAATAACCACTCCTTTAACCCACAGAAAGCCTCATCCTCCAAGTTTTCTGCTGGTGAAATAAGCAACGGACAGGGTGAAACCCATCTCCAGCCTATTGTAGGAGGCAGGGTGAAAGAAAGATCTTTCATCAGCTGGGCCTGCAGAAATCACACTGCCGCCCTGGAGCATCAGGGAGGGCGATGCAGGCATCACAGGTCCAGTCCCCCGGAGATAATTCACCCCTGGATACGCACGCACGCAGGCGGAGCATGTCCGGTTCAAAGCGCTCCTGACCTCCTTGCTACTTACTCGTCAGCCTGCCTGGCTCTTTCCACACCCATGCACGCTGCCGTTTCCTCATTGCGGGTGGACGGGGCTCCTCGCCTCACACCCTATCCAGGCATCTGATTTTGCACCACCCTGAAACACAGGACATGTCATGGATTAACGCACAGCAGGACTCTGCCCTCTCCTCTCATTGCTTTTGAAAAAAACACACCTCCCACTCGACGGCTGCTGCTGATAAAGTCCACCTCTCTGCTCTCCCATGCTTATCTCTAACCAACTGCTTTGTACTCTGAAAGCCACGTCCTTCAAAGCAGCGGGGTGGTTTTTCACGCAGTAGCCTTTGCCCGTCACATACTGTCAAGCCTGCGAACTCTGAGCCTTACCAAGTTATAGTAAAGGTAACCCCGCAAGCACAGTGCCCCCCTTCTCACCACCTCCCTGCTCCTGCGGCCCATGCTTTCACACCCACTCATTAGATTGCTAAAAGCCGACAGCGCAGCAGAGCTGGGTGTTCATCTCGTGCGGCTTCTGTTAAGGTCTCGACTACATTCCCAACCTGTGGCTCTGATTAGACTCCTGCTGCAGCCTTTACTAACGGAAGTTGCACAGGTGAGCTAGCCATCTGATGCGATTGCTCAGCTGTTAATGAAGTCTCCTTGTTAGTCACCAACTGCCCTTCGCCTATAGGGTCTTTGTCACTTAAGCCCAACAGAACAGCTCCGTAAACCACAGGAGTTGGCAAGACTAGTGCTTAAACTAGCCATCGTTTATGCTGAACGGGGTCATCCCAGCACAGAAGGGGGAGCGGGTCAATTTGAGTCCCTTTTTGGGGCAGAGCTGTTCTTGGAAGATACGGAGCTCCTCCCACTCAGCAAATCAAAGCTTTCCATCTGAGAGGAGCTTCCCATCTACCGACACACCAAATGTACGCTAAGCTTCCCAATCTGAGAGCGGCAAGCGGGTAACAAAGTGCCATGCTTCAGTTTTGGTTTGTTTACAAGCCTGTGGACAAGGACCGAATGCTAGAGCAACAGCGGGATCCCAGCTCAAACAACCCCAGGGGCTTTCATGCAATCAAAACAGTGTTCCTGGGCAAAGCAGATGAGCAATACAGCAGAACATTGCTAACTTAAGCTAATGGCCGGGATACCTTTTCTATTAGAGCACTTTCTGAAACAGTGAAAAATTGAACTTACAGAATTAGAAAAAAACATATCAAAAAGTTTATCACACAAAATGCCCTTTTTTTTTCTACTGTGACAAATGTCATTGGACTTAAACAGTTTATATATAACTCCGCAGTGAGAAGAATGCCTTGCACACTTTTAACAAGTAATAAGAGAGCCCCAACTACTACTAAATCTCATTAAAGCTAGAATTTCTCATGACTACAGGTACTGCAAGTAGTACCAGATGGCAGAGAAGCAGGGTGGGTTTTACAAGAAAAAAAAAAAACCAATTAACTGTACAATTTTTTCCAGCCTAAGTTTCCTCATTAAAATGAGAATTGTTAGCCCTTCAGGGGAAAAAATATTTTCTTTGGGCACTGAAAAACGCTAAAAGTTGAATTCTCAGTTTAGCTAAATTACTATCCCTCATCCCCAATGTGAGGCTATTTAAGCAAACAAAACTCATTTTACCATTATTAAAAAGAAAAAAAAAATTTAAGATATCAACTTAAACTATTTTAGCAAAAATATTTAATGATAATATATCAAAGCAAACTATCAAGACAGTTTTTCTCAGAATACTTGAAAAAACATTTATTCAATGAAATTGTCTGTCTTCAAAAATTAAAACCATTGAAACAAACAATGGTCCCACCTCAAAAACTTCTAAGAGCACGTAAAAATGATCTTCCCTGACCTACGCCTCCCCAATCAGTGGTATAAGCCCCACACCTGAAAAAAATAATGGCACCTATCCCCTTATATAGCCTCAGTGCTGGGCGAGACCTGCTTAAAAGGAGGCTGGGAAAGGCTTTGTTCTTATTACATGTAGGGATTTTTTTCTGAAGCTACAGTCTTGAAGGAGCTTATGTGGAGAGCAGTAGGGTAACAAAGCAAGGAGAAAGGAAGACCAGGAAATATTCACAGTATTTTTTTGTGGCTGAGGGATTGTGGTTGTGGGTTATTAGCGTTCATTTGGGGGAGGGGGGAGCTAATATTTTTTCATTTCACTTTTACAAGAAATGTAGAAATGATAAATGTGGGGGTAGAGAAGTTGTAGTGCAAAGCACTTAATTGTTAATTTAAGAAAAAAAGCAGTAAAAAGGAGAGGAAGACTTCCAAAACTAGAAGTGGAACAAGCAAACGAAGGTATTACAAAGGACAGCAAATCAGAAGAAAAAACCTAAGTTTTCCTTAAGAGGTGGTGAGTGGGGAAGAAGTGGTGCTGTTCCTTGTACCATCTAAGGGTTGGCTTCGGGTGACTCGGGGAGAGGTGTTGCAGCCTTCTGTAGGTCAGCGGTTTTGTACACCAAATGCTATGGACAGGAGGCTTGGTGCTGAGGTGCTGTTGTGTTAAATACCTAACCAAGCGTGGCAATGGTAGTGCAAGAGCTCGTTTACAAAGACACAGTTGAGTGACCTTGTATAGGTTATGCTTTTTTCATTAGAGCACTTAATTTGACCTGGTAGAGCAACCTTCTTTCTGGATGGTTTATGTAAGCCTAAGGCTCACAGTACTTTAAATCTGTATTGGATTTTGGCAAAGTCAAGACACTTAAGCTTCTAATGTCAATAAGGACTTCCCTACTGTACAGCCTGCTCATAAAACATAAGCAAAACAAAATCTGTGTTTGTGGAATACCCCTTAATCCTCCTTTTCGTTTCCTTAGCTCTGATGGCACTGAAGGAAAGCACCAAACTGCTCATGGCAGATCGGTCTGATACAGATTTCTGATGCTTTTGTCTCTATGTGACAGTGTTGCCTAGGCAGATGTGTTTTGCGCGTTTAAAGGCCACAAGCTATTTAAAATGAGTTTTTTTTAAGAAGTCAGTTTCTGTTGTGAAGGAAACACCCATCAAAACTATTCACAAGTTCCTCCCCAGAAGGATGTCAGTCTGTGGGGACTGGCCTCAGTTTGCATTTCTAATGCTGCCATGGGAAGCAATGGCCGCAATCCTTCAAGATGTGTCACAGCAGCTTCCCCCTTGCTGCTGGGCCTCTGCCAGAATACGTACTGGTTTAAGACTTTTCTTTCGGTTTTCCTGAGACGCAGCTCTAGACTTGAAGCATATTCTGGTGAATCTGATAGCAGAAGAGGTGTTTTACAGTCCTTAACGCAGCCCAGAAGATTCGAGTGAAAGTGGGGATTAGTAGAATTTGTGTTAGTGCGTGTCTGGAGCCTGGAGTCCCGTAATAACTTGGCAGGGAACAAAAAGCTTTGTACAGCCAAGCACAGAGCAGGCATTAGCACAGGTTGTCCAAAGTCCGCACGGGAGTTGCGTGCTACTGGTAAATAGAGGAGATTGCTTAGGGGAAATGGGAAGGTCTTGTGCCTTGCTTACAGAGAGGAGAAGAACGACCTCTCGGGCCTTGCGCTCCCTCCAGTAACAGGCACTTCGCCCTCCTTATCTCCCTAGTCTTTCTCGCACTGCCTGGTGATGGTATCTAAAGGGCAAGGATTTGGGCTGCTCTTCTATCAGAGGTAAATGAGCGTGTGGGCCTGCAGCCTTTGTCTAAAGGGCTGACAGCAGCCTTGCTGTTTTGGCACCCTGTCCTTGGCCACCAGGAGCCAGCACTTAGTCCTGTGGTTTGTTTCTTCTCCTGGCCCTAGAACAAAATGGGGAGCTGATAAGGCTGAGGGCAGGGTTTGTCCTCAGAGCCAGGTGGTTTGCAAGCCTGCAAGTGGCCAGGGGAGGCACTGGGGCTCCAGAGCAGAAGGCCAAGGGAAAAGCAAGTGCTGCTGCTCCCTTGCAGCCTGCAGGGCTTTGGTAGAGGCTATGCAGAGCTTGGGGGCAGCGACAGTCCCTCCCGTGTACCATCACTGGTTTCTTATCCTGCAGCTTCAGCCTCCCTGTGACTTTACCCAAGGGAAAGCCTGCCTGCCACCGGGGATGCTTCATAGCCCTGCCTGGCTGTGCCAGTGCCGCTGGTTCAGCCCACACGTGCTGCATCCAGGTACGCAGGCTGGGCAACCGAGGTGGGACCCTGTGCTGTGACCCCGACTTGGCCCCCAAAATCGCACTGCGTTGTCTGAGTGAGGCCGTGTCCCTTTCCCAGTGTCTCTGCTCGTGCCAAGGGGCGTTGAGTCACCCCAAAGGCAGGAAGCCCTTCGCTAGGCATGTGCTGAATATTATAGAAGAGTATAAAATGCAAATCCGTGCAAACACTGGGAGGGAATTAACTCTTATATAAGAAAACATGTATATAACAGTCCAACTGCATTAGGAAATAATCTTGCTGTTTTCCTTCCTACATAGCTTCTTGTCTTAAAATACTTCATCAGCTGAGCTTCCAGCTCTGTTTGTGAGTCATAACATCAGTGACAAAGAAGGTAAAGCCTGAATCTTATGTTAGCACTTTTTTTTTTTTTTTGCTGGAGGTTTATAAGCTACGAGCCTGTTAAATTGTACTGGTTCTCCCCATCTGTGTCCTGGTCACTACAGTCCATAGGCAAAGGCAAGGCATGTACCACAGCAGCAGGAGACACTAGTTCACAGCAAACACAAGAAGCTGACAAACCCCATCAGAAATCCCTATATATAAAGCTTCTTTTCTGGAGAAGGGGGGATGAGCCATGTTGTTTCATAACACGTAGTATGTGTATGTCAAAACACATCTGTTTCCAGAAAAAGATGAGCCGCTGCATGGCACCGTACAGAGTTGTAGGTTTTGTTGATTAGATGCGGCTTAAGCGTTTTGGGGTGTGTGAGGGGAAAAGCAATGAAATGCTCTTGCCGAGGCAGGGCAGCTTCCAGGCAAGCGGCTTTAATAAACACCATCCACAGGAGGTCAGTAAGCCCGGCAGTCTGGCCTCCAGGTTAAGATGCGCAGATGGGCATAGTCAAGGGTAGCTGCACATTTTCCTTTGCATAAACAACAGAACTGGTTTAGTCATCTGCTGAATGGCATGCTCAAGGGAAATGCAGATCTTTCAGTTCAGGAGTTATTTGCATCCGATTTGGATTTTTTTGTCTCTTTGCTTTTCAAATACTGAATAGATCATTTAAGCAAACATCTTGCTCCCCTCTCCTTGGTTTCTCGCTGCTGTTCCTTGTACTGCTTGCTTATTGATTTAATGTTGGATGGCTTTGTAGCTGCTGGAGACGAGCAGCCGTCAGTCCTTGATCTGTATGTCCATGCGTACAGGCGTAGCATCCGAGAGTCCCACTGTCCCTGCCTGCGGTCAAAGGGGAGGGCAGATGTAGTGGTGCTTCCTTGGATTTTGATATCTTGTGGACTTTGGCAGGTGTGCTGCTTGTCTGTCCTTGGGCTGACATCTCCGAGGGTGCTGTGGGATTAAGTGCAGCCAAGCTGTCTGACAGCTGACTGTTTTCTCTCTGGTGCGGAGCACACCTTGCTGCAGACTGTTATTTACCCTGGGAGGGCAGTGCTTTAGAGTATGCCTCGGTGGAGTCCGCCACCTTTTGCTGAGGAATGTGGTGGTGGCTGTGTTAAGGGAGCCAGTTGTGTTTGTGCCCTCCCATGGGACTCAGGACAGCTACAGCCCATGGCGTGAGTCACGGCGGAGGCCTTTGGCATGAGTCACGCTCTCCCGATTTCCTGCTGCTTGTCAGTGTGAGAAATCCTGCCTGCCCGCCTTTCTCCGTGCATCCTGCAGTGCCCAGGGCTCCCCGCCACTGCCTCCTTTCATCATCCTGTGGCCAGAATCTTTTCAGGGACCCACCCAAGAGCTGCAAGCAAGAGCACGACAGCCTTCAGGGGGTTTAGGAGGAGGGTTTCTGATCTGCCGACAATGCTCGGTAATGATGCTCTTGCTTCCAAGCAGAACCTACTGAACTGCTGCTTCGAAGTGTACTTCTCAATGCGTGTGTATGTGCCGATTTCTAACTGGCTCTTTCTTCTTTAGCTATCAGCTGAGATGTCATCTTCCAGCTGTCTGAGAAATGGCCTGTCGTCAATAATGGGAGACAATCAAATGATCTGCCTGTGTTGGATACTGATTTACAGCTGCTGTATTAAAGGGATCCAGTAATGTTAGCCTTGAACTTCAGTGTATCTTTGTTTATTGCACTTCAACAGCCAGAGAAGATTGCAGCTTGTTTCTGAAGTGAGGGAGCCCTCAAGACCCAGGACTCGCTTCAGGTAAACCCTAAACCTGGCTGATAAAACACTGAGGGAGAAGGTGCCAGGAAGGGGAAGGAACTTGACCCCAAACAGCATAATTTTGAAGGCCCTTCAGTATCTTGGGGCTCAGAATGGACAGTGTTAATGTTTCTTCCAAGCTTGTTGTTAAATTTTTAATCAGCTTGTTCTTTCCAACACATTTTCCAAATACTTATTGACAATTTTCTTTTGCCTAAAACTGAATTTGAGACATTTGAGCCAGCTTTAATACAATCCCTTTTCACTGTGGGTGGCTTGAAGGAGACAAATTCTGGTGCACACATGTTTTTGTGGGAAAGAACTCCAGATGGCTTGAGTTTCTAAACCATCCTGGCATGTTGTATGTGCTATATGTCAGGCTAGAGGAGAGCTCTTATAAATCAGTCCAGCTTAAGGTTGCTGGAATGCGTTTGTGGACGCCGGGCTGATGCAGAAGGCTGCGTCCCACCCTATTCAAAGTCACTGCGAGGTATTTTCCCCCATTGATTTGAGCAAAGATCCAAGACAAGAAACTGCTTTACAGCCCTTGAGTGCAAGGGAGACCCCTGCCTTGCAGCCTTTGCATAATGAGAGTGACGTAAGGACAATCAAGCCTTAAAGTCAAAAGGAGAAAATATAAAAGGACCAACAGGTACTGTTTCTGTTAGCTGTAGGGGGGGTGAGGGTGGGAATCCATAGCTGGTGCCTTCTGCATCTCTGATATACGGAGGAGGTGAAAGGGGTGACTTGACTACCGCTGTTCTTACCAGCAATCCGGGCTGTGCTTGCCCAAGTTGCCCTGCAGCTCTCATGACAACTTGAGGGTGTGCGGTCCTGGCAGCGTCACTGTACCACGAGCGGGCCTGCGGTTAGCCACGCTGGCAGAGCGCACAGCTCTTCAGCTCTGAGCACAGCACATCTTGCTGTTGCAGAGCAGGTAAGTGATGCTGGCCTCTGCTGCAGATGACCATGCACCACGGAAGCAGTTTGGGGAATGCACTCCTTCTAGAAATGTCTTTTGCATTTGCAGATGCCTTAGATGGTGCCAGATCTGCTCCAGGGACGTCCAGCTCCCGCATCGCCTTCTCCTGACTTCGGCAGGACGAAGGAAGGCATTTCGGCCTGAGTAGTGCAGTGCTGACTCTGCCTTCCAGCCCTGCTGAAGCCACTCCTGTGTCAGACAACGGAAGAAGAAATGCTTCCTGATGTGCCTACTGTGACAACAGAGATGCAGTCCTTTGGCCTGGAATGGGCCAAATGCACAGATATCTTTGAGAAGAGCATCCCAGGAGCTTTAACTGTATGGATGGCACTAAGTGGTGAAAGCTGATTAGTGCATAGGAGATGAAACAAAGGCTAGACCCCCAGCCTGTGTGCATGCACTGCAGTTCAAGGCGAAAGCTACCCAGAAGGCATGCTCCAGTGATGATCCTTCTCCATGGATACCCCTCCTTTAATTTTTAACCGGAACAGGCTATGTTACTTGCCATCTTTGTCCTCTTGCTCCACTCACACAGGGTCCAGACCCAGCTAACCAGCTCTACTGCCGGAGTACCGTGGGGAGGGCAATGCAGATGCACTCCCTTCTAGCTGTCCTCACCTCTTGTGCACCACGTTAACCACTTCAAGGCCTGTACGGATTTTATTCAGCAGGTTAAGGACAGGGAAAGGTGCAGTTCCCCATCTCTCCCCCCACCCCAAGCCCCCTTGCAGTTTATTATGAGTTAAAAATCAAAGCCAGCTTGTCTGGAGCTAGACGACAGGAATATAGGAAGCTTGGTAAGTGTTGCTATCCTACGGTGATATCCCAGTGAAAAGTGTTCCAGGGTCTGTTCCCTGTTGCAGGAGTTTGCAATGTGGTCATAGATGTAAAGTAAACAACAATGTTGTTACCAAAAAACCAAATATTAAAAACTGCTGGAGTTGAGAAACCTCTAGAAAACAGGCACTTGAAGGGCCGGTAACCTGTGATCTCCGCTATGAATTCATACTGCAGTACCTGCTATAGCCTCCAGCCCCAGGGCAAGATCTTGCTGTTTGGGGGACGGTGTCACAGGGGAACAAGGGCAGGTCTGTCCCCGGAGATGTGGGTCTCGCATTCTAATACGGCAAGAAATGGTAAAAGGAGTGGCCTGGCAGGTGAAGGTGCAGCCTGGCAGCGTACAGCAGCAGGGAAGCACACTGCTTTTTACTGCTTTTTTGCAAGCGTGATGACTTTGGAGGAGAGCTTGATCTTTCTGCTGCCTGGTGAGCTGCAAAGAGGAGGAAAAGATATACCTGGATTCATCAGCTGAGAGTGGTGGGGAGGAACAAATGCCAACAGCTCCTTTGAGATGAGGCAATAAACTCTGAGGAGATGTGTTTGCCACCTGCAAACTTAAAAGGTATGGGGAGAGGTGCTGAAGCGAAATGAGTCCAAAGTAACAAAGCCCCAGTTCTCCTGGGTAGTTAACACTTTGCTCTAGTTAAATCTAATCCACTGAGAGATGAAACAGAAGGATTGTCAGCTTGGGTCAGTGTTAATGAGGGAAATAAAATGATGAGGCATATTTTAAATCCCACTGAAGGTATCGGAGAAATCCTTTCATCACTTGGAGATAGTGCAAGAAGTTCTTTATAATTAACTTCATTTATAATTAACCTGTAATAGGGGTGCTTCCCTTTTAATGTAGGGAATGCTGCAATCGGGAAGCCCTTGGGGATAAGAATGCTGTAGTGACATGTGGCCATGCAACCCCAGCTGGCATCCAGGGCGGGCTGGACCTTCAGCCCTTCTTCCTGGCACAAAGCTCCCTCTGAAGCGGTGCTTTGGGAAGCTCAGTGCCTGCAGGCTTTGGGAGGGGCTCTCAGCCTCCTGCCAAATTGGACTGTGGCTCCAGAGTCATCCTTTGTCTTTCAGGAGCAGGCTAAGGATTTTTCCTTGGGAGTCTGGCTTGATTCCCCTGTGGTCGCCAGACCAACCCTTAATTTCCCCATGGATAGCGTAGGGCTGGAAGATGCCATGGTGGCGAGAGCACTGTTTTAGCCAGCTGTGCGAGGGACCTTTGGTGCAGAAGGCTGCAGGGAAAATGTGTGCAACAAAACTCTGCAGGGAGTTATGACTACTCAAGCAAAAAGGCAGAGACTTCTTGGATGAGACAAACTAATGGGAGAAACACGAAGGATCGGACATCAACAGCACTAGCAGAGGGCTGCTTAAGTTAAAGTCCCCAGATAATCTAAGAGGTAGAAAGCAGTCTGGTGTGTGTATGTATATATAATGAGTATATTTATTATGCTACAACAGCGTAATATTTAGGTTGCAAGAGTAACCGGGGGCTATTGCGGAGACCAGGATTCCATCCAGGCAGCATTGACACAAATATTCCCTAAAGGCAGTGCAAGAGAAAGGATGCTGTCTTTGCTTGATGAACTGGGAATGAACTTAAGAGAGACAAGAGCAAATCTTCCCTAAAGAAAGTGCAAAAACTCCCCACCTTTGAGCAAACTGTAAGCTTTAGCTCATGCTAGGAAAGGGTGGCGAGTGTTTCTTGCTGTTATTTTACCAGTATTATCCTTGCACTAATGGAAATGAATTGGAGCACTTTTTCTCCCTCCCTGGCCAGCCTAAGTGATCCAGGTGTGCGTTCCTGCTGGTGTGATGGCTGAAGCAGTGGTGCCCTCCCAGGGAAGCACGTGTACAGTACTGCTGCGCTGGAGCTGAGGCCAGATGCCATCGCCAGAGGAGGAGGAGGAGGAAGCTACTAGTTGCTCTTTGAGCAAGAAGCGGAGCCTCTTTCTCAGCTTCAGCAACGAGTAACTCGGAATATATAGCATCAACAAGTACCAGCATATGTGGGTTCAGTGCAAGACAAACCAGGCCCAGACAGTGAAGAGCCGGCAGCGCTGGCCTCGGCACCCCGTGTCACACAGGCTAGAGAATATACCGTAGTCCTTGAGTTAGCCAGCAGCAGAGGTGTGTTCTTAGACCTCCCAAAACCAGGGGTAAGCCGATTCTAATGACAGGAGTGAGTAGTCAGGGATATGACTTGCCAAGGGCTAAGGTGTATTTTCTCTCACAGGAGATTAAAAAGAGTAATCATCAGCATGCTGCATCCTTTTGGTATTTAGGTTTTTCTCAAGCAGATCCGGGGCATTTCTAGGGCGTTACAAGAAAATCAGACTGGCCAGTTGTCTGGCTTCAGCCTGTGCAAATCAAGAGGTAAGTTAAGAGTTTGGGCTGGAGACCTGGTGCTGGGCAGGGCCCCATGTCCTCAAGCAAGCCTGCAAGGCCATGTGCTGGGAGGGCACCCTTAACTTTCCTCACAGGGGAAAATTCCTCTGGGCATCACCCTCTGGATGAGCAGATGCCTCTTCTCTCCCTGCTTCTCCCAGAGCTGCCTGATGGGTGCAACGCTTCCCCAAAAGCATGTGAGAGAGCAGTAACTCCTGGAAGTGGGGACGTGTACACTGTGTACACCCCAACTAGTCTCTCTCAGGGTGTGTACATATTGTAATCCCTTGCTATGAGGCAAATAAAGATAACTTGGGCTCTTCTCTGTGTTCTGTCTCCTGCCAAGGGTTTTGTCTCGGAACATCACCTGCTGGTCCTGGGGTGCAAGAGCAGCTTGCATAGGGCAGCATCTCTCTCCCCCCCAGGTCTTTGAAGCACATTTTAATTCTCTGCCTGCTTGCTGTGAGCTTTACGTTTTTCCTTAGGCACAAAACTCCCCTTGTAGGAAGCAGAGCGCATGGGGGCCGAGTCCCTCCTCTGCGGGCAGCGCAAGGTGTCCTCTCCCTCATGTTGTGCTGAGGGGCTGGGGTCACCCTTGATGGGGTGGGGCTGGGAAGAGTGGCCTTTCTTTGCAGCCTGTCTCTCTCTGCAAAGTCCCTGAAAGGCAAGGAGAGCCACTGGGGAATTTTTTCCTACTTCTTCCCACTGGAGGCTGCAAAAGGGAAGATGTTCTTTCTTCTGCCTCCCCACCACTGGCTTTAACCGCTAGGGAAGATGGAGGGCAGTTGGGTATCATCTCAGCACTGTAGTCTGAGAATAAAAGCTTTACTAATTTCACAGGACGTAAGACCACGAGTGTTTTAAATCAGGGGCAAGACCGAAGGGTTTGTTGCTAAACCAACTAGGCTGCCGGTGCAGTGCACTCAAGGAAAACAAACAGCGCTGTCTCCACATATTATTATAAAGGTATTTCTCTGTCTGAACAAAAGGGTCAGAGTAGGAGACTTCAGGCCAGAAAAGCAGCTCGCAAGAAATACGCGTTTCAGAAGGGGAGTCGGAGCGGCCGACGCTATGGCACTGCACGGCCCCAGCACCGCAACTCCTCTCGCCAGCAGCTCTGTCTCCAGAAATGCCGCAGCACTGAAAGGAGGAGAGAAGTCTCCAGGGATTTCACAGAGCTGAATGGAAAACAATACAAAAACCCAACCGACCAAACAGAATTTGCTCAACCCCTTACACGTGGCAGCAAACAGGGGAACAACTGCACAGTAACTCAGGCACACAGAAAGCAGGCGCCTAAAGCCTATCTATAACACGTGATCCCAGCTAACATCATGCTAGAGACTGGGGCAAACTTAAGGTGGAATTACGTGGGCTGCGTCCAAACTGTGCGTGGAGGGGCCTGCTCTGGGTGGCGTTTGCTACCTGCACCCGCTCTGCCCCTGCGGCTCACCCCCAGGTTCAGCGTGGCTCTCGCGTATGCGCAGCATGGCCAGGGAGTTAGCTGGAGGCCAGAGCACGTGCGGGATTTTCCCTGTAGTACTTTCAGTCAGCATTTTGCCCTCTTTTGTACACCCCAGTCACAGGGCTCCAATTCAGGCTTGTGACTTTCTAGTTCAAACGCAGCTCGGCTTGGATTCACCCGGAATCATATGGGATGCTGAAATGCCACGTGAACGTTGAGAAATGGGTGTGGGGCAGATCTGGGGCAAGGAACGGTGTTGGGACTCAGGATGCTGCTCGTGTAAGAGAGAGCACGCTCTAATGAAGTTCCAGCAGCCTCCTGCGGGGCAGCGCGTTTCCTCCTGCTACCTAGCCGTAAATTCCTGCGCTGTGTTGTAAGCTGCCCTTCCTAAAGTTGCCTGCAGATCGGCACCTCACAGGCTAGTCACGGCTTAGCCAGCAAGGAGCACGCTGCATGTATATAGCTGCTCTGACTGAAGTTTTACAAGTGGGATTGTGAAGCTGCACGTCATTCGTGTCACTTCACGTATGAGGGAAACTGAGGCACGGAGGCCTGAGGACCCTGCTAAAGCCAGTCCAAAGCGACGAGCGGCACCCAGCTGATCCAGTCGCAGACCCGCCATGCACCGCAGCTGCTCCCTGCAAAGACCCTCAGGGCAGTGATGCTGTGCGCTTTTAAAGGACATAGTAAAGGGGAAAAACGGGCGTTAGGGACTGGCTGGGAAAGCAGCCTCCTTTTTTTGCCTCCTGAGCTCAGCCCTGCCCGGCCTCTTCCTCCGCTAACAAAGCATTTCTCTTTTCCCTCTGGAGTCTTCTGCAACTGGAATGGAACCGGCGAGATCACGCTGCTTTTCAAAAGCTGCAGCCTCAGTTCTCACATCTAGTAGTGCCCCACACAAACAACCTTAACTTTCAGGCACTTTTTAAGTGCTGGCGTAGAATATAACGAACCCTTGGGTTTCATTTAACTGCAAGTAGTGATGACTTGTACCCAGGGGCTCCCATCAGCCCAGGCTCCCGCAGGCACGAGGCTGGGCCAGGAGGGTGCATACGCACATATTCTCACAGGCAGTCACTTTGCGGCCGTAACACGAGGACTCCAACCCGGATTTTAGACAGGGATCACTTAACAAAAAGCAGCCACCTCGCTGCAGGCACGGAGCCATACGCGGGCTCCTGGGATAAGAGCCAACATACACTGCATAGCAGCTAGAAGAGCTTACAGTAAGGATTTCTAGGATCATGCAGAAGCAAACAATCACTAGCTTTTAAAATCATACACATCCTGCCTGCAAAGAACAATATCAATAGAGATCTCCCGCTGCCCACTTTAAATGGCTGGGAAAGCTCCAGCCCCCAAACAGCTGCAACTGATCCCCTTCTTCACCCCCCCTCCATCATGTGATGGTCCTGCCCAAGTGATTTAAGCTGCGGGAGCTGGGAGCTGAGTCATGCTGGGCTGTGGAGCAGGGGCTCGGGGGTGTCCTGCCTGCTGGGGCTGGTGTCTGCAGCATGGAGCAAGTGAGTGCCTTCTTCGGACTGGAGCGGTGTGCCGAGCGGGGCTAGGGTCTGGTTGCGTGTGGGTTTTGGGCTTGGTGCCAGAGGTAGGAGGAGGAAAGGATTAGCTGAGAGGAAATGCTGAGCTGATCTATGGCTGTGGGAGGAATAGTTAGGGCTGACCAACTGTTTTTCGTTCACCTCCTCATCTCTAGCATGTTAACTAAGTGGGGAAGCTGTTCTAATGCATGTTTATATCTTTGAGTACTCTAAAAGTTTGGGACCATTTGCAACTCTACAGTTGGAATATCCTTTATACCTTTTTTTTTTTTTCCCCTTAAACTTTGTAGTTTCCTTCTGGAAAAATGCCTTTTAGGTACAGAACTAGAGTAACTCCTAATGCAACAGCAGAGAAAAGCAGGACGGTGGTATATTCTGACCTACCGCTGCCCCCCTGACTTTCCTGTCCTCGAAAGACCCCCTGGGCACTGAGGCTGTGTTTCAGGCCGTGCTCCGGCACTGTGCTAGAAATAGAGCTAGAAAGCAGCATTAGTGCCGTGACGGTAAGCAGTTTAGTGACTGGGGGAAACCTGACCTTAGCAGTCCGTGCCGTGGGCAGAGCGGGGAGTAGGCATGAGGGAAAGCACCGTTGGGGCTGGGTGGCAATCCTAGAGGAATACTGGGCTCCAGAACAGCCAGCAGCTGCTGGGCATGGGCCTGCACAAGCCAGGCAAGGAAAACTAGCCCAAGTAAACAACATAGCTAATTTGAAATTAGTCTCCCTGCCTTATCTGGCATGTGGTGCAGTGGAGCTCAGCATCCTTGCACCTGGGCCTGGAGCACACACAGCAAAGCATGATTTGAGTTGTGCCTGACCTCACCAAACAGCACCTACCTCTTAACTGAGGCAGGCTGGTGATGTTAAGCGCTATTTTGGGGATATGTGGCTGGGGGAGTGAATAACCGGGCTCTGAGGAAAGGATCAAGCCCTCCTCTCGGCAGCGGGAGCTTCCCAGGGGGGTGTTTGTTCTGCTTTACTGGGCTGCAGCCACAAGTGGGCTCCACTGACTCCTCGCTGTGTGTAGGCTGCTTTAAGTCAAGACGAGAGACTTTTTTGGTGGCTCCTGTTGCTTGGAGGAGACCCACTTAGGGAAGGGAGACAGACCCAGTGTTAGAAAAGCTTGGTAACTGATGTTAATCCTGTGCTAATGGTTCCGTCCACTGCTGACTTGAAGGTACAAGCTTGCTTGCAAGGATGTCTTCTGTAGCAGCTGGTAAATCAGTGCCTGTGGCCTACTTGAGTTACACTGGCTTGAATCACCTCCTTGTCACCTTATATTGCTTAGTGGGGTGCTGGCTATGAACTAGAATTCCCTGGCAGAGGGCTGAGGCAGGCAGCTGGCCTGCCTCAGCCCTTCCTCTAGCATGAAACAGCAAATGCATTTGGGTCTGCTAGAGCTGGTTTGTGCCTTGGCCCAGGCACTGCTGGTAGGCTTGCCTTGGGTCAGACTAACTCCGGTGGTTTGGCCCTGCAGGGACTGGTCGTTACCCAGCTGGACATCCAGCCCGGTGAATGCATCAAGGTCAAAGGGAAGATCCTGTCTGATGCCAAAGGGTGAGTGAGGAGATGGCGAATGGACTGATGCGGCGCTGGGGGAAGCCTGAGCTCCTGCCGTGTTCAGCTTGTCAGCACCGGGTAGCTGGAGCTGCTGCGCAGGCACCTCTTTTGCACCGTCTCTCTGTTTCCCCAGGTTTGCTGTGAACGTAGGGAAGGACAGCAGCACCCTCATGCTGCATTTCAACCCTCGCTTCGACTGCCATGGGGATGTCAACACCATTGTGTGCAATTCGAAGGAGGATGGCGCGTGGGGCGAGGAGGACAGGAAGGCGGACTTTCCCTTCCAGCGCGGTGACAAGATCGAGGTGAGGCCCCGGGGTGTGCGCGAGGCCCTGGCACGGACCGCTGACGGGCGAAGGGCGCAGCTTTTTAATGCTGCCTTGTACCTCTGTGGTGGAGAAGGAGCAGGCGTGGAAAGGGGACTCAGCAACAGGGGAAGAGGCTCGCAGCTAAAGCCGACCCGCTGCCTGGACCTGCTCTTCCTAAGTCAATGCCCGACAGCTCAGATGTGTTAAGTGCTCTGCTCTGGCCTTCCTTTGCAAGCCAGACAAGTAAAAGCAATTAAAACACTGACCTGAGATTGAGACTGGGTCTGTCTCATCCCTTTGCTGCAGAAGCTTGGAGCTGACCTTGGGGCAGAGCAAAACAGCTTCCTCCCCTCCATGCCTCTGCTGGGCAGGGAGGAGGCTGAGCTGGTGAGCATGGCCTTGATAGCAGCAGCCACCTGATCTGTCCTGCCCCCGGACTGGAGGTAGTGGGGAGTGAGGCCTGGGAGCTGTGATGTGTTAGCCTTCCTTCTTGTCGCTCTCTACAGATTTGCATCTCCTTCAATGAAACGGAGGCAGTGGTGAAGCTACCTGAGGCCGAGTTCCAGTTCCCGAATCGGCTGGGCATGGAGAAAATTGAATACCTGGCTGTGGAGGGTGACTTGAAAGTCAAAGCCATTAAGTTCAGCGACCAGCTATAGCTTGGTTTGTTTTGTTTTCTCCCCCCCTGCATAGTGAAATAAACCCAAACTTGCAATGGCTGCTTCCTCTGCTGTTTTCTGCTCTAATCTGCTTGCTCCTTTGTGCGCTACAGGGGTGGGCAGTGGGAAGGGGTATGAAACTCTGTGCCTACTTACACTGCGGCCTTGTGGCTGGTACTGAGTTAAACCACGTGCTGGGCAAAGCATGATTTACCTTGAGTAAAGCTTCCTTAGCAGTAGTGGCTCCCTTGACCCTGTTTGCTGCAGTGGGTGGTCCCTGGCTGTTAGGTTTCTAAGCTCTGGGACTAGTCCCAGCCAGGGAAGCTCCCACAAGAGTATGTTGGGCATGCGTTCTGCCATCTCTGACCGAGAAGTTCTGCTCACGTCTCCTTGCTGCGGATGGGGGACTGACAGGGAACGGGGCATGGCTTGTGCTCTTGCAAATAGCTGTGCTTTCCAAGAACATGCTCGGCAGTTGGGTGCGTTGCAGGCTGGCACTAGTGTACTTCAGGAGAAGAGTGGGCAAGTCAGGCTAACTGCACTTGCTAGGGGACAAGACATGGAGTGTGAGGTGAAGCCTGACAGAAAGCTTAGGAGTGAGGTCTTGACAGGATCCAGGCTGTCTGTGCTGCTTCATGAACTGTGCTCTTGACGCTGTCAGAGACCCAGTATCGTGTCGTACCATGAAGACAGTGGCTTAGCAACATGGCAGGTATGGGTGACAAGCCACGTGGCAGCCGGTAAGTGTCTAACACTTGGCTGCTAAGCTCCAGATGCGGCCTGAGGGCTGTATCAAACAGGGTTCCTAGAGGTATTAAATCCTGGGTGCACCAAGCACAACTAGCTGCAGTTAGGCAGACCAAAAAGAAAAGAAAAAAGCTTAGTAAACAGTCTCTTCTGCTTACAACCTCTTTGCTCTGCTTGTGCAATGCCTTGGAGTGTGTCTGCTAGTGCTGTCCCCCAGCTGCCTGCTAGCCTTGCCTACCCGAGACAGGGCTCGAGTTGGGACTGCTGCAGCGTTTGAGGACCTGATGAAAGGTAAAGCCAGTCCTGCCTGTGGAGAGGTGGGAGCCTGGGCAGGCTGCTCAGGTTTGGGGGCTGGCTGCGTGACTAAGGAAGCTACAACAGTGCTGCCCCAGCGCAGCTCAGCTGGTAACTGGCTGTGTTGGTGAGGTCTTCCTTAGCCAAATGCTCCTGAAGTGGTGGAATGTGACTCCTGTTGGCTAATCTTTCTCAGCGGGGCTGTTCTAGACCAGGGCTGCATTTGCTGCTCCTTTGAATAGCTGAGCAGTTGGGCCAGCTGCTGCGGTAGGGGCAGTGCCGCTCTACAGAGCGGTTTGGCCATTTGAAGGCTTTTTATGGAGCGGCTGACAGGCTGCAAGCCTGTTGTCTGCATGTCAGCACAGCTGCTGCATGGCAGTAACACTGTCCAGATTCGTACTGCAGCAGCTGGGCATCCCCATGAGTGATGGGGGGATTTGCTTTGGAGGGTGGACCCTCCTGCTTTACTGATGTCCTTATCTCTCTGCTGTCTGATAACCCTTGTTATGGAGGCCTTCTTGCAGTGCTGCCAGAAGGGCATGAGTTGTAGCTGTGTCTTGCCAGTCACCCTGTGGGCAGAGACGTGGTGACTGTGGATAGACAGGGCTCTTCCTCTTTGCTCTCCAGAGCTGATGCAGCTAATTATAGCAAGGGACTTTTGGTGTGCAAATGAGCGGGAGGCTTTCTGGGCACCTGTCCCTCTGGGGAGGTGTGTGTGCCTGGGGAACATGAAAGGGCTCTGCTGCAGGGTCCAAGTTCAGCAAAAGTTTCCCCTATGTGCTTGCTGGGAGGGTGGGGAAGGGGTTGCTGTAACCAGTATCCTCTGTGGGAGCAGGACAGAGGTAGCATGCACCCTGCATGGCAGGAGCTGGGCCATGCTGCAGGACTATCTCATTTGACACTGATGGGGCACAGATGATGGTGCTTCTAATTCCTGTCCTGCATATACTGCATTACTTACAGGCTGGGATGTTAGTTTTTAGAGGATAGGATGTGTTAATTAGGCAAAGGATGAGAGAAGTCTTGCTGATGCTTTGCCTTCTCAAACAAGTCCTGAGATTTTTTTTTTTTTTTGGAAAGCTATTTGTACTTGGGGTGGGGGCTTGGGGAGATGAGGATGGCTTTTGTCTTGTTTCCCCCGCTATCCCTGTGTTACGTGATGTGACTGAAGGTAACCTAAATGACAAAGTGTACATGCACTTAAAAAGTACAAGGCCCTTATGTTGCAGAGGCACAGGGGAGCTTTCAGCTGGTCCCTCTGCTGTCTCTGTTCCTGGCTGCCCTGATTAGGTGAGGTATATGTCTGTCAGTGCTGACAAGAGTAAAGCTGATCTCTTTTTTGCCTATTAAGTTGGCAGTTATGATTTCTAGGTAGGCTAGCCACAAGTGTTCTTGAGTGCTATGCTCGGGGTACAAACAGTGCCTGCATGGGGGCTAACCCCTCTTGTGCTTTCCACAAGTTAGGCTTATCCTGCTTTCTGACACTGGCAGCTACCACTAAGGAGACCACAAAACAGAAGGAAGGGGAGGAAGGAAGCATGCCTTTGCCAGCGCTTCCTGCCTCTTGAGTTCCCTTCTCCCATGTCCCAGAGCTATAAACACTCCTATTCCTATAAGTGACACTGGTCAACAGGCAGAGTAAACGCAGAGTGCCCTGGCTGGCTCCTAGAGTGATGCTAAGACTTTTCTTCTGCTAGAGTGATCAGGAAAGCAAGACGGCTACCCCCTGCTGCAGGCAGAGGGTCACAGTGAATGTAAAAGCACGGCTAGTCCCTGCCAAGTATGCTCTCCTGCAAGTGCAGGGTGAACTCAGCTTGTCCGTGTCTCTGGGAGGACCCTAAGCCCTGCTTGCTTTGGGGAGGAGCAGAAAGCACCACAGCATGGCCAAATGGCGTGGGTTTTCTTTTTCTTTCTTTTTTCAATTTAAATCCTACATTGTGTTTAGTCAGTTTTGCAGTCCAGCAACACATCTCAACAGGAGCCAAGAGCCTACAGGAAGCATCTGCCCCTTGGTTACCTGAACAGTGAGACCGAGGCTGGGGTCGGGGGCAACAAAATGAATCCCTGTTGTGAGGGATGCATTTGCTGAATCCTACAAGTTTGCTACTCAGTACTCAGCCTCCATCCAAGGCTATTCAAGCTGCACCACTTTATTTCCTCACAGCATCATGGCAAGGGAAAATGGGACCTTGAAAACCCTGCAAAACAGCTGTGAGGCTTCGCGTTACAACATGGTGATTTAGATTGGGTATTAGGAAAAACTTCTTCAGGGTTGTCAAGCATTGGAACAGGCTGCCTGGGGAAGTGGTTGAAGTCCCAATCCCTGGAAGTATTTAAAAGATGTGCAGATGTGGCGCTTAGGGACACGGTTCAGTGGTGGATGTAGTAGTGTTAGGGTAACAGTTGGACTCGATGACCTTAAGGGTCTTTTCCAATAGAAATGATTCTATGAACACAAATTGTGATAAATGCGATCGCCTCATGTTTAGGAAGAGGAGAACAAATACCCAATTACAGAAGAGATTCGTTAAGAAACAGGAGATGTGACAGGAATTAAAATCTCATGCAGGACCTAGAAGAGGAGTGATGGCTAAGACAGACCAGCAGCTTTGTCTTCTCAGAAAATAACTTCTCCCTGAGCAGTTCGCACTAACTTCACTTGACAGAAGTAGGCCATCCAAGTCACTCTGTAGCTACGCAAGCATGCGACACTGTTCAGTACAGCCTCAAAAGACAGTTGCAGGACACGGTGCACCCACAAACTGTGCAGGGTGTAAGTGAGGGGTGGTGTGTGGAAGGAGAGTGCTGGGGTAAGCCCAGGGGTAGCCAGGTGGTGGGGGGCACGGGAAGCCAGCTGGGACACTTCCCACGGGAATTTACAAGCAAAAAAAGGGGCAAGACAATTTCTCCCAAACAACAGACATAAGAAATTAACCGACCTCTTGTTACACCAAATGAACAGGTACACATTTTGTTACACGAAAGGAACCAGCCAGCTTTGCAGGGTGCCGATAGTCATGTTCTTTCTTTGTCTCCTCACCTCCTGCTCCTTGGGCCCCAGTTTCAACGTTCACAAACCAAAGGGAACTTCCATCATTTATTTTCAGAAAGTCAGCCTCCAACTGGAAGCTGCGTTACCTGATCATTGACCCCCCACTCTGCTGCAGAGCATCAGAAACTCTAACCACACAATTCCCCTTCCCTGTGGTGTGAGGAGGCCATGTCCCCGCAGGCGGGGGCCCTCTCTCCGAGGACACCCCGGAGAAAACCAAACCCCCACACACCTGTTTTCCAACAAACTGGGACATTTTTCCCTCTCAACCTCAACCTGGCTGCTCCACAGCTCCAGCAGGCAGGCACAGACTGCAAATCCTTCCCACACGAGGGGAAAAAAATGTATAAAAATATATATATACTCACCTTTTTCTCAGCAGGCCTCAGGCTGAGGTGCGCATCCTCCTGCAGTTCCTCGAGTGTGGGCTCCTGGCCAGCTGCCCCCGAGCCCTGCTGTCCCTCGTTAGCCCTGACGACCCCACAGGTGCTAACTGTAAAAACACACCTGGAGGGGTGGGCAGCAAGCCCTGCGAGCATTTTGGGACATTTTGGTGAGGGAAAGGTGCTGGGGGGGGGGTCCCGCCGTCCCCCCTGCTGCGCGCTGCTCCCTTCAGCAGCGTGAAGCAGCCCCGCCTGGCCCCCTCGTGAGGTAAAATGGCGCCCACCGCAAAACCAGCTAGAGAGCCAACAGAAACTCCTGCAGAAAGCCACTTTCTCCCCCAAAACCTCCCGCGTTGGCTTCTCATTTTCAAATGCCATCCCTACTAAGCTTGCCCGGATCATTTTTTTTAATCACAACCTTATTTTAGCTCAGCAAAACACCTGTGGCACAACGAGCTGTGCTAAAGCTGGTCCCTTGTAAGCCTCAGTATTTGGTCACGCTTTCACCAGCTCTTACTCTCCCCAGCTGAATTATGTGGTGTTTTGTTTTTTGTTTTTTTTTTTCATTTCAGTCCTAAAAATTCATTTAGTGCTGAAATGAACATGAACTAAATAAGTACTGCTGGCTTCTCTTGCTTCATTTGAAAGCTATCCCCTCACAGAGTACCCCTAGCAGAAAGACAGGGTCTCAAGCTGCAAATCACAGAGGAAAAAGCTGCCTGGCTCACATATACCATGTTTTCTTTATGGCGTAGCAGAAAATGAACCCTTTTTCCTAATCCCAAGTCCTAATCCGGGCAGAGCCGTGCTGACACCCCCACAAGCCCAGCCGAGGGTGCTGAGCCTGGCCTGCTCCAGCTCCCCGCCATCTTGCAACGGGCAATGAGAAAGCAGATTTTTGCAAGCATTTTTAGCACTAACGCGCAGCAAGCTGCACAAAAGCCAGAGCTACAGCTGGAGGGGTTGTGTTACTGTATGCGTGTATGCAACAGCATAAGCTGCATGCGTATAAGTGTCTGGCAAACACCCTCCGGACTACTTCAGACCCTGAATTCAGCCTATTTCTGCAGTTTGTACTGAAGAGGGACAGCAGAGTCTGGCCAAACCAGGCAGGAAAGGACCGTCTCCTAGCCTGAGACTACTCTGGCCACATAAATACATTCAGTTGCACAACACAGATGATGTTTGTTCAGGAATGCATTGCTTGAAAAACCCTGCAATACATGAGAAGTGTACGACACTTACTTAGTTTACACGCAGAGGCACGAGCAACAGTCCTGTAGGAGCACAGCCAAACCACAACGCCATGCCACGGGTCAGCATACATCCCCTCTGGAGGGGATATAAAGGCAGAATGACGGATATAAAGGCTTTTATGTGAATCAAGCCCAGATGTAAACACGGGCTTGGTGGATGGTTGAATGAGGCATGGAGAAACCTGGGGACCGGGTCTCTAGATATGCCCCTAGTTTGCTCCTACCGATTTAAAGCATGGGCTCTCCTATGAAAAGCTCGCTCTGTTTCCCATGTTGCAAATGACAAGTCACTGCTCACGTCACTATGGAGGATTTGTGTGGAGCGAGTACGAAATGCTGTCCAGTTTGGTTTGCTTGCCTCTCTTAATTACCAGTCTAAACGATCACCACAGCGGCTGGGTTGTAGAGATGATGGATCATGCCTGATGTATAAACTGTTTTGGTGCTCTGTGTTTGACCGATTTTATAGGTAACCTTCACAAAAGATCTTGTGTATAAACTTACAACCAACAGACCCTAGCCTGTAAACACTCTTTACTATATTTACTCTTGAGGAAAGCATCTGATGTGAATTCCTTGTGACCATCAATTGCTCAAGGCTGTGATAAAAAAAAGCAAATTGTAAGTCGGATGACTAGATTTTCACGGTGCTTGTATCACGTGGCGTGGCACGGCAGAGCAGCCTGTAGGCACAGCATGTTGCTAAAAGCATGTGAGGGCTTACTGAGAGCTAGGTTTAAAAAAAGACCTGCTTGAACACCCTGTGGGATAGACAGCATCACGGCGCAAGTGCATGCCTCCATCTTTTTCCGCTCCCCCGTGCTGGGTCTGGGTGCTGGGACAGCAGGGCAGGTTGATTACTTCCAAAGCCCAGGAAAAGCGCACCCCAGCTCCCCGGTGCCAAGGCTACAGCCTGAGCAGGAGGCTGCGGAACGATGATTTACATCTGCCTTGTTCCTGAGAGGTCCCTCAGAAACTGGCTGGAAATTGAAGATAATAATTTAAGGAATGCTGACTTAGGAAAAATGCTTTGTTCCTAACTGTAATGTGCAAGCACAACGTAACATAACAGGCAATGAGGCGCCCTATTGCTTTCGTACAACTAGCTTTTACTTTGAACGGGCAACATATGTCAGAAGTGTAAGTAAGTGCTTTGTCCTTACTAGGATTTTTCCTCAAAGCCAGCGAAGCGAGAGTGCGCACTTCAGCCTGCTCTAGGCATCGACTGTAGCCAGCTGAACGGGCCAGGGAGCTGTCGCGGGATCCTTCGGCAGTCGACGGACTTCTCCGGAGGCCGCTTTGGAGAAGGCGCTCGACTCGGGTGCTCTGAAATCACTTGGGGAGGAGTCTCATCCGCTGTCACCGGAGAACTCAGCCAGTGCCGCTGTCCCCGCGGCACGGTGGGAGGTAGGGTATTCCATTCCAGTGTTCCAAATACATGTTTCAATTATAAAAATAATGCTCATTTTTAGCAAAACTGCTCACCAGTTGAGAACCACTGTTTGTCATGAGTTGTGTTTTGAATCATTTGTTTTTAACATGCTATAATGTTTAGCCCCTGCTGCAGCTGCAAGGGGAAACACCCCAGCTCTGGTGTGCACAAGACACTGCATTTTGGGGAAGGGGTAGCGATGCAAATCATGCTCGCTGCATCTAGCTTACTGGTTTTCTCCACTGCAGCCATGTAACTACAGGTTCAGATCTAAAAATCTCATGTAACCAGACCCAAAATTCAGATTTGTTTCAGTAAGTTTACAAGGACTAGACAGTAAGTGTAAAATTCCGTCCGTGGTGTTCCTGCCCCCTGAAATCATGTCATCACTCTGGGAAATGAGGTTCTATTATACTCTAGTTCTAAAAACACAAGAGAAAAGCAAGGTGGGATAAGGACCAATTAATAGATTCCCCCGATTCCCCTTTTTGGCAAAGGCACTGAGAAGTAAATCTACTGTACCTAATCTAAGCACCAGTCAAGATGTGCTTCTACCAAACTTAGCCAAACTTGCAGTTAGGGGAGCAACTGTTATGCAAAGACCGTTTCCCTAATGATAAACTTACCAGTGCTTACAACAGAAATACGGGCTTTAACTCCTTTTTCACCTGAAGATCTAAGCTGTTATAAAAATGTAAATAACGATCACTTGCCGCGTTAGCTGATGCTTGCGTGTACAGCGGGAGCACACACAGGACTTTCATCATCAGCCCCCCAACTTGCTGGACCACAGAGCCATGCCAAACATCTGAATTTCCTCTAAACCACCATGAACCCTTAACCTCAAAGTTTTTAGCTGGAAACCCGATGAAAGAAATTGTTTTACACACTATTTAGTAAAGCCTTATATACCACCACCACAAGGCTGGCCGACTGCCCGCCACTTGGAAACGCTTGCCTCGCAGCGTAACGCCGGCACGCAGAGTGACGATTGCCGTCAATCACGCGTCCCGCGCGGGCGAAGGCGGCTGGACCTCGCAGCGTGCGCAGCCCGAGGTGCTCCCCCTGAAGTCAGCGCTGGTTCCCGGAGCAAACGGGCAGACCCCGCTTGGACGGGAGGCTCTCCCTGCCCTGAGGGCAGACTGCAGGACTTTCTTTCTCAGGAAAGAACTTACTAAGTGGAAAATGCACTGTTGGCCGGTCTCAAGCTGTTCGCAAAAGCCCGCCAGATTTGCCAAGTCTTTCTGATTTGTTTTGGTAAGCGTAGGATGGAAGGGTGGCTGTAAAAAAAAAAATCTAAATGAAAACAACTTTTAAGTATGATAAACTAAACGGTAGTACTGTGTAGGATTTTTTCTTAGGACAAATTAAATGTTTTGATTGGCTTGAAACAGCTCCCCCGACTGGTTTCCTGAAACTCCACTCAAACAAATAATCATTCTTGAGTGACCCCAGAAATACTTTTCCCTCCAATTTTGTTTTTGATTCAGCTATTAAGGCATAAAAATCACTTCCCCTGCTTTGGGTTCTCATGAAATGCTGTACGAGCCTGAACAGCATTCAAGCTCAGAAGTAAGGAAAAGGATATATTTGCTGTCATCGCAAGTTACAGGCTTGCTGCTTCAAAAGGCATTACAAAACCAGGTAGATTTTCTTTTGGGTATTGGAGGATTGATGTTTGATACGACAGAAGGGCGCTGGCATTTTCTTTAGTCTGCCAAGCCGCCCGTGGAAGAGCTATAAAAAAAAAGGGGCTTTAGAACCAGCACTGAAAGCAACGAATGTTGTAGTTTTCAGTCACATGCTAGAGTTGAAATTCAAAATGAACGGACTTAAAAAAACTACGTAACTACAATCTCTGCTCTGGTCCAGGTGGCAAGATAGGATGGGATGAACAATGCAACACCCTGGAGGAAGGAGAAGCCTGAATCGCTGCTGCAGCAGGAAATCTCTGCAAGGTTAGTTAAGAGAGATGACCCGAATCTGGCTCGTCGGCTGCGGTGGTAATCTGTTTGTGCAGCTTCGAGCCATTTCGTTTAAAAGGCAATGCAGCTCGTTAGAGAGGAATATGCAATATGCACGTTCCATACAGAAAAAGGGAGTCTGCCCCAATCTGCTTTGCTGACTGCAAACTGGCAGCAATCCTCCAGCACTTGGTGAGTTGATACCATAAAGTTCAGTCAGGCAAATTTCCTTACTCCAGCTTGCCCTGACTAGGAAATAACCCAATAGTCTTTATGGTAGGCTCTTGTCTGTCTAACCAGGGTGCACGCCTTTATCTTTACATGTGCGTGATTTCTGTGGGTAGGAAGAGAATATTGGATTTCAAGTTAACACCTCTTCTAGCTTGTAAAATAATTTCTGATGAAGTGGGTTCAGACAAATGAGGTATTGCTGTATGAAAAAAATCCTAGTTTACATCACCCCTTCACAAAAACAGGCCTATAAGTAACGTCGTTAGAGATCCCTCTTGTATCTCACAGAAATGCATCCAGGCTGCGGCAGTAACACAGATCGTGAGTTAGATGATTCGCAACGAAGACAGACTTCCCCCCCGCTCCCGCAGCGAGTCCAGGCCTGAGTTCGTTACTTCATGCTAACTTGGACTCCCGAGACGCAGGTTCTCATAAAAGCGTGTTTAAACTCCCAAATCAGCGGATCACACGAGCCAGAAGAGGAAAGACTGTATTTTCCTGGTCAAAATCTCCTTCGCAAGGCCACTGAATGGTATATTTAGCATGGGTTGAAACAGGTTGAAGCTTCTTCTGGTAGCCCTTTATTATATTAAAAAACAACAACAACAACAACAACAGCAACAAAACCACGAAGAGATGTTCCAAGCTAATGCATGACTATCTTTGGGGTTCCCTCTTTTTGTTAAGGTTTTCACAAAATACAAAATTAAATGTCTTTTCTACATACAGAACAAAGTAGGATCAAGTAACTGATTAGAGTATGTACAAAAACTTACACATTCTGTCTTGTTCTTTAAAAAATATAAATATCAATAATGTTCAGTAGAACGGGTTGGTTTTATTTTTAAGGCTTCATTCTTTTAGATCCTTCATTATTTAATGAGGTGCCAGGCAGGCAGGAAAGGGAGGGAAGAGAGGAGGTCATGTTTTTTATTAAAGGTAATGTGTTTCATTGTCGTGAGATTCTTCCTCATCTCTGGCAGGAGGAGATTTCCCTCCACATTGATTTCAGTTTCCAGGAAGCAGAGGTGGAAGGAAAGGAAAATAAAACCTTTATCATTGCTATTTTTTCCTTCATTAAAATCTTGGCTTAAACCTGTCTCTGTTCATTGTCTTTGTAGAGAACCATCTGCCAAGTACTCGGATTAAATGGACTCCGGCAGGAGGACTGTATCCCAGGTCCACCTGGGAAAGGTTAGAGTGAGGAAGAGACCGCTGGAGGTGTTTTACCACTGACCCCGGCAGAGGTAGCAAGCGCTGCGGCTAGGGCAGCTGCTGCTGTTGCATCCCGGGGCGTGAAGTCTGTGGGGAGGCTTTCCATCAGGCACTTGAGCTGTTCCTGACCCAGTTTGATTTTATCGTCTAGCTCTCGCTGCTCTATGAGGAGCGCCGACTTCATCTTTACAAAGTGCTGGTAGTCCTGGAGCTGTTCCTCAGAGAGGTAGTTGCCCAGGATCTCCAAGACCACCCGTTCTCGGCGGTCAAGGTTTTCCTTCAGTTCCCGGGCATCTTCATGCTGGCCAGCCAGCAGTTTCCTCTTCTCGTTCAGCGAACTCTGCACACACCAGAGAGAGTGCTTCAGTATCAGCGGCACCAAACTCACCGATCCCCCCTCTCTTTCCCCCCGACACCACGTTTGCCACCTCTGGGGCAGGCGGGATGGCTGCTAAGCTCCCAGACAGGCAGTCAAAAGCCTGGGGGAGGAGGATGAACTCCTCATTGCCGATTGAACGTGAATCCCCCTGAATCAGACTCCCAATGTTCTAGTCAATGTGGGGCAGAAAGTGCTCCAAGAAAGCCAGTAAAACTGGCTTGAAAGCAACAGCTACCAGGAATATCTGGCTTTGTCTCCCTCAACCACCCAAAGAATGTTAAAAAGCAGCTTCAACTGAGGCAGAAGGCTGTGGGTTGTTCCACAACACACACCACCATACAGCATTTTCTCCAGCCGCGGGTCACAGCCGTGCCGTCCCGAACACGGCCGTTCTGTTTCGGGACAAAAGCTGCAGGATGGGAGACATTTATACAAACCGTGACCAAGATTCCTAGGGACAGAACCGCGTTTACTGCTGCTTACACGTAAGCACTAAGACACCTGCCTTCCTGTGAGCCTTTGGAGCTCCTAGCGTATACAAGCACGTTCTTGTGACTGCTGCTGTCCCGCATCCCGAAAAAGGCCAAGATGCTACGGTCGTGCAGATACGTACCCGCTCTTCACTGTTGGCATTTTCCCCGAGACTACTCAGAACGTTCTCTACGCGGGCCAGGCGTCCCGAGAGGGAGAGCAAGAGGTTCACCACCTTATCCAAATCGCCAATGAACATCTTGTACTTGTCAAACTCGTTCGGTTTGCATAGCGTGCTGATCAACAGCTCCACCTCCTCTCCAAGAGCATTATTCATCTTAATGTCTGCAAGCAGGCCTGCCTTGGCTTCCTTCAGGATTTCCAGTTTGTGGGTCAAGCTCCCGATGAGCTCAGCCTGTCGGAAGGGAAACACATTGCCACATCGGTCATTACCGTGATCACCCTGGTCATATGGATGACGACAGCAAGAAGATATGGATACGGTTCCTGAGGAGCAGGGTCAAGTCAGCAACAGCTGACAAAGAAGACATGAAGGAGGAAACAGAGAAAACTCTGAAATTCCACATCTAGGGGATAAGCTGAACACCCGATCAGATTGCATGAAGATACATTTGTTCTACCACCAACAAACATAGATAAAAGAGATATCTGGTTTGGTGAACTGTATTCTGATACCCAGCTACCTACATCTGAAAGATGTCGGTTCTTTAAAGTCCCTGAGGGAAAAGAGCTACAGCCACATCTCCTGCATATTCCCCAGCCTGAAATTTCTGGTTTGGATGTTATATTTTTTACGACCCAGAACTGTACAAAACAACTGGCAGAAAAATGAATTTAAGCTGTATTAATGGCATGACAGGAGGCTGAGCTGACACTAGTTACATACGGCTTAGCAAGAAAGATGTAATTGCTACATATTTCCCTTCTTAAAGTACCCTGAAACTACTGACTGCTCCTTACTCGGCCGCCTCAGTGTTGAGGTGCAAGCCTCAAATTCAGCTGTGACCAAAACGTCCTGCCTGGGTGGGCACTGCCTCATACAGAGAGGCTTCAAGCAAGCGTTTACACCAAAGATGCTCTCAATTTACTTAGTGACTGAGCAAAGACATGGAGAGCACACACCCATTTTGTGAAAATGCTGGCAACTGTTTCCCTGCTGAAGAAAAGGAGGCCCCCGGCGTTCAGTTACTCCAGAAACAGCAGTGCTGCACATGTGCTGGAGATCCTAATGTCTGTTAGGATTTAGGGGAAAGGCATATGCAAAAGCAGAAGTCTATGGCCTGGGGCTTGCGATTCTTGCTTCCATTTACTCAGAACGGAGAGCGCAGAGAGCAGGAAAAGCTCTTCATACAAGGGCTGGGTATTTTCAGCCTCCGCAGTTTACACACTGCTGAGGCACCATTATACGTATGTTAATCTACTCGGCGTACAAACACTGCAGGATGAAACAGAAGTAAATCACCAGGTTGCTGGAAAACAGTCTCTCCAAGTTTACTAACACAGTCTTCTTTCCATCAAAAGTAATGTCAAGTAGGAAGGCGGTCCGCTTCAAAGGAGAAAGGATCTTCGAACCCAGCTCAGGCTGGGGGTTGCTCCGAATTGGCCCTTATCCCCAGGGGCGGCCTGTCAGAGCGGGGTTTAGAAGGCTGGTTTCGCAGCCGGGAGGTTAACAGCACTGTTCGGGCAGACACCGCTAGATGGTACGCTGTGCGTCCGCCCTCTGGAGCGCGTGGTTTTGAGGCTGCGCTCCGGTCCACTGTCAGCTTTTGTACGCAAAGACTCAATAAAATGCGAATAAAATTCTCTTAAAACAAACGTCAGTTAGCAGGCTTACGCTAGAATGACTGCTAAGTCACACCGTTTGTTAGCAGCGTAGTTCAGGGGAACAGGAGAGCAAAGGTGGTACTAAATCCCACCTGCTAGGGTAAGGGACAACCAGAACTCCTTTACGTGGATTCTCCCCTCAGTAGGACAGGTAGCATCCAGAGACAAGAACCGACACTTGCCCTTCCCCGTGCCTGTGATGATAATGCCACCTTCAAAAGAAAGATCCGAGGTCCCTATCAGTTGATCGTTGGACCAAATCCTGAGCAGCAACAAAAAGGATCCGTTTTCAATGATTACGATGCCGGGGGGAAAACTCTATAGCGGGACTCTACGGGCTGGACCCAAAGTCTGGCATTAAGCTCGACAGGTTTTCAGGAGGGATGAGCTGCTCAGAACTGGCAGTTCTTCCTCCCTGCTCCGGGAGCTTTGCTCAAGGTGCAGACCTGCCCTCCAACCATAGCAGGAGGCTATGGGACTGCTGGGAGTGACGTACCTTTGTTCTGAAGGCATGGGAACTGGACGGGGACTGCGAAATACGTGCTTTGTGTTCATTAATCAGTAAATCTCCTGTGATCCCAAATGCCAACCGATATAGCTCCTTTGCATACGTACAATGGAAATGAGCTTGGTTTATCCAGATGACCTCTCAGAGTAGCTGCCTTCTCAGATAATGCCTATGCAAATGTTATTTCACACAGCCCATGAACAAACATGCCAGGCAGATCTGGCTGTCTGGGCCTAATCACTCCCATCTCTTTCTGTTTTCCATGCAAATGTAACCTTTGAGGCCTGGGACTTGTCCTCCGTGGCAGGACATCTACTTGCAAGCCTGTCAGATGCTTGCAGCACGTCCACTGACTCCTTGGAGCAGCACCCTCGTCTTGTTTAATCACTCCCTACCTTTCACGTTGGCATAAGCAGGCAGCCGGTTTTGAAGGGAACAGCACCCCAAGAATCGATCGAGTGCTACAGACATGGCAAGGGCTGCAATTACCTTTGAAGTGGGTGCTCTACAACCAATGGCTTGGGCCCGACGGTAATTAAAGCAGCAGACAAAGGCCTTAGGCAAATGGTTTTGATTAGCAACACATGCATGATCCATCTGTGTAGACCTGCTGCCCAGAATCTGTGCAGGACCACAGAAATAAGAGATGGCAGGCACGGCGAGCGTCTCTAACCCGTTCCAGTGGCACGGTATGACAGCTCCTAAAGACCTGACAGGGTCCTACCTGCTCCTTAAATGCTCCACAAAATAGGGCTAATCTACTCGCTTAGTACTCATATTTTGTGTTACAGAGCACTTTGGTGGAGGTCCCATTCTGGCTGTCAGCTGTATTAAAGCCCGGTAGGGAGCAGATTTTGCTTAGCAGAGAAAAGCTGAGAACAGAAACAGTCAGGCAATGTGAAAAAAGAGAGGTGAGCTCGCCAAGTCAGGGCTGCAGGACAAATTGCACACTCGCAAACACCACTCAGCCTCACGTCTTCTCCCTGCTTTTTTACACTTGGCATGGGGATGAGGACCCAGAGAGAAAACGTAGAACTGTGAGAGCGACATATGAATTCTCTGCGCTTCGACAGAGAGGCTGAGCTTGGGAGCCTTTCTTTAAATCCATGCCTGATTTCAGCGCAGGAAGAATTAATTACTATATTGGCAGCAGACGGGACTTGCACAAATATTTGTGTCCTTCAGTATGTTTAAACTCTGCTGTTGTACAAACAGCGTGAGATATGGGCTGTGCTACTTTGTCCAGTGCAATGTAGGATGTTTTACATTTACAAGCAGGCAGGCACGGCTGCTTTTGACACGAAGGTAGTAGGTGTGCGAAGGGAGGCACAAACAGGCAATCTTTGCTGGTGGCTGCTTGGGATTTGGGAGCTTCGCAACATGTCTGTAATTAGCAGGTAACCAACGTGAGTCAACCACAGGGACAAATTAGAAGGCCCTGCAAAAGCCAGACAGAGCACCCAAGACCCAGAAGACAGAGCACCCAAGCCTACAGCAAGAACTGCAGGGGCCATTCCTCGGTGAAATGTAGCTGCGATAAGAGAGGAAAATGTTTTCTCCTCTCCTGCCCTGCTCTCCTCCCACCCAAGTCATCACATCAAGGTTGCGTTGAGGGAGCTGCTGAGACGCACACGGCTTTCAGCAGGTCAGCGAAACAATGAAGTGTGGGGGAAAAAGAGTCACCAATGTTTCTTTGGAGGCAGGGAGTGTAGACAGCAGGTAAAATGGGTAAACTGGCTTCACTGAAGAGGAAAAACCTGATGCACTCAGGCAGTGCAGTCACTAGCTGGACTCTGTTCCTGTTTCTAACCTGAGCTGTCCTTGCTCAAATCATTTCACCTCTCCCTTTTCCTTCCTTGTACAGGACAGGGACTGCCTCTTACAACCTGTACGCTCAGCGTTTGGCGTAATACAGGCCCGCCTGAGGGCTGTGCAAGATTTGTACTCAAATTTGCAGTGAGTACTCAGATTAGTCCTCTTTCTTTGATCTGGGTCACCCTAATGAAGCTTCACCGGCGGCCTAAATGCACCCAGACCCCACGCAACTTGGGACTGCTAAAAGCTGACATCAAATAGAAATGCACTTTACTTTAGGGCTTATTATTACTTCAGGAATGTAACCAGCAAATGGTGGGGTGTGCTGAATTTACCTTCTTCTCATTGATGTCCAGCAGCTCCTCTTCCTCACCTACTTCTTCTGGCAAGTCCTTGATTTTATTCAGCAGTTCTGCTTTGGGTGCCGAGACACTGTAATAAGCAGGACAGGTAACCAGGGTTACAGGAGCTTCCTTTTCTTCTCTCCTACAGCACAGTGAAGAAAAAGGAGGAGTTCAGTCCGAGCCTGACTTTTTCCCATGCCTAGATCCGTGGTTTTCCAGCACGCCCTCTTCGGTACCTTCCCAGTGTATTGGCCACAAGGGAAATGGCTGATTCCTGCCATCAGAGGGTGCATGTCAGCCGCTTTCGTATCCCTCCCCCGTGCAGAACAGCGCAGCTGCTCTGTTTAAACGTTGACTCGTTAATAACTCTATATGGGATCAGATCCTTGCTGAAGGTAAATCGGCACAGCTCTGCTGGTGATGGCTAGACCGACCATCTTATCTGGCGTGATGCATTACAACTTATTTCTATATGATTCTCCAGCTGTCGCTTGGGAGTCTCTATCTTAAAAAAACCGCGCTGGAGGACTTGGGCTGATCTTTGCATCCCCCTGTAATTAGCAGGCGCCCACATCCCTCCTTCCAAAATTTGGCCTCTCATGACCTTTCTGCCCGTCACTGTTTTGGTCCTGATTTTACTCTCATATCTCTGTTACTGTGCTTTGGACTGAATTGCTTCAGATGACGAAGGTTAAGATAGCGAAATCAAATAACATCTCCAGAGATGGTTCATTTCCCGCCCGAGCTCGGCATCGTGTCCTACACAGCCCAGAGAGGTGAGCTCCAAGGCCGCGCTTACAGCCGAGCTGAGGAGAAAGGGCATTCGGAAATGCCCTGCCAGCCCTCACGCCTCAGAACTGAGAAACTCACTCTCTGCCCGTGTCCACCTTCACAGACGCAGAAAAATTCAGCACCGCCTTGTCCTTAAAAGCAAGCGAGCAGCGAGTTCTGCTCCGACATTAGCCCACAACCCAAACAAGAAGTGCTTACGTGTCATCTTCGACTACAGTCCTGCTAGCTTTCTTCTGCGTCATCTTCCTTTTCATGTTGTTCTCCTTCAGCAAGCTGGTTCCACTGGGGAAAAGCCCTTCCATTAAGTCCATGGTTGTCTTCATTTTGGAATCTGGATCCAGGATATCAGCCAGAGACTTGTCTTTATGGACAATTTCTTTTGCTAGAGCCTCTGACTTAATATCCTCCGGGGTCTTTTTCTTCGTCTTCACTGGAGGCGCTGCGCTGAGTGTCCCGGAGTCCAGGCTGCCATTTTCTGACTCTGCGGTGATGACTGCCGGCTCTCTGTGGGTGCCTTCAGGTTGAGTTATGGGCTGTCTATCAGCGCTTTGAGGCCCTTCAGAAGAAGCAGGCAACTGGTGCTGCTTATCCGCAGCAGATGGAGAGCTAGTCCTCTTGGACGCAGGTGGTGAGAGGGGCCAATCTTTTTCACCGATACTGGTGCCCAACCCTGCTATCTCCTTCTCGGCCAGGGCTTTGGGAAAGCTTTTGAAGCTGCTACGGACAGAAAAATTCTGTGAGATGAAGATAAACTTACCACACAGGACCATTGTGAACCCATGGTGAAGGCCTAAGACAAGTAAGTTTCCCTTCTCTCTCACTTATTTTTGTCCCTTACTTCTCACTTCAACGCGAAAAGGCCCACAGCATGAAGCTACCGGCACCAGAGGCGTATTGTCCCCTCAACCTGGACGCTGCTGTTTTGTCATTCCAACACAGAAGGAACTACCGAGTGACACGCCAGTTTGTTTTCTGCTCACAGGCTGGGGACATTGAATCTCACCACCTGGGAGCACCATCCTGAGCAGCCTCTACTCATTTGTTCTTTTCATGTTGGAAAAGCCAGTCACTACCACAGCCCCGGCCAGATTCTTCCCGGATGGAAATCAGAGCAGCTCCCTGGGAGCGAGGGAAACTGTGCCGAGTTAAACCAGCTGGGCACCTAGCCCAAAGTCCTATCCTTCAGGAAAAATTCACTATACAGTGTTACTGTGACATATTTGTATTGTCACTTCTTGGCAGATGGTCACTGTTTCATAACAGCATTATTTTGTGCCAGGTCTAAAATGTATTCTGGGAAACTCTAACTGTTTGGAAAAACCGTCGTGGATTCTCATAGTTCTCTCTCAAAAACCAGTAACTGGAAGGAGTCAGCAGCCATTTTAACTCTTCGTGCTGGAGTGAGTAAGAAGCAACTCCATACGGTAACTGCCGGGAGAAGGAGACCAGGACGGTTTCTCACCCATAACCCCCTTTGCCGTGCTTACCGAGCACCTGTCGGTGCATCAGCTGCTGGGCCGCAAAGCTTTTTGCCTTCTTACTTTGTGCCCTGGCCTGGCCGCATCATTTGACAAAGCTGTTGGCAGCCAGCAAAGCCTAGAGGCAGCGAGTCTGTCTGTCTGTCCCTCTCCCCTTAGAACACGTGCACTCCTCTGCAAGCTTCCCGCTCAGCTAGCAGCTGTGGGTGGGTCGTCGCGGCACGCGGAGCTGCGGAGGTCAGTCACATTTGTCTGGAACCCCGCATATCTTACTGTATATGGCCCTACAACGCCCGAGGCGCTGCGTTACAGCCCTCCCTTACCTCACTTTGGCCTCCTCTGCGAGCCTGGCGGATTTGTCTCCAGCTGCCCCATTCCCCTCAAGCACCGCCGCTGGGGGAGGAGGTGGGAATTCCTCCGTGCCGTTTGCAGAAGTGCAAGAGCTCAGCTCAGGAAGAGGACGGGATGGTGGTGGGGGTGAGAAGGGTGGAACAACGACACCGGGCTGGGAAGGCATGACAAACACCTCGTCGTCTTCATCGTCCTGCAGCAATGGCGGGGGCGTGAGCTGCAGGCCCGACTCCGAGATCCGGAGATGGGTTGTCCCCTGGGGAGAAGGAGTCTCTGGGTCAGAAGAAGTGCTGCTCTGTGTCGGCAGGGACTGCCACCTCTGGAAGAACTTTGGCCCAGCTGCTGGAGGAGACACCACAGCCCTCGGGTAGCTGTTGTCTTTGACCAAATGAGCCCACGCCACTTTGGGTGGGAGGGATCTGTGAAGCAGCCCGGCTTTCCTTCTCCACATCATTTCTTCCGCGGGAGTCTCGGGGGATCTATCCTGGACAGCATCCGAAGACTGTGCCTGAATATTACCGTTGCTCTCAGGGGGAACAGCATCTCGTTTGGCATGGTGCTGTCTCAGAGCCTGGCCATCACCTGCACTCTGGAAGTCTGAGGGAGTCTGGGTGGGCGTATTAGGGGAGGACTGGCCGGATCCAGAAGGAGTAAGGTTAAGGAACAAGGGTTTAAAGCCTTGCTTTTGCTCAGGATAGTGACTCCTTGCGTCTGTTGGGGACGGGACAAATGCCGAAGTCCTGCTATCTGGCCTGGAAAGTTCTGAGAGCTTGTGGCTCTCGGTCAGTGTGGCGGACCCGGTGACAACCTCGCTGCTGTGGTGAGGATGGGGATAATAACTTGTGAATGCCATTTTTTCTGAGTGGCTTCTTTCTTGCTTGCTGAAAGACCTAAAAACCAAGAGACAGACCATAATAAGATTAATAATTAATCAATGAGCAAGAAAAGCTATTGTACACGTCCTTAATGAGCAACTTATGCAACCGTATCAGAGGCCTGGGTCAGCGCCTGCCGATCGAGGTGAGGTGCAGTTGTGCTTTGAAACTGGTAGTAAAATCCAGTCTACTGATGCTAGGGACAGAGAGCCAGATCCATTCCCACTCACCGTCTCCCATCATTTTCAGTGCGTGCTGGATCACACACACACGTGCACGCATGTAGCAAGCATCACAGCAATAACTTAATACAAAAAAAATTAGGAAAACCTAAGTGCCTGGCTTCCTTTCCAGCTTAGCTTTGAACTTTGTTTCTTACAGATGGGGCTAGTAGCGACCGCTGTAAGAAAGACTACTTGACATTATCTACTGTCAAACTCCATTCTGAATTGCTGATAATTTTAAGAATTTCAGCTTTATGGACCAAAAACTCCCATAACATTATCTGCTCCTTTTGGAAAGGTGCCGTTGAAATGATTCAGCTGTCTCTGAGAACAAAGTGAGGCCAAAAAATGCACTATTTTGACTGTGGAGAAGAATAAAAAGCAGCTCTTACAACCTTGGAATCCTGTTAGAAAAAAGAGCTCCGCTCAGAAAGGCAGGTGTTACAAAACCCAAAGCCGATAGACTTCGGCTGCAAACGGATGTTAAGGCTGCAAGGCCAGCAGATTCAATTACTCCTTTCAGGTCTTTTTAAGATGTTCTCATGCGAGTCTGAGAAACAGTGTCGGGCCTTTGAAGTGAGGGTGCTGCTCGGAATACATAGACAAACCTACTTGCCCGTACGCCTATTTAGCTGGAAAACAAAACGAGCAGTAATAATAGCGCTAGCAGATGCAAGAGAAGATGGCCTAAAAACATGAGGCCATACCATGAAACAATAAAATACAATAAAGCTCTCCTGCCAATATATTTTGTGTTCTTGAGATGCATTGTTCAAATAATCCAACGCTGCCAATCTGTGATGTTTGAGACTTGGGCCCCAAATTTGCTCTCAGATGTACTGGTACAAATTAAGAATAACTGTCAAAGACATGGGTCGTTCCGGCTTTATTCTGGTGTAACTGAGAATAGAATTTGGCAGCCTTTGCCTGGGGGTGGGGAAACTTCCCAGACAGACTGCTCGTGGTATTGTCTGTGGTTCCTGGACAGTAGCAATGTGTATTCTCTTCAGATGCTCAGTGTTTGTCAGAAACACCAGATGGTAATTTTCTAATTGAAAGATCTCTCCTACTGTGGAAGCAACTGCGGATTCTAAAACTGGGGGAGCAACAAGCGTTCCCAACAGTGCTTACGAGACAGCTATTGTACGGCACCCGGGGAGCAGCGTAAGAGCACGGAGCGTAGGTCACGGAGCACGTGTGACTGGACCGAGCGATTGCTGACCAGGGTTTCCATAACTTCACCATCTGACAGTTTTCCTCCTTCAGCAAGAGAGGGGGTCGGGATGGTCCCATCTCCTCTCCAGCACATTAAGCAGCTGTGTCCCAAGGAAATCTAGAAGCTTAATTCCTACTGCCTGCTATTGCCTTCCCTGAAGGGCCCGTGCACGGAGTACGCTGCAGACAGCCATAGGATGGTGATGGCTAGGTGTGGGAGGACTCGCTAGAAAACCAGCGATTTTGGGCTGACAATCAGAGGAGAGACAAAGACTGCACCTCTTACGGAATGGATTAAAGATATTACGATAATCCCATATGCCCCAGACTGTGAAATACTCACTCACACTGGGGCAGGGGAACGTTCAACAGTATCCTAATAGGGGAACTCCTTCTGTGAGTCATTGGCACGTGGATAAGGTCCTGGTCTACCTGTCCCTTTCAATCTGCAGAGGATTCAGGTCTCGTTCCCACTGAGAGTTAAGTGTAAAACTTCTACCAGCTTCAGCAGCGCACGGTCAGAACCCCCTGGCTTCCAAAACTCACGACCATTCTCTTTTGGGTCATTTCAGGTGCAGCAACATAAGAAAACCCCACTCAGCAGCTGAGGCTCGTAGGGAGTGAACTGCAGCCTGTGTAGCGGGACCCTGTGTCCTCAGAGCCAAGGGCTTTTTCCTGTCTCCTCCCGTCCTTTCTTTCTATCTTTTGGGAAATCCAATTCTGATCAAGAAGGGAAAGCAACCTCACATCTCCCAGGAGAAATGTGCTCGCAGAGCATGCATGATGCCTACGCAGCAGAAACATCATAAAACTGTTAAGTTAATACCAATAATCTTTGTGCAGTGAAGCACGAAAATGAGAAACCTACATTTCGTGCCCCAGTAAACTTGTTTTCAGTCCGGGTGTTCAGTCCCATTACTTGGAAAATAGGTTGGGGGGGGTGGGAAAAAAGGAAGCAGCAAGCAGTTATGGAGAAGAATGATTAAATGCCATCTCTAGAAGAAATGGGGAGGCAGGATGAACTAAACCAGCTGTATTGTTCTCTTAGGAAAAAAAATGGAAAGAATTATTCCAAATCAAAGTAAACGGGTATGTTTTCAATAATCATAACAGGATGTGCCTGGAGGCAGACTGAGTCCCTCTAAAACAACATTTATGCCTTCTTAGGGGTAAAAATGGCCAGCCAGTCAGAAGTAAGATCCAGCTAGACTAGGAGCCTTCCTCTTCTTCTAGCCGTTGCTCCCTGACCCACGGCTGCGTGGGGAAACCTCTGGAGACAGCAGTGTTAACTGCCACCGTGACAACAGTGGGATGACACTTACTGCAAGCTTGTGAGAAACAGAGCTCCTTTGTGAATAATTCCTTTAGTCCCTCTCGATGGTTTTTACTGCAATACGAGTTAGCTGTTTGGGCACTCAGAGCTTAGGGCAAGCATCTATTTATTATTTAAATGTAAATACAGCAAGATCAACTTCAGTTCTAGTTAACTTCAAAACAATCCGCTGCTCAGTGGACAGTTACATAAGTCCTAATGTTATGAGGTTTATGATTACACTTCTCTATTTTTAAAAACATTTCTCTCTCCCCTGTTGCTGAGCAAAATATCCTGCCTGCACAAAGGAAAGCAGCCTACATGCAAGCTCCCAGTTCAGCAAGAGAAATGAAATCTCCCGGTTTTAGTCCACGCAAATGTTCACTTGGGTTTTGGGGAAGCAGCACCCTGGACTGGAGAAAACCAGACTAAGTGGGACATCAAGTGTTTTTCCCTTTAGAATCCTTCAGTTATGACAGCATCTGGATGTGAGATCTAACAACAGATCAAACACATTTTGGGAGGTAATTGGAAATTTGCTGCAGAAATATGCTCCGAGGTGACAGGAGGAGGACTTGACAGTGAATTAATATATATAGTGAAAAAAAAAAAAAGCTCAAAGCAATTTATTCCTCCTAACTCCGCTGGGCACAGCACACTCAGAACTGTGTCCGTGCAGATGTTTTCTGTAGTTGGTCACGATCCAGCCGTTTACATAGACAACGCATGATAACTGCTGCTGGCAGCAGGATGGCAAGAGCTGATCCTGCAGTGACAAAGGGGACATTGACATATACCTACCTGGCTCCTGCGCTGGCCACATAGAAAGGATCTCTCACCATGGGGCCAAATTCACTGGTTTCCCTTCTCAGCAGGTCCTGGAGTGCAAAGAGAGTATTAGAAGCGAGCAGAAGGCAAAACAAAATAAGAAAACACTGATGCTTCGTAGTAAGAAGAGAGCACAGCACGTGCCACATACAGATGGGAGGAAAACTCCAGCGTGGCGCACCACCCTCCAGCACCCTACTCCTGCTTAGAGGACCTGTCTGCCTCTTTCAGGATGGATTGGGGACCAACAGGCAGACTTACTCAGAGAAATGTTTTTTTAAAACCCCTCAGCAAGTCCTTGCCTCTTCTAAAAACATGCTCAGTGGGACCTAGGTGTTCACCTCTGTTTTGCATGCAAGCAAGAAGCTGAGACATCACTGTGGCAGCCTGAACCGGGGGAGCTCAACAGTGAACGATCTGTGCCCAAGCCCAGCGCCAAAACAGGGCTGGAAGGCTGCAGAGATGCTGCATGCCACAAAGGCTGGCAACTCCAGCCACAGGCAGGGGTGCTGAAAAACAGCACAAAACCTGGTACTTGGTTCTTTTGAAAACCAAAGCGCAGGAACTACCTCCTCTTTAGGTACTCACGTCAGCTAAAACCAGAGAAATTTTGCAGCTGAAATACATTTGCGAATGTGACCGACTCTGCCCTAGAGCTGCCACCATAGGACACCAGACTATTATGAGACATGAAAGCAAATGCTAAGCCTGCTTTTGAAGAGGTTGGTATTTTCTCCCGTACGATCTTTCCAGCAGAGAGCATTTCAGCGTCCCCCTTCCCCGCACCCTTAGTAATTTGCTTTTTTGGTCAGCGTTGCTGCAGAGGGAGGCTAAGTGCAGATCTTGATTTAGGAGTCCGGGAGCTGGAGACATGTGGGCTGAGACAGACTAAAAAAGCAGAGAGGAAGGAAGGCTGAGAATGCGTTCTGAAGACTGAGAGCTAATAATTCCTCATGGCTATCAATTTCTTCATATCTTTAAACAAATCCCTACAGTGACATTGCAATGTGATTTATATGCAGCCCGAGAGGAACATTAGAGACTGTACACAAGGCCCTGAAAAACACAGTGAGGCAGAGAAGTGTGCTGCTGAACTGGAAATAAACATTTCCCACAAAAATGTGAAAAGGCCCAAAAAAAAAAAATAAAAATCACCCTGTTGCTTTGGCTTTGTCCCCCACTTTTATAGCTGTGGTTTTGTATTGGAGGCAGATCAGAAACAAACCTAATTAAGAGAGCACTTAAACATATACTTCCCTTTCAAACAGACACTTATGGATTGCTGTATATATTTGAAGTCCAACATGCTTTCTTGAATTAGGATTTAAAAACAGGATTTTCACAAGTGCCTTGCCGCCTATGGGACTAAATCCTCGTTCCAGAAGTGGATATAGCTAAATCACTCTGGGAAACAGGCTCTCCCCTCTTCTGCACTTGAACTAAGACCCTGCCAGCAGGTCTGCACTGCTGTTCGTCGTCTTCCTCGAGTCAGCTTCCAACAGGCAGACACTCTGGTTTGGCTGCTGAACGTACGCAAGACTAAAAATCAGCCAACAAGGGGGAAATAAAGATCTTAAGAACTACCCTGGACGTCCCCTGCCCAAGAGAGGGGGCTGGGTAAAAACGAACTAGGGCTGCTCGTTGTCCAACCTGTCATTGAAAAGTACATTTTAGTGATTTTTCTCTTTCTGGAGGCCTGTTTTTGTTGCTGCTCTGACTGTTCATGGAGGCAGAGGAAGAGTTGCAGCTTGGCCCTGACCCAAACTTTCTTAAGGACTGCCTTCTTACTGAATGCAAGACTTCATGATCGGCAAGGGTGACAAAATCTCACAGGTGAGCCCGATGCCTGGCTGGTGTGGAAAAATACTGATGATGGGACGAGACAGCAGCGGTTATGGAAATGCATTCCAGTCACTTGATATTCACAAGCTGCTTTTTTAACTCTATTTAAGAGCGTAGCGTGGGATCTGAGGTCTGTCGAGGGAGGACATTTAGAATGAAGCACACAATGAGTCTGGGAGGACGGCTCCTTCCCCTGCATCCCGCTTTGGCTCGTTTCCGAGACGCTGCCCAGAGCCTCCCTTACGTCACTTGACTCAGTACCACTTCATTGCACCTAGATAATCTGTTCTGGGCCAGTAGCAAGTGCAAGAGTAGAAGGAGATGTCCTGGATCTCAGCTGCCCCATAAACACGCGAGACTGTGCAAACACTCAGACTGTTTGGAGCGAGGAGCCTGTCCACACGTTTGGGTTGTTTCCTCCCTCTCCCCGTGACGAACAGAGCCTGGCGTGGAAACGGGGATGGGGCAGCAGACCCACCACTGCTGTAAATCCCTGCGGCTCGACCGGTTGCAGTTACCTAAATAGGTCTGAACAGATTTCAGGCAGCTGAAGAGCTGCCCTGGGCAGTTGTTCTTTAAGAAGTTAGCCTGTTTCTACTATTTACCATCATCAGAGTCAGTCGAATTCCCCATTTGTGACATCAGTGCAATGTTCCCAACCGCCAAGCAGGGGACATGGAAAGAGCGGCCAGGGTCTCCGCTAAGTTTTCCCTGCAATGTTTCCCTCCGGGGCTGGAGGCAAAACATAATGGTTACTTGGCAGTGCCTCCGCCGAGCATTTCCCAGCACCGTCAGGCACAGTGGGAGCCAGGGCAATTTCAAGCAGCTTTTACTCTTCTCTGTTTTGCACCAGGCAAGTGGGCTAAGGCAGAACAGCAGCAACAGCGCATCACCACCTTAACGGCAGACCCCACCAGAACGGCGATCGGTGCTTCTCCGGTGATGGTGGCAGGTAAGAACAGGACACCTCAGATAGATAGGAAGTCAGAAGCAGCAAAAACACACGCGCCACCAGCAGATGCACTGAAATCCCAGCATCTCTGAAATCCCTGAAACAGCCCCAGCAGTAAGAAAGCCAAACAGAAGCAGCACGCCACCAGCAAGCATTTAAAACAGCATCCTGGTAATTTAAAGGCAATAAACCGTCTCTGTCTCAACATGCGTTTAACCTCTCTCTAGCCCATGGAGTAACTGCCATGACTGAACATCAGCCTGTCCTCCGACATCCCCCCTCTTTCCTGGTTCCCAGAGCCCCGCTTGCCTGCACGCGTGATCCGCTCGCCACATACCTGGTGTTTCTTATCCGCCGTGGGAGACGATCTGGAACGGATGTGCACAGGGACTGTCTGATTGTCGTACCTATCGAGCAAGTCTTCCACAGACACCGATTTCCCAGATTTCCTGGTGGTGGAGGGTGTTTCAAAGACCTGCTCCTGCTTCCCGTAGCGAGGCTGGCCCTGCACACCCAAAGGGTCTGTCTGTGTGCCTTTGGTGAGCTCCGTTTTGGCTCTGTAATCCCGGCACCTCTCTGTTTTCGGTCGGCTTGTGACCGAGCTGTCCTGGGGCCCTTTCTTCTCATCTCCGCTCATGTCAAAGGAGCCCGTCAGCCCAGGAGGAAGGGTAGAAGATATCCGCCCCGTCCTGGATATCCGCTCTACGGACTCTCTCCGGCGGTAAAGGTTCTGGTCCTGGAGGGAATTCATGCTGGAGGCAGAGGAAAGGCTCTGGCTGTCTGGGCCACCTGCCTGTAGGTAGGAGCTGTGGGAGTGCTCCCTCAGCAGTCCGACGTCTTGTGAGGATGGCCGTCTCCCTGTTTTGCGCTTGATGTAGTCGGCGAGGGCGTTCTGCTGGAGTTGCTTGAGCTCTGGCTTGGAGAGGCTAGCTGTGGAAGAACCTTTGCCATCCCTTTCAAAGATCTTACGCCGGTCAGCCACCGTATTCTCCGGGAAGACAAAATGGATGCCTTTCTTCTGGAAGGAGAACGGCGACGGCTCCCCATCAGAGATGCCCACCTCGTTCATCTTCTCCGGCTCCGAGTAAGACCGCTTCTTCTGCTCTGCCGTCAGCCGCTTTCGGCCCCCGATGCGCAAGATGTGCTGTGTCTTGGCGTAGTCCAGGGCGGAGAGGCTGCCTTCTGTCGGCGTGACGCTGTGCCTCTCCTTCGGGGTGTGGGGAGACGCCGCCATGCTCCTCATGCCCACGTGGGCCGAGGCAGGCCTCTGGGTCGTCCTCTTGGGCGCGCTCCCGAACGGAGGGCTGATGCGACGGAAGGAAGTGGCCCTCAGCACCCTGGACTGAGCATCTTTAATGCTGTTCCTGTAGGCCCTGTTAAACGGTGTGTCCAGCTGCGACCCGTGGGCATCCTGGACGTTATCCTTCCAGAGGATCTCCTTCTCAGGCTCGCCTCCCAGCTGGAACGTGCTTTTACTCCTCGGTAGCTGAGCCGCCCTTGTGTGCACCTCATTTTCAGGACACAGGCTGTAGTATTCACTGGGTCTCGCCTGCTTCGCTGAAGCTGCCATCTGCAGCTCTATGGGGCGCCAGTCAGCCTCTTCCAGCTTCCCATTCCTGACGGAGGGGCTGGAGACCCTGTGAGGCTCGCTGGGCAGCTGGCCGGGCTCGCGGAGCTTGCTCCGCATGTCCTCCAGGCTATGTAGAGAGCACCTCGTGCTGGAGGGCTGGCTCATCCTGCTTGGCCCGTAGTGCTGCCCGAAGCTGGGAATGCCGGCACTCTGGGGCTGGTGAGTGCTTTGCTCTCGCTGCTCAAACTTGCTGACCTTCTCCAGCACCGAGCAGCGGGGCTTGCCGGCATCTGGTTTGCCGTAGGGAAAGCTCTGGGTGCTGCTAGAGCTGAGCCGGCTCCTCCCGAAATCAGAGGGCTTTGGGTGCTGCGGAGAAGGGGGCTCTTCGCGCTTCGGCTCGGCAGCATGGAACGGAGTCACGCTCGTGCCCTCCTCCTCCTGCCTCGCAAAGGCCTGTGGGTCCGCATCACTCCACTGTTTGTGCCCCTGTCCCCTGTGATCCTTCTCCTCTTTGCTGCTGCTGTTCAGGAAGGACAGTTGGGCGCTGGAATAACCCTCGCCTGCTTGCGTCTCGTTTAGCTCGGAGCTGCTTCGCCTCCTGGAACTCTCTGGGATGTTCTGCAGGGAGGAGAAGCCATAGTGCTTGGCCTTGCTGTGACCCCACTGGTGGTGAGCAGCAGCGTTTCTCTCGTTTATCTGTGCATTGCTATTTTTGTCCTCCTGGGATTCAGCCGTCCGGTCCTCTTTGGGCTGGTAATGGGTTTTTCTCTCACTGGCATCCCTCAGCTGGGGCTGCGGGGCTTGAAAACTGTGTTTGGAGGCCTGTGCAGTACTTGCGGTCTCTCGGTTGCTGTGTGCTACCTTGTAAGGGGGTAACAACTCCTCTTTTCTCGACGTGGTCGGGCAGACTTCTGGGCCTGCCAGGCTAGGAGATTTTTGCTGGAGAAGTTTTGCTACAGCATCGTGCTTTCTCTCAGTTGCTGGGGGCTGGTAGAAGATGGTTGATCTGTTTGTAGTGCTTTGGTTTCCATTCTCATCAAAGGCCAGGGTGCTGCTGGCTACGGCCTTCTCGTAAGAGACTGGAAGAGGTGGAGAGTACCCACTTTCTTTGGCCAGAGCTGGATAAAGAGTCCCATTATTGCTTGCAGAAGGCTGGGGCACCTGGGCATAGTGCGGCTCTGGGGAAGGTACTGGGTAGACACCAGTAGGCAGCAGGGGCTGCCCCGGCTGGGCTGGCTGGCCATAGCTCTGCTTGGGCTTCATGGTGGGGCTGCTCTCCGGGCTCTTCTCCACTACAGTGTGCAGATGCCCTTCTCCAAAGGGGTTTTTCAGCAGCGGTCCCTGGGATAGGGTGCTGACGAGCGAAGTCCAGGCCCCTTTCGGCTGGGTTCGACCAGGCTTGTTCAGATCAAGGCCAGCGCATGAGCTGGGCCTCTCGTGATGCCTGATGGCAGCGTAGCTGTCGCTGCGAGCGGGAGGCAAGGGAGGTCCCTTGGGGGGCTGGCTCTTGCTGTCCGAGGAGCCCTGGCCTGCCTGCGCCCAGGAGGGAGCTGCGTTGTGCCGGCTGAAGCCGTGGAGCCTGCCGTGGCCGCGACCGTCCAGCGAAGCCCGGGCCTCGCAGCTCGGAAGCAAGGTGGAGGACTTCACCTCGTACTCCTCAGAGATCCCTCGCTGGGCGTCGTAGACTGTCTTGACGTACCTGATGTCGGCTTGCCTCATCCCCTCCTGCAGGCTGCCTCGGGGCTGCATGCTGTCTGTGGAGCAGGAGTGCTCCTTGCTGAATGGAGGAGCGGGATACTCGGGGATGCTAGAGTTGGTGGAGAAGGAGCTGTAGGCAGAGTCTCTCTTGCTGTGGAGGTGGGAGAGCTGGTCGATGCTGTTGGTGGATTTGGCCGGGGACAGGTGACAAGGGTGGTAGCCAGGGGAGGAGCGCTCCAAGCTCTCCATGCTGCCCCGGGAACTGTACTGGTCCGGACTTCTCCTCAGATAGCCATGCTCATAGCCAGAGAGATCGCTGGTTGAGGAGCTGGGGAAGAGCGAGCGAAGAGTAAAAACCCACTGTCAGCAGAGGAGAGGCACAACTTGTAAGTGAGCTCAGAAGCAAGATGTTTAGCTTTGAGAAGTGCAGATGAAAACCCATATTTGGGCCTTACTCCATCCCCTGTTTGCAGTCATCCCAGTTCACAAAGAGGAACTGCTTGACATTGCAACACATGGCTCTTATTTACCACAGAAGGGTGGGAGGGAAACGCAGACAGAAAGACAGTGCATCTCTGGAGCCAGGGAGGATCAACCCCACCCATCAAACCTATCCAAAGCACTTGGAAAGCTGAATGAGCGCTGACGCCACCGAGGAGGAGGAGAGGAGCACGAGAGGCGTTCTGGGGGGAATCTAATCTCTTTCTTTTTTTCCCATTTCATTTCTTTTTATGGAGATGAAGGCTATGCCCTGGCAGGCTTCCTGGAAATTCAGCTGTCCCAAGGACAGTTTGTTTGCTGCGAGAAAACTAAACTGACAAGACAGAGAAGAGATGCGTGTGTTTGTGCGTGGAGGCAAGTGGGGGTGCAACAACAGGAACAGTTTGAGGATGCCCCAGGAAATCTTCACAGCCACCTCCTCGTGTGGCTCAGCAGGTGCAGGTACACCTCGGAGTTTCCCCTGGCTAATCTCTCCTCCCAAACTCGAGCAAATACGCTGAGGATTGGGGAGCACAGCCCGAGGATTTCACTTTCCTTCCCTCTGTTCCCAGCTCCCCTCCCTTAGATAGCGCTTTCTCTAGTTCCCTGTGCAGCTACGTGCGCTCTCCTGGCAGAGCCACAGGAGAGCACCAGGAAAGGAAAGGCTGCTGTCCCACGCGAAGGGCGGCAAGGCTCAGAGCTGGAAGCAGGAACGGAGAGGAGCCTGGGTCTGCCAGGGTGCAAGCTGCAGCCTCATCTGGCACAGGGAAAGGCAAGCTCCGTTTCTGTGTGCTTTGCTCCACTGGGATAACAAAACCAAACCTGCTCCACGCAGCGGGGGAGCTGGGGATGCACAGCAACCCTGGGAGTGGAGGAGGAGCAGGTGCGTTTTGCAACAGCCCCCTCCCTAACAAGCGTCTGCTGAAGAGCCTAAAGCTTGCTCCAGATCACATCCCAGCCGCAGTCGCTTCCACCCTGCTGGATTAACACCCACAAGCCGCAAGGACAGACAGGGGGAGAAGGCTGCTAAGGATGAGGAAAAGCAGAAGCAAGCCTGCCTGTGAGGGGAAAAAGCAGCAGCTCTGCAGAGAGATGCAGAGGAACACAGAGAAAGGCAGAAAGAGATATGGCAAATCTCAGGATAAAGCTGGTTTACTCATTTAAACGCACCAATCTATTTTAGTTTAAAATAAATATCTCCCTGGCAATGCCCAGCACAGCCCTGGCCAGCTGGCCACTAGATGTTCCCCGTGCTCCTCTTCAAGCACTCAGGAGACAGCCGTGCCGCCAAAGGCTCTGCCAGGAGCTGTGGCTGGGAAGCAAAGCCCCTGGGTGGGAAATGAATATGCTACAGCATGAGCTGTGCTGAAGGCCAGAGACGAACATACCCTTTTTCTGCAACCATCTCCTCACTTTTTTTAATGCTCTGTTTTCTTTTTCCTCCCCCCTGCCAAGGCTCAGTCTCGCCTGTAGAAGAAACGATGTTTAAATCCCAGTGGCTATTAAGGAGAGTTTCCTGCTCCTGAATCCCTTCTGCCTTCCCGGGGAGAATCCTCCAAGGGCAGAATTTAAACTTGTCCCTCCTCGAGCTGGCCCAGGGCTTACCACTAGGAACCTTTTGGGGCTGCTCAGGGTAGCTGAGGGGTACGTCTGCCCCAGGCAGCTCTCATCCCCGTACTCACTGCATTGCGTGGCCTCACAGAAACAGCCCCAGCTCTCTGGGACCGCATCACTGCTTCCCATCTGCCTCGGCCGCGGCCCACGGCCAAAACCAGAGGTGCCTCCTACCACCTTCTTTTAACAGCACTGAGGTTACTAGTTTGGTCTTTTGGGGACTGATAAACCACGGCACTAACTTCGTAGAGAAACATCCACGCACATACAGTTATGATAAAGCTGATGGGCACAGTTACCCTGTTACCTACACCCTTTTCTTCCTTTTTTTTCAATAGGCTAATTTTGACTTTGGATTTCTTTTCCTTTGCTGGGGAAACAACCATGCTGCGTTTCTACATGGGGGCAGTCCGCAGGATGCAGAGCAGGACTCCAGCTCCTGCATCCGGATCCACAGAAAGCTGCATTAACTTTCTGACAGTGGGCTTCCATCTTGGTAGGAAGGGCGATTTTTGAAGCAATTAATTTCCTAGCTGTTAATCACCTCACAGAGCACTTAAAAGAGGAAAACACGGCCACTTTATCTTGGTAACCAAACAGGAATTGAAGCCTTCCTAACTCTAATCCTAGCCCTGGCTGTTTGTAAACCTGTCCAGCTGTATGGAGGCGACTGGTAACATTTTTCCACCACATCTTTCGTCCCTTTCCTTCATTCCTGTGCTCTCGATTTAGGCCCTGCTCTTGTAGTCAGTACCATCAAGACACATCCTTGGGCATGAGGCAGAGCCTCCCTGAAGCCAGCATGACACTGGAAACAAGGAAGGACATAGGACTGGGGGGCTAGTTGAGAGGCATGCTAGCTTGGCAGCCTGATTTCTACACCTGTGGGAGATACATCAAAACAGGGCAAATGCTACTAAATCAAAAACGCACACTGCTTTACATCTCTGCCTACACGGCAGGAGACCACAGCTGTGTAGCGCTTACCTGGAGTGGTAGGGCTGATGCCAAGGGGTGCCAAGCGTACCCTGAGATATTTGCATCATGCTGGGATCGGGTTGGTTCTCCGCAAGTTTGGTTGAATGCCAGGAGTGAGGTCGGCCTGGAGTTTCACTCCGCCTAGGTAAAAGCAGAAGGATTTTGCACATCAGCAACAGGCCAGCTCTTCCAAGGAAGACGAAAGTGAAGTAACACCAACAGCCACATTTAAAATTGCTCGTGCTCCCTTCCGTTTCACTGCTATGTCCTTCTCTTCCAAGCAAATCGAGCAGTAACCACGCACCATTCCTGACATTCACACAACGCGCGCCCCCTCGTATTTGCAAGGCAACAGGCACGGGCAGACAAGCGGGTTATCACTGAATGCGGGGGGTCTTCCCCTCTACCTCCCAGCCAGAAGCCTTACCCCTCGGGGACGAGCCTGGGGGCCCATTCACAGGGATCAGTTTACAGCCCGGGCTGCGCGTGGACTCCCACGCGATGCACCAAGCAGGGCGGCTGCGTGTGATTCTTACGGACGCTGAGGGAGCGCTTTTCTCAAAAGGTTCCCTTCATTTTAAAGTGACGGCTGGCAAAGTCATCTAAAGAATCAAATACCGTGAGGGGGTGGAAGTCTGCACAATGCTGTTATGATCTCTCCTCAGTGCTGATAAAAACGCAGGAAGAGACGTGACAACCAAGCGCCAGCAATGCCCGTCCTTCGCATCCCTCGGGGCCTTGCAGCCAGCCAGCTGTCCCTCTGCAGCATGTGAGCCTGGGTGCGTCCCCAGGCACGGCGCGGCACGACCGGCCTGCGGTTGCTCCTGTCACCGACGCTAAGGAAGGCCTCCATCGGCTCTTAGGAGAAAAAAAACCACCGGCAACCTTATTTAAAGCACATAACGGTGCAGTGGAAAGTCAAAGCAGGGGATTAGCGATCAAGTACCCTGAACATGCCGCGCAGACTCTCCTTCGCCCCAGCCTTTGGGCTTGCCCTTAATCCTCCCTCTGCTTTCCACGGGGGATCTCTCCCCCTGCTCTAGCCCTCATCGCCGCAGTTTCTAACCCTTCCTGTGAGAGCGAGGAGCCGCGCTGGACCTGTGCACCACTGATGTCCCAAATGTGACAGCCTGCAGGACAACCCTGACTACCTACAGAGCATAAACGCTAGAGGAGGATATGATGCATCTTTAAAGCCTTTGTCTCACTGAAAATTTCACAGTACAGCATGTCCTGAATAAGTCAGCAAATAGATTAAAATGCCCTCTGCAGATGTAAACCAGACACCGAAAGAGGACTCTCCTAGTACTGCCTAAGATCGTGAAAAGAAACAATACAGGAAAATGTACAAAGTAAAAAGTGATTGTCAGCAGGAGTTAACGTTGGCGCCGGCTGATGCTCTACGACAAGGAAAAGCATTGGCAGAAAGTGAGAGGCAGAACCATTCCACCGGTAGGTTTTCCATACAGATTTCAGAAGCGCGGCTCATTCTCTCGTCATCAGCTAAAAGAAGAAAGAAAAAGGGACATTCTTTTCCTTTTAACGTTTGTTGTGACGGGATTGTCTTAAGGAAAGCTGAACTGGAGGTTTACAGAGGGCGAGCTGAACCGAGCACCGTTTTACTATTAGACGTGTAGGTGTGTTTAAAACAGAGCTCTTTTGTTAAGCTCCTTGCCCAGAGACACAAGGAAGCTGAACGCTGCCGGATGGGGAGCTGACAAAACTGTTTATTAAGAATAACCCGCGTTCCTGCCTTTTCCGTTGCAGAGATTTAAAGACCCTCTTTCTGTACTTTTGAGTAGTACGAGCCCCCAGCCTTATTTTTTTGCTTGGGAAAGCGCACTGAACGATCACAAGCAAAGCACGTTATCCCTTGATTTGATCAGTAAAAACCTGCAAGGGAGCTGTGCAGCCAATCTTCGGAGCCACAGGTATTTTAAACCCTTTTGGGCGATATCCTTGTAATAATACAACACGTGGACAGCGAAGCTGTGAATTTAAGTCAGAAGACATGCCATACCAGCTCAGTGCGGGATAACCTTGCATTGTTTCCACACCTACCTGATCCTGGAAACGTGGATTAAGGGTAACCGAATCTTAGCCGAGCTTAAGCCAAGAGAGGAAGCGCTGCAGTCCACATGATCCCCAGCTCATGTTGCAGACTCACGCAGGTGATCTCCAAGGAGGCGGCGGGATGGAAGCATGGAGGGTCTGCGTGCACACGCGTGCACCGCAAGGCAGAGAACAGAGGGCCTGATCCAGTCCCCACTGAACCAACCGAAAGACTCTCCTCGAGACGGAGCTCTGAGGTTGAAAAGAAAGGCACAGCCGATGCTGCCCGTGCCTGTGTGTGGGCGTTCAGGGAACGCCAAGAATTTCCTAGCTTCAGCCTTCTGTAACACCTGAAAATAGCACCTTGCTTCACCCTACTTCCTTAAGCTTAGTTTATAATTATTGTTGCCTAATTAGGGAAAAGGACTGGAACTGGAGTGCAATACGACAGGGAGCACCACAGCGTCTAAAGGACAACAGCCATCTCCCGTTACAGATGGAGGGGGAGCTGAACACGGTTAATCTGCCATTTTTGCAACAGCTTTTGGTTACACTTGCTTTACTGCAGAGCACAACTTTTGGGAAGCAATAAAAACCAGTGCAAGGTTAAACTCTTTTTGGCAAGCGGGCCAGAACTGTTGTTGTAAAGCCCACGACCTCAAATCCTGATTCATCCCAGACAAACCGGCTGAGTGATAAAACTTGCAAATGCAGCAGCTAATTCCTGACTTGAGTGAAGACAAATAAATCATTAGATCTTCAATGGGTATAAACAATAAACCTCCTTCAACAAAACCAGGAGCAACAGCTGACACTTTGTTCCAGGAGGCTGAAGGATTTCAAAATGCAGAACTGTAATAATAATAGTAACAACAACAATAATAAAACAACCTCATCCCCTTATCCTTTATACTGGTTCAAGGGCTGCACCTGTACCATACTTGCGAAAGCATCTGGACAATCTTATTACTAAGAAATTCTCCACTTCAGATAACGGAGAAAGCGATCCCTCTGTTGTAAATGCCAAGGCTGGAAAAGAGACTCCCGGTTCCTCATGGACACCTCCAGTCATCAGATAACCTGGGCATCCAGGTCAGGCTGGCATCACGACAAATGCCTCGGAGCGAAGATACCCAGAGAAGTCACCGGACCTGGATGCAACGCTGGCATCTAAACAGCTCCACGGCAGCTGTAACACTGATTACACACCAGATACTGTCAAATTCACGCCGGGAACTGGAAAACCAAAGGGAAAAGAATAGTCTTTAATCTTGCCCAGCTGCTGTTATCTGGCTGCTCCTTGTTGCTATACTAGTCACAGCATTTTCAGACAGAAACGTGACCGGCACGATAGCAGTCTCCTCGAAGGCAGTCTGGCAAAGGCTTGATGCGGCCTGGGCTGCAGGGACCACACGGACATTTCTGAGGCCCTTTACCATTAATAGCTCTGTAGCCCTTTCTTATTAGGAAGAGCTGAGCGTGTTCCTCTCTGTATCTCTGTAGATTACTTTTATGCTTTGTATGCAAAACAGTAATGGAACTTTATAAATATACCTTGGCACTAACGCTACAAAATGAATCAGCATCTAGAGGACAGCCATCTGAAGCTTTCTTCACAGTGTAACCAAAAGGTTGATTTATCTTTTTCCCAAGGTTACAAACTAAAACCGCACAGAACAATGGATTCAGTCTAATTTCCATTCTTTACATACCGTTCCTCACCGATGCCAGAGTACATGCGCAACCTGAGCGCTTTGCAATTCAAGTGTACTGCAGCCCAGTGTCCTCCAAGAGCGTACGGATACTTCTGTGGAAAAAGGCCCATCTTGAAGCAAAGCAAACAACCTAGCTTCTTCAAATTGCCATTTTAATTTTTTCTACATTTGCCTAGAAAACCGTCCCTTTTCCTAAACCTCCAGGTGGAGCAGCTTTGGGGGGGGAGGGGGAGAAAAGGAGAAAAAGATATTCAAATAACCCCTGCAGACTCCTCTGCTCCAGCTTTCCGACAGCAGCCCCCAGGTTGGCAGCAGCCAGCGGCAGACTTTGGCTGAGGCCGAGGAGCACAGCAATACAGCAACACCGACTGCTGCTGCCGCGACAAGAAGAACTGCAAACGGACGACTGTCGTTACGCCCAAATTTATGGGACCGGTTTTTACGCTGGGATGAGAAGCAGGAAGGAAGGAGTTCCCTCCCCTCACGTGCCTTATCCTGGTCTTTCACGGAGCGGGATCCTGGGGCGCGTCATGGGATGTACTTGCTGTGCAGATTAGACGTAGCGTGAGAGTCTCAAAGCAAGCTGCTGAAGCTAGAAGAAAAGAATTTCACAAGGAAAGCACCTTCTCTTAGGAAACACAGACTGAATTTTATCCTTGCAGGCAATAACAGGACAATAACAGAAAATAACAGCCTTTTAGAAAGCTAGTAAGTGAAAGCCAGGGAGGGGATGATGTAGCTGATCAATTAGCAACTCAGAGTCGTCAATGCCTGAATAAACAGATCTATTTCTACTGCGACACACCCAAAGAGCTTGTGGGGAGTTAAGTTTTCATCAGTCTCATGACGGTCAAACACATCAACCAAGATGGCTAAATAGAGACCATTTGTGAACAATTTTTCTTCTACCACTGACCTTGTGCTCATTTTTTCCCTGACCCAGCAAGCTTCAAAATCCTCCTCAGCAGAAATGGGGAATGCTGAAGATAAAGGCAGCAAAACCCTTTAAGAAAAGCATCTCTCCCCAAGGAGCAGAATCCACCTGCGGATCCAGGCAGGAGCAGTGCTCACCGGGACACATTCTCCATGACCTGCAGGGATGGTTTTGACTAGCCGCTGGTGTTAACGTGCCCAAGAAAGATGGGAAGACATAGAAAAGAGACCTAAGGCCAAAAAGATCACTCTGTGCCATTGCAGACAACTGCAATCCCTGCGGATGTGCTTTCCCCCAGCAGCCGTGTGGCCCAGGTGGCTGCGTGGGAGGTTGCTGGAGCTGGAAGCGATAGCTGTGGCCTGCCCCATTCCTCTGGGGAGGTGGGAAGGGTCGGAGCGCTGCAGCAGAGACCCTCCTCCTGTAGAAGAGAAGAAAGATTTGGACGCAAGTGCAAAGACTCTGCCTCTCGGATCTGATCCCAGGCACCAAGTCACAAGAGAGAAAGCCAAGAAGGCAGCTGCCCATCCTTACCACATCATCCTCGCAGCGGTTAAGATTTCAGGCTCGTGATATTTCTAAACTAACAAAAAGTACGTGGCAGAGGCAGCCATACCCCGCTGCACCATGCAGTAGGCTCTTTCTATATGATCCTCATCGTAGCAATTCACGTGTACCCTCCCAGGGCGACTGTGTACCTGCACCAACAGCAAGCATAAACAATGATCTGAATTTTCACCGGTGCGGACCGGTCTCCAAGATGGCCACATCTAAAAGGAGCGCTAGCATAACAAGGATACGTTCTACAGACATCCTAACGCGCTGCTGCAGTCCCTGTGCCTACCTATTAAGCAGGAGATGAAGGAAAAACTAAAGCACTCAGAAGCCTATTAGGATTTCGACAGAGCGAGGCCACAATCTACTCAAAGCAACGTCGCTCTTAATTAAGGTTCAGTCATGCTTCTAAAAATAAGCATAACAGACGAGGCCAATTAGAAAGAAGTCGGACCATAGTGGCGTCAGCTTGATGCGTCTTTCACTGAATCTGTCTTTTGAGGCTCAGAGAGCCATTCTGGTAAATTCTGGGGCAGGAGAGATCTGGAGTGAGCTCCGCCACTCCACAATCTGGACTAAAAAGAAGGAGGACTCGTTAGAAAGACCTGAAGCATGTGAAGTGATATTTCATGTCCTCGATCTTGGGCAGGAATGCCTCCTCGCCTATAAAGGAAAGGGAGAGTTGCGCCCTCCGCCCCTCTTTATGCTCAGATTAAAATTTTCCCTAAGTAAAAAACACACTGAAAAAACCCTCACTTCAGAACACTTAGGTGAAATGTGTGAATGTTCTCATACCAGGACACAAACTTCTTTTCCAGAATATGTTAATCTCTGCAACTTCTAGAGGACAACTCCCCACCCAGGGAATCCCTTCAGAGTATCCCACAGTTTTTAGCAGTCTCAGTCTTAAACAAAAAAAAAGAAAAAGCCTTGAGGAAAAAGACCCCAGCTGAGTTCAGGGCTCTACCCCAGACCAGTCCAGCCTCATTTCTCTCTCCGGCCCCCTTCCCAGTGGCACAGGCAGATGTCGTGCCTGCATGGGGTTTCCAGTTGACGTCAGACGCTATTTGTTTTTTCCCTTTGACGAGCATCACTTGGGATGTCTGGGTTGCATCAGACCAGGCCCTGAGTGCCATGTCGGAACTGGGAGATAGGTACCCAGCTCCCTGAAGTCTCCCTGGGGCGAGGAAGCAGAGAATCAGGGGTTTCTGCTCAGATTGCCTACCGTTACCATCGCCAACTCTTCGGGAAAAACTCCCCACCATACCGCTGGAAAGAAAAGCCCTGTGCGAAAGCAGAGATGACAACCACGTATGTGGATGTACGTACAGATTTCTTCTACTGTTCTTCTGAACTCTACGTGCGGGAAACAGCCTGTCCCTCTTGCTCCTCTTGTCTCCCTGACACCAAAAGCAGGCAGAGAAAAATGATGCAGAAAGATTATTTTGTGGATGGGAATGACCAAGGGCACAGCAACGTTCATCGTGCTGCCTCTGGTAGGGGACAAGGTGTGGATGGCTGAGGATACACGAAAGCGTCAAGCGCTGCAGCAAAATTTGCCGGAGTTTGCAGGAGACCAAAGATGGATTTTCTTGAAAGAAACGCTCCCCGCCCCAGGCTGCAGAAGGAAGTGCCGGCATCGCGCAGAGGTGATGGCAGCTGCGAGCAACGGTCGCTCCTTAGTTGAACTCGGGAACAGTCAAACATTGTAATTAATGATTATTGGTCTTGCACATCGCGCCTCTGTGTTATCACATTTCTTTGGTAACCCCCAGGCTGTCTTATCCAAGAAAGGGGTATTTATCCATTTTTCAGAAAGGGAAACAAAGGCCTCAAGAGGTGAAGCGACTGACTTACATAAAATCACCCTACGGGCCTACCGCAGAGTGCAGTGCTAGGAACTGGGCCGTGCGTGGCTGCTTCGTTTTCCCTTTGCCCAAGCGTATGTCTGACAGGCAATATTTAGATTGAGGACTTTGCCCTACACAAAGAAAGAGTCCCACTGACATTCCCTGACACTAACCAGACAAGAGGCTCGAATAGGAACAGCGGGGCTTTGGTTATTAGTGTGAGAGGTGATGTATACAAGCTTCATTCTTGTTGATTACTGGATTCAAGGATTACTGGATTTTCTTTTGTAAAGAAAGCATTACCAAGCAACATGATAAGTATGATTTAAATTGCAAAATAAAAAGTATTTCAGATCTCTATTTTGAGAAAATACTTGCCATCAGGACAGCCCATCTACACCGTTCACACAAGACTGCGGCTTAGGCTTGTGGAAGCCAAGACAGCCTCCTGCCTGCTACTTAGAGCATGTGTAGGTTAGAATGAGGAGCTGGTAAGCACTGGGTTAAAGACCCCCTGCAACTTTCCTCTTCTTGCTACGATTTTACTCCATTTCCTTTGCTGGAAAAAGAGGAAGAAAGAACAGACATGGAAAAGAGAGAGCTGATGGACTTACAGTCTTTGAGAAGGACCCTATTATTTCCTGACTTCTCCAGGCATTCACATCGTCTCTCAGGGCACGGGCAGAAAATCTCAGCAGCCAGACCCTACAGCGGCTTCCCCTGCCCGTGGCTTTGCAGAAGTCACAGAGCTGCATTGATTTATCCGTATTGACGAATTGGCCCAACGGGCTTAATTCAAATAATTTTTCCTCATTCTTCTCCAGTCAGTAAATTAGTTAAAAAGACAGAAAAACAAGCATAGCTTAGATTCTTTCGCACCCCGATATCAAACACACAGCAACTTGCAACAGGAGAGACTTAGAAACAATGGAAGGAATGTGTTTTCCTAGTCTCGTTCAGTGCTTAGGAGGAACTCGGTGGCTGGCAGCAGAAACGCTGCCCTGTGAGCCTGATTATCCAGACGTAACGTGGACAATGAGTCACGGCAGGTAACCAAGGGGATTTTTAGGGCAAGCATTTCAGACAGTAGCTGGGTTCTCCTCTGAGTTACAGGGCTACAAATCACAGGCACCGCTAATAAACTCAACACCAAAGTGCTAATGTAGAAATGATAAACGGGAGAAAAGAAGAAAGTCCTTTAGATGCATGTGCTGAATGTATGTGTGTGCATACGCACATTCGTGTGTGGGATCTGTTCACAAACAGACTGCTTGCTGAGCTACTGCAAGGAAAAAAAAAAGGCAAAGGATACCAAGGGGAGTTTAAACTTTTAGCTAGTCAGGTGAACTCGGGATTTACTCCTAGCTGGGAATTCACCTTCCCACTGTCCCTGCAGGGAGCCATCCTTGAGTATATCACCGGGACTTACACCAGTAGGGCGAGTGAAATAGAAAATCTGCAGTGATCTAACACAATTCAAGCCACAGAACAGCTAAGGAACCTGTCCTCTCCCTCAGAGAAACTTTTCATCACTTTGGTAATAAACATTTTTTTGGTGAAAAACCAAAAAATCTGGATCATCTGGATTTCTCGACCTAATTCTTCCCTCCTCCTCGTCTCAGATTGCCCTTTACCGACAGGGAGAGCTGTGGTAACGTGGCTGCACAGGCTGGCGATACCACCCTGGCCTTGTTTATTTTGCGCAGCGGAGGGAATGAGGCAAGCTTCAGTGAGCAACCCTGGCGCGTACCAGCGTACACGGGTGAACTGCAGGCTGGTGCTGTGCTGCTCCTTCCCATAGATGCTCGGCTGCAACACCCGAGAAACCGGTCCCGAGCTCTGGATTTCCCCTTTGACTAAGGACGTTCATTCATCACCCCGAAGTTCAGAAAGCGATCGGGACTGCTGACAGCCCGTCACCTTCATCGCCTAGGGTGAGTCTGCGGAAAGTAAACAAGCAGGGGAATTGCGGCCGGTGCTATGGCCAAAGCAAAGGCCGCTGAGCCTGCAATACCCTCCCACGCTCCAATTCCTATACAGTAAAGCCACTTCCCGTTTGTAACCAAAGCTTCAGCCCGAGTTAAACCGAGATATGCAGACACAGCCTCCGACACTGCTGGAAAAGTAAAGCAAAACATGGGCTCTGCACCCAAAGACAACTTAATCCAAGTGAAACGCTGAACTTTGGAGCTCCTGGGAAGATCTGCTACTAGATAGACAGGCAAGCGGGATTTGCAGAGGGCATATGCTGCCTAACTCGTTGCTATAGGAGGGTGGTGGATGTACGGGAGCTCCTTTCCCAAATTCTCTGTGGGCCACATACCTCAGGAACTGCAGAGTCCCACACCACGGTCAGAGATAAATCTCTCCCTGATAAAACTAGCTTGAGGAGAGATTTCAGCCTGTAAAATCCGCTCCATCCAAGAGAGATTTAAGTTATGGTTCAAATCCTCATCTGGAGGAAAGCAAAACAAATTTAGTGAGGTTACAGACATGAACGCTGGCGGAAGAGCTGAGCCCTTTCTCGTCCTTTTGCAGCCGCCCAGGCTGCGCAGGGTCAGCATCCGTAACCGTTCGCAGCGGCTAAAAGCCGTTGCAACACCGCTAAGGTCGGTGAGTTTGCTCCAGAAGTGCATCCTTGCTGATAAGATCAGAACGTGACTTCACGCGTCGCGTTCCCTTCGCAGCCGCTCACAAACAGGCGCTGGGCCACACTTCCTCCAGCTATAGGAATTCAGCGTAGCTTCGTGACTTCAAATAAGTCGAGGTCTGGCCTGAATGCAATGTCGCCAGTAAAAGTCACTGCTTTGACTCCATGGTGCAAATCTCAGAAGACTGAGACACAAAAATCTATGAGGTCATCGAGATTACCATCCGACTGACCTAAGAGGCTCTTCTGATGCCAGCAAAAGCTCTGCCTGAGCAAATGCTGTAGGATTTGGTCCTAGACTGCACGGACAAAGCAGGCTCTGCCACAACACTGGCCGATCCAGAGCAATTCAGGAAACTGACTTCTGAAGACATTTAATCATTTAAAAATGCAGATAGGCACTCAGCAGCGCTGTCATGAATGCCAAACTCCCACTGAAACTCACAGACTCGGAAGAAGCCAGGTGATTTTGGAAAGCCAGGCACCCAAAGCTGGGGAGCCACAGCTGGCTTACACCACTTCTGAGCAGGAGATATTTTGGTACGGCACCTCTGATGACCTTCAACACCACTGACAAAAGTTTTTGAGGAGAAAGGACACCTCTTCCAGGACTCCTTCGCAGTGAGTCACCCTCAGGCATACTGACAGCCAAAGCAGTAACTATTTTACACCCAGCCCTATGGAGATGTTACTGGCATCCAGCAACGTTGATGCTTGACTCAAGGACCAAAAGGTGAGTTCATTTCCCTGGCACTGTGCTGAGGGCAAGGAAGCCTTGGGAAAAGGCGAGCGTGAGGTTAAGGAACTGTCCTGGACCTCCTCCACCGCCTAGCGCCGCAGACGCTGGGGATTCACGCTGCTCCACTCCAGCATTACCGCTGCCCTCGCTCCGGCACGAGGGAAGCGGAGTTTGCCAGCCTCTCTCCAAGAACAGCAGCCACAAACCACGCACAGCAGATAGGGACAGAGGTACAAGCATTCTCACCTGGTCTTCAGCCGTAACTTAACTCCTCCCGACCACGTGGTTTTGCTGGGCTGAAAGTCAGCGGTCACGCACTCTGGACTGAGGGGGTCGGGAGACAGGTTGGTGCATCCCTTTGCTGCCTGTGTGTCCCTGCCAAAAGAAACCGAAGCCATACAAACATCGACGCCCAAAAAACTCAGCCCTTGTATCCTACATTTAATAAGGATTTTAGGAAAGAAGGCAATACACAGACCCAGGGGGCAAGGCAGGAGCATCAGTCTAGTTTTTAAAAAGTGCAAAGAAAATGTCACAGAAAGCCACGTGTATCCCTTTTCTTCTCTGTGTCACTGCCCAGGCAGGCTGTAAGAATGAGATTTTGCTCTCCTTTATAGCTAGGCAGTGCTCAGCCCCTGCGAGTGCCCCTCACAACCGTTTTGGAGGAGCTACGCAATACCGCAGCACTGCTTCTCAGCACGCAGGAGTGCCATCAGCTGCAGCATCCACGGCGCAAAACTCATTAACCTACACCTGCATCTTGGGACTCGAAATCCCTGAGTGGTTCAGGGGTTCCTCTGCGGGATATGCCCTTTCCACACGAAACCGCCTTACGAGAGCTCAGGGAACGCTCTGAACACAAAGAGACAAGCTAAGAGAAAGGTCCACACAGTGAGAGCAAGAAAGAGAAGCCTATCCCCCCCTCTACTGATATTTCCACAAAGTTAGCAAACAAATATTTACCCTGCTTCATCACACGCATGCAGAAGTCACACAAACATCGTGTAACCATCGCTTCAGCTCCTTCCTTCCCCCAGGCACAGGAGAGCCTGAAACAATCCGGTGTTCCCACTTCCTCCCATTTTTAGCCCTGAAACGCGGGAGAGATTTGAAATTTCTGCTTGCTCAAGGAACCCCCACGCTGAATAAAAGCGCGTCTGAAAGGACCCCCTCCGCGCCTCCCTGGGCCCGCAGCGGGCTGTGGCCCGACGCGCGCTGTAATTGCCTCTTGTTGCGTGCTTAGCGGGTTGCAGGCTGAGCGCACATGCCGGCATCTGGGGCTTTGGATAGCTGAGATGGCTTGGATGCCATTCCGGTGAGAGGCCAGCCGTCTTTGTGTCCGGCTCGGTCCTCCCCCACGCTCCCTCCCCAAGCCCCCACGTGCCAGGCAGGAATGTTAAGCCGCACATTGCGGATGAGATATACCAGGGAAGCGGTGCAGCAGCACTTTCACCTAGATTAGGGAAAGCGACCAGTCCGGAACGGTCCTTTTTGCTCACCCTGCTTATCTTCATCCAAATTTTACTCCAAATCCTGCCTTAGCCGCCTTTTCTTTCCATGTGCCAAATCCCCTTCTGCTTTGTCTCTGCCACCCCTCTCCTCTGAGACGATGTCAAGCCTCTCATCAAACTAGAAAGATCCCCCTCCCTGCTCCTGTACCAGACTCAGAGCAAAACCTCCTTTACTGCAGCCCTGTGAAGTGCCGGTACCGTTAACTGCTCCAATTCGCTTTGCTTACCAAGTTTACCATGAAAAATTACTAATTTTTAGAGGAGATTTCACTAGACAAAGGACAAAAGGCCTGCTATAGATGAGGATTTAAAACATCGTACATAAACAATTTACATATACAAAAAGGTACGCAATTTTTTAAGCAAAATGTATTTACGGCTGTAGTGTTTAGAGCACAAAGTCCCCCGTTTCAGGCTTTGTATGGAAACACTGGAGAGATGGTTCCAGCCACAAAGAACTGCACTTCTGCCCCAAGGGAATTCTGTGACAAGGGGCCCCACAGAGCCCCTGGGAGCGTTTAAGCACAGCTGAAATTCGTGGCGAGGCTGCTGCGCGTCGTGCTGAAGCCTAATGAGTCGTCTCGCTGACAGCGTCGTGGCAGGATCCCGTGCGAGGGGAAAGGATCGCAGCAGAGGCACTTGTCTTAACTCCGGTGTAAATCCTGACCTCCCCACTCAGGTCTCATCTCCCACGCAGGGAACTACCGTCCCTTACACCTCCCTGCTTTGCTAACGGGGCCGTGAAAGGAAGATACAGTTTACCTGAGGATCCTTCCCAGACAGTACCGTGTTGGGGTGACACGCCCTGAGTTTAAAGGGGAGAACGGGCGCTTGGCTGTGAGCATACCTGCCCCATTAATTCGGGGTAACCCTTGCGTGAGTCAGAACTGGTGGGCCAATACTGGGGGCTGGCCCAGCAGCCTTGTTTGCAGAAAGGCTGCTGCCTGTGGCTCCTGCTGATTTCGAGGGGCAACGCAGGCGCTGAGCCCTTTTGGAAAAGGCATCTGGATGTCCCGAAGTGCTGCCAACTGCCACGGTGCTATAACCCTCATCAAAACACAGAAACACGTAAAAGTCAAGGCGATTTCCTTGAGACAGTTCTCAAGAGTGCTGTTTCAACCTGCGTGAAAGCAGGTACTGACACAGTAGAAGATCTTTGCCGTGTTCATAGGAGACGCCTTGGATCTGCAATGAACTTTCCTAAGACACCTCCGGCAGGGCTCAGTCGTAACCTCCCTATTCGATTCCTCAATAGCAGACCTTGGCTCTCCCAGGCTACACAATAGCTGTACTCCTGCAGGGAGTAAAGCCGCTCATGTCTTCTCTCCGGTCAGCTGTCTCCGAAGGAGCCAAGAACAATATTTAGGACTGGGAAATTGCCCCTGTGCCAAATACATAAAAAAGAGTAAGCAGCCTGAGAAATTGATATAAAGGAGTAAGTGCCTACGGCTTCCCCGTCACCAGAGCCCAGTGATCTTTCAGCACTTAGGGTCTTCATTTTTTTTTAAAAACAACTTTTGAAACATGTCGAGAAAGCAAGAGACAACACAGGCTCTAAACTCTGCTGCGAGCAGAGCTTTCTAAGTCAGTCACTTCCAAGCGTTCCCGTATGGATCCACACAGATCCGACCCTCACCATCGGTGGCTACAAGCAGCGGGAGGGTAAGCAGCTTGGGTGTTCCCCCTCGCACAGTGAGAAACCCGTGCTTGCCAGCATGCATAACTTTGGGGTTTACCTCGCAGAGACAAAGAAACGTTAATTAGTGTCTGCATGGGCTCCGGGGTTGTTGTTCGGGGGTAAGAAGGAAATGCAATGGAGTTTTTCCCGAGCCTCTTAAAAAACGATAATTACTGAGCTCTGTGTGGAACGGCGGGCTCAATAAGACATTGAAAACTAATCAGCCAGTCTATAAATAACACCATTAATCAAGCGCGGTGGGGAACACAAGAGATGCGGATCTTTCCACCAGCGAAGCACACACGCATCAGGGATGGAGCACAGCAGCCCCCCAGCCGCGGGCGCTGCCGGGTGCTCTGCCGGAGAGGACGATACCCACGCAGGGACGCCTCCAGCGAGAGCACAGCTGGCTGAGCAGGGAAGATACCTGGAGCCAGCACCAGGGCTGCAGCTGCAGAGGCGGAGACCTCCCCCGAACAGGACCCACAACCCAGCACCTTTCCTCCCCTTGCAGCTTTCTGCCCCACACTCAGTCGAGCAGCCTGCCTGCTTATCCCGCAAGATTTTCTAAGACAGTTCTAAATAATTTTCTAAGGCGGCTCAGTCTAACGATCAGGAGCGTGCTCATCTCTATAAAGGTACTTCTTCAACCATAACATGGAAACAGCCACCCTAGTGCAAAGACGCTGAGGGCCTACCTTGCGTCCTGACTGTGGCCACTCACACCTTCTCCTTAGAGTGACCGTTCTCCTAGAGCCCGAGCTGCCCCCGGGACGGCGCGGCGTGCCGGCTCTCCGTAACAGCACCCAGCCTGCTGGGATGCTCTTTAAGGTCGGGGCTGCATTTTATTTCGGGATGTTGCAAAGTTCCTCCTCACAATTGCATACCTAAAAAGCGTCCCTGGCAAGGAGTGGCCTGCAGTTGTTCTTTTTGTTATCATGGTGTTTCTAAAGCTCGCGAGCGGGAGACAGGAAACCCAGCGCAGTCTATTTAAAACTCCTTTACCTCCCACCTGAGGCTGGCAGCTGCCTCTGAAATCTTTCCTTTTCTGCAAAGTTCATGTTTAATTATGAATTGTTATTTATACTTGCTGCTTCCATGGTGCCTTTGGTATTTAATACCACACATGTTAATGAGTAGCTGTATAAAGACACTCTGCTCAGCTTTTCCCTCATCTAAAAATATGGCCTGTTAGGATTTTTTTCTTGATGCTTGCTCCACAAAGGGCGAAAGAATACAGTGCTACAGCTTTAAGCCTTTTTTAAAGAAAAGCCTGCTCCGCAGAAGTTTCATTGCCCCACAGCTTGGTTGCCTCTGCCTTGAGCAGAGAGCACCAGCCGCCAGAAGAAAGAGGCAGCGCCTCTTGGCCCACGCGGCAGTATCTCCTCCGCACATCCAGCACCGCCTTTTCGGAAGCGGACATCTGCGAAACGTTTCCCTATTTTTTACCACCCTCTTCAGAGGTCTACAGGAAAGCATCGGCGGCCTTATTTTATATTAACCAGCTCCCTGCAAGACTGGCTTGCCTGTTGCTGCCGTCCGATGTCTCATGTCCTTCCCAAGGCACCACAATCCCTGCAGAACTCATTCGCTGGTTTAGGGAGATCCTTCGCTTCTGACCAGAGACGACTCTGACCTCCTCTGGCCGCCTTATCTGCCTCCGGCGCTGACCTCCCGCTACCTGCATACTTGAAACGTTTCATACCATTTATCTTAACCTTTTGGGCTCTTGGCTCTTCTTTCTCACTTTCTTCGGTCTTCCTTATCCTTATTTATAATCTCCACATTCCAGTACGGACTGCTTTCCTAAATCAAGCCTAGTGGGGGTGCGTGCCTCTGCCCAGCAGATCCCCCAATTCTGACCAATTTCAGGCAGGGTCTGCAGAGATATTATTCTCAATGAATTAAACTCTATGTTTCATAAAAACAGTTCCCTGAGTAATGGAAGTAGCATAAATCATTGCTCTCCTTGAGGAAGCGCTGCGGTGTGAGCTCAGATGCCTGGCTACAATTCCCAAAGAGGAGAGAGATTTTACACAGGGAAGCCGTACAAAACCAAACCTCTGAAGTTTTGTCTGCTCATAGCATTTGTTTTCCAGCGCATCAGCCTTACGCTTCTTCTGTCCGCACTACCATCTTGTACTCCGCTTTTCTGCTTAGCTGTCTGTAGTTCCAGGTCTGAGTCTAGGATATGGGTGAGATCATCCATAAACAGCACCTGGAACTATGTTTAAAAATGATTAAAGGTTTCTTTTAAATGTTTCAAAATGGGTATTTTTCTAATGGTTCCACCTCTTGGAGTCATGATTATTTATTTTAAACTAACACCAGGTTTGCTGCCATCGTAATATAAGACCTAAGTCCCAGAGGATCAAACCCCCAAATGTTAATAGGTTTAGTAATTTTTAATGTCTTATTACTTCTAAGCCCAGTGTTATTCCTAGAAGAGAGGATGGAGCTTAAATTCTCATTTTTAAATCATTCAGGATCGACACGAGTGTTTATAACCACCACCAGAATTAAAAGCTTTCCTAGAAAAATAACTGCTCGCACGCTGACGCTCCTGAAATTGAGATTAAAGCAAGGAACTCCTCTTGCAAGTTCTACAGCAATTTGTAGGCATTTCCTGGTATTTTTTCCCTTTGTCTTAAATCAGAACGTAAAAGGCAACCCTCCTCCACTACAGAAACAGCCAACAGCACGGCACAGACACAAAAATAAGGAGAAGCAGCAACAAAGCAGAACTCGGCTCCAACAACCCAGCAAGGAGGGAGACGAAGGAGTTAAGGCTGCTGTTTTATCCTTGCAGCACCCCGCGTTACACAATGTCACAGGGCGACCCCAGATCCCCAGCTCAGCCAAGTGACATAAGGACAGTTCAGCGGCTTCACCTCTGGGTATCCTCATCCTGCAGGCTACAGGCAAGCTCTCAGCGGCTGATGAGCTGGAATTACGTCTCCTTGTGAATGAAAACGCCGCCTCCACGACAGTCCCCCATCTCTCGGCAAACAGCAAGCCTTCCTGCCTCCTCCGTGCTGTTAAGGATGAGGGTTCCCCCGGGCAGGGCTGCAGGTGGGGAGAGAGACCACGCTCATCCTGGGCACCGACCTTGCACTCGCCAATGGGCATGCTGCTTTGCAGATCCTCCTGCTCCGCCTGAAGTGAGAAGACTGGATTGCTTACGTATTTCTTATTTTGTTACCTCCTGTGGCTGGTCCAGAAATAGCCCGTAATCCACATATCTGTCACGCTCACAGAATCTCCTTTAGCTGAAGTGGAAGTGCCCTGTGTGTCAGGTCCTCTCCTGGACAGAGCACATGTGGGTCTTTGCTGGTAGCAGCAACGTCTGCACAGGTTTGTTAGTCTGTGCTCACGGGACCCCCAAGCCAGACAAAGAGCCAGGACCAGCTGGAAGTACGTGGACAAAACAATTTTTTCATCAGAAAAATTCTCCTAAATTGAACTAAAACTCCTCCTTGGAGGGCATGCAGTTTGGACTACAGCTTTTGCTGGGAAAAGTCTCTCGGTTCCTGGGTAAAATCTCCAGCCTGCCACTTAGGACACTCACCTGAGATGGGGAAGAGCCAGGTTCAAGTCCGCAGTCTAATGAGGCAGGTAAGGAATTCGAGGCCATTTCATGGACACCTCAAAATGCGACAGGCTCTACCTGTGGAAACCCCTGGAAGGACTTTTTCATCCTAGTGCAGAGCAGGACGGGTTTTGGAATCCCAATAAGGCTCACTGAGCACACGGATCTTGGGACCAAATCAGGTATTCTTCCCAGAGTTCTGCAGCAAGATCCAAGTCTCAAGTAGAAACAATAATATCCACATCTTGGCTTCAGATGGCTCAGTAAAGCTCAGGGAAAAAAAACACGCAACCCAAAACCATTCAGCGTGCTCCTGGCTGCTGTTTCTAAGAAACAGGACTACTTAATACAAATTTTTCTGTATGCATCACAGGCACATCCATGCTGGTGTCTGTTAAGACAGGATTACTAGAGCTGATCTTCGCGCCGTAAGCCCATCACTGACAAAGAAAAGAAAAAATTTTCCAGGAACAGTGTAGAGGTGGCTTGTGCTTTTCTAAATGCGCAGGCCATTGCGTGAAGGCAAATTAAAGGGCTAAGAAATCACAGTGCTGTCTTGGGATGGCAAATTTTAGATGGATACATCTCACATTCAAGCACCCATCACTTTCAACCTAATGGCTCCTACATGGTCATGCCGAGCACGTGGTATTTCAGGGCAAAGAAAGACAGGGGCCGAGAAGCCACTTGGAATTAATTCAGACTCACAGCTTTCCTTCTAGGAGAGCTCTTCACTTACGCAGCTCCAACTTAAACAACTTCAATGAGTGCTGACCTTCAGGTCCCCCAAGAAAATCTGGAGAAAGGAAACCGCATTTGGACTGCGCAATACCGTCTAGTCCTACTTGTCCAGCCTTTTCCTGGCTTTCCCTTTTCTCTGAGATCGGATGGGTTTTATTTGACCTGACCTCAATCCCGCAATCTGGCCACGCTCTGTTTGCGCAGACCCACACAAATGCACAAACAAGCTGCTCCGGCGCTGTACCTGTTTGCAAGCAGAGGTCTGAAAGGAGTATTCGCATTCATTTGGGTTCCTCACTTCATTTGGTATTAGCCAAAGGATCTTTGAGAAAATGAACTCCCTCTTTGTCTGTGAGAGAGACCTAATCCTCGTTTTGCCCTGGAGGATTACTGGGTACTTAGAAAGGCACTCACATGCACATTTTTGGTTCGTGCCAGCTGCATTTGGGTCCACAATATGTAGCGTTCGCTTTGGCCTTTACGTCTGACAATAGGCATTCCACTGCACCCAGACCTCGACCCCAGAGATTGCCACCCTTTTAAAGACACCCTAAATCGGCGCTTTCTGAAATGCGGGCCTTCCCCTGCTTTGCATGAGTAGCGCGCCCTCAGACAGCGCACGTGAATTCAGCGTGCAGGCAGGCAGCTGGGCACGCAGCCCTGAAGACCAGGGTCTTTTCTTGTGCTGCCGAGCCGGCAGTCGGAGTGCACGGTTCCCTGCGTGGCCCTGCCAAAAAGACCTGGACCCTCACTGGAAGGAAGAACCTGCAGGGCTGAGAAATTAGCTTTTATCCCTAGTCAATTCCTGGCTTTTTATAATAGAAGTTTATGGTTACACTCAATTATAGCTTACTGTTTGTGCCACAGTACCACCCAGAGAGCCTGCCTGTTAGGGCACTGGAGCCCACCGTTCCTGGGTTGTACACACCGATATATAATAAAAGGTAATTCCTTTTATTATAGGAATAATAATTTCTGTAATACTTCCAAATGCCCAGTGCCACAGCACCGACTCTGTGCATAGCTGGGCTTTCACCGCTGTGGCTGGCTGTGCACAGGGTGGGTTTGTTGCTGGCCGTGATTTTGCTCAGGGAGCTCAGGAGCCTTTACAGCCTACTGGTGTTCCCAGACGGGGAAAGCGTGCTCCGTGCAGCTCTGGCCCAAATATTTCTAGGATCGTGGCTTAATTCTGTAAAGTAGCAATTCAGGATGTAGTTCAAGAGAAGTAAAGGACTCTCATCTTCAGCTGGTGTAGATTAGTACTGACTGGAGCAGCACTCTGCCTGCTCAGGGGAGATCTCACCTTCTCAGGAGGTGAGAATTGAGAGGTTACAACTGTCTTGGTCTGTCAAATGGTACCGCCACAAAAAAGCGGCATGCAATCCGCCCTGCATCCCGACCCTACTTGTAAGTGAAATGCTTTCCTGCACCTTGCACTCAGAGAGTTTTAACCCCCTTAGAAAACAGGTCTATCTACTTACTGCGTCAAAACAAAAGTATAAATACAGAGAAATTACATTTTCATTCTATTCTACCCCAGCACTAACAGGACTATCTATAGACTTGCTCTTGACCATTACTGAAAATCTCTTTGAGTTTTTCAGAGACATCAAATCACGCTGGCCTTTGGGGACGCTGTGGGATTTGCTTGGGGAATCAGAGCGTCGCTCCTCTTCACGAGCTGTTCAGGACCAGGAGGCCATCAGGAACAATCTTTCAGACCTGGCCATAAAAAATTGGGATCGGCTCTCTCTGAGGTGCAGAAGCGCTCAGATCTGTTAGTCAGAGGTGCCCGACATGAAGAGGATGCACTGCAGAGCTCACAAAAGCAGGATTGTTAACCCATCTGTCCCTTTAAGGACCATGACTACCGGACACAGGTAAAGCAATACGTTATTTTTACAGGTTCTGGGGTAGTGCTGAGTCATGCTGATCAAAAGTCATTCTGTATAAATTACAACACTTAACTTTTCTTACATAACATAAAAAAAAAGAACAAGCCGGCTTTACAGGACAAGTGTAATGAAAAAAAAATAACTGCAGCTCCTACAAAGAAAGGCAGCCATAAGAAGGAAGCAAAAGTCGTATAACAGAAGGACTGGTTTCCATCTTAGAGAATTAAATAATTAGAGAATTAAATAATTAGAGAATTAAAATGATGCCATGGGAAAAGACTACAAGCCCTCCACACTGAAAAAATAGTTCTGTTCCCAGAGAGAGATTCAATAAGCAGAAGATATTTTCCCAGAATTACTCTTTTCACACTCACCCTTCAGAACAGAGATATTTTCCAGATACAAAGGGGCCGTCCTAGGGAGGGGTCTGGGTGTCAGGCAAGACGTGTCCCACCTGGGACCCGGCCACGGGGTGCAGACCCGAGACCTGAAAGGCAAGACTAGCCCTCACCGGGACCTTTTCCAACAGCGCGTAGGAGCTGGGGCCAGACTCGATCTGCTGGTGCAGTGGTTTGCGTGAGCACTTCCTAAGATGTTAAAGGCAAAACGAACTAGGTCAGTTCAGACCAACAATTTAAGTGGTTTAAAGCTAAAGATTAAGGGAGTGCTTACACGAACTGTTCCAGTGGCAGATGGATGAGATCTCTGGCACTGATGAGCAAGCGAGGGCACTAATCTCTTCCGCCAGCACAGCTGGATCTCTCTTCCTGGCTTGCATACACATTGCACTTTAAGAAACACGTCCTGAAATTTTACCCTAGCAGCTCTCCTTTGAAAATATGGATGTTACTGAAGAGCTGGAACGGTAGCTGAGCTGTTTTTTGAAAAACGGGTCTCAGTGGCTGGTACTGAGCGAGTGGCAATCTGAGCATCTATTCAGAGGGGGCAGAAGAAACCCTCATATTCACATTTGTCATGGGCACAGTGGACATTCAGCATCAAGAACCGACTCAAGTCTGCAGCTGACTTGTCTCTCTGCTCTCTAACCTGATTATTTTGCAATGCTTCCTGGTCTGCCAGATTTTAATTGCAGTAACTCGAGGGGCGGAGTGCATTTTACAGGCCTAAATCACCTTCACGGGTGTAGCAATGCCTAATCCCCAGAATATGAGCTACTTTTTATGAGCTGCTCCTCCATCCCACTCACCCACCTCTTCCTGGACAAATTCCTGAATCCCTTACTCAACACAGCATCCATTTACTTCCTCAGGACTTCAGCAGGAGACTGACTTGCTCAAGTGAGAAATGAGGATCGACCGAGTAAGGAGATAAGGATTTGGCCCCCTGCTTTACAAAACACAATCCCTGCAGCACCTTCAGCACAATAGGTTAATGGTTGGACTCGATGACCTTAAGGGTCTTTTCCAACCTTAACGATTCCATGATTCTATGATTTTGCACAGAGTTCAGAGACCTGTAGGTCTCAGGGACTGTAGTATAGAAAAGCAAAGAGAAAAATAGGGTTACTACAGAACCCAGCTATGCCTGTTAGCTGTCCATCCATCCCTGAGGCAAGAAATGCTAGCGTTGGATCATCAGACCTCCCCTGCACCATTTTAACTGGACAGGCCCAGTGGAAACCCAACGTACTGGTCCAGAGAGGGCACAAAAATAGCCTGGCAACAGCAGAAAGACTCGAGCTTTTCAGGTACATACAGAGTCCACAGAGCGTGGTATAAGCACAAACAAAAGCCTGCTGAATACAGCGGAGTTGCAATCTGGCTGATCACCTCCTTGCATTTTTATTTTTAAAGAGTACAATGAGTTCGCTGTGGTAACTGTCCCCCTGCAGCAGTGATATCACAGCTTTTTTATAACTTCAGCCATAAAAGCAGCTATAAATCAATGCGGGCAGCAAAGCCCATGGACGTGAAGCCATTCGAGTTACAGCAGTGTGCCCAAGCTAAGGCTCTGCCCTCTGAGCATTTTGTGATTCTTTGACTTTCGATGAGAGTGCCCAAGGCAAGATACGGAAATGCTGGTTGCTAAGCTAAAAAATAAACAAACATCTGTTTGCCACTCAAATTATTTTTAGCATCTGCCAGTCCGGCAGAGACGAGAGCTATCTAACGAGAGTTTGGAAAAGGATGAGGACTGCAGCCATGACAAGAGACATCAGATGAGAGAGGAAGCCTTGGCCCCTCTCGCCTGGCGCTATGCCTCAGCGCATCCCTGCTGTGCTCGCACGAACCCCCTCAAAGGGGGAACCGGCCGTCCCGACTCCACTCCCTCCCGGCAGCGACGGAGGCCCCCGGCACCTGCGGCTCCTCCGACAAAGGCGAGGGCTGGCCACCTACCCCTGCCCTGCGAAGCCAGCTGGAGCGCGGGGCGGTGGGGGGCCGGCCACCCCGAGCCGGGGCCGGCGGTGCGGGAAAGGCGGCCCCGCCGCACATTCCTGCCGCCAGCGGTGAGGGGCACGCCGCGGGGATGGGCACAAAGCAGCTAATTTTAAAAAAGAAGCGGGAGGGAGGTGAAGAATAGGGAGGACTGTAAGCGACAATAAAGCAATTATTCCAGTTTCAGCAGGCTGGGGAAGGATTGTAAGGGTGGAAAAGACAAGTGGGCTCGAGTCTCGTGATTAGCACCGAACGGAGATGGATGAGAAACTAACGCCGGAGCCACAAAACCCTCCGCAGTTGCCAGCAGCCCCTGGTGGGACGCTGCCTGTCTTTGCACGGCACAGCTCAGTAAAGAGTTAACTCATCTCTCTCGACACGATCAAGTCTTACACAGCCTACATTAGAGACAGGATTAGTAACATCATCACTGATACGTGAACAACTGCTAAGAGTAAAGAAGTCATGACCCTTTTTCTTTTAATCACAGGACTGGGGAATGTAGAAATTTCAGGCCATTTAGGAGCACAAATAGACCTCTGCCTTCCTCCTGCTGAAAAGATACTACAAGCATCTTTCCCGTACACAGCCCTACGTCTGGGAGCTCTTCTATGCGCCCTGCCAACAGGAAAACTCTTCCCCATCACCTTGTCTACTGTGTTTTGGTCCGACGATCCTGAGTCCAGACCCAAATTATTCCTCGGGCTCAAAGCAAGATTAGCACCCGCGGAGGCTGGGGGAAGCTCGCGCACTCACCTGGACGAGGTCAGGGTCTTCCCCGCTGATGCTGCCCTTGAGTACCGATGGGACAAAGCACCTCCAGGAACAGTGAAGAGAAATTACCCTACAGATCAGCATATGGCTCTGATTTCCAGGGAAATGTCTCAAATCCTGCTGGGTTCCCGGGAACATGAAGGTGCTACTCTGTAGGTAAAGAACCTTTCACGGCTCTTGGGAAACCCAGCAAACCCCACTTAGCCTAAATGCCTGTCAGCTTTTAATGGGCCTTTCCTCACAAGTCACTTAAGACACCCAAACCCACTCTGTTTGAAACAGTATGAGCTGCTTTTCCTTAGCGCAGCTCCAAGCACGTTACGAAAGCACGGAGGAGATGACCACCCACTGCAGGGCCAACTGGCAGTCTGACTTGAGGTCTTCCGCAGCTAAGCGGAAGGCGGCCATTTACAGGTTAACCAAAGACCGCTCACATGAAAAATAATTATTCCCCAGTGTGAACACCAGCACCCTCTCAAAGGAAGCTGCATCTTTGCTAGGGACATGCAGTGATCTGTAGTCCCAGTCTGGAAATCTCTGCTCTGCATGCCAATAGGAAAAAGGGGAGCGATACCTATCCCCAGTCGCAGCCTCTCCTCATACACAGGACATGCTGTGACCATCCTCATTAAAAAAAACCAAAACAAACAACTCCAAAATTAAGCCTTGGTGGAGCCAGTCCCAAACACAAATTGTCATTTGAGTCAGAAGTGCCAAACTCTTGCACAGAGCGAACAGCAAACCCAAATCCTATTAAGCAGCCATCAGTGTCAATATTTATTCCTCACAAATCAGGGACAAGGAGCCTAATAAATAGTGTCAGTGAGCCTGGTGAGATGGAAGAGGAAGGGGACAGCCTTGGGGAAAGGACATGACATTAATCAGCATCACCCCTGCAATACCCTTGACAGAAACAAGGTAGTAAACTCATTAGCCACTTAGAAACTAAGCTCCTTTTTTGCTTCGCACAGTGATAGCCCACAGTTTCCAGCCTGAAGGTTTGGCATCCTTCACGACAAAGCCACTGGGCCCCATAAAATCTTCTCCTTTCAATCTGCCTCTCAACACACACCTCTCTCTGGTCCGGAGAGGCTTTGCTGGCTTAACTGCTCTCTTCCCCGACGCAGAGCAGCACCATCCATGCAGTGCATTAAGCGCTCGAATTAGCACGGAGTAAGAGAGCTCCCAGGCAAAAGACGTCTGCACAGGAAGACAAACAAATAAAAGGAGGATTTCACAAGGCAAACTCCTGGGCCGCAAAAGCCACTTCAAATATCGCAGCTTCTCCTTCTCCCCGCGGATCATTCCTGCCCCTGGGTGGTGGTATACGCCGTCTCGTCGGGTGTGCTGGCAGCACCACAGCCGCACCGCAAACCTGGGAAGGGAACCAGCCCCGCTTCACTTCTGCCCGGTGACTCTGCTGCAGGCGCCGGGGCCAGAGCCCGACAGCGGCCCCAGCTTTCCTCTGCACCTCGTCACTAAAAGGAGTTCACGTTGGGTGAAACACAGTGACGGTGCCAGGTCTTGCGACTGATGTAGCTCAGTGAAGATACCTGGATTTGTATTTGCCCCTCGCTTGAGACACAGGCAAAGTTTTGGTTTTGTTCATATGCTGTCGCTAGGCCTTCTTTTACCCCTGCATTTTCTTGTTTCTTTTTTAATGCTTGCTACCCTTTTCCTTGTCCTCTGCATTTGGGATCTAATAATCTGCCTGAAACAGCCAGAACCAATACGTACCCTTAACAGACAAATTGTTGGGAAATCCACTTAAAAAGAACTTGTGAGCTGCGCAACAATATGGTTTCCTTCTCCCTGCCTAGACAGCAGAGCACAATATTAAGACAAATACACTCCAGGCTTGATCTTTCTGTCAGTTTAGTTTTTAAAAGCTATGCCTTACAGCACATATTTGCTCCCATCTATCCAGGGAAACTTAAGCTGCCATGGCACGATTAGGATGCAGCCATCTTGCACGGGGGGCCCTGTCCCCACTATAACTGTACTGTGCACTGGCCATCAGTTATCATCACGTACTTTACCTAAATTAGTCTGAAATGGAGTCTGTCTCCAGCCTGGAGCCTGTTTGTAACTGCAAAGGAATCTGCCCTCCGTAACACACGAGACGGGATCAGGTCGCTGCTGGAGAGCACTTGGCCTGGCTATTTTTATTGTCTGCCCGAATACCTTTCTTAAACACCATTTTAAGTTGCTGAAAGAATGGTAAAGATGAGATTTTTTTTAAAAAACAGATACACCAATAATCCATAGGAACCACATCCTTTTAACTTTTGGACGTTTCTCAAATCTTTACCCTTGTTGCCAGGATGCTGAAGGCATTTTGAAGTCACAACATGATGAAATCTAATCAGGGCGAAGTGGGCTGGTTTCATTTTCATCAGATTCCTCTTTCAAAGGCATAAATTTACCCTTCTGATCCTTCTCCCTACCGCTGGAACTGAGCCGATACAGCAGTTACTGCTACATCAAAAAACCCACCCAACCCTCTTCTGTCAAGAGCAACTGATGATTGAAATTCTTCATGTTTCTTTAAAACCAAAGGACAGTGCCACTAATTCAAGCACCGGTGCAACTAGAATGTAAAGGATGAGAGAAGTGGCTCTCGTCTGAATACGGGCAAGCATGCATCACGTCACAGCCAAGCTTTTCACTCAAATTAAACTTGGTAACAACCCCGCTAAATCATCGCTTTCAAACATACACAGTCTTTTCTTATGCGTCTCTTCTTTCCACTTGGGTCTCACAAGGTTTTATGTATTTATATCCTCTTGCAACTTTAGGTTCTTGGGAGGCAATCATCTATTTTCAACACAGGACTTGCCAAGAAAAGGGAAATGCTCGCGAAGACGAGCGTGCACATCGACAGTTTGCATCCTCCTCGGTCTCCTCTGCAGGACAGATGACCCTCAGGGAACATCCCTGTTGCATCCACAAGAGAGAGGCAGCCGCAGTGACAGAAGGGTGACCCACTCTCTGCTTGATTGTCACTGTCAAAACGAGGGACGGTGCCATCCCGGCGGCTGTCAGGACGGCTGAGACAGCGGGAGGCTGTGAAATCTTACTTTTGGAATGGAGTCAGGGCTTGTCTAAAACTGGTACAAGAATTAGGGAAACACTGTCATTGTCTCTCCCCTGGTTTACAGGAGTTTAGCCGAGCTCTAGGTATTGTTCATTCAGGGCAATACGCTTTATCCCCACTGCGCAGCTTGCTTGTATGCCCGGTGATATAAAGGTAGTCTTTGTGTGGCGAGCCTCAAGACTCCCAACTGCACTCTTACAGGAATCCAGAGCACAAATAAGCTTCCACTTGGGGGCATTCATGAATAAGCATTTGTAACGGGCAATTAGTACTTAATTTCAAATGTCCGACCTGTCACAGATTTGGGGCTAGGTCTGCAGCTAGCAAAAATCAGCTTCGTTCCATTTCCACATCGATAATAGGTTTTCCTTCCCAGTGACTCGAGCATCCAATACGCTGTGAATAGTGTGGCTACAGCAGGCCTGATCCCGCTAACTATAAGCCATTCTCTACTCCCGCATCCATTAAAGACAGCCAGCCTGCCACAGCGAGCACCAAGAACTCATCACATTTCTGCTGAAACCCACGCTAAGGGTCGTCAGCCTACCCCAGGTTTAAAATTGAGTGTGTGTTGTTGAATCGGGGCCCTCAAAACAGGGGTTCAGCCTTTACTCCTCCTCCTACACCCGTAAGGCCATTCCAGAAGCAGAGGTAGTGCAGCCTTCACCTGGATGTCTAAAGGCCAGACGCTGAGCCATGGTTACCAAACACCCAGTGCCGGCCACGATAACTCTTTGTTTAAACAAATGTTAGTCAAGCTAGAAATTCTGGTGGGAATCACGTAGGGCTAGGGACGAGTGGCATTATAAAATACCCCGTTTGATGTGATATCCTGCTTATTTATTTGATTGTACCGCCACTGAGGTGAAAAAGCCCAGGAACGGACCAGGCTCCACTGCGCCAGATGCTCTGCAAACACCAGGGTGAAGGACGATTGCTCACCCAGAGGGCTTGCCATTAAAGTAGGGTCCACCCTAACTAAACAAATGCAGGAAGGATGTTTTCCCTGTCACTGCTCTTCCCTCAGCACCCTCCTCGAGTCCATCTGCTCGCCAACGCCAACTGCATCCTCCTGCAAGGAGCACAGCTTTTCTCCCGTTGCTGCCAAGAGCTAGGCCACTACGCAGAAGGAGAAGGGCTCTACATCATGCTGCTTTTCTTATAAAAAATCCGGGGCTTGTTTGCCGTCTACTGAACACAGGGACATTTGATGAGGCTCTTGGCTGCTGCAGAATCACAGCTTGCCTGTCTCCCAGAGGCAGGACTCCCGCCTGCCGCGGTAGCAGCCCTCTCTGCAGAGCGATGCCAGGGAGGCTGGAGCTGACTGTGTATGTAGTCATTGGCTTCTTAGCAATGTTTTATACCTAAGCTTCTGGCCTGCTGATCTCTGGAAGAAAAGCCTCTGTGATTATTAAATGACAGCCTGATCTTTCCCATAAAAATTACAGTAATCCTTATTTCAGTCAAACTGAACTTCCCTCTTTGATTTAAGAACCACAGGTGCCAAGCACCATTCAATATGGGCCAACAAGCTCCCAATCCTCTAAATCCCCATATTATGGACCAGCAGGAGCACCCCCCTCTCTCCCAAGTGGCCTGGACTTCACCTCCCTTAGTCAAAGGAGTTCTAGGGCACCGATTTTTCCCTAACATTGTTCCTGCTGGAGTCGAGGAAAATCCTGACAAGCACCTAGCAGGACCTGAGTCACCTCTCTCACTGCTGAGAAAATACACCGGGCTGCTGAGATTCACCCCACTGCTTGCTGGGCAAAAGGGGGCAAAACGTGACTGAGGTTTGGGATGAAAAATGCATGAGCTCCAACAGGTGCTGCTGCTGTCACCTAATGGGCAGGGAGCACTGAACGGATAGGAAATTTAAGGCCGGGTATAAGCAGAAGAACATGCAGAGGTCAGTCTTTAAGAGGCATTATAGCAGGGAATGAGAAAAACGGACCTCTGGACCTTCTGGGCAGAAGCAGCTGAGGAGAAAACTGGAGTGAAGGCAAATGGGCAAATGAGGTCTGTGGGTCACATTCCTCCCAAATTTCCCAAGAAAGATGCTGGCTGATAATGTTACATTTGAATATAATTCTGTTCCTCGCCATTTTAAGGAGTCTGGGGGTCATTCCAACCAGGTGATAAAATTTCTCAGCTTCTGTCCCAGTATCTCACTGCAAGGTGCCTGTCAGCAGAACTACCTCCAAGAACACTACACTACTTACTAAAACGTGCAACGGCCACACGGCGCGGGCAAACAAGAATCCTGCTGTTCAGATGCCCAGCAATTTCCTCTAGAGAAGGTGCTGCAAGGGGACCCTTCAAACAGCTGCAGCACGGACAGACAGGAGAGCTGAATGATGTGGTCCTAGAGGTGTGCGTGCAATCGGAGCAAAAAGATGGGTTTTCAATCACACCGGGAGAATCCCTCACAGTAATGAGCTTTCACGAGTGGGCAGAGGGAAGCAGAGCACGGCAGGGTCTGATCCTACACCCCTTCCCTCCCTGCACCCAGAGGCTCCAAAACCACCGAAGACGACGACAGCACCTGGAACGGGAGGGGGCGGCCGCCGCCAACCGCCCTCCCCGGGCGGCTCCGCCGGTGCCAGCCGGGGGCCGCCGCCCTTTGTCAGCCCGCCCTGCCCTGCCCTGCCCTGCCCTGCCCGCCGCCGGCACCTCTGCCCTCGCAGCGGGACACCGGCCGCCCCTGCCCCCGGTCTGCCTCCCCCACGCCGCCCCGGCCCCGCGGCCGCCGTGCCCGCCGCTGCAGCCCGCGCCCCCCGGCCGCCGCGCATCCCCCGCCGCTGCAGCCCGCTCCCCGCGCCCCCCGGCCGCCGCGCATCCCCCGCCGCCGGCCCGCTCCCCCCCCGGCCCCCGCAGCTCCCCGCCGGCAGCGGCCGCGCTCACCCTGCCCCGGGGCGCCGGCAGCTCCCGCCGGCGGCGGCGCCGCGCTCGCAGCCGGGCCGGGCGAGGGCGCCGGAGGCCGGCGGCGGCAGCAGCGGCCGCCCCCGGCAGGTGCCGCGGCGGGCAGCCCGCCCCCAGCACCGCCCCGCCGGGGCTGCCCCGGCACAGCGGCCTCGGGGGGGGAGAGGCCGGAGCCCCCCGCGCGCTGCCGGTGCGGGGAGGCCCCCCCGCTTCTCCCCTCACCCCCACCGCGGGGGGCCGGGGCTCTGCCCGCCAAACCGGGCTGCTGCGCCCTGCCCACGGCCCGGCCAAAGCCTGCGCCGGCCCTCGATGAGGCAGCGCCGACTCCGGCTGCCTTGCGCTTTTCACGGCCACGATGGCTGGGCAGAAAATGGGCAGTCGCACGCTGCCAAACTTGGCCGGGTGCTGAGCTCTCCCTCCCCGCACAGCTCCCACTGGGGCTGCGCCAGCAGCACCGGCCCGGCCTGAGCTCCCGTCCGGCCGCCGTGCGCGCACCTCGGGGAACCGGGCTCCCTGCGAAGCGCTGCCGTCCTTGCCCTGACCTGTCCCGGTAAGGGTCCAGTCCCACCATCCCAGAAATCAGAGGGCGTTGGGCTGCGTCGTGGGTGCTGCTGATGGCACGCTGACCCCGCGCTGTCGCAACGCTGGGGTCCTGCAGGGCGAGTCTCAGCAGCCACAGCAAGCCATGTCAGCGCAGGGGTGGCTCTGACAGCATCCCCTGTCACCTACTCGGTTTGGTTCATACAGCACATTTCATCAGCAAATGAGCTATATTAAATTAATTTAAAAGCTACATGAAGCTGAACTGTTGTATCTCATGCCGGAAGATGACAGGCAGAGACACGATAAATAAACCCTTCTCATTTCTCCTATTTGCCGTGAATAACTAAAAAACCCTTTCAAGCCGTGGAATGATTTGTGTTACACGCAGGGGAAGGAGTTAAAGTTTAAAGCAGGAATTTATACTTCTAATGCCCCGTTCTTGGCTGGTATAAAATGAGCACGGTGCTATTACTGAGCCGAGCTGGTTTATGTCTAGGAATTAAAGTGGCCAGACTTCGCGTCGCGGAAGTCTTCCTGGCTGAAGACCGCAGGATTTTACTTTCCCGTTCCCAGCAATGACAGATTTTGCAGGTGAAATGAAATTGCTTTCTGCTTTCCCTCCCTGCCGCTTGCCATCCACCTTCCTGCCCTTTGGATGCCGAACACCTTCCTTTCCCCTTCTGCCCTGTATCCTGCTTTAGGACTCCTGGGTTTTTTTGTTTCCTCCCAAGAGGTTGCTCCATGTTCACCCTCGTTCTTTGGTTTTGCGCACGGATGCGAATATGGCGCCTGCTCCTGACGCTACGGCCTTTCGCACGCGAGTGCCGTGCAGAAGGAAGGTGGCCGGTCCGTGGGGGAGTGCGATGCATAGTCACTGGAGGAAAGAAAATACCTTTTGGCCCCAAAGAGGTGACGGAAGGAGACGCTGGAAAAGCTGCTTTTCACAACATGAGCATCTGGCCCGTAGCGGATCTTTTATCTAGGGATGTCCAAGGGCCATCCAAAAGTATCCCTATTTTATAGAGGGAGAAATTAATATTGTACAGAGGGAGGAAAAGGGATGTGCCCTTAACTTGAATGGGAAAGGATCCCACTCCCCAGTGTGCTTTTCACAAGAAAGAGGCACTAGCTGCCCTGCAGCCGGTTACTCACCCACCGTTAAGCTATCATAAAAGGTTACATGGGTAGTTTTATTTCAGTTCATAAGTAACTTATTCTGTCTTAGCTTAAAATGGTTCCTGTCGGTCTTATTTGAACTAAATATTCTACTCCCCAAAAATAATAAAAGTGGCTTAATGGCCTTTTGCACAGGTGCATCTCTATCAGGTTAAGCTATGCTCAGCTTTGCATGCTGACATCTCTTTCTCTATCTGCTAACTCATAATCACCAGCCTAAAATGCTTAATGTTTAACAAGATGCATAAATCATAGAGCCTGTGATAAACCCGAATGGGAGATGCGGAAGAAACACTTGCGGTGACGCTAGAAAGGCAGTAAGCGTTAGCTATGAGTCCTAATCACGAAACCCATCATGAAGCGGCACCTCTCACAGCAGAGTAAGTACCGTTTCCCATATTTTTGCCGCTTGTGCTTCCTAGCGAAAAATACTTCTCTCTCTAAAATCGGGCGTGCTGTCACACACCTGGGTACGGCCCCGGGCTGTGACGACTTTGAGCACCTACGCAGTTAGCATGGCCGTCGCGGTCAGATTTCCGTCGGGGGACACCACCACACTCCTCCCGTGCACGTGCCAAAGGGGATACGCAATCAAAATGGGTTAATAATGTCAACAGCTCTAAATCGCTATCTTACGACATGACAGGTCACGTTTTGGAAACAGGATTGAACAGCCTGGTAAGAATGGTGAGGAAAGATTACTCGGGTGACGCCTGTCCTCCGGTTTGCTTTCTGGGCAAGGGTCCCTTTCTGATCCGAACCAAACACACCCATCACCCAGCTAAAAACCCAATTGCTTCATCCAGAAGCAAGCGTGACTGCTTGCTGCCAGCAGAGCTCCTGCTTGCAAACGTCATTCAGTTCAAGGCATGACTTCTGCTACCACCTCTCCCGAGCGCGATTTCTCTCTCTCTGACTGGCAAGCGACGTGGAACGCTGTGTTCTCCCACACCGGCATACGCAGTGTACGTCACCTATTCAGGACCATTCCCTTAGGAGCCAGATGGACCCGCAGTAATTTGCTTCATAAAACGATTCCAGATGGTTTTATGGAGATTTTAAAGACTTCAAGTGTACTTTGCATCTTGGCCGGCAACTCTGAGAGATACCGAGTGGTAAACAGTTCCCCAGAAGTTACCAGGCAATGAAACAAAGTCCTTTTTTTGGGATGTAATCATAAAAGCTCACCAACATTCGTCATTCTGCAATAAAAACAACAACAAAAAAATTACCACCCGTAGCATAAACCTGAGGCTCCCCCGAACCTTGGAGTATTTATTTAAGCATTATGTACTTGTGATAGCACAGGTACTCACCCTGAGGCAGATGACAGGCAGCTAGTCCAAGTGGGAATTAACTATGAGGGATCACAACAAGCACATACTGCTGACAAAAGGAAACCTTCAACGCACCTTCCAGCCACGCCACCCCGGAGTAACGACCACAGCTTCTCTTCTAGACTAAACAGGCGTGGGTTAGGCGAACACCCGCGCTGGGGAGCTGAGGTGCTGCAGGTAGCTCTGGCTGACGGACAGCCACATCGAGGCGGTGCTCAGTGTCCACAGCTCACCTCGTGTCTCTCCCGCATCAGCGACACTACTCCTAGTTTGGGTTAGACAGCAATATCTTTCTAAAAGGCAAGGACCATTCTCCTGCAGGATACAGCCAGGCTGTAGGGGAGCGCACTGACCCCCTGTACCAGCACTGGACCAGTGCCCTGCTGAATGGCGGTGGCAGTGTCCTAGCTAGGATGCCTCGCTGGCCTTACACAGCTCAACCCGTTGTGCTCGCATCTAAAGCCATGTTCACGTCTTGCTGGGTGATGCCTGGTCCTTCCGCCAAGCGCCAGCTTGGAAAATTGCACTTCTGCCTTTCTGCAATTCTCCCCTGATCCTGCTTCAACTGAAAAGTGATTTTTTACCGTTCTGTTGGAGCAGCCCTGTTTGGCGTGCTGTCCTGTACGTGCTTATCAGCTGCTGCGTCACAGGGCAGCCTGCGTGCAGGCCAGCACCCAGAGCAGGGCCGCCTCTCCGGCACAGCTCAGCTCTTACTGAGCTGCCTCCATAACTTTTTCCAGCAGGGACCAGGCTAAATGCTGAGCCCTTCAGTGCTTATTCTGGAAAGAAAAGCCCTTCCGTGCAAACAAGTGAAAGAATATCTATAACAAAGCGTGATTTCTCCACCAGGTGACTCTTGTGACACCAGTATCAAATGGTATATCCTGCAGGGAGTAAGAATTGGGGCAGAGACGGGACTCAGAGGGTTGTTTTTACCATTTTTTGCAGGATTTTGGTTTCTTGCTTGGTGTTTGCTTCCGATGGCAGTTTAATCCTATTTAAGCACAAAAGGAGAGGTCATGCAGTCTCCCTCAACAAACTGCAATCATCGATATAGTGGATTTTGCTCAGTCCTGCTGGGGTTTTCACTGCCTTTGAACACTTAGGTCCTTTGACTCAATTCGGCAATTTCGGCTTAGCTCCCACGTCACAGCGAACTGCCGTCATCAGCCCTGGAGCCTGCCAGCTGGATCTGGAGCAGGGGGAGATAGCCTAAGAAAAACTTGTGTACACACCACCTTGACGTGCATTCGCTGTTTGCCTTTGGGAGTAGATGAAGACGCCCTAGGGCTATGTTTGCACCATTCTTGCAAATAATTGTTGGAAACCAGTTGCAGGAGCCACCACAGCTAGAGCTCTGGATGGTAAGGGGAGAGCCGACCCATGGCCATGATGTTTTGAGGGCTGGTTTACAGCAGCCCACTTTGCATGCCATAAATTTGTTCGCTGTCAGTGGCCACTCTGAAATAAAATCTAGCATTCTGGTCAGCGGACCACACAACACGAGCTGCACACCTTGTCAAATGCAGACTAGGGGCATTTCTGAGGGTCATGGAGGCTTTCAAGCTATTACCTGCTTCAGTTCATGTCACTGATGGACTTGATAATGGAGATGGAAGAACAAACACAGCGTGTTTCCTCGAGCTGAGGCCACTGCGTATTAGCAGGATCAATGCGTGTACGTGGCAAGTGGGTACAGCTGCCCTAGACCTGCAAAGCACTCAAGCACATTTTTCAATTTGATGCCATGAATAACTCCCCATCCCTCCCCATCCCCATGTATTTCACCGGAGATGACAGGAATAACTGTGCTGTGGGGAAACAAAAGACTCAGACATTCATCTCGGAGTTTTTTCTTCTTCGCTTTTTTCTAGTTGCCACAAAAAACCCTCCAAACCCCCAAATGAACAGCAAACAATCCAAAGGGAAATAAATGTTGAGACTCGTCAATGGACCAACAGCAAATTAAAGAAGGTATAGGCTAACCGGCAGAAATATCCCAGGTATCACAGAGAACATGAAAGCTGAGTGCATTTTTAGGAGGCTGTATTCACCCTGACGCACCTGGGCCCTGCATCGCAGCAACGCTCAACAGTGCTGGAGCCAGCAGGAGCCAGTGCTCCTGTTCTCCACCTCCCTGGCGCCTGGATGCCAGCTACTGCCTTGCTCAACGAACAGCGTGCTCCCAGGGCACCGGATAACCGAGAAAGCTTCCTTATTCCTGTTTAAATAAAGCTGCGATACCTCCTTCGAGGCGGGGGAGCGCCGCACGCCCGTGTGCCCCGGCGACGGCACTGGAAGAGCGGCACGGCATTGGAACGGCACAGAGCCCCGGATCCCTGCGCTCCCCCTCATCCCGCGCTCCCCTGCCTCCCCGTCCTCTTGTTTCTCGCAACACGAGCTGCTGGGCACAGAGCTGGGCTACAGCTGGTTCGTAGAAAAGGAGAAAAAGATCTTATTTGAAGGATGAAAGGACAATGTCAAATGTCTCAAAAGGAAACTGTCTTGTGCCTGTAATTTATGTCAGCGGCTTGCTGGCCAATGCAGATGCCAGGCTACAGTAAATTTGGACGGGTTTGTGCATTTGCTGAGGCAGCTGGTGTGAAATGCGAGACCTGTGTCACGTTTGCTGGTGGAGGAAGGGAAGGCGTGGGATGGACAGAGGAAATTAGTTTTTGAAATAAGACGTGGGCTGCATTGAAGAAGGATGATTTCCTTTGAGGAGCTGTTTGCAACGCTGACCTACCCACAGACCATGAAGAGCGAGAGCAAGGAGGGGCTGGAGCCGGGGCTATCCATCAGAGGAGAGCAAAACTCCAGGGGAGGTTCAGGTTTTGCAAAACATGCCCAGTCGCCTTTCCATTTTGCAAACCTGAACCACAAGTTGTTCAGAGCCAGGACCGTTTGAATCCAAGCCCGTAAAGCTTGGGGAAGTATAGAGAAACTCCCCATTTTGGCTCATCTCCAATTCAAACTAACTCCTGGAAGGTGAGGAGGTGTTCAGATAAATATCAGAAACTGGCCTCTAATGGATCAAGGCCATTTTTTCCAGTGAACAAAAGTGATTTTTCTTGGATCTCTCTTACACTGCATATCTCAAACTGAACTTAAGATAGCTGTGAAAAAAACTAAGAAGCGAGGAAGTCCAAACCCTGCAGCAATGAACAAAATCCATTATTAAATTTTCTCATGGAGACTTCTCCCAAAGAAAACCAGTGAAAAATCAGTTTAAGATTGAAATGAAATTGAATCCAAGAGGTTTGTAAGCAAGTTCACTGTTACGTCACGGGGAATTCGGAAAGAAATTACATATTCATATGTGCCAGCTCAGGAAAGTTAATTCTTAATGTTTTTATCCAACTATCCTGTCCTCTGTACTGAAACTTTCTAGATTATGTCCCTAAGCTTTTCCCCGGTTCTTGGTACTGCAGTCACTGTGAGCGTCACTCTGTGAGTGGAGATATCCCTATGATACAAATGATTATCATGATGATAGCATAAAGAGGAAATAGAGGAAGGCTTCTTAAAGATATCAAGGAGAGGAAAAGGGCAGAAAAGAGATGTGCATCTCCTTTTCCTCTAACATCCTGGAGAGGTGAAAGGAGGGCAAACAGAATGGCAGTTTTCTCTTGCTGTGAAAAACCTCCCCTTTCCTTCTGAGCTACTGACAAGCAGATTTAGGGAAAAGCGGAGGAAAAAAGGACATTTGTACAGCGAAGAAAAAAGGAGGAGGCTTTGAAGACCTAATTAACAGACTCTGTCCCGAGTCACTTCAGTTCAGCTGCATCACAAAAGTCTGACAGAGATCCATGGGACCACAGCAACCTGCCTAAGAGAGTGAGACGCTGTAAACAAAGCCGGTCACCCCGAAAACGCACCCCCCTCCAAATTCAGGGGGCTGGGAAGGGGAGGAAGCCGCGGAGGAAGGCTTGTTTTCCTGCTCACTAATAAATTTCGTTTACAGAACCTTTTGTGGGTCCCTTTTAAGGTTGTTTGTTGATTAAAGCGGCAAACAACAAACTTAGCCTTAATTTATGCTTCTTTTAACATTTCAGGCTTGGGGGGGATGCTTTTTATAGGAGTTAATGAGGCAGAATAGGTTCTTTATGGGGAAGATATTTTCTCACCAAATTAAAACCTGTATTGAAAATCAAATAATGAGATGAAGGTGGCTTTTCTCTCAGAAGTAAATAAATCTCGGAGTAGGAAACTTCTCACGCACTTGGAACTGTCCTTATCGGAGAGATCTGAGAACAGCAGGTTCACAAGATGTTCTCTCTCTCTCTTTTTTTTTTAAATTTTGCCCTCCTCCTTTCACTAAGACAGTAATAAAGCATTGTTTGCTGAAAATGTGCAAACAGCTCCTGTGCGTGAAAGCACGGAAGCACTGGGAGCTCAGCAGAAGAGAAAACGTCCAGTTCCCCTTCGCTACAGCAGAGCCATGAAAGCCCACCGCAGGGACTCGTCCCTACCATACCCACCAGAGAAATGGGCCACAGCACGCCACCTTAGACACCGGCGCAAGTCTTCAAGTAGCTCCTAACAGAATCCCACGTAAGAGAGAATTTTCTAAATTAAAGCTTCCTCGCTGCCTCAAATCTACTGCATTTTGCCAGTTTGGTGTAGCAGCACAAGCAAAATCACGTACCTGAGTGGGCAGTACTGGAAGCTACTGTGTGACACCAGTAATCAGCACAGGATGTTATTAATTAGGGACAAACAGACAGAACAAGGTCCCTGTGTGACAGGAGAGCATCAGCCCTGGTCCCTCTTAGCAATGGGAAAGAAAGGCTTCCTTTCATTGCAGGCTCGAGCACACTCGAGAATGATAACCCTGTTTGTCTTCACCGGAAAGGCTGAATCAACGCAGGTCTCACAGGTACAACAACTGGTCGGTGCCGTCTTTGCCGGGTATGGTGCCGTATAGGCAACTGCACTTTCGGGGGATTCCGGTTTTCAATGAAATGTCAGTATTTTCTCAGGAAAGAAGACCACCTTTTGGCTTATTTGTTACCAAAAGGCATTTGGATTTTTTTTCCTTGCTAAATTATCCCTACTTTATGGGTAAGAACGGGGCTAAGCCGGCTCTGGAGTGCACACACGGTATTTTCCCTTCCATCTTTCGAAGTCTGTAGACAAGACACTTGTAAGCAGTCTATAGTTTCCTCCGGGATGCCAGGAGCTTTGCAGCAGTGGCAGGAATGCTGTTCTTATCCTCCCGCTGCTGGCAGCCTGACTCGGGACAGATAAGTCCAGTGCACCTGCAGGCTGCGGAAAGCTGCGGCAATGCCGGTTGCCTTATGCAATCGAGCAACAACCCACCTCAAATTTCAAAGCAGTGGTAAGACCCAGCACCGTCACAGAAGGGTATGAATGGGGCTGTTTTCATATCTCTTATGCAAATGTCTGTTAGCACAACAATGTTATCCGTTGTTACCCGCAAACAGCAGGATTTTATCCGGTGCTCGGTCTTGGTCCCTGATCATGGAAAATGTATACAAAGTATAGCCAAAGAAACTTGAGCCGACAGACAGGCACTCCCTGTGAAACCACATACTGCAGGAATGAGAGAAGAACCGCAACAGGCATCAAGAAGTCAACACCCAGGGAAATTCCAGCGTTCGGTAATGGCTCGGGAAGATCAGCCCCTGCAAACCCAAACGCTGTATGTAGCTGACCTGCAAAGCAGCTGTGTGTGTGAGAGAGAGAAATCGGCCAGAGAATGAGTAAGAGAGCTGAAAAAAGAAATGATGTGCTCTCCTTTCGGTCCTTGAAAGCATAGTAATAGTGCACTGGCATTAGCTACAGACACGCATCCACGGAGAGGCATGGAAGCGCTTCGGAGGGAGGTGGGAAAGCAAGGAAAGCATCGGCGAATCTCCGCAGAGAAGTCCCCAAAGCCAGGCGGGGAGGAGATAGAGTATCAAAAGGGAACGGGCTGTTCGGATTGAGCTGTATAAGATGGCAGTATCTAAAATATCCAGCAGAATGATTTGCAAGCTGTGAGACCATACAAAGTGGCAATGCAAGAGACGTGCAGGTGAAGGAAAGATACTCTAAGGGCTAAAATCACATAAGCTGGACGAAAGCATTTCCAGCATGTTGCAGTTTGGAGGGACAGGAGGTAAAGCTTCTTCATGAGTTTCCCTCCTGCTCACGGTGCACACATCCACAAAGTGCAGTCTGAAATTCTCCAGTAGACTGAGCATCACGGGGAAATGATTGCTCCAAAGAAGGACCCACAGCACTTCCAATTTCCTTTCTAATTAAGAGCTAGGAACTAGACTCCAAGTAAGACAGCATGAATCAGCATAACTTCTTTTTTTCCTCTGTCTCTGGTGATGCTGGAAGGGAAAAACCCCGTGCTGACCTTGCTGGGTAAAGTTCCAGTTGCCCCAGTCACGAGGGAGTCACCTCATTGCAGATACAAACCGCAATAGCTGCACTGTGCTATGGGGCAACGAAAATGGGCCCGCAGGCTTATGAGTTCAGTCCTACTCCTCAGACAGACTCCCTCTCAGACACAGGTTGTTTGACCTTGAAATGGGATTGTAACTACAGCTGGTCAAAAATTTACAAGAGAGACTGGTTCTGTTCAATGAAACGTCTGTAGGAAACGTCTACTGATTTACTGACAAGGTTAAAAAGAAATTGAACTGTTTTCAGGTTTTTTGGAATGAAATCAGAATCCTCCAGATCTCCCTCTCAGAGGAATAATCTGTTTTGGTTTGGTTTTTGTCACTGAATCCTGTATTTCAGACTTCCAGTCTTTCATTCACTGTTTTTTTTTCACAACCCTCTGGCTGTCAGTTCCTCCACCACATGTCCCAGTCTCTCCCAATTCTCTCTTCTGTGGTCCTTCTAAACCCTCTTGTCTTCAAGAAAGGATGCAGCTTTTAAAATAAAACAGATTTCTATTTTTGGAAGTGAAATTTAACATATTACCACAGCGAATAAGCTGAAGCAAAATTGCTTTAACTTCTTCCTACCTGGATTGGTTCTGCAGTGCTGAAAATTATTCAAAGAGAGAGCAAGTAGCTGCTCTTTAAATGAGAAACTGTAGCGCTGGAGGCCTCCGGTACAGCCCTCCACCTTGAGTAAATACATGGTGCGCGTACAGTACTTTTGATTAGCTTAATAGGCCAATGGATGTCACTGTTGCTCTACATAAACCAAAATGGGAAAGCAAAAAAGATCATTAAAACAAAATAAGCTTATAGGAGAGAGTTTCCAGGGGCTTACATTTAATACTCTCTAACCTGGTGCGTGCCGGTTAGGTTGGACAGCTTCTTCAGGGGCTTTGTAAGTGCACGTCTAACGTATCGTATTGTTAACTCCAGAGATAAGGTCAGGCTCATAGCTATGTGTAAAAAAGGAAGGCTATTACCAAGGCTAACAAAGATGCAGAATGGAAATCAGAGACATCCGTGCACAGACAGACAGGGCTTGCAGAGCAGGCAGGCTATCAACTTCTGCTCTACTCCACACTGCGTAGCTTCTGCGAACTGCAGCCTAAGTGGGAGGAAACACTGAGAAACTGCCCCAAAGGCTGACTGTCAGGGTAGCTTTTTATTTGGATTTTGCATCTTGAAAGCCTCCAGTACACGCTCCCTTGTAATATTTCTGTGGTTGGAAGAGCAAACTGCACAGCAGCTCTGGGATTAAACAACAGATACAAGGTCACATTTCCCAAAACATCCAGCTACTCGGGTGTTCACAGTTTTAACGGGTCCTGTGTAATTTGGGCTGTGTCTGAAAACTGGGACTTGGTCATTCGAATCTGAAGCAGCCGTTCGGACACTTTGAAAAATTTCACCCACGACTGAGCGATTCTTGCCTTTGAGGCTTATCCGGAGGCAGATTTTTCCAAGCAGTTACAACCTCACGGTTCCTCCTGGTTTACCACTTCAGTTGCAACCTCTCCAAAAGCTCAGCGGCAAGAAGCATTTGTTGATGAGTTTACTGGGAAGGATTCACGCTTGTGCAGCATGATGCTCGCTGCTAGGAGAAACTAGGTCACCGAGAGGCTATTTTAGTGACTGCCAGAGATGCAGCTGCCATATTTCTAGGTCAGTGGTCACTTCTACTTTAATGGCTTTATAAAGGTTTAAGAAACAAATGGAGTTTTTGCTTGCATTCTTATGTGTAAGTCAGTAGCCTAACATTTAATGAGAGGCGGCTTTCAGTTGATTCTCACTGTTTGAATGAGGGGCAATTTACTCTGAATTACTGACAAAGCTCAGGGAAACCAGCAGAGAAAGGCAGAGCCACCAGAGCACAGAAAATACGTCCCATCCTTATGCATTTGCCCTTATAACATCTTCAAGGGGAGGAAAGATGCAGGTCTGCAAACAGCCCCATCAAACACAGTCCCTGGCCTCCAAGTGGCAGCTGCTTGGTTGGGGCAGTCGCAGAGCGAGCCGCCCGCAAGCAAAGCTGCCGGTTTTAAACCCTCTGTGAGCCCACGGCCCGAGTCCTGCTGATGAAAACTTCAGGAACTGTAACCTCTCTAATATAGCCACCTTCTCAACTGCATCACAACCTCTGTGGGCTCAGTTTCATATATATTACACACACCGTGTCATGTTCCACAGGTAACATACCCTCTTGGTCTGCTCTGCCTAAGAGCTGTTCTACTTTATAAGCATGTTTTTGCTGCCGCCATCTCTCCCGCCCTCTCCATCAAACTCACTAATTGTGTAATCTAACTTAAGAGCAAGCAAGGAGCACTGACTCTTATCACCTAGTAATTTGCAATTAAAATACAGCTTGCACAACTCTGATGTAAGCTCATGACGATGAGGTCCCCACCCCTTCCATAGCTTTTGGCAGGATCCCAGCACCCTGACCACCAGGTCACCATGAAGTCACCCAAAAACAGAGACAAAAGTTTTGAATAGTGTGAGAGGAAACAAGGAAAAAGGCTTCCAAAGTTATCAGGAGGGTGAAGCTCCTGATCCAGACCGAATTCTGTCAAAATGTAGGAGCTGTGATCTCAGTTGCCCCATGTATACCGGGACCCTACCTCTGTCACAAGGGCTCAAGTCAACTGGAATTTGTCTCCTGAAAGGAAGAATACTATTTAATCAATACGGAAAGACAAGTGCCTGAGGCTTGCCCAAATTTAATGGATCTGGATGCCAAAATACACTTGGGGTCCCTCAAAGTCTTGGTAAGAAGAATAATTCTATTTCTTTCACATGCTGTTTCACAAGTTACCACTATGCAAACCAATAAAACCAAACAGGGAGCCTCAACTGCAAATAATTCAGCAATGGGAGCTCAGCGCAGCTACGAGCCACAGAAGCGAAAACCTCCAAGCTAGCAAAGGTAGATTCAGACCTGCAAATTAGGCCAGTATGTTTTTAAAACAGATTTGACGTGCCACCGGCCAACTGCACAGAACCACGGAAACACATGGCTCTGCTCTGCTCTCCAGCAATGAACTTGGTCCGAGACGTTTTCAAGATGCTGATGAAATTAATTCATTTGTTATCCTCTGAGATGCCTTAGGAAAGTCGTCTTGCTCTGTCTCAGAATAGGCTGAGCTCATTTAAGTCTCTCCCAAGAACAAGAATCCTGTGGGTTGCCTGTTTGTAATAAACAGGAACAAGCCTGTGGTACAGTCTGTGTCATGCACCGCTGGTAGTTACTGTTTATGCCCGCTCTGAGGACACAGAGCTATTTCACAGAACGATGACTCTGTTTGCTCTACCCTGTTATTAGTCCTCTGTGAGACATCTCACCAATTACTTCCGGAAATGAGAACTACACTTACCATATGTGTAAAGGCGCGCTTAAATTAACCTGTATTTTTTTAACTTTCAAAACCTGCAGAGTAGAATTTTAAGTCCCTACATTGCCTTTTACAGTTGGATAAAGTTTTGATTCCCCTGTAAGAATCAAGTTGCTATCTGCAAGTCAACAGGTCTAAAAAACTTTCCCCTGTGCTTATGAATACAATATCATGTGTAGATCTTGTGGCTACACATTATCGCTGAAACTGCGGAGAAGAGAATTTGTTCAGCTATTTCTCCAGACTGAGGGATGGAGAATTTGGCAAGTGTCACTTGCAACATGGATATATAAGGGTTTATTTCTGCTCCTAACTAGGTCAGCACTACTTGGTGAAGCCTGGCTTGGAGGCTTTCTTCCCACCAACGCTGTCCCAGGCGGTACAACAAGGCATGGCTGGAAACAATTTCCTTCTGTTCTTCCCAGGCATCGCGTGGAAGAGCTGGCCCCATGCTCTGAGCACCGGGCAGGTGTTCAGCATTACGTGGTTGCCACTCAGCTACCATCCTTCCCAGGCTGTTTCATCCACAGCTGGGAGGTGGGAGCTCAAAACTGCCGAAGGAAAATAATAAGGATGTGGCTAACAGCCTGCAAAAAGAAAGGCTAAGGCTCAGTTCAGTGGAAGGAAACTCTTTCCTTCAGCATCCATCTCTAAGGAGCATTTACAGGTCTGGCCGCCTTGTGCTGATGGATTTTTCGAGATGTTTTGCAACGGCACCTTCAGAACCTCCCCTGCCGTTTCCCATCTCTGTTATTCAGCCCTGTGGTCTGACAGCTTTGACAGAGGGAAAACCCCTCTGCTGCGGCCACCCAGGGGGCTGCTCAGCATCACAACACCGATGCCGTGATACCACGATGTCAGTCGCACTGTGCTGTCATACAATTAAACTCTTGTTAGCTTCCACCACTCAAAGAAATTGCGGTTTGTTTACATTGGAAGAGGCCAAGCAGAGGAATTCACACTTCAAGTAAATAACAAAAAAAGAAACACTCGAATCTCTAAGTGGTACAGAATGACTTAAGCTGGAGTTGGGTAAAACAACTAAAATCTTAGATATCTAAATAAAAATGCCTAGATTTAAGCATGTCTAAGCTGCAACTCATGTTGATCTCCTTGGGATTGTCATAGATATGAAGTATTTCTGAAAAGCCAAGCCAGTTCTATTTTAATTCCCAAACACTTGGACCCCAAGAAAAGTAATCACTTGAACAGTGATGTCTTCAGGAATCCCATAGTGATTGAAGACTACGTGCCAACAGAGCACTGGAAAGGTAACCATTTAACAGCTGATCAGCAGCCACTGAAACCGAGCCCATGCCCTCAATCCAGCCTCAAGAAGAGAGAGTCCACCCTGCAAAATACCTCAGTGCGATTTGCACGAAGTACGGTGACACTGGCGGGCAGAGTGGCCTGGCAGAAAAGGAAGGTGTCCTGTCATTTCATAAGGTCAAGTTTAAATTATAAGCTACGTGGCTTCTATAAAGCAAGGCTGCTCCACACCTGGTATCGTTAGGTCCTAGCTCCTGCTGGGCAAAAATACTCGGTGCCACCACGGTCGTTTCTGCATCTGTGCGAAGGCAAAGCAGATTGTTTTCTAGAAGCGAATCCGGAAGATTGCAAATTCAGCGTTGGGTCTGGAAAACAGATCTCCCTGCAGTCTCTAGTACTTCAGCTAACTACCGAAGCTCATACCCAGCCCCTGAATACACAAACCAACAGAAAAGGAGCAAATATTATGCCCTTCATATGACTGCTGATCAAACACGCACAGCGAGCGAACGCGGGACTTGTCTGAATGACACAATGCCCACCTGCGATTAAGCTCCCAGTGTGATACGATGCTATTCTGATCAACTTGCCATCATCTATAACAATACCTTCAACAACAGAAACATACATTGTCACAGTATGGAGACTGTATAGAGTCTTTGTAGGGACGAAGCATGAGACAAACGAAGAAAGCAAACCAGGCCGTTGTCAGCACCACTTCCAGGTTGCTGCTAGCGGGCCTGGGGTAGGCTGGAACTGCTTCACGGAAAAATGCCATTTCCTACGCACAGCTGGTTGTATCAGCATAACAGATTCAACTGTGTTCACCTATACAGGTTCATGCTTAAAAGAAGAAGAAAACGACACCAAACAGAATGAGAGGTGACAGCAAAATTCAGCGTTCCAGCTCACTATGTCTCTTATTGTCCAATCCCTCACAAAACAAGACAGACAAAACAAATAGCAGTGAATTGCCTTCAACAAAAGTTTTCATGAGAGATGAGGAAGCCACAGCAAAAGGCCTGCCAGGGAATGCGTCGCAAAAGATCCGGTGTGCCCAAGTGGGGCGTAACACGCCAAAACGACTGTAAAAATTGCACAAACTCATCAAACCCGCAGAGCTGGGGTACGCACCATTGCGATGCGGTCCAGAAAGCCAGGATCTTCTTAAGCGCATGCAGGTTTGACTGCATGGTGAGCTCTGCCAGGAGGCTGTTCTCAGCGAGGAGGGTGAAGTACCTGCACCATCAGCGCTGCAGGTTGGGATGGGGAAGGTGAGGCAGCGCATGGGACGGCAGGCCAGGGGCAGGAAGGGAGAAGGAGCCAGCCTCGCTCACCCTTTTAACAGGCAGGCAGTGATAATGACAGAGCTCCGCTCGCCAGCAGTCAGACAGCCATAGCTTGTTGTATGCTCCCATTGCAGTAATTGCCATCGCTGCAGGCACTGAGCTGATGAGACAAGAGGAGAGGAGTGAAAGGTGCCTAGAACAGGGACGGAGAAGCAGAAGGGATGCAAGAGGGAGAAGCTGACTTGTTTGTTACCCCTTAGAAAAGCACTGCCATCCGCTATGAAGCTAATGGCAGGCCCCTGCGTTTTAGTGATCCCGAGCTGTCAAAGCTCAAACAGATCAGCGCTGCCTCACAGACTTGCACAAAGGAGGGATGATTTATCCCAGCCCCATACTGACACTTTCTTCAGAGCCTGAAATGTTCTTATAAATAACGTTAAAAGCTGCTATTTCAGTTTCACAGTAGAGTCCCGGCTCCTTGGGAAATGACAGTAGAAAGGAACAGAGGCAATACCAGCAGTTCTCACATCTTTTCTGGTTTTGATCAGTTACCCTGTGTAATCTCTAATACTCATGAAGAGAGAGTGGAAATAAATTTTACTGCCAGTTTCACAACCACACCTACAGGTGCTCTCAACCCAGCCCTGAAGTTGGGAACTAAAGGCCGCAGTTGGGTAATAGCCTGGTCTTTCTTGGCTCAGACACTGCCTCTTCAGATACAGCCTTTTCTCCTCTAGCCATGAGAACCAGTCCTGGGAAAGTCCTTTGCTTCCCTGTACGGAGGGATACTGCAGGGCTGACGACTGGGGGAAAAGCTGTTGTCACACGGGCCCCTCTCCTCCTTCTCTGCTGCTGCTTCTCACCTGCCCCAGAGGGGAAGAAAAAAGAGAGGAAAAAGGCAGGGAGCGGCGTGATGAAATTAATAAAGGAACCCAAAAAGAAATGACAGAGAAACCACCCAGAAAAAGAAACTCAGAGAAAGGCAGACAAGGGGATTCTTATGAGAGCAGTCACCTTACTGAATCACACGATAACCCTTCTGTGCGTACTTCGTGCCATCCCATTAAATTAAGTCATTAATTTTCTCATAGAGGGTACTGTAAAACATTTATGAAAAGGATTAATTCCTTATTATATTCTGAAAGGTAGTGGCTCAGTTAGGTCCATCGTGTACCCATCCACATTAAGTTAAATAAGATTTTCCTGTAAGATAAGGACATTTTTGCCCCACTCCCCCTGTTTCAGATCCTGAAGAAAGCAGGAATTATTTCACTTGTCATACAGACAGGGAAGCTGAAGCACTGCTAAATTTACAGATAACAATCTTTAAAAAGCAGGTGCCTAAATTTACGGCCTGAGTTTCAAAAGCACAGAGCTGTTTGCAGACCCCACTGACTTCAAAGAGTCCTGCTCAGCCATTCACACAGTTTTGGAAAAGAAGGAAAAAGATAAGGATCCCTTTTAATTGAAAGCTTGGCCTGTAGGTCAGGGTTGGGCCGGGAAACAGGGCTGAGCAAAATGAAGGGGCAAGCACGTTACGGGCTCGGTGCGGGAGCTCGCTGTAATCCAGCAGTTTACCCAAATCCGCTGTGCTTGCTCTGGGGGGAACGTGCTAATTTTCCCAAGTGAGCACTCTCGCTGTCCTGGTACAGTGTGTATTTGCTAAATTTATGGTTATTTTCCCCTCCCCATGCAAGGGGTCTATGTCTTCTCCCTATATCAGTAACAGGAGATCAGTCTACCTTGAGCTTCATTAATGATGTGCTGCAATGCGAAATGTTTTCTTTAAAGAGTACACAAGCAGCCGGGCAGTGCTCTCCTTTGATCTTCAACCTGCTCACACTGCTTCCTGCTCTGCTCCTTTCCCGATCACTTCTGATACTGAACTCCTCCGGACATCCCAAAGAACATCCCAAAGAAGCAAGGAAAGTACCAATAATCTCACTCCAAAAACAATATATCCACTCAACATCTTTAATTACAGACGGCCAGGACAGATTCACAAGCCTTGTGCTGGAGACTGGAATGTTTTTAATTACATTTGGTCACTAGACTGCCAGGTAGTCAGTTGGTCTGTCCAATTATCCAAGTATGGTTCCTCCCTCCTCATCGTATACGTCTCTGAAGCTGCTAACACTGAAAGCAGCTACACCCTGGATTAAAGATCACTGTGGATGCCAACCGTAGCCTTGCTAATACTTCACAACAAGACGGTTTGCCGGATGGGCTCTCGTCAAACACTGCAGGCGTTAAAAGATTTTGCCTTAGAATTTGTCTTGATTGCATTAACATCATCCGTGCACTGGTGAGACCCCACAGGGGCTCTGTGTAACGCTGTAATTAAACAGTAAGACATGACAGGGCAGAAACGGAGGGGTATTCCTTCACAGCTCATATCTCGAATATAAACCCTTGTCAACGGTACTCCCGACAGGGAAGTGAAATGTCCGCTCATTCTTGCTCCGTAGTCAGAGTCTGCAAACTCCCATAAAATGTGGGAGGAAAAGCAGGATCTGTCTCTGCCACTGGCTTCAGTTCAGGTAAGTGGGCAGGGGGATGCTAATATTGGGCATTTCTAAGCACATGCCGTTCTTCAAAGGTCATCAAGCCATCATTTCTATTACAGCAGAGAAACCCTTATGACGCCAAGTAAGAAGCAGTTGCAAATGTAACCGTGACGCTGAAAATAAAGTGGGGATCTTGATACACATGACATGCCAAGGAAACGCATTGTGTGACTCCAAGGAATTAAATAAAGCCAGTTAACAACGATTGAAGCAAAAGCACTCCAACCACAGGGAAGGCGGCAGAACATTTTAAGGCAAGGTAAAATTCCTTTCATTGCAACATAAAAGCTGCATTTAGCTTCTGAATTAGTCTGCCTGCAGAAAACATGGTCGGGCTCTGATTCAGACACTTCTCAGGGTAAGAAAAAGAGACCGTGACCTCCTATAAATGTTGTGACATCTCTTTTTCAGAAGCATATTCTACTTAGGCAAATATATCAGTGAGCACCTTTATCAGTATTTTACACGCGGCTGAAACCTTTCTATGCTTAATGGATAAAGCATGGATTATTATAAATACTGACAGCATTCGAGTTACCTGACCAAACAGAAGACACAAACTGTCCAGAAACTCTGGCTACCTATGAAAGCAAGCTGCATTAATTAAAAAAACTTTCAGCCACCCCCTTATTTTTAATCCAAAAGCAAAAGGATTCTGAATACCGGGCCGACCACCGCCTGCAGACTGACAGCCAGCAGGTCTTGGGTGACCAGCTTCTTCCAGCTGGGCATAAGTCCCTCAGAAACGCCTCGCCCCGTGGTCACTGGGTTTTCACACACGTAGGACTCACTGCAGAAACAGTTCCTCTTGGAGGGTTTCACCAAAGATACTGACTCAATGGCCTGATAAACAGAGAACTTGGAGGGAAGCTCAAATTATGCAATTTGTGCTAGTTGAGAACCTCCGTATTTCTAAAGTAAAAAGGACATACTTATAACACAACTTTTCACTCAGTTATCCCACATGCAAAGTAGTTTACTCTCGTCCAGCGCTCAGGATCCTTGTGTAGATAAGTCCCATTTCTAATTTTGATGCAGCACAGAACAGGAGCATGATCTTTCTTATCAACCTCCTCCGACACCCTGTCACCCTGAACATGGAAAGAACTATCAGCTTCTACTTTTGAACCCTAATTGGGAGGGTGCTTGAAGCCGGCACTGGCTGTCGAGCACGTCCCTACATTCTGTGCACATGCTTAATTTGCAGCGTGAGCTGAAGTCCACTATAATAAGACTCAGACGCGGGCTTGGCGTGGCGGAGAGGCTGACGTGCTTTCCTGAATGCAGGTGGCGGAGGTGTCTGTCTGACTGAAAGGGACCGCGACCCAACTTTCTTTGTACAGGGATCTGCTCAGCAAACTGGGTTTGGCAGCCTCACAAATCGTAACCAGATGGCAAATCGTATTTTTCCTTCTAAAAGAAAATCAAATGTTTGCTGAGAGGGCACAGAGGTTCCCGTCTAACATTCTACCTCCTTCCATCAGTGGCACAGTAAAATCCTGATTCTTTGGAGACAAAATGACTTCTGAAAGGAGGGCATCTCAGTGGCAAGCAACTTGTTACTTCCAAAGATCAAAACCAGAGTTCTCTTCAGTCACTAGGTCTCATATAAATCTTTCTCCTGCAGAACCATCTACCTGGATGATGTGTTTTGTTTCTAACAGTGATACTGATAGATCTCTGCAAGCTCCTTCACCTCTTGGAGAGGTTTAATAATGAAATATGAACTTTCACAATGCCACATCAAATAAGTTCTTCACAAGTTCAGTGGCTATCATAGCGTAAAACTCCTGCTAAGATTTCTTTCGTGGCTTTCTTCAGTGTGCCTTACTGCCACTGTGACAAAATTTAAGCAGGAAAAGGTTCCAAGTTACCTGTCACAGCCAAGAAGGTTTTTTTTAGGTTTAAAGCAAGTTTGGGGAAAAATGAAGGCAACTTGGCATTCATCACTTACTTCCGAGACACAACGCAAGAAAGCACTTGTACTTATGTTAACCTGAAGTGCATGCCCAAGAGCTTTGCTTAAAGCAGGACCATGATTCCTCCTGCAAGTATTCATACATAACTGATGTTGCATTAAAACCCTGTCTGTTAATTTGGCATAATATTAGCTATGAACCTCCCTGTTTCCTGATGGCAGAGATGCTGCAGTGTGACCTTCGGCCACGCTGGCAGGAGCTGCCAATGTGCTGGTAAGGCTCACAAAAGGCAAAGTCAATGTCTATGACGGGGGCCTGGCTGCTAAATGATCCCGTTCCAAAGTTTTCATGTGTTTCTAAGAGGAAATGAAGTTTCAAGCTAAAAAGCAAATGCTTTGTTTTGAGCAGAAAATGATGGTTATTTTCATGAAGAAAGCCAGTGCCATCCAAGCACTGCCATGGAATGGGAAAGGACACCACGCTGTCCTGTGAAGATCGCTATTCAGTTACCAGGTTTGGTCAGGCAACATCTCTCATGATGGCTGACCTCCTCTCTCCAGGCAGATAAACTGTGGTGAAATGCGTGGCATAACATCCCCTCAGGAAGCCCAGGCTTCTAAGGAGAGTGGAATGGAAATATTTTGGTCTTTAGCCTTCAAAATTCCATTTTTTTCCTTCCAAAAGGGTTGAGGGGACAGTTTTCACTACCTCTGTCACAGAGATCCAGATGTGGTGTCTTGTTTTGCTGGCTGGGTTCTGGACTGCCAGACCCACCAATGTTACTACTGATTTCCTCTGGGTTATAGGTGAATAATGCTTACAAGCAATAAACATGTGAAAATGCAAGTTCTCAGAGCCTCATCAAGGAAAACAGCCCACCTCCAAGCCTGAGGGTTTTCAGAACTAGGGCTTTGGTTCAGTTCCAGTATTTTATTGAAGCCATTAAGGAAATGTTTGGGTTTTTTTAAATTTGGACCTGTGACTGAATATTTCCAAAGTTCAAAACTGAAGCTTTTTCATTTCTACCAGAAGTGATGCTGGTCCTGTGAGCTGGGGCTGGGAGCAGAAATGCAGCGTGTCATCACTGAAGCCAACGCGTCGATGCTAGCAGAAGACCCTTCTGCACAAGAAAGGCATTAAAAACTAGATAAAATGACTGGAGAGTATTTGGAGTGGCCTGGATCTCGCTTTGCAAAGGCCAGATACTCGAGGTCTTATTATTCCCTAGCATATACTATATCAAGGGGAACAGACATGCGGTGCACGCAATTATTTCCCATATACTCCAGAATCAGACTCCAAAGTAATTGCTGGAGAACTGTTAGTGAACTTTCTCTGTAAGTCTCTGTAAAGCCCTGAGCCACCCATCATGCATACGGTATTAATTTTAAGGGGATAAATAATGCAGAGCAAAGGAAAAAAAATCCCATGCAGCCAACCCACAACATTCCAGAGCTATTTACTAGGTGGGTTTTTTTGTCATTTTATAGGTTTTTAAACAGTTTTAAACACTGTCCTGCTTGATTCATTAGTTTGGTCTCCAGCGAGTAACTGGAGGTTTTTACAAGCCTAGCAAACACTCCATTATATTATTCTAATCCAAGCGATAATAGTAGTGATCTGTGACAGTTTGATAGCTGCTATATATACAGAAGCGGAGCTTGGATTTTTTTTATTTTCCTTCTATTTTTTTTTTCCTTTTGCTGAGAGCTGGGGGAAGGCAGCGACAGCCAATCTTGGAACGTGCTGATTTGTTCTGCTGCTGTCTCTCACCCTCCAGCTTGTCAGATGTATTTTTCAGCATCCACTAAAAAACTAATCAAAACAATCCTGCAGCGTAAAAGGTGCAGGCAGCGACTTTCTGACACTTTTCAGGAATTGCCATCACTGGGAATTCTCATGCCCCACCACCCACCCTGAGTAACCTTCATAACAAAACAGGGCTGAATGCCTTCAGAAATGATTCAGGTCAGAGCAAATGTTGCTCATGTTTTATCACCCGGGAAACTCAGAAACTTTCCAAGAATGAAGTTATGGGAGCCGGGCAAGCCAGGGAGCTCTAATGTACTGTCTCTTGCAGACAACAAGGCCTCAGTGTCAAAGCGACAAGAGCAAGGGCAGCGAGAGGGGAGAAGAAAGCCGCCCTGAGAACCTGCAGGACACTGGTTACAACAGGTGGCTGAATACGAAAGAAAGAGCCACAGAGAGAACAAGCAGCAAGACACAGGCATGAATGGAATATATTTTCCAGCCTGGCATGAGGAATTTAAGGAATTAAGACGGTTCTTTTTTGTTTCGCAGCTTAGCAGAAATATTCAGGCTTTAATTATCACTCATCTTGTTGATGGAACATAAATCCCCAAGAATCCCCTTCTGGGGCACTCTGCAGTCTTTGACTTACCTGACACCCAGAAAGAATTTGGTTTTGTGCCTGACATTGCTGTCAGCAAATAAGAGAAACCGGTGTTAGAGGTCTGAGCCTCCTTTGTTGATCTCGGCTTGCACAGTTTGAGGACTCCAGGCAGATTGGCATTAAATAAAAAAGTCCCATGTGCTTTTGCCCTAAATTCCAGGGTGCTACTCTGTGACGGGAGTGCCGGCAGCCTCCTCTCGCCCTTCCTCCAGCACATGGCCTCTCTATCCAAGGGCTCGATCCTGCAAGGCTGTGCGTGCTGTCCCCACGCCAGCAGGGGGGTAATCCAGATCATTTCAGTGGAACTACTCACATTCTTCAAGCTGATCATGATCTTAAAAGCTTTGCTGGATCAAACCAGAATATTCGGCAGTGCACGGGACTCAGTCACTCAGGAATCACTTATTTTGGTGAGCCTTTGTATCATCAGGTCTGCTGATCACCTTCATGGCAGCACTGCATGCAAAAGGCATTTCTGAAGGGCTTTGCCTGCACTTTGCATCGCACTATAGACTCCTGATTGCGGGTAACGTGCCCTTTTGCTTCAGCAGCCCAGCAAACGTCCCCCGTAAGTGGCAAATGCAATGAAATTATGAGTAGAGCAATTTTGAAACTCTGGGACAGGTCAGAGCCAGACTGAAGTGTAAATCATGCATTTTTGGCTTGCCTTTAACTACGTCACTACTTGTGAGTAAAGTGAGCAAAGAAAACCTCGTGACCTCCAGGCCTGGAGCAGCTCACTGAACTTAGGGGGACTCACCATGAAAGCCACGTTGCAGGTCTCAGCCCAAGGTGAGTATTAACATCTTCAAGACTCTTTAGCTCAGGTTTCAAGGAAAATCTCCCTCTAATTCACCTTGGTTTCTGTTAGAGCCCAAATGGGTTTAAAGACAACGTCAGGTGAAAGATCTGCAGGGAGTTAAAGCCCCTATTGTCTGTCAGCCTGACTTTAATCCCCCAGCGGTGCAGAACGTGTTTTGGTCTTTGTTCTGCAGCTCTGGCTATTCTAACCACATTGCAGGAGCTGTATTCTGCCCCATTTGCTCAGCCTGTTTCCTCAGGCTTTCACAGGAATGTGACTGGGAATAAATCTATCAGCTAGAGAGAAACCTCCTCTTTACATCTCTAAGGCCTGATGTAGTTTATGCACAGGATTTAAAGCAACTCACTCTGTTGTTCCTGTGCCCTCTGGCAATCCACATTCAATGCAGGAGCCAGGTTTTATAGCATAAACAAAGCAGGTTGCTAAATAATTGAGCTGACAAACTGGTTGGAAAGGTTGTGCTTCCAATCTGGCAAAGAGGCAAGCTGGTCCCTTGGCCTCAGGAACAAATCCTGCCCCTGCTTTTAGGGAACAGACATCACCACTGCCCTCCGGTCCTACCAATGTATCAGGTGATAAAGGTAGGTGATCAATATGTATGGCTCTTAGAGACTGGGCCCTGAGACATCAGGCTTAACCTTAAAACTCACAGGCTAGCAGTCAAGTAATTGCCTTTTTTTTTTTTTTTTTTGAGGCATGGGCATAAGATGTAGGGACAATTCCCAAGGATCCTCTTTCCAGCCTCTACCCCATTCCTCTCTATTTGTGCAGAAGAAGGAACCAGCAAGACGCTGGGTATCTGCCTAAAGGAGAAGGAGGAGTCACTAGAGCCTGTGGCAGAGCTCAGGAACTGGGAAGGGCATCGCGGCTGCGCACCACCCCTGTGAAATCTTCCTAAAGGAAGCAGTGAATGCTTTTCCTGGAATACTCTTACAAACTTTACTCATTCGCACCTTACAGAAACATAGCAATGTACCATCTCCCTCCAGCATGAACTACGATTGCTCTGTTCAGCCAGCAAGCAATCACAGCAGCTATTATACTGTGCTCTTCATTTCCCTGGAAGGAAGGCTGAAATGGCAGCGACACTGAAAAGTAAACATCTTCACATCAAGCAAACTTTATCCATGGTGAATCCATCTTTGAACGCTAGCCCCTAAGAGCAAACGCGGGTAAAGAACCTGAAATGTGACAGCGTGAACTCAGAGCTGGCATAAGGTTTACATGGGAGTAATTTTCATTAAAAAGATAAGATCCTTCAGAATTCTTAGGCAGCTTATGGTAACTACGAACCCTTATTCATTCTTTAAAAAAGCCATTTGTTACAAACTCTCATAAGCCCCCCCGCCCTCCCCAGGGATAAGTCAGATGAAAGATGTCTGCCTGTTAAGTTCCACAACAGAAAATATTTTAATGACTTTGAAATGAAACTGAGATCCTCTTATGTACACCTTAACTATGAAAAAAATAATGCTTAGCTCTTAAGTCTTTTCTTTAGGAAAAGGTAAACCACAAATCCAGTGCCACCCTGGAGATGAGTGGCAGAGCTGGGAGTGGAATGGGGTCTTGCATATCTGAACCTAATGGAAAGCGGAATAATCACTGCAGAGCCGAGGAAGGCTGCGAGGCTCAGTTACACCACCTCTGACGAGTACAGAACCGTAGCTGCTGATGTTTGTCACCAAACAGCACGCTTCGCAACAGGTCAATTTTCAGAACTGTTCTCAGTTACAGCTAGTGCTGTTTCATGTCCTGCTGCTGGGAACGATTTCTCAAAAGAAATTACTGGTTTTCCATAACACCAATCTGTTGATGCAGATGGGATTAAGAGAACGCAGCGCAGTGCATAAATGCGTAAGAAAGAAACCACATGACTTTCTGCTATTGAGTGTTGCTTTGAGAACTAACCTCGCATACGCACAAGTCATACCCTACATTCAGAAAGAGCTGCATTCCTACTTAATGAGGTTATTAAAATGGCATCTCTTCATTTATTTGTGAATTAGTTCTTTGGAAATGACATGAAAAGTGCAATCATCACAAAAACATTCCAACATCCCATTTGCTTATCACGAAAGAGAAACAAGAAGAAGAGTCTTACAGAGGACGGAAAGCATTTAGTAAAACTCATCTATTTCACAAGACAAATCTCTTGAACCGTTCAAGACTGCAAAGGCCTCTTTCAAAGCAGCTCTCAGACCAGCCACACTGCTATGCCACTCCGTGCTTTTCAAACATAAAACCTTCACACCAAATGTCACTAAAAAAATGAATGTATTTGGGCCAAATAACTCCACTCTGTAACTTCACAGCCAACACACCTCTGTCACAAGCAACCGCGACCTGCTGAATCAGCCCTGAAGGTTGCGGTGCTGCAATGATGGCCGTAACGCCCTTCGGGCTGATGAGGCCTCCCTGCTATCACGGGCCATACTTGGAGATTGCTGCTGCCTGAGGGCCTGTCTCTGCCTTTTGCTCCGCTTTTATGGCAGCAAGCACTGTTGGTTCCTAACCCACGAGCAGGGCTCCTAGGAGATACAACTGTGTAGATAACAACCAGCAATAACTGGAAGGCAGTGTCCCGATTCCAAGGCCAGTGCTGTATCCAGCACACCTTACTGCCTCCAGCTCACAGGCAGGGGATTGTTCGGTTATTTGAAAAATGTTTTGTCTTAACCCACTCATTTCAGCTACCTCTTTTCAACAAAGCATTGCAGAACTGGACCTGATCCGAAGCATCCACTGGAGAGGAACCAGGTCGTGAAGTTGACCAAGCTATTTATTAAAAAAAAAGATACAGGACATTGCAAAGGAGTTGCTCCACCGTACCATCTGCTAAAAGAGAAACTCAGGATGAGTCATTAACGCCAAGTAAAGCTGACATTGCTGGACCTTTCTCCATTATCTGGGCAGCACATTAGCTCCTCAGACTGTCCGCTCCTCAGAGGCTCAGACAAAACTGGGACAAGGAACAAAGCACCTTTCACCCCAGAGCATGTTGTGGGTCAGAAGGTCGTAAAACAGCTCAAATTAACCTTGCGACTGCTGCTAGAAAGTTCAGGGCCCTGGAAAATACTCCTCTGCGCATCTCCCAGGGTGCGGTCAATGCTGGGAAGAGCAAACGTGACTATGGGCAACACTTGGCAGCTGAGGCCTGCAAGCTTTTACTCACATGAGTAATCCTGATTGTCTGATTAGTCCCACTGCGGTCATGAGGGGAGGGGGTGCCCATGTAAACCTGCAGAAGGAGGAGAAGAGGCCTTAGCAATGGAAACTGTGCTGAGACACACATGGCGGCGTTTTTGCGGCCACTTCGTCCGTTGTGACTTTTCCACATTTCCCAGTCCATCCCTTTGTTTTTTCTCTTTCTTTTCCTCTAGTATTTGTCCTTGTCAGTGAGGCAAAAGCCCTCGGAAGAAACCGCTGGTAGTTTCCTGGTGGCCCAGACACATCGCAGGCTGGATGTGCTGTGTAGCAATGTCATCGTGTGGCACTGCATCACATAGGTGCGCACAGGCGATGTAAAGACGTAGAAACACCCTTAGGAGAGGCTGGGAGTAACAAATACATTACAGGAAAACCCGTTTACAAGAGCTGTTCCAACTCAGTGTCACAGACCCATTAGGTGCTCAGGCTGTTCAGTTCTGATCAGTCTGCACCGCAACTCAGAGGGTCAGCCCAGCACTTACTGCTGCCTCCTTAAACAGCGCGTGTAGGAGAAGAGGCTCTTGCTTCACCGCTTCCATCGAAGGACAAGTCTTACCTGCAACCTGCTTTTAGCGACTAGCTGCAGTTATGCGTGTAAACCACGTAACGAACAAAATACCCCAAAAGACATACGGGCAATTTGCAGAGCAAAACCAAACTCCCTGGTGTTCCTCACCGTTTCTTTCCCAGCACAGTTCTCTGAAACGAGTGCGCAAAACAAATACGGCTTACTTTTGGTTTACTCTGAAGCAATGAGCGTGCCCACACCCACACACACCCATTCCCACACCATGAGCTGTAAAATGGCTTCCAGCCCTGGGGCTTATGATTTATCTTCAACTTCAAGCAAACAAAGATATACGTAAAGGAAGGTACAAAGCTGCGTTTCCCTGGCTTCTCCCGTGCGACAGAACTGCTTTATGGTACCTCCTGTGCCTTGTCACGTGTTTGTCGTTTCTGGTGAACCCTGTGGGAGCTGAAGCACTGCAGAATCCTCAGGAGTAGGGAAATGCCAGAATTATAAGCGTAAAAGTGATTTTCAGCAGGCATCCTGAGTTAAGAGGCAAGACTTTCAGCCAATATCAGACCTACTGGGATGGCAGGGAGCAGACTACAGACAGTGCCAGCTTCACTTGTGAAATCCTATAGATTCTAACAATTTTGGAGAGCTACAGGGACCTGGGGTGCTCTGTTTGTTATGCATACTTTCAGAAGTACTGGAAGTACAAGCCAAGTTTGTAGTGCTCATGGTGCCAGCCTCTCCACCAGGACAGAAGGACTAGTTAGGCGATGGGGAAGAGGGGAAGCAGAAAGGCGAAGGGCCTCTGTCACCAGAGCCCCCATCTTCCGAGCGCTGGAGAGACATGACAGCTACCCGCCTGGCGCGGCAATCATGGCATCCTTCCAGCTACATGAAGTTCGAACGCTGCTTCTCACCACGTGAGAAGTCCTGCATGCCCTTCGCTGTAACTGGGGCTCAATAGACTTGGGGGCTCCCACAGGCTGGATGGGAGGGAGAACGATGAAGAATCTCTTTCTCTTTTTAGCTTGGATGACTGAGGCTGAGGAAGGTGATATTTTTCTTTTGCTAAGCAGCAGTTCTCACCATCTACTTAGCCGGAAAATCTCCTGGGCTGTGGTTACAGCAAGCAAGCCAAAGTACAAAGACATTCCTCTGAAAATTAGAGAGAAAGACCTTATTTTTTTTCCTTTTAATTGCCATTAATTGCACTGCCACAGTGGTGCAATGTATTTTGCAAAGTGCTTTGCACATGGCAATTAAGCCTCATAACATCCCTCACCTTAGGAAGGACTGTCACACACACTGCCCAGACAGAGAAATGCAAATACAGAAAAGTAAACATCTTACCTCTCTTCTAACAGTGAATATGTGGCACAGGCAGAAATGAAACCCAGGCATCCCAGCCCCCTAATAATTGAGCTCATCTCTCCCTGACACCTCCAAATAAATGAGAAAACTCTTTTCTGCTCAGCAGCGACAATCTGGTTCCTATTCTACTGCTCTCCTACCAGCCAGCCCTGCAAGCACGGAGGGCACAGAGACCCGACCGTCCCTTCAGCTCTGCAGGTGCTCCAGCCTAAACAGAGAGGAGTCAGTAACACATTGCTGAAAAATTCAGGCTGATATAAGACCTGTTCCATGGGGAGAAAGAGACTGTCGGTGTGCAGGCCAGCCAGCTTGCTGGGTAAGAGATAGGTTTCTCTGCAACTCTAGGGCCCGTTTATCATCAAAGGCCTGTTCATGTACTAAGCAATTGCTTTTCTGAGCAGTGGGTTCCCTTCAGAGTAATGGAAGTTGACTGGGGAGTGATGGGATTTTTTATAGACCTTCCTCTTTCTTGAGGAGCCACCATTCATATTTCTCCCTCAGCAGTTTCACACAATCTGACAAAGACCATCAGGCTAGTGCTTTCCCTGAGTGCTGAGCTCCTACATTATTTTGATGAAAAATGTGGGACAAAAGGAAGAATGCTGACCAGCGTTTTACTCTAGGTCCCAAGATTTCCATCCCATTTGCTACAGGAGGACCAGCCCAGTGGCATATCTTTGCATGGCTAAGCTGCCTGCGCACCATCTCTTTGCGTCTAGCCCATGCCGGCACAAAGCAAAACACCAAGTTGCACAAAATTGCCCCAAGAGGAAACAGTTACCCATCATTATAGCAATCCAACAAGAGTCTGAAATCGTACACCTAGTAATCAGACTTTACACAATGTAACTACAGGCCTTTATTTTAATGTTTTCTAGGGGGAAAGAGGTATACTGCTGATTTTTTAGAAGTAGGTCTTGGTTAATTATTCCTTCCTTAAGCTTACAAGGGGATTAGAGCTGGGTAAACAGTGAAGAATAACACTAGCTGCCTTACTCCCAAATGTAAATGTTGTTAAATGCTGAGGGTTTGTGTTTTTCTTTGCCCCTAAACATTCACATGAAGGCTTGCTGTCTCTTTGCAGAGCACCAGATACGCATGTGTACTAAGACTGCACACAGGTCTTACTGAAGGGCTCAATTTCAGAGACACCAAAATGCCTCCTGCCCTCCGCGGTGCAGAATCGAACGGCAAAAAGACAACCGATGCTTTCCCCTCAGCCGCTCACTCTGGCCAGGCTTAACCTTCAGACCCTGTGCTAAAAGGCAGCACGGAGCTCCCGGCCGCACGAGTAGCGCTAGGGAGACCTGGGTCACAGAGGGACCCTCTTCAAAGAGACTGGCAGAGGGGGGACGGTTCCTGACATCTCCGTACGCACCTTGCTAGCAATCCAGGCAGCAAAATGGGACAAAGTCATCGTCCCTTGTCTCTTTAAGAAGCTGAAGCAGCAGCACGCAGAGGTCTAAGAGGCTGTGTCCCACACCACAACCGAAGCGAAGCTCCTGGGACACACACCGCAGCCAACACCTCTGCCTACGTACACTGCACACTGCTACCTCCACTAGTTGCTCCTGGAAAACAGTCACGGTCTGAAAAAGGTTAGTTGAGAGTAGTAATCAAGATTCCTTAAAAAAGAGATAATTTTATGAAATATCAGCATCTGCTTTGATGTTCTTAAAGGGAGGGGAGGAAACGCCACATTCATTCAATGCACCTGTTTGTTCTGAAATCATTTATTCAGCTCTGAGAGGGTCTGATTCCTTCAATGTACCTTCTTAGGCAGAGCTGAAGTTGCTGGGATTTGTTTCTAGAGGGGTAAGGTCCCTCACTGCCTTGACTCCAGGCCTGCAGAAACCTCACTTGCTCTTGTCCTTAATGATATCATGAAGCTTGTGCCCTTAAAAGACTTCGCAGCAGCAGCAGAAAAAAGAAATGCCTAGGAGGTTCCAAAAACTCCTGTCTGAAGGCTTAATAGGTTGATTTATGAGTCTGGGTCTCTCCCACTGTGGCTCAAAGTAAATGTTCAGTTATGGTTTTGCGAAGGGCTGGCCGATCATTTCCTGCTTTGTCAGCTTTACTAAAAGGAGCAGCCTCTGTTCTTCTTCCAGAAGCACAGCCTCTCTGATAAGAATAACTTGAAAAACAAGAGGAGTTCAAATTCCAATAGCACTAATTCATCTTTAGGCCCAAACTGCTTTTCATTAGATCATTTTAAAAAGCCTATGCCAGGCAAGGGAGATAAAGCTAAACAACATGGAATAAAAGCACCTGGATCCTGGATGAAACATGAAAAGTGGTGTGTTTGTATTCAGCTGGGGAAAAGGTCAGTTCTTACCTGACATTAGCAGCCAACCTGGCAATCTCCAGGAAGGCAGGGGGGCTTCTCAGGTATGCTAGCAGCTGAGGAGAAACACCAGGCACTTCGAAGGTTTTAGCACATGGAAGTGGCAAAATGCCTTGTGCTGTCTATAAATTTCGCAGCTCTGTTTCCAGAGCGTGGGCACGCATGACCCGTGAACAAAACTTTTCCTACTCTCAGTTGGACACAATATATGGGAGGCATGTCCTGGGATGGGACATTCATAGTAAACCAAAGGACAACTGGGCCACGAGGTCCAAATGGTTGAAGGGAGGTGTGGGATGAGCCAGTAGGTATTCTGCGCAAGATCTCCTGGAACAAAAGCTGTTTTTTAAAATGTCACAGGGAACCTCAAGCGTCCATGAATTTACCAGCATCAACCAAGAGGCACTTAGACGTGTAAATAAAATAGCTGTGCACTTAGTCCTGAATGTAACCCCTGTGCAGCAACAAACTGTGCCAGCTCTGACGAGGGCGTAGGCTGGTTACACAAAGGTGAGTGGCCCCACAGATGGCATTTAAATGGTTTAAGGGCACTGACCTGTCGCACTAGATGGCAGATCTGAGGTGGGTAATCTGAGCCTAAAGCAATCCAAATTTACCATAATCCAAGGAGTTTTGGGTTGGATGTGCTGGATGCACACGTGGGTCTTTGGGGGACACCTCGCGCTGACTTTTAAGAATTCCTGCTAGTCAGTACAGAAATGTCCTTGGAAATTGTTATGTTTAGTGCTCATCATGCAGAGATGACCAGGCCAACATGTAGCCTCCGAAAAACAGAAGTGAAATTAAGCAAGTATTCCTTTATGAATTACTGAAAAAGCTGCATATCCCAACCAGTTTAGGAACAAAAACCACAGCTGAAGTGATGTCAATAGAGCACATGGAATACCAAAAGATGAATAAACTGAAGGACAAATGATTACAGATGGAAGAGATGTAAAAAAGGTGTGGAAAAAGGTACAGAGCAAGCTGGTATAGCTGTTGCTAACCTTTCCAAAGAGAAATCACTATTACTAAAATAAAAAAAAACCCCACACCTCTTTTTCTCTGATCCCCAAGTATCTGAGAAACAGAACTTGCTGCTGCAGGATGATATTGGGAAAAAATCCTAAAAAATGCAAGACTGAAATAAGACTCAAAGAATCAGTCTCCAGGGCGTACTGTTTCCCAGGTACATTACTGAAAGGAGCCAATTCTATGTACTCTGAAGCTCGCTTTGTTAAGTGACACTAGGGACAAAACACTAGGTTAAAAGGAACACTGATCTTATTAGAAAGGGTCATTCATACGTTGCTAAAATACTATTAACCTGCAAAATGGTTTGTATTTTTGAAGGTCTCTGTTATGCAAATTCAGTGAAGACATGATTCAGGGCCAGGGCCAGCCCCAGGTTGTTTAAGATTAACTAGTTGCTATGTCGGGAAGAAACAAAGCCAGCAAGGAACTTGGGAAAGGAGGTGCTAAGTGTTATCTGAAGGTGCCCCACGATAACATCCAAGGTATCACAAAACCTGCTATTCGTCACCTGGGCTCCCCTATGAAGACAGGAAGGTTCGGTGCAGATGGAGAAGATGCCTTAGGGTGCCACTGCCTGCGGTGAGCACACCGAGGGGATGCCTGTGACAAGCGTTAGAGAGCCACGGCCGTACGCTGCCTGGCTTCAGTGGCAAAGCTTATGTTGTTCCAGGTGGTTAAAGTTATTAAGGTGAAAAAATCTCTAATCAATGTCATTGTATTCCCATCAACAGCCACTGCAGTATGTGACATAGCCTGACAGCTTGAGGAGCAAGGACACATTCCTTCAGCTTCCCTCTGGACAAAGAACAGATGGTACCTGGGATCATGCTTTATATTTTTGCTAAATAATGTGCCGCAAACTGTGGAATTTCCTGAGGCTAGGCTCACCTCTTTAACGAAGCAATTCCACAAACAAATTTGTCCTCACACAGAAATGTGGCACAATAGAAAGGGACCATTTACTCTTAGCCTACACCGATCTCAAACGATTCCTTGGAGTTGTGAGAGTAACCTCCTCTTGCTAGTATCTTCCTCGGGGTATTGGAAAGATGAGGCTTCCAGAGCAGCAGTTTTTGTGAGCTCCTTGTGGCTTGCTCGCTCTCTCAGGCTGCTCTCACTCACACGTTTGCATGTATGCACCATGTTCTTTTCTCTCCAGCCCAAACACGCCTCCTGTGCGGGAGACACACTGCTAAGGTAGGACCTGCTGTGCTCCTTACCCCACACGGTCCTACTGACCCTTACGGAAAAATACCATACGGAGCGCAATCACGCTACGAAGGAGGCTTAAAGACGCTACTGCGCAGCTCCTGTGTTTCTGAAATTTGAACGGACATTTCTGCGAGCAGGTTTTGCCAGCCAGAACTGCTCACTCAGCCTACAGAAATCTGTAGTCATATGATCAAAGGGGCTTTCCTCCCCAGATGAATTTGGACTGCCAGAGCTATTCAGAAAATACCATAAAAAGCAGAAAGTTGGGTGTGTCTGGGCAGCTATCTGCCTCTTTTCATGCTATCATGCCTGCACGTAAGTGAGAGACAAAGGGGAAATCTGCAAGTCCACAATGCAAGGATTAGACACTTTCTTTGCGAAGTCCAGAGCAGAAAAAATGGGTGGAGAGACCCACTGCTGCTGAGCGCTCAGAGCCCTGCTCAGGCTGCGCATCAACGTTTTTCCACGCGGACAGCAGCTGGTTTTGCAGCACATTTTCTCTAAATGTTTCCTGCTCCTATGGCATGTGGGTAACTTCAAGCGTGACAGTTTGTATCGCTAACACACCTTCAGATGATGGCATTTATTTACCAATGCGTTGTCTGATCCTGCCTAGGAGATGCCTAGATGCATGGATAAGGACACTGGAGACTACTCCATGCCACTAAGCTTATGGCAGGTAAGCATGAGTTTTTTTGGAAAGGCTTGAGAAGAGTCCAGGCTAGCATATGTTACAGTGACGGCCGTGAGCCCACAGCAACTTCACCTTGCTGGTGATCTTTGGGGGAGCCCATTCATTTGTGCTCTTTAATTGAAAATGTTTTCTTGAATGCCTGCTTTTGAAGATTGACTGTGAGTCCCTGTCTCATAGGATGAAGTGGGAGAGAGCACCACACTCTGGTTTCTCTGTATCCTGGAGCGAGTGGTGTATCGCTGTGGGCCCTGGAGCTCATAAGCCCTTTTCTCGTCTTTGTAGCTGTCCCTTGAGAGCATAAAAACCAGCAAGGTGAAGTTGCTGTGGGCTCACGGCTGTCACTGTAACATATGCTAGCCTGGACTCTTCTCAAGCCTTTCCAGAAAAACTCATGCTTACCTGCATTACTTGTCCGCTGTGTGTCAAGGCTTGTGCTGCACTCTGGAACTCTTTGTAATGCACAGCGCTGTTAAAAGGGCATAATAAAACTGCAAGCAAGCTTATAATGCCAGTTCCCAACTTCTATTAAAGCAGGAGTCACCTACATTGATACTATGGGACGTGAGTTCGGCCAAAGAACTAGACCACTAGTGAGACAGAGTGACCTAATAGGTTTGGAGACTGAAGTTCACTCGGGGCTCACAGCAGCTCTCTAATATTCTTAGAGTCCCCCCCGCCCCCCCAAATCTCAAAGCATCCATCACGCTTTGGAAAAGCCAAGTTCTCACTCGGGCTTTCCCGGCTGCAACTGAAAGGGCCACATCACACTGCTCTCCTCAAGGTGCTCCAGGGGAACTGGAAAAGCAGCAAAGAAATGGCAACATGAAATCAAAAGATGAGAATTATTCACACTAAATCGTCTCCCTTCAGTTGTCACCCCCAACCTCCTGCTCCAGCAAAGCAGAGTCAAAAACTGCACTGGAAACAAAGCCCTCCTTTTGTTCTCTGAAGACTAGAAGTCTTTTTATATTTAAATGAAAATCTGTCAAACTAATTAAGTGAATATGTAACGGTCTCATTTTGTACTCATTAGAGAACATCGTAATGGCCATAAATTCCTCTGACGGAGCGTGTATGTGTGAACATGAATGTCTGGTAATGTCTCATAAACTTCAGGCCGGACTGCGTCTTTTGTCTTTAGGTTAGACCTTGTAAGACAAACAAAAGCCCCAGTATTGCTTAAATTAGATGCAAAGTGCTATGTTACAGCAATATTATAAGCATGATTCTTGTGCACACAAACAAACCAGGGGACTCGAGCGATGGTTCCCACCGTGACCGCAATGTGGCCCTTATGTAGGTCTGTAATGCCATGCATTGTCCGAGATGATGTACAATTTTCTGCTTGAAGATATATGGGCAATACAGCTGTTGCCGTGGATTGCTCCGAAGATACTGTCAGTATAACTTCAATGGGATCTGACATTCTTGGCATTTTTTTGCTTTTTGATATCCATAGATAAAAAGGAAGAAGAAATAAAGAAAGATGGACAAGCAGCACTGAAGTAAATGTATATATATTTTATCTCATTTATAATTCCCATTCTTTTCACTCATTTGTCTTTAGCAAAGAAACTTTCCTCATATACTGATGATGGATAACTTTTGAAATAAAACCAGGTTGGAATGAAAACAGATCCCAGTCTGAATTAAACAAATGCAAGGAAAAAAAATCAGCATCGAAGACCATCCGATACCACATCTCTGGGCCGAGGCAGAAAATATTCAAGAACATTAAGGATTCTGGAGAGCTGCTGTGGTGCAGGAACAGCAACAACAGCAGCTGAATTTTATATAGGGAAATGGACTCCTGGGCAACATGAGACAGAGGATGCAGACAGCTCGTCTTCTCATCTCAAGCTAGAGGCACTGTGTCTGCATTTAAACACAGATGGTGGGTAAACTCTTGGATGGGACCAGGCTGCTAGAGGAAGACTAACACAGGCTTGGTGATCGTCATGGTCCCCACCACCTCCAGCTGCATCAGCGAGGAAAGACTTGGAAGTTGGGACCAGCAGTTCTCCTACCCTGGAGCCAGCCTCCCCGTGGAATCACCTGTCACAAGGGTTTTTGCCAAGTAGGTGGGTTAAGGGGCTGTTTTCTGAACCTCCTCTACCAGCCACTGGCTGAAGCAAGATCTCAAACTGGGGGAATCAGTAGGATAGTCCAGTATTACATGATGCCTTATGAAGCTAGGAATTGAGAAACATTTCTGGGGAGGTCAGGTGCAAGCAACAGGCAACTTCCATAGCCTCTTCCTTGAACCAATCCGTAGCTGTTCCTAGAACTGAGCAGATCGGAGGCTTTACAGTTCCTCAAGATTTAACAACTTCTGTGCCCAGCTCCTTGCGGTGTGAGGAAAGACAGACTGACAATGAGGGAGAACTCCCCCTTCAACAGGGGGCTTCACTGGACAGTTATTCTTCTGCAGACATTTCTCCTCTCCACTCTCAAAGTTTTGATGCTTTTCAGGGTGGAAGAGGATAATGAAATGATGCCAAAGGGCACGATTCATTTTCCTTCCTCCCCCATCTCCAAAGAAGTTGTTATAAGGCAATGATAAATGTTGCCGTACTATTGCAAAAAGACAGATTTCTGCTGGAGCAGCCTCACACAAAACTGGGAGATGAACGGATGCTCTCTTGACGCCACGGGCTGGATTTTCAGGGGTCACGCGGCGCCAGGAGCCCTGATGGGAACAAGCGATCTTTACAGGAAGGAGAAACCTGAATATCACAAAAAGTCTCTGCCCCTTGCATTATGCTGAGGCATTACGCTCCAACTCTGTAAAAGCATGAACAGGCCCCCAAAATCACATGAGCAGGTTAAAAGTCATCTACTTGTCACAACTAGTATACGCAGAATTTTGACTTGTCTTTTAGGCTTTGAATCATGCGAGCTAGAAGCCTGAAAAGCAGATAGCTTCACAAATCTCCTGGGTCAGGAGCGGGAGCTTTAAAGCAAGTATTTTATGTCACATAAACTGGCAATAGCACTCTGTCTCAGTAAAGAATCAAGCCTGCGTTTCTGGTTTCATTTTAAAATGTTCTTCCGAAGGGTGCAAAGTACAAAACTCTGTAATAAACACTGAAGAGACAGAATGAGATTGAACCTTAATAGCGCTCAGTCACCTACAACCTTCCTTTACTGATCCCACTGTCCAAAAATAAAACAACCCAACTTTGCTGCTTTTCCTTACAGCTGGGGGATTGCGGGAGCATCCCCGCATGGATGAAGGATCTTATTCTACATTACAACAGCTTTCAAGTGGAGAATACAGCAAACCAAAGAAACGAAAGGCATAACTTGATGCTAAGGTATAGTTAAATTGAGTCAGATTTTGTGTCTGCTCAGTGCAGCTCATAACATCCATTCGCAGCTTGCTCTTGTTCTTTGCTTTTTCCAGCGAGGCCAGAAATACTAACAAGCAGCCTCATGCCTGTGGTTCAAGCTGGCAATCCTGCAAATTGCTCAACCTCATGGTTTGAACCATGATTCAAACAGATCATGGTCCCCAACTGCTGAAAAAATGTTTCTGGGGAGGAAGAAGAGACTAAAGATGAAGGGAGCATTGCAGAAGCGATAAAAATACCCATACTGGCACACTGAAGAAATAAGCACGACTAAAGACACGAAGTGCTTCATTTCAAGTATTGTTTTCTACGCTTTGCTCCCCTAGTTCTTCGGCAGGTCATTTACTGGAAAGGAAAGGCTGTGAGAGCATGGTTATGACTGAGTAAGCTCCTGATTAAAGCTAAAGCCCAAATCTCTTGTTGCAGAAGGATGGCAGTTTTCCCTGAATGAGATCAAAAGTAAAAGAAAAAACATAGGAGGAGGTGAAAGGCTAATGGCTCCTGAAAATAATTCAGTGGTGATAGGGCTGAGATTATTTCTTCGAACAACGTTTCTCTCATTAAAAGCAGGTAGGTATCAGATTTTAATGACTTGGTTTTTCCCATCTCGGTAGGACCAGAAAGACTTTACTTCCCTGTTCTCCACAGCCGTCTTGCAGAAGAAATGCTTTACCTGCCTTCTTATCATGGTTAAATGATACCTGCACTTGAAAGCAGGATTTTTACCCTTCTCTACAACCTTAGGCAAATATACCTAGTTCTCAGAGGGATGACAGGAAGGCAAATCCCCTACTGCAAACTGACAGCTGTCAAGTGATAATACCTACCTGTAAGAGGGAGAGTTTCATCTCCCCCGTGTACCTATCAGCTTTCACTGAAATTATACCCTCCTCCCTGTGATCAAGCCACTGTAGCTGTGTGCCCAGCTTCAGACACAGCCTTGAGTGCTGGCGGGGGGTGTCGGCTGTTTCTCCTTCCCTCTCCTCTTGCATGACATCTCTTCGCAAACGGCATGAAACGTCTGAGAGATCTGTTTCGGTTTGCCAGTTCCCTGACTCCCTCTTGTCTATGGGGGCTTCTCTGCAAATTTCTGCATTTACTGCAGGCTGTTAGGCATAGAAATACTAAAGAAATCAGTACACTGTTTGGAAAAGTTAAATAGCCCTAACTTCTGAATGTCTCACCTCAAACCTCTTGAAACTCTCATGTAAAATTACAATATATAATTATTTGTCTTAAAGGAATTAAAACACTTGCTTAAAGACAATCTGTTTTGCTGACTCAAAGCAAGAGGTTGAGCAATTTGCAGGAATGAGGCCACAGTTACTTGAAAGCAGGAAAAAAAGTTAAGGTGTGGGGAGAAAAGAAGTCTGCATTTCAAAAGTGCATTTCAGGGGGAAAGGAAGGAGTAAAACCATTCACTCAGACAGACGGACAGACAATTCCTGCCCCTGCTGCCTGAATAAAGGCTCTTTCAGCATTAACCCTTGCTGGTGGCATGCCGCCTCAACACTGTTGTCTTTAGGAGACAGAGTTTTTATGTGGCAAAATCTTCCCTGGCATAAGAGTTTGCATCTCTCAGTAACACCAGTGCTGCTGAGCTATCTGTAACCTCTGAGAATCCAGTCCCACCACTTCACTAGGCAGCAAAGCTCCTTAGCTAGAAGAGAAGTGCTCTGGGGCCTGAGGAAAGTGATAGGCACAACAAATCAATACATTGGGGTTATTTACACCAGTTACAACCTTGGCATCTGTAATAATAAGGCAGAAGTGGTCTCTGCTGTACCAAGAAGGACAACCGGGTGGCTACACATCCACTGCAGACTTTACTGAATATACCTCATGGCAAATACAGATCCATTATGGATTTGAATAGAACGAGATTTTGGCAATTAACAATAAATTACACACATCGGCTCATGTTCCTAGAATGCCACAGCTCAGAAAGGAAAACACCTCCCCAAACCAAATACAAGCTGAGCTCTAAAAGACCCTTTTCTCCTTTAGCGTGCATCACTCTGTAGCAGGAATCCCAGCCCCGTTCCCGCTTATTCATGAGTATGCGTATGCAGGAGCGGGGAAGAGGGCAAGGAAGAATTTCTTTATGAAAAAAAAAAAAGCAGCCCCATTCCTGAGACGCTGTTGCTATGGGCCTGCGGGGTTCACAACAGATGGCAGCGAGAGCCATCCCCGCGCCTGGCTCTGAAGCTGTCCACTCAAGCATACCATTCGCATTCCCCACATACCTCCGGCCCCGCGGCTTCGGCACAGGGCGGCCTGTCCCCCTCGACGCCCCGCCGACCTCTCTCCTCGAGGTGCCTGAGCCAAGCCGCGGGGCTGGGATGCAAGCAGCGGGCCCACATTCAGTCCTCCCACCCCCTCTGCCTTTCGCCATCCCTCTCCATCCCTGAGTTTTCCCGCAACTGAGTCGTGACAATTTCGATACTTTATCTTCTGAGAGTTTGAATCACTGGGAGAAAGGGGTTTGTGAATTGGAGGCTCAGTCCTGGACGCTGCCGATTTCTGCATCCTCGCACTGGTCTGAATCAGAGCGAGAGAGAAAACATCCCCGTAGGGCCTGATCCAGACCAGGGCTGTGCATCTTCCTGCTCCCTGGATGGAGGAGGCAGCAGCCTTCAGGATAACGGCTTGAGGTGAGGAAGGCTGGACCGAGGCAGAGACATCCTCTTTGCTGCAGGGGACATCATCACATCCAAAACACTTGAGGGGAGCACGGTTCAGAGCCATGGTCACTGCCAGAAAGGATTCACTAACAGACGTTATTAACAGCTAAAAAGTGCGAGAGAAAGTGTGCAGAGGGAAAACAATGTAAAGATGGAGTAAGAGAAGGAGCGGGTGGGGAAAAGCATGATTTAAGCAGCAGAGGTGTCCAGCTGTATAGAAGAGGGACACCAGAAGCAGCAGCAACAAACTCCAGGTACAGCACTCTGCCTTGCTGCTCCATCTAGTCTAGCGTAGGGCAAGATTACCTGCAAGAGCCTCCAAAACATGCAAAACCCTGTTGAGAATTCCTCGCTGCTGGGGAGTTCCTGGTCTCAGCCTCCCTCTCTGCACCCTGCAAAATCCAAAGCGTGCCTCCAGCCGCACAGCAAAGCCTTCCCAGCTCCCGGGGCACAACCAGGCTAAAGAAAAGTCAATCCGCCATCACTCCCGCACGCACGTTTGACACTTAGTCGTACTCTTCTGGTCTCCTAAACCCAAACAACAGACATGTTGGCTCTGCAGTAAGGAATGTGAATGTGATTTGCCTGTCGCTTGCTGATCACACGTAAGAGGGCTCTTTGGGGCTTATTTGCATTTGGCTGCTGGAGTCACTGTCTTTTTCTTCTTTTTTTTGGGGCGGGGGGTTACACCAACGATGGAGACAAAGCGGCAGACGCTGTAGGCTAACCACGAAGAGCGGCGCTGGACGTGTGCAGCTGGCCATCTGCATTGTGCTGAGCTGCAGGGCTGCTCCGAGGCAGCCTGGGAAACGCGCTCGCTGCTCATCAGCAGGTCCAGCCAAAATCCTTCACACCGCTCTCCTTTATGGTTGTGACTTGCCTGACCCTCCTAAACGTTGTCCTTGCACAGCACCGGAGGATAAAGTTATTTTCTGCTTGGTTTTTCTTCTGATGCAGACAAGGAGCAAGCATGAAGTTTGAAAAAAGGGTATGACTTCTGCTAAAAGTCGGTTTCTGCGACTGCATGTGCAGTCTTTTCTGTGCAGGCATGCAGGAAATTTTCCCTCCCTCTCACACATACAATGGTTTAGATTTGGTATTTATGAGCTTAAGTTAGAAATAAAGGAGGAATGAAGTTTCCAGGTGGCTCTTTCTTTCTTTAATCTTTCCTATGTTTCTCCCTCTCTCTCCCTCTCTTTTCTATCAGTCTTTAATCAAATTCCTGCTGTTACTTTTATTGAACAAAGGAGATGCTGGCACAGCCCTTTAGTGCCTATGCACATGGGTTGCCCTCTAACAGCCAAGTTGCTACGATTTATTGTTAAATGGTCCCTGCAGGCAGTAATTTCTAAAAAGCAGAGAGAAATGTCCAGGCTTTGGCAACGGAGGTAAATGTTAATATCTGGTACTTCTTCAGCCACTTGGGTTTCTATGAGGTATTGCCTTTAACCCTTTGAAGGCTTCAGAAAGACTTATCTTTAAGAGACTACAAAACAGACCAGAGAAAACAGTAACATCATGCCTAGACGATTTTTTCAATTCACTTGAAGGAGGCGACCACCAAATCCCTTTAATTCAGGCATCTCTTCAAATTCCAGATGCTACGTACAACACCTTTCTTCACATTGTATACTACAGAGCATTGAATCGCTCTGCTCAAATTGCTCCCAGGAAGAAATATGTCTGGCTCCTCTACAACCTGATCTGAAGACCACAGGAGATGTCAAATCACTCAAGCAGGTAGTGGATTAGGACCCAAGCTAATCCCTTGCCTGTACATGATTGTCCACAGTAACTTCTAGCCGAACACTTTGGTTGCAGTACTGCCTGCCTGCAGTCCCCCTCAGAAGAGAGTCACAGCACGTGAGAGATGCAAGTGGGGAAGAGCTGACGCCGTCCTTTGCAGAGCTCCCTGCGGCCTCGCGGTGCACGTACACGGGTCCTCCAGCCCAGGACAGGAGGTTCCTCACATCACTGCAGCCTGGGAACATGCCCACCCGTGCAGGCATCAGGCTGCACCTGAGGGTGCACCGCAGGGTGCTGGGGCAATCTAAAGTGACTGGGAATTTGCTACTCTAACCAGTTCTAGTTTTATTGTCAAAATGTTCTAGTTTTATTGTCAAAATCTCCCTGTTCTTTAAGTATTGGAATAAGGAGTGCATATTAGGCAAGGCAGCGTGCTGCGCTCACAAGTTGTGGCTGCATTTGTACTTCAGAACAGGCTGTTTCAAGTTGATTTTCTTAAGCAGATAACCTACAGCCAAAAATTACTCCATTTTACATACACAGGGACACAGAGCCCAATATTCCACCAGCACCACGTCAACTTGCTTTCACCCGCACTGCCAACTTCCACTAAACGGACCGGATCACCGCATTGTAGAAAAACCACGGTTACAACAATTTCAGCTGAAGCGCACAGCTAAGGGCTTGGCCCATATTCACAAAAAAAAAAAAAATCCCAAACAAACCTAAAGTTAAAGATATCCTAATAGCAATGAAGCAGGTAATGAGTTTAAAGATCAGTTAATGGGTTTACTAAAGGAGTTAATGTCTCAGGAAATAACCCAAATCAAAGTTCAATGAACTTAGCTTTATGATTCACAACCAATCTAAAAGGGCGTATAGGTGTGTATAACATATGACAGGTCTCCAACGAATGTAAACTTGTGCAGGCTCATACTGGAGCTATACTGATTGCCATCTCTTAAGAATCAGTCTCTCTCACATTCTCTTTCTGCTATCTGCAATGTTTCCTTATTAATCAAACACAAATATATGCCAGACCGTACGGCTAGCCCATCTCTATTAAACATTGATGCCAAACGTTGGCCTGGTTTGACACTCACTTTAAACAAGTCTCAAATTGTAAAAGGTGAAGGCCAAAAAGAGTGCCACTTACTGCAGCAGAGACTCTTACAGAGTATAAAACTGTAAAATGCACCCGACACATCGTGGTGTGTACGCGAGTCAGATCCTCTGCTCATGAGACTCAGCATCCCAAGTGCACGGCATTATTATTAGCACCCTTTGACACCAAGGGAGGGAATGGCCTTAAACATGCCGTACAAGTCTGGAGGCCCTCAGAAGTTCACCTCTCCTGCAAGCTTCTGGCACTTTTGTAGCCTAAAAGCCCAATAGATTTCCTTACACCACTCAAAAGCTTCACCAGTGACAGAACCTGAGCAGCGGCGCGGCACTGGCTGCCCGTTTGCTGTGAGCTCGCTTACAACAGCAGCTGAAAAATCCCCCATGGCATTGCCTGGACACTCACTTGCTCTGAAGTTTATGATGCTCATGACGTTCAGGACCAACAGGGTCCTTAAGACTCCTGTCCTCCCTCTCCCAAAGCCATGCCGCGAGGTCCGACTGCCTCCGCAGGCACAAAGCCGTGCCCGGATCGCTTTGCTGTAGCTGTTGAGAGGCTGCTTACCTTTTGAGACACAAGACCAAGTCTCAGGTATTCCCATCCTTGCGGCGGAGGCAGCCTGCCATTTGGCGAGCGCAGTCCTCGGAGGAGGGAATGGCACTACCGCCTCGGAAAGTGGAGAAACAAGAGCATAGCGATTAAGATAACAAGTTGCAGATACAGGTGCTGTGCACAGAGGCACCTCCGGACTAATCCCGCAGTAAAAAGCAGGAGGTTTGCTCAGCAGAGGCAGCTCAGATTACTGCCCTCCTACCAAGCAGTCGTCAGCAGGCCTGACAGACAGGCGCAGAGACCGTGAGGAAAGGGGAAATTTGCTGAGTGAAAGTGCCAGTCAGCTCTGTCCTGACTGCCAGCAGATTGGTGGTTGGCCCCCTCTTATAATTAACACGGGGCTTTTGAGGGAGAGAGGAGAAAAGAACCAAAATTCAATAAAGGAGTGTTTTCAGCCAGCCAGGAATTATTTCTTGTTTCTCTTGAAAGTCACCATTCAAAGTTCATTTGAAAAAAATAACTGGAAGTGAGAGTGGGGGATAAAAACCCACAGGGGAGGAGAAGTGTAGCAGGGACATCAGTCTCTGTTGCTCACTGGCCCACAAGTTAGGGCACAGTAATTCGACTGCGGGTTCAGGGTTGAAAAAGACGCCCACAACGGTTCCCTTTGCCAGCCGTCAGCTCTGTGGGTCCCATTGCCTCTTCTCCTGCGCCAAAGCACCAGGCCTGAGCCCTGGCAGAGGAGAAGGCCCTGGGCACGTGGCTCTGTACGAAGTTCATGGAAATAGCGCAGAAAAGTATGTGGCCCTCATCACACTGGACCCATCCTGATGCAGAGGATGGCAGCCTGATGCAACTAGGGAGGTTCAGTTCCCTTCTCCGCAGCCAGGCTGCCTTAGCATCTAAGAGAATGCTGAAAACATACATTAAATACACGTCACACATATTAAATTAACATGCTTTTCCTACAGGGAGCAAAACATCTCATTTCAGGCCAAAGGGAACATACGATTTCACTTCCATTTCACCCTAAATGTTTTTTTTCCCAGTCAGGCTGTTAGATCGAAACATGTGTTATTCCCGATCTCACCCATACTTTTTACCATACTTTCTCCACCTTCAATGTCCCCTTTACTTCAAGAGTCTGAATACATCCTCCTCTTCAGTGCCGTTAACTTCCTGACACCCTACAGGCAGGAGAGCTGTATCTCCCTTTTAGAAGGGAGGCGAGTATAAGGAGCAATGCCACATAAAAATATCTGTCAGCAGGAGGAACCAAACCCAGCGCCCCAGGCCCAACACCAGCATCCTGGAGGAGTTTCCCGTCTCCCCGAGACAGAGGATGGCACTTAGTGCCTTCATTCTCCTCTTGCAATCACGAGAGCAATCATTTTTAAAAGCCTGGTAAACACAGAAGACTAAGAGGTAACTCTGAGCTAACTGCTTCTTCTCAGTGTCTGAAGGATGTATTTTAAAACTAATATTTCTGATTTTAATTAGCTTAGGCATTCTTTAATAGAAAAAAAAAGTTATGGTGTACTTATGCAGGTATAAACTCCATGAAAATGTTTTGCATACATGTACTGAAGACCAACCCTGTCTCCCTTCTAATGCCGAAGTCAAAGCAGGCAGAAAGCTGAAGAAAGGGGTACTGGGGAAAAAAAGAAAAATCTATATTCCAGAGCTATTGGCGTAGCCAGTGTTTTGGCCAGGTGCAGACACATGAATGCTCTTTGTCCACCTGCATTTGTGCGAGTGAGTGAGGCTGCCTTTCGCTCCAAACAGGAAGATTCGTGCATATAAAAGGCCATTTGATACTGTCTGTGCAGTTTCTGCTCTTCATTATTCTTTTGACTGAGATATTCCATTTATCCAGCCGCAAGGGAGAAACAATACCAAGGGATTTGGATGACCCATACAAGTCCATTCATGAAAAAATGTAAAGTAATTACAGTGACCGCTACACCCTAACGTCTGTTTTTTTGAAGTAAATCCAGGCAAACTCAATTTATATCAGTAGGATTACGTTAGTGTTCATTAGCCCTTCCTGACCCCACCTCCCTTTCAGAGGAAACCTTGGATCAAGCAGGAAAAGCACGGAAACATTTTTGAGAAATTGTTTTATATTCCTGGGTAACTAGGGTAGCTGAGCAAAATAAATATTTAACCCAGCTAAGGATATGTATACATCAGCACATATCAATGCCACGCAAGTAACAAACCCCTTATCAATCAATATTTACAGTCAGCTCTTGAAATTAAAGCCATGCAACTGGAGCTTCTTTACGACAAAGATGACGAAATGCTGTTTTTCTCAGTTCTCCCCCTGCAGCTGCCCTGTGACGCCGTCATCCTGCAGCCCTTTGCACCTGTGCAGGTAACCAGAACCTCGCGCAAGTCCAGGTATTTGCCCTATCGACTAAAGGTCAGCCTAGACACAATCAGAGACAGAGGAGCGAGGCACAGATCAGTCGGAGAACACACGCTTGTTTGTTCGAGTTTTCATACTATCGTGATCCGATCCAGCTCCAACTTAATCCTCAGGAAATTCCAAAAGAAGGCGATTCACACCCTAAAAAGCACTTTGTACGGCGCTGGCAGAGATTTCCCAGCTTTTCCAGTGTCACTTTCTGACAAATCAAACCCCAGTTTGATTATTGCCTGAAGAAGGCAAACTAATCCAAATGCATTTGCTGAAAGAAGCAGCTAATGCAGAGTGGCAGTGGCTAGAAATCGCTGTGTTTCTAATGCAGTTTCAGGTGAGAGGTCAGTCTTTAATGTCCCATATAGGATAACACATTATGGTGGCTGGTATTTTTTTTCCAAGGCACTTTCCCACTGCCCCGATCAGTGGCCTACATCTTTTTTTTTCAAAAATCGTATCTAGATCTTCTTCACGTTTACTACTCACTGTGGGAAATTTCCTAAAAGCCTGGCAGTCCTAAGCTGTAGCTAATTAAATCCTAGACGGTAAGCCTGTTGCCAGTGATTTAAAATTAAATTCTGTTCACCTCTTAGCTGTCTGCCTGGTGTTTCGCATCGACCCTTCTTATCAAGATAGGAACTGCAAACATTTTGATGAATGCACAGAAAACTCCTCTAATGAAAATACTGATGTTTGAGAGAGTTAAAGACTTACCAGTTTGAGCCAACGCACAGGCAGATTTTAAAGCCTTTCCTTACCTGGGAACAGGCTGCACAGGCCTCGGAAATACTGTACAAACAACGGGTCAGGACCCTGATGGGCTTTGGCTGGTCACACCCGTTGGCATCAGCGGAGGAGCTGTCTCTTCATGTAAGACTCCAACTGAAGGCTCGTTTTTTGAAGAACGTTAAAAAGATGCAGTTTAAAAGACCCCTTCCCTGTCCCAAGACCTCACGCAACAGAGCATCAGTGACACCCGGCAGACGGAGAGCTGAGAAACAAGGAGACGTGACCAAGGGCACACGGGAAAGCTGTGGAGGAGTTCACAACCGAACGTACAACAGCGCGAGTCGCAAGACCACCCTGCCAGCCCTCTACCGGTGCTAATGCCAGCTTCGGCCTCTCCAGCTGTCAGTCTTAAGGCTTCCATGTGCACGAAAGCTTCCTTTCTCCCGTTCCCCCAGTCTTCATCACTGAACAAAAAAATAACCGTACTGCATAGCAGCTCTTTGGAAACATGCTCCTGCCTTGCTGCAGAGTGGGGCGTGAGCCAATGCCTATTCTAATTAATTTCATTCACAAAACTTGGATTTATTCGATGCAATTTTTTGGCACGCTGTCAAATACGACACAAAATTACATTAGTGTCATAAGAGGAAAGGATTAGTCCACAGAGTTCTTTGAAGAATCGTGTTGGCACTTGGCTTTTTGTAAAAATGCCAGCAGCTTCCCCTCTCTCTAGGGGAAAACACTGCTCAGCGAGGGTCTGAGCCAAAGCCTCTTTGAGTCTGTGGGAATCTTTCCACCGATTTCCATGGGCTCGAATCGGCTCTGAGCCTCAGATGTCAGTCGTACTGACATCTTCCTCCCACACTTGGACACTTCGATAGGGTCATTTATCAGGTAGAGTGGAAGACTTTTTTTTTTTCCTTGTTTTTTTTAAAGCCTTAGTTATAGCAATTTGCTGCCGAAAGAAGACCAACTTTGTAGCTATGGCATAGGTGTAAGTATTCGGGATGTCTGGGTTTAATTGCCTGATCTTGAGGTCTTTAAATGAGTTGATTAGAACCAGATTTGTCTGAAAGCATAACACTGGCCGTGCTGTGGCAGAGCGGAGGCCCATGTAGCCCAGCATCTTCTCCCTGACAACACCTGAAAGCAGACACATCAAGAAGAGGATAAGAGCAGAACTCATATAACCGCACGTCCAACATCTTCCCAGCCCCAGCCGTTTGCAGTGCAGCGACTGCGTAAGCGTGAGACGGCCCCTGGCACTCAGCAGCAGGTTTTCGTCTGCCACAGGACTGGTGTTTCCAGGGGCTGTATCCCTGGGTGAATGAATTCTCAGTCCACTCAGTGCCTGAATTAGCCAGCTTCCCCCTGACACTCCTGCTCTCAGGACCGTAGCGTGCTTCTCCTACCAGCACTGCCCCCAGGTCTCATCGTTCAGACAAGGGGGCCCGGGGACAGGGATGTGCCAAGAGAATAAGCCGAATAACCCAAGTGATGTGGGGAATCTGTAGGGAAGCATGAAACCGAACACGCAGATTACAGTTACAGTCAAGGATAAGCTTAATCCTTTCTTTTTATACAGTTTTTAGCACAACAGGAAAACGAGGATAATGTTTTCTATCCCCACTCCTCCTTTATTTGACTCGTATTTTTACCCTAAGGCTCTTTGAGATGGAAAAGAACTGCAGGCACTGCTAAACTTGCGGCAGACACAAACCACCAACCACTAACACTGAAAACAGAAAATCAACTGCCTGGAATACTGATCTTTGCTATGTTTGTATCTCTTTGTTTACTTACACCTCACTACAGAGCTGCCCCAGAAAGCGACAGATGATACAGTCAAACGTCCTTCACTTTACATAAAACATACCATGAGAACTGGGGAAACGCATACCCTTGGGACAGGTAAAGCTGTTAGTAAAGCTGTTAGTAGGTATCGGGAGCAGCGGCAGCCACGTACTTTAATTGCAGTATCTCTCTCGATGGTAATGGCTAGCACCAAGCCCAAAACATCAGAGCCCCATTCAGGCTACTGCGGATTTGTACGAGCAGAGGATTCGCTCATGGGCGGCTTTGGAGAAGAACAAGGCTGAGGGGTGGCTTTTACTGCGGCGGTCTCAGAAGCACTAAGCTTGTGTGCCTCGAGCCTCAAGAGCGCAACAAGATGTCAGGGCTACTGCATGCTATAGGAACTGAATGTACTTCATCTTTGATATAAAATTGTATATACCATATAAATAATACTTGAAAAGGCTTCCTATGGTCGTTCATGTCTGTATGATCGGATATATGCTAGGAACACACACGTTACACGTCCTGGAGGCACGCAGTTTTGCTGTAGACCACAGCTCTTTTGAGATTCATACTTCACGCAATCTCACTGGCTCTGCAAATGCAAGCGTCACCATCAGAGCCCCTCACGTCCCAAGTCAGAAGCTATGTACTGGCCTGAACACTAAAAACACCACCCCAGAAGGACCCCTGCATGTCAGCGCGTACAGAGCAACGGCCTAAAACATTGGTAATTCTCTGCAGAAAATTTTTACTTGCTGTTCCACTAGCAAATTTTAATAGAGCTTTGCATTCATTAACCAAGAGTGACGCTGGATCCAAGAGTTTAAAGAATCAAAGGACCAAATTCTGACCTGAGGTAACTCATCCGAACTCCATTCAAGTCCACGGAGCTGCTTTACACCCACCGAGGACATGGACCAAACTGCCCGTGGCAAGCTCACTGCACACCATACTGGCGTCTCAACAAGAATGACTTCATGTTTTCACCTCTGCCCTCCCTGCGCCAGGCAACGGTGAATGCCACAGCAACTCGAAGGAATGGCTTGTAGGAGGCCTTAGTTCAAGCAGTGTTTGTGTTAGAAAGGGTGTCTGAGAGTTGTTGTCCCTGGGACTGCGGCTCCCTTCAGCATGATATTCGCAGAACAGCTACATTTGCCATCATGCCTCAGCGATCTAATTGCTGCTGTTACGAACGTGTTGAATGTAAAACTATGTAAACAGTGTGACGCTCTGACAGCCATTCTTGCTTACTGACCTGTGGAAAAGTCTATTTTTGGCAACTGCTGTAGGCCACTGCGGTCGCTGTAAAGCCGACAAGGCAATGCCCACATTTCGAGCCTTATCTTCAGCTGATACAAGCATGCACAACACAATTAGATCGAACTGATACCACTGAAAAGGCCTGGGTCTTTTTTTAATTGCACCCAACTCTGCTTAGACACTGAAGTTGGAGAGGAAGCGACAGAAAAAAACAAGTTGGAAAAAATAACCCGTCTTTCACAATTAAACAACTAAGCCTTATTTCTGTGGCTTGTAGCTTGAGCTTTCAAACACCCAGTCTCCTCCAGCTGGTTAAAGATCAACTGACTATCAAAAACTATCTAAGGTAGTTTGCTGAGGACAGTAGACAAGCCTCCCGCTACAAATTTAAACAGACTGGTCTCTCCAGTTTCTCGTAGTGATTCACACCTACTGTTCCCAAACTGGCAACCTGTGAGCCAAAAGATCTCCCCAGCATCAGCCTGCGGACTCCTCAGGCTTGATGGGACTGGTTCTGCTCATACCCACAGCGAGAGACGTTCGTCACCAGCAGTGATATGGACATACTGAAGACTATCACGGGAAATACTTGCGGAGACCTCTCTTCTGAGGACCTCGCTTCTGGGCTCCCTCCCACAGCCTGTCACCAGTGGAGCGATACTTGTTTGCTCTTCCCTGTAGCGCAATGCTATCTTGTCTCTGCCCGGTGATCATTTTAAAGGCTGTTCCCCCCCACTCAGTTTAACTGTGGCAATTTGACCTGGCTAACAGGACTGAACGCTTTTTGCCCGATTGCTCAGGTATGAAATATATCAGAATGAAACGAATGTGATTTCTTCTGGGCCAGCAGAGGAAAGTGTCCTGAAAAGCCCTGTATTGAAAAGCACGGAAAGAGAAAACAGGTAATTTTGTTGTGCAATTCTAAATGTCTTAAGAATCAGATGGCAGAAAAAGGACTAGAGCAGACCACCAAGCTAAATCCACCACACAAAAGATACTAGCAGCAGGGTACGTGAGGCAGGAAATCCTAACTCAACTTAGCGGGGACTGGGAAGTGCACCTAAGGTACGCTCAATAAGGCTCTGTAATTCCCCGAGATGCAGGGAATACATCTTACTCTGGCTTATTCTGCCTTCAGCACTATGAAGTGTGAAGTCTCAGCAAGCTTCCTCATAGCACACCAGTTGCAGACCTGCGGTCTACAGGAATGAACAAATCCATACCTGTCGGAGTCCATTCTCCTGGAAATGAATGGGCAAAACAAGTACAGGGAGGTAGCAAGGAATGGGCAGAAGAAAGGAACTGGTTTAGGAACAGCCTTTTAAACAAGTTAGATATGAGCTGCCCTGTTAAAGAAGCAGAGAAAGATGAACATTTGAAAACTGCCACTGAGGGCTCCCGAGCTGAGGATGAGACAAAGAAAATGCAGCTAGAGAGCATCCGTGAAAAATCATTTAGCAGTTATCTCCCAAATAAGGATCGTCTTAGGGAATGGGCACAGTATTTACCTAACACTAGGGCTGATCTGGTCATTCTCTGCCTCTGCCCTACTGTAAGGCCATGAGCAAGGAAGCAGAAAGCGTATAAATTCACAGCTTTACAGGTGTCTCCTACTGCAAGTTCCTCCCTGATGTCAGCAGGACGTTTGCACAGGAGTGAAAGGCAAACTATGATCCTCATGCACTAACTAGTCTGGTACTGGTTATTTATTTATAGCCATTCATATTTATTAAGTATCCTTGTGAGACAGGTAATTTTTCTCGTCTCTATTTATTTTAGTCTTTCCTCTCATACTGAGTTTTCTCTGATTTTCCCTTCACGTTCCCTTCATCGCAACTATTCCCACTCTTTTCCTCCATTAAACGGATCAATAACAGACTGATGAAGACTGACAGTGATGCGTCAGCACTGAACCCGGCAGATGGCATTCCAAGGGAAATAACCCATCATTGCATCAGCCTGTCTTCAGACCCAGCAAGGTGTTGTAACATCAATTTTTTGCTTAGTAACACGAGTCGAGGCTCACTCTGCTGCCACGGGTACTAAAAGCTTACCTTTGTCCTAAAATAAAAAACAAGATTAAATAGCAATCTGAGTACGCTACGTGGGCTACACAAGTGTAGGGAGCGGGTCAAATGTATTCTGCTGGTCCTGTTTGATGGTCTCACTACAACACATGTGAATAAAAACATCTGCGTTTTCTGTCCATTGCTATGTCTGGTGTCACCATCACACTGCTACAGAGAGCTCCTGAGTTTTTAGTTAGAAAAACAACCAACCAAACCTTCAAAAACATGCTGACCTTGAATATGCCTTGAAAGGACCAAAACCACATACACCAAGCAGACTTTGCTATTGTTTGCATATGACTTTGAAGGGGTAAAGTCCACGTTCAGGGTGAGTTTGTGTCACTCCTGAGCGAGAGCCCTCATGAATATTGAAATCACAGACTAAAAATTCAGGTCACAAATGACTGGTCAGCGAGTTTTCAGACTGCTGGTATTTGCAGTAAGCAACCCTAATCCACTTCAATTAAATCATTATGGCCAATTTACAAAAATCAGCACCTCAAGCACACTAGTGCTTCCTTTACCAGCCTTAATGGCTAAACCCATTATGTTTGGGGTAAAGATAATCTGCACACCCTTGGTGCTGTAGCTTTACCTCAAGTCTGGCTTGCAAACCTTTGGTTGTTCACATTTCATCACACAGATGTGCTGCCTGCCCAGCAGCATCGCACTAACTGAGATGAAGGCTCCACGCGGCTCAGGTTCTGTACTGAGCTGCTTTCCTTCATTTGTTTCTTTTGCATCCCGCCTCATTTCATTTCATATTGTTGGAAGCTTTTATTTAATGCAGAAACTCACTTTCGCCTCGCTGCTTTCCTCTTTCTCACCATTCTCCTCTGGGATCCTTCTTTTATCCCTTCTCACCCACCTTCCCTCTAGCACCGGAGACAAAATCTTTGTCTTCTGCCTTGCCACCAGCTGGCCAGAGTGCTGAGTCTTGCCACCTTTGGTGGCAGAGAGAATTCAGAAAAACTTGTGACCCACTGCCCGCAAAGCAGTCAGGACCTCACATTTTTGTCCTTTTGCTGCTTTCACGCCAGCGCTGCAGGGTCGGCTGGGACTGTGTCAAATTACCTGAACTGAAGGCTGGGCTCTTAGCTCCTAATTGCAATTTTTCAGTTCTAAGTTTATGGATTGTCACTGAGCTTTAAACATGCACAGAGGGCTTGAAGTACCTTGGCAAGGGAACAGTATGTGAATGTAATAGCTCTTAATGTGCTTGATCTTTCTAGTGGTGATGAAATGAAACCATGAAAGGCTCCAAACCAAATTTTCTTCAAGTTCACTACAGTATTCCAAACCAGGAAAACATCACATACCCTTGCACACTCATTAAAAAGGAGAAGAAAAGGTGAAAAGGTCTTGGGAATGTAAAAATAATAGAGAGAGAAACTACTACGTTACACTGTGAAGTGTAATTTCGGAACATAAAACGCTCCTGTCTGATTGTCGATTTTTGCAGAGGTGGACCACCTCCTCTTTCAATAACTCATCAACCGTAATGAGAACCATGCGATAGATGCCCACTGGGATTGCTCTGCCTCTCATGATTCCTACCGCATGTGAAAAACTACTCAAGGAAATTAAATAGTTGCTAATTTTCTCATTTAGCCTGAAGAAAGAGGCCACAAAGCTTTCTAAGAGATGTGGTCCCGTGATTCAGGCATCTCCCAAGGAAATATTAGGAGCTACTGAATTTTGGCCTGGCTATGACACTGCTGACCTTGAGTACATCACTTCTCTGTGTATAAAGACATATATGCACACATACATACACATATGTGCACGTGCGCACGTATGTATCTGTGTGTGCGCGCATACATATCCAGGCAGAGAGAGCGCTTATTCACTCCTGGTGTCCAGTTTGAGACACCCAGGAACCGATCTTCCCAATGCACTTTTTCCAGTTTGTAGGCTGCAAAAGGGATTTTCACAAGATGAGCAGGTTTTAGTCTCCACCGGAGAAGTGCTGCTAATGAAAATATCTAAGTGAAGTGTAGAGGAGGAAGTCTGGGACGAAACAACTCCAATGGGACTTTAGGTTTGCTTGTCTATCTTTTCCTCTTTCCTTTTCTTCTTATCTCTTAGGTGGACAGATCAAACGCCAGAAATAATTGTCAATTTACACCAAACAGTTATTTTACTAGTTCATCTCGGCAAAATGAAATTAAACCGTGACAAACGGGTTCTATTTTCACCATTTTGCTAAGTTAGTTTGAATTAAACATTTTGTTCAGTCAATACAGTTGGACCACAATCTACATGGGCCTTAAAGAAAAACCATTTATTTTTGGAAAACGCTCAAAGTGCAATGAACTACTTTTGCAAATATCTTCCCAATGGCTACACAAACCATCTAACAGTTCTGTATACGAATATTCAGGATTTGTCATAAGGTGATTGTCAGTACCTAAAGGCGCTTTAGGTAACCAACAGAATATAGCCAGCAAAAGCACAAAATATACTCCAGAGAGCAGGGGGGCGTCCGAGCTGTTCATACCTGTCCTACTTGGACATCACCGCTCAGATGGCAGTCACTTGTTCCAACTTAGTGACCCAAACTGACACCATTTGTTTGGCTAATGACAGCTCCTCAGCTATGCTGATCATGACCCAGATTCCTTTCTGGCTAAGTGTGGAAATTCAGGACAGAGCATTCCATAAAGTGATACCAGCTATCACCTAACTGGCACAGAAAAAACTGTTTGGACATGCCCACAGTAAAAAATACACAGGAAGCATCTCTGTCAAGGTATTAAATCCCCCCCTTCCCCAAATTCCAGACCCAAACATCTCTGATTCAAAATGAACCTCAAGATTCAAGTTCTGTATCCTGACCCTAAGACAAACATATTTATTATTCATGTCACCAAAGAGGATCAGCACGATTTGCTTAGCTGAGTTACGCTCAGCACACCGTCAAACCCAGCACGCGGGCATCACTACTCATTATCATCTACAAGGCCTTTGACAGCCAGGGAAACGGCGACATAGAACATGCGCGAGAGGGCTCATTCAGGGATAGCACAGAGGCTGTTGTTCAAAAGATGCAGGTGAAATGGCCGCTCTTCCCCCTAGATGACACCCCGAGTAAAACATCGGTCAGACTGCTCTCAGTCAGCACAGCCACTCTCTCACTCACCTGCAAAACATGAAACAGCTCCAAATCTTGCTGAGGCCGGTGGAAATCTTTCTGCTGTCACAGCAACAGCGATAACATGCAGCAAATGAGGCAAGAGCTATGTACAGAACTGCCACCCTTTCACAGGGAGCCCCAAGCACTTTGAAGGAAGACGGGACAGCTCGTAAATCACTGAACAGGAATCCTGGATTGTCATGTGGCAGGGGAGCAGTGGAAGAGATTTGGATACGTATTTCACATGCTTGGAGGTACCAGTGACAATGGAGTCATAGAAATGTTGGCTGAAAAGAACAAACATTTGCCCTTGGGTTCATGCCTCTGTGCTTAAAACAAGGCTTTTGCCAAGATCAGGCGGACTCATAGGCTTTCAGCTGGAGCTGTGAGGGGAATGGCTGTGGCACCCTGCAGGGCAGGAGAGAGGGGGGCGAGGAGTGTTGGATCTTGCCTACCTGCGGACGACCAGCTTCAGTTTCTTATAGGACCCTTTAACCAGGGAGATGGCCTCTCTCCTGGAGCTGCTCAGTTCCACCTCATTGATGTTCACCACTTCATCACCAGCCTGCAGCTTGGAAGGCAGGGAGTCCGCTTTACCTCCCTCTTCGATCTGCACAGGAAAGAGAGGAGAAAGAAACGGTGAGGCATGCCTGTCACAGTTTGGCTATCACATGCAGAGCTGAGCATACATTTCTGTTGAGGAAATTAGGTCTACCAGCCCCAAACTCAGCTCTCTGACTAAGAGATGTTGTCTCCCTTTGCCAGCCAGCTTCCTCAAAGGTCTCTGCTTGCCTCCCCTACATTTCAGATAGGTGGAAGCTAGGGATCGGCAGCCAAATTAATTCTGCCAAGAAGCACTGTTTTGAATAAGCCTGAAAAGTCTTTGGTATTTGGAAGCAGTAAACACCAGCAAAACGACCATGGAACGCCTCCTGGTAAGAGCACCCAGGCACAAGCCCAAGGGCAAAGCCAGGATTAGAAGAGGTTGGATGTGATTTTTTTGTTCAAGCTTCTCTTCGTGATCTAGCTGGCTGATTAACAACAGCTTCTTGCCTACTGGCCAGCAACAACGCAGATGCACATAGGTGCATGTAGTTAATGACATGCAGCACCTCTGTAGGATTTTTCAGCTAGAGATTTAAAGAAAATAGACAATTATTTTAATTTTATGAGAAAGTAAGCAGCTTGCTCAAGGCTACGTAGTGGCAAAGCTAGGAGAATCCTAGGGCACATTCCACTGTTTTATATGGTCCATCATACACATTGTGTAGTCCTTCATGTACATTGGTTCCCCACCAGTGTGCCAGCAGAAATACACCAAGTCTGCAAAGAAGTAAGAGACATGGCAGAGGACAAGAACATTTGGCCCAGAATCTCTGAATCTCAGCCTCGTGCGCTAACGCACTACCTCTCTGCAAAGGCGCGCTAGCATAGCAGAGGGCAAGGCTATATGTGCGTTAATGCACTGCAAATCCTGAGTTTCTGGAGACTCAGGAGTGCCACCAGTTCAGAGTGCAACTGGTACAGCTTTTATTACAAAACTTGCCACAAAAAAACCTGATATTCAAAGCACCTGGCAGGCCCTGTTCAACGGAAGCTGTGTTAGGAATTGCCACGTGACCCACACTTAAGTATAGCATCTCATGGCACATTAGAAGCACAATCTCTTCCTTCAGGCCTTCACCTTCTCCCATCATACTGAGACAGAGAGATGTATCTGAATCGGATTAAGACTCTGATCCAGCCAGGGGAAGGGCTGCTATTTGCAGGGGTACCGTTTTCTGAGCAGTGAAATTGCACGCACGCTTCTGGAAGTTACTTTTATTTCAAGTCATGCCAGGCAAAGTGTAATTGAGCCATAACCCCCACAAGTAACTCAACACATGCAGACGTATTACCCAGATTTTTACCAAAACATTAGTTTCAGTGTTGAATGGTGATTTTTCACAGGCGAAGCCAGTCTTTTCTTCTGAACAACAGTATTCTAGCTCATGTACCTTCTAAAACTCAAAATCTGACTTCCACAAACATTAGCTAATAAATTCGCTGAACCCCATACAAAGGTAGGTAAAAATCATTGTCATTCATCCTACCAGGAAGTCATTCCACTGATGAATGAGTTTTTTCTTTTCTTCTTAAGAATGGATAAAACCACAGGAATGAGACTCCATATAAAGAAAGAGCCTTGTATCACAATTACCAGGAAAGGTGAGAGATGAAACATTAGACCTTGCTGCCAGCATAAATAAATAACAAACTGAAAATGCAGTATTGCTCCAGTTTGTTGCTGCTGTAAAGAAAAACAGGTGGGTATCATTTCAATGAAATACAATAGAGTGAGATACTATGGGTTAGATTAACTTGTGATATAGTCAACAGAAGGGATTTTTTGGTTTGTTTTTGTTTTGTTCTGTTAGATCACACATAACGGAGAAGAGGCATTCTTGGAAAAATATCTCCTGTAACAAATACCAGCTACTTCAAAGGCTGAGATACTCATCAGAAGCATTTTTATTAACTTCTGCCTTGATGAACCCTGATGTTAAAAAATCATCATCATCACCTGGGCTTTATCCTCTAATAATCCAAATTGTATTTATATATTCTATTTTTTTTCGCTCCACAGGATCACTGTCTTAAGGTTCTCTTTGCAACTACGTGGCCAGACATTTCTTCTTCTCCCCTTTTTTAGTGAAAATGGCAATCTGGATTCTTCCACAATCATCTTTATAAATAATGCGAAATCAAAGACTTTAAGGAAAGACTAAACCCCGCAATACTTCTGATAAGGTTGCTAACACCATGAACAGCTCTGAAAGAAATCCTTCTTCAAATCCTGATGCGTTCCAGCTTATGCCTGCGCCAAGGGCTCTTAAACTGCAGCTTGCAAGGCCGCATAGCCAGCTACAGTACCATAGTAAAGAATGCCTTTAAGGAAACTTTGCTAGCATGAGTAGAGAGTCATCTGCAAGGAATTCCAGAGGCTGAGAATAATCTGCTTTGCTCCTGTGTACTTAAACTGTCCACAAGCAAGACCTAAAACAAGACCCGCTTTTTGTGATTAGAAGCTTTTGATGGCAGCATCAAAACCATATTACTTACGTACCTAGAGAGAAAATAAATGGAGATATGGGCTGATCTTGTGTTGTTTACATAGTTATCTCATCTAAGAATAATCTGTTAGCCTTCTCATCTGTCTATTGCTTCAGTATGGTTGTGTCATCCATTCGACTGGGGTTCCCTGGATGCAAATTCCTTAAAGTTCCGGAGGAAAACATTCACAACAGGCCTGTGACCTGGCACTGTCGCTCAGAGGGTGAAAAGAGGCAAAAAGACACCCAAGTTTCCACCAAAAGCCCAGAAACAGGGCACTGTCTCCCAAAGCAAGGCTCAGATGCTCCACGTTCATTTCTTCTCACTGAATGCCTCTGAAAATATTTGTGTTTAAGGAGTGGTGATATTTCAAGGAAAGGACTGAATGATTCAAACAAAACAAGCTGCACTATAAACACAAAGCTCTATCTCTACCCAGTGTAACAATTGCCAACAAAGCAAACAAACCTCAGCGTACATGTAACCTATTTAAATGAACACCTGCTTCGCAGGACAAGGCTGAACAAAGTCAAGGGTGGGACTCTGCTGGGTCTGGGATGCAGTGAGCAGTTACGGATGGAAGATGCTTGCAAAGCTATACCCGCCACAGCAGACAAATAATACGCAGGGAGGCCGCTTCTGCATGTGGTTACCTTCTCTGAACAACCTGTCTCGCCCTGAGGACCAGGTCCCAAGTCAGAGTAAATAAGAAGGCAAGTCTTCAACTGGTCGCTAAATCTCAAGTGGTTCTAAGTGCTGTCAGTCAGCGAGGGCAAAGCCAGCAATACCGTCTGCTGTTTTAAGTGTGCAAGTCGTGTTGGAGTAGTTCGAGCAGCCTCAGCATTGTCCAAATCACCCTCAACAGTCACTTGCGCCAAAAATGTAATCGCCGTGAGCTACAGGACCTAGCGTAAGAGGTTGATCAATAGCCAGTAAGACCTCTTACGGTTTATTTCAGTTCAGAAGAACAAGGTGATATGCAGCCAGCAAACCTTCTGGGTGTAGGATTGTCGCTCATCCATCAGGAGCAGGAGGAGCCAGCGGGAGCCGGCCAGGGACTGAAGTTTTTTTCCTTTTGGCTGGATTGAGCCAACCGCTCTGCCAAGCCGAGTTATGAGAGGCGACTCTGACGAGCACAGGGTGAAGGAATACCTAAGAAACAGGCTGGCTTTGAACTTCATGTGCTGGGCTAAACCTTAGGGGGTGGGATTCAATGGCTGGTCTTACTGCAGGTGCTGTGAGTAGAGCCAGCTGCCCAGGCACTGCCACGTGGGGAGAAGAACCCCTCTCCTTGAAACCAGCAGGAGCATCTGTACAGCAAAACACCTGTCAGTAGCATAAAGACTCTTGGTTTCCATGCCTCAGTTTCCCCGGACACAATTGTTACTACCTTTGTCCTGTCTATTTAATGTGTGAGGTCTCTGTGGGTGGCAGTGATCCAGATCTTGGCTCTCATTCCACAGGCTGTCTCGGTGAATCCCTAACTCACAGGCCCTGACCCTGGGGAGAGTCTGTGCCGATTGGAACGACGCGACGGGAAAGTATCCCCTTCCAGAGGGTGTTCCACCAACCAGCTCCACGATGGGTCCTCCTTCCTGCGAAATCCCATCAAACTTCCGTGATTTCTGCATCTCCCCCCCACATCTTTCTTTCTTCTGTTTTCCACAAACATATCTAGCCGATTCTTTCCGGTTCTTTCAGGAGAGAACGAGATCTTCCCTGCCAAGCTGGCCTCTCCTGAGTACTTCAGACCCACTTCAAAACACCTCAATAGTCACCTCGAGCTGACGCAAACTCAAGTCCCTTCAGTTGTCCTTCCTGCAGTAAAGCCTTCCGTGCCCACTGCCCTTTCCTGAAAATCCCAAAGGCCACCCCTGGTCCTGCTTTGCATTAACACTCCGGCCCATTTTCTTGCATTAGAGGAGGCTTCTTGTCATTCAAGAGGTCCTGCAGCAGACTTTGAACCCATCTGTTCTCCCTTTTTCTGGCTTACTGTAAAAGCAAGAAGTTGCTTAAGCAGATCACCAAGGATACATAAGACTTATTACTACTATCTTTTGTTTGGTTCGCTATGGTTACTGTAGGTTCAGAGAATGCTGTCTAACTGAGTTCCTTTCTTGATTATTTTAAAGAAGTTTTCTTTATTTATTCCTCTTTTCTCTTCCCTTTCTTTGAGGAGCCTTTGTAACAACAAATTCTCTGTAGCTTTTAAGATGGGTTATTCCATCTTTGTGTCCTTTGTATTATGAATGGTGCATGCGATTCCTAAACCGTAAACTTGCTTGCTGAAGTTTCTCGATAAAAAATAAAAGTAAGAAAGCAAGCAAATACGTATGCACACTGTATGCAGTTCCACAAGTGAGAGCTGTGCCACGCAGCAGGTTAGTACAACTGCTGAGTGGCACCGGGAGATGCTCTGGAAAAAAGAGTAAGCCAGCATAGCCGGGCGTTGACATAAGCAGCAGCAATTGCAGTGACAAACCACTGCCCTTTTCGTGTCAGATATTATAATGATGGGAAGGGAAGCATCACAAATGAACTGCTGGAGACGGCTGTGCAGAATTCCTGAGCTGCTGAAAAAGATTTTACAGGAACCGACAGGGTGAGAGAGGAAGAAATTTTGCTCCATGAAGGAACTGAGAGAGGTAGCTTCCTCCGCTGCAAGGAGTCTGTGACTCACCCAGGAGGACCATTACAGAAAAATGTTCTCTGCTTAGGACCCCTTGTTTTCAAATATTTTACTGGAACCATTTTCATTCTTTCCAGGGGAACAATGCATTTCCAGTGAATCTGGGGTTCGCCTCTTCCTTGTCCTTCACGAGGTCATTAGCACTGGTGCAACTTGGGGGAAAGGCTTAAACCAGCTGTGCGTTTGAGAGAAAACACAGGAAAACTGACTGTATCCATTTCCAAATGCAACCGTCAAGGTTTTAATCACTTCTCGGTGCCCAGACTGAAACACCAAACAGGTGAGACGGGGGTCTTTCATTTACCTGGCTGCTATTAGGCATGATACAGCCACGCCAGACCAGTCGCGTCTTGCACCCAGTGCAGAGCCGTGCACACAGGGGCCCACTGGGCCAAATTTGACCTGCTCAGTAAACTCGCTGAGTAGCTGATTGATTTAGGCTTTATGTTGGAGATGGAGATTTTTAAGCCCCTGTGGAGTTCAGAGATGGTTCTCAAACTTAAAAACAAAGTTGCAGAGCTGCTGAATGACTGCAGAGAATACGCTGCTCCCCTCATTCAGACTTAATGCCATGTCACAACTTGGGGGCAGGGAGTGTTTCCCATGCAGCAGACAGAAATTCTTCCTCATTGTCCCCAACCTCTGTGTCAGCGTGACAGAGCAGTTAAGACAATTCAATCAAAAAATAGTTAAGTCAAAGGTCTCCCGCTGGAGCCATGTCTCTGCTGGATATCCGCATCCCTGATGCAGACATGCATCTCGAGAGAATTTAGCTGTTGACATTTACTCCAAGCCAAAGAAAGGGTTGCCAAATTAGTTATTGTTTTATTCTGCAGGGAAGCAAGGAAGAGGTTTTTTTCTCATAGTGCTCTGGATTGTTCTACAGTAACATTTCTGCTCCCAAGTACAAAGCATAGTAGTGGAGAGACTAATCTATTCCAGGTAGTCATACGAGGTTCACATAGAATGAATTCAATTTGAGAGGCTGAACTTTATTCAGTAGAAGAACAAGCTAAACTACACGGTTTTGAAGGGTTAGCAGTGCTATGAAATCTTTCTGGCATTTCAAAAAAAAGACTCTGTTATTTAACACAGGCAAAACAACATATTTTCTCGCACACTCAGCCTGAACCATGTTAATGAATATACCTACTTGGCTTGGAGCAAGACACCTAGCAAGGAAAACTCCAGCCCTTACATTCACGGCTCTAACACTTCTGGCATCCCCGGGCTTATTTTCCAGATACTAGATCAGAGAGGCACCACTGTAAATCTAGAGGGACATCTACTTACCATGTTGGCAGTGACAGTCACCAGCTCTGATTTTAGCATTGTGGCCGACATCAGAGAAACTCGGCGGTATTTGACCCCATACAGAGAAGAGTCACGAGCTCAGGGCTGCACCGGACTGTCACAGACAGCTCCCGGCTTCTTTGCAGCATGTGTGTGCGTGAATGCGTCTCTGGGGACAGAGTCAGTCATTTATTTCCTACCTGTCAGGACAAAATCAGCTCACCTGCCCCTCCACTGAATTCATCAGCTCATGCTCTAAGGATACATATAAAATTTGCTGCCTTGATTCTCAGGATCAGCAAAATTCAATGTCAAGGCTGTGGCAGAGAGCTTCCCCCAGTGCTGTGCCCTCCCCAAGTAGTTGAGGAGACCTCAACTACTAGCAGGAGCTCGGCATCCTCTCTCAGCTCTTTTGCCAGCACCAGGGGCACCTGGCTTCAGATAAAGCGGTGCAGCTAGCCCTGAGGAAAGTGGGGTACCAAGGAGCACAGCCAGCTCCCAGCCCCTTTCCTCTCCCCTCCCCGCTGCTGGGGTGCACTTCTGCTGTCAGAGCTGCTTTCCTCGCTTCCAGGTGGCCAAAGGTAGGTGCTGCTCAGAGAGAAAGGCCATCCATCCCTCACGGCGGCAGAGGAGCTTCCTCCAAGATGTGTCCGGAGAAATCACTCCTAGTCCCTGTGGCTTTGCTGCTCTCCTGTTCCCCTGCTCCGAGGCAATCCTTGTTTTGTCTGTGCCTAAGGCTGGACCTGATGAAAGCTGAAATGAGCAGGAACTACTCACGTTTTTTTCAGAGGAGGGATTTCAGGCAAGTGAGTCGTATTTACTCAAACTGGAATCTGTCCAGGATGCTGAGTGAAATTGGTACAGAGCCTCTGACACAAAGGGGACCAGGACCTCACCTTTTACGGGTATTCCCAAAAGCCAAAATGAAGCACATGCAGCAGCGGCAAAGCGTTGCCTGTTCCCCGCCGAGTGCTACAGATCCAGATGGAAACCTGCTACAGCCCTGTCTCTCCGCGCCCGCACCTGCACTACCCCAGGACAGCAGGGAGCATCACTGACCCTGTGCCATTTACAGCGCCTGGCTGCACACCCGGCTGTCCCCACTTCAGGACTCCCCACTACAGTGAAGGAGTAACCAGACTGCTTTCCCGTAGTCTCCCAGCCTGGATAATCTGGAAACCAGCAGTGCAGGCAATATACGGGAGCGCCCCTGCGCCAGTGCAGGCAGAGGCTCCCTGAAGGACCAAGACCTTTTCCAGTATAATTTATCGAGGGCAGGCACCAAAGCAAAGTGGCTGTGGGCACCAAAGCAGCAATCCAGCTGCAGAAATGCCACTGCGGTCCATGCAGGGTGGATGCAAGTTACTGACAAGTGGTGAGGATTCAAGGTCATTCCTAGGACTACCCTGCAGGCTCCAACACTTCCACACCTTTCCATGTCCTGCATGACTGTTTCCTGTCCTGGGAGCAAGGTTAATCTCAGCAGTCAGCCCCTCAGCAAAAAGTGGCAAGAAGTGAATGGAAAACAGATTGCTGGCTTCAGCTACAAGAGATAAGAAGACATGCTTGGATGAGTTTGCGTCTGACTCCTCTTGGTGACTCTAAATTCCTAAGCCAGCAAAGGAAAGAAGGCTTAGCTCTTAAGATAATTTTCCACCTTCTTAAGCACAGAACTGTTAGGCTCCCACAGAGATTTTTACATTTAAAAGTGGAAAGGGCAGGGAAAATCAAGTCTTCTTGCAGCTAATGCACAAAGAAAGAGGGACCTATGCTACAGCTTTGTTCAGGCCTTCAAGAAGCCTCCAGGAACTTTTCTGTAACAAGAGGCAAAACTAACAATAAATTTTCTCCACCCCTCTCCATATATACAAGACAAGGAACTAATCTGTGTTTGCTCTACGGTAACGCCTAGAGCCGTATCAGGTCCTCTTCTAGAGGCATGGTACAAACACATCATCACGGACAGTTCCTGCCCCAAGCCTTACCATATAAATGGACAGGTTAGACAAAGAGAGGGACAGGGACAGAGATGTGGAAAGGCTGTGACAACAGCGAGCGGGAAAGCCCGCTCTCAGCTACACGGTGACATTTGCAACATATGGACTGAACCTAGGCAAGGAGAAGCAAGAGCACCTGCAGGAGAGCGGAAAGATCAGATTGTTTTCAGCCAGCATAAAGCCAGCTGTGACATGCCCAGAGACTGACTGCAAAATGACATTCTGACGTGCTTTACAGTGGCAGCAAACAGTCCTTCTCCTGCTGACCCAAAGAGACGGCAAAAAGGTGGCTAGAGACAGGAGATGGCTTCTTTCCTGGCTCTCCCGGCACTCGGCTGCCTGCTGCTCCGTGTCAGGGTGTCTGGGGAGCCAATGTCTCAAATGTCATTAATGCTTCTTCCTACCTTTCCCTCCTGTTGTTCACAGCACGCGGCAACCAGGCAAAGCAAGGAAAAAAAGCACCGATGTGTGCCTGAGTCACAGACAGAGCAACTATGGAAAAGCGATGCCTGTGCAGGTGCAGAGTAATGCTCACCCTTTTGCAGTGGTAAAATTTGAGGGATTGCTTTCTCCTGCTCTTTCTCCATTTGCTGCATGAGGCCAGCTTTTATTCCAGCTGAGTCTTGCCTGCAGAACACACCCTGCCAGTGCATGTGGGAATCAGAGAGCCTTACTTCTTTGTTCGCGGTTTAGTTTTTGCAAACAAACCATTCCATGCATGCCACAGAGGGTATATTACCAGGTGATACAAATACGGGGGCCTGGAGCACGTTCACTTGATCCTGTTTGGTCTGCAGCGATTATCAGGGCGATATCAGCTCAAGGGGCTACAAGAACTCATTCCCTGTTATTCTGTTGTACCTGATACAGCTCGCCCCTCTCCAGAGCACACAAAGCCAGTGACTGCACATGTCTGAGAGTTAATATTTGCTTTGCGATGGGAGAGTTAAAAATAGCTGTTTGTCAGAGAGTCTGCTGGAAAGGTCTTCTGCTCTGCCCCAAACACACCCAAGGCTTCCGCACTCAGGACTCCTTTTCTCACCCTGCTTTGCCATCCTGCCCCCAACTTCACAGTTCTTTCTCACATTTCTCACAAGGTTTCAATAATTAAAAACCCAGTTCCTATGACATTTAGACAGTGAGCCCATTACAGTCTAGGCCACATGTGGCCACCCAACATATGAGAGAGCACTGCCTCAAAGCTACTGCACGGCTACTGAGTCCACCGCAGCGGTGCAGCTTGGAAGAGCACGGCAGCGGAGGATCACTGGCAAACCCACATCTCCTCACACACTCCCATTCCCCGGCCACTCCTCCTCCTATTGTGTTCCCGGTGTGCAGGGTGCCACTCATCATCCTCATCACCGTCTCTATCCTGATCGTCGTGGCAGGAGCCAATGCAGCATGCACCAGCTTTACCCACAGAGATGAACTGAGCCTAGCACTTAATGTTTCTCACCCAGTGCCATGCCCCAGAAAAAGCTGGCGATGGGCCTGTGGTAACAGTTGTGATTATTAAAACTGAGGTGAGGTACTGTTAAGAGACTGCCTGAACCCCATAAACCCTGGGATTTTGAGGCAACGACATCAAGGGCTCCCTAATCCTTTCCATAGGCACCTGTGCAGACCCCCCATACCATCTCCAACAGCCCTTCGTGGTGGTTGCAGTGTATCCCTCAAACTGCGGGACGTCACGGACCGACATTCACTCACAAATCAAAGTGTAAAACGTGCAAGGCCTTGCCCACCTCAAGAAATGTCACCTTTTGCACGCAGTGCAAATGGATAGGCGTAGGAACGTGTTATTATTTTTTTGCTGTTGTCAGTTTCTTTTGCTTTGCATACCCTCTTCTCACAGCATGACCTTACCTACCCTCCCTCCTCCTGTCCTTGCCATCTAGGAAAACAAACCAGTTGGAGATGTGTCGGCAAAATTATATTTGTTACCTACTCCAAGGACAATTTTTCAAGCCTGGGGAAAGCCAAACCTACCAACACGGGAACTGCCATAGTAGGAAATCTAGTTATTACTTTAATCTCCCCTCTGTCTGTTCTAAAAATACAAAGGAGCAAATGACAACATTCAGAATTTGCCTTTCAATCCTTGTAACACAGCACTGCCTTGTGCCCTTTTTTACAGGATGCTTTACACGTCTTGCCAGACTTTTTTATTACTTTTCTATACTTGCTGTTATGACTTATGTGGCCATAACCCCTAGAAGCTGTAGCTTGACAGGGTGAGCAACTGCCACGAGACTTTCTTTGGATTGTGTCTTTTTGGGGTAACTGGAAAATACTTCCATGTAAGACAATACGGCTGAGATGTACGCACCTGTGATCGGTTCGGAGAAGAAAGGAGAGAACCAGCAGGCTCTCCGAGCACAGTTGTTGAGGGTCTTTTTCACCACATGATTAGACAGTGAACTTCCTGCCTTGGCGCATTGCTCACATGAATTCAAAACAGAAATGCCAAGAAAACCTGCCCTGCCATCAGGTAATTCCATAAATTAGGTAAACCTGAAACGATGGGATTTTCTGGCTACTGGAGCAGGTAGTACTTATCTCTCCTGGAGACAGATCCTTGGCCCCAGCATGGCCAGTTACTGCTTTTGATGTTTCCCACTTTGCTTTCCCGTATTTCCCTTCCCCAATTTTAACACTTCCATTATACCTGTTATTATAAATAGCAGTAATAATAGTAATGACAACAGTAATAATGATTCTCAAGAACTTTCCTTCTGTTAGCTAATTAGGCCTTTCAGCACCATGGGAAGACAGCAGGAAGTATTGTTCCTAAATTAGAGAGGAATAAAACCAGAAGCAATGTTTACGTAACTTTTCCAGGGTCACAGAAAGAATCACACATTAGTGCTGGAGTTGCACTCTCTACTCCGACTGCCAGGTCACGCTGTACTCATGCCAAACGAGACTCCCCCCCTTTAATATTTCTACCGTGTCCCCGGCATTGAACTGTTTTCCTCTCACGGCAATCTTCCCTTTTCTACAGCCAAGAGGAACTGCCCTTGGATGTCCTTCCATCTATATTTCTGGTTCCTCACTTGTCTCCACAGTTTTCATTCTTCTCTATTTGCTGTGGATGTCCTCTCCCTCTTTGCGCTATCATTTCCTTTTCTTTCTTTTGCCCTATATTCCCTTCTTCATCATGCTCCTCCTTCCTCCCCGAGCCTACTAATACAAACTAATAACCACTAAATGGTCTATATATGGGAGGAAAAAAAACAGATGAAGCAGCAGAGCCATGATTGATGAACCAACTGCAGCCCTTGCCAGGCACTCAGTAGCTGCCTAAGGGATTCAGGTATTCACTTCTCGCTCATTTTAATGAGAATCAGACATCAAAATTTTTAGGGACTCTTTGAAGATCGAAGCTTAGGGCAGCCAACAGCAATTAACGTACAGCTCAACATCACGAGACGCATCCTTTAGGGCAAGAGAGTACTGCTGGCATCCCTAGGTAATGAGAAGGAAATGCTAACGGACTCTCCAGAAGTAGCTGGGCCAGTTCACCGCAGCACGGCGGCGCGATGCTTTTTGACTCTCTGCCAGGTCACACACACTCCACAATAACGCAGCGAGAACTCCCCTCGGACCAGATAATGGCAACAGCGCGCGGCTTCGAGTGACGGTGCCAGTATGAAAGAGGAATTTTACGGTCCAAGCCATTGTCATCGCATCACACTTGGCAAACCCTTTCTTTATTCCCCTGGCCTTCTCTAATTATTAAAAAGTCTTCTCAAGTGAATTTACTGCTCATGAAAAATGCCAGGCTGACAGCCCTGAAGATTCACTTTCCTTGCCTACGGATCAGCTTGTCACCCTCCCTCCCTGCCCCCTTCTCCCCACTGCACCTCCCGTGTGTTTTAGCGCTTTCTTGGAGGAAGAGAGCCTTGGAGGCAAAAGGAAGACTATGTCTCTGAGATCCTCAGTGAGATGGCCAGTTCCACAGATCCAAGTGCAGCAAGCTATTTTTAAAAAATGGGCATTTGTGCAGCAGAATGTACTGCTTTTGGTTCCCCCCCCCACTGGAGCACGGGAGCAGATCGTACACAGGCACGGCTATCTGCAGGACTGGTGTTCATGTGAAGAGCAGCTCATGGCACCACTATGAGAGTCGTCGTGTCCCAAATTGACCCATGAAAAGAATTCCCTGGCAGCATTTTCTGTGACACTACCCTAACCCCCAAATAGTAAAGAATCACAATCAAATACTCAGAAATGATCGAAAGCACAGGAGAGAGAGCAATCGGTTTCAATTTCATACAGGAAGAATTAATATCTTCAAACTCAAAGTGTCCGTGTACTTCTGACCGCCACCCACCTTCTGCCGTGCACACCCACTTGCACACGCACGTGATCCCGTGACTTTGTGCCAGGACAGGCTGGCTGAGCGTTTGAGAACCTACTCCCCACGAATCCATGTGGAAGTGTGCAGTCTTAGCTGTGCACGAGCGTTTTCCTAAACAGGCTCCTACCAGGCTATCCAAATGGAAAAGAGCAGGGCAACTGAAAAACCTGTCCTTGCTCAGGCCTTGTGGATGTCTTGCAGGGCTTTGTGGTCTTAGTGGGAGCAGCAGGGAGATGGAGGAATGAACTCTGCGAGGGAGAGGACACAGCTTTGGCCGGTTTGTTCCAATCCCTGGCTCTGCAGCCACTATCCTTGTCCCCTGCTGCCACCCTGCGGCAGTTCGAAATTCAAGGGACAACTGCTTTTCTCTGCGCTACCATCTCGCTTGCAGCTGGTGGGACTCAGCGGTGAAGGATGCTTTTCTAACGATGGGCTAAAAAAGCAGCTCATGTAGTGTTAACGAGAAGAGGAATGAAACCCCGTCAGCTCAATCTGAGGTCTGAATTTAACCATTCAAACCTACGGGTAGCTCTGTTTTCAGTAACATGAGTTATGCACGAGTGGCAAATTAATCTGAAAGGCCATTCAGTTATTACTGTTGTCGTGAAAATAGAGCAGTCACTGCGCTTAAGCCAGAGTGAATATCTCAAAGGTTCAAAGGCAGATGCGTGAATAAATTTTACGGTGTGGAAAAGCAAGAATAAACTGTTAAACAGTGGCATTTACCTTATTTCTTAATTTAGATATTGAAAACCCAGTCAGACTCCCCAGCGAATGCTGCTGTCCTCTGTCTAATTACAAAATGGGAGAAAAGGGGTCCTGACCTCTTCAGCCTGTCTGGCTGATATCTTTCAACCCTTCCTACTCCACCAGCCATGACCTCTGTGGTCTCTTTGCTCTGCAGCTCTCTAACATTTTTGCTGATCGTACCCTTAACCTTGTGGTTCTGAGCATGTTCCCTACCAGTTTGTCCCACAAGCACCTTAGGCTGCTAAACATTGGATAACATTCATGTTAATAAGCACTGAGTTCATTTTGTTTGGGCTCCGTGTCAATTCTTTAACTAGTGCCCAAGAGGCCAAGTGCAGCCCCGAATCCCCTTGCCCACGTGTCACCCTAAATGTCTTCAGTCTGCACATGGAGGGGTTTTTGCCAGCTCAAGAAAATGCTGGAGCAATTTTGAAAGTAAGGCGATAAAAGCAGGCTTAGCTAGTGATTAGCAAGGCATTTCATAGCAATCCAGGAACTTCCTTGTTAATTTTACACCGCAGATGTGGACACTAAGAATGCAAAAGCTCCTAGGCTCTGCAAGGATGCATATTTGTTCTTTTCTACTTTAAAAAAAATCCCTTCAAATATGGGTGACAGGGAGAGGTGCTCCCTAAAGCCACTCCCACAACAGAAAAGCAAAGATACTAGTGCCTGCTCTCTGCGTTTCGTTTACAGGTATCCTGACAGATGATGCCTGGGAAGAGCTCCTAGTCCTTATAAAGTACAAGGTCTGTTTTCCTAAGGCCCAGCCTTTATCCTCTCAAGAGGGCAGCAGTTTTTCCCCCAGCTCAACCATTCTCTCAGCTTCCCAAGCTTCCCAAACCGCTGCAGCTCATACGGATGTGCACGGGTGACTGAACTTAGCTAGTTTGGGATCACCAGCAGCAGAGCTGAGCGTGGAGCTCAGATTCCACAATATGCCCCAGAAAATCAAGTTAACAGCCGAGGCAGTAAGACTCTGCTCTGTTGTGTCCTGCCCCAGCTGTACTAGCAGCGCTGAAGTTCATCAAGAGATGTGCACAGCACCTATCCCTCTCCCTGCTTGAACCCTCTGAAGTAGGCACATCTTTCTTGGAACTGTCTTATCAAGCCCTTCTTTTAGGGAAGGGGATTTATAGCTGTGTTTCCAAGCTTATTCATTTATCGAGCCAAACGCTTTTTGGCAAAACTATTTTTAGCTGCAGTAGACACAGAAATGAATTTAGCTGCAGTTCAGGTTGAGGCAGGTCCAAGTTTTCAGAGCCAGTGCTGCTGTCGGGTGCCATGGAGATGGATGAGGTAAACATACCTGTAAAAACAGCAGGCACATCACCCGCTGTCTTCCTCCTTCCTGCATGCCAGAGAGCTCTCGCTCTTAAGCTTGTCTTTTGAAACTATTTTCTGTGTGAAGACAAACCTCAATATTCGGTCCAGATGGCTGCTAACCTCGTGGAAGCTTATATTTACACCTTGCCCTGTATCTAAAATGCAGGGCTTACACCCACCGGTATGACATGTAAATGCCTTTCTAGAGTAAGGGTTTCAAATTCTTATTCTGCTGTATGTGCCAGGGAAAAGTCCACCGCAAGCGTCCCAAAAACAAACTGAAAACGTGCATTCCCTTCCTGCCTTCTCCTCCACTTGGCACCATTTCCTGGTTTCTCACCGTTCTCTCATTTTTTTTTGCTGCTCTTCTGTTTCCAAAAATGTCATCAAAAATAAACTGATAGGACAAACAACTACGAGATTCCCACTAACAAGGGCAATGTGAAATGACCTGTTTGGCTATTGGCAGCGGAAGGCCCTTGATCGCAGGAAAGAATTGGATTACAAAGGCATTTTTCCATGAGTACTGCTAGGCTTACTCCAGTTTTATACCTAAACGAGGGCAGCACACAAAAAGTGACCCAACTCCTGCACCATGAGAAGGCCCCTTTGACTTGCTCATCTCTGTTCTTGCACGTAGTGTTGGGTCCCTGCGGTATCAGCATTAAAGACACACGGTGATGTATGAATGTGCCTGAGCTTAGCTGGACCGGGTACAGGCAACACTTCACATCTGAATATTGCACAGTCTTTTCCGCTTTCTTGGTTTCAGTCTTAAGCACCAAAGAATCTTATTCCTGCTTCACAGACGATGGGAGCAGTCAAGAGCATCCATGGGGCCCTCACTGCCCGGCAGAAGGTAAGTCAGTCCGACAGTCAGGATCAGGCCTTCTCAGAGATGGCTCCCTCTAAAATCCATTTGATTGATTTTACAGAGCACGCTTTTGTGACCGCGCAGCTACGTGAAGGCTGCACGCTCAGAACGCTACCTGAAAGGGGCACAGGGGCTCACTGCGTGTGCTGTTTACGCAACGCACTGAAAACTTTACTCTTGCATCTGGAGGATGGGGAGGAGAAAGAAGGGAAGGGGAGCAGAAATAAGTAGAAAGGAAGGGAATGTGCCTGCTAAAGCCAGTCGTTACACATTGGCTAAACCACATTTCTTCAATTGCCATAGCTCCAGGGGCTAAGGCAGCAGGCACATGTTTTTATAAGCTGAATCATACATTAATGAAAATCCCAGGACATTCCTGTAAGAGCAGAGGCATTAGTGGTAACTGGGATGCTGGCCAAATTCCAGTGAAGGTAACTACATTCTGTTTCCCTATGGTCTCCCTGCTGCTTCAATGAATACGGTCAATTGTTTCAGCTCCAAGTCGCTCCGCGACATCCCTGAGATCAGCTGCCATACCCACAGCATCCTGTACAGTTCTCCGGGATATCATTCTCCCTTAAGGAATCTTTGTGGAATTTAAAAATAGGTCCTGTGAACGACGAAAATGTCCCTTCTGGCAAACAAGTTTGCAACAACAGCTTTGAGTCAAACAAGCTGCAGAAAACTTTAAGATTGCGTAAAAGTTCTAAGAGGAAAAAATAAAAAGTACACTCGAAACCTCAAGGCAGAAATATTGCGGCAGACGCTGCTCAGGCTGTTTGGAATTAGTTTAACTAATATCCTTCTGAGAACTTGACCAAGCATTGCTAAATTCAGTATATGCCTTTTCCATTTAATGGGGTTTGGATGTAGCCTATACAGAAGCATTTTTCAGAGAAAAAGTCCTCCCACTGTAAGAGGGCTCAGAATGGGTATTTCACTCTGCTATGACTGAAGATGGCCAGTAGCAACCCTTCCTCAAGGCTTCCCAATCCAAAGCAAACCCACACTTTGAACCCTGAAATTTGCAGCCTCCTCTCTATGACAGCCCGATCCACTACCTCAGAAAGCAATCCCTGTCTGTGCTAGGCCTGGCTTAATCCAAGAAGCAGTGAGCGGTGATTCACAAGACTAACTCTATTGCTGTCAGCTGTGCCACTGACCCTATGCATTAAAAACCTCCAGAACCTAAGTTATGATCTAAATCTTGGGCAAGATTTTTCCCAGCTTTCTTCACACCAAGGACCACCGCAGCCCTTCGCCAGCACTACCCAGAGAGCAAGGTACTGTGCAGAGCGAGAGCAGCAAGGCCTGTGACGTGACCCTGGACTCACGTCCCCTAGGTCGGTGGCAGGGTAGCTCACGGAAGGGATAATTTTTAAAGATATCCTCTCTCTCTGAGGGAGTGTCTTTAACCTAGTAAGTTAAGAACAGGCACTGTCTAGTCTGTATTGAAGGAGACTGTGCTGAACACGTGAAAAGCTTGGATGAGCTTTAGAGACTTCAGATCATGTTCAAAGGGCCTGGCAGGAGCAAAACCACAGGGAAATGGGACAACAAACCTTAGGGGTGCAAGTCGGACTTTCCAGCTGTCCCAGCAGAGACTTTTGTGAAAGCTAATACTGTACTGCTGCTGTTTACTCTCACCCTTGCCAACATAATAATTAAAAATGTACAGTGCTGGCCCTTTGAAAAGCTGCACAGAGCAACAGTTACAGTAAAAATCCCAGCATCTGTTCCTCAAGCTGAATTAGGACCAGAGCCAGCTGACCCTCTTTTTGTTGAATCACCCTTTTGCTGACAGGACAGACCTCCAGATTTGAACAGAGGATTAGCAGTTTGATTCTCTCCTGCATTTTGGCCCTTACTGGGGCAAGGATTAAATGCCTTAATCACATTCATAGCCAAAATACGGAGTTTCTCACTATGTATGAAAACAGCACAGTGATGCTGGTGGCCTCTTGACCATTACTGTTGGCACAATAGCGGATCCTCGAGTTCCCTACCAAAATTACAGCTGCAACAGTATGCTTGTGTATGTCTTCACAGAGCTAAAACCCATGCAAAGCGTAGATAGGGAGGGAGTGCTATGCCATCCATTTCACAGGTGAAAGTGTGGGCAGATTGAGGGATTTACTGACCGCATAAAGCCGCCTGCAATGGACCCCAAAACCGAACCAAGACATTCCTCAGTCCTAGCCCAGTGTTTAGCTTCCCGGTTGCCCTTTTGCTCATCTTTCCTTTGCCTTAGAAATTCACTCACGAATCCCAGTCTTGGCGAACCAGAAGCAGATGTAATAAATTTGCCCTCCTCTCTTCCTTACTAGCATCCCTCCCCAAATCATTAAGACCAAGAGTTGCATTTTAATAGGCCTTGTTGCACCAGAGTCAGGCTTGCTTAACTAGCAGCTCTGAGGACAAGGAACTGAGTTACTCATGGTGCTCACGCTCTCCGCTGCCACGAGCTCACGATCGCTGCAATGGGAGAGCTGGCGCAGCTGCACAGCGATGTTTACCTGAATGCCTAACAGAGGCAGCGACCGTGCGTGCCGCAGCGCTCAGCTCTGTGCTATCTAAGTACTGAAGGAGTCCACATTTTTGAGTGCTTTTGCTGCACCCCGAGGGACCAAATCTGTTCCTGGTAGCTCACTCCAACTTATCTTTTAGGAAACGCCTCCTTTTTTCCCCACTCCTTTTACAAGAGTCCTTTTAAGTCACTACATTTCAGCACCTCCGCTGGCATAAACCACTGAGACACCCCTCACTTCACAGGACTTCTGCTGGCTACAGAGCTCTTGCAAAACCAGTCCTCTCTACTTGCCACTTGTCTTGTCACCGTTTGTCACGAGAACTGCCTTCATTTTGGATGCCCGTCTATTGGGAAGCTGGTTTCAATTATTGATAAAATGTATGTATATAAACACCACGACCCAGGCGTGGCTTTCAGAGAAGCCCAGTGGTTCTGGCCAGCGTATGATCTCAGCCTGCTTATCAGAGGAAGAGGTATTTTTCAGTCAGCCATCCGCCTGAAATACTTATCGTCACTCAGTGTCCCGATTGATTAACTAAGTGGGGGCTGAAGGAACAGCATGTAGTACTTAGCTAATTACGCTGGCCGAGATCTTTTGTTCTGCTACCACAGGATCACCTCAATTGATTCTTTCAGTCCCTAAACGGCTTTGTGGGCTGTATGCCTGGGCAGAATAAGGTCTTTTGTCATACTTTAATGAACAAAAATGTTTCAAATCCTCTCCTCCTCCCTCCACTCCAAGTACCGGCAAGGGCTACGTGGCTGATGTACGTGGCTGATCAGTATCTGTCAACAGCTTTCTTGGATGTGATTGCAAATGCACTCCTCTCCCCACATGAACATACTTCTACTAGGCTGTGGGAGTTTACGTGCTTCACACCATCAGCTCTCCAGTCCATCAGTCTATCGAAGATATCTATCGCCACCTCCGTCTCCAGGGGCTACAGGGGATTTAAGGCTTGAAGACTTCTTCTAGAACTCAGATAGGCTCTGACAGCTAAAAATGTGTTAAAAGCAATCAATCATAGCTATTTCTATTTGCCCTCCAACAAATATATGTCTCAGATATCTGCAAACCAAGAGTACAGTCCAGATGTGAAAACCTTCAGCAACCTGATCTAGCCCAGACCCCTGAATACACACACCTTTTGTAAGAAACTGAATCACCTAGAGGCTACCACTAGGGAATTGGTACCAAATGGGCTCTGTTACAAACCAAACAGCATCATCTCCTGTGTCTGCTTTTCTCTTCCATCCCTTCGGTTAAGTGATATATTCTTCATGATCAGGACTGTCTCTTGCTGTGTGCTTTGGTTACGTCTAGAGCAAGATGCTCCTGAGAGCAAATCATGCTCCCTTCTGCTCTCCTGAGAGCAAATGCTCTCTTAGCACTGACACAGTCATAGCACTAAATACAGCCACCTTGACACTGCGCTGACAGCTTTATAAATTAAATGTGGGTGTGCAATAAGAATTTTTTTAAACGTTTCTGATTTCACTTCTCAAACAGATTAACAGTTTGATTCCTGATCTTACCTTCCCTTCTCTGCAAGACACTGAGAGCAGACAATGTCAGTCCCAAGAGAGCTGGAGGGATGCTAGGAAGCCAGAAAAGAATCTGATTCGGTTTCTATGAACAAATATGAATCCTGGTGCTGAATTCTCACAACGGATCACCTTCCTGCCCAGAAGCACCAGTAAGGTGGGTGCTGAGCAACTCTTAGGAAATCTTGCAAGCACAAATCACTTCTGAGTGCAAATCACTTGAAAATGTATCCACAGAAAGTCTTTACAGTACCACCTTTCTAAGATTTTAAGATCTGGGACCCTAAGAAAGTAGTTATAGGCTTATCCCATTTGCTTTGTGAGCTTGTAACAACTTCTGCAAGGATGTAAATGACTCCTACCATTTTCCTGCAGTTTGTTAGTCAAGTTTGTAAACCCCATAAACCCCACGAGATATATTTCCAGATTATGCTGCCAGAGAAAGCGGTTGTGAGCATTCAGCTAAATAACACAGGTTCATGGTTAATGAATGATTAATGAATTCCTGCATAAACCAATCTGAAACATTTTTTTGGAAGGAAAAAAACCCAAAACATCCCACCTTTGGTTTAAAATTTCCAGGGATTAAGAAACTGCTGTGGTAGATGCTTGGTAAATCGGTCCACTGATAAATGGCCCTTCACAAATAAAAGGCTACCCCTTGTTTCTAATCACATCTTTTAGCTTCAGCATCCAATCACTGGTGATGCATTTTTTGCAGTTACACTGAAAACGCCTAATATGCAATTTAAAACGTGAAGTATCAGGATTGGCAGTGACTCACTGAAGTTCTCCACAAAATGTCTCCTAGTCAGTTAATCTAATAAACTTCCGCATATAATGAACATTTTCTCAGCATTGTCTGGAGTCATTAAACGTGGCATATCCTTCTAAATTACAAGTAATAAAATGCAGATGTCAAGACCAAGCTATGAGCTGACCGTGTTCTGCTCTATGTGCCCATTCTCCAGAGCTGATTATTTTTCAGCTGGCTGAGTTTCAGATGTGAATTAAAGTGATTAATAAATGAAAAGGCTCTTATCTGCCATTCCTGCACTCACAGCCACTAAACAATTTTGCCCTGACACTTGCCAATAAAGTTGTAATAGCTCATAATAATACATGCTTCATCACTTACCGAGATTCATGATCAAAACTCTTCATTTCAGTAACAAGTGCAAAACCCACTTCTTTCCCAAAGTAACGGACTTGGGGAAGGAGAGAACACCTTGGGACTAACAAACAACTGTTAAACTACCGTGATCAGAAAATAAAGGCATGCTGTTCTTTTGTAGCTGCTATTTACACTGAATGGTCTCCATGTCGCATTTGTTCCCTTTGAGTTAGAGTAAGTTGGTTCAAGTGCCAGCTTGGTGTGTCTGAACGCTAATTGTCTTGTTTCCGTTTCACAAACCAACATCACAATAACAGTTCTGGAACTGGAAGACAAATGCCAGTTTGACTGATAAGGCAGACTGAAATACAGCCAGATAACCTGCAGGTTTATTACAACTTCAAATATGGCTTTTCCCTGGCCCAATAAGAAATTAAGACTCTGGCAAAACTGCAACCCTACCACTTCGGTTTAAAAACTATTGTTTAAAACAATGGCTTTTGCCGAAATACTCACAATATGTTTAGGTGTCTGACGCCTTTTGAGATACTGTAGTATCTCATATTCTCATAGTCTCATAACCGCTTCTTTCATTCGGGAAGTACAGAGAAGAAATCAATGCAGAGCAGTAAAAGGCCCAGGTCCCCAAATGCACGCAGGCGAAATCAGTTTGGAGTTAGGCACCAAAATACTACGTGTATATATAATTCCTTGCAGATTTTAAAGTACTATGAGAAGAGAACGCATTTCTAAAATCAGAATTTGACTATCAATCAGATTGACGAGGAAGAAATACATGCATCCAGATCACCTGATGTGATAGGAAAATGCATTAAAACCAGTTAACACATTTTCCTTATCAGTCCAAAAACATAGACCACATTTTAAAATCTAGTGGTTCTTGCACTGTCTAGCTCCATTACCTCAGCAGAAGGTTTAGAAGCCGGCCACAGGATTCACTGTATTCAGATGGTTCACTGGGTTCAGAGAACTAAAGCCATACAGCATATAGAGTCGAGCTCCCCAGGTCATGTTCACTGGACTTCGAAGGCATCGGAATTATTCTGGTTCCCTTAAGCCAGAAATGTATCTGTATATGACCACCCAGCTCCTTTTCCTGGCATGTTTGAACCTCGTACATAAAAAGCAACCGCAAAGACTTTCAGCAGATCAGGTTTTCCCACGCCCACAGAGACCAAAAACTATGCCGCAACAGCAAACATCACAGCAGCGTTTTACATCCTTGGTAGCTTCCAATCAGCAAAGAAGAAATCCAATACCAGCCAAGTTGGTACAAAGCTAAGAAAAAGAACCAAAAGAGGACTCACCAGTTCCAGTGGTCTTAGTTACCCAGCAAACCACCTCCTTCCCTCATCAGAAAGCACAAGCTCCCGCTGGCTTCATTCTCCCACTCTTCTTCTCTGAGCACTACGAGATCACGACTTACAAACACCTTTTGTGGAGCCCGGATTCTGCTTCTCCCAGCTGATATTTGCTCAGTAGCTTTCACAAATGCTCAAGGACAAAGATGAAGTGCTAAGGACCGTCCCATGACTGCCATTGCACCCCGACACTCACCCTCATCCCCGACTATCCGCTCTCTGCACGTCTCCACCAACTGCCCTTCCAGTGCTTAAAGGCCTCGGGAGAAGGCTGACGCGTTTGGCAATTCCCATCTATCTTGTCTGAAGCGTCAGGCTAAGATGTACGGTAGATAAGATAAATGGCAATGCTGATACTTGACACTGCCTCTTCACCTTCTCGCCAGGAGGAAAAGGAATCATAGAGGAATAGAGTCTGCTAACAATGCAGACCACGAGCAGTTATTACAAGCGGGTTTCAAATACCCTATTAAGCATCCTGCAAGTTTACATATACACAAACCCTGAGAGGAATGACTTAAGACACACAAGCATACACAAATGTGAGATTTATATGGTCAAATTGTCCTTTGTTAAGAATAAATCAGATGCAAGCAGAAGCGAGAGGCTGAGAGTCCCTATAAATGATCTAGGCGTACAGAATCAATACAGCAGAAAAGAGGACAGAGTTGAAATATATAACCTATTGTTTTCTGCCCTCAACGTTAAGAACAAAAAGCGCATGAAACAGCAAGAGCTGGACAGCACAAACATTGACTGTAGTTTAATTACCATGTTTCATTATACACACCAGAATCTCAGTCCATTCTGTACCACTGGATCTTACAAAATATTCTTGTGTAATACCATTCTTCACAGCAGCTTTTTGTATTGTATAGACACCCCATCCATAGTACAGTCTGAAACTTTCAGTTTTGATACCATTTTTCCAACAATGTAAGTATCCACACTGTTGCTTAATCAAATTCTTTTGTGATCCCTTCCAATCTCACAAGCAAACATGGAAGCGGCTCATCTTTAAGCAAATGTCAGGCAACAGATATTTCCTCTTTCTCACTTGGGTCGATGATGAGAAGTGCTCCTTGCCAAACCTGACTTTTTGAAGGAAAGACTCCTCTCTGAAGAAAACCTGTGTGGCTCTTTATTTGGGTAGCAAAAGAACTCACTCGACTGAATGACCTGATGCATTTATTCGTTTCTCTGCATTTTTTTCCTGTCTCCTCCTCTCTGAAACGTCAGTTTAGAGGTTGAATGTACTGCTGAAGCAGTACATGAAATTCTGTTACAAGACGGTGTCACTTCTACTCTTGCTTTCCTTCTGCTGAATTTCTATCTCAAAAGCCGGCTTTCTAAGAACAAATATAACAGGGCACCCTACTCTGGTCTGGCTGGCATCCTTCCTCAAAGAGCAGGGCAAGGCAGGAAAATCCCACTGCAACTATTGCAAGTGAATTTTCCAAAAGACCTGGTCTGAAAGACAGCTGGAAAATTATTTTCTCTCAAAATTTTACTGAATGTTGTGCCTGAGCTTTATGCCTAACGCTGCCTCCCTGAACTCTTGAGTCTTTCCTTTGTGAGAGCAATATGCCTACGGTAATTAGTTTTGTACTTTAGGGACACATTATTCATTCCAGAGAAAGAAAGGGTGAAAGAAAAACAGGCCAATTTCTCAGCTGACATCCTGGTGCCGTTCCAGTAGGATCAATGTGTTGATTTACATCAGCTAAAGCACTGGCCTCTGGAAATCATTCCTACATGCATTATATTTGATGAATTTGATGAATCAGGTAGCTTTTGTGTGAGTGGTGGGGGAGGCAAAATTGACCCAGGACCTAAGAAAAAGGTCACATGGCTATTCAGCATCATCCATGTTTTTCTTCAGAACTCCAAGGAAAAGGCCATCATATTTTATTTCTGTAGCAGTAATGAATCCTACTTTATCCACACAATTCCTCCGCCTTTTTTTTATTTTTCCACCGACGGTATGATCCTTTCACTGGCTGTGAACCAGCCCAGCCCAGCTGACAGCGGTACTCCATAATTTTCCCTGTTTCAAGCCCTAATCGCTTTGCTCAAGTTCCTATCTGCCCATTCAGGGCTCAGCCAGTGTCTTCACCTCGGGAAAGAGAAGTCTCAGCGTGCTGAAGTAAGCTCAAACCAGCCCCTTTGAACACAGAGAGGGAGTAGGGTCGTTGAAATCCCATCCCAGAGCGAGACAGACCTTTTCCCAAGGTCTGGCCTCTCTGTCCTATGAAAGGTCCCCTCTACATAGCTCAGGCAAAGCTCCCAATCCTCTTTCTCCCATCACCAGCTACTTCAGAGTCCAGTTGTGGCCTGGAAAAGACAGGGGCGGCATGAAGAGAAGGTGTATCAGAGAGGAAAGGGATTATTTCCCCGCTGCTGGGAGAGAAGCAGCTCAGATGAAAAAATGCTGTCTTTTGAGGCCATAGCGCCGATTTGGGATATTGGCCAACTCCCAAGGGCTGTCCTCGGATGACTTTGCTGTCATCTCTCAGTTTCTCCAGGCAGCTAATAACGCTCATCCATCGCACTTAAATAGCTAGAACCAAATTGTGCTTCAGTTACGTCAGTGTGCAGCAGAAGAAATAGTACTGACATTTCACTGTCTCTTTCCAGGTTTACCACAGGACAACTTCAAGAGCAGATTTCCGTCTGAGGGTACATCATGACCCACAGATGCACTCAGCAGTCTTACTTTTAAAGCCCTTGTTGTGCAACACTTCAAAAAGCCCTCTGTGTCCATTTTAGTCTCATGGCCCATCACCTACAATGATTACTTTGTCACCTGCTACCACTGAAAGTGTCTGCTCTTGTCATGCATCTCCCATGCGTCAGTGGGTAGAGCTCAAACATGAATATTTTCCTACTGCATTTTTGTCTTGAACTGGTAATATACATGTTAGTGATCCAAATCCTCAGCCTGAAAACTGTGTGCTGTCCCACAGCAGGTTGCTCTGGTGGTGTAATATTTGGGGAGGGTTCAGCAGGGTTTTGCATCACAAAAAATGACTCTACATAAAGCACAGGTGACTGACAAACCACACCTTACTGCTGCATGCACTGTACGAAGCCTTTGTTAAAGACAGAAAGTTTGTCATGGCGGAGTTGAAAAATTTGTTTCACCCTCAACAGCCTTCTGAGTCTCTTCCAGCCCCAAAACCAAAGCGAGACAAAAGATGGTGTGAGTGGGGACCAGAGGTAGAGTCAGATCTTAGAGCCGAAGTCCCCTGGTCCTCCCGCAGGGCCCCTTCTCTTGCACCATACTGCTTTCCTCGCTGCCCAGGAATTCAACGGCACAAAACCACAGTGGAGAAAGGATCAGGCCTGTAATCTGGTTTCACTTTTATTATGTGTTCCTAATCTCCCTTCAATTCCCACGCAGTTTTTGGAGTATTGATCGCCCCATAGAAAAAGCTTAAAATGAACAATAGATTCATGGTTAATGAGTTTCAGTAACTCCGTTCACCTCACTTGAGACCTTGGGGTGAGAAAGTTAAGTGCTCCTGTACAAGCTCAAGTGACTGCTCACCATTTCCTTAATATTTCATCTCTTTGTATTTTGTAGTTTGCCTTCTTCTGAGCTAATGTTTATTTTTCCAGCGAGCAGTTATTGTGGTAAACTGATATCAGACTAGCAGTGTGGGAAATGAGATTTCAGGGCATTCATCTCCTGTACTTCAATACTTCATTCAGGAAGGCAACGTGGACAAAAAAGAGCCAATCTAAGAGCTTTTTTCTCTTTTAGAAGGACGACACCTTGTCGCTACTACAACGATGATGACCCAGAATCAGGGAACTACTTAACCCCAGCAGCGTTTCTGTTTAAACCAAGGAACGGACAGTACTGAGAGGCAACGCGAGTTGCAGGACGCTCTTAAAAAGCAGGAAGAGGTGATGTACTTGAGGCTGAGCCTCCTGACGGCAACGAAACGATGCTGATTTACACCAGCTCAAACCTGACACAGCCTGTTCATCCCACCTGAGTGGGAAATTCTTGTGCCTTTGGTATGTCAATTTTAGCCAAAGTAAATGCAAAGTTATCCAAGCAGTTTTCCTTCTTGTTTTCTCTTCTCCTTTTTTAGCATCATCCTGATCCCTATTCTCTCTTCATACCCCACTTCTTTCCGTTGTCCCTCCTCGATGCTACTGAGTCCCTCTCACCAGTGATCTTCTATAGCAGGAATGATTTAGCTTCCAGCATTTTTTTCCAATGGAGAAGATATTGCATTCCCCTCTCATTTCAGTGTGAGCACCCCTTGAGCACATCAGCATCTTCTGGTGTTGGCTGGGTATTTGGACACAAAGGTCTCTAGGAACATGATTCTTCTCTGTTTGCTCATCTTCTTCACACCCTTAAGCACGTTTTACTTTACCCGCATAAGTAATATTAGAGAAACTAACGGGATTCCTGACCTGAGAACAGACTAGGCCCCATTTGTGTGTTTGTAGAACTCTAACATCCAAAACGGTGGAAGAAAAATCTCCTTTTGCTTTTGCAGTTGTGGAGAGCAGATGGTTCTTTATGGTTAATAGAACTCTCCAAGAATGTTTTCTATTCTAATCTTGCTGACTAATCTTTCTGCTTCTAAAGTGTTAATCTTGCTTTAGGAATAAATGTGTGATATTGTGTTAGAAAAGCCAATCAACTGCTCAGGCTCTAGCTGGGAAGCAATGTGAGTTCCCCTTTGTACAAGCTCTTCTCAAATGTGATTGTTTCCCCAGTGTCAAATTCCATGGATTTTAGCAGCTGAATGGGTACAAAATTTGACATGGTCAGAAACGTGTGCTTCTAAAAACTTATTATCGTTGAATAGCTGGTGCATTCTTGGTGCACTCATGTGCAAACTACACTTTGAGACAGCTGGCTGGCATCACCTCTGGGCCTCATTAGCACACAACCGCACAGATCCCGGAGAGGCCTGGCTTGTGCTCCCGTCCTCCTCTCAAATACCGTTCCGATTGTTCCCATGTTTCACGTGGGGAGGAGATGCAGGAGGCTGCCGCCGAGCAAGCCAGCATCCCGCATACAACAGCTGTCCTCAGTTAACCTTAGAGCTGGCAGAGTCGGTTAAACGCCAGGACTCCTCAGCCAAGGCAAGCCCCGGGGAGTTAGGCAGCCCTTGCGGGCGATAACTCGTGTGCTGGAAATTACGGCCACCGCAATATTTAACTGAGAACAAGATTGGGCAGAAACACCAAGTCTCACGATCTTCCAGCTGACATTGCTGTGGGCTGCTGGAGGGTCCTGTTGAGCACCAGCACCCAGGTAGCTCCCACTCCTGTAGCGTGCTTCACCAGGCTGATAAAAACCAGCAACGTGTAGTTAGATGCCCAACACCAAGTGCGCGGTGCAGCCAGAGACAGAGCTCAGTGACTGAGGTGCAAGTCATGCAAAACTGAGCAAAGAATGGCGAAACACATGACAAAGTGTCGGTTGTCTAACCTTTGGTCTCAGCCGTGGGAGAGCTACAGGCCGGGTTGGGCTAGGGACGTCTGCGTCACTCATGCATATGGTGCCAATGCAAATAGAGCCTACGTGGGTGAATCTAGCGCAAAGTCAACAGCTTACACTGGCACAGACGTACTAGACTGGTGTACATACTCTGCCGACAAGGCCTTACATTACCAAAACCTCTTTCCCTGGATTAGTGCTACCCCTAGATTTAGAAACAAAATCTCAGAAGTTATTTGGAATAGTTGAAATAACAAAGTTTTGGCAGCTGGGGCTGTGGGGAGAGGTTAAGCACTTATGTTGAGCACACAGCGTCTCCTTCTCGGCCTTATCCAGTTCTTCACAACCTTCTGCTTAGAGCTGGGCTTTTTAGCTCAGGCAGCAGGAACGTCGGTTCTCCCGTGGAGGTCCCCTCGCCACTCCTGGGGATGACGGTCGTCATAGCAGAGTAACCTCACAGTGCTCTTCCTCCCTGCCTCTCTCCACTGCAGTATTCATGGGCAAAGGGCCAGAGCATCCCCTCTGGGTGCAAAGACACCATGGGTGGGAGCTTCTGAGTATTAATAAATAAGAGCAGTAGCCAACAGGGAACTTGAGTGAGAAAGTCAGATTTTTTACAAGTACTCAGTCCTACAACTAAGGACCAAGGAAACCTCCCTGGACACTAAGTGTTCCTGCAAATCCAGTTCTCATCTACTTTGCTTTAAAGACTGCTCATCAACCTTCATAATGCCTATGGGACTTAGGTGATTAAGTCCAATTGGTGACGTTAGTAGTGGGAACATTTTCCAAACACATACTGATTCTGATAAGATACTCATTAAAAAGAAAACAGCCTGAAGTTCACTGTTCTTAAAACAAAAAGTTTCAATTTTTCAGTTTAATTTAAAATTTCATTATTTGATATGATTTTAGTAGTTGAAGTTATTTCTGGGAATTGTCAAAACTCAAACTGTTACTGAAACAAACCATCTGGATCAAGTGCAAATACCTTTTTTAACATCCACTGACCTGAAAATCCATTTTTCACTCAGCTCCAGTTACCAATAATAATAAAGATAGATAAATATCTTTCTCCCCTACCTTCCCTGCAGACTTTTTGCAGCGCTATTTACTGGCAACGCAATATAGAGACAGGACAGGCGTTACATCTGGCCAGCGTTTTACAGACAGCCAAGGAGAGCCTCAGATGACTACGCTACAGAAATAATTTCATGGATGTATGTCAGATAGGGAAGGGCTGCTAAAAATGCCTTTCATACACAAGGAAGTGGAATAAGAGCACAATTATTTTGCAGTCTTGTGTTTGCTTGATCGTTCCCAAGCATGCCTTGACAATGCCACACTGTTGACAGCCAAAAGATATAGGTAGCTGGGTATGAGACAGAGTAGGTTTATCTTCCTTACTCAGGATATAGAAGGAAAAGAGAACAGGATGCACATATCTTTGCTCCAGTATGCACCCAGGAGGTGCACTCTGGGGAGTCAGAAGTGTAAAAAGCTACTGCCTTCAGGTACGACAACACTAAGGTACGAAGACTGTAGGCCTTAGCTATAGCATTTATTTCCCCATGCGGCAACAAAAACCTCTGTTGACTTCAAATAGAGGAGGGAACATGGAAAACTTATTTTCGTAAGTAATCTTTTTCCACACCTGTGGTCCATCTAAGATTTCACACAACAGATACTATGCCGGTAAGAAGCATAAGAAATCCCAGAGAAAGCTGACTAGATTCATTAGTTTGGATCAGAAAAAGAGGTTCTACAATAACATGATTCTATTCAACTCGCCAAGCAGCCAAAAGCACCCAACATACAAAGACTGAAAGCACATCAATCCTGCACTTTTGGGATGTGTAACATCATTTTGTACATCCCACTACCTCTTGCACTCCTCTCCACCGGAGATTGTCACCGTCTCCAAAACCACATTTACTCATTTCTGCCATCGCCCAGTGTTATTTTCAGAAATGTTTTCCTGGGTACACTTGAAGGGAAAATTGCAAGCCACTGGTGCATGGTAAAAGACAAAAATAAATATCTCCTGTGTTAAGTGCCGAGTCTCTAAACAGGGGTTTGGTGCACGGATCTCTGCCAGCAGGTACTGAATTGCAAACGTGTCTAAGGATTAGAGAAGGTGACGCTGATCGTTTGGCATCAAACAAGCCATTTCCAGCCCTTGGCTTGCAATGTGTACATCAAGAAGAGAGGATAATGGCTACCAGTTGAGAATGTTTTTCTAAGCAGCACACAGCATATACAGCCCAAATGTAAAGCGATAAATATTTATCCTGTGAATATTATTATTTATCAGTAACATCTGATCACGAGGCCAGTACTCATGGGGAGATGCCTTTTCTTTCAAATAACATGCCACGCAGAAGAGCCCAAATGATTGCCTTTTTCAGAATCACGAGTAATTGAAAAATATTAAAAGTTAGCTTCTCCTTAATGTGAGTGGTACCTCACAAATACAACTTCACAAGTGCAAGAATAACAAAGGATTCATTCACCTGCATCCCCGACCTGCTGACCAATCCTTGCCTGATTCACATTCCTCCATAGGCTACAGTGAATCAAGGGGCCCACAAAACATTTTTTGTTAGCAAAAAATGTTATGTTTTGTTAACAAAACATTTTTTGTTAGCCATTGTAAAACTGCGTCAAGAAATACGAAGCTCTTAAAAAGAAAAAAAAAAAAAAAAAAAAAGCTCTTTGTATGAAACTACCCGCAGTCCTGAATGACTCTGTGTTTTGGGATTCTCCTGCTGACACCTCTCACACTGGAATAACGCTAGCAACGGCACGTAACAAAACCAAGTCTACATTTGTCAGCCAGTATTGCTTTTCCCAACTGCCACTCCCTCTCCTATTACTAATTTTATACAGCCTTTAGCCACGGGCCCTGTATCTCCTCACCAGCCAGTATCTGAGTGCTCATTATGGCCTCGCTGCGACGCTGTGCACGGAGGAGATATGGGGAGCTGTAAGAGGAGCAGAATACCGTCACGTGCTTAAGCGCTGTGCCAGCTCTTGATGCGTTTATGAACGTGTGGGAGAACTGCTGACCTGAGACACATTCCCTGTAGTTCCTGTCTCGGCAACTGCTATTGCTCAGACTATACAGCACCGGGCGATTCTGATCCATCCTTATTGCTCCTATACACAAGTAGAAAAAAACAGTAGCAGTGCAAATGGGTGGATATCATTGCGTACCCCTATAAAAGATGTGTTTTGAAGCATCGCAATTGCATTAGAAATATGACATGCACAGGAATGATATCCAGGGATATTACCACATCCATTCCTTCATGAAAATTCTACCTCACTACCTAAATTTTCCTAGGAGCTTAATACATCCCTTGTACTATTAAGAAAAGGTCTTAGAGGAGGATTCTGGCAAGTTTCAGCTCTATTTCACCAGAAGACAAAAGGTCAAACTGAGCCACAAAGATAATAAGGAATGTCATTCATAGGTTGTATGAAGTCTAAACTGCTCCACGTTCAAGCAGAGCTTTATTTTGAAAGACGTATTTTGACAAGAGTGAGGCATCGTTACTTAGCTATAGTGTGATTCTGAGTGGCAAGAACAAGGCTGCTTCCACATGCAGGGTAAATGCAGTAAATGGCGTTGATCCCTAAAATGCAGGGAAGAAAGAATAATTTTGAAGTGTCGAAACTTTTAAGTTTGACATTTTTAAAGCAGAATATTTTGGTTTTGTTTTCGGTTATTATTTTCATTTCGAAGTTCACTTGCATTTATGTCACAGGGTCGAACAAAACTTTTCAGTTCAACACAAAGCCCTAATTTTTTTCTGTTCTTTTTGTCTTTCCACAATTTTGGTTCAGGGCCCACAAGAACTAGTCTCTTTATACAGGCCACCAAACGAAGAATATTTCATAGTTCTATGTTCTTTATGCTTTCCATATATTAGTTTTCATGCTGTGGTTAATATGCTGCGACTAAATAAAACCTGTAAATCCAAGCGAAGAACCAAACTCCTGTCACCACCTGCTCCAAATGCACATCTCCTACACTCCCCCCAACCCAGTAACACGCATAAATACAGATATACAAAAAGATAAAAAGAATTTCAAAGTCCCCAGGCCAACAGAATTCTTCCTCTGGTCTCCTCCTGACCAGGGTCTTTGGGTTTCCAGCGTTTTTCTTCCTGGCTGCTGTTGGTTTTGGCAAGAGCAGTAATACCACTAAGAACTTAGAGACCCTCTGTTCTATTCCAAAACCGATTTAGCTAACTTAAACCAGCAAAACAAAACCCCACCTCCTTGTTAGCTGGAATTTCCACTAGTGCCTGAGGGACAGAGGAAAGCAGAGAGCACAGTACAACCCAGCAGGAAACATTTCTGACCACGATTAATGCTCCCTTTAGCAGTGCAACACAATCTTTGCAGATCTTTGTGGATCCCTGGAAGAACTCCATTTACTACTCTCCAGGCAATATTTTGCTGTGAAAACCTTATTACATAACAGAAGCATTAACAGATTCAGAGTAAAATAAGAAAAGATGTATTATCCTAAAGATTTGGAGAAGGGGGGTGGGGAGTTAAGAAAGGCACACAGGGTTTTCCTTTCATTCCATGTGATTATGTTGTGATAATGCCCCCTACAGACCTGTCCATCACTTGTGGACTCAGGTCAGAGAAGCTCTCTGACCCGACCAGCTGGGTGACACAAGCCAAACAATGACAAATTCAGCTCCAGTTGATCGTGCCAGAAGGATCTCAGACTTGTCTGTTGAGCAGCTATGAGATAACCACACTTTCCTTTTGTCCATCTTCTTCTTTTTTTCCCCTTCCTTTTTTCGGTTTGTTTTTTGTTTGGTTTTTGGGTTTTTGTTTTTTTTTTTTTTTTTTTTTTGATAGGGAGTTTGCAGGGATATGTGCAGAGTTTGGAAAATCACAGTCTCTCACGTGCAGAGAAGCGTCTTTCTAACTTTGGCTTTCTTACCTGGCTCTCACATTAACAACTTTTAGAATGTGTATTCATTCACACCTTGAACTATTTTGTTAGGAAATATCTTGAACCTCTACCCTGGCACAATAAACTCGCCTTGCAGATTTCTAAGTATTGCTACTGAAGACGGCCAACGATATCCCACAGTTGTAGGGAGCCTTGCAACACTGGCACTCAGATTCAATTGCCATTTGTGCCCTTTAGGTCATTTGTGAATGGCCCAGCATGATGGAAAATAATGCTTTTATTGGAAATGGCAGGATACTATCACCATTTTCAAATTATCCTACAGAAAAGCAGACTCACTCTTGAGTGCTAAAGACTCAGCAACTAACCAAAGACTGAGTGTTCTGCTTGGTCACCAAAAGTACAAGGGCAGACTACAACCTCCTGTGAATTGTAAAGAGATGACTCTAAAAACTGAGATGACTGGATGCATAGATCAGACCTCTTAACTAGCACCAGTTTTATGGTGTCAACATCAAAATGTCATAAGCCGATTATACAGGCATTGAATTTTTGTCTTTACTCCTTTCTCCCTAACTCTCACATCTCTGTTTTCTGTGCTGATGGCTAGTTCTCTCTCACTGTCTATAAAACACTGATCTCAGCCAAGAGAAAAGCGTGCAATTGCTGTGCAGGGACCCCTCCAAATCCAGTTATGTATTACCTGTCAGTTCTATATTCCAGTGTATATACTGACTCAGCTCAAAACCATGAATTTTTTTCATCCTGGTACTTTGTAGTATTACAAACTACAAGCACCCTCCACCGACAGACACACACACACACATACATATATATATACACACATATATAAAAATAAAACCATTTCACAGCAGGTGCTGCCATCTGCTACCACTGCACCCCAGAACAGCTACCCACAACCCTTAGCTGCTCTAGAACAAGAAAAAAATCAAGATAATGGTGCTGGTGTAGGTATGCAATTTATCCCAAACAGAACTTGGCTCATGGGATCACATTTTTTTTCCTAGTAAAATATGCCACCGACTGACCTTCGATAATATCTCATCACCAAAGCCAGAATGCCTCGTAGAGCAGTGCTATCACACCCTCTCCACCTCAAACTCTGATGGGTCAGTGATTCGGCACTGAACCACTTTGTGTCAATTCTCATTGCGTTTCAAAGTCTCCCATCCAAGGAGTGACACAGTCCAACCTGTTAAGCTAACGAGAGCTGACAAGATCACAGCCTGAGAATAATAAAACATATAGAACAATAGATGCTCACCCTGGTTCTCTTCAGCTCCAAGCAGCAGAGGAACCTTTTGTTTAAGCAGCTGATGAGATACACAAGAAGTCGTAGAGACACAGAGTCACTCAAGCGCACTTACTTTTGTTTCTGCTTACTCCTTTCTCCTAACCTCCAACTTCTACTGATGTGCTAGTGGCTCGCTCTCTATCAATCTCCATTAAACACTGATATAAGCCATAGAAAGATTACGTCACTGGTAGACAGGGAAGCCTCTAAACGCAGTTCATTATTAACATCTGATGATTGATTAAATAACAGTCAGTCTTAAGGAAAACACAGATTAAGGCTCTCCCTAGTCATTTCTCTGCATACCACCAGTTTCTTAGAAAACCATTACATATACAAGTTTCTCAGCTCGTACAGTAGCTCAGTCTCCCTCAGTCTTGCTGCATTTCAACACTGCCCACAGGGAAACAGAGACTGAAGCGCTTCCAGTTCTCATGTCGGATGTTTACAGTTTGCTACCCCAAAGGACTGGACTGCGTCTTAGTCCTAGTTTTTATGTAGGTCACGAAGAGAAGTCAGACTGCGGTTGACTCCCTAGCTTTACTGAAAACACTGCAGAAAAACAAAGTTATGATATGCCAGGGAAAAGCTATTTTGCGATCTACCCCTTAGTGAACAGGTAAAGACATAGGTGCTGTCTGGTAAGCCAACATCTGCTGCTAAATTAGAGACAGACTTGGGAAGAAGCGCAAGGATCCGTCTTCCCAAAGTAGAAGGAACTGTCAATAAACTGGAAATACGAGGTTGTCTGGCAAGCAGGATTGGGGAGGTATGCTGCTGCGAGTGGCCCCTGCAGAACAGCACAGGGGGGCGCGTGGGTCCCTGGGCCAAGCCCCATTGCCACTGACTAAAGCAGGAGCGGGAGGAGGGCCTTGGGCTGGAGAGAGTGGCTGCGTTGCACTTTGGGACAAGGGTAGGAGGGGATACCCGCCCCGTGTCTGTGGCTGTCTTTCTGGGCTGATAAAAAGGATAAGTTGCCCCTGATGAAGCTGTGATGGAAACCTAATTCTCTACAACAATAGCCCAGTGCTAAGAAACATCCATGGGCCCGGGCATGAGAGAAAGCAAGGACCCCTTCTAAGGGCATTTGTTTCTACATCAGTCTTCTGTTGTGTCTTTCCCCCTCACCCACCTCCTTCCCTGCTTGGTTATTCCAGCCTTAGTTTGCACGGGCTGTTTGCAGAGACAGAACAACAACAGAGGTCTACTTGGAAAGCCAGCAGAAACCTCTTAGCTTGAAATCAGAAATGTGCAGAATCCCGAAAGAACAAAAATGTTTGAACTTTTCTCCCCAAAAGCGTTGTATTCATTGACTTGCAAGCAGGGGGAACAGTAGTAGTAATTTAACCTAGGGAAGAGTGCCAACAACTTATTTAATTGCAGAGTTTGTGCCAACACCGCCACAATACAACTATTAATACAAGTCTGCAGTACAAGACTAATTCTACTAACCTTTTGCTGTTGCCTTCTAGTCAGGTCAGTGGCTGCATCCCTTCTGTGCTGACACTATTCAACAAACGCTGGCAACTGCTTTTAAGCAAACATGTAATGGAGCAGGGCAGGAGGGAGGGGAGCGGGATCATTGACAAAACGAAGATTCCCCCCACGACCCCACCCCTCTCTGTCCAAATGTTTTGCATTTCTTTCTCCATTTCAAGCCCCTCTCTTGAAACTGGAAATGTGTCTTGCCATGTATTTGCTCCTGGAAAACAGCCAGATCTTCGGTCTGAATTCCATCAGCTCATTTCCCAGTTTCTATGAGACTGCATTTGAGAAATGTGGATCTCTCTCAGTCCGCTGGCAAGACCGGTCATCAATCAATGTATCGAAACGTGAGGTCTGACATTAGGGACCAATCCACCTTTCTAAACGAAGCGTTCATTTAAATAATCTGTATTTTTACAGAAAAATAAAAAAATAGCAATAATGGATCCAGCACTACTGCAAGTTTTCAATTATTCTGGCGATTATGTGCCATTGTAAACATCTCAAAATCCAACATTAAATAATGCGTAAACTCCAAGCAACATCATTATTACATGAGGTAGTAAATTCATCGGTGCATTTGCAGACTCACCCTTGCTTCAGTCTTCACCCATTGCCACATTTGGTATTTTATATTTACATCTTGTGACCGTATCACAACTATAAATTCTGAACGCCTGGAAGCACATTTTTTTATTACACTCATAAGCAGCACAAAGGGGTCGCAGCTTTTAACTGTGACCTGCTGGCACTGCCATGACAGAAAAAATAAATATTGATTACAAGCTGAACAGAAAACCAAGAAAAATACTTCCGTATGACTACAGTTCACACCCTTTATCAGGCAGTCACTAGTTCTCTGCAGGTGTTAGGAAATCTTTTCTGCAACATGTAGTGGACTGTATGCTCTTTCAAGTCTTCTGAAATAAGCGCCTCTTGCCACAACACGTGTCTTCTTCGGGGATCCTGGAGACCCTTCCGGCTTCCTTCTGCCCCATGAAACTGTTTCCCCGTTGTACGTTTTCAAACGGATCTGTTTGCCATTTCTTTGGCAAATATTTCCGTAATACTTTTATCTCCATTTTTATGTGAATTAACATTTTACATCTACCCATGCCTTTAGGAGGAAAAAAGTAATGCAAAGTCTCACAAGTAATGACAAAAGTGAAGATTTGGCGTATTTTCAAAAACTTGCCTTTGATAAAAAGGTGAAAAACCTCTAACAGTGCTAATAAAAGCTGACCCCGCTGACAATACAAACCAATTCCCCAAAGACGTCAGCATCACAGATTGCACCTCTATATGTCAAGTCATGTTCAAAAAATGACCCACTACTCATAATGTCTACTAAAAACCGGTACCTCTTCTGTCTCTGTTGGCTGGTGTTTAAAACATTTTAACTGCTGATATGGACAGGACAAAACTGCTTACAGCATCACTGCAGAATGTGCGACTGAATCCCAGTAGAACATGGAGCTATGACATTTGTCAGCCAAACTCGTCATTCATCCGTGCGTCGGAAAATCCCCATTCTTGAGTGAGAATAGGGAAGGGCTTTCAGGCTGGCAGATTATCTGGAGGGGTCTGTGGGAACTGCAAAACACTGCACCTGCCTGAAAAACGGCACCAACTCAGCACAAGACGTTTCCAGAGGAGAAAGTTAATATATGGGAGGAATGCACATAAATCCTGTTATTTCTTAATGGGATTTGGGAGCTTATTTCTCACCCCGTGCTTTGATATGTATCCCACAGCCAATTCTATTAATGAATTTAAGCACAGTGATTTTCTTATCAGCAGGAATCATTCTTCGCTGGGGTTTGAATTTTTTTTTGGTGGGATTTTTAATGCAAGTGTGAAAAATTAATACTATCCCTGAATATCAGTTAGGATGTTAACAAGCTGTGTCCTGTATAAGGTGGTCTTGTCTGTTCCTGTTGACCTTTTCCTAATTTCAGTTGGTCAGGAAACCTGGAATCATTTATTTGTTTGGGGTTTTTTTAAGTTCATGGCAAAGTAACAAGAGTTGTGGCAATAGATTTAAGCAGTGTCTGGCTGAAAATGGGAAGACCAGAACTCTATGTCCAGCTCAGCCATGTGAACAAACCTACACAAGCCCTCTCTTACTTAAAACAAACTTACAACATTTAGGAAGACGGTTTTTCACTTGGAGCGCCAAGTGTGATACACATAGACAGACTATATTTCCACAGGGGAAAGCTACTTCCCGGCATTTAACAACTTCTGATCTGAGTCTCTTTGAAGAGCTAGGGTTCTGGCAAGTCCATCTGAAGTATACAGTCCAGATCTCCTTCAGAAACAAGGATCTAGTAAGCGAGCCAAAGCAGAGGGTTTTAAGTGGACCTACAAAGAAGGCAGGAAGCCTTTGGGTGAGACACAAACACAGCTATGGCAGTGTATGTGAGATGAGATAATAAACAAAAGAAGAAACATATTTAGTGCACTTAAAATCTACACTTCCTAAATTATATTCATCTGACACACAGCAATGACCAACATCCCGCTCCAGACAAGGAAAGTTTTCAGGGAACCTCCAAATATCTAGCAACCCTTGCTCCATCACTGGTGTGTGACAGTTGGGGCTACCCAAGGGTCCGATTTCCACATCTCACATGTACGAAGCAGGCTGGGTCCTGTTCAGCACCCGCGCTGGCAGGCATTCCTAATGCAGGCCACACTGTTGACTTCACAGAAAGAAATCCAAGACGTGAGGTTGATGTGGCTGGGCGCTAGGCAGCTAGAGGATGCCAAATCTTCCTGCAGACAAGCTAGTCCTGATGCTGAATTGCATTTTTCGATTATTAACTAGATATTCCCTGTTCCAAGCATAAGGGCAGGTTTGTGTCAGACAGGAGAAGCAAGCCTCTCCTAGGCAGGGTCAGAAATGCAGCCTGAGGACTCCAGAACGATGGCAGCACGCCCATCAGTTTCTGTTGTTCATGCTCAAAGGCAAAGTCTACTGTCACAAGTGGGGGAAGAGATTTGCCTCCTGGGCTGATGGATACCGACACATTTCGGGGTTTTCTGGCACTGGTCTCGGATGCTCTCTGCTGCCACCCGATGGTGATCCACTCCGGGCTTTGGAAATACACCCACCAGCGACAAAAATTATGTGGTTTAGCAGTCTATTATCAAAGGCCTCTGGACATTTTTAATTTGACTACCAATGTTCGTTTGCAAGCAATTTAGAGCTCATCTCATTTTCACTTTCAAAGATCCCTCCCAAAGTCTCAGTAATTCACTCACAACAGATCCATGCCGGATTCATGCTCCACAGTTTTGAGCTTCATCAAAAGATCCTGAAGGCAAACCCTGATGAAATTTGAGATGAGATTAGCTCAGCTCCAGCCATATTATCGATGACGGTTTTTCTTCCTATGCCTTGGGCTCCCAAGAAGCGTGGGAAAGGCTGCATGTAGTAGAGCCTTTCACAAGCAATCATCTACTCTGCACAAACGCTGATTTAAAGAGTGCGTTCTCCGGTTCTCATTCTAGGATCAGTGTAAGTATTAACTCTGGTTATACTTGCTACAGCCAGGCGAACAAGGATACATGGCATTTTTCTGTCTCATGTCTTTCATGTAAGATAAAGCTATGGCAGGATTTACAAAGTCTCCATTTATTGACCCTAAGGATTACATGTTGTGTTTAATCACACACGATTCCTCTCTGTCCAAGAACCTGAGAAGAAAATATTTCTCCTATTACACCTTTTTGTGACTTTGTAAGAGATTACACTGCATATGGTCCTCTGTAACTCATGTGGTTGCAATGCAGTGGTGGAGGCCTGATCTTAAAGACGAGCTGTCTCTGTGGATTTGGACCAAAACTTCGCAGCTTGGTTTGATCTCTGGTAAGGAGGAAGCTCTAAAGCATGACTGGTCAACTGGAGACAGACACCCGTCAGTCGTCCCCCCCACGCCTTGTCAGCACAGACGTATGACTTTTTTTCAAGGGTAATTTCCTTCCACAGGCACGTTCATAAAAGTCACGTCACTGAGTTGTCCGTGCACCTTGGGATTCATCTGTGCTGATCCTTGTTAATAAGGACAACCAAGGTATTCCCGGCAGATGGGCTCATCGTGATGCATCACAGACCAACTGACACTACCCCTTCAGACAGCCTATCTGCAGTCTGAAAAGCTCCTACCGACTTCGCTGGTGCAGCAGCAATGCCCAGCAAGCCACTGCTCCCGTCAGTCGGTCAGTCAGTTTGTCTGCAATTGCTAATTCAGTGCTGTAGAAGTGAACAGAAGTCTTTTTGTGCTAGAGAACGGATCGGCAGCCTAATGGAGGGGGCTGACAATAGGAGCCTTTTCATCAAGCAACCCCCTAGCTTTAAGAAAAGGTAGAGGATCCTGTCCCTTGTGCTGGCATCAGCAGTCTTTCCTGAGGCCCTAATCTGAGCCCTGAGAAACAAGGAAGAGTGGTGAGGAACTGCCCCTCCGCTTTCTGAAACAGTTACAGCATCAGTCCCCTTCTGCTCCTCTGAAAGCAAAGGTCTGCATCATCCAGATTTCCTTGGTGTCTGGGATCAGGCATCTGCTTTCTGTGTTGCCACAGTCTAGCAACAAGCGTCAGATGTGCAGGCAGATGATTTTGCACCACAAACCCCTTAGCTCCTCAGCACACAGAGCACACCTTTCTCCAGTGCCAAACCTAAAAGAAGTACTGGGGGGCAGGGAGAGGGGAATCGGCAAGAAACAATTTCTGTTGACCAGGCTGGTTCGGTCCTTGATCTTTTACAAGCCAGACAGGATGCCAGTCAGTGCAGGTCCATACTTCTTTTTGCTCACTTTCTCAGGAGCACTTTCTCACCTGCCGTTGGACTGAGACCAAGCACAAGCAATTACACTATGGTTTAGTCCTAGCTGAATTACTGCCCACTTACTGCTCCCTTACTGCTTTCCCCAGTGAATACAAGAAGTGAAGGAATAACGAACATGCCAACCCTCCATGCCCTGTAAGCTGATGTAGTTAAATAGTAAGAGATCAGCACTCAGGTGATTCTTGCATACCATTCTTATTGTGTTCATACATGAGAAAAAAAACCACATTTCTAAGGACCTGCCATATTATACACAACATCCACATCTATGGCCCTAAATGCATAACCAGTGCAGAAAATGCTCTGCAAGAAGGCATGAACTTAACAACGGCTTTGAAATGGAAACCCTCGTTAGCTCACACGCAGTATATTGGAGAATAAATAGTGAAGAGGGGTATTTTTTTTTAAACATTAACAACACAGAGGCCCCAACCTATTCTTCAGCAGTGAGGAGAAAAATTAAGTCCATCTCTAACCAGACAAGAACAAGCATGGAAACTTGCAAAGAAAAAATAATTTTAAAAAAGTAATAATCTCAGAACAAGTCACCATGCCTCTGGCTCAGTTTCACGTCCTCGTGCCCGGCCAACAAGTCTATCGTGACTCTGCCAACTTCAGACAAGCCTCTCTAATGCGAGCATTGGATGTCTTTTTTGTGCTTGCAGCCCTACAAAAAGGTTAACCGTTTCTAAATTGCCATTTGTCACACACAGGGATACGGGGAATGGATGCAAAGAAACTTTGCCTGTCAGTGCATGAGAGAATTTAATTTTGGTTATGGGAACTCTGAGCATTCGAGTGGGGAAAGCAATGGGCTCCTGGTACTGACCTAACGGGAGAACACTGACGCCGAGCGTTCTGATCAGAGGCAGAGACAGGGACAAGTGTCTGTGGGCCAGCTGGGGTCCAGAATGGCCTTTTGGGTTTTGTTTTGTCCAGAATGGTGGAACAATTCTTATTACGCGTCACTAACTGCTCTATGAGCTCACTCAAGTGAGGCGAACAAGGCATCATAACCAAAAATATTAGAGAAGTAGCACAAGCATGGGAGCCTCGCGGAAGACGGCCCGATCGAGCTAGAGGGCTATTCATTTCATCAAAAGTTGGATCAGGCTCCTAACAAGGTTTAAACACCTCACAAGAATTCAGGATTATTTCTCAGGCTCTGTCCCAAGCTATCCCTATTATTAGTAAACTTTTATTGCTTCCTACATCCCTGCTGAGAGGTAAACCTTAGAGTTTGTGTCATGCTTCTGGCATGAGGACCCTGTAAATGACCTACCCTTTTGAGTTAAGGGAACCGATGAACTACGGCACAGCATGTGAAAAGTGTTCCCACACAGCCGCTATCCGAGAAAGAACGCTTTCGATGCTTTAATTCCGAGGCAAGAGAAACAACTCTTTTGTTAGTATCATCAACACGGGGCTCAAAATAAAAGGGCATTTCAGAGGCCTACAACAGCTAAAACTATTCCAAAGGTTTGTATGTAGCAATGAGAAACAGACTGCAGAAATAGTTCGCCTGGCTCCAAAACGGTTGAGACCGCATAATGGTAATTACCTTAAATTAGAAATTCTTGCAGGAAATCAAGAAGGAATGAACACTTTTACCAGTTTGCCTTTACTGCCTAGAACAGGCGGGGCTTTCATTTTTGCAATATTGATCTTACAGCTCAGGATGAGCCAAAAAAGTAATAGGCAAATGGAAATCTGGGTTTGCTTCTGGGTATTATCATGGTTTTGTAGTCAAAGGAAATCAGGTTCCAATTAAACATTCGGTATCACCTGCAATCACTTTCGCATTTCTTATGGAATTTCTAGTTCCAGGTGAAGATACTACTTGCTTAATGAGATTTCCACTGTGAGCAAATCTCTCCACATCTAGGCCAAAATTACATGGTTCTAAATTACTAAACAGGTATAATAAAAAAATGGAAGTTGAACTATATGAACGAAAATCTGAAAACAGAGAAGCAGAGGTCACCACAGGGGATTTGACTTCTACAGCTTCTGAAGTATTAGTGACACATTTATGTTCTCTCAGCTGGGAAAAAATTAGCATAACATGCTCATTCTAGAGAGACACTTTACTCCTGCCACCAACCTCCTTTTCCTCCTCACCTCCGGAAAACATTTATTTATTTCAAAACACGGGGAGAAACAGCGAACAGTTCCAAGTAAAGAATTTGATTGACAGCTATTCTCTAAGCTCATACAAATGAGAAATTCTTCCCCGGGAACCATGCTAAGACTACAGCTCCCTTTCTAACTCTCACCTACACTCCTCACTGACATGCTTTATACCACAAAATCAATACAAAAGGGAAAATACATTTTGCTAATTTGCAGCCTATGATTCATCTTTTTGGACACTGTCCCATTACTCATCAGTGACATTCTGGTGCTAATTTAGGCACTGATTTTTGGACGTTCCCTTGAGGTGCAGTGGAAAAGGAACTGGCTACTTTTTGCCCATTCTTCCATGACTTTCCTTCTGGTACAACAAAAATTTATGTTGGGAAGATTCCACAAAGCTTATTTCTGAGGCTCCCTCACAAGATTGTGCTTAGGTGGCAGACCAGGAATACCACGCACAATCCTAAAGCGCTGTGGCCCAACGGGCAGCTCCAGAAGACAAAGGGAACTTGCTCACATTCCCACAATGGCTAAGCGCTGCTCTAGGACAGTCAACACCCCGAGTTTCCATTTTGCTGACATGCTGTTACCATTTCCAAATTTCTTTTCATTGAAAATCAGTATGTTCTTTTAAATGTCCTATGCAGCCAGAATCCTAACATATTATGATTCTACAGCCTTCATGTGATGAGTTGTATACAGTCAGTCCAGAGACAAGACAGAAAAAAGTCGACTAGAAGGAACGTCAGAGCAACTTCTTTTGTGGAGAGGGGAAAACGTGGGTCGGATGTAATAAATTTATTTATGGTCTGCCCTCACCTCCAGCAAAACACATTACCTGTGTTGAGGACTTTGAATTAGCTGTCATGAAACTGCTTCAGTATAGGTTTGTCTTTCCACAGGGAAAAAAAGTACAGCGTTAGCATAAAAAGGTCATCTGTTTTAACTACCTAAATTCACGTTAGCTGCACAACCAACATTTCTGACAAGTTGATTTAGACTTGGTTGCATGATGTGCTGAGCATCACGGCTGATTCAGCAAAGCGTTTACTAGTGTGTTTAACTGCAAGTGTGCCTATCTGTGCACTCAACCACACACACGCTGAGAACTCAGCCTGTCTTGCTGCACAGAAACACAGCAATACATCTATACAGCACAGGGACTTTTACCGAAAGGCAGTAGATAACTCGTTCTGATTTTGAAGGCGATACTAGAACTATGGTAATCAGATCTCTAAAACAGCACCTTCTGCCAGCTGAGAATATAGGTCTGGTTTTTGCAACTTAACTCCCAACTGTTGCTCCCATCATTGCTTTTGGGTAATTTCTCGGCACATTATTGGTGGAAAAACCTGTCTTTCCAAAGAACTGCTGTGAAGTTGGGGGTGCGAGAACCAGTTTTCCTGCATCCAGGCCTTTTGTAAATTCACTCATCTTGGTTTTTGACTTCCGTCACAGCCTTTGGTCTGAAGCTGAGACAGGCCAATACTTGTGGGTCCCAAATGAGCATCAGTTCCTGATGGCTAGAGAGAACTGCATTCAAACAGACTTGCTATCTGTCTAGTATTCTATAACAATACATCAATGCTAGTTTGACTGTTATAAGTCATGTTGCAAGCTTTCATGAGTACCAGCCTAAATATTTGCTGAAATCTACATTTTTATTTACACTAAGGCCATTTAACACCGCTCTGTCAACATAGACAGACAGTTAAGCGGACATAAATACAAGGTATTTGCCAAAACAGAATAGGAAGGCAAAACAGAAATAAAACTCCTACCTTAATTATGAATAATCAGAAATGAAAAACCGACCTCCGCATTTTCTGATATTTATAGGCAATATTGTTTAGAACTGTTATTAGATCTTTCCTAGTGTGTACCTGCACAAGTACTGTGATTTTTAATGGACCCTTCCAACCCAAATCATTCTGTGCTTCTGTAAGCACTCGTGCAAGTACAGAATTTAACCTGTAACATGATTCAATTTATCATTTCCCCACAGTTCCTCATTAGTTCACAGTATAACCAGAAGAGTACTGAATTAGCTAACTGACTAATACGCAATTAATTCTGAAGAGCACATAGTGAATTCAAACACAAGAGGAATTTCTCAGCTGAAACTGGAAACCAGGAAACAGCTATAGGTGCTGCATAAATTCCAGAAAGCACAGCTTTCACATGCAAGCTGTTGTCCAGTTCTGCATCACCGATGCATGAGCAAAACAACGAAATGCTAACACTGATAGCACAAACCAAGCAGCAGCTACAAGTTTAAGAAAAAAAAAAACTGACACAACTGAAGAAAAACCACCACATTTTTGCAGTGTTGTTTCACAGAAGGCAGGCACAAGTCATACAGCTCCCAGTGGCACTATGCACACTCCAGGCATGTTTGACATTAAGGGGCCTGGTTGTTGTGGAAACCAAATCCCATAGATTAATTAATGTTCAGCAGCCGGAGCCATCTCTCTTCCTCTCTGCCTCCCTGCCCCCAATTAAAAAAAAAAAAAAAAAAAAAAAAAAAAAAAAGAGGGCGGCGCTTTTCACATCACAGAAGAATGTCGAAGCAAAAAGAAACTTTTTCCTCACAAATGCAGAACACTACCAATAAAAGCGAACAACCTGACTGAAGCGTTAGTCCCTCATGTTTATAAAATGGAAAAATATAACACCATATCAGTGAAGCTAGTTTTGCTTTATGTGGCTATGCCAAACTATCTTCAAGAAGGTCCTGCAAGAAAGATGATTATGTGAAATGTCTAAAATCCCTTTATGATGAAAGAACTTTTATGGACATCCCCCATTTTTACTTTCAACATGTAGATGCACTAATTACAAGTAATTTTTTTCAGGTGACTGACAGTCTTCATGTGAACGTGTTCGCACAGCAAGTTGCAAGATTTGAATAACATCGATTCCGAGAATCAGCATTTTCTTTTAGCCGACATTGGTTCTGATCCTTTGAATTCCCCACGTACATTCCGGTTTACAGGACAGAGTAAGATTAGACATAAGTACATATATGCGTCTAGCAGGTCGCTTTATAAATGCATACCATAAACAAGCAGAATGCACCAGACAGATGACACAGAGGAGAAATACGGTTAAGAGCTACTACGGGTACAATTTCAGAATTACCCGAATCCTATTTTCAAAACAGTTTCAGGGCCATAGGTCAAACATATTTTAGATATTCATACATTCAATTTGATGCTTTTGAAAATCAGCTGTCTTCAGTATCTGCATCTTGAGATACCTGGGTACTTTTAATAGCCCAGTTCTGATTAAAGAGAGGAACGCTTTCTCCTATTTTTTTACCTCAAAATATCCTTGTGAGCCATGCTACTAGTTGCCTGTTAACAATACTCAATCATGAATAATTAAAATAATAAAAATCTTGAAGGCTTACCATACTTAATAGATACTCAGTAAGTAGAGAGTACATAGGGTGAGAAAACCACTAACATAGCATAATATATACACATACCAAATAGGTACAAGTATTTATTATTCTGTTTCCGCACACACACTTCTAATTAGCCAACATACATCACGTGACTTAAAGCACTTACTTTCTTTTCTCTTCAGAAGCGGTGGTGATGGCTTACTGAACACGCTCAGATATGCTATGACTTCATGACACAAGATCACTTCATGAGAGTCCCCTACTCACTCCCATTCATAGTAGTGAAATAAACAGAGCCAATTTCTGCAAGCCAAGATACTTCCTGTGCGACAAAAACTGCACCTTTGATAGTTAAACAGTGCCAAGAGCTCTCATGTGTTCCTCAAATACGTTGCTCCCGAGCAAACGTACTGACTTGAATAGGTGCTCAACAGTTGCGAAAACCAAGGCAAATACAGTGTCTAATACAATATTTCAGTGTTATTTTACAACTCTTACCCTTTAAATCGGGCATCACTCCTAACTTGTTTGCATTTCATTTAAAATAAGAAAAAATACCTTTGAGATGATTAATGGCTCCCCGTGCTCCAGTCCGCCTTTCAGTGTGAATCCCCATGGAGCGCCTCCTTGAAGCTGTGCCTCCAGGTAGATATATCTTCCTTTATGGGTAATGCTGGACTCTGAAGATGATATGCTGGTGTTAATATTGTCTAACATCCTCATCCGTCCTATCACATACTCAGTCAAATACAAAACCCACTCAGGCAATCACAGAACAACGAAGTTAGAAATTAAACTCCCCCGAAGCCCGCCACAAGTCATTCCTGAATACGTGAAACAAGAAGAGTCTGAGACAGAAAATTTTTCTTCAGAGCTGGAGTCCAAGGTGATGGGTTAAAAACGTTTCCCATCAACCTTTCAGCATGTCGTTCCTCCTTCACAACTGCGACGTTTTACTGGTGTTTCAACACTGTGCTTTCCCCGTTCCCAGGTATTCTGGGCAGGATAGCTTTGTAAAGATCTCTCTTCCCGTCTTCGGTATATCAAACTTGTACTTTTAAAGATGCGGGCAAAAAAAAAAGAAGAAAAAAAGTTTATAGATTTAGAAGCCCCTGGCCAGCAAATTGCCAAAATCCAAACGAATGCTTCGTTTGTGATTGATTATCGGTCTTTTCTTCCTTTCTGCGTGCAATTTACCATTACAATGGCCTTTTTGCCTCAGCCCACTGCACTAAAAGAATGGAAGCGTCTTCTCCCTCTCGTGCTCTCAGTTACTCTGTCCGCTTACTTCACAATTTTCTGACTTGTCAAAAAAAAAAAAAAAAAAAAAAAAAAAGGCTGGGGGAGGAGGAGAGGGAAAGTCCATTCCTAAAACTATTTAGAGGCGTTTAAAATGTGAAATAACTCCATACTTATTGGATTAAAAAGTGCAAAAAAGTCTATCAGGAAAACTGGAGAAGCAGGTGAAATTAATCCTTTGGGAAAAATGTTAAGGCGATAGCTGAGCTCTTTTCATTTTCTGTGCTCTCCCCGACGATCTGCCAAAGCTGCAGCAGCTACTGCTGCTGTGCGGGAGGGTGAGGAAGTGAGAGAGAGAAAGAGAGGATTAAGGCAAGCAAGGCAGTGCTGCCCAATTGTGCGCATCAAGCATGCAATTATAAAATGCAGTGTGCAAAAGCTGGGGCTCACCCTTTTATCATGCCCCCGGAAACCACCATCTTTCTATTGTACTTGCCAAGGAATTGTAACAATCCAAACTGCCAGTTGCTGAAAATACAATGGACCTGGTCCAAATTAGCACAGTGGAGCACCGCTAATAATTTTGCTCTCATAAAGTGCTTCCTCTGCATGAAGCCTATCAGCTTCCCTGGACGTATTTCTTTCCCTCATTTACATAAAAGGTCAATGCTTTCCCAATATATGGAATTAGAAACAACACAAAGAACTTAAGATATTTTTATTAATGTGGGCAGCTGCCAATGACTACTGTAGAATTTATCGATGTGGGTACATCTGTTCTTGCATATATGCATGTAGGCTTAGGCATTTGACTCATCACTTGAATAGGTGTTGACAGCATATATCACCGAAGGTGTTAAAAAAAATTTCTGTTTTTTTCAGCCTGTGAACAGGATGATAGAAAGGGTAGCCCACGGACCACTCCCTTTCCTGCTGGCATAGCTGAGTAAACAAATAGCAGTGCCTATGCCTCTAAGGTGCCCGCACTTTTGATCTTATAGTGCCTGGGATGTGCATTATTTCTCCTTCGGGCTTTGAAAGCTGTGAAGATCTTGTGTTAAAAAAACCATAATGAACTGCGGGGGAAAAGCTTTGGAGCTGCGACTCTAAACCCAGAAATCTTTGCATTTGTTCATGCCCTTCATGCCACCCCATTTCCATCCCCTTTAACATGTTACAGTTTCCCCAAAGCCTTCTATTTGCCCCATGTGCCCCAGCTCTCATTCCCAATAGCCATGAAGAGGAATGCAGAAAAGAGGCCTCTCCCTTTATTTTTCATGGTAGATGATCCTCAATCCTTGCTCTTATTGAGCTTTGTCCCCTCTGCTTCCCTCCCAGGGGCCAACGTTTCATTCGCTTCACATCCTGGTCAGGCTCACGGGTTGCTTTTATCCAGAACTCACCCTTTAGCCTGACTCAAATCAGATTTCTGTAGTTTTACACTCCTAGTGTTTCGCTGTAAAAACCCTCATTCCAAATCACCACAAAGAGCAATTCATTTCTGTCCCCCCACAGGCCTTCTAGAGACAGGCTGAGGCTCCGCGAGCTGCCTCTCGGGGCCATACATCCTCCTATCCATAGCCATCAGGACTATTTAAGACTCTAACAACATGCCAGCCTGCTAACAAGCCAAGGTGCTTCTTTGGATTATATCCGTTTCCAAGACAAAACGTTGGCCACCACACCTAATACCTGCAGACGCCAGAATTTCAAAAAGAACTATACTTCTCACGGTTCCTACAGTGGCTGATGATTAGCAGTTATTAACGGAATTTCTGAGGTACAGTTTTTCTTCTACTCCAGCACCGCAATTCATTGCAGGTGCTGAATCCAGCAGCATTTTTGCCAACACCGCCATCAAATTTGTCACCACTGCAAGCACATAATTTTCTCCCCCTACTACCTCCAGATTTGCTAGTCCTTTATACTCTTAATCCAGCTCTAAAAAGGTCACGTACAGATCCTTGCATATATCAGAGACCCACGACCAGCTAAGGAAAAAGGTGTGATCAGTCACCCAAAAAGGGCTGCCAGAGGCTGCGCTGCTTTCTCAGCAGGCTCTTATTCCACATAGGAGTTAAAAATCTGCCAGGTGCTCATGGAACCCAGTTCCCATCTGTGTTACTCATACATTTCTCAACCAGAAAGCTGTCTGGGCCACCCTCACAATGCTAACCTCTTGGCGACGCCCGAAGAAACCAAAGCGTTTTTGGGACGCTAGAGATAACAGCAACTCCAGCCCATGCCTGTGGGATTTAACTTCCTGCCAGACGCAACGCAAGCAAGACCAGCGCAAGATAACTTAATAACGTACAGCAACTATTGATGAAGAAAGTGGGATTAACAACATGCAGATGAGCATTGCTGTGCTTTAGCTGAAAACTAATTCTTCCGAGAAATAGATTTTAGTGCTGAATACAATTAAAGCAATATTCACCATTCACCTATGTATAAACTTTTCAAAGTATTTAATACAAACCTTTTTTTCTCGTCTTGCCTCTGGCAAGAACCTGCAATAGCACGGGTACCTTAACACTGTTTCCTACAAGAAAGGAATTTTTCTACGAGGAGTTCCTCTCGGGACAGAGCTGAGATACTCTCTGGTGGGGTGCAGTATAAGAATTTGAATTAAAATTTTGCATGGTTTCAGTATAAGAGAAAATAAATTTGGAACAGAGTCACGTCAGAACCCTTTCCCTCAACTGTCAAGTACTACACTGCTAAAGCAAGAGAAATTACCACTGACTTCACTTTTCAGAGTCCATAATGAAACCCTACATTTATCATCACTAAAGGCACGGCCTCCTTGCTGGCGGCTTCTCTGACTTTTCCTAAATTCCTTCAAATACTCCAAGTTTCTTTTGCAAACGAAGTTAATCAGAGCGATACTGCCCCCATCTGCTGGCAGTATCAGTGGTCACAGTTTAAGGTGACTTGATTGATTTAAATTCAAACATTTCACAGTTTAGTTAATAAGCATTTGCTATGCTTTTCCCTTTCAGAATGGAAACAGAATCTTTACTAAGTATTCAGAGTGGTGTTATTGATCTTACCTGGGTCCCTGAGCTGGCAAGTCAGCAGGGCAGATTAAAGGTAAACCTAGAAATCAAAGGAAGGGAATTCATCTCCTACATTTTGTACGCATCTGTTACTGCCTTTTTGGCTGGGGAATTAAACATTATGCTTAGTTCAAATCTACCTGCTGTTTAGTTCTACCCTGTGAGTTCAAAGGAAGCAAAACCACAACTTATCTCTAAAGAAAAGTTTTATAAAATAAAGCAGCCCTCATCTCTACTGAAGGGACTTCTGAGGAGGAGTAACATGCCAAAGTGGCTCAGAGCTGGACGTCAGAAGAGCAGAAGTATAACTGATTACCTAATATGTCGTGTTTGGCAGAAAGCTGTCATTACAAGCAGGTCGACAAAAAGTTCAGGATGAGGAGGGGGGCACTGATCATCTCGCATTCGCTCCTACTTTTGCAGTCTTTCCTATTTCTAGTTGTGCATAAACAGCTCCTGAGTGAGGAAAAGGCTTGCAACAGCCCCGTTCCAGAGAATTTCTATTTTAAATTGGCAAGGTGGACAGAAGAGGATAGAAATGTGGGTGTTTGTACCTTTCACAGATACAAACAGAGAGAATGGGTGACGTGCTCACGGTCATACACGAAACATGAAAAGGCTGAAAAATGAAAGTAGCCTGTTTTCCTAGCTCACTGGTTTTATCACAGAATAACTTCTCTTTTTCTTCCAGACAGGGCTCTGTATAAGCTGAAGAGCTTCAGGAATTTTAAATAATAGACAGCCTTCAAGCACCAGTGGCCATCCCAGCTTCTTCCTCTCCCCCTGAGTCCTGAAGCCATTCACCTAAATCTGCAGTAGGATGGAACAAAACACAAGTGTCAAAAGACACAACCCTCCCGAATCAGCCCAGGATCCTTTTAGAAGTGAATCATTCCTTCTCGGGGTAAGAATTCCCCTGAAGGTTTACTATGTAAAAAAATTAGAGACAAGTAAATAGAAAATATGGCTTTTCTATACTTCTCTCCAATCAGCTTGAGCTGACTGTAATATATCCATTCACTCAATTCTGTAAAACGTCAGTCTCGCATCTAAAAGAAGAAATTACAGGAAGGCACACACGTTAAGACTCTGTATGGCCTCAACGGGACTGCAATCAACTATCCATGTTAAAAATTTGTTTCTAGAGAGACATTTCTAGGGCTACACCGGGAAGCTCTGCTCTGATTCCAGGTTGGATTTGAGTTCATTTTCCTTCCAGGCCACAGAATAAGCCTGCTGTTCTGGACAGGCCTGAGGTAAAATATGAAAAATCAGACAAGGAAAGGGAAAGACAGAGATCTGAGAGTGAAAGGAAAGAACAAAGCCGAGAAATAGAAGTAAGCTGCAAAATCCATGAATCTGCATCCTTTTTGTATTGGAAAAGGCATTTGTCTTTGAAGTCTGAAAAAAAAGAATTTTCTTTGGTGAACATAAAAAAGCCTCTCGATATAATATTGCCTCTGGCGTAAAATAGCTCTGGGTCCCTCAGTTACTCAAAGCAAACTGAAAAGCAACAAGCCAAGGTGAGGAATAGATCTGTCCCTCTAAGGAGAACACAAGTGCTGTCACAACTGAAGGAGGGGAATTCAGGGTACCTGAATTCAGAATTGCAGATTTTCTCTCTGCATCTGAATTTTCACGTATCTGACGTAATGCACAGAGAATCACCCTGCTGAAACAAGAGTTTGAATCAGGAACCAGGAATCAAAAAAGAGTCATCACAGTGCAACACCAAAAGCTTACAACACAGAGGTTGCTGTTGTTATACAAGCATTATAACGGCAACAACACTGAGGCCACTTCAGCAATAACAGTCCCTGATTTTCTATATGTTACCGTAAGCCCTTCCAGAGAAAGAGGCCGTTTTGCGTTCTGAATGGACTAACTTAACAAGATGCACAAAAGCAGGGACAAAGATAGGTCCTCATTCTAACACTAAATTAATAAAAGATTCCATGATTACACGGAATTATCCAGTATTATTAAGCTAAAGGGGTTTTCCTTGCTGAGACTCAATTACACACTTCAGAAAAAGCGAGAAGCACAAAATGCTCAGGGCAGCCATCACCTCATTTAATTGAACAATTGTGTATTATTTATCTCTATCTTAGCAGGCTGCGTACACGATTGGACACCTTTTAGATATACCCATCTGCTGAGATCAGAGGTTTCTGTGCCGAGCTATTTCTTTTAATTGTTTCTTGGAAGATGGATTACAGCTGAAGTCACCTGAGGCACCATGGCCAGATGCTCTTATTATAAGGCAAGACATTGCAGCAAGCTGCTACGACACAGCCCTGTGTCTGAGCTCATCCTGTTAAGAGCAGGGCAAATTCTGTGAATATTTAAGTTTGATATGTGGCATATGAAGCAACACGGGAGGTTCAGATAAATTAATTTACTGGGGGGAGGTGGTCCCCCCCAAAATAACATGATTATTTAACAGTTAAAGCCATTATTAATGCCTTTAACCAAAATCTGAAATGACGGGTGGGTATGGCCCGGGTATTTTTGAAGTAGAGCCTCTGCTGGCATAAATTACTCCGTTACCTTCCTCTGAAGCTATATCCCCCCTGCACAGATCATAGTCCTCTCTGTAGGAGGAACAGATCATTTTAATCGCAACAAGTTTATATTTGCATCTTGCTGGCAAACCTGTGGTGATTCTTAGATTTTTTTTTTCTTCTCAGAGATACTCCCAAAATAGGAGAAAAGTTATTCAGGAATTATATCCTAAAAGAGTTATTCTGTCCCCACATTGTAACTGCTGTTTCAGGAGTAACGGGGGTAAGCAGCAAAGAGGGTGGGGTGCTCAAGACCTGGATTCCCACAAAACAATAAGCAAAATCGGCACTTGCTATAAGGAGAGGTCATGCTCTGCAGAAAGCACCCCGCCACGGCCCTGACGGGGAGAAGTTATCAAGTTTCCCACTGAAGCCAGACTTTTAATGACACTTTGCAGAGAAATCAAAAACTGGATGTGGCATTTATTGGCTCCTTCTCATCCACATGATCAGCTCCAGAGGAACTATAAAAACCCTCATTCCAAATCATCACAAATTCACTAAAATTAATTTCTGTCCCCGCACAGGCCTTCTAGAGACAGGCTGAGGCTCCGCGAGCTGCCTCTCGGGGCCATACATCCTCCTATCCATAGCCATCAGGACTATTTAAGACTCTAACAACATGCCAGCCTGCTAACAAGCCAAGGTGCTTCTTTGGATTATATCCGTTTCCAAGACAAAACGTTGGCCACCACACCTAATACCTGCAGACGCCAGAATTTCAAAAAGAACTATACTTCTCACGGTTCCTACAGTGGCTGATGATTAGCAGTTATTAACGGAATTTCTGAGGTACAGTTTTTCTTCTACTCCAGCACCGCAATTCATTGCAGGTGCTGAATCCAGCAGCATTTTTGCCAACACCGCCATCAAATTTGTCACCACTGCAAGCACATAATTTTCTCCCCCTACTACCTCCAGATTTGCTAGTCCTTTATACTCTTAATCCAGCTCTAAAAAGGTCACGTACAGATCCTTGCATATATCAGAGACCCACGACCAGCTAAGGAAAAAGGTGCGATCAGTCACCCAAAAAGGGCTGCCAGAGGCTGCGCTGCTTTCTCAGCAGGCTCTTATTCCACATAGGAGTTAAAAATCTGCCAGGTGCTCTGATGGGGACAAGCTATGGAGTTTCCCGCTAAAGCCGGACTTTGAATGGCACTTTGCGGAGTCATCAAACACTGGATGCGGCGTTAATTGGCTCCCCCTCCTGCACATGATCGCCTCCAGAGGAGGAGTTTGTTCCCAAGGCTACCGCGGCGGGCAAAGGGGCTGGCGAAAGGGGCAGGTGGCTGCCAGCCGCTGCGGAGGGGGCTGGATGGGCAGCCCGCCAAAAGCAGGAGGGGAGCAGTGCCCCCCGTCCTTTCCCAGCCCCACAGCAAGCAGCAAAACCTCAACAAACCGCCCAAAATACAGGAGAAGCAAACCTCACCAGCGTCTGTCAGAGGTAGGTGCGGGCCGCCTCCCCGGATGAGTTTTCATGCTTTGTTAACACCTCAGACGGTCTGAGCGCTGAAATCTGGCTTCACGATACCGTAGAGCATATTTACTTATAAACTCCTTTGCCTCTTTTCTCTGTGGATAGAAGAAAAATCTATCTTTTCGGTGCTGCCTCTTTTTTTGTGTGGCACAACACAAAGTCCCATTCTTCTTCAAGCTGTTTTCCATCCTCTGCGTGTGTTTTTTGCTGCGGATGCACTGACAACTTTGGAGCGTGGTGCAGTTATGGGAGTGGAGACCAGAGGTCTATTTTCAGCTGGTTAATTTTTACTTTTCTTCGCTCAGTCTGAAGTAGTCCATGTAAAACAACTTTTCTTCCTTTGTCTTCAGGTTTGTCTTTTAGCAGCCGGTGAATGGTTTTCTTCTCTTGTAAACTAAAATGGTGCGTTCTTCGTTGAGGAATGATTATGTGTTTTTCTTCTTAGTCAGGTATTTAAATATATAAACATATATGTCTGTCTCCTGAGTTTGTTCTGACTCAAGTTCTCCAGCTCTCTGATGATTTTGTTTTGGGCCCAGTTCATAAACCTGATCCTGGAAACTTGTAACATGGTGCGTGTGGTATAAGCTGTTGGTTGTTATTTCGAATAACTTGAAAAGAGGGACAGCCTGTTGACGTCCGCGTGCGCGCTCCTGAAATCAAGATCCAAAACGGGGGAGTCAGCCACATCGTTTTCTTTGCTGAAGTAAAGCGATTGTCTCTTGACTCTGCACCCACTCTCTCCCTGAGCATTGAAAATACCAGTCAGGCAGTCACCTCGGGGAATTCAAAAACATTTCATCTCCGAAGAGATTGGTGTAAAAATCAAAATATTTTAATTTTTATTTCTGAACTGGATTTTTGTGAAGATGCTTTTAGCCTTCAGGCCTTTTCTTTGGTGGGAGGAAGCCTCCTCACCCCAACTTCTGCCTTCAGTCAGCTCACGGTCACCCCTCCGTAAAATATGCTACCTTGCTGGCCAAATACCATGAGGAAGATGACCCAGGCCCTCCCCTACTTGCGTATGAGAGGATTTTTATCTCCAGTCTCAAGCACGGCATCATTAAATCGCCTGCCATCCCAATCCCGCGGCCGTGAGGGCGCCTTAACTCCTGTGCCCACAGCCGGAGGGGGGCACACGTGAGCGGCCATGTTAGGGCTGAGGGGGCGGGAACGGCGGTCGGGCTGCGCGGCCGCTGCCATCCACGCCACAGCTTCCCCGAGGCCACGCTGGGATGAAGCGGGCGGCTCCCGGAGGATCGGGTAGCAGCCGCGGGAGGGCCCCTTCCCGGGGAGGAGACCGGAGAAGGGGCGAGATGGTTTTCCTTACCGTGAGGGAGCAGCTTCTTTGGGGAAGCGACAGCGAGGGCAGACCCTGATAAGGTAAAAAGCCCGTCGGAGCCGAGGTGTGGAAGTTTTATGGAAGCTAGAGCGACTTCGGGACAGACCTGCGCAGGCGGGAGGGGCCGGTCGCGGCGCTCAGAGGCTCCCTCGTTTCCCGCCACGGAAAGGCAGGTGGCTGCAGGCGGCGGCCATTTTGTCGGCGCTCGGCCGTGCCCACGCCGCTATGGCCGCCGGGGAGGTCCGCAGCTGCCGGCGGCTTCGCCCTCCTTCGCCGCAGGGAAAACGCGGGCGGGAGAAAGACGGGATCCGTCCCGATTTAGGAAAAATGGTCCTGTCGTCGTGGCGGAGTTGAACTTTAAGGAGCTGCTATGTGAGTGTTGGAGGCAATGTTTTCACGTTAAGAAGGCATTTCTGGTACTCGAGGTTGGGGTCTGGGATAAAGGGCTTCACTTTTCTCTGTTACAAGCCCTTAGGAAGCACCCACGGTGGTCTTTTTCAGTCAAATTGATATATGGAAGGTGTCAAATTATCCATGGTGTGGAAACTGCTACTGCAGCTGCCTCTTGACTTACAGCGTAGTCCCATGCCTTCCAGAGGACCAGTCACCCAGGAAAATCCAAATAAAACCCCATCAAATACCATCTGGCTCAAAGCTACCCCAAGTCATAAATTTTTCTTCATTTTTCCTTTTTTTTTTTTCTTCCCCCCTGAGGAATAGGTTCACAGACTTATCCCCCAGGGCTGTTAAGAGCAATCACGCTCCTAAAACCCAAGATGTACAAGTCTCAACTTGCCCGCCTTGGGTTCACCCCAGACTTCAGATTTTCTTCTCTTTTGGGTATGCTTCCAAAAGCATTTTTGCGAGGAAAACGTCTGTTTGGCTTTAATCAAGCGGATTGGGATAACACAACATTTGTGGATGAGATCAAGGCAGGTGTTCATAGAAATCTCGCTTTCGGCGTTTCTTGTAGAAAAATTCTGTATCTGGAAACATTGCACGAAAGTGGTAGTGGATATGATTTGCCACTGAATTGTTGTTGCAAAACTTAACAGGTGATGCTAACAAGTGCTTATAAAAGCCTCCATCTGTGTTCGTGCTGACAAAATAAAGCATAAGACTTGAAAAAGGAGAGAAACTGTTCCCCTCGATATCCTTTAGTTCCTCCTGCAGTATTAAAATCAGAGGGGCAAAATGGATATTTTATTACATCAAGTTGATTCTTAATACATTAGAAAATAAGGACAGATCTTTTTCTTCACGGGTACTGTTACAATGTGTGAGAATATCCAGGAATTAAGGTGGTGCGCAGATTTTGTTTGTTATTAGAGAAATTCTCATACTTGCTATCTGTCATTACAGTAAACAGCACACTCACTGAAAATGGAAGCCAACAGATTCCTAAGGTGTAATCTGTTTTACCAATGTGACAGGAAAGATGTGAACGCAAAATTTAAGGATATGGATGCACAAGGCGCTCTACAGTGAAGGATGAGTTACACTGATCACTGTAATTTGTGTGCTGGTATAATAGTTTTGTCTCTGTCCACGGTAGAATGAGTTCTTCCTGCTGGCAATGGGATTTCTGCACAGATAGCAGGATATAGTACTGCCCTTTGATAATGAATTTGCAGGCGTCCAGGATTCTGCCTACTATTATGTTCAAAATCATTCAGAATTGGAAAAGTGATAGTTGTGAAATTCAGTGATTTTGCTGGTTTGGGTGATTCCCACCCCACCCCACCCCCCCAGAAGGTGGTGCTTTGATTTAGTGATTTTTATATACAGTTGTGTATCTAATACTTTCTCCCAAAGAAGGATTATTAATGAGTTTGAAAACTAATGGTCAGCTGAGAAGAATGGGGATAGTATTTTTCTTTCTAAAGCTTTGATTTACTGATTCACTCAGACTCTGATGGATCAGACTGAAGTGTCATCTCACCACTGTGCTTGTTGGAACAGCGTGTAGTGGCAGATGCGTAGAAAAATGATCAGGAAAAAGTGGTATTTTTGGTTAGTATCCCTCAGTATCTCGGTGTCTGGGGAATTAGAATGTAAAGACTTAGTGAATCTGAATGTCTGTCCTGCTTATCAGATTTATTAGTCCTGGGGATTTGTCTAGTCATTCTTTTAACCTCTTTTTAGGTTATTTAGGTTATACTCCACAATAACAGGGCAGTGTTGATATAGCCTCCACCCTTGCCTGTAGCTGATGCCCCTTCTTCCCACTTTCAGGATAACAAACTCTTCGGGATGCTTTTCCCCATGCTCTGCAGCTCTGTTGGCATCTGTGTTCTCTCATCTTTTTTAACAGTGATGTTACAGAATGAAAATCCAGATTTATCAGGACGCGTTAATACAAATGCAGAGAGAAGGCATAACACGTACAGTGCACAGACACCGGGACTTATTGCATTGTGGGGAAAAAAAAAAAAAAAGTGCTGCATAGACAGAACTCAACTGTGCGTGTTGTAATTGGGTCATTTGTGAATGTCACAGTCCTGCTATGCACACGCAACAGTACTGATGCTAAATGACAGGGAGCTGCTCTCCTTGCTGATCTCATATTGCTCCCTCACCTGTAGACTTGCCACTTGATTTATTTTTCCATAATTTCACATTCCTCTTTGTCCCTCAACTATTTTTTCTTCATGTTTCCTCTTAGCTTTCTTCTAGTTACAGTTTATAAGCGAACTGCCAAAACTTCCCTATTACTCTCACTTAGACTGGATTTCTTCTCTTGGTCAGAAAAATTCCTTTTGCCCCCCCCCCCCCCTTTTTTTTTTCCCCCTCCCCTTATCTGTCTACTTTCTTTGCACACATGCATTCCGCCTCCTCCCTGCCCCAGGAATGTAGGAAATGATCTGTTGCCTCATCAATGCCAATAAAATAAGATGGTGTGAATCTGAACAGGTTTCCTCTCTTCTGTGCTTCAGTTTTTATATAACCAAATGCTTCACTGATTCTACAGGTTTTCTGAGAGGGTTCTTATTATGCCTGCAGATGAAGTATTTGACAGATTTCTGTGGGTTTGATTGACCATACAGTTACAGTTTTGTGTCAGTAAGGTAGCATTTTACTGGCCAGCTAGGAGAAAAAATGTGAAAATAAAAGGAAAGCCCTTTTCAGAAGATAAACCAATTTAGTTCTGTTTGTTGATGAACTGTTATTTTACTTGTTTGGACTTGTATACATTATGCCTCCTAGGGGCAAAACACAGTAGTTCAGTTGACTACAGTGGAGCTGCAGCAGTTGAAGATGTGTTGCTAAATGTAAGCACAAAACAGGAAAATAAAACGGTGTTACACATAAATTCTTTGGGTTTGCTTCTCTTTTCAGTTATTCATTTCAAGTTGCATTTGTGATGCAGTGCAGTTGGATTCTCTTGTGTATTCAGTCCTGCCTTTTCAGCAAATGTTTCTGTGTGCTATTCTGCAGGGAGGCACTGGAAAGACAAACAAAAGAGGCTCTGAAACTCCACGAAGAAGCCACCAAATTCCCAGTGCAATCAATGATACGTTCTTTGAGTCATGAGGAATCTTTACCAAGTGGCAATATGCCTAGCGTGGGCAAGTATTAAACAGATTTCAGAACAAGATCTGGGAGTAAATCACTATAAATGTTGCAGACTATTATGTGATTTAGAAGGGTGCTCATAAGTTCATGTTTCAAGTTGAGTCTTCCTTAGGCCCTGCATCTTGAACAGCTCTTGTTGACGCAAGCCCAAGGTAAAGGCAGAGCAGTTTGAAGTGTTCTCCTCTGAGCACTGTGGCTTTCCCCGCTCAGTGCGCAACCCTAGAACTGGCTGGGTTTGTTGTCCTTAGAAAAGATGGTTCCTAGGTTTGACTACCGATAGATAGGCACGGAGAGCCACTAATGCCCACTTTGTACGGATGACTGTTTATTCTCATGTAACGACTCTTGGTTCAACACTTCAATTTATCTGCCTTTCAGGTGCTGCTAGCCCATTCCTCAGCAACCAGAATGTTTTTGCTTCTTCCATTGTCAGAACAGTGATGGAAAACTCAGCCTCTTCTAGTACTGGTAGCAGTCCACCCAGTAGTGTCTTCTGTTCCAAATATGAAATACATACTGATTCTGAGAAAAGAAACATGAGTGGTGCTGGCAAAGAACACACGGAAAATGTTCTGGAAGAGTACTTGCAGAAAGGTAGAGATGTGCAGAAGATGCTGACTGAAGTGAGTTGCAAATCTGGGGCAGCTTCCTAAGTATAGATGAGCTTTTATTGTTTTTGTCATTGCGGAGTCTTTGGACAGTTTTGCCAGCGCTATTTTGAGCAGCCTCTTGTCTGCTGTAAATTGTACTTGGCTGTCATGATTCCCACGTGTCATTTGACAGACAGAAATAGGCAATGAGTAATAATGTTGTTGGCCCGATCCCTGTAACGGTGTTCCATGCGTAGTCTGTCCACGGCAGCACAGTGTGACTAGCCGGTTAAGTAAGAAATGTTAAAAAAAAAAAGAAAAGAAACAAAAATAACGTCTCAATTCCCATACCCATGCTGCTCTCAGCTTCATTTTTTTATGTTATGTGTTCAGTGTTTTGGTTGGTTTAGCTTGGAGGTTTGTTTTTTTTCTCCTTTAGACCACTGAGCTACATGAGCAACAGAAAATCAATTTAAGACTGATCATTGCTGATTTGCAGACCAAACTGATGGAAGTGCAATTGGAAAGAGATGCGCTTCAGGATAGCAGGTATGAAGGCCAAGACGGATGTATTATGGAGAGTGTGTATATGGGCTTTGAGAGGCGCACCGGATCTCCTAAGTGAGAAACTTGCCCTCAGGACTGAAGACAATGAGACTATGGAACCTTGGTTTAGGAAACGGCTTATTATTTGGTTGTAAAAACCAGCAGTTAATCAACTTAAATATATCGTCTCTTAGTCAGGATAAAAATCCATGTTGCGAATCCTGTTTTTTTACATTGTTTCTTTGGTTTCCAAATGCAGACAAAAGGAAGCCCAGTGCCAAGAGAATGTAAAAACACAACTAAAAAATACTATTCAAGAGCTGGAAGCTGCCAACCAGCTGCAGGAGGAGATGCTGAGGGAGGCTGACAGCCAAACTGAGCATCTGAAAAAGATGGTACACAGCCACAAGGAAGTGCTTCTGGAACTACGTGCCATCCTAATGGACTACGAAGACAGCACAGGCAAGAAACTCTGTGAGCGTGAGAATATTACTAGCCTACACATCCACAACCTGAGCACAGCATTTGCTGACGTCCTGCGAGATTTAGACTCAGAGGTGTCATACCTCAAAGAAAAAGTTGTCCGGGTATGTGAAGAAAGTGCTGCTTTTCCTTCCAACGCTCTGTGCTCTGTTTTTTAGAAAATATTTTTGAAAACTCCATGAGCTCCCATCTAAACTGGCCTAAGAAAATGGTTGTGGCATAAAGAGGTACAAATGCTACTTTGCAGTTAAGATGGCAGGTGCCACTATACCAACCTTTTGCATTGTCCCCAACTGGAGGTTAGATTTATTGCTGGAATTTAACCTGTATTGTGCACATTTTCACAGTTCAACGTGAAAGCAAAAGGAAGGAAATTCCACTTCGAAAACTACTGTTTAGACTGTCTTTTTTTTAGGGGTTAGCATTGTCATCTGTTTACTACAGGTGGAAGAAGAACTTGAGTCATTGAAAAAAGGTTCACGGACCCAAAAACAACTTCTGCTTCAGCAGCATCAAAATAGGTACCTGTTCTCCACTTATTTATTCATAAAACATAAATGGACATTTTTTCACATTCCACAGATAATTGTTTTATGATGATGATGATATTGGCAAGGGGGGGGAGCGGCTGGGGGCAGCAAACGATGTTTTTGAGGACTTAGTAATTGTTCCATTCCTCATGTTTATTTTCTCTTGACTTTCTGCTGCTTTTTCCTGCTATGCTGACAATTTCCTGTTTTATTCACTGCCTCAAAAAATATCATTTTGGAAGAATCTGTACCCCTTACTTTTCTAAGTGTGATTGGTCACTTAGGTGGACATCTAGAATTTGTTGGGAGGCTAGTTCCACCGTTAAAAGAAAAGATTGAAAGTAATCGCTTCGGTGGCAACATCAGCATTTTGTTGCTAATTTCACTAAGAGCTTTGTCCGTCCTTGTTCAAGAAGTCCTAATTTCCCCAGCTATCCACCTGAGTTATACAGTCACCTGTTGAAAATAAAAGGGTCGGTAACTCGATACATAATATTTCATTCACAGTAGAACGTCAAAATGGTTACACGTCTGACTACTGAAAAATATCACTACCTCTTCAGTGGAGGAGTTATTATTTGCCAAGACTAAAATTATAACCAGTATTTTCTTTTTGAAACAGGATTGAGCAGCTAATAAGTGAGCATGAACAGGAGGTGGCAGCACTAACTGATAAAGCTAACAGTGCACACAAATAGTACCCAAAGCCAGATGGAGATCATTCAGTATGTTTTTTGATTATAGTGTAGAAAATGGTAAGAGTAACCTTAATTTGAGAGAAAGCTTATGCTGCATAAGTTCCTTAGTGTCTTTGTTGAAAGAGTTAAGCAGTCCTTGCATAAATTATGACATGAATAAAAAAAGGGAAGAAACAAAAAAAAAAGTTAAAGCATGGTATATAGAGGAGAAGCAAAATAGCCGTGCATTAGGCTATATCAGAGGCTATTAGGCTATATCAGAGAATTGGGAGTCTCGGGCTGGTTTTCTTCTCAGACTGCTGCGGTTCAGAAGAGTAAGGCCAGCAGAGTCATTGGAAATTCAAACTGGCTCGAGCCGTCAGCTTTGTTCTTGCCACCAGCTTTTGGAATGATGAATCCGTGTTATCCGAGTTGTGAACAGTTTCTGTGGAGTACGTGGCTAGAGTTAAGGGATGAAAGAGTATGTAAGCTAAGAGCTGCGGCCGAGTGCGGTTTTAGGTGGCTGCATTGCACCGTGACCTTTGCCTTCTAAATGTTCTATAGATTCTGATTCAAAATTAATTCCCAGCAGCATTATCGGTTGAGTCACAAAGAAGAATGGGTAAACAGTTGGGTTGTTTGCATACATGTACAAATAGTAACGAACGATAATTTTAAAGGAAGGGTAATTTTCATTTGGGATAAATAGCTATGTTGGTACTGTTGACTTTCGTAACAGTGGCGTGAGAATAAAAAGACACACGTTCTCACCGGCCATGCGATGACTCAGAAATCAGTGCTCAATATGTCAGTTAAAAGAATGAGGACATGCCACGCAGTGTTGCAAACTTAAGATAAGATTTAAATATCCGTATGCATTAATATCTGACTTGCATAGTTGAGACTGAATAGCTGACAGCAAAATGCTTCTCAGTTCTGCTTGTAGAGTAGTTGGGGTGCATTTGAAAGCAGATGTAGCTTTCTTAGAACTTGCTTGAGAATAAATGAGTTACCATCAGGAATAAGAAGCATCAAGAATTCAGTGTATGTGATTTTATGTGAGATGGATATCGGAGAGCAAATCTAACCAGTAAGGTGTAGTTTTTATGTGATCCCACTGTGAATGATAATCATACTTCAAAGCAGTAAGTTTCAGCGGTCATACCGATTGCAGTGAAAACGACCACAAATGTTTCGTGCTTTCATGGTTCTTAGAGTTTGTAATTTCTCCACCTAAAACTTTTCTTAGAGAACAAACAAGAGACCAAAATTCAGTGCACGCACATCAAGTTAGTCACCTGGAATCTACAGTTTCTCAGCTGCGTTCTGAATTACGAGAAGCTAAGAGGATGTATGAAGACAAGGTGTGTATGCATTTGTGTGTTAGCGTTAGTGCCAGTGAAACTGGATTTGTGGATATATGAAATGTTCCGGATACATAAGCGAAGTCTTTTGATAAGGGCTTGCTTCAGAAAAACTATGTGGACAATAAGATAAATTACATTATCCTTAACTCTGGTTGTATTATTTTTAAGAACAAGTTATCTTTCTCTAACACAAAATAGCTTTGCAAAACTTACTGAACTCGGAATAGTTTTGCCAAATGTCTTGGGAGCATACCATAAATGATGCCTCCTGGAGATACATAAAATGATTCTGCACTACAAACATGACTAGCACATGTAGGACAAGAACACTGTTCCACTCTACCGCTAGAGAATATATCAGGAAAAAACAGGCACTAAAAATAGCTGCTTATTTAAGTTGTATTGCCCGGAAAAGTTATTTGGTAGCTTTGTCTTGGTAAGTGCAAGGATGGGAGAACATAGAGATTACAGCAGCGCTTGAGAAGCATTTGGGTGCGCAGAGATGCCCCGCTGTGAGTTAAGAATCTTTACCATTCATTGAAATCCAAAGGCTTCTTAGCAGCAGCATACAATACAGGCAAAAAAGACAGGCTGGCCAGCACCTGTGTATTCAGACCATCTCTTAATCCCATTAGAAAACATAAGTCTTGACCAACTTTTTTTAACCACGCTTCTCCCCAAAGACCAATTTGATTTCCAGGTAGCACAGCAGGGAATTACTGCAGACAAATGGAGAGAGCTGCTTACAGTCCCGCCACAGAATCTCTGCCGTGTCGCTAACTGCAGCGTTTTGTATCCCTTTTCTGTATCACGTCTGCTGTGTCTTTCGCTTATTTCACTGCTTTGGATTCCAGTTTTATAAACAATTTGAGTATCTTTAAATGCTTTCTTATTTTTGATGAAAGATAATTCATGTTTTCCTTAGAAAATGACGTGAAAACTGTTGCTCTGCCCTCCCTTTAAAAATTAGTGGAGCTGACCCATGCAGAAATGCTTGACGGATCCAAATCCAGCTTAGATTACAAGTCATGAGGATTTAGGCGTCCTCCTCCTACATACTATTGGAAAGGGAAAGTTCAGGTCACAGGAGTGCCGTGAAGTTTGGCAGAGCTGATCGTCTCTGATCCAAAAAGGTCTGAGAATGGAATGGCAGGGATGTGCAGGTCAAGCCTGGGGAGCCATGGAGTATGTGTACTTGCACTATAAAGCAGAGCAGGACGGACTTTGTGTTTTATCATTTCTGTAGGTTCCCATTTTTATCAATTCCATTGATTCACATGTATCAAAACTCACACTAGTCAGTTCCAAAAGTGACTTTTTACAGCAGCATAACCGAACTATGGAGAATCTGTAAATTAATCTCCATTACTGTATTTCACCCCCAAGGAAGAGTACAACATACGGTATGCTTTTTATGTTGGGTCTATTTACCTGATTTCTTCTGCTTTAAATCATGCAGTGCACAGCGTAAGGTCATATCACGTCTATAGCTATAACTGGAGTTTATATTCCTTAGCCATGTTCCCTTTCATAATGTTTACCTCATAACAGATGTAAAATTTGAAACTGGGAATCAATTTAAGGCTATTTTTCGCAGTCTGCCAACTCCAGAAAATGTTGGGTTTGTGTATCTATAAAAGAATATACTACTTGGTCCAATAAAAATTGCTTTTGAATAGGAAGTGTAATACACTGAAGTGCGAAGGTAGACTTTAGTGAGAGACAAGTCGATAGGTGGAGATCATTTGATCTCAGGCTGTTACGTGGAGTCATTCCTCGGAAGGCGTGAGAGAGAATCTAAATAAAGCTCTTAAAACTCTATGTCTGTCTTTTACGACAAGCATTTCTCTGCAGCTTCTCTGGTAGGAAAACAAATTAGCAACAAAAATTTTCAAGGGAGTAGGTGAAAACTAAAGCCAGTCTAAGTTGTTGATACCAGATAGTTTCAGCAGTCAGAAAATCTGGTACTTAACTTAGTGGATATAAATGTAAATATGTAAGTGTTGTGTTTGGATATGCTTATGTTAATATCTTCATTAAAAAGTGGTGTAGACTGGTCCATCATCTCATACGCTGCCAGAAGTTGCATCCTTTCAGAGAAAGTGATTACCACTTGGAGCAAAACATGTTTGCCTGTAGATTTCTTAATGTATTCATAGTAAAGGAATACACCTCCCTGCCTTAGCTACGTGAAACCTGCGGTTAGGCCTAGGTGCGCCTGAAGAACTTCACTGTATCATTAAATGCAAAGTGAATATGGCTGAATATATGCTTGGGACCAAATTCCCCCCTAAATTAACTTTAATTGTACAGGAAAGGGCCTGTGTGAGGACACTCCTTCTGTCACCATCTGTGAAAGCCGTGTTGATGATGTCGTACGCGGTCATTGAGCTCTGCAGAGGGCGTACTTCAGGTTTAGATTTTCTGTGGAAATGGGGAGTAGTTGTGTAAGAAGGGTTTCGGGGGAAGTAATCTGGGATTTGCTGAGATTGCTCCTGACGGAGGGCACCACAAGATGAGAGGAACCCCTTTCAGAAAGGACGTTGGGGAATTACAGGAAGAAAAGGCCCTGGTAATGTCCTGCTGCTGCTTAGGCATTGGAGCTCTAGGAAGAAAAGATTACTGATGTTATCCGATTTTGAGGAAGAACAACTTTATAAGATGATCTTCAGAACTTTCCTTAACAACATCCTCTCGTATCATCCTGATGTTCCCAGCCCCCATTTGGTGAAGGCTGTGAGGTTTTGGGACTAGCCCTGCATAAATGGTCCATTACTAATTGAAAAGAATTCTGTCATCGTTATAATCGGATGCGTGAAGGAGAGGGTGAGGGGCAGAAGAGGAAGGGACGAGATGATTGCTTTTTTCGCAAGCAGAAGAAGCGTTTTTAAGGAAGCAGTAAGGAAATGCCCAGATTTTCGTATTGACCAAAACAGAGATTGCAGATCCTGAAGTGTTTATTAGAAGAGTACTGTAGGCGATCTTGTGTATTTTCTCATTAAATGATTCCATATAAATTGCGTTTTACTTATACGTGCATTATATTGGCTTTTCTAACTAGTAGTACTGCAAATCAAGCAAGGAGCTGGAACTTCTTTTCTAAAGTGACTCTTCTCCCATTCCGTTCAATGTTTACAGTGTAGGTAAGGAACTTTTGAAGAGCTGTGGATCAGGGTGGAAGCCAATTCGTTCTCGGGAACCTCAATTAACTCTGCAATGAAATTGAGCTTAATCACTAAAAGAAGACAACACAATTCTGAATGCGCCTAGGCAATAACTCTCCTGAGCCAAAAGATGACATTTGGTCTTCTTTTGAGTAGAACCCAGAAGAAAACTGGAAGAAATCCAGTGTACTATTTAAAATAGAATACATTAAGATAATTCTTAATGAATATTTGTCTTTATTCCAGGTCAAAGATCTTGAGAAGCAGTCGCACCTAGCTCATTCTGAGATAGCAGAAGCTCAGACAGAACAGGATCAAGGCGACCAAGAATGTGGAAATACGAATGACCAGATTCATCGGTTGTTGGTAAAAACAAGTGATAGTATTGAAAAAAAAATCTTGCTTTCTAAAAGCCTCTCCTTACTGCTGGTGTTCAGATTTGCACGTTGCTTGTTTCCAAAGTGCAGCAGCCCCCTTATAATTAAGTTATTTTTTATCAGAAATTTGATTTAGCTGTGAAGAAAGTTTCCCAAAGGTCTTTGCCATTAGCCATGCAGGACATTAAGAATTAAGAATTAACTTTGTCATAAATTCAAAATCCTTGAATCCTATGCAAATCATATTAAAGACGACAAGCCACCTTCAGTTTAACCTCACAGTTTAGATCCCTCTGTTAAGGAACCTTGGTCCCTTAACACATATTTTGCACGACATATCCGGGATTTTCCTAACAGCACTAAACATTCCTTTGTAACTGATTGAGAATACTCACAAATTGAACATAGAGTATAAAAAAATTTTGCCACATAGGGTTGGTTTCATCACAACTGGCTTCATGTACTATAATTAGCCTTGATTTTCTTCTTCCATAAGATTATTCCTTAATGACTAAATTTTGGGATATTAGTTGGTGTGGTTTCATTAGGTCTGTTTGCCCAGTTGGTGTCACGGTGCTTCGGAAGGAGATGTTGATATTATTTTGTTCCATGTAGTGTTCTCCTATTCAAGAATATGTTAGTGTAAATCTTTTCCTACAGATTGTACCTAGCTATAGAGAAGACTGGAGTCAGAATAATCATTACATAATTGAAGGTTAGGAAAGTAATTTTAGGTTTCTTTTTGTTTCTGGGTCTTAAGCTCATGTTTTCATTCTGCCATTCTTTGAGCTTCCTGCGTAGCTCTCTACTTGAGCTTTAACAATATGCAGATAGGTAACAATAGCATGTTATGATTAGCAGAACTGCCTGTTGATAATTCAGCTTGGCCACATTTTAAATTAGTATTTTTTAAATTAGTAGGTCTGAAATGTGTATGTCAGGTTTTTTAATATTGTTTACTTTTTAAATTATCATTTGTAATGTCAATTATGTGCTGTTAGGATTATGTCTGAGGTGGGAAAGAAATGAAATGAAACAAGCAACGAACCATTCTTATTAGTGGTGAAGATGAGTATTTATCAAGAGCAGCCTTCCTTGGCATGTAATGTAGTGCTTCGTTGTTCTTCGTTTGATGTTGACACGATATAATCTTTTTTCATTTTGTAGCTTATACTGGGTTTGGGATAGATATAAATGACACGAAAGGCTTCAGCACTGAGGTGTTACATGCTTCAAAATAATTATAGCAGCCATGTAAAAAGTTAAAAGTTACTGCTTCGTTGGAACAAAACGTGTAGGAGGTGTCAGACTAGCTTAGCCAATATTCCTGTGTTCTGCTAAGTGGAAGTCCAGGCAGTAGTCCCTAATCAGATATGTAACCGTGTAACTGAATGTTGCTAATGTTAAGAGAAAGAACAAAAAAATCGTAAATGTGATTCAAGGAGGGAGATGACTTTAATTTCTTGTAGACTGAACTTCATAAAAAAGAGATAGAACTAAGTCTAGAAAAGGAGCAGAACAAGCGATTTTGGGATCGGAACACAGACAACAGCATCACCATTGACCATCTGAGGAGAGAACTAGACAACAAAAACATGCAACTGCAGCGCATGGAAAACACGGTGAAGGAAATGAGGACTGCATGTCACAGACAAACGGAGCTCCAGGTTGGTGAGCAACTGCAGTGTGATAGTGTTCAGGACAGAAAGTGCTCCGGCCGGGGGCTGTACTTCAGATAGAAATGGTGTAACTCTGGTTACCGCGGTTGGGAGGCCTCTCGAGCTCGCGTGCCGGAATTTTGCTTCCAAAGATGCAGATGCGTGGCAGTCAGAATTCACTTTTTTTTTTTTCTATTAGTCTGACCTGTGCAGCCTTTGTTTCTCTTTATCGATGAGGAAGTAGAAGCGTTATTTTCAATTTTGATTTTTGACATACAAGCTTTAGGCGAAAATGAATGTTCTGCTGATAGTGTACTCGTAGTACATTCCTCTTTCTTCAAGGCTTAAGCCCTTCAAAAATGAGCTGTAATTAGGTAACCCACTTTGCATTATGAGTAAAGATCAAGTTAATTCCTTTATTTCCTACCAACCACAGGCTTGTGCTACCTCGCACACCGTTCTACGTTTTCTCAATCCATTGTTTTTTCTTCAAAATTCTCACACCAGGAAGTTCATTCTTTTCTTCTGTTTCTATTTTGTGCTATTAGCAGTTGCTGAGTCATAGTACTTTGTGCTTTAAGTGGTGCACATTGCTGCCTGCAGGAATAAAATCGGTAATAAATTATTCATGCACATACACTTTTTTTCCAATTTACAGTGCAGTCAGTTGAGTTTTAACACTTAAAGTTCTCTAGACCCAACTACTCTAAATTTTATACTAACATTGCTGGTTGGTGTTTGGTTTGGTTTTTTTTTTTTACATTAGTTTAACATTTTTCATTTTCTATGATTAAAAAACCAATATTCTAAGCAGTACTTCATTTATTAAAATTAGGAAAGAGGAAGGAAAACTGGAAGAATCACGCAGTCATTGTAGACCAGACCATGCTGACCTAATTTTTGTGTAAAACTAAAATATTTAAGATGAACTGTAGAAAACCAGAAATGTGACAGGAAATTCTAAAAGTAGAAGTAAGCATTTCTGTTGATCGATCCTTTATATTGCTATTATTCAGATGGCTGCAATTAAGGAAAAAAATGAAAGCGTTGGAAGAATCTCCTCTTTGGCTGTCCAGCTGGAGTCAACCAAGGAAACACTCCGTAAAGTTAAAGAAGATCTTACAGCCAAGCAGATCAGTTTGGAGACTGCTGAGAAAACAGTGTCAAATCTGACAGCCCGTCTGCAGGAGAAAGAGCGAGCCCTGGAGGTTCCCAATAAGGAAATCAAGAAGCTACATTCACAACTTGGCAGTAGGATGCAGGAACTTCAGCATCTAAAGAACGAAGAGGACAGTTTACACAATGCGCAGTCGGAGCGCGAAACGCTGAAACTGCAGCTGTTGGAGAAGGAAAGGATTATTGAGATCTTCCAAAAACAAATTGATAACGTGACCCAGATTGTGGGCCAGCACAGTCGAACTGCAGGAGCAATGGAAGTTGAGAAATCTCAGCTTATAAAAGAAATAAATGACTGGAAGCTTAAAGTAGAAGAACTTAAGGTGTGCAAATGATACTGTATCTATGTCTTTGGAAGACAGTAAATGTTTTCTGTTTTTTAAATCTGTACCTTAGTGTGCCGATAGCGTGGTTTTAAAGCACCTTGAATCCTAACAGCACTAGAAGAGTTAGTGGGCAGAGAAGAATAATATTATCACATTACCACCGAAAATTAATAATTCAGTGGTGCAAAGCAGTTGCCAAAAGGTTTGTGAAAGCTAGAATATAGCGTGCTATCCTCAGTGATCCGGTTGTCCACACCAGTAGCAGAACCAGAAATACAAAGTGTTACTGAGAAATAACAGACAGCAAAGCACTCAGAATTCCAAACTGAGGACGCTGTTTATAACTGGTTATTTCTTAGACAAGAATTGGAGGATACGGTAGTCTCATGCAGGTCAGCATCTTCAGAAAAAAATCACTCCAGATGGGGCATTTCATGCAATTCTGTGAGAAAACAGGTGAGCATTAGGAGTGAATATGGAGGTAGTGCTGCAAGAGGATGGAAACAGTTTTCATATACACCTGGTAAGGTTAAACATGCTGTGAAGCCATCCCATCGGGTTCTCTTGTACCCTTTTTGCCTGCATTAGCAATTTTCACAAAAGCAATTTGTCTATTTGACGCTGTTTTTCTCTCTTGCCCCAAAGTGTTCTCTGACAACTGAGATTTAAAGTAATGATCATGTCTGCACATCTTTGTGGTTGTTTTATATAATTATGTATATTGCACATAATTACTCTTGTTTTTTCTCTAAGTAGATTGCAAAGGATGAGAAAGAAGCCAGAATACATGAAATGGAGGCCAGACTGAGTGAGCTGGAACTGGAAAAGGTTAAACTGGTAAACACATGCAGTGAGAGGCTCCATGCACTTAATGATATGAAACTGGAGAAAGACCAGCTAATGAATGAACTCCAGGCCGGTCGGAGTGAGCTAGCTGGCCTTGCAGGTAGGCAGCCTCGACTTAGCTCAGCTCCGATAGCTGCTAAATTGGGCTGATGTTAAAAATAGAAGAGTAGCTTGCTTGCTGAATCCAAATATGGCTGCTGGTACAGCAAAAGGTTCCCTGCCAGCACGGGATGGTCAGATTGCTTCAGAGAGCTAAGTCATGGTTTGGGATTCCGGCACAGAATGGTGGGAATGCAATCCTTATGGCAGTCTCTTACTACTTTGAGCAAAAATACTTAAACCGCCTGACTCTGGAGACCAAAGAAGCGGATCTAGTAAATTACAGAATAGAAACTGGACCCCTTTTTCCCAAGTGTTACTTCAGAGTGCTAGTGGATCCTTAACCATCTGTGGTCAGATTGCAGTGGAACTTTGTTTCTGTTTTGTTGCAGTTTTGCTACAATGTTGTTTAAACATTTATGTTGTAACTCCGCTCTTTTCACAGGTAATGTGTGGGGAAGCTGATTAAGGTAATATTTAAAAAAAAGAAAAAAAAATAGGGGCTGGACCCAAGGCAACCACCAAAATTCAGGGAGATCCTTTGTTAAATCTGCACTGCAGCCAGACAGATGATACTGTTGCCGTGCTTTGCTCTCTACACACCCCTGTACTCTCATAAAACACCCATTGGTAACATTTGTTTCTTCACAACTCAGCTATACTTCGAAATTCGTTTTGTAAGAATTAAACAGATACTGTGCTTTTACATGGCAGGTCTGCCATACGTTTGTATAGTACTGTCAGGGTGAACGAGGTGTAAAAAGGGCTTATCAGAGTGAATGACTACAGAGGAATTAGGACCAAGCTGTTGGTAGAGTCTGAGCACACAGCTGGCTGGCTTGGAGTGGTACGGGTGACATAGGAGGAGTTGAAGAGAGAGATAAGAAACAGAGTGGAGTTGCGGGGGAATGCTTGACAAATTAGATCAGTTCAGACCTGAGTCTGGTTAGAAGTGTGGCTGGAGAGAAGAATGACCAGAGCAAAATGCTGCCTTGCTAATACCTGTGACTTCCACAACGTGTGGTTGGTTCTAGTAGCAGGAACTCAGAGATGTGGATTTATATCACTTTCTTGAACCGGTGCTTTGGCGAGCAACCAAAGAACACATTTGTTTCTGATGAAACAGAAGCTTTTGCTGACATGCAGGGCAAGGAACTACTAGTTGCGCATTTGTTAGCTGTGGATGTTACTTGCTTTATGCCTTAGCTATCTGCATATCTAACACGCCTTTAAATAGAGTAGGCAACAGATCGGTAATCTTAGTCTAGAAGAATGATAATTTTTGTCACTGTAATTTCAATCTTTACTTACTCTCACCAGAGGGATTTGAAGATTTGAAGAGGGATTACCAGGATAAAATCGAGGAGACGGAAGATACTGCAAAGAGACTGAAAATGCAGTTGAAATCTGCCCAAGCTGAACTGGAACAGACCAGGACTGCTCTAAAGACTATGGAGGGATCTGATGGCCATGGTAATTATGGATTGAACTTCCCAAAAATCACACACGTTTGTCTTTTTAACAAGAGGATTTTTTAAGTATTGATCCCTCATTAGATGTTGTAATAATATTCCAGATATTTTGTGAAATAAATAAACAATATCGTAGAGGACAATGTATTTTTATTTTACCATTTACTACATACTGTAAAACTTAAACCATGAGTTGAGTTTTCTGAGGTGATCTTTACGCAGATTTCCAGGGAATGCTGTCTTCGTGTCTTGTGTGTGTGACGGGTCTGGTGTCACTACCTTGGACGAAGCTCCAGCTGATTCTAACGGGTGGTTTGCACACATAAGTGACTGTAGGATCCTGGTTCAACTTTCTCTAACATATTGTTGATAACTGACTTCCAGAGTCTTTTGTCGGAGCTCAGAATGCGTAATCAATGTTGTTCATTGAGAATTAACCTTTTCTTTTACAGCTATGAAAGTTGCAGTGGGAATGCAGAAGCAGATCACAGCCAAGAGAGGACAGATAGATGCATTACAGAGCAAGATTAAATTCTTGGAAGAGGCAATGAGAAATGCAGCTAAGGTCACAAGAACTCCATGTAAAAGTATTTAACTGTAGAGAAATATTTCTTTGAAGAAATCCATGGCCAAAAGCACAATTGGCCCAAGAAGGGCCAAAGAGAATTTTACTTGATGTTACGGGCACCTTCCCTGAAGTCCTGCTAGCATATGTCAGGGAATGTCTCCACCACATAAATTAGCCTTCTGTATAGAGAGAGGTTTTAATTTATATTTGTTCTCTGTGACACAACAGTGCTAGTTTAAATGAGAATCAAGCTCTTGCATATCAGTTCTTCTTAAAAATGTCAGCCAATGCATTTTGTATCCTCCTGAATTTGGCCCACAGTGCTTTCCCCTCTTTGGTTTCTGAGGCGGTTCTTTGCAGTTCTGGTTGTAAACTCTGTACGTCAAGGTCTGTCTTGCATATTGAGGTCTTTCCAGCATTTTCTGTGACACAGAAATCATGCAGTTACCAATAGCTGGAATTTACTGAATGATCATTTATATCTGTTTGCTATAACCTGTCCTCCTTCTTTACTGGCTTTGGATCCTGTGGATTCTGAAGTCTAAAATTCCAGTTTCAGAATGGATCTAAAATCTAAGACGTTATTTCATCAGGAGCAGTCCAATTGTACTTTTCTTTATAAGACCTATCTTCTTGAAAAACATCATCTTTCTGCAAGATGCAATAGCTAAGCTTCTGAAAGGGTTAATTCAGATCTTTCAAAGAGAAAAAAAGTTGCAGAAAACAAGTATGTATAATGTAGGTAGCTACGAATTCTTGACTCATACTTTGTTGTCCTTGTCTTAAATTCAGGAGAAGCATTACCTCAGAGAAGAAAATAGTAAACTAAGCCAAGAATTGAGCTATATTACAGCAGAAAATACCAAGATTGCTGGGGAACTGGAGATCCTGAGATCACAAGACAAGTGTCTGAAAGAAAAAATATCCAAGATGGAGACAGCCCTTGATAAGGTAATTTTAGGTAGCTTTCAGTTCAGTGAGACTTCTAGGTGCTTTCCATTACAGTCACTTGGGAAGAGAGAATGTCTGGCCTCTTACCTAGGTTGTATTTAATATGTCCTGTTCACATGTACTGGAAGGTGCTTACCTGAAGAGATGTCTATAACGGGGACTGTGTTCTGTTTTTATAACGGTAAAAGGCTTCTACTTTCATTAAGAGAATTCATACAGCTGCAGGGAATTTAAAGCAGATTGACCTTCCAGGCAGTAGCTTGACCGTCCAGACCTTGCACTGGCTCTTGGCACAGCTGCTTTCCCTGGCGGGAGAGACTATTATTCAATTTAACAGGGGCCCCACCAGAACCGAGCGTGGGCACACACGGACTCACCACGCTTATCCGTGCTCAGCCCTTTCTGGGACCTTAGTTAGCCAGCTGTGGGGCCCTCAGGGTGAGGGAAGTTAAGAACATTGTGTTGTTTCATTTGCCCTTTTTAGTTGAGGTTTCTGTTGCTGACATACCTAACTCTTAAGGCTAAGTTCTACATTTTGGTCTGACTAGCACATAAATCCCAGAGCTGCTGCTCTTCGAGAAGGAACAGTCCTTTTCAGCTGCTCAGAATCCTAGCTTTTCAGGATGTAAATTTCCTGTATTCCTCAAATTGCTTTATTACTTTAAAAAAAAATAATAAACGTACTTGTGATAACTCCTCCCAAGCGTGGCATTGGATGCTTGACATTGGAAACTTAACTTTCTTTGTAATACGTATCGTTGTGCACGGTAATAGCCAACTGACAGAGAAGCTGGGACACGGTGGAGGCCGGTGCTCACTGAAAACAAGCACATATGGCACACTAAATAACAGTTAGTTAAACTAACTATTTAACTAGTTAGTTAAACTAACTATTAAACTTTACAACGGTAAAGGTTGTACTGTGTCGTCTCACAGGATGCTAGTGTATATCACTGCAGAGCATCCGTTGTATAAACATCAAAAAGTGTAATTGGCCATCTTGCTCATCATTAATGATTCGAGATAAACGTTCAAAAGGCTGCTGCTTGTAGCATCCGCAGTGCCTCAGGGAGCCTGCCCGTGCCTCAGGGGCAGTCACAAGGAAGCACAGAAAGAGAGCCAGGTTTTATTTTAAAACTGAAGAGGGAACTCTGCTAGAGTGATAAAAGCAGTCTGGTTCATAAAGATCCCTCTCTCTTTTTGTGCTTTGGCTTAGAGCTTCCTCTCTTCTTCTTGGTGTCCTGATAAGTACTTAATG